>NC_140071.1:58189625-60589625 GCF_964194135.1 Talpa europaea | reverse complement strand
TAAAATAAATTCTCAGGAAGTTTAGAGGAATGAATAAAACTAAAGAATGATTAAGAAGTAGGAAAATATATTATTTGAGAACTGAATGAATTAATTTCTGTTCAAATACTGGGTTTGGGAGGAAGAAGAGAAAAACAGGGCAGAATAGCTCCAGTTCTGCATTAAAGTGATATTGGATGTTTCCCATGTCTAAAGTGTATTCTCACTTCATACTCCTGAAAATTTTACCTCTGTTCTGATGTCACAGAATTGATTAATATGGATATGTGACAAGATAGCACTGTTTCACCATGACCCTTAACTTGCAAATAATAATAAAAGGAAAGTAAAGGAGAATCCTTAATCTTGGTAGTCTCAGGATTAATGAGAAAAATTTCTCACCGTCACTCTTGCTATTCCCATCAAAAAATATTAAAAGTAGAGAAAAGTAGATTGGTCATATGAGTTTCATTGAATTCCTAACCCTGCAGTTGTGGAGAACGTGACCTTATTTGGCTATTGTCAATTCCCTTTACAGAGGTAATTAAGTAAAAATGAGGTCTAGGGTAGGCCCTAGTCGTATTTGGTTTATTTCCTTATAAAAGATGGCAAATTTGGAGACAGAGATGACCAGAGGGAGGACACTCTGTGAACCTCACAGTAGACAGAGATGGAACAGCGATTTTATAAGTCAAGGAACACCAATTGCTTGTAAACCACTCGAATATGAGAGCGAATTCTGAGCAGATTTTTCCCTTTCAGCTCTCCAAAGGCTCCTGGCCTGGGAGACCTCTTGATTTTGAAGTTCTAGCCTCTAGAGTTGTGAGACAACACATTTCCATTGTTTAAGCTACCCAGTCTGTGGCCCTTTGTTATGGCCACCCTAGCAGATGACTACAGCAGGCATGGAATTAGAATCCAAGATTCTATTTACAGGGACTGTGGCTCCAAGATCTTGGCAAATAAATCTCCAGCCTTTCTCCTTGCTAGATGGGATGCTTCAAATACAAAGAGGAATTGATAGCATATTGAGTTGTTCTAAATGACCTCATTTAGCAATGTCCTAAATAAAACCTTGCCTAATTTCCTCGGCTTCAGAAATATAGCTGAGTAAAATTGATAAGAAAGATCTTGCAGTTTACCACCAAAAATATGACTTCTGACTTACTGATAAAAATTTAGGCTGATTGACAAAAGATTATTCCTCACTCATCAGAGTTGCTCTCATTTTTCTAGGTCACTAGATCACAGAGATTATACTCATTTGCATAAACTAAGGAAATTGCCACTCAACCACTGTTGTGAGGTGTTCTTTAATTCTTTATACTGACAGAAGCAGGGCATGAGGGGAGGGAACAGGTGTTATTCCCTGGAAAACCATTAATGTTGCTGTGCTCTGTCATCTAAAGAATGTGGGATAGAGTTATATTTCATTTTTTATTTTTTCATTATTTTATATATTTTTACATCATTTTTCATTTTTGTACAATGTATGCATTTTCATACATTGGTTATAGTCCCCATGAAATTCCCGCCACCCATTTACCTGTGAACTATCACCATGGTCCCTTGTGCTCTTCCCACCCTTGTTTTGCTCTGACTCCCTTCTTCCTCCCCTGCAGTGTGTGTCTGGTTTATAGTTGCGTGTTGATTTTGATTTTTACTTTATATAAATGGAGGCGGCATTGCAACTACTGGTGAACAAGCAACACCAGCACAGGAAATAAATAGATGCCAATGTTAGGAATATAGTTGGCTCTTGAAAGAATGCAGCCAAGAAAACAACCCAAGTCAAATACCTTAATAGAGAGAATTTAATATGCTAAATTTGCTGTAAAGGTCTTTGAAGAGTGAAACAAACAGGGAAAGAAGAGGCCATCCAGAAACCAGGCCTGAGGGACAAATGGGGAGGTGGTGTTTCCAGAGCCTGAGACTCTGGATGATAGGATAGGAATTGAGAGCAAGGAAGCAGAACCAAGGTTAAAAGAAAAGGTCTGACTTCTTAGTGATCCCCCTTCTCCCCTTTATTGTTGATGGTTTTGTGTTTTCTGTGGGAAGTAAGCAGCAGGAGTCTTTTGATCTTTGGTCTTTAAACCTTTCCCTTGGGATGACTGGGAGAAGCAGGCCCCACCCAGCTGTTCTCACCCACCCCACGTTGGCCACACAGAAAGATGAGCTGTTTTGGGAGAAGGTAAAGACCCAGTTAGACAATGGCTCTACTGTAGGCAGTTGGGAAATGTGGAAATATTTTTCCGGGGAAACAAAATAAAAAATACTAGTTAACATTAAGTTTTTAAATAATTGCCCTTTTTGCTTCTCTACTCTTCCATTCTCAGGATGGCTTTCCTTCTCTATTAAGGAAGTCCAGTAGAAGATGCTGATTTGTGGGTGGCAATGCCTTCAATACAACGTTTTTTCAAGGGAAGACAGACAGGATAAAGTTAGCAGAATGCAGTGTATATTCCAAAGCAATCTTGCTCCTATTAATATATCTAGAAATTCAGGAAGAACAATAAAACATGCTCAGACACCACCAGGTCCTTCTTGAGGGTGTTTTCTTTTACTCATTAAGGTAGACTCCATTCTTCATCTTTCTGGTCGCAAGAATGTTATTTTGAGAGTTTGCACGGGCCATATAAAGACATACCAATAGTGTAGGTCCCTCTATTTTAGGAACAAGATTAGCACTCACTTAGCCAAATCTCAAACAGAAATTTCTAGGCTAGCTGTCTCTTTCTAAACTGTGATGCCCAGCAAAGGGAATGTGGCAGATCATTGTGATGAATTTACAATTTCTTCTAATCTTTGGGAGTAGGAGTTTTAGAAGGAGAGGGAGGGCTGGGATCCTAGTGCTTGATAACAGTTCTTGGCCCTCTTGTGATAACTTGCTCTGATTAGTAATTTTATTAGTTCACAACTTTTTTGCTGTGGCCATTTGGATAGGCCAGCCTCTTCTTGGTCTAACTTAGGATTGTAAAGATCTGCAAGGAGCTGGTAACTCAGTTTGATAAATAATAAATGAGCCCATTTCTAGGTATATAAGTATGATTGCAGGGAATAAGGTTTTTAAAAAGCTAGTCATTATTTAGCCTCCCCATATCCTAATAGGGCATTAGAACCTCAGTGAGGAAAAGAGACTTGTTTTTAAAGGGGTGTGGTGTGTGTGTGTGTGTGTGTGTGTGTGTGTGAGAGAGAGAGAGAGAGAGAGAGAGAGAGAGAGAGTGTGAGAGAGAGGAGAGTGTGTGTTTGACTGCCTGGGGGTTGGAGCAGTAGGACAGGGAAATGGAATGTATGAAAAAAACTAGAATCTGAAAGGTAGTACTTATCTACTGAATCTTTCAAGGGTCAAGTGCCCCTATAATGTCCTCTTTGTCTGCCAAGTTATATATGGTGAGCAACCAGGGGACTATACATATGGGTCTAGTTTGATGATCTCAAGTGATGTGATACTAACTTGGTATCATTTGGCAAAAGAGGTATATTTATTGCTAAAACAGACTTTTGGAACTGTTTCTACATTTTGATCCTAGGAGGCTTATTGTACTGTCTGTCCCAATGGACTCTAATCTTAAATGAAAAGTTCCTTCATGTCTATGCATACCAGTTAAAGCCCCCCCCCTTTTTTTTTCTTTTGAGCAGTCTGAAAGTATTTTCATTTTAGCAGCTTGGTGTCAACTGTGTTGCCATGATGACTAAATTCTTGTCCACAGCACCTGGTTTCCTATGACGGACACATTGTGTAGCATGTGGTCTTGGAGGGGGTATGGAATGTGTGAAGAGGAAGTTTAGAAGGGAGTTGTGGAGATAAATTATGTTCTATGTATCCCTTTGGTCTTCTGTTCAGGTTACAGAAAAAGGATTTGAGCAAGAATATAATTTTCTCCAAAAATAAGTATTTCTGAAACTTTTTGCTTTGCGTTTGTAAACACTGAACAAAGGGCCTACTTTTTCTTGGTTTTGTTCACTTATCTCTGGCATGCAAGAATGTGTTTATAGTTTTTGCAATACTGACTGGGAACTCAGAGAAAACCTAGTGGCAAGATAATAAACAGTAATAAAATTTCTTGATTCAAATAAAAATATGTATGTAAAAATACTTATTGAACTGAAAAATACTTATTATAATTATTAGTCAATCATTTGGCATGTTTCAAGAATGCTTCTTGAAATGAAGATGTGATTTAAAATTGGGAGATTAAATAGAGTTGAGTCTCAACAGTGAGCACCTGAAACTGATATAATGTTATAATGCAATGTTTCTTCAATTAAAAACAAGTGCATTGACTTAAAAAATTTAATTTTGGTGAAACACAGACTACATACATTTTACTATCTTAACTATTTTTAAGTATGCAGCTGAGGAATGTTAAGTGTATTCACATCATTGTGCAGTTGATGTCCAGAACTTTTTCATCTTGCAAAACTGAAATTCTATACACATTGAATAGCTACCATGAACTGCTAGAAACACTCATCTGCAAGTAATTATTTGTGAACCTGCTTTCAATTCTTTTGGGTATATACCTAGGAGTTGAATTTCTTGGTCACATGATAACTCTGTATTTAACTTTTTGGGAAACTGCCAAACTTCTTTCCACAAACTCTGAATCAACTTACAATCTCATCAGCAATGTACAAGGGTCCCAATTTCTCCAACACTGATATTTTCCACTTTTTAAAATTATAGCTATCCCTCTGGGTGTGAAGTACATCTCATTGTGGTTTTGATTTACATTTTCCTAATGACTAATGATGGTGCACATCTATAACATGCTTGCCCATTCATATATATACTTTGGAGAAATGTTTATTCATGTTCCTTGCCCACATTAAAATTGGTTTTTCTTTTTGTTATTGTGTTGTAAGAATTATTTATATATTCTGGATATGATTTGGAAATATTTTCCTCTATTCTGTAGTTTGTTCACTTAGCAGTGTTCTTTGATGAAGTCTAATATATATTTTTCCTTTGTTGCTTATGCCTTTAGTGTCATATTTAAGAATTTATTGGTAAATCTGAGGCCATAAAGATTTATTGCTATGTTTTATGAGTTTTAGCTTTTATATGTAGGACATTGACCTGTTTGTATTAATTTGCTGTGAGGTAGGATGTAACTTCATTTTTTTGACATATGAATTCCCAGTTTTTCCTGTCTTACTCATTGAAGGGATTCTTTTATCCACATTTGATTTTCTTGGTGCGTTTGTTAAAAATCAATTTGCAATATATATGTATGTGTTTATTTCTTAGCTTTCAAATGCCTATTCTTATAACAGCACCACACTGGTTTGATTACTGTAGCTTTGAAGTAAGTTTTAAAATTGGGAAGTGACCCCGAATAGCCAAAGCCCTCCTGAAAAAAAAAAAGAAGGGAATAGAGGCATCACACTCCCAGACTTCAAACTATACTACAAAGCCATAATCATCAAAACTGCACGGTATTGGAACAAGAACAGACACACAGACCAATGGAATTGAATAGAAAATCCAGAAATAAACCCACAGATTTATGGTCAACTAATCTTTGTCAAAGGAGCAAAGACAGTTTGTTCAATAAATGGTGCTGGGAAAACTGGGTTGCTACATGCAAAAGAATGAAGCTTGACCACTACCTCACACCATACACAAAATCAACTCAAAATGGATTAAAGAACTAGACATAAGACCACAAACCATAAAATACATAGAAGGAAATATAGGCGAAACACTTTACATCACATCAAAGACATCTTTACAGACACATCACCCAAAGCAGTGATAGTGAAGGCAAAGATCAACAGCTGGGACTACATCAAATTAAAGAGCTTTTGCACAGCAAAAGAGGCAATAACAAAAACAAAGAGAAACCCCACCAACTGGGAGAACATTTTTGCACACAACACTAATGATAAAGGACTGATCACAAAAATCTGCAAAGAGCTGATGAGACTCAACACAAAGAAAATAATTCAGTCAAAAAATGGGCAGAAGAGCTAAAAAGAAACTTCTCTGAAGAGGAAATGCAAATGGCCAACAGGCATATGAGAAAATGTTCAACATCACTTGTAATCAGGGAAATGCAAATTAAAACTACCATGAGATACCATCTTACACCAGTGAGAATGGCACATATTAGAAAAACTAGCAACAACAAATGTTGGCGAGGGTGTGGAGAAAAAGGAACTCTCCTGCACTGTTGGTGGGAGTGCAAACTGGTCCAACCACTATGGAGAGCTGTGTGGAGATTTCTGGACCTACTAAACATAGAGCTTCCATATGATCCAGCAATTCCACTCCTAGGTATTTACCGAAAGGACACAGAAACATCAATTCTAAAGAGCACCTGCACCCCTCTGTTTATAGCAGCACTATTTACAATAGCTAAGCTTTGGAAACAGCCCAAATGCCCATAAATAGATGACTGGATCAAGAGGATGTGGTACATATACACAATGGAATATTACTCAGCATTCAAAAAAGATAAACACATACAATTTGCAGCAACATGGATGGCGCTGGAAGGGATCATGCTCAGCGAAATAAGCCAGAAAGAAAAAGAAAAATACTGGATGGTCTCACTCATAACAGGAATCTAGAAAACTTAAATAAGGGACCAGAAAAATGAATAACTATAAGAAAGTGAAAATCAAAATGAACAAACAACTATGAACCAGAGACACTCTATGGGGGGTGGGGGGTGGGGAGGGGAGGGATTGGGGTCAAAATAAGGGGATTGCAATTGTATGGGGAATATAAAAATAAAATTTATTTAAAAAAATAAAATTGGGAAGAGTGACTCCCACAGTTTTGCTCTTCTTTTTCAATATCATTTTAACTATTCTGGGCCTCCTATAATTCCAGAAGTATTTGATGATTTGTTTTTCTATTTCTGCAAAAAAGATTGCTAAAATTTTGATAGGAATAGCATTGAATCTGTCGATCACTTTGGGTAGTACTGACATTTAATAATATTATTGCAGTCCTTTTTTCTTCAACTGTTCATGAGGCTTGGGTAGGAATTTGTAACTGTCTTCATTAATGTTATTTTAGCTCTTATCCAGAAGTTCAGTTAGTAAGGATAATTTCCCCTAATCAGGTAACTAGACCATCTCCTGAAAAGTCTGAACTCTCAGAGGTTTTAATTATATTGGATTTCTTTAGTGTCTGCGTTATTAGGGATCCTATTTATGTTGGATTATTTTTAAACATTTATCATTGGGCATAGAAATGGTAGCAAGTACTCCAGAGAATCTCTGGATTCAATACATGCTCTTTTGTCCCTTCACTTTGTAACACTGATATTGTCTTTTGATAATTAGGAACAATCATTCCAGGTGGGAGAGTAATTCCCTTATTTGATGGTTGGCTCAGTGACATGGCATGTCTTAAATGACCAGAAAACTAGCTGTCATTTCCCATTTATTGGAACAGTTGTCTTCTGGTGGGACTGCTTCTCCCTTGGGAACTAATGCCTCTGTCTAGCAGATTCCAAAGACATATGGAGGTAATGAATAATCATGAGTATTAATGAGCATTCATAAGTCATATTAATGAGAGAAGCCACTCCTACTTTTATTTTTGGCTCCTGGCTTAATTGTGACCAGAATAGAAATTGACAGCATTTATTGGATATTCTTTGGGATGATACACTACAACTCATTGGACAGTGCCCTAATCTTGCAAGGTGCTTTTCCCAGGTTAAACTGTAATTGAGTTTAGCATTAAATTCTAATACACCAGCTTCTTCTGAGTGATGGGGTTCATGGTGAGACCAATGGATCCTGGTAAAACAAGCCCATCCTCCCTTGCATATTTCAACTCTACAATGAGTTCATCACATTAACTGAATCTAATTGTATCCAGAACATGCTGGCAAGGAAGCCTAAGAAATGTAGATCTCCAGCTCTATAGCAAAGAAAATAGAAGGAAGTGGGAAAGAGTACTGATTATTGCTAGGCAACTATTATTTGTAGCATATTATTAGTATGCAGACCTTGCTCTGTTATGTGTTGTAGTTATTTGCATGGATATAACTTCCCTAGATAGAACTTTTTTAACCATATTATCCAGAATATCACCTAACTTCTATTTTCTCACTTTGCTTTATTTTATAGAGTAAATAAATACAACTATATAAAACAATGATATTTAGTCATATGCTTCTGGGTTTATTCCCTATTTCTATCAGTATTATGACAAAAAAAATGCTGCTAGCTAGGCAAAATTAACTTATAATAAATCTAGAATGTTATTTCCACGATTTAAACTCAGGAACAAAGCAAAGTGCAGAAGAAATTAAAAACTGCTAAGATTTAGTATTTTTCTTTCTTGTCTTCTATGTATATATCTTGGCTGTGTGTATGTGTGTGTGAGGATGCAATGTAGATATTAACACTGGAGGTTGATAAGGAAGTGTGTTTAAATATGTATGTTATAATTTAATGCTAAGAAACTACTCTTTAAAGTTGGTAAATCAAACATGTTAATTAACCTCCACTACATTTCAAAAATACATTATAGGGCCTCCTCTGGTGGTGCAGCTTCACATCTGTGAAGCTGTCCGCAGTCTCTGCACAGCGTGGGTTTGATCCTGGCCTGCCGGAGAGATGCTCACACGGTGTGGCAGACCTCTCCTGTCTCACCCACTGCTCCCCTTAGCAGTGTATTTCATCAGTCTGCCTATTCTGCTTCTCGCTCTGTCTCTGGTGAATCCTCTCACCCTCCCACACATCTGGCCTGTACCCTGGTTCTTGTATGCATGAATAAATAAATCTTTAAACCACCCCCCCAAAAAAAACCCCAAAAAACACAAAAATCCATTATAATTACAGGCAAACTATTTTCTTTCTTTCTTTTTAATATTTTATTTTATATAATTCTTAAATCATTTTTCATTTTTGCACAATGTATGCATTTTCATTTTGGTTATAGTCCCCATACAGTTGCATCCCCCCTTATTTTGACCCTAATCCTTCCACCCCCGCCCCCACCGGTCTTGTGGTCATGTGTCTCTGGTTTATAGTTGCTTGCTGATTTTGAGTTTTACTTTATTATAATTAGTCTTTTTCCTGGTCCCTTATTTAGGTTTTCTAAATTCCTGTTATGAGTGAGACCATCCGGTATTTTTCTTTTTCTTTTTTTTTTCCCCCTAAGATTTATTTATTTATTTATTTATACAAGCACTGGGTACAATCAGTAGCGCGGGAGGGTGAGAGAATTCACCAGAGCCAGAGCGGGGAACAGAACATGCAGATCGACCGAAGTACACTGCTGAGGAGAGCAGCGGGTGGCAGGAGAGGTCTGTGCGCCATGTGGCACCCTTGCCAGAGGCCAGGGATGCAAACGGGCGCCACAGAGGCTGCCGGCAGCTTCGCAGTCCAGCCCTCAACCGCTGAGCCACCAGGGAAGGCCCTATTTTTCTTTTTCTTTCTGACTTATTTCGTTGAGCATGATCCCTTCTAGCTCCATCCATGTAGCTGCAAACTGCATGAGTTTATCTTTTTTGATTGCTGAGTAATATTCCATTGTGGATATGTACCACATCTTTTTTATTTTTTTTAAAGATTTATTTGTTTATTTATGCAAGCACTGGGTACAGTCAGAAGCAAGGGAGGTGAGAGAATTCACCAGAGCCAGAGCGGGGAGCAGAACATGCAGACTGACGAAATACACTGCTGAGGGGAGCAGCGGGCAAGACAGGAGAGGTCTGTCGCACCATGTGGGACCCTCTCCGGCGGCTGGGGATCGAACCAGTGCTGCAGAGGCTGTGGGCAGCCTCGCAGCCCAGCGCTCAACCGCTGCGCCACCAGGGGAAGCCCTGTACCCCATCTTCTTGATCCAGTCATCTATTTTTGGGCATTTGGTTTGTTTCCTTAGCTTAGCTATTATAAATAGTGCTGCTATAAACATATGGGAGCAGGTGCCCTTTGGAATTAATGTTTCTGTGTCATTTGGGTAAATATCTAGGAGTGGAATTGCTGGATCATATGGAAGCTCCATCTTTTGCAGGCTGAGGAATCTCCACATAGCTCTCCATAGTGACTGGACCAGTTTGCACTCCCACCGGCAGTGCAGTAGAGTTCCTTTTTCTCCACATCCTCGCCAACATTTGTTGCTAGTTTTTTTAATATGTGCCATTCTCACTGGTGTAAGATGGTGGTATTTCATTGTAGTTTTGATTTGCATTTCCCTGATTATAAGTTATGTTGTACATTTTTTCATATGCCTGCTGGCCATTTGCATTTCCTTTTCGGAGAAGTTTCTTTTTAGCTCTTCTGCCCATTTTTTGAATGGATTATTTTCTTTGTTTTTGTTAAGTCTCATCAGCTCTTTGTAGATTTTTGTGATCAGTCCTTTATCATTAGTGCTGTATGCAAAAATTTTCTTCCAGTTGGTGGGGTGTCTCTTTGTTTTGGTTATTGTCTCTTTCAGGCAAACTATTTTCTAAAGCTATAGTTCCACAAGGAAAAATAAACCTGGAGAAGAGCCAACAGTAATGGTATTTTGGGAGCTGGAAAGCATAAGGATGATCCAGCAAAACAGAGAGAACTGAGTTTTAAATTGTCAGTGGGGAGAGTAAAGAGGAAACCTGAGAAGCCCCGTGGACTCCCTGGTCTAGAAGTTGGGCAGTGCCAAGAATCCCTGGAAGTGGGAGGTGAAGACAGAGCTTAGTTCATTATGGTGGTTTGAAATCTTGTTCATTAGTAGCCCTAAATTCTCACCCCTCTATCATGTGTAGCCTGCCCTTGTCCATTCTAGCAATGGTTGGAAGTTTATTATCTGAAGTGTATAAAAAATAGGATTTTGGCTGGGGGTTCCTAGGCACAGTTAAGGGTGAGGTGCCACTTTGGGTAGAATTATACCCTTCTAGCAGGGTACCTAACCAGTCAAAGAAAACACCTAAAAAGACTGACCCTGACCCTGGGGCTTCCTCTATGGTGGCACAGCCAGACCTCCCTCAAGCAAAGTCTTATGTACAGAACTTATACCCAGCTTTGTAGCACCTCATTTTCAAACATGAGTTGATGGTGAGAGTGACTAGACATTTAAGTAGACATAGATACAGACATCAGCAAGACAGTAGAAAAAAGAAACTTGGAGAAAACAGACTATGCAGGAAGATGGAAATTTAAAAAAAATAAAAGAACAAATTTAATCTCAATAATATCCTTGGAGAGATAAGGTATTCATTCTACTTATGATGAAAATAGGAAGCTATTAAAATAAAAGACAAAATAAGATTGCTTGGAAATTAAAAATATAAAGACAAATTTAAAACTCAGTAGATTTGGAAGATAAAATTTGAAAAAAATGTTGCAGAAATTGTAAGCAAAAAGACCAAATGGCAGAAAAAAGAAAATAAGTTTAAAGGCCTAATGCAGACTTCCAGATGTTCCAGAAAATGAGAATGGAGAAACAGAGGGGAGGACATTTTAAATAATCCAAGAAACATTTCCAAATCTTAAAAAACTGTTTCCAGATCGAAAGACTACATCAAATGCTCAGCAATGAATAAGAAAGTTCAAAGCAGTGCGGACAAAGAAGGAAGAGAGAAAATGAGAGCTGGCACACAAGAGAGAACTTTGAGCATTTATTAATAATTTTTTATATTTTATAACCATGATGAGATTTTAAAAGGTTCACATACTTTACCACATAAAAATTAAAATTATATAATGTTCCCATGAAACCAATTAATAAATAGCAAACAGAAAAAAAAATTTGTAATATGTGACAGAAATAAAAGTTTGATCTCTATTTGAGAATATCTACAAATGAATGAGAAGAAGATATTCAAATAAGAAAGTGGGAAAAACCCAGGTCATCCCCCTCCAGGGTCTTGTGACAATTCAGTGAAGCTGTCTCTGCAGGGCCAGCATCACCATGCTGGTGCGATCACGGCTATCCTACAGCTCAGCTCCTTGTTCTTATCTATTTTTCTAGTTAGCATCATTGCAACTTTCTACTTTCTCCCAGTTCAACACACGAATGGCTTCAGAAATGAAATCTGTCTCTTTTTAGTTTGTAGTGCTGGATACTTCTAATATTTACATTTACATTTTGACATTTTGGTTGGTTTTCTCCAGAAAAAAAGGTTCTGATTTCACAACTCTAAACAATGCAGACAATGTTGATAATCCATCTGAAAACCGGAAAGACATTTGTCAGATTTCAGGATGGCTCATGGGTAATTATCAACAGTGTTTGGAACTGGGAGGGCCACACTGAAGAGAGAAAAGGTTGTCTGGAGGCCTTATTTGGAGCTCACATTTCATTTTCCTAGAAGGGGAAAGCCTGCATTTCTACCAGGCAAAAGCTGCCAATTGCCGCCCCAAATCCATTCTTCTCTTCCTGTATGCTGTGCACATTGTTACTTGATGAAAGATAAACTTCACTTGCTTCCTTGTCATTAAGGTGTTTTTAAGTGACTAAGTTTGGACAGTGAAATTTCATATGAAAATGTTGTGATTTCCAAAGTGTTATTTCTGGGAGGTGGTACGTTGCTTCTTTGTTCCTTCCTTGTTCCTTCCTTTTCCCTGTTGTTTGGAACACAGACATGGTTGGAGCTCAAGAAATCATCTTAAACCATGACCTGGCAAACTAAAAATGGAGAAGGGACACAGAATGGATGCCTGGCCCCCCACCTTTTAGCAGCCGGACTCAGACTTCTACTATGCATTTACACTTATCTTTTTAAAATAATGGAGACCCACCTAGTTTTAATTGATGTGTCCAACCTCTGAGTTTAGAATAGAGAAGACAATAACCTAAGGGTGTTTTTATTTTTCTTGGATCCCAGTGAAGCCCTTGGAGAGGTGGAATTAATATTCATTTCTGGACTCCAAGGCTTTTTTGCCAGTGATCCATGCTACCTCCATAAAATTCTTTCCTCTGTCTCTCCCTCCGCCTTTCTTTTCTTTTTATCAAATGCTGAGGTTCGGGGTTAAATGTTCAAAATCTGGTCCTTATTGGAATTTGGATTACAAGTGTTATTTGAAGGAGTCTTTAATGTGCTTCCAAAACCCCTGCCTAATTGGACAAATGAAGTGTCAAAAAATAATAGAATCCTGTTATAAGCAGGAGTCCAATAAATTATTCACGTTTTAATGCTTTATCATCAGATGTTTATAGTTTATGGCCTGAAAAACATAAAAAGAACAACGAAACATCCCTCCAGCCATCCTTTTTAGGATGGTGAAATGTTACTCCCAGCTCTGCTGCTGCGCCCTTCATTGTTTGCTCTCCCTGGAATTTAATGGAGATGGCCATTTAATTATTACCAGAAGCCCACCCAGATAGTTAAACACAGGTCAATAATAACTCTGTGAAGGAGGGAACTGCAGCAGCACAGAATGGAGAACAATTAGCCTTCTCAGGTCAGAGAAGAACTAATATTGTAACAAATTCCTCAACTATAATATTACCACTTTTACTAAGACATCATAAAAGAAACAGAAATCTAAGGAAAATAGTGAGATGTGTTACACGCTGCCACACAAAAGACCTACAGATGAGTGTGGCTCAAACATTGTCAGTGCATAACCAAGCGATTTGAATAACAAATTAAGCAAAGAAAAAAACACACACCAAAAAACCCCCAAGCAAAACAATGCAAAATCCTAACCCCACTCCCCTCCAAAGAAACAATAGAGTCATAGATGTTTGAGATGTACAACTACTGCATTATTTCCCCCTCTTTGCCAGCTCCGGGAAAGTGTGTGCTGCTGCTTACAAAACAATTATTCATAAATTATAAAAGCATTGTCTCTGCTTATGGGTCCATATAATCTCCGCCTCTTGACAATTAGGTTGCAGAAAATATTGTAAGTCCTCTCTTACTGTGAACTAGAAGAAAAATGACTGGTGAGATATTTCAATTTGGTTATTTTGAGAGATGTTCAGAAAATTGGGGATCCTGAATTTCCCAAGTAATAATTGATTTGTGCATGGAGAATCTGCCCTGTGACTTTATAAATCTATTGTAATCACTCCTTAATCTCTACATTCTGCATGTAAGTGAAACCATGTGGTATTTTTCTTCTTCCTTCTGACTTATTTCACTTAGCATTATCCCTTCCAGCTCCATCCATGTTGTGCAAATGGCATGAGTCTATCTTTTTATTTATGATTGCTGAGTAGTAGTCTATTGAGTATCTGTACCGCATCTTCTTGAACCAGTCATCTGTTTTGGGGAATTTAGATTGTTTCCATATCTTGGCTATTGTAAATAGTACTGCAATAAACATGGGAGGGCAGATTTCCTTTCCTTTTTATCCTTTGGGTACATTCCTTGGAGTGGAATCACATGATACTCCATTTTCAGTGTTTTAAGATCCTCCGTACAGCTTTCCATAGTGACTGACCAGTTTGCATTTCCACCAGCAATGTAAGAGGATTCCTCTTTCACCACATCCTCACTGGCTTTTGTTGTTTCTGTTTTTGTTTTTGTTTTTTTTGATATGGGCCTTTCTCACAGAAGTGAGGTGGTATTTCATTGTGGCTTTGATTTGCATTTCCATGATAATAAATGATGATGAACATTTTTCATATGCTTGAGCAACATCTATTTAAAAAGCAGAAAGGCTATGGACTTTGTTCTTGTTTCTCTGAACTTCAGTTTCCTCATCTGTACATTGGGGATTTTAATAATATTTTCTACTTCATGGATTTGTTTGAAGTGTAAAAAGTATTTAGGTCCTTTTAAAATAGGATGTATACTTTCCTGGTATCAGTTATTACATAGATGATGTATACATTTTGTGGATTGTTTATTAGGCAGGATTGACATGCTTCAGATAGTAGAGGTATTTCTGAAATGATATATATATTTCTCATAGATCCCAGGCCCTTTAGGAGACAAGACCACAGGGCATTCCTTCTCTTCTTGGTCCTAACACAGTGCTTTTCTCTAATTAGATGTGGAATACAGTATCTTTTTTTTAAAAAAGAGTTATTTATTTGTACAAGAACGGGGGTACAGGCCAGGTGTGTGGGAGGGTGAGAGGATCCACTAGAGACAGATCGGGGAACAGAATAAGCAGACTGACTGAAACACACTGCTGAGGGGAGCAGCGGGGGAGACAGGAGAGGTCTGCTGCACCATGTTGGTTGCTCCGCGGCCAGCAGGGATCAAACCTGCACTGCAGAGGCTGCAGACAGCTTCACAGCGCTGCGCTCAACCACCTGTGCCACCAGGGAGGCCCTGGTACAGAGCATCTTGATCCTCAAAGAAATCCTATGGGAAGGAGCCATTTTATAAGGGAATTAGTGCCTGATAAACAATTTTTAAAATCTACCTTTTAAAACATGACGTCTACTTAAAATAAGATATTGGCATATAGTATTGTGCTAAATTTATATACCTCCTCCCACTCACCCTGTCCTCCCATCCGAGGTGTGGGTAAGTATGGGGGAAAAGCGTCAGGCTTTTCGGCCCTCCCACTGCGCATGCGCACTGGGCCCAGCGGCGTGGCGTGCGTGGCGCCGTGCAGTGCCAAGGTCGGAGCGCAGTGGCGTGGGTGGAGATGCGCGGCCGGAGAGTGGCAGCGCGCGCGGGCGTGCGGACACCAGCGCGGCTGCTGGAACCGGTAATGAACCTACCCGTTATGGGTTGGGTGCGCCACACGGGGCCCTTCGGAGATTTGGAGACTGCCTCATCTTAAAAGTTGTGGAGCCATGTGATATGTTCTCTGACTTTTTAAAAAAGCACCACATTTACATGAATTATGATAGTGCTTCTCTTCTCTAATCAATTATCTCATGTCTTAGTCTTAATAAAGCTAAGGTCAACTCCAAGTTCATAGAAAATTAATGGTAAAATATTTTTGGTAATTGCGTATTATATGTTAACTTTCAAAACACATTTTTTTTTTTAAAACTAGGTCAATTTTTGCGTTGCTTTTTTTTTTTTTAAGATTTATTTTTTTTTTTATTTATACAAGCACTGGGTACAGTCAGAAGTGCGGGAGGGTGAGAGAATTCACCAGATCCAGAGCAGGGAGCAGAGCAGGCAGAAGGACCGAAGTACACTGCTGAGGGGAGCAGCTGGCGGCAGGAGAGGTCTGCGCGCCATGTGGGACCCTCCTCTGGTGGCCGGGGAGCAGCCGGGGATCGAACCGGCGCTGCAGAGGCTGCGGGCAGCTTCGCAACCCAGCGCTCAACCGCTGCACCACCGGGGAGGCCCAAAACACAATTTTTCTTTGTAACAAAATGAAATCTAGGAATGGAAGAAGACCTAGAAATTATTATATTTAAGAGTAACATCTGAGATGTTTTGAGTTTCTGGCTTTAAAGCTATGAAAGCAGAGTGGAGATGTCAATTATGAAAGATAAAGATGAAGCCCTGGAAAGGACTTTGGAGGCTTGTAACTATTTGGCAAAAAGTTTTATGAAATTTAAAAATTAGGAAAGAACAGAGTGAATCAATCAAACATCCTCTTTGATGCATGGGATAAAGCTTCTTTCTAGTTCTTCATGGAATGATTTTTAAAATACAGAATTTGAACTGTGACGTTTGAGCTAATTAAAAATATTTTCTCCAGTAAACTTGATATCAAAGGCAGACTCTATGCCTGGTGAAGTATCTATCTTTATCATTTAAGATATATAGAATTTTTCCTTCTCATGCAAATACAAATTCCAATCTGTTCCATTTATTACAGAAGGAGCTCTTTTTTTAAAAAAAGAAATTGTTCCCCCCAAAAGAAACAAACCAAAGAATGATAAACATGTGTATGGGACACAGGTAAAAATGTAAAATTTGTTTTCCTATATGCATTTAGTTGAAAACATGAATTTACTCCTAAGTGAAAGAAATGCTATATTAATTTTCATTGTTTTCCAAGTTAAACCTTCCTCCATCATCACATCTAACAAGATCTGACCATATCTGATTTTATTTTTTTAAAGATTTATTTATTTATTTATACAAGAACCGGGGTACAGGCCAGATATGTGGGAGGGTGAGAGGATTCACCAGAGACAGAGCGAGAAGCAGAATAGGCAGACAGACAAAATACACTACTGAGGGGAGCGGTGGGTGAGAAAGGAGAGGTCTGCCATGCCATGTGGGACCCTCGCTGGCCGGCGGGGATCTAACCGGTGCTGCAGAGGCTGTGGACAGTTTCACAGTGCTGCGCTCAACCACCTGCACCACCAGGGGAGGCCCTGATCACATCTGATTTTAGACATGGTTTTGGAGTCCCTATTGTTTCCTAGGCTTGCACTCTGTGAAGGCTGGGGGAGCAGTTAACAAGACTCCCTCTCCCCCATTCCCTCCTCCCCCAAATCTTGGAGCAAGGCCTGAGTTTAGTTTTTGGTGGCCATTTGCTTTGTTCCCTCTGCAGTACCCTCTGAGCATTGCCTTTGAGTCTCCCTCCTCCATCTGTAGGGTACCACTCCACTTAGTGGTGCCTCTTACAACTGTCCTCTTACTGTCAGGCTCAGCCACAGGCATATTGGTACGGTCCCCACCACCTCCACTGACTCAGAGGTGGAGACTGTCTCTGAGTCAGAAAAGATATATGAGTGCTTTTCTCTCCAGAGCTGCCCCCAAACCCCTGTACCCTCTTCCCACACATGGGAAATCTAGGGCCTTTTCTCTTTATTCTCATATTGAGTTCTTTGCTCTTCTACTTCCAACTCTCAAACCTTTAGAGTCTAGAACTTTGAACACAAAGGTCTATAATTCTGTTGTGGAACAAGAGAAGCTAGTCCTCCAGGACTCAGAGATAGTTTATAGCTCACTCAGTGGAGAAAGAAAGGCAAGTCTGTACCACAGACCCAAGTAGAACACCAAGAACAAAGACCACGGACTGAGGACAGAGATGTCTCCAGCAATCACCCTGGATGCACTTGTGTGAGGTAGAGGGTAGGACCATGCAGAGGAAGCCACAGTGGCCAAGGATGCTTTCATTGAGCCCTGGCCTTTCCTGGGCACTCTTAGCTATTATTGGGTAGTATTACTTCTCATTTTATAGAGGTAGCTCTAGGAACCATTTCATGGAGGTAGCTCTATGGTTCTGTTGTGAGCACTGGAGAGACCAAGTTGGGGCAGGGAAATAAGGTGTGGGATCCTATACATTTGAAAAGAAGAAATATTCTGGGCTACTGATGGGGGAAATTGTTAAGTAAACTGCTGAGACTGAGAAAGGAATGGAAATGATGGCTGAAGACATCTTTGGTGGCCTTAGCCATTTAGTCTCACACTGGGATTGGTATAATTTGTCTCCGCAGTTGAGCGGACAGAAGAATAACTGGAGACTTCAGTGTCCCAGTCATCAGGAGCCTACTCTTTGATCTTTTTTAACCTTTACAGATCAGATCACATCTGAGACTGAATCTTCAACTGTGCTCAGGGGACACTTGCAAATGGCTTTTAATTGTCACAGTGCTATATCTTTGTTGATAGTAACCTTTTATAGAATGTATACTAGTCAACCACAATAATCTGCTTGAGGTTTGGACTCCTTGCCCTTTAATATTAACTTTAAATCACTATTTCCCACCAGTGGGAAGAATATTGACTTTTAAACTATATTGACTTTTTAATCATTTGTGTTCATTTATTTGTCCCCTTTGTATGAAATTAATTAAGACTTAAAAACTGAATTTTGAATGTAGAAAACCAGCATTTTTTCAAAAATAATAATCTCTGAATAACCCTGATAATTAACTTTGCTTTCATTATCCCCAGCATTTTGCTATCAATTTGCACTATAGGAATTTAGAAAAATGTAAAATGAACTCTATTGGTGGATCTCATAATTTTTCAATTAGGAGTAGAAAACATGTTTCCACTTAAGAATAAAATAGGGGCCTCCCCTGTAGTGCAGCAATTGAGCGCTGGGCTTCAAAGCTGCCCGCAGCCTCTGTAGCACCAGTTCGATCCCCCGTCGCCCCGGTGTGCAGACCTCTCCTGCCTCCCGCTGCTCCCCTCAGCAGTGTATTTCATCAGTCTGCCTGTTCTGTTCTCCGCTCTGGCTCTGGTGAATTCTCTCACCCTCACCCTTCTGACTGTACCCAGTGCTTGTATAAATAAATAAATAAATCTTTAAAAAAAAAGAATAAAATAGAATTAAATATTTTCTTTGTTCATGTAAAGAAGGAATTATAAGGCTTTATTTGGCTTTGAAGTTCTCCTCATAAATGCCTGTCATTTTATTAATAGGGAAAAAGATAATGAAATAGTTAAACCACACTAACGCATAAAATAGGGGAGGAAAACCAGTCTGAAAAAGAGGAAAAGACTGAATCATAGAATAGTGTAAATAAAATGATTTCAGTTTGCATCTATAAGGTACATGGAATAAAGCTATATTTAATAATAATGGTGATAAGGGTTATGGTGATGGTATTAATGATAATAGTTATAGAGGCTAACACACATAGATTTATCATATTCCAGGCACTGTTCTGAAAGCTTTACATTTATTAATCATTTGCTCCACATAGCAGCTCTCCTAATTAGGTGTTATTACTACCCACATTTAAATCAGGAAATGATACACAGAGAAACAACTTACACGGTGAAGAGAAGTTTTAATGATCTTATTTTTAATGAATTAATACTTATTTTAAATAAGTGTTAATGGCTCACTTTGGCTGCTGGGAAAGTGAAATAAGCATTTTCCAGGCCAGATCTAGCTTGGATGCATGCATTCATGTGTGAATGAGTATTTTTCAGGCTGTGAAGCATTCTAAATGAACCCGTATTTTCCAGTAAATGAGTGTGGGAAACACCATTCTTTCCAAACTCCCAAATAGAAAAATTTTAATGCTAAAATGTAGAGAGATTGATGGGTTGGCATTTACCTTTCTTATTTCTCATGGATTTAGAGAATGAAAACTACCTAGATCAGAAACCATATAAATTATTTTGGAATGCTGGAAGAATCTTAAGTTGCAAAGTATTGACAAAAAATTTATTAATTACACTTTGTTCATATTAAGTTTTCTCTACCCCCCTACTTAGTAGCAGGTCTTATTCTTAGTCTTCAAATTCACAAAATTGTGCACTTTCACTGTATTGAAGACTCTTGCAGAAGAAACACAAACATTCAAAGTGTCAAAATGTTACCACCTCGTCAGTGTCTATGATTAGCTTAAATATAATAAAATGGATCAAAGTTAGAGTCATAGGTTCCTTGGAATAAATGCAAGATAATGTCAATCATGTTTATATATAATCTAAGCTTACACATGGAACACTTTGTATATCCTGAATATACCCTCATTTATGTGCAGCTATTTTTTTGAACATGCTCAGAGAATTTTGGTTGGAATGGTCTTTGAATGAGATTATTACATATTAATGTAGAACTTTGGAACATGATATGAACAAAACTGTAACTCCCTTTACTCATGATAGGTATGCAGTGATATTTTACATAAATTTGTAAACTCAAAGTATAGGTAAGAGTTAGCATGACTTTGGGCACTTCCAGTGGACTGGGTGGTGAGAGGTTGTCTCATGCAATGGTTGTGAAGATCAGCAGCATCATCTATGTGTTTTCTATATAGCAGAAATCATCTTTAATTTAATCATTCAGTTACCACCCATATGAGGTAGGAACTAATGGTCCCATGTGATAAATGAGACAACAAGGCTGAAGAGGTTGGGTAGGTAAGTGGTGCATTTGGTCTGAACACAGGATCTGGGCCCCAGAGCTCATGCTCTTCATGATTAAGAACATGAGAATCAAGTGAAGCACACACCTTTGAAAAGCACCTTAGAGACTGTCCACTGAGTAATGGGAAAGATAATAGTGCTACAGTGAGTGAACTGACTATGGATAAAACGAATGAGAAATTTTTGACTTTTAATGATAATGAATTTAGCTCTTACTATTGCATATCAGTAAGTGAAAGATGCCCTGCCTATTTTGGATTCCCAAGAAGCAGCTTTGAGATGGGAATTGTATACCGAGGCTTGCTGGAGATATGCCTGTAAAGAAAAGAGGAGGATATGAGGCAGAGAGAGAGAGATGCCGACAAGCCCTGTGGTTGCAGCTGAGATCTTACCCATTTTTGTAGGAGCTGGGATGGCCTTTGAGAGTTGTTACAAAGTCAAGCCAGGGGGTAATCTTCAAAGCATATGGCAATCATTGGTCACAATTGCTCCCTGGAAGAGGAAGTAATGGTGCTGAGTGAGCCAGTTCCCTTTGAGTGAGTCAGTTCCCTTTGTCATTGAGAGATGCCAGGGTGAGCCATTGGGCTGCTCCTCTCAGCAGCAGAGAGATGAATGTCCCAGCCTTGAAATTGGGACCTGGTGGCATCTTCATCACCCATCAGGAAACATGGAAAAGATCACAAACAGATTGACAAAGTGAAAAACACAAGTGGCAAAGAAAAAAAATGAAAAACTTAGTGCTCATTAGCAAAGAAATGTAAATTAGGGCAACCATTTTGTTTATCAAATTGGCTTAGGTGTAAAAACAGCTATTCAACAATAGTGAGTGTGGTAGACAGTAGGCATACATTTTTTAATTAAATTATTTGTTTTGAGATAATATCAAATGTATGAAAAGGTTTTAAGTACAGTACAAAGAATCCTTATAGCCCTCCACACAAGTTCCCCAAGTGTTAAGGGTTCACCATACTTGTGCACCCTGTGTGCATGTGTCTGTCTTTACATATCTGCTTCAAAGTTTCCCTAAAAATATATTCTCATCTCTTAAGCAAGTCTAGGAATTTGGACCTGAGTTTGAGTCTCTTTCATTACAATTTTTCTGTGTCCTTGGGCAAGACAGTTTTTTGTAGTCTCCCTTTCTTCAGTCACAAAGTAGGGATAATTTAATTCCTGTTTCTCTGGCTTCTCTTCCTGTTTAAGTTAGATCCTCCACACAGACTCAGCATGTGATCAAATTTCCATCAGTGTTAGCTGCTACCATTATTTTCAACCTTACTGGCGCCTTGAGGGTAGGGACTATACCGAGACCACTGCTGTGAATCCCCAGAATTTAGTGCAGCACCTTGCCATGATGGGTCCTCATGGAACGTTTATAGCTTGATTTGCTTCTTTGCTCAACCCATTCTGAGGCTTAGGCACGTGAAGCATGAGGCTTGGAGACCTCATTCTGAAGACCTCATCCCTCAGATTTGAGTGGGAGAGACTGGAAAGAATGAAAACAGGACTCAGTAGCCAGAAACTTTGTTAATGATTCTGCTCCAGTTAAAATAGATGATTCATTGGTTGACCAAAAAAAGAGTATTATTCAAGAACTTCCCTTCTCTCCTTCTTTCTTTGAATTTTGTCATGAATGTTTGGCCTGTGGATATCATCTGCCATACCATACTCTGCAACAACCATAACAAAGGCTGGTGAAACTGTGAAGAGACTTTTGTCAGGCTCAGTCCTTAGTGTGTCTTAAGGAAGTATTAATATTGAAAGAAATGCTTACACTCCCGGCCTGTGTCTGGCAGCAGACTGCTTTCTTCAGCATTCTGTGTCCTGGGGGACACAGAAAATGAAGTCTTGGCAGCATTTTACCTCATAGCCACAGGAAGGTGAGAACAGACACCGTGGACAGAAGTGAAGCAATGCACACGGAGGGGAGGGCTCCTATTCAGAGAACATGGTATATGAATTGAAGCAGGCACTGAGGTAAACTTTGCATTGCTTGGCTGTATATATAAAACCAATGTATTATAGACATTCTGTTAATAGTGGCATTTATAAAATGAGGAAACAGACAGTATTAGTGTCTTATCGCTGCTGTAACAAAGCATCACAAACAACAATATTTTTGTTTCTTATTGTTCTGGAGATTAGGAGTCTAAAATGCAGATGGTGACAAAGCTGATTCCTTCTGGCAGCTCTAGGTGACAATCAGTTTCCTTATATTTATCATCTCTGAGTTGCCTGCATTTCTTGGTCCAGACTCTTCCAGTCAGTAATTGCATCTCTCTGACCTCTGCTTCCAACAGCACATCCCATCATCTCATCTCTTAATTTCTTGCCCTACTTTTTCACCTTTAAGGGCTCTTGGGTTACATTGGCACATCCCAGATAATCTAGATAATGTCTACCTCAATTTCTTAATTTGCTAATATCTGTACATTCTCTTGCCAGCTAAGGTAACATATTCACAGGATTAGGACATGGACATCTTGGGTGAGGGGCATTATTTTGCTTACCACGGGGGACTAGATTATCTGAAAGAACTCTTCTAATTTCAAATCCCAAGGGTCAATTGGAGCCATGTCAGCATGATTTGTTTCATGTAATTACTACCCCTGACTGTGTACTTTCATTGTGTTTCTCATTGTGCTCAATGAAGAGGCAACTTTGTGGAGTTCCCATTCCTTCTGTGTATCTTGACCTTTGAGCTGCTAAAGAAGGAGTTGTGTGTGGGGGAATTAGAATATTTATTATGCTGAGGGTTTTAAAATGCAAATTGTTTTTGTGATAAACGCATCAATAACTAAAAGACAACTTTTGTCTCCTGCTCAGTTACGAAGCAAGTCCTGACCCTGCAAGCTTATTCTTTCCTCTCAGATCATGTCCTATCTGTATTGAAAGAGACTTGGAAAATAGTCACAAGAGAATACATTCTGGTTACTATGGCTTGAAAATCATGGGGGCTATGGGTAGGCAGAGAGATGGAACCTAAATATGGGCTAATTATGTGTTGGAAACAGAGCAAGAAGCTGAGTAAGGATTACTTGACTCTTAGCCATTTATGCAAATTAGCAGAAGTGGTGACAGTCCAGATAGTACCAAACAACAAATATTTTGAAAGTCATTGATATTCAGCTTTGAAATAGAATCTGTATATATAGTGTTTTAACTTTCACAATAACCCATTGCTTTAACCACTTAAAATTAGTTGGTTTTCCCTGAGCCAAACCAGTTGTGGGGCTCAGGGATGTGAGGCTGAGCACAGTTAGGTCAGGACTGAAAAACTGACCATATGTATTATTCCCCTCCCCACTTTTTTAAGGTTTCCCCCCACTGTCTACTTAACCATTGTTTTAAAGAGAATTTCTGTGGCCATTATGGGTGCTCACCCAGCAGAATTCCCTGCCCTCTTCATTCCTATTAGAATCTGAATTTTGTTCTGGTATCCACCTCATCTTCTTGTAACATCAACTGCTTAGAGATGCCACCTCTCCCCTAGCTCTGGAAATGGGGAACTGGTTAATCAAAGTGTCATCCCATTATCCTGGCCAGTAATTGGTTCAAGACTGAGCATGAGATCCTTGTCTGTCCAGTGAAATGCAAGGAGAGATTGCTGGTTACTATGGAGTATGTTATTTGCTCTTAAGACAGAGACATACAAAGTTTCTTTCTTTCTATGGATAGGAATTAAGAAGCAGATAGCCTCAGATACTGTTAGTGAGAATTACAAAACCATGAGAAAAAAAACAAAAACTTTAAAAGCACTCTGCTGTACATGGGAAAAAAGGAGAGAATAAAAAAATGAATGCTTGTTCACAGTTCTAAACTATATTGATTAACAAACTCCAGATCCTTCCTTATCTCTGAATTTTCTGTTTTTCAAAATGTTTTGTATGTAAGATATCCCTGATGGTTTATGATACTTTGAGTAAACCTTTCTAACTTGCATCTAGAAGCATCCTAATAGGTATACTCAAGTAATTATTGTGGCTCTAATGTCTCTTGACTTCACCAGCCTGAGGTTATTTAGTTATTCGAAGACTGGAGTGTCATCTGTTTTTGAATTCCTATTGCTCTGTGTTCTATTGTATTGCTTGAAGCACATGAAAGAAATCTGGCCTCAAAGAGATATGCAGTTGGCGAACTAGTTTGCTAGTGTTGCCATAACAAAGTACTACAAACTGTGATTTAGGCAACAGAAATTTATTGCTCAAGGTTCCAGAAGCTGGAAGCCTGAGATCAAGATATCAGCAGGACTGTGCTCCCTCTGAAGATTCTAGGGAAGGATCAGTGTTTTCTCCTAGCTTCTGGTAGTTCCTTAATTTGGGCAGCATAACTTCTTTACATGGCATTCTCTAAATGCATATGTGACTCTCTCTGTGTCGAAACTTCCCATTTTTATAAGAACTGCCAGTCCAAGATTATCTCTAAATGAGGACATAGTCTGAAGTCTTGAGGGTTAGGACTCTAACATATTTTTTTGGCAAGGGGAGGGACACAGTTCAACCTTTAACTGTTGGAAAAGGCAGGGGTTCCCAGGACCACTACAAGTGGGCCTCAAGTCTCCCAGATGTCTTGGCCCACACTTGGAGAAGTGATGCCGAAGTGTGTCTGTTCTTTGTTTCTCATCTTATACATCAGTGCTCTGCAGAGCCCATGTCAGGGGCTTTTCCTGTGCATACTGCAGCATCTGGGGTTTCCTCCCCTTTTCAGAGCATTTATCATACTACTTCATAATTCCTTATTAAGGAGTGTCTTAGTCAGCTTGGACTGCCATAACAAAATACCACGACTTAAGCAACAGAAATTCATTTCTCTACCAATGTGCAGACTTGAAGTTCAAGATCAAGGTGCCACCAGGGTTGGTTTCTGGTCAGGTGTCTGCGCACCTCTTTCTGTGGCCTCATATAAGTAAGGGAAAAGCAGGTGGTGAGAGGGAGGGAGGCGGTATCTTTGGGGTCTCTTTGTACAAAGACAGTAGTCCTGTTGGTTCAGGGCACACCCTTATCACCGCACTTAACCTTAATTACGTCCCAAAAAGCTTAGTCTACAAATGCAGCTATTTTGGATTAGGACTTTAACATATGAATTTTGTGGACAAGGATGGACACAGTTCCTTCAATAGCAAGGGATCACTTTTTTTTAACTGGACCTGGCCACAAAAATTGATGATCCATTGACCAGTGGTCACCAATCACTATTTTTAAGTTTTACTTTGAACTATATGGCAAAATATAACTTACCTTTTGTTGGTTTTAAATCTCTTATTTAAAAAAAATTGCTAGATTCTCTTTGAAAGAACTGTTTGAAATGATCCTCTTGGTATAGAAACCCTCTTAGGCAATCCTTTAGATCAGTGATAGTAAAGGATAATTTAAAAGAGTAAATTATTAATATGTTTATTATTAGGCTCATTAAAATCTTAAAACCATCCTGTGGGAGATATATCTGCCAGTGCTTAAAAAAGAAGTCTTTATCATTCCATTAGAAGTTCCTAAATATAAATTGCTCAGAAAAATATATAAGACAATAGATCTGAGAGTAATTTTCTACAAAATGTTTAGAACATCACATTGCTAAAAGTAGGACTATTTTCATGCATTTTCATTGTGGGTTAATGAACAATGCACAGCAATGCAGTAGCAGAAACAAAGTTGTTTATTCTGGACCAAAAATGGCAAAATAGATTCTGTGTTTGTACACAGAAAATTCTAAATACCCTAGATCTATTTCCCATCTCTTTTTATATGACTGTTAAGGGTTGTTAAACTTCTGTGGCAACTTGGTTCATAAAATTTCATGGCTACCTGCTTCCTCAACTCTGTTCATGGACGTGCCTTCTTAGAGATAAAATTCCAGGTGCTTCCCAAGCCAAGAATGTCAGCATCAGTGAAGATCTATGAAAACACACTTTGATTAGAAACATTTATTTTGAACTGAACTTCAAGTGATTTGAACTTTATGGGCTGTTTTTGGCAGGATGGTCACTGCTGGGGTTACAGCTCATTTTGCTGCTGCTTTTTGAAGTAAGGATGAGCCCTGTGGCAGATGGGATGGTAGGGGATTCTGCATTAGATCAATTGTTGCTTTTAGTAAAGGAGCTGTCACACATGTGATTAGACCAAATGTGGGAAAATTCTCCATTTTGTCCGCTGGATTGATTTGGATTCCCTTTGTTGTCATGACCTATGATAAAATGGGGGAGAGTTCTAGAAGGGATTTCATCAAATTCCTATAGCCTGAGCCACTGCTTATCACCTTATTTTCTTTTCCTTTCCAACTGAATTCTCTACAGTACTCTCCTCCCTGTAAGTCATTTTTTAATTTGTCCCCTAATTGGAGAATGACTGAATTTATATGTATGTAGTATTTGTAATTGTTATTTTAGATATCTGGATTTGGAATGTCTGGAGTTTTTTTTTTTTTTTTTAAACATTACCAATTACATTTACAAAAATGATGGTAATTTTGCTTTAATAAAATGTATTGAGTTCATGTATTTTTAAAATTGGCAACAACTGAAAGTTAACCTTTATGTCTGAATCCTAAAGACTGGTTGGAAAAAGTTCTCTGTACTCAAAAACATTGAGCCTTGTTAACCTATGACTTTGAGAGATTCAATTAATGAGAGTATTAAATTTATTGACAATAAAAATAGTAATATGCAAATAAGTGCTTAAAGTTTATCCAGTCATCTGAGGTATCTTACTGAATAAATAATGATGTTAATAACAATATTGATCCTTTATCTAGAGTCCCTTCCATGCTTGGCACATGTAACTTCCCCTGATTCCCCCCCCCACCACCCCATGAACACATTCTAGCCTTTCCATTGTGCACTCAGGTCAGCAAAGCACAGGGTGATTGGGTGACTTGCTCAAGGTTATGAAGCAGGGAAGTGGTGTGTTCCATAAACGTTCCCTTATTTATCAGTTTCAGTTGTTGGGTTGCATTACTTTGGAATGATTACAGTTATGCTGCAGAACTTTTATCAGTGGTCTAGACTTTCTTCTTGAAAATCTTAGTTTTATCAGAACAATAGATAGAAATAACATTTTGCCACTTTTTGTTTTGCATGAGCAATGTGAAGCTTTCATATCTGAATTCAAAACTTGTTCAGAAGTCAAATCCTTTCTAAGCAAAGGAGTAACTGGGGGAAAACCTGAACTGGGGTGAAGAGAGACTTTTTTCAAAATCTAAACTGACCTTTCCTTGTCTGTGCCCTTTATGGGTAACTGACCTTGACATACTCTCCATGGAACAGCTAAAAAAGTACCTGCAAATCACTTCTAAATGTTGCAACTTTGAGCTGAGTCAACTTGTGTATGGTAAAAGTGCACTGAGCTGAAAGTTGGTGTATTTTGGGTAATGAAACCATTTGTTCCATTAGTACTTAAGTGATATCACATCCACCCCCTTTAAACACCTGTGCTGTGATGTTCAGCAGGAGTAGAAGTAGGCTGGCCCATCCCTCAGGAATATTTGAACGTCTGATCTTTAATTTTCATATGAAGAGATAAAGAGATGGTCCTGGGCAGAATGTCCTGAGGGCCAGTGATCTAATGTTGGGGAGATCCCCAGCTTGTTTGTGCTCTTAGACACTGTTCCATCGCCCAGTCCTGTTGACATCCCACTGGACTCAGGGTCCTCCAGTTTAATGCATCCTTTCCAACAAGCCTTTGCCTTTCTTCTCACTCCATGACCCTTTAAAATTGATCTCTTTGTGGCTTTATTCCCTCTCCTGTGTTATCCCCTGGATTGTCATCAGAAACCTTCTTGCTAGGGTCTAGTTGTGCAGCATCCTAGATTGCTAGAGTTGGGAGAAGCTCTAGCCCACCCATTGGAGAAATGAGAATTAGGACCAGATACTTAAGGGGAAGTGCCGCACAGAATCGTGTCTCCAGGACTTTTCAAATGAACCCATTTATGTTAATCCTTCCATATTGGAAATGCCTTTATTACCATTTTGATGGCTTTAGAGAACTTCAAGTAGTGTTTGCTAAAGTTGTCTAGTCATTCAAGCCCCTGAATCTCTAAGTCTAGGCTGAACTTGGAAACTGTATTTTTAAACAGCCCAGGTAATGGTTACAATTAGTGTATGTTGGAAAACCTCATTAAACTGAAAGATTGACTTAGGAATGTTCACATTCCACCTACCCAATCAAGCTAATGAGCTGTGCTATTTCAGGTAATCTGCCTTTCTAGATCACGTTGGACTCCTCAGAAGAGCAGTGTTAATTGGAAAGTAGAAGCTGTTCTCTCTTATGAACTGGAGGATGCAAGCTTAGAGAACCCCAAAATAATATTTGTTGAGATACATGATATTAGCTTAGTCATAGAAGTGGATAAAAAATAAATGTCTTTCCAGGTGACACTAGAATTTTTATCAGGAAGGGCCTATCTTTGTTTAGGGATGTATCTTGAAAGGAAATTTAGGTAGAAGGTGAGAAGGAAACTATAGAGTCTTCATTAGAAAAGAATAGGAATTTGAATTAGGCAAGAGCTGAAAAGAGAAGGGAGGTTAGAAGAGGGAGTGGAAAAATGAAACGTAGTGAAGTGGCCATAGCTTTATAAAACAAAATAGCTCTTACTCAATCTTGAGTTATTTGCATTGCTGCAATACTCACAGCTCCTTCCTCCTTAGACTCCAAGTCACAAAGTCACCTTTACCCACAAGAGTCTTGCATTCTTTTGTAGATATAAGGACAGGAGGTGAGTTGTACATCTGAATTCATATATGTGGACCCCTGACAGAACATACATGATTGCAAATAGACTTGATAAATCAAACCAACTCAGCCAGAGGAGGAGATTGGCTCGGGTAGTGTCCATGCACAGGTGTGTGCATATAATTATGTAGAACATGTGCTTGTATTTCATTATTTTGTCCTGATGCATGTATTGACTTTGTCAGGATGCCTTAAATATCTTATATTAAGCCTTTTTAAAAATAAGTTTCAAGATTCTGCCATAGAGCTATTTTTCAAATTTAACTGGGATTTCTATATTTTAATTTGCTATATCTGGTAAACCTATTATAGCACCATACGTGCCCTAGCAAAGGAGCAGAAATTTTGGCAAGGACATTACATTTTCCTGAAGGGGTGAATGGGTTTCATACATTCTTATTTAGATTATCTGGGGCAGGATGATTTTAGCTGACATTGAAGTTATAATTACAACTGGTCAATGGAATCCAGTTGGACCTGTCAACCTTGGATCACTTTAGAGTCACCTGGGAGTTTATAAAATATCATACCTCGGCCCATCCTCAAGATTCTGCTCCATATGGCCTGGTATGGGGCCAGACCTCAGTACTGTTAATGCTTACCATGGACTTCTGAAGCAAAAACTGGATTGAAAATATCTGGTCTAGGGTTAGCCTCTCCTTTGTGAAGACTTTTACAGCTGTGATGGGCAAATATTAAGACTGGCTGATGGGGTAGAAAATAGGGAGCAGAATGAACTTCAGGGAGGGAGTTACTTCTCCTCTCTACCTGCTGGAAGGCCTGGATCTGACTTGACCTGAAATGTATGTGAAATCCTATGGGATTACTTACTGATCTATCATTCTGTAACAGATGGGACAAAAGCCAAGTGTGTCCTTTCCTCACTCTCTTAGTCAGAGTTTAACCAAGAAACATGCTGGTAGGAATTATATATAAAGAGATTTATTGCAATGAAGTGGCTTTTATCAGGTGAAGCCTGATAAAGCAAGTATGAAATCCAAGGGATGTCCACAGCCTATGTAGTTGGCCAAAAGGAAGGGTAGGCTGGAACTCTTGGCCATAGGCTGAAGTTGCTGTCCAAATTCAGAATTTCTTTAGAGATGCCTCAACTCTGATTTTAAGACTTTCAATGGATTAAGTCAGGCCCTCAGACTGTCTGGTATAATCTCCTTTACTGAAATGTAATTATGGGCTTTAATCACATCTACAAAATGCCTTCACAGCAAGTCCTGGATTATTGCTTGATTGAAATCGGGTACCACAACCTCTGCAGCCTAGCCAGCATAACACAAACTATCCATCAATGTACCCATACTTTTTTTTTCTTTGGCAAAAATATATATCATATAAAATTTACCACTGTAACCATTTAAAATTGTTCAATCTGTGTAAATATTCAGGGCTGATCATTTCTACTTCAGTATATTGAATTTAAAGTATGAATCACTAGGAATGGCTCTTGCACTTAGAAACTTACTGGAAAGATGAGCAGGTAGCATCTGGAAAATTCAAATCCAGAAATGATATAGAAACTGAAGTTCAAAATGAAGTAGTGTATATTTGTGGGAGTGTTTTCTGAAATATATCTTGATGGGAAAAATGTTCAACAAGTTATTGTTTCTAGAAAGAGTTTCACTGATCAAATAAGTTTGGTCAATGTGATCGCTATACATTATAATATTAAATATATAACAATGTACATATATACACATATAATATACATAGTGTACATTAGAATATTAAGGATTCTGGAAAGTCCAGAAGTGATAAAATTTACTTAAATTCACTTGAACTTGTCCCAAATTACCCTCACTAGTCAAAGGATGACTACCCTCATACAAAATTTGCAGTGAAATTGTTGTGCTGTCTACAAAACTTAAATTGTTCAATCCAGTTGTGTTGACTATTTACACATCTCTCCCACAGATATCTAGGCTTTTTCATTTTGTAAAACTGAAACTATACCCATTGTTCAATAAATGCCTGTCCCACCTTCTGCCTACCTCATACTGTTGTTTCTTTCTGAACATTCCCTTGCAACTGTCAGATGGCAATTGCTCAAAGCAGAAAGAAGAAATATACCAGGAGGTAACCTGGCTAAGGTGACCCTTCATTCCGCTGTGACTCTGGAAGCAGCACAGGAATGACAAGGGGACTCAGACTGGGCACCTGTGGCTCCTCTCAGTGAGGGAGGCATGTAAGGGGACAGTCAGGGACAGAAATGAAGTGTAGGACAAAGAGCTGAGCTCCTTCTCAGAGCCTGTGAACTAGATAAGCAGCAAGTGCACAGAAGCTAGAGACATTTTATAATTTTCTTTGAAAGTTGAGTGTGAGACCCCTGTTTCTTTTAATTGAAAATGCGCCATGTACCTTTTCTTTAGTGTACAGGTGGTGTTAATGAAGTTGAGACCATTAGTGTGATTTCTCTCTGAGTCATTTAGTTTTACTGCTTCACGAGAATAGATTGCACCCTTAGCCCTAAAAAGTTCTCTTAAATACTGTCACTGCTGCTGGGTATGGAGGAATGTAAATAGTTCAATCCAAATGTATCCTTGATAATGCAGATGAAATTCTGTCACAGATTCATAGCCCCCTTACTATGCACATTTTTTTGCAGAATGAAAAACATCCTTGTCAAGAGTAGGGGGGACACATACCTGCATATGGTTCCATTGGGAGGGATGGCGGGCTCTTTCCCCCTTTATCTGATGAGTCTAGTTCAAAATACATCCTGCTTTAACCTACCAGTGTGTCTCAGTTTGCTCATTGGTAAGATGGCGGAGCTGCTTTAATTGGAAGGTCTCTTTAATGGAAGAGACTCTATGATTCTAAAGGGCCATGTTCTCTGTAAGTGTTTAAGGTATTTAGGGAGGCAGGGTGGTTAGTTGGGGCCTCAGACTTACTGGGGTCTCAGACTTGTGTTTCACTCAACCTCATCTGGAGCAGCTTCTATTTAGGATGGGTACAAACTTTAAACCAACAAATTCTAGTTTCATTTTACATGTGAACAATAGAATTATCCTGGGACACTTAAGATGCAAACAGTTCTCTTGTGTCTGAGCAGTGAATGTAAGCTGAGAATATCATGGCTAAACTGAAACTCAAGGTCACTTTGTTATAGGGAAGGAGGAATCCCAAATATTTTTTATCAGGGAAATGATGTAGTTTTTCTCAGTTTTCTTTAATAAGTAAATGAGGTGATATATACCAGCATATGAGGTGAAGCTAAGTGTATTGCTATTTTATTTAAGGAAGCTTCATCTGCTGCCAACGATTAAATGAGTGGAGTAAGAGATCAGGGTAAGGAGACCAAATCAGAGGCTACAGAAATAATCTAGGCGAAAGACACAGAGGGCTGGATCTGGAAAAAGCCTGGGAATTATTCTTGGGAAATCAGAAGTCCTGATGCCTATTCAGGTTGTTCAGAAGAAAGTCATTATATTTATGTGATGAACCAAGTAAAAAGTTTGATATGTTGATTTTTAAAATGTCATAATTTAGTGACTGTAAATGTAAGGGTTCGTTCTATATAATCATTTCTTGCTCAGCAGCGTAAAGAAGGCATTAACTCTCTGAACCTTGAGAGTCTGTTCTTGCTTTTTCTTAAAATAAAATCACTTAGTAGCTTTCTCAGCTGAATGCCCTATGTAAAGCCAGGCCCATCTGAGAGAACTGGATAAATGTTTCTGGAGATATTTGGCCATGGGACTCTATCATTAGGACTTGTAAACCATGTCTAATTTATTTAATGGATTATAATGTCCTGGAAATGGCTATAATGATCTATTTATACAGAATGCCTGAGTGCACAGACCATTTGTATAAATAAGCAATTATGTTCCCCGCTGTCAGGATTTTTTTGGTCTGAAGATCAGTTACCTGACGCCTTTTGTCTACAGTGTTAATTTGGGTAGAGATTATATTCTGTGTATTATAAATCTTCAAATAATCACTATGAATAGCAGCTGCTTGGGTCTTGGCTATTTTTATCCAGATATAAAAGCCTGCCTGCAAAATCTCATTTAAAATGGGGAGTGATATGGAAGAGTCCAGAAGAGTTCCTGAGACTGTTATGTGCAATCTTGATAAGACCTGAGGAGTGTGTGTGTTCTTTCCTTTTTCTGGAAAGGAATAAAAAAATACTTAGACTTGTATGGTCAATGCCAAGAACCACATCTGAGTACATTCATCCTTTGTGAGCTTACCACCCCCAACCTGGGATTTTCTTGTGTCTGCAATGTACTCACCAGAAGTCTCCTTCATGTCTGTTTATAGTATGAACTGCAGAGCTGATGGATTGCTGATGGAGGGCTCTTCTCCCCTTTCTCTGACTGGTATATTTCAAGAAACACCCCACCTTAACTGAAAATATGCTCATCTCAGTATCCTCAAATTCACTTCTGAGTGCATTAGACCTGCATCATTCCTCTTTTCTTCTGCCTTTCTCTCTTGCCCATAATATCCATTGTTGATAATTGATTTGTTTATTCCCTTCTTTCTATACTGTCTTGTTTTTATTGAAATATAATTGACACCCACCATTAGGTTAGACTCAGGCAGGTGACATAATGATTTTTGACATTTGTATCCAATGCAAAAATGATCATAAGTCTTTAAGGGTCTTAATTTTGTTTTTGTAGGTATATATGATTAAAGAACAAATAAATTTAAGTGAGAAACACAAGTTAAGGGAAAATAAGGTAGGAAGAGGCCGTGCAGTCAGAAGTGAGGTGAGCCCACAAATGGCTTATCCATGTCATATCCTGTGGTCATGGGGGAAGCTAGCTGCCTTCTAATAGCCAGCTGGAAAGGGGAAGCATGACTGGGACAAGTTTCATAGACAGTCCATGAAGTGAAATCAGAACAGCCAAGTAGATGAAGCACAGTTATTTCTGATAATGAACTTAGAACTTTTTCCTTTTGCCCTTATAGAGAGGACACTGTAAAATGTGTCAATAGGTGTTTTTGAACCTGCCTTAAGCCCAGTGATCTGGATTCCTATGTAACTTTATTCTCTGATAAAGTAGTTTTCATTTTTCTTTTGAGATCATTTTCTGCTTGCTACAGGTACAAATCCTGCCTTTGGTTCTCAAATAAAAGAAGTACACAACATCAAAATATATGTTTCTATTGAGATTGTAACCATGGTTTCACTATCATAGACTACACCCTGAAACGGTTTGGACCTCATGCTGAAGGAGAATGAGGAAACTATTGGCCATAAAAGATGAGCTTCTGATGGAAAGAAATGGATGCCTTAAATACATTCAGCTTTACCCAGATATTCTTATTTAGTAGTATGTAGAGAATTGTTTGATTAGTTTTAGAACCTCTTGGTTAGAATGTTGATGTAGTGACACTCTAACATTAGAACTGCTGTTGACCTGAAATGTTCTAGAGGCAGCACAGCATGGATTCTTATTCCAGATTTCATGGGGTTCAGTCCTGGCTCTACCACAAATCAGCTGTATGACCTTGAGTAAGTGACTTAGCCACTCTGCTGCAGTTCTCTCAATTGTAATATCAAGATAATAACAGCAGGGCCTCCCTGGTGGCGCAAGGGGTTAGGATAGAACCTGTGAAGCTTTTGCAGCCACTGCAGCATGAGTTTGAAACCCAGCCAGGGAGCTACCCACATGGTGCAGCAGACCTCTCCTGACTCACCTGCTGCTCCCCTCAGCAGTGTATTTCAATCAATCCACCTGTCCTGTTCCCCACTCTGTCTCTGGTGAATCCTCTTACCCCTCACACCTCTGGTCTGTACCCCAGTTCTTATATGCATAAATAAATAAATCTTTTAAAAAAAGATAACAGCATTTGCTTTATAGCGTGGTTGAGAAAATTAAATGTCAACATAAAGTTCTTAAAACAATGCTAGGTATATTGTATATCTTTTAAAAGTGTTTGCACATTCTTTTCTTTTTGCTCTTTCCTTCCCTTTTCTAATGTATTTGTATTCTTAATCATGCATATATTTTTATAATACAAGTAGTGTTATATGTGTCCCTGTGTATGTCAGTCTCTTGTAACTTTAGGCTCTATATTTTGTTTTATTTCTGTATTTCCACCTGCCTCATAAAACCCTACTATGTGCATCTATTGCCTTTACTTACTTGTTGACCCAATAAGAGTCAAATATGATGCCTCCAATTCCCTGCCACAAACAATGCCATGACAAGCACTCTTGTCCAACAAGGGGTACTGCTTGGTCACAGGACATTCACAGTCTTACTCTGAATATGCCAGATTTCCTTTTTGGCATTTTGTTATCTTGAACTTGTGCTTCTAGGTATGAATGAGTGCTTAGAGCAGACCAACACCCCCGTAAGGGTTAAGAGATCTACAAAATTCAGATAAAAATATGGTAAGAGCACTGGAGATCTTCTGAGGCAACCAATATTTTAAGGGGACAAAATCTCAGGAAAAGGGTAGGTGAATAAATGCCAGTTCTTGGTGTGGGACAAGATATACTGCATATTTGGGAAAAGGGCCTTCCAGAGAGCTGTTACTAGGCAGCAGAAGAGAGTTTCTGCCAGTCTAGTGTGGGTTGAAAGGCAAAACTTCAAGACTTGAGTAGTCACAGTCCCTTTGAGAAGGGAAGGTGGAGAACTGAAACCTACATACTGTCATTTTCCTCATCTTTTGTTGAGTACTGATGTGAAGTGGGCAGGAGGCTAAGAAGCAAAACAGCAAAGCTCCAGAAAGAGTAGAATTTTCAGCAGGCCTGTGGGCTGAAAAGGCAAGGATTAGATTTTTGGACACACCAAGTGAACACAAATAGGTTTTCATCTGGAACCTCTGGGTTGCTTAGCTTAGAAGCAGAGGCATAGAGAACTAGAGAGCCTAGTCAGAATGTAACTCAGCATTGACACAGCACAGTCAATGATTGGGTTGGATTAAGGTGGTGAACCTCTTGTTTATCTGCTTAGCAAAGGAAAGAGCTAACACCCTCTGGAAGAAAATACAATCCAAAGTTTCTATAATTTTGCATATACAACATCTGTCATCCCATCATTTACCAAACGTACAAGGAATCAGAAACAAGTGTTTTGTGTGTGTGTGGTTGTTAGAGATTAAAGATGTATGGGTAGAACGAGAGAGAGAGAAAGAGAGAGAGAGAATAGACTTCAAAACAGATTCATAAGTGATTCAGATCTCCAATAGGCAAGGTCTTTACATAGCTATGATTAAAGTTTAGGTGATAGGTTGCATACATTATCATTATTTTTTTTCTATTGTATTTCATGTTTTTCTTTTTTTCAGGCTTTCCTTATGTATTTCTGCTACTAATCCATTGTTGAATTTATTATTCCTATTTTCAGGAATTGTTAAAAATCTTTATATCTAATGTTTTATGAGGTCACAACTACCATACAGTTAAAAGTCTGTGGAGGGCCTCCCCAGTGGTGCAGCGGTTAAGCGCTGGGTTGCAAAGCTGCCCGCGGCCTCTGCGGCGCCGGTTCAATCCCCGGCTGCTCCCCGGCCACTGGAGGAGGGTCCCACATGGCCCGCAGACCTCTCCTGCCACCCGCTGCTCCCCTCAGCAGTGTACTTCGGTCCTTCTGCCTGCTCTGCTCCCTGCTCTGGCTCTGGTGAATTCTCTCACCCTCCCGCGCTTCTGACTGTACCCAGTGCATGTATAAACAAACAAACAAATAAACAAACAAACAAATAAATAAAAAAAAACATGCCTCTATAAAAAAAAAAATAGTCTGTGGAAAGGGTGCATGCATTAGTTTTTCACTCTTAAGGAGAAATTACTCAAGGTAATTTTTAGTTTATGGATAACTGACAACTTTGATAGCTGTTTCTCTTGTAGAGAGATTGATATTCTTCTGTAATTGCTTACTTTTATGATACGTGATTGGGATTATAAAGGTCCATGGCAAAACTGTATTATTTATTTCTGACATTTTTGTCTATAATTATATATCAAATTACCAAAAATGCTCTTTTGAGCTTTTTTTACTTCCTTAAAAAGTGCCTATTTTTGATCAAGCATCAGCAATAAATACAGAAAATGTTTGATTCAACCTGGTAATTATACTTAAAAATGATTTGAAAGCATTTAGATTAAACTTAAAAATTTATGTTAACTTACAAGTAACTACAATTATGATCATTATATATGTGTAACTCAGAAAACTGAACATTAATTTTGGTGACCTAAGCATGAACTCGGTTTATCCTCAAAAGACAGGATATAGCCACTAACAGTGGTGACAAAACAATGATGAAACTATCTGAAGGATAGTTTTGGATTGAATCTCAAAAAGTGGATATTTTCTTCTGGAGTATCCCAAATAATTGGAAGTTCTGAAATTTATTTGGAGCACTGAAGTCTAAGAATGTTCCTGAGTTTGTTAATGTGAAGCCACTATGAGGAAATGAAGAAGAAATAGAGTGGAAATGGAAATGCATGTCTTCATTTTAGTTTTTCTACTTCTGAAATGGTTCAGCCTCCTGTAATCTTCAGTGAATGATGCAAGATTGAAACCAGACAATGAGAAGTGAAATGAGGTTGGTCAGCTAAATTTTGATTTTATTGGCTTTCGGGGCTAAATGGTGAGGCGACAGTGGATTCAGATGAAGTTACATCTGAACGGTGAAGATATTTCCATGCTAGACAGAAGAAATAGATTTTAAGACAAAACACTGAGAAGGTCAATTTTAGATTAGGAAAAAGGAACAACTTTCCTTTTTTTGCTCTTACAGCTGTTTAGATTCTGGACTAGAAGAAGGGGGCTTAAATTCACTCTAAGCAGTTGGAATTAAGTCAGGACCTGACATGGAGCTAGGCAAGGAGCTGGTTCTGCAGGGCACTTCTTGCAAAAGGCCTGTGTATGTCCACTGCCTTATACCCCTTAAAGAGGTTATCTTTTTTTTGTAAAAGGTAAGTAGTTCCCTCTTGGATTGTACAAGGTAGGGTTTGTAGTCGCTGAAATTAGCTACATCTGGTAGCAGTTGTAAATTATTCTCTGTTACAATGTCTTCTAACCCTGGCAGCAGTCATATGGTGGGGAACTGAAGTTCTCACTTAGTAGGACAGGTGTGTCAGGCCAGCAGATGGCATCATTCTATCTGGCAGGTGACATTAAAAAGCAGCCGAGTAACAAAAAGAACTCATTCTCAGACCTCCAGAAGAAGCATTCCTCTGATCTTCAATTGTATTTAAGGAAGAACAACTCTCCAACCTAGTAAGACAGGTGATACATAGAAGACTGTAATTACAGCATGTATTCATTTCTTGTGACTGCTATATTGAATTACCACAATCCAGTGACCTAGAAGAACATAAATATATTGTCTCAAGGTTCTGGAGCTCAGTAGTACGTAATTTGAGGAAATATGCATTCCATGCCCTCTCTTTACTTCTGATGGCAATGGGCAATCATTGGCACGTCTTGGCTTATGGGCACACCACTCCAGTTTCTCTTTGTGTCTTCACACCTTATCCTCTGTATGTGGACACATGCTATTGGATTTAGTGTCCACTGGGTGACCGGGGTGATCTCATCTTAAGATCTTTACTAAATTACATCTTCAAATACCCTCTTTTTAAATAAGATAAAAATCACAGGTGCTAGGTTCCAGGTTGACACATCTTTCCAGGAACGGGGGCACCATGAAACTTACTATGGAAAATGTATATGAGTAATTGCCCATATTAATCTTCTGAAGATAGCCATTAAGGCTCCTATATCATAGGTCTGTGGTATAAATGATGCTTTCAGGACACAGTTCTTGACCTTAATAAGTTAAAGGGTATTGAGGAGGAATTTATGTGCATAGTGTGGATGGATTGCAAGAGGAAGTTTCCAAGATTTATACAACAGGCCTATGAAATTCATCTAAATCCACAAAATCTCGTATTCTTTCTCTTTCTGTTCTTCTTGTGTTGAGAGAGAAGATAAATGAAAGATCAATGGAAAAATATAATTAAAAAAGAAAGGCAAAGAAAAAGGGAGAAGGGAAAAAGATAGGAGATAGCTCATGTTTAACTTAATTTACTAAGTAGTTTGTTGATGACCCTTTATTGTTCAACTAATTAGTTTTCATATTCTATCCTAACATCTCTTATTCTTGAATTATGTTGTTTTTGCCTATTTTGCCTGACTCAAGTGGATTCAAATTGCAATGAGGGCCTAGATCAGATCATATTTTTCCCAGGATTGAAACCACTCCAGTTATGTGGTTGGGGTTGAACTCCAAGGCCACAGTCATTGTGAAATACTGGGTGCCCAGAACCTTCTGTTTTCCTCGAATAAGGGCCATGGTGCACCTGGACCACCTGGTGGTGGTCTTGGTCTTCAGGTGTTCTTTCTCTACTGAAGGGGCTGATAAAGACCTGTCCTCTCTTTTTCCTAGTGGTTCGTGTTTGCTTGGGGTTGACTGGACACTTACTCTAAATTATGTGATGATAATGTTACTTTATTAATTCAACTTTATTCTGTATTTAGAGAGTATTGGTGATTACTCAGTATAGTTTGCATTTTTGGGTGGCTCAAATTCTAGACTACTCTGACCTAAGTGTAACATACATTGCATTCAATACAAACACAAACATAAAGTTAATTATTAATTAACTTTAAGCTATTGACTATAGGTTTTGCTAAACCATTCCCACATGGGTTTCATGCTTATACAACATCATCGATTCAATCGTTATAACTGATCTAGAAACTTTGCTTTGTCCTTGACTGTGAAACCTCTTATTTTCAAATATTTGCTTTGTATATCCTGTCTTTCTGCAACTTGTTTTTTTTTTCTGGAGCAGGGAGTAATAGGAAATGGTGAGATGTGAGGTAGGTGAGGTCCACTGAGGCCAAATCAGGAAATCCTTGTCTACCATGCAGAAGACATTGGGCTCTTTGCTAAAAGGCCATAGGGGTCCATTGAAAATTATGCAGGGAAAGAACATAGTACATTTGCATTTTAGAAACCATTTGATTATATGATTTTTAGGCAGATAAGCTGAATATAGGAAGAAAACTCTGCAGTGACTAGATTAAAGTAATGGCAGAGTTGGAGAGCAAAAGATTCAGGAATACATTTAAAAGTAAAGATGGCACATCTGGCTGGTAGAATTTATGTGAGGTCTGCAGGAGAGGCAGAGTAGCAGGAGAGAGAATTACTGAGGGAGGAGAGTCCCACACAAGCTGGATGAGACAGCTGGGGCCGAGGTGAGGAAGTGTGACTTGGACAGGAGAGTGAGTGTGGCCTTGGAGATACTAATTGCATCCCTTCTACTGCCTGGGCCTCTTGTCTTGTGGCATTGGGTGGACTCTGAATTATTTCTAATTCCTCTTTCTCATAGAAATCCCCAAGCCCTGTCTTCTTGGTAGACTCCGAACTACTTTTTAATAACAATTTCTTACTTGTTCTGTTTATCCTCTGAGTGCAGAATGGGGACACATGAGATGAATTTTCAGGGAGGTTTAGCTCCCCTGATCTAATTCTGGCCCCAAGGGGGTCAGAGCAGAAGGAGGTAGATGTTGGCTGAGGGGAAGAAACTCTTGTGTATAGTTTCGTAGCTGTGTGGAACCAAAGAGCAAGTAACAAAACATGTTGCTGTGAGTGTACTAAGGTGGATGGGAAAAGCAAATCTAAATCATCATCAGAACAAGCTGAGTCTGAGGTGAACATTACGAGGGTTCATAGAAGTAGTAGAGACAAGAACATGATGCTCTAACCCAAAGTGGTAAATGGACATGGGTGAAATGGAAGACCTTAGGGTGTGGGAGACTTGTTATGGTCCTAGCGTTGTAAAGTGCAGTTAGAAAAGACCCTTTGCTAGCTCTGAGAGAGCATGAACATATGAAAAATCCTTTCCTCAAGTTGGAGTTGCTCAGTGATGGAATGAATAGCAGTGAGTGTGTCATCCTGGAATTCTTTAGTCTGGATATCCCTTGCTGGGAGTTATTGGGGAGAGCTCCATGCAGGTGGATGGAGAGACTAGACAACATCTGAGGTGGATCTGCGTTTCCTCCACTCAAATGCTGATTCTGTGATGTTTCAGGAATTGTTCAGGATGTGGCCTCTGCAGCTTAAATCAAGGTTTGTCACAAAGGAATGATAGTGGAGATTTGCATCAATTTTTTCCTTGTAACTCGGGTAGGAGTTATAGCAACTGTACAAAGTTTATGTTCATTTAAATTGGTATTACCCTAACAGGGAAATAAAATGCTTTGGGTTTAAATTATATATTCTAAAGAGGTTCTTTTAATGTTTGTTAGAAATAAAGATTTCAGCCCTTCTGCCATGTAGGCATTCATTGAACAGCCTTTGCCAGAAGTGGGGGTTGTAGTAAATGCATGTTTAGGGAACATTAGTGGGCTTTATTGCAATTTCACATAGTTAATGAGTTTATTTTGTAGGTAGTTAGATGGCTTAAGTTTTTCAAAGTGTTCCTAAGTCCCCAGGAAATTGCTCAGCTAGCTTATTGTTTGTATAAGGGTGCTTACGCATTACTCCTGGAGTCATTTGTATGTGTGAACAACGGAATCTTTAATGACTCACCTTATCCCATTAACTGAGATATTCTGATAAATGTGAAGAATACATCAAATTTTTTGCAATGAGACTAGTAGTTAATCTTGAAGGATAGTACATATGGTAATACTTTTACAAAAAAGAAGCAACATAAAATATACAACAAAAGGCGAAAAAAACAAGCACAAGCAAAGTGTATTGCAGGCTGTAGAGCCTGAGACTTATTTGGGGGACTAATGTTTTATAGCTAAGCTCAGAACACATTTTCTTTCTGGTTAACTTGGCACAGAGCAGTAACACTTCCAAGTGTTATTTATTGTGTATTCTCTCAAGATATCACTGTATTAAGCAAGATGAACATATTAAAATTTTATATCAGCTGCAGTTCCTGTCTTCAAGATACAGTGTTTTCTTACTAGAACCTGATTGGCATTATTGCACTCTGCCTTTGGCAGAGACGTAAAGACCTGTGCTTTCCAGTGAATTTGCATAATAAAACTCTCATTGAATTACGGTTCAATGAAGGGGAAAGTATGAGCCAGATTTGATTTGACATTTAGATACTAAAAAATTCTGAAATATGTCCCTCTGTGTTGCCAATTCCTCATTTCACACAAAGGTGGTCTGGCCTATTCCAGAGTATGGGATGGAGTTGAGACATACTTTGCCTTAAGACAAAAAAAAAAAAAAAAAAAAAGGATTAGTTTTTCATAGGCTTGAATATAGGTATAATTTGAACTGTCTGCATATCATCTTATGGATTGTGGGGGACTCTTCTAACTACTGTTAGAAGTTGCATGACTGTCATTGAAAAATATGCTGTTTTCAGTCCTGTGTGAATTCATTCACAACCAGTTTTGTCCTGCTTCATTAGGTTGCTTGGGCTAATTCTACAGCTGTCAGAATCCTTAGCCTCAGCATACACAGAATCTCCATACACATCAGCTAGAGGAGCAAATGTCTGTCTAGCAAAGACACATTTTCCCTCCAGGATCCTCAGTATTTGAGTGGACACTAAACCTGGCAATCTACCCAAGGTTAAAAAGTGTTTAAATGGATTTCAAAGATGGGTTTTTTTGTTGTTGTTGTTCTCTTGTGTTTGACCATTTTTAACTTGTGACAGAGAATATTTCAACATGGCTGCATGTTCATTGGGTTGGATTGTTTGATTGATTCACCTGATAACACCTTTAAATAGCTCATTAATTCTTTTACCCAGGAAAATTTGGTTTCATGATCTAAAATCAAAAACATAAATATTGAGCTTTTTCATTTTTGAGATCATTCAGAATCATGGCAGATGCCCATGGTGGCAGGGGAGGGGAGAGGAGCACAGCAGATTTGGAGACCATATTTATAATATGTAGGGATAATAATTTATCTTAGATACTTAAAATCCCATTGCCAAGGCTCCTTTAGATACATTTTTTTTCTGGGTATATTCAATTTATTTTATGCATATTTCACATATTCTGGAATGATAATTAAAAATCCTTAAGTTTCTTCTGCTCCAGGAAGATGCTTCTAACACAGTCACCCTTTAGAACACAAATCTCAAAATGAAATATCTTTGTTTTCAGCTAGCAAGCTAATCACTAGTACATCTTAGCTTATAATTTCATGGATGTTAGAGCTATAACAGACATGGAATTTCTCTATCCTCTCTATCATTGACAAGCACAGCTGGAAGCAAAAGTTTAGGCTGACTTCTGTGAGATTCCAATGTCTGGAATTGAAGTTGGAGAATGACCATAATTAAAATTGGAAACAGATTTAAGAGGGAATGTTAAATGTAAATGTTACATCAGTAAGAATAATTCAGTTTGGAAAGGACTGGTTAAGCAGAGGTACAGCAGTGCTACATACTTGAAAAATTATTTCAGCTCTATAAATGGTTTTCAAAAATCATGGCTATGTCAAAATTGTATTCAGTCTATAAAGTTTGCTTTGGCTCCTGCCTCAGGTTTTGTCTCTTTTGCTTTCCAAGCTTTGCCTCACTCTAGATCAAACCTCACATTTCAGTCTAACACTTTGACATTTTTCTGAGCCTGAGACCAGGACTGTTCATGATTGAGAAGACTCCCAAACCATGCCTAGGTGGAATCTTTTTTTGGAAAATACATATAGAATGGGTAGCAAGTGGAAGGGACAAACTGAGGCATGAAGTAGGAGGCTGAACTGCAAGGGCAGCAGAAGGAAGAAGCTAGATAAAGAAGGAGTGAGGCCCAGTCTTTCTGTATGGCTCTTATCTTCCATCACACAGTTGACTTTCACTGCTTCCTTGTAATTTCTGCTCCCTGAAAACATTGATTTCCATATGATGTTGCCTTGCTGGGTTCTCACTGGCTCTTCTCTGCTATGTGACATGTCTAGATCCTCTTTTTAGTTTCTGCCCAAATTATCTGCCTCAACTCTCAGAATTTCCTTGTGCTGAATTCTGAAGAATGGCATTTGATTGGCTCAGATTATCTTTCCCATTGGAGTCAAATGTCTAAGTCCTGCCTAAGAATTGATAGCCATATTTTTAAAAGCATACCTCCTCATCCAGTTGGCTGTGGTCACAAGGCACAAGTGGGGTCATTGATGTGCAGTGTGGGCAGTTTCTCTCAGGAGGGGTATAGGTGGCAGACCTCAAAATTCTATTCATGGCCCAGAGCAGATAGCTCAAAGCCATATAGACATGAAAGGTGGGAAGGGTGCTTCTTTCCACCCCAAGGTTTTTTTTTTTCCTGCTTCAGTGCTTCATTGAAATTAAGTTGGATAGGTTAAAATTGCTCGCTTGGTTTTCCAGAGGATGAAAAAGAACCTTTCACATATGTATAGATGTTTTAGATGTTGCATAGTCCACAAAATGAAATGTCAGGGCAAAAACCACCTCATATGTATTGTATAGCATGAAAAATATTTTAGAGCAAAACTTAACTACTGATCTGCTTTGGTTCTCTCAGTAAATTCACTTTTCTCCCCCATACTGCAATGGAGTGGAATTAGGATTTGCAAAGGAAAACTTTTAAATGAAACAAAAGAGCAAGAGGGTGATGGGTATTTCTTTGGCATTATGGATATCTCTAGGGATTGATGGTAGCCTGGGTTGCCTTGATGACATCTCTCAAGTCAATCTGAGAGCTTGAGTTATAGGAATGTCATCGATGCTGGAGAAAACGAGCTGCCATTTTCTCAAACACTTTTGCAGTTTGCTAACACTACTGGCTGCATCAATTCTAAGAATGGAGACTTGGGGCCCTGTGAAAGGGGTGTGTGAATATATGTGTGTCTCTGTGAGAGAGAGGAAAAAAAAGAGTGAAGGAGGTGGGGAGGAGAGGGAGAGAGAGACAGAGACAGAGGTCTGAATATTTTATAGACATTCTGATTACCATAATTCTGGTACAGGACATCTCATGCAGATTTCTGCCAGCCCTTTGTGGAAAGATACACCTCACTTTTGTGTAAAATAAATATTATTAGGATACCATCAACATAATAGTAATAACTACAGTAATTTATTGACTGCGGGTCCAATATATTAAATGTGTACTATTTCATATCTTTGCATCTCATAAAGAAGTTGACATGTTACCCATTGTAAAAGTTAGGAGGTGGAGGGAGAAGATGTTACAAAAACACAGCCAGATGTAGCAAGTGAAGGGAGAAGTCAGCATCTAACCCACTGATCTAAGCTAAAATTTCGTCTCTGAGACATGCTATTCATCCTATTTACATTCCATGCCTAGGTATAAAATTCAGGCTTGATCTTCTGGGTGCACCGGGCACTTAAATATTAGCACACAGCAATTTGAGAGACTTTGAAAGACAACTCTTCACCACTCATATAGTGAAAATGAACTCCCTATTACCTGCATGGTGAAAGAACGTGATCATTAGACATTGCAGTCCATTGACTTTTGAAGTTTTCCAGAATGTTCCTTGAAATCTCTCACATAAAGCTCTTCTTTGGTACTTCCATATTCCTTTGTTTAATTTTCTCTAATGGTTCTTATTACACAACAGCAAGATAAGAATTATTCCTTACCTTTTCCCCTTCTTTGGGGTGTAAGATTATTTTTTAATTGAAGTACCATTGTTTTATAGCATTATATAGATTTTAGGTATATAGCCTTGTAAATCAACATCTGTATATACTGCATTATGTTTGTTACTAGGATTCTAGTTTCCATCCATCACCACACAGTTGACTCTGTTTATCCATTTTACCACTTCCATTCCCTTTTCCCTTTTGGTAACTAACCACTATTTTGTTCTGTAAGTTTTTGAAGGGCAGAGATGCTTGTCTTAATATTCTCAGGTCTACAGTAAGTAGAAAACACTGACATATATGACAACAACTATTTCTAGGAAGTGTTTACCTCATGAGGGCAGAGGATACTTTTCCCAATGAACTACTGCTGGAGAGAGGGGCTGAGTGAGGAGAGAGGGTAAAGGAGGTAGAATTAGGGGCATTGTTAAATCTGAAAAGTTCCTTTAAGAAAGTGTCTCTCTAGTTGTGTTTCTGAAAAAATTCACTTATTTTTTCCATTCTCAAAATGAAGCTTTTGTTTGTTATCATTCTCTGTTAACTCTGTTCTTTAAAGGAAACAATTGTAGAATAGTCCATCCAATAAACACAGGTGTACAGGTGTTCTTTTGAATCAATGTTTTTGTGTCCTTTGGGTAGATACCTAGTAGTGGAATTGCTGGGTCATATGGAAAGCTCCATTTTGAGTAGACTGAAGAACCTCCAGACAGCTTTTCATAGTTGTTGTACCAGTTTGCACTCCCATCAGCAATGTAGGAGAGTTCCTTTTTCACCACATCCTCACCAACATTTGTTGTTGCTTGTTTTTCTGATATGTGCCTTTCTTACTGGTGTAAGGTGGTATCTCAATATGGTTTTAATTTGCATTTCCCTGACTGTAAGGGATGTTGAACATTTTTTCATATGCCTGTTGGCCATTTGCATTTCCTCTTTGGAGAAATGTCTTTTGAGTTCTTCTGCCCATTTTTTGACTGGATTATTTATTTTGTTTTTGTTGAGTTGTGTGAGTTCTTTGTATATCTTTGTGATCAATCCCTTATCAGTTGACTGAGGTGCAAGGATTTTTTCCCAATCAGTGGGGTGTCTCTCTGTTTTGGTTAATGTGTCTTTTACTATGCAGAAGCTTTTCAGTTTGATGTAATCCCAGCTGTTGATGTTTTCCTTGACTTTCTTTGCTTTGGGTGATGAGTCCTTTAAAGATGTTATTGCAATGTATGTCTTGTAGTGCAGCACTATTTACAATAGGTAAAACCTAGAAACAACCCAAATGCCCAAAAATAGATGACTGGATCAAGAAGATGTGGTCCATATACACAATGGAATATTATTCAGCAATCAAAAAAGATAAACTCATGCCATTCACAGCAATGTGAATGGAACTAGAAGGAATTATGCTCAGTGAAATAAGCCAGAAGGAAAAAGAAAAATATTGGATGGTTTCACTTATAGTTGGAATATTTGGGAACCAAATGAGACATCAGTGTAAAAAAATAACAGTACAAAACACAACAAGGCAAAAACGGACAATTATAAATCAGAGACATCCTGCAGGGGAGGTGGAGGGAGAGGGATCAGAGAGAGGAAGGGAGGAGCACAGGGGACTGTGGTGATGGTGCATGGGTGCATTGGTGAAGGAAAGTCTATGGTGACTATACCTGAGGGGTGGGGGGAAGCAAATATTGTTTAAAAATGAACAATGATGTAAAAGAATTTAAAAATTAATTTAAAAAATGAACTTTTATTCAAGAAAAATAATAATCCATCCAAATTTTAGAATAAGTTTCTTGTAATCCAAAGGGAATAGAAATAGAAGGAAAAAGAAAATGAAAGAAGAAAAAGAAGGGAGGGAGGGCTGGAAGAAAGGATGGAAAAAGGAGAGAGGAAGGACAGACATCAGAGTAGCTGGTTCAACTTCTTCTCATAAGTAACTTGGAGAGCTTATTTTCCCACATATCCTGAGGCCAAAACTATAAGATTCTGTATGGTCCTAATTCCATGTTGTTAGCTGTGAAGGGAAAAGGCACAATACACTTCTTCCGTATCACCAGCTAAACCATTCTCTGAAGAAAGAAGTAAGGAGACTAAGTTCTTCTAGAAAATCCTAAATATTTGTGAGAGGGAGGGGAAAGGGAAGAAGGGAGATTTTTGTCCTTTTCAAAGGAGAAGCTGAAGGGGAATTCCCCCTGTAGGGCCACAGAGAACGAATTGCTGTAATCCCCCAGATGTGCAGGGAGCAGAAGACAGTGCACACACATTGTGGTTTAAATTATTCTATTTTCAGAGTAAGGTATTAGAGGGATTTTGTCTTATCAGACTACATGACATCCTGGGGGTATTCTTTTTTGCCTTTTTCAGGGGCTAAAATGTCCACCATTTCCCCGCATTGAGAAGTCATTGATGGAGTCCTCTCATGTTGCTTGCGCAGGCCCTGTTTTCGGGATTATAGTCTTTCACCTAAAGTGACTTCAGAGACCTGGTAATTTCTCAGCAGTAATCTGATACTCCTTCATCCAAAGAGGGCATGCTTGATTTCTTTGGGATTTCCATGATTTGTCCCCCTCTTTACCTGCCCCCCACCCCAGCATAGATAAATAGTCTTGATACTGTTTTACATTATATTTGTTTTTGACAATTGTAACTTGTGTTTATTTATATCTATGCATTTGTTTCTTCTCCCAGGGATGATATTATATTTTGTATGAACTTATAAACAGAGTTTGTTTACTTTGCTGAATGCTTTGATTGGAATATTGTGAACTTAACAAAATAGTAGAAAGAAGATCATGCTGGGGTTGGAATTCTTGAATTCTAGTCCAAAATCTGCTACTGACTAGCTGCTTGACTGTGAAAATTCACTTTGTCTAAATTAGTTTTTCTCTGACATCATTCAAGTTCTCTCCTGAGTACTAAGATTCTGTAATTCTATGAAATGAGATCATTGAAGAACACTGCAGCAGTCTCCTGCATGGGTTGTAAATGGAATATAGAAGATTGAAATCTATAAGATTAGTTTTGTAAGATTATATCTATGCTGTGTTTTAAGTTTTTCAGTAATTTGATAGGAATTTTGGAATATGTCTCAGTTCATTGGCACATGTCTCAGACTATGCATTGCTATTTGAATCATTTGAGTTCAGAGTACTTGGAAAAAGTTTTTAAGGTAAGGATATTTGATATAGAAATTATACATAAGAAGGAAGCAGTTTGCTTAAATCAGAATATATGTGTGTAGAAAAAGGTGGAGGTTGGGGAGAAAGAAAGGCAAGCACTAGTTTATGTAGAGAAGAACATTAACAAAAAAAAAATATTGAGCATTAGATGGGAACTTTGATGCTATCAGATGAAAAGTTGTCTGCATTATAAGTTACCATCATCTGTCTAGATAAGGACTGAGAAAATAGAGTAGATGGATGGGAACGGGTGTTTAGGAAGATACAGTTCTCTTCTAATAGGTGAGATTGATGTCTTTGGCTTGTTGTAATCACTTTATTAGAAGATGAGCCATATCATGCCGAAACTGAACAAGACACCATGGACAGAAGAGGTTCAGAAGCACTTCAGTCTCATTTATCATTCCTGTCACCTGCTGATGAGTCCAGAAATGTCTCAGACTTGTTTTGTTGTGCCTGGGGCAGACAAGATGTGATTTCTTCATTGGCATCAAGGTAATAGAGAGTCAGCCTAGAGGTTGTTGACTTTCTTCCAGGGAAATAAAGTTTGCAAGAGAGAGAATAAAAATAAAAATCCTTTTAAAAAAGATAAAGGCCTGTCTCAGTTTGTCCCCAAATAACCTTGTCTACTGTGAAATCAAGTTAGAGAAAGTTAATTAGGTTTTTGCAATTCAAAGAGAAGACAAAGAATGAAAGTTAACTGTGTCAGAAATCATTAGATCTTTAGGCAAACAATTGTACTCACTGGAAAGGAAAGATGATCTTTCATTTAGATGGAAAGTCAAATTATAAGGCCATTTGCTATGGGAAGGCAATTTCATTAAACATTTAACTGATTGAACTGCAGAGATGTAGGTTGGGTAGAAATCCTCAAGAGCATTTACTTTAGTTTTCCCTCAATTTTCCTATAGTTTTTAGCCATAAGTACAACGGGACAAATTTTTGTAATTTTATATATCCAATACTAATTAGAACTGTAACATAAATCAGCCATTTGTCTATTATAGGACTGGTTTAACAAATTTGTAAAAGAGACTAATGTATTTAAACTTTTAAAATAAAACACTTAGTACAGTTTTTATTGAAATAATATTCTCCCTAATTTCAAATCATAAAGTATCCCACATGCTTAGAAAATCCCCATTACTTAGAAAAGGAAGACAAAAATTGTAAAGACAAGGAGAGAATTGGGTGCTTGAAACCTGTAATTTGGAGGTGATCTTTATGCTATCCTAGGTTGGATAATGAAGTTGTCAATGTAATAACTGAGGGGGGCCTCCCTGGTGGCGCAGCGGTTGAGCGCTGGGTTGCGAAGCTGCCCGCGGCCTTGGCAGGGCCAGTTTGATCCCCGGCTGCTCCCCGGCCACCGGAGGAGGGTCCCACATGGCGTGCAGACCTCTCCTGCCGCCCGCTGCTCCCCTCGGCAGTGTACTTCCGTCCTTCTGCCTGCTCTGCTCCCCACTCTGGCTCTGGTGAATTCTCTCACCCTCCTGCGCTTCTGACTGTACTCAGTGCTTGTATAAAAAAACAAATAAATATTAAAAAAAATAACTGAGGGAATTTAAAGTTACAATATTAAAAATGATTTATTTGAAGCTAGACATTGTGCCAAGTAATCTGCAGATGGAGTATCAGTAGTGGAAGGGAAATCTACACTATAAGGAGGAATTATTAGGGGAAGTGTCCTTAAGACAGAAATTGTGCTGAGTCTTGAATCATTTTGGGGTTGAGTTCAATAGCTGTGTGAGGAGTGTCATTCCAGATCTGGGGATGGGGCAAGTCAAGACTTGCAGGTGAGAAGAAAAAGCATATAAAGTATATGTATTGATTCAGGCTCAGGGGGAGGAGATGTGAGGAAGGTAGCTAGGTGGCACAATTTGTCTCCTTAAGAATTCCTAATTATCTCTAATTAGGGATCATTTTTGCAGTAAAACTGTGCCATCTTGTTAATGGCAGACCTTTTGCTGCTGCCCTGTATTTTTTTTTTTTTTTTTTGCTACTTAACTGTTTATCATGAAACACAGATAAGAAAATGGCAAATAATAAAACAAAAGTTTTGGTTGTGGATATATCCATCAAAGGAGAGAGAACAGGGGACAAGACTAAAGACATTATTGAGCAATCCATTGGTCTAATTACCTTAACACGAAGGCTGCTATTTTCCCTTTATGGCACTGCTCTGTACTCTAGGACTCCGGTCAGGTTGTCACATGCTTCAGCCACATATTTTATTCTGTTTCATCTTATTTCTACCAGGCATTATTCAGGACATTTATGCTACCCCCACCCGCCCCAGGTTTATTTCTTTTTTCTGAGCAAAAGAGAAAAAGGAAGGAAAATAACTTAAAGACGTTTTCAAGATGAAAAGGGAAAGAGAGGTTGCTGAATGGAAAAACAAACATCTTATATAAGAATTCTTACTGTGCTATGAGGTAGAAATGTCTTCTATAGCAGCAGAGCCCCCAGTGCTGCAAGCAGACTTGCTACGTCAGAAAAAAGAAAGGCTACTTCAGAAAAAACAAACCTCAGTGCATAATTGCACCTTTTGTTCTTTCCAAATGGTTTTGTGAAGAACATGCTGCCAGAAACCATTTTTTCCTTAATTGCTTCTTTTGAAATTCTGTTTTTTTCCCCCAAATTTCAAGATTGTTTAGTATCTACACTTTTTTTTCTTATTTAATTTTTGAATTATGAATCCCAACGTCTAGATGACTGGGACCATTAGGTTTCATATTTTCCAGATGTGATTAGTCTTAGAGTTTATTCTGTAGTTTATTCAGAATGTTCCAAAGAAATTTAGTCTCCAGATCACCTTTGTTTGGTTCTAGAAAATGTAGGGTGTGGCCTGAGTTTACCTATCCATCTTCCTCCCAAAATGTTGAACTTACTTTGTTCATGTGTAGTTGCTTATTAGCGATCAAGCTGATAATTTATTGGGCAGTGTACATTTTCTGTTTAAAAAAGACAGAATTCATTGTTATTAAGAATACTTATAATAAGAAAGTAGAAGGAAGGCAAAATATATTTTTTTCTTTTTAGTATTATTATTATTTTTTATTTATACAAGAACTGGGGTATAGGCCAGAAGTGCAGGGGGTGAGAGGACTCACCAGAGACAGAGTGGGGAACAGAACAGGCAGGCAGACTGACTGAAACACACTGCTGAGGGGAGCAGCGGGCAGGAGAGGTCTGCCACGCAGGTCTGCTGTGCCATGTGGGAATCTCCCTGGCCGGCTGGGAATCGACCCCCGCACTGCAGAGGCTGCAGACAGCTTCACAGTGCTGAGCTCAACCTGCTACGACACCAGGGAGGCCCGAGGCAAAAGATTTTCGTTGTGATAGCCTCTGAGTCATAAAGAATTTTTGACTTGCTTTAACTCATTTGTTTCTATAAATCCTGAGGACTTGTTTTCTGAATCTGAATTGTCTGCCATACAGTGTGCGCTGACTCACAGACTTGCAATAAAATAATTTTAAAAACAAACAAACAAAAAAGTCTTGAAGCATCAGCAATGAATGTGATATTCCAGTCATCTATAAAATTGCCTTTTAGATAGAGAAGTCATTTCAAATTTATAGGAGTAGCAAGTAACATAAAAAATATTAATATTTTACCTATACGCTCATTTCAAATTATAGATAGTATCTTATTTTCTAAAAATTATTACTGGGTTCTAAATCTTTATATATCAAAATTTTAGCACAAAACCAGATAGGGCAAATTCTGCCTCCTTTATAATAAATGGACACAAGTCCTCAGCATTTACTTAGTAATAACCTCAACTAATAATATAAATAGCAGCATCGTCTATAAAAATAGAGGTGATACAGTGTTTTCTGTCCAATCAGTTTAATTGAATAATGAATAGATTGAATAGCCAGATGGAATATCACCATCTAAACAGGAAAATAAGCAGGCTTCAGGGTACAATAAGATTAAATTGTTTTGGGATGTGAAGCTCAGTGATAGTACCATAAAAACTTCTTGCCAGTGCTTTGCTTGTTGTAATGACAATTTAAATGTAATGCACAGATGAGTATCACTAAAAACAAGATGAAAAAATAATGAAATGTGTGGACATATGTAAAATCAAGCGCTCCCAGACAATTGAATGCATCCTGCAGACCTGGCTTTCCTGTGGTGGTATCTATGGCATCATTCCTTTTCCTAACTGGGGGGCCTACTTACCAGTTATTGATAAATTGATGCAGAATCTATTAACAAAGGCAGTCTTGAATGTAGGTAACAGAAAAACCAAACACAAATTGTTTAAAATATATTATTCCATATAAAAAGTCTAGTAATAGACAAGGCATTGGTGTTACTTGATTTTTAGGATTGCTGTGTGATCAAGACCAAATTATCAGCATCATCTGTCCTGCTTTACTCATAGCCCACTTGGTCTTTGGTTTAACACTTATTGAATTACCTTTCATTGATTGCTTTTTGGAATCCAGTCACTCTGTGTGTGGAAACCACTGTGGCATGGAGAGGCCACATGTAGGTGTTCCAGTCAGCAGTCACTGTCAAGTTCATCAGAGTGAATGAACCTTCATTCGAGTGCAGCTCATAGCCTTGGGATTTTCTAGGTAAGGCCTCAGCTATCATAGAGGAGGCCATCCATCCTTGCTATGCTTTGCTGAATACCTGTAGGTGATAAATGATGATAAGTGGCCACTGTTGTTTTAAATAACTGAATTTTGAGTTAAATTTGTTGTGCAGCAATAGATTGCTCTGTGCTTCATTGTTCCTGTAAACTGGGCAGGGGATAATAGAGATGGAGGGCAGTGGAGTCAAGGAGAAACTATCCCTCAACTATGGAATAACAATCTTTCTCTTTGGTATGATTGAGCCAGTTTAGGTCTCCTACCCACTCCTAGACCAATAGCAGTTATCAGAGGAAGGATGTATTGCTCAACTTGGAATATTTTGGATCTGCTTTCTGAAGATGTAGGTAGAGTCAGCTTCCCTGGTATAACATGAACTGATAGGGGTTAGTTTCACCCTTGAATTAAATACAGTTAAAAAGGAGGAACGTGAAATAAAGTTGAGTTGGAGGAAAAAGTATATTTTATTCAGATAAAAAATGATTTGTAGATGTTAGAATATCCTTGATGAGATTACTGCTTTAACATATAATAAAATTTGAATGACAGAGAGACCTTTTAGTATTTAAGCATAATCTGTATTTATAGAGTAGCTTCTGTATTAAAAGGGTCTGTATTTAGAATTCTAAGGAGTTGTTGATTAGTCAGATATGAATCTTGCTCCCAAAGAGCTTATGCTACAGTTATTTGGTGGAAAGTATAAGCAAAATAGAGATTGAGTGATAGGGGAATTCAGAGAGGAGAGAGGTCATTTGGACTTAGGACAGTCAGGGAAGGCTTTTTAAAGAAGCTTGCATTTGACTTAAGATAATGAGTCAGGTATCTGTGGAGAACAATAGGAAGGGGGTTATAAGCAGAAGGAATAACACACATATAGGCATGGAGATCAGAAATGCATCTATAATGACTGGATCAAGAAGATGTGGTACATATATACCATGGAATATTACTCAGCATTCAAAAAAGATAAACACATGCAATTTGCAGCAACATGGATGGAGCTGAAGGGATCATGCTCAGCGAAATAAGCCAAAAAGAAAAAGAAAAATACCGGATGGTCTCACTCATAGCAGGAATCTAGAAAACTTAAATAAGGGACCAGGAAAATGAATATAAGAAAGTGAAAATCAAAATCAACAAAAAACTATGAACCAGAGACACTTTTAGGGGGGCGGGGGCGGGAGGGGAGGGACTGGGGTCAGAATGGGGGGGCTGCAATTGTATGGGGAATATAACAATAAAATTTATAAAAAAAATAAAAATAAAAATAAAAATATAAATAAAAAAAATTAAAAAAAAAAAGAAATGCATCTATAAAGTCTGAGAATAGCAGAGACAGACTAGAAAATAGTAAGTGAGGACTTGTACTATCAGATAGGTAGACTTATATAATAAGAAACATGTAGTATTGGCATAGGAAGAGGAAAATAGAGCAAGTGATCAAATAAGCAAATCAACCCCCAAATAAAATAGAATGCATAGAAATTTTCCCACATGTGTATGAAACTTGGTGTGTAATTGAGGGCATTATATTTCAGAATGAGAATTAAAGACTGTCTAATTAATGGAGCGGAGACAATTATCCAAAGAGATGAAAGAAGATAGAATTAAATCCCTATCTCATACCACACACAACATTTAAAGACCTCAGTATATTGAACTGTGTTGTATTTTCTATATACATTTCTGTTTACCTTATTTTAAAGTAAAAACTCATTAAAATAAAAGGAAATGTTTATGCATGCCTTTTTTTCCCCCTGCTAAAGTAGCTAGTAGATGTACAGAGAAATGTTTCCATTATACAGTATTTAATACTAAAGTTAAGCAATTTCAAAGTTCAGATTATGTAGCTGAGTAGAATGGGAAGTAGAGGTAATCCTTCATTACTATAAAAAAATTGAATGACGTTGAACAGAGATCATTGGCAAAACCTAATACTGGCATTTTCCCTAGGGCATCAGACAGGCTATCTTAGCCCAGATAGCCCAGAGTTTAGAATTTGACAGGTTACATTGGGGATAGGATGCAAATATTGAGCCCATGTGAGGTGAAAAGTCATAAAAGAAATCCTTACATATGATTGGGTTCCTCAGAAGATATCCCCTTGCATGGATAGTCTAGGTATAAACTTGCCCTTTAGATGGAGTTAATGAGGAATGAGGCCTATCATTAACCTTTCTCAAGTTTGGAGAGAAAATCAGGGAGCAGATTTTTAAAGTCCAAGGTGGCAACTGACAAGAATGTATTTGTAGAGATTATGTGTGCAATAAGCAAAGGAGAATAAGAAAAACAGATGTATGTAACAGATGTGTTTGGTATCCCTCTTGAGTCTTGGATAGAGGACAACATGAAGATACATGAATAAGGCAGGAACTGAAGTTGAAAGTAGAGGTGAGGCAGTAAGGCACTCCTGCCATTTATTTTTGAATGTTCCATGTGGCTAGCTTTGACTTGTGGGAGCCAGGAGATGACAAGAGGTAAAAGTGTGATCTAACTAAATAGAATGGAAATGTCCTTGTTAATGATTTCTCCCCTTCTAATCTCACCATAGTTTACTGACTTAATCTCTGCTTACCTTCCTCAAACTTCCTAATCTCTGCTTCCCCTCCTCAACCTTCATAATATATGTATGTATTTTAGTTTAGACTCATTTCCTTTGTGAAGGCTTCTCAAATGATTCCTCTTTGAGTTCTGTTTTCTGTATTACATTATTTAGATCTTAATGTCAAGTCATTTTATCATGCAATTGATCTTTATTTGGCTTGTGTTACTTCTGTTTTCCAATTTGGTTTACAGATTGTTTCAAGGCCATATATACCCTCAGAATACTTAACATCATGTTAGGCAAGTTAAATACATTCTTATTAATTGCTACTGGATTATGGTTTTAATAACAAGTGGAAAATGCAAGGGGCAGTTTTCTCTGTATAAGGCATAATTTCTGCTATGAGTTCTACCCTTGAATCAAGTATTAACCACTCCTTTTAACCTTACTTTCTTTAAATAGTGAAATAATGGGATTTGTCAAAGTGTGTGTAAATTAATTTCTTGAAACTATTACAAGGAATACTATTTGATTTCAGGTTGTATAAGCTTAAGCTAGGGACTGTAAAAGATAGGAATCGATTTGTGATTAAAAGCCGAATCAAGTTTTACTAGATGAACTTAGGGTGGCTCAAAGAATTTTTAGGGAGTTTGGAGAATCCAAGTCAAGTCTGAACTGCAGACTGCCTACTTCCTGTAGGCATGAAAAACAAAAAATACCATCAAGTCAAGAGTCTGTGGGTTTCAGTGTGTTAAAATCCACTGCGTCGACACCATGTTGCTGAACTATCACCACCACACCACCATACCCTATTATCTATATATGCTTCACTCCACTAGACTCTCACCACAGCACCATAGCATCTTATCCTTAACATTAAAAGTCCTGGTAATGTATGTTTGAATGGACTGAAATCACCTCTTCAAAGAGCAGAGCAGAACAGATAATACTATACTCCCTTGCCCGCTTGCTCCTGCAGTGGGAGCTGACTCCTATCTACCTTGAAATTCTCCCCTACTATAAAGAATGCTTAGATTCTGGGTAGACAAGTGATAAGCCTCAACAGCATAAGAAGAAGAAGACAGGGAAATTAAAGATGTAATAAAATGCAAAATGACACTTTCAATTCCTAATATATAGTTAGCATATTTACAATTCCATTTGCAATATCAATGAACAGGTATAACCCTGTATGTTTATCTGATCAGAAATCAGGTTTGGGGCCTCCCTGGTGGCACAGGTGGTTGAGCACAGTGCTGTGAAGCTATCTGCAGCCTCTGCAGTGTGAGTTCGATCCTGGCCGGCTGCGAAGATACCCACATGGCACAGCAGACCCCTCCTTCCACCGCTGCTCTCCTCAGCAGTGTATTTTAGTCAGTCTGCCTGTTTTGCTCCCTGCTGTGTCTCTGGTGAATCCTCTCACACACACACCCCCCGCCACCCATGCATCGGGCCTTTATCCTGATTCCTGTAGGCATGAGGCATGAAAAATGCCAATCTTTAAAAGAAAAACACAATCTTTAAAAGAAAAATAAATCAGGTTTGTCATCTCATTGAGATTGCTTTGTTGCACTGGGGCAGCAGCAATTTGACTATAGTAGTTATGTAGGGGCCATATTATTTACCTTTCTGGACAGCAGTAGCTGGATGAAGTCCTTTAGCTTGAGACATTATGAAGTTATCAAAACTTTAGTTAAAGATGAGCTAAACTGAAACATGTTAACAAAAATTCTTAGTGTTAACTTTTAAAATAGAGTGCCACCGCTGTTATCATTTAGCAATCTTGCTGTTCCTGGCAAGCTCAGGAAGCAAGAAGTACAAAGAGTAACAAAAGCAGTGAGTTTCATCAATAGATCTACCTTCTGGTCTACTTCCTAAGCTCTGTTTTTGTTTTTTGTTTTTCTTTTTTAAGACACACCATTCCTAGGTGCTGAATGTAAAGCATAGGATAGTACATCCTGGAACTCACAAACCCCATAGCTTAATCTTTTAAGAAGCAGGGAACAGTGTCTGCTTCTGCATAGCTAAGATAAAAGTAATGGGTAAAGTCTGTTTATTAGATGTTCCAGGCTCTGTTGTAAGTGCTTGTGTCACTTAGGGTTCTACCAGATAAGCAGAGCCTGTAAGAGTATGTTGTCTATGTGGGCATGTGTGTGTGGGAATGTGTGTGACTAAGATTTATTACAAGGGATGGTTTATATGATTGTGCGGGCTGACCATGCAAGCCCAGACTACACAGGGGAGGCAATCAGAAGGGGAAGGTCCTGAACAGACTGCAACATGGGCGTGGGCTAAACTGCTGTCCACAGGCAAGTGAGTCCCTCTTCATCTCTCTTTCCCTCCTCCAGGGAAAGTTTCTGTTCTCTGTTTTTTTTTTTTTTTTTTTTTTAAGATTTATTTATTTATCTATACAAGCACTGGGTACAGTCAGAAGCGTGGGAGGGTGGGAGAATTCAGCAGAGCCAGAGCGGAGAACAGAACAGGCAGACTGATGAAGTACACTGCTGAGGGGAACAGCGGGTGCTGCAGGAGAGGTCTGCGCGCCATGTGGGACCCTCGCCCAGAGGCCGGTGATCGAACCGGGGCTGCAGAGGCTGCAGGCAGCCTCGCAACCCAGCGCTCAACTGCTGCACCACGGAGGAGGCCCCTGTTCTCTTTTTAAGGCCTCTCACGTGATCTAGCAGAACAACTTGCCTTCCAACTAACTAACTGAGGCCCACTCAGGATAATTGCCCCAACTAAAGTCAACTAATTGGTGACTTCATTGTATCTCTAAAATCCCTTGACAGTAGCATGGAGATTAGTGTCTGAATAAATAACTGGGATTGTAGTTCATCCTAAACAAGCATCAGAAAAGCCATCAAGGTACTTTATTTATTTATTTATTGGCATTCCCATTTGTTTATTTATTTATTTATTTATTTTATTTTTATTTTCCCCATACAGTTGCAACCCCCTTATTTTGATCAAGGTACTTTATAGGACTCTTTTTGTTTTTTGTAACAATAATAACTATTTTTGTCTCCATTTTGTAAATAGAACCCCAGAAATGCTCAGTAACTTGCCCATGGACTCAATGGTAAATGGCCTAACCAAGTTGCCAAACTAGGACTTGGAAACACTTTCTACAGTGCTATTGATGCTGGCTATATCTGGGTGGATCTTATGTGTAAGACCACTGACTTACAGTGTGGTCTAGGATGATATTTCTATTCAAATGGGATGGTGTGAACTGGGTATTGATGAATATACATAGTAAGAACTGTCAGAAGAAAGGGCCAGAGACCTACAGATTGAAGAAACACAGGTTCACACAGAAGAGAAAAGGGTCAGCAGGAAAACTAGGGCCAGAGAAGGCATTCACCAGCAGAAAGAAAGCGGAAAGAGTGAACAATGGGTGGTAGCAAGGAAGTGAGAGGAAAGATGGTAGGTGGGATAACTAAGTAAGGCGAGCACCCAAGGGCATGGATTGACAGAGCACAGGTTCCACTCTTGGATTACACGTATATGTACTTCCAAGCTCACTTGGAAGCAAAATATGATTTACTTTACTGTAAAAGTATGAAGAGGGCCTAAAAGGAATGTTCATGCAGCCAGAGAAACCACCCCATATCACCTTGTCATCCTGGCACAACTATCCAGCATCTGTATGTCCAAGGAAGCTCTTGAATCTGAAGCTTCTGCTTGCTCCTTGCTAGGGATTCAGGACACAAGTTGTATTTATCACCATCAAGTCACAACAGGACATACCCAGCTGCCTTGCTGCTCAGGGTGGTCCATCGTAGTAGACATCATCTAGGAGTTTATGGCATGTGCAGGCACTCAGGCCCTACCCATACTGCTAAATCTGAATGTGTAATTTGATAAGAGCATCAGCTAATTTGTATGCACATTATACAGCGGAATACATTGTTCATAGAGAGCAGGCTGCAACAGAACATATTCCAAATTAGTTTAACTGATGATGAGTGTACTAAGAGTTCCTTAGTTTCATCTCACTCTATGAAGTTCCACTCTGCTTCTCCCACCCAAAACATGCTAATTGGGTCAGAACAGCTGGGTGTGTATCCCCGACAATATTCTGGTTCTCCAGGGGAACTGGCTTTGGAAATTCTGAGACTTCTTAAATATTTTGGGTATTTTTATATCATTTTCCATTAATTCAGGAAACTGAGTGCATGACTGTTCCTGGGAACCTAATGGATTGTAAGAAATTGTCTGGGTGATTTAGTTCACAAAGCCATGGGGATTGTGTCAGTAGTAAATCAAACATGGGAAGAAGGACTTTTGGAAATAGGTACACTGAAACAACAGGAAGTTGTTGGCAGCAGATAAATAACCCCTGAATGTAATGATTGGTGCTGTTTTCTGTGAGTGAAAGTTACCCCACTGGCCTTTCTCAAAAGGCTCTCTGGCTCTTTCTGTATTGCAGAAGGTACAATGCGCCATGGTGATAAGGCTGGCTGAGTCATTGGAGAAGGATCTAGCTGCCTACAGCATTGATTGGGGAGGCAGGAAGTTTATAAGATTTTCAGTAAATATAATGACAATAATACATAACTTGGAGTTTATATAACATCTCAGCTCTCTGAAAAACAGATTTACAGAATGACTCATTCTCTGGGACTCTAGAGTACAAGTTATATTGAGATGCTCTTCACTTCTCCCCTCTCAGGGTGTACCTCCTACAGCACCAAATGAAGAAGTCACTGGTACTTCTTTTCAAAATTGAATGACTGAAGTAACTTTGTTTTGTAACAGTATATAGGTTTCAGGTGTATATTGTGATCACCACAAATGTCTAATTTTCATCCACTACCATGAACGAGATTCATTTTATTAGATTTGCCCATCCCCTTTCCCTTGTAAGATGAAGAATATGTGGTATATATACACAACGGAATACTACTCAGCTATGAAAAATATGAAATCTTGCCATTTGCAGCAATATGGATTGGCTTAGAGGGTATCACTCTAAGTGAAATAAATCAGATGGAAAAAAAATATATGATTTCTCTCATTTGTGGAAGATAAAGAAACAAAACAAATGAATAAACATAGGAATTTCTTAAGTCTCCCTAGTCACTATGGTTCATTTTTTTCTGCCTAGCCTTCTCAAATTCACTCTGAAGAATCTGATTTGAAACACATAGCCTTTACTTGGTCTCTGTTAGGAACATGTAGGTTAAGAAGTCAGAAAGATGGGTCTGGATCTCTTCAGGTTTGCCAAAGCACAGGAAATTGACTGCAGTGAGAACATGAGGTAAAAGACATTCAGACCATTGTCCTATAGAGCAAATAGTCTCTGACTTCCAATCACTCGTTCTAATGCTTCTTGAGGTAGTATTTTATAATATGACCTGCTGTGGGCTCAAAAATACCCTGTATCTTTCCAGAAAGCTCCATTGTTTTGGTTAAGTAATTGGAATAGTGTCTATTTATTGAAAATGGTTGTTGCTGAAGATAAAAGACTTTTTGCTACTAAGTCCATGATGATGCCTAATATTTTACCAGCAACAGATTATGGTGGCTATGGGACAAAATAAGGTACTAAGGACAGTGCATAGAAGAGAAACTCATCAGACTGGCAGTGGAAGGAAGATAGTATAATGGTGACCAGATAGCAGCAGGCCTTCGGTGCCAGGCTGGGGTCCAGAGACAAACGCTGAAGGAAGGCTTACAAGGAACAGGAGGATCAGGAGTGTGCCTGCCTCAGGGTCAAAGTGGGCATGGGAATAGCCTTTTGTTTGGAACCAGTACTGTCAGGGGAGATTCAGAAGCAATACCTTAGGATGGGGCACATTTACAGGGGAATTTACACCCAGAAACCAACCGGACACAAGTCTGCTTTGACCATATGGGCTGTTCTAGGTAAGTGTAAGTGGGGGTGTAAATAGGCCTTGGATATGACAGCAAGAGCTTGGGTCTTCTCAGGCCCTCCAGAAACATTGGAGGTCATGACTTCCACTTCCCTGACCCCACTGCTTAGTAATTCTCTTGGAGGTGCAGACATTTCTTTCTAGGCTACTTCTTTAGACACTATTATTTAATAGTAGTTAGGGTCTGTTTTGTATTAGACTCTGGGGGAAAAAGCAACATGTTATTTCTGTGCCTTTTCCCAGGTGAGCCTGAACTTGCTTGTGATTCTTTCCAGGACTAAAGCTGCTGACTAGTTGTTGTTGTTCTTTTTTTTTTTTTTAAATGTTTGAGATTTTCTTAAGCATGTTCGTGATGATTATTGAGAATCCATTGAAGTCAACTCTAAATAACCTTTGTAAACTCTCAAATATTTTTTCTCCTACATATGTGTTACCATAGTGAAGAGAATATGAATGTGCTGGATGCCATATGTCTGTCTGTGTGTATATGTATGTGTGTATGCATATGTTGGTACAAAATTCAGAGAACCTAAGGGTATATGTTTAAAAAAAATTCTCAGTGATTTCAGGTTTATGAAACTTATGAAATTAAACATATGGGAATGTTCAATGTTATGTCACTTATTAAAGTGGGACCAATTTTAACTTTCTAATGTGCTATCAGATACTTCAGAATTTATCTCTGATTGCCAACTTTTGGCTTACCATTACTCTGATTTTTATATGACAACAAATTAGGTTTGACAGACAATTTAAAATTTTATCTTCCTTTTGGGAAGCATATAATTTTGAAATTCACAAATAATTGTCATGTATTTTATGACTCAGTATCAAAAAGAGACAAGAGTCCTGTTTTATTCAAATGGCCTGTTATTTCTTAGAGTTTATTGCTAAACATTTATTTAGCAAGCATGTAGCAAGTACCTACTATCATGTCACTGTTCATAGGAATGAGCTAGACTCTTCTGGAAGTAAAAGATTGTAATTAAGAGCATGGACTCTGAAATCTCTTATAGGATGGGTTCTCTCACAAGTTAATCCCGATACAAGGACTTGTGTGCAAGTGGTTCATGAAGGAAGTTTTCCTGTGGGTGAAAAATAAAGGAGTTGGGGCAGCAGGTCAGCAATGAGAGGAAGAAAATTATTTCAGGCACAGTCTTCCCCAGGGCAGCTTCACCTTGAAACCTCTCTACTCTGTAATCATCAGCAAAAAGTCATCTCAGGGGAACCAGGAAAAGCATAATATTACTCCTTAAAGAGTAAGACAGTACTTAAGTGTGAATGGGCAGCTAAATTTTAGTATAAAAGGAAACTCTCTAACTAACAAAGAATAAGACAAAGAAAGCAAAACAAATTAAAAGGAAACATAGAGCCAAATAAATCTTTTAATTAATATCCACCAAGAAATAAGAGGTTACTTCCATGAACAATAAACTATAAAATGGAATATTCAGGAATAAATGAATACTTTTAAATTAAGTCCATGGCTCAAATAATTCAGTGAAGGGCTGGGAAGTACAGTTAAGGATATTTTTTTAGAAAGTAGAAATAGAGAAACAGTAAAAAAAAATTAGAAGATCAATCCTTATCATGGGAAATTAGAAATAAATAAAAAAGAAAAAAACACAAAAGGGGAAGAAATTTAAAGAAATAAATTAGATACTTTAGAAAAGCAGATAAACATGAGCCTTCAGATTAAATAGGTCTTCTGATGCATTCAGTCCAATGAATGATATATGATTTAAAAGAGAGAATATCATGTTAAATTTTGGAAAACTCAAGATAAAGAGAAATAGAATATTTTTTATGAAACAGGAGGAGGAAAGGTTACATACAAAGGTTAATGAATATGATGGCACTGACTTTTCAATAGCAGTGCTGGAAGCAAAATGCCAAGGGAGCAATGCTTTCAAAATTAATGTTTTCCAGCATTATTCCAGATAGAAATAATAAATCTATTTATTCAATGAGTCAAGTATAAGAGTCAAATGAATTAACTTGAAGACACAATGCCTCAAAAAATTTGTCTCCCATGTACCCTTTTTTAGAAAAATTCTTGACCACAGGCTCCTCCAAAACAATGAACAAAGAGAGAAGTTATCCAAGAAGAAAGTAGTGCAAGGAATAGAGGAAACCTTGAATGCCAACTGTACAACAAACTTAGAGAGCGGCTGTTCCAGAATGAAGAAATAGCATAAAATGTTCCAGAAAGTATATCCAAGTAAAAGATAAAATTCATAGTGTCTGATGTATTTGAATGAATTGAAGGGACCCATATTTTTTGGCATCTAATTTGAGGTTAATGTAGTCATAGTTACATAGTGAAACAATTCATTGTCAACAAAATTATGAGGTGCTAATTCAGGAAAAACAAGGCAGTTATGCAAGAAAGGAAATATAGTCAGTGTACATTATTGTGCTCAGATATTTTGATTTTGTTACAGATGAATATGTCTATTTGTATATAATATTTAAATTAAAGATGGAGTCAACCAAAAATTTTGTGATGTAATTACAATGAAAAGCTATAGAGAGAATATTTGTGTATGTGTGTGTGTGTGTGTGTATACCTAAATTCATTTTCTACTAAAGTGAGAAGTCAAAAGAAAATGTCTAAGTTGATAAATGAAGCAATAGCATTGTGAGCTTAGTGGTTAATAATATGGAGGTAATTGCCAAAGGAGAAGATGGAAGCGCTGCCAGTGCATGCTCGTTGCGGTTGTGATTCCAGGTAGGCAGAGTTAGGGCAGGAAACTCTTGTTTTATTTTCAGCCTCATGGCATGTTATTTTGTATCTTACGCATGCATAGTTAGGAGCTGGGGCATAGTGGTTGTCGCCATTGCATTGTTCAGTCCCCAAACTCCACTGTCCCCACAAATGATTCTGGCTATGACATTCCTGAGAATTATTTTTCACATCTCCATGGCACACTATCACACTACACAGAGAACAGCTTTTGAAATAGGAGCCTCTCTGTGCCTGTTGGCTCCTCTTCCCAATCTTTATTAGAGCTGAAAAGCTTAGACTTCCCTAACTGAGTTCCACATTGGGAAAATTCGTAGTTATTTTATTTTCTTTATTTTTTTTAAATAACACATTATTTTTTCAATACTGTGTGATTTAGAGGCATAGGATCACACCTCTTCAGATGTATGTCCCCACACAAACCCACCACTGTGCAGGGTTTTGCTTTTTGTTGACATTATATATATCTATATCTATATAAATTTATTGAGGTACCATGTAAGAAAAGAGTTGGGTAGAGTTAGTCATCAAGCTACCAAGAATGTCAACAATGAACCATCAAGTAGGTCTTTTCTTGGCTTATCTTTCCCCTTTTTTCCTCATAACCCTAGCAATATGGGCATTAAGTGGGGAGAAGCTGACAGAAAATTCAATTTATTCTCCTTTCCTTCTCTTAGCAGGTTTCCAGACCAAGGCAGACCTAACCTAGAGAGCACAGTTTGCTGCCTATTTTGAAATATAATTCCAGATCATGATGAGGTGGGCTAAATAGGAGACAGAGCAAGACTAACTGCCACCTTTTCTTATACAAGTCATGAACTGAGCATGAACAGGCAATAAACCTAGTTCTACAATCTTGTCAGTGTACTACGCCACATAAAACAGTGATCTATTAGTACTAAATCTTAAATTAACTAGTGGATTTTTAGAACTAGGGCATGAGAGCCAAAGAATTTCTTCTAGATCTATGGGCACTCTAGGCAGCTGAGAGCTACCAGCCGCTGGTCTTGTGAACAGATATTCTGAGATTCCTATTTATAGAGGCCATCTTGTCACATGGGCAAGCCACGTTTTTTGGAATGGCATTGTTCCTTTCCATGTTAGGAGGTTTTTCTTTTGGCACATCCAACTCCTTTTAGTAACTTGCATGGATTTTAACCAGGCAAGTAGGGAGTCTGGAATACAAAGCTGAAGAGGGTACAGAGGCTCTAACATCCTCATTTTGTAAAGGGGGACACTGAGGCCCTAGAGATTGTTAGATACAGAGTTAGGAACATACCCAGGCATCTCGACTCCAAGTCTGGTACTTTTAACGTACAGTTAGAGTAAGGATTTGGGATGGGTTTTGGATATGAGGGGCTGAAAATAGTTTTGTTTTTATACTATATAATCTAACAATTTCATAGTGTTTAAAGCTCCTATTATTATTCATATAAATCAGGAAGAAAAAGAGCTTCATATTTTCTCAGCATTCATTTTGTTATATTTAGCTTAGATTATAATATAAATCTACTTTTATATTTACATTGGAAAAAATAAATTTAGAATGGCATAATCTGAGTAACTTTAAGAGAGAGTCAGTCCCGTCTATCTGGTACCTCCTGAATACATATAGGGATATCAGTTAGCTGTGTGAGGTGTGTGATGATTGCATAAGTCATTAAACTTGCATGATACTGCTTTCTCTGATGTTAAAAAAAAAAAATAGAAGAAAAGTGAGTTGGATTGGTGTGTATGTTAAAGATCTTTTAAATGTAAAACATTTATGAGAATGTTTGTTTTTAGTTTTTGTTTGTTTTTAGTAATTGCCATGTGGTCATTGTTTGTTTTTAGTAATTTTCATGTGGTCATTCTAAGGAGACATCCTCTTCCAAAGACACTTGCTCACAGGACCACTGCATGGGGGGAGCACTCACAGGCTGGACTCTAGAGATGTGCTCCCCTGGGCAATTAGCATGGACTTAGAGCAAATGGTTTGCCCGGTGGCTTCGAGCTCTGCACTAGTGCTGGGACCTGGGAGCATCTCTTGTTCTGGCTCATGCCTACTGTGCTGTCATAGGCATACTCTACAGAAATTCTTCCTGATTGATTTTGCCTTGATAGACTGTTGTAGTTTTTAAAACTTTGAAGAATATGCTTCTGTCTTAAGTTAACATTTTAACCCATGTTTATAAAAATTACATATGTATTCCTAAAATGCTTTTTTATAGAATGGCATGTGGGATTTTCTCAATATATATTTTAAACTCAACTAATGAGAAATAAAAATGACTTGAACAGCTTGATGACACACGGTCGACAAAAGAGCATGAGGGTCTTAAGAGTTACATTTGCCGCTGATGGTCCTCAATGAAGCTCCGCAGCATCATATTTTGTGTGAGCAGCTCGCAGGCACATGCTGTGGTTGCTCTGCTGGTCCAGAGCCTGTTTCCAGTGATTGTCATTGCACATCCAGTGGAACAAGTTCTGCACTTAACAATGCCTCTGCATGAGGTTTTCAAGAGCTCTTTGACAACCTTTTGTTTATTTTTTTGAAAGATTTATTTATTTATGCATACAAGAACTGGGGTACAGGCCAGAGGTGTGGGGGGTGAGAGGATTCACCAGAGACAGAGTAGGGAATAGAACAGGCAAACTGGCTGAAATACACTGCTGAGGCAAGCAGCGGGAGAGTCAGGAGAGGTCTGCTGCGCCACGTGGGTTACCTCCCTAACTGGGGATCCAACTCATGCTTTAGTGGCTGCAGATAGCTTCATAGAGCTGCGTCTTAATCCCTTGTGCCACCAGGGAGGCCACTCTTTGACAACCTTTTAATTCGTCTCTTCAAAATCGGCCTGCTCTGCAAGAGCAATAATTTTCATTTTGGCTTCAACTCCATCTTCAAAGTCTGACATAGGCCACAAATTACAGGGTTATTTTCTTACATGTATTCTTCATCTTTTGGGGAGAAACTTTTTGTTCTTTTTGCTGAGCTCTAGAATTATATATTACTTATAAATGTTTGATTCTCTTGGAATAGTAAAGTGTCAGGCCAAATAGTTGTATACCTGAGTTTTCTTTACAGATAGAGGAGTAATTACATGGCAGAATTCTAGCCAATGAGATGTAAATGGGAGTTGCTGGGGAAGCTCCTCAAGTGAGAAACTGTCTGATTAACTCTAGTTTTTCCTTCCAGTTTTGGGTCTTAAACGTGAATGTGATGGCTAGAACTTCAGTAGCTGTCCTGAGAACATAAGTATATGGGAGTCACATCTTAAGGATGTTGTAATGGACAATCAAAAAAATCTGGGTCTCTGATAACATCAAGAAGTATCATACCAGATTGGGGCCAGTCCCCTTTGGGTTTCTTTTATATCACGGAAAAATGCATCCTGAATGTGCCATATTGGGGTTTCAAATACAATATCTAAATGATCAATATATATCTTGCATATTTTTGTTACACTTCTGCTCATATCATCACCCCAACTGTATTTTGGAATGATTTTTGCCTACCTAAGTCAAGCTAGATGCTTCATCTGAGGGTATTCCTCAGACTCACATCCTGTAAGAGAACTCTTACTGCTTCCTGTCTCATCAGTCTTATAATTAATAATTTAGTTGTTTTGGTGTTGAGGTCAATGTTTCCTACAACACTCCTTTTTATATAGTAACAACCCTCCAGAAGGCAAGTCATTGGGAACCGACCCCTACTCTAGTGCATCTTACTCTCTCCCAATATTCCTCAGAAATCTGACTTAGTAATGTGTTGAGTACCAAAAATAACCTCTACTAGTTAAGTGCAATTTTCAAACCTAGAGAAACATAGGGTTGGAGTTGATAATTGAACAACTCTTGATTTTGTTTATTAATGTGAAATAGACTTGGATTGTAGAGCAGGTGCTTGTCCTGCTTCCTCATTCTACAATTAGCTTCCATATTCCCTATTTCCCACAGAAGGAGAAGTGAGAACTCTTGTTTTTTCAAGAGTGCCCACCCCAGTCTGTCCCTGTGCTTCTCTTAGGGCTTTTAAGACATTCTTTTTTTCTGCTTTCCCTCCCCTCCTCCACTTCCTTCTTACATTTCTTCTAAAATTTATGCTTTAAAAAAACAAACTGAAATAAGAGTTCCAAAATGCAATGAGAAATTAGCTATAAAGGTGACCTTTTCCAAGCCTTTTCACTGTCTGGAAACAACCCTTTTTATATGAATTCACCATCATGTACTTATCACTCACATGGCTCCTCAAATTCTTTCTTCTCCAGGAATTCTTCTTTAATGGACTTATCATTGAGCAGCAATCTACTCAACATTTGTGCATTTTGTAGAGTGTTGTTGTATACTATGTGCTCAATAGTCTGAGATACTCCTGGGGACTAGAGGTTAAGTATAAATGAAGTGCATTTTGGCATGAAAAAATGTATCATCTGGTTACAGAATTCACATCTATAGATCTCAGTAAGGCTATGCATCCTGTTATAAAGAGGGTTAAGATTGAACTATCTCTTGTCCCCTATCACCTCTACCCCTAAGCCTTCACCCAAGGAGTCAACAGTAAACTTATGAATCGCCTACTGACCTCCCTTCTTACTGGGGAGCTCACTTTCCAAACATACTCTTCAGCTGCTCATAATATTAGTTTTACATTCACTTATAATTTTTTCCATATGCTAATATATGAATCAAAGAGCAGATAATAAAAATTTATATGACTAACATTGGGTTACATATTTTGAGACTGCCAAAGGGGCTGACAGTAGGATATGGTCTTGCCTCTTTTCTTCATCACCTCTTCTAGGAAAACTTTGTCCTCTACCCGATAGAGTTAATTTATGCTTTATTTCCACAGCAGTAATAATATTGATTAATGTTAATTGAAATTTAGTATGTGCTAAACACTGAGCTAAGTACTTGGATTATCTTATTTAATCCTCCCAACAAACCTAAGAGGAATATACTATTATAATTCTAATTTTATAGGTGAGGAAACTGAGGTACAGTTAACCAACCTGACCAAGGCCATGCGACTAGTAAACAGGAGTGGGCATTCCAATGTGGGTAGACTAGTATCATCACCTCCAGGTTAAAGGTAAGGAAACACTCCCAGATTGATTGGGCTATTATAACAAAAGAGAGACAGAAAGCATGGTTTAACAAACAGAAACTGATTTTCTCACAGTCTGGAGACTGGACAGTCCAAGATCAAGGTCTGTCTGGGTTCCATTTCTGGGAAAAACTTTCTTCTTGGCTAACCTCCTCACTGAGTGCTCACGTAAATGAGAGAAAGTTCTCTGGTGTTCATTTTTGTAAGGCCACTAATTCAATCACAAAGACATCACTGTCATCAACATATTTGCCATAATTCACCAAAACTTCATCTCCATATACCATCATGTTGGGTATGTAAAGCTTCACCATATGAAATCTTTTTTTAGAGGATGGACACAAACTTTCAGCCCACAATATGAACAAGGCTTAAGGGAATTGTTTAATATATGCAGATCACAATTATTAGGTGGCAGAGTAAAAACTGGATCCCAGGTCCATAATGTTGTCATAAGTTTTGGATTCCCAAACATTATAGGCGAGGGCATATAATTATATGCCCTGATAATTATAAAAATAAATATATTTCTTCATGTATATTATATTGGCAATGTTTTTATTTATACAGAAAGAAATGGACCTTCATTTCATCAGCTGTTTCAGAGTCAGTTATCAACCTTCAATAAATAAAAGCTGTTTATCAAAAAAGGGCTCACTCTCCTCATTTTTAAGATTGCCTTTTAAGTGGGGTTTTTTGGAGTGGTAATGTTTTGATGGGACTTGTGTGCTCTTGCCCAACATTTTCAATATTGTATCAAGTCAAGAATTTGACAGGAAACAGATGGCACATTACAATTGTGTAATTTGAGAGGAGTTTGATGAAAAGTCTATTTGCAAGGGTGTGGACATAACTCAGGAAAAGAAGGAATGGTGTGTAACCCTCTGCCCAAGTGGGTTCCTGTTAGTACTACCAGGCCTGAAGGAATAAGTGAAAGGAGAAGTAAGGAAAACCCAGAAGAGAGGGGAGGGGAGAGGAGAGATCGCTGTATGGAGAGGCTGTCTGAAAGGCACATTTGGTGGAAGAGCCAACCCAGGGTGCACCTTGGGAAACCCCAGGGAATAATCACACACCCTCGCCCTCGCTGTCTTCCTGATGTAACAGGACTTTCCCTTGGGCTGAATCTGAGAGGAACCAACAACTCTTGCATTCTGAACATGTGAGCCTCTTGGGTCAGAGAACAGGATTCAGAATTATAGAGAACAAACTAGAAGGATAATTGGAAGATATCCTGAACAAATTCCTTTTTCACTAAGGTGGAGATTTAGGAAGTTTTCCTGCTGTTCTGCTACCTTCTTCTGTTAAACCTTCGAGGGGTTTAACCTGTAGATGGTATAGTTAGTTTTAGTGTGTGAAATAAGAGAGAAGAGGTCAGATGGCTTTAGCTATCTTCCTTACCCAAAGGAATAGAGAAATATATAGTATTCAAAACTGGGATTAGAGTTACTATAAAGCAACAACACAGTTTAAAAATTTTCATGAATTGGGCAAATGATATTGAAGATGAAGTTCTTCAAACCAATTTGTGAGAGAGAATTTTATAGAAACAAATCTGACAACGATTTGAGGAGACTTGGTTGGTAAACTGTGGTCTTTATTTCTATAATCTCAGGAAGCAATAGTCCTTGGAGTTGGGACATGAAAATTAGGCACCCAGCTCTGCTAACATTAGGCTACAGCCAGGAAAAAGTCACCTCAGTTTCTTCATCTGAGGCTGAGGCATGTAACGGTGCCACCCTCAACAGTCATGGAGACATTTTACAGAGGGAGTGATTGGTAAGTGTGAGATAGTTTACCTTGGATGAGTTAAGGAAACTGGCTAACAAATAGCAGACAAGCTTTTCTAAATAAGGAAATGATCCCACCAATAGAAAGCTGGCTTTTTAAACATGAAAATAAGGTTTCAAAGGGCATATGTGCCTTCTCCAAAGATGATTAATTATGGGTATTGTTATGGACTATGATACAACACAAGTGATTAAATCAAAGTTGCCCAGCAATGTGTGAAAACAGACTCAGAAGTACCATGAGTAGGATGGAAGGGTCTGAGAAGCAGTAGGGGAGGAGAAGCAGCTGCTGTCATCTGATCAGGGGAAGCTTGAGACAGTTGTGGTGCCAGTTGTACCTTGAGCGTCCAGTGGAGACAGGATGTGCCAGGTGTTGCTCCAATGAGTCTATTACATTCAGGAGATAAGTTTTCCTTTTTGGTTATCCCCGCTATTATACGCTCCCAGTAACACAGTGGAGTAGAGGCATCATCTAATGGCCCCAAGCTCTTTGATCTAATGAGATGGTTGATTAGTGTAAAAAGGGGAATTTCTTTTCTTTGCAATTTTTTAAATTGGATCATCTTCACTAAAACTTAACCAATTTAAATAAACCCCAAAAGCTGAAATAATATTAAAAAGTGACAAAATCTTTTGTCTAGACAGTATTTCTGTTAAAGTGACTCAGGACTATTTTTATTCCCAAGAACACTGTTTCTCAGACTAAAAGAGTGAACTTCCTACCTCAATTTCCTCTTTTTATTTTATCTCACAGATCAAATTTCAGTATGAAATTTGAATTTCAGTTTGAAATTTCAATTTGCAGTTTCCTTTAACATCCTTATCTAGTGCCTGAAAGTGATCTCTTTCAGGCTCTTGGATTTTCTACCCAATGAAGTTTCCATTCACTCCAACCCCAGCTTCTTTTTAGTGCCATGTCCAAGGCAGGCCTCTGTTGTGGAGATGCAGGCAGATGAGTTTTCTTTTCTGCGATTATTAAACCTTAGATCTAATTTCCCTATTATAAAGCCCTCCTATCTCTTGCCTCTTTCCAAATTAAACTGATTTAGTTGACCCTCTATAGAATGAACTTCTTTATTTTATGCACATCATCCCTTTTCACAGTTTGTTTATCTGTGCATGAGGACTTTTTAAAGTTTGTGAATTTGTAACACCAGAAATAGAACAAGATTTTCACTTGTTTCAACATCATATGCTATTCAAAGAAGGTCAAAATGAAGCTTTCTTCAGTCCTTACAATGGGGAAAGAAATTTTAAAAGGTCTCTGAATGAAGTGGCTTGAGATATTGAAGAAACAGAGAAACTGCTGTCTCAAAGGGCAGAGCAAATGAACAAAGAATGACTTAATGACCCAGAAATTCTTCGGCTCAAAGTAGTCACCAAAACTTTGACCATTGATTTCAGGATTAGAGACTGAGAGTGAAAAGAGAGGGCTTTGGAGTGTCGGATCTGAGGTTGAATCCTGACTCTGACTTTGACAAGCTTTGTAATCTTGGGCAAATTGCCTGATTCTTTGAGTCTCATTTTCCTTATTTATAATAGGGAGATAATCTTACTTCCCTCACAGAGTTGTTGAGAATATAAAGTAGCTGGCATATAGCGTCTCATATAATGTGTTTAGCAAATATTAGCTGTTAATATTTTTTAATCATGTGGCCATCAAAATATGTCCCATTGTTTTAGAGTTCCCTAAGGAGCAGACATTCCTGCCTCCTTCCCCTATTTCCAGTTTATGGAAGTTTTGGAAGAGTATAGATCTTTCTAGTTCTTTGGGCTTCTCGGTGGATCTTCCCTTTCCTGGTCAATTGGCTCAGTGACAAAAGTGTCTTTATTACTGTCTACTGCTTTGTTGTCTTTTCTGGCAGAATCTGCCTCTACTCAGTTCCAGCCATAGAAGCCATCATCTTATTTTGATATTAAATGGATCTGCCTTTTTAACGAGGGCAGGGAAGAATGAAGATGCCAAATGGGCAGGAGAGCCAAACATACGTGCTTTTGAATTAAAACCCAATTTTTTCTTTCTCAGGTCATGTTAACTAATTGCAATAGCTAGCAAGTGGCTGGGGAGAATTGATGTGGGCATTATACATATTCCCCATTCTAAGAATAGTTTTTTTGCTTCTTTATCCATTCAGTAAAACTCAGAAAATCACCTTGTAGCTAATAAATAAATGCAATCCTGGAAGAATCTCAAAACATGAATCCACTAATTGAGGTCTCTGCTGGAAGCTCTTTATTTTTTTTTTTTATTTTTATAAATTTTATTGTTATATTCCCCATACAATTGCAGCCCCCCCATTCTGACCCCAATCCCTCTCCTCCCGCCCCCGCCCCCCTAAAAGTGTCTCTGGTTCATATTTTTTATGTTGATTTTGATTTTCACTTTCTTATATTCATTTTCCTGGTCCCTTATTTAAGTTTTCTAGAAGCTTTCTGGAAGCTCTTTAAAGAAAGAGATGCAACATGTTACCCCCTTTGCTTCATATTGTAACAGTAGAAATGTCTTACCTGTCTGATCTTTAACTGACTATGTAGGGGACTTTTGTTTTTGTCTTCCTGTCCCAAATCACTTCTCTCCTGTCTCAATTCCTCAAAAACAAAAATAATGATGACAAACATATAATCAAGTACAGTGTGATTCAGTTAACTTGAAAAAGGCCTTGACATTATTTGGCTGACTATCTTTAATCAATTGGATAATTTTTTTATTCAGCTATTTTGGGGGGAGATGTTTTCTAGTATTACTCTATGTTGAAGATCATGTTTCCCATGAAGTAGACTCTGAGAAGGGGTTGTTGTGGGTGATGAGAAGGAAGCAGGATTGGGCAAAGGAAGTTGTGTTGTGATCCACAGAGAGTGCCTCTGCTCACTTTCCAGGGGAACTCTGAAACTCTGGGATGATGCTTCAGAGTTTGCCAGACTTGAGAGGAGGGGCCCAGGACTTCTACACCGATACCATTAGCTATTGAATGCAAGCTCCCTCAGGAAAGGGGTGTGACTTGAGATTGAAAGATGTGAACTGCAGCTGGAGTTCCCACGGATGGGGGGTGGTACTGGGAAGTACATCCCAGTGACCATGACACCCTAGACTGGAGCAACTGGATCCTGGCAGGAGACCCTGCATTTTGGAGGACTTTTCTCATCTTCTCCAGTCTAGTCCTTCCTTAAGAGGCAAGGAGTATGAGGAGCCAGAGTGATGTCCTTCTTCAGAATCTGTATTCCTCCTAATGTTCTTGGGGTAATAAAGACCCAGAAAGCACCCCACTTTCAAATCTGGGTCACAGAGGTGGGTAAGAGACAGGCATTGGGGAAAGTGGGTGCACATGGTTGGTCTTCTACAAATTTCCACATGAAGTCCTTCATATGCAGAATTGTGGGGAGTGAGAAGAGCAGAGCGTCTGGGGACATCTATTTGTATTTGTGCTCTAGACAGCATAAATATTAGGAGCCTGCCCTTTTGGAGAGCTAGCCCTAACACTTTTCTACAGTTGAAGAAATGGAGACAATTTATGGACTAATCTCTGGTTTGGGAGGGACACACCATTAGAGACAGGACCAGAATGTTGTTTATAACCTCTAGACCAATTGTTCTCTGTATTGGAAAACATCAGTCAGATATAGATGTCTGACCTTTTCCTCAGAAGCCTTGCCTTCTCAGGAACAGTAAGTGAAACAATTCCTGTCTCTTACTTATCTCTTAGAGCTATCTGTGAGGATTAGAGTAAAAGTCTAAGATTTTGCAAGTCCCTGGAGAAAAGTGCCATAAAAACCCAAGGTGTTATAGTATAATCTTAAGAACACACTAATACTAGAGGCCAGGGAGCAGAGACTTTCAATCATGGATTCTGTCGGCTTGCTCAAATGCCCCGTTTAGCATTGAGGTGCTCTGTGATTGATAGGTCAGTAGTAGCTAAAAGATTATGAGCTGTTGTAAATGGTGACTAGCTCCTGAAGAAAGCACATATATTACCTGATAACACCCAAGTAAAATAGTTATTGTAACTTTTAGAAATCGTGTCATCAATAAGTTCAGGAGTTTTATGTCTCAAAATTTCGTGGTGCAATTTCTTTTCAGCTGTCTGATAAATCCCCTATTTACTGAAACACCTTCCAAAGTTCTCTTGAGGTTAACTCAATATTCCAGACAATCTATATCTGGCATCTTCCTGCTTCTGAATTTCACAGCAGACTTCACATCAAACAGATGACTCCTGCAGAAAAAAATCTGCAGAATGCAGGGTAGCTTTTTGCATCATTTGACAACTTTACTCAAATAGCAAGGAAAGCCAGAAACCCTGGAACTCCACTTTAGCCAGAAACCCTGGAACTCATCTCCACTCCTACCTTGTGGTGCTATGTGATATTCCATTGATAGTTTCCTTTAAATTTAGTATCTTCCTAGTTATTTAGTTTGATGGTTTCTTGAAGATTTTATATTTAATAAATGAGCAAATCACCTAGAATTATGGAGAAATGTACCATGTGAAATATTGCCCTTGCTTTATTTAAATAGAAATAGCCTAGCATTCCATTCTCTGTCCCACTCCCTTAGCAAAGCTGGTAAAGCACTAGAAATGCTGAGTCCAGAGCTGGATGTATATCCTGTGCACATACAGCTATTTAAATGAGCAGTTGCCCCAGGAATTACTTGATAGTAGACTATATTTACTTAAAAAAACAGACCTTAGATGCTATCACTCCACAGAGAAGTGTTTCTTTGTATGAAACAGGATCACAGGGGTGGTTTTAATCCTGCATTGTCACTAGCTCTGGCTGCTTGACCCTCTGTTCTGTACCTATAAAAATAGGAGTTTGGTTTCCAGTGGCTTGTTGATTTTGATTTTTACTTTATTATAATTAATCTTTTTCCTGGTCCCTTATTTAGGTTTTCTAAATTCCTGCTATGAGTGAGATCATCTGGTATTTTTCTTTTTCTTTATGGCTTATTTCTCTGAGAATGATCCCTTCCAGCTACATCTGTGTTGCTGGGAGGTGGGGTAGGGGGTGGAAGAAGGGAGTAGGATCAAAACAAGGGGGCAGGTGGGAATTGTATGGGGACTATAACTAAGATGAAAATGCATACATTGTGCAAAAATGAAAAATGATGTGAAAAATATATTTTAAAAAATAAGAGTTTGGGAAGTTAGGTTGATCAGTGGGTTCTTAAACTGAGGATAGAACTCATGTCTTTCAGCTATTTCAGCATTTAAGAAAAAAAATTACCGAATTGAAATTGTCATTTGTAGAAAAATCTATGTCAGGACTACATATGCTAAATAGAAAATTCCTTTGCTTTAGACTGGAGTACGATCAGCTCAGTACAGTAATTGTGGTTTTATAATACCAGAAAGAACAAGGCAAGCAATTTATCATTAAGTTGTATTATATAAAACAGTGTATTTGACAGTTTAACCTAAAAAGATAACAATTTGATAGGATTTAACTTAAAATATTTTTATGCATTTTAGTCCAATGGTGTGCTTTTTCATAGAGGTTAACAAATTTAACTTTGAAATCAGACAGACCTGAGTTCAAATTCCAATTCCTCTGACTGTGAGACTATAGGGTATTCAACTTCACTGGCTTCAGTTTCCTTATATGTAAAATTGTGATAGACATCTTGTTTTATAATTTTATAAAATTATCAAAAGCATATTAATATATGGGAAGTGCAGTAAGTTCTCAATAAGTCATAATTGTTAGCTCCACTAAACAATCTCCACTAACTAAGCTTTGAAACAGAGTGCATTATTGAAAAAAATGAGTTTTTTCTTTTTGTCACCAAAAGTTTGGGGTCTACTGCATTTAATATCATCTAAGATACCTTTTTGTTTCATATGTACTTATGTGCTCAACATGGTAAAATCCGTGAATCATGGTCTTACTGATTCTGCCATATTTTAATGAACTTTTTGGCAGTCATTTCCATGCTCTGTTGTTTTAGAGTTTAGGATTCCAGATGTTTAGGTACTGGCATTATTTAGAAAGGTCTAGTCCCCTTCTGGGCACAAGAATTTATGATCCTTAGTCAGTTTCTGTGACACATTTTTATTTTACTCTAACAAAAAGGAATATACCTGTAATCAGGAATAAAGCTAATAGATTAAGATTGTGTGTGTGTGTGTGTGTGTGTATGTGCACATGTGAAATTTTGGGTCAAGTCTAAAGACTCAGTCTTGGGAGTCTTGAAAATCTATTTTTCTAGATTTTCCATTTTGAGCCTTTTTTTTTGTATAAAGTGTGAGGTTTAGGTTAAGGTTCACACTTTCATCTGTAATGTTTAATGACTCTTGCACCATTTATTGAAAAGGTTAATGATTTATGTGCAGCTTTGTCACAATTTAATTGATCATGTTCATGTGGATTTTACTCTGATTTCTCTATTCTTTTTCTAATTAGCTATGTATTTTAGAATAAAATTGTATGCAAGGCACCTAATTAAGGTTTTTTTTTTATAGAGGCATTATTTATTTATTTATTTATTTATTTGTTTGTTTGTTTTGTTTTGTTTTTATACATGCACTGGGTACAGTCAGAAGCGCGGGAGGGTGAGAGAATTCACCAGAGCCAGAGCAGGGAGCAGAGCAGGCAGAAGGACCAAAGTACATTGCTGAGGGGAGCAGCGGGCGGCAGGAGACGTCTGCGCACCATGTGGGACCCTCCTCCGGTGGCCGGGGAGCAGCCGGGGATCGAACCGGCGCCGCAAAGTCTGCAGGCAGCTTCGCAACCCAGCGCTCAACCGCTGCGCCACCGGGGAGGCCTTAATTAAGGTTTTAATAGGGATTCTGTTAAATATATAGCACAATTTAGGAAGGATTGATATCTTGATTCCATTGAGTCTTCTAATCCATTGTTTAATGTGATTAGAGAAGGCAATTTAGGTTGTACAGACACTGTATCTGCTCTCATGTACTGAACTATCGCCATTCAGAGAACTTCAAATGGGATGGAAGACAGGAAACTTTTATAGGATAAAGAATAAAGAGACAAATAGAAAATATTTGATTGACTAGGGTCACTTGGCCAGCTTGGTATGGGATGAGAAAGCCCATGGTTGGCATGGTGGAAGCTTTGTGGGAGAGGAAAGTCATTTTAGTATTGGTTTCCTGATGTGGCACTCTGGGCAGGAGCGACTCCATCTTAGGCATGGAAAGTTATGTCAGTCCATAGCATAATGTGTTTCTCCAAGTGCTTAGTTCTTTGATTTCTTTATGAACTCTATTCTCACCATGTGGAGTCTATACATGTTTTGTTAATTTATACCTAAGAATTTTATTTTCTTTGGGGAAATTATAAATTTGCATTTTTATTTTGGTTTCTATTGTTTTGTTGCCAGTATATAGTAATGCAATTAATTTTTATATATTGCTCTTGCATTCTCTGACCTTGCTGACCTCACTTATTCCAGGAATTTTTTTTGTAGATTCCTAGGAATTTGTTACATAGCCATTCGTGACATCTGTGAATAGAGACAGTTTTATTTCTTCTTTTTCAATCTGCATGTTTTTAATTTTTTTTCTTGCCTTATTGCAGTCACTAGAACTTGTAGTAATATGTTGAAAAATAATGGTAAATGCATCTACCTTTTTTTCCGATTTCACAGGGAAAGCTACCTTTCACTATTATGTTCGATGTTAGCTATATGTTATTTTCTAGATGCTCTTTATGGGATTAAGGAAGCCCATCTCTATTTCTAGTTTATCAGGAGCTTTTATAATGAATGGGTGTTAAATTTTATCAAAAGCTTATTTTTGCATTAATCGATATAATTCTACTTTTCTTCTTTAACCTGTTAATGTGGTAGATGACAATGGTTACTTTTTGAATATCAAGCATTTCCTTCATAACTAGAATACATTTCACTTAGTGTAAAATGTTATTCATGTGTGGTGTGCTGTTCATGTTTTACAGATTGTTAGATTTAATGTGCTAAAATTTTATTGAGAATTTCTGTTCTGTTTTTTTTTTTTAAAAAAAGATTATTTATTTATACAAGAACCAGGGCACAGGCCAGATGGGCAGGAGGATGAGAGCATTCACCAGAGACAGAGTGGGGAACAGAACAGGCAGACTGATGAAATACACTGCTGAGGGGAGCAGGGGATGAGACAGGAGAGGTCTGCTGTGCCATGTGGGACCTTGCCAGCCGGGATTGAACTGGCGCTGCAGAGGCTTCGGACAACTTCATAGCACTGCGTTCAACCGCCTGCGCCACCAGGGGAGACCCTTCTGTTCTGCTTTTTAAGTGGCATTTGTTTAGCATCTTCCCCTCTTGTGCAGCTTAAAGTGTGGCAAATACTTGCAAGGAGTAGATCTCCTCTGTTAGAACTGCAACTACTTTATTAGAAAATCACACAAGCATGTACCCTTAACTGTTCCTTAAGAGCATACAACAGGGAAATGGTGTAATTGGGAAGATAAAGTGGATAGAAACATTCCATCTACAACTCCTATTTACTTATAGAATTTGAAGTTTCAAATTTGAATCAGTCTTGCATGTGAGACCAAGACATTCCCATGAGTGGTAGCCCATAAAACCTGCTTGTACTGAATTCATTTATGATTAGCACTGATTCCATACAAAGCACAATTCTAAGAACACCAAGTAAGAAGCTTTCTTAATAATTCACTTTGCAACATCATGAATGGAACTAGAAGGGATTATGCTAAATGAAAAAAGTTAGAAGGAGAAAGAAACACACTGGGTGATTTCACTTGTGTGTGGAATATAAAGCTGCAAAACTAAGGAACTGACAAAATTAAACTCAAATCCTGAAATCTGACTACAGAATTTAGGCTACCAGGAAAGGAAGGGGGGGGGTTAGAGACCAGAGGGAAGGGATCCCAATGGACTAATGTGGAGGTTTATTGGTGCTTTGGTTGTGGATGTGGTGTGGTAACATCTTAAGAGTATGAGTTTATTTGGTTCCCCTATATTTCTCCTATAAGTGAAACCATCCAATATTTTTCTTTTTCCTTCTGACTTATTTCACTGAGCGTAATTCCTTCTATCTCCATCCGTGTTGCTGGGAATGGCATGAGTTTATCTTTTTTGATTGCTGAATAATATTCCATTGTATATATACCTCATCTTCTTGATCCAGTCATCTATTTTGGGGCATTTGGATTGTGGGGGAAAAATAATAACAATACAAAACACAACACAACAAAATAAAAACAGACAATTATAAACCAGAGCCATCCTGCAAGGGGAGGAGGAGGGAGAGGGATCAGAGGGAGGGACGGAAGAGCACAGGGGACTATGGTGATGGTGCATGGGTGCATGGGTAAAGGGAATTCTATGGGGAGTACATCTGATGGGGAGGAAAGCAAACATTGTTTAAAAATGAACATTGGGGCCTCCCCTGGTGGCACAGTGGTTGAGTGCTGGGCCTCAAAGCTGCCCGCAGCCTCTGCAGCACCGGTTCAATCCCCAGCCACCGGCAAGGGTCCCACCTGGCATGCAGACCTCTCCTGCCGCCCGCTGCTACCTTCAGCAGTGTACTTCGGTCCTTCTGCCTGCTCTGCTCCCCACTCTGGCTCTGGTGAATTCTCTCACCCTCCTGCGCTTCTGACTGTACCCAGTGCTTGTATAAATAAATAAATAATTCTTTAAAAAAATAAAAAATAAAAATGAACAATGATGCAAAAATATATAAATAAAATATTTTAAAAAAGAGTATGAAGCATTGTTGGGCATCACAGACCCAGATGAATTTATTTATTTTTTTTTAGTTTTATTTTTATATTCCCCAAACAATTGCAACCCCCTTATTTTGACCCCAATCCCTCCTTCCCCCCCCACCCCCATAGTGTGTCTCTGTTTCATAGTTATTTGTTGATTTTGATTTTTTCTTTCTTATAGTTATTCTTTTTCCTGGTCCCTTATTTAGGTTTTCTAGATTCCTGCTATAAGTGAGACCATCTGGTATTTTTCTTTTTCTTTCTGGCTTATTTTGCTGAGCATGATCCCTTCCAGCTCCATCCATGTTGTTGCAAACTGCATGAGTTTATCTTTTGTGATTGCTGAGTAATGTTCCATTGTGTATATGTACCACATCTTCTTGATCCAGTCATCTATTTTTGGGCATTTGGGTTGTTTCCATAGCTTAACTATTGTAAATAGTGCTGCTATAAACATGGGGGAGCAGGTGCCCTTTGGAATTAATGTTTCTGTGTCCTTTGGGTAAATACCTAGGAGTGGAATTGCTGGATCATATGGAAGCTCTATCTTTAGTACATTGAGGAATCTCCATACAGCTTTCCATAGTGGTTGAACCAGTTTGCACTCCCACCAGCAGTGCAGGAGAGTTCCTTTTTCTCCACATCCTTGCCAACATTTGTTGTTGCTAGTTTTTTTTAATGTGTGCCATTCTCACTGGTGTGAGATGGTATCTCATTGTAGTTTTGATTTGCATTTCCCTGATGACAAGTGATGTTGAGCATTTTTTCATATGCTTGTTGGCCATTTGCATTTCCTCTTTGGAGAAGTTTCTTTTTAGCTCTTCTGCCCATTTTCTGACTGCATTATTTTCTTTGTTTTTGTTGAGTCTCATCAGCTCTTTGTAGATTTTTGTGATTAGTCCTTTATCATTAGTGTTGTGTGCAAAAATTTTCTCCCAGTCGGTGGGGTTTCTTTTTGTTTTGGTTATTGTCTCTTTTGCTGGAAAAACAAAAAAAAGTGTATGAACTTATACCTCTGAATCCTATCCAGTGTTGACAATAATGGGATCTCAATAAAAATGTTGCAGTTTAAAAAATTCTCTTTATTAGGTAGCAGATGGAGCATTCCATGAAGATATGTAACTTTCCTTCCACCAAATAAACCCACATAAACCCATGGTCCAGTTGGAGCTTTAGACAAGGATAATAAGAGTCAGTATTTCTTCAGTGTCTGTTGGAGGAGAGTGCTAAAGGAGACCCTTTGATCTATAATCTCACATGAGTAGGCTACTGGTCAAGTCTTTGCAGTTACTTTTACTTATTTTTTTTTAAAAGATTTATTTATTTATTTATTTATTTATTTATTTATTTATTTATTTATTTATTTATTTATTTATATAAGCACTGGATACAGTCAGAAGCACGGGAGGGTGAGAAAATTCACGTAGAACAGGCAGAGTGATGAATTACACTGCTGAGGGGAGCAGCGGGCGGCAGGAGAGGTCTGCGCGCCATGTGGGACCCTCGCCTGGTGTCAGGGATCAAACTGGCACTGCAGAGGCTGCGGGCAGCTTTGCAACCCAGTGCTCAACTGCTACACCACCAGGGAGGCCCTGCAGTTACTTTTAATTTAAGGAGTCAAAGCCTAGAAAAGACTGTGTTTTATAATCCCCAACTTATGTTGCTAGTTTTACCTTAGTTGCTCATAATTCTAGTTCATATGATTTAATGAGCCTCTGTATATGAATTGGAATTCATTTATGCAAACAAAATATCTTCTTGGTGTCTTGATTTATTAGGCAATTATCCTAATTAGACCAAAAAAATGTAGGTTTGGGGGTGAATTGCTGGTCATTAAAAGAATCCTCCTACTGATTTAGAATTCATGGGAACATTTTGTCTTTAGGAGATCTGATAAAAAGGAAACCAAATTTATTTTTTTTCTTTTTTATGCAGCTTGACCTGTAACCACACAAAGATGTAGACATTTCAGTGATACATGTTTCATGGATTTGAGTAATATTCGATTTGTCCTCTAAAAAACACTCTATCATCCATAAGCAGAACAGGAAAAATAGCTTTGGCCACACTCCATTTTCCAGGATAATTTTCTTCAAAGAAGACTGATTTCAGCTGACTTTGAAAGCTCTTTTCAAAGTTCTTCCTGGAGATTCTCTTTAATATCAATGTAAATGTTGTTTGGACTATTCCTGACACTTTTACACACGACTCACAGTGCTTGTACCATTAAAAATATGTGTTCCAGGCATATGTTCTTGAGATTTAATATGTTTATTACATTTTAATGGTACAAACAGATTTTCTTTGCTATTTAATCACTATTAGAAGATAATGATTAATCTAGAGACCAAACAACAATGAATTAACTTGAGTTTTTCCATGGTGAGTCAATGTCTGATTGATTTCCCATTTGTTTTTCTGCCCACCATCTTCTCTTAGTTACAAAATGATGCAGTAAAAGCTTTCTGATGCACCAGTGGTGGAAACCAGTATCACTTCAGAGGGTCTCATGGTAGGAACACTTGAATGCGCTATCAGATTTGGCTCTCTTCATAAATTTTTCCTTTTTTAATTAAATATATTTATTTAAATATATATTTAAAATTGTTGTTCATTTTTATATAATGTTTGATTTTTTCCCCTCAGGTGTAATCCCCATAAAATTCCCACCACCAAGTCACCCTTGAATCACCACCATAGTCCCTTGTGGTTTTTCCCTCCCCTGTTTTGATCCCACTCCCTTCCCCTCCCCTTTGGCATGTCTCCATTTTATAGTTTAGCTGCTAGGTTTCTCTCTCTCTTTTTTCTTTCCCTATCTCTTGTTTGGTTTCCCTATATACCTCCTATAAGTGAAACCATCCAATATTTTTCTTTTTCCTTCTGACTTATTTCACTGAATGTAATCCCTTCATAAATTCTTTTTTTTAATTTAAATTTTATTTTTATATTTCCCATACAATTGCAACTCCCTTATTTTGACCCCAATCCCTCCTTTCCCCGCCCCTCACCCCCCCATAGAGTGTCTCTGGTTCATAGTTGTTTGCTGATTTTGATTTTTACTTTCTTATAGCTATTCTTTTTCTTGGTCCCTTATTTAAGTTTTCTAGATTCCTGCTATGAGTGAGACCTTCCGGTATTTTTCTTTTTCTTTCTGGCTTATTTTGCTGAGCATGATCCCTTCCAGCGCCATTCATGTTGCTGCAAATTGCATGTGTTTATCTTTTTTGAATGCTGAGTAATATTCCATTGTGTATGGGCAGAAGAGCTAAAAAGAAACTTCTCTGAAGAGGAAATGCAAATGGCCAACAGGCATATGAAAAAATGTTCAACATCACTTGTCATCAGGGAAATGCAAATCAAAACTACCATGAGATACCATTTTACACCAGTGAGAATGGCACATATTAAAAAAACTAGCAACAACAAATGTTGGCGAGGTTGTGGAGAAAAAGGAACTCTCCTGCACTGTTGGTGGGAGTGCAAACTGGTCCTTCATAAATTCTTAATGTAGTAATTCCTGGGATCTCATAATAGAATGACCATTTCCTTCTAATGAAGCTTTTTCCTTGATTCTAGATTGAGTGATTTTTAAGATAGTTGTATTTGTGAAGAGAGGACCATGAAGAGCATCTCACCAAAGCATCATGCTTTTTTATGAGCCAAGAAATTTTTACCAGTTTTAAAGATCCTGAGGTATTTGATTATAAACATCTGCCTTAAAGTGGAAGCATAGTTCTCTGTGGAATATTGTTTGATATTTTAATTTTAGTGACAAGGGCTATTACCAACAGATATTTATTTATCAGTTACTGCATTGATTTAAGCCTAAGGAAAACACAAGTACACTGTAGACCTTTTGTATTATATTTATTTTATTATCAGGGTAATACAGATATTTTGTATCTATACATTAGAAATTCGGGGGTATTAATTGCTTCCCAGTCTCCCTTCTAGGCTCCATTTCAATGACAAATAGAAATAAGAATATAATTAAAGATTAAAAATATAGAATTAGATTTATGTATGAATGAGGTAAGTTTACCAAAACCTTCAAAGTGAGAAAGTTTCTGGTAAAGATAAACTTTAGTAGTTATTTATGTAGTTTTTTTTTTTTTTATAAATTTTATTGTTATATTCCCCATACAATTGCAGCCCCCCCATTCTGACCCCAATCCCTCCCCTCCCGCCCCCACCCCCCTAAAAGTGTCTCTGGTTCATAGTTTTTTGTTGATTTTGATTTTCACTTTCTTATAGTTATTCATTTTCCTGGTCCCTTGTTTAAGTTTTCTAGATTCCTGCTATGAGTGAGACCATCTGGTATTTTTCTTTTTCTTTTTGGCTTATTTCGCTGAGCATGATCCCTTCCAGCGCCATCCATGTTGCTGCAAATTGCATGTGTTTATCTTTTTTGAATGCTGAGTAATATTCCATGGTATATATGTACCACATCTTCTTGATCCAGTCATCTATTTTTGGGCATTTGGGTTGTTTCCAAAGCTTAGCTATTGTAAACAGTGCTGCTATAAACATAGGGGTGCAGGTGTTCTTTGGAATTGATGTTTCTGTGTCCTTTGGGTAAATACCTAGGAGTGGAATTGCTGGATCATATGGAAGCTCTATGTTTAGTAGGTCCAGAAATCTCCACACAGCTCTCCACAGTGGTTGGACCAGTTTGCACTCCCACCAACAGTGCAGAAGAGTTCCTTTTTCTCCACACCCTCGCCAGCATTTGTTGTTGCTAGTTTTTTTAATATGTGCCATTCTCACTGGTGTAAGATGGTATCTCATGGTAGTTTTGATTTGCATTTCCCTGATGGCAAGTGATGTTGAACATTTTTTCATATGCCTGTTGGCCATTTGCATTTCCTCTTCAGAGAAGTTTCTTTTTATCTCTTCTGCCCATTTTTTGACTGGATTATTTTCTTTGTTGTTGTTGAGTCTCATCAGCTCTTTGCAGATTTTTGTGATCAGTCCTTTATCATTAGTGTTAGTTGCAAAAATGTTCTCCCAGTTGGTGGGGTTTCTCTTTGTTTTTGTTATTGTCTCTTTTGCTGTGCAGAAGCTCTTTAATTTGATGTAGTCCCAGCTGTTTATCTTTGCCTTCACTGTCACTGCTTTGGGTGATGTGTCTGTAAAGATGTCTTTGATGTGCAGATCACGTAGTGTTTCGCCTATATTTCCTTCTATATATTTTATGGTTTCAGGTCTTATGTCTAGTTCTTTAATCCATTTTGAGTTGATTTTTGTGTATGGTGTGAGGTAGTGGTCAAGCTTCATTCTTTTGCATGTAGCAACCCAGTTTTCCCAGCACCATGTATTGAACAAACTTTCTTTGCTCCAATGCATAGTCTTTGCTCCTTTGTCAAAGATTAGTTGACCATAAATCTGTGGGTTTATTTCTGGATTTTCTATTCGATTCCATTGGTCTGTATGTCTGTTCTTGTTCCAATACCATGCAGTTTTGATGATTATGGCTTTGTAGTATAGTTTGAAGTCTGGGAGTGTAATGCCTCCATTCCCTTCTTTTTTTTTCAGGAGAGCTTTGGCTATTCGGGGTTTTTTGTGATTCCATATGAATTTCATCAATAATTGTTCTATTTCTTTGAAGAATGACATTGAAATTTTGATTGGAATAGCAATGAATCTGTATATTGCTTTTGGAAGGATGGCCATTTTAATAATGTTTATTCTTCCAATCCACAAGCAGGGGATGTCTCTCCATCTTTGTGTCTTCTTCTATTTCTTTTAACAGTGTTTTATAGTTTTCTTTGTATAGGTCCTTTACCTCTTTTGTTAGATTTATTCCCAAATATTTGATTTTTTTTTGTTTCAATAACAAAAGGGATGGTTTTTTTGATTTCTTCTTCTTCAGATTTATTGTTTGTGTATAGGAAGGCTACTGACTTTTGCATGTTGATTTTGTATCCTGCCACTTTACTGAACTGATTGATGAGTTGAATTAGCTTTTCTGTGGAGTTTTTGGGGTTCTCTATGTATAATATCATATCGTCTGCAAATAGTGATAGTTTGACTTCTTCTTTTCCTATTTGGATTCCTTGGATGTCTTTCTCTTGTCTTATTGCCCTGGCTAGGACTTCCAGTATTATATTGAAAAGCAGTGGTGAGAGTGGACATCCTTGTCTTGTTCCAGATCTTAATAGAATTGCTTTCAGCTTTTCACCATTGAGAATGATACTGGCTGTTGGCTTGTCATAGATGGCCTTTATGATGTTGAGGTATGTTCCTTGTATCCCAAGAATTTCAAGGGCTTTTATCATGAATGGGTGTTGCACTTTGTCGAAAGCTTTCTCAGCATCTATTGATATTATCATATGGTTTTTATATTTCTTTTTGTTGATGTGTTGGATAACGTTGATTGATTTTCGGATGTTAAACCATCCTTGTGCCCCTGGAATGAATCCTACTTGGTCGTGGTGAATTATCTTATGGATACATTGTTGGATTCTGATGGCTAAAATTTTATTGAGGATTTTTGCATCAGTGTTCATTAGGGAGATTGGCCTGTAGTTTTCCTTTTTTGTGTTGTCCTTGTTGTCGGTTTTGGTATCAGTGTAATGTTGGCTTCATAGAACGTGTTTGGTATTGTCCCTTCCTTCTCAATTTTTTGGAAGAGTTTGTGAAGGATAGGCACTAATTCGTCTCTGAATGTTTGGTAGAATTCATTTGTAAATCCATCAGGTCCTGGGCTTTTGTTTTTGGGGAGGTTTTTGATTACCATTTCAATTTCGCTAATTGTAATTGGTCTTTTTAGGTGTTCTATTTCTTCTTTATCTAGCTTTGGGTGATTGTAGAGTTGTAGGAATTTGTCCATCTCCTCTAGATTATTAAACTTGTTTCCATATAACTGTTCATAGTAGTTACTGATTATTCTTTTGATTTCTGCTGTGTCCGTTGTGATTTCTCCTCTTTCATTGATGATCCTGTTTATTTGTGCTTTCTCCCTTTTTTCCTTTGTGAGCCTGGCTAGGGGTTTGTCTATTTTATTGATTTTTTCAAAGAACCAGCTTTTGGTTTCATTGATCTTTTGGATTGTTTTTTTAGTTTCAATTTCATTTATTTCTGCTTTGGTTTTTATTATTTCTTTTCTTATACTGGTTTTGGGGTTTTTTTGTTGTTCTTTTTCTAGATCTTTGAGCTTCGAGATTAGGTTGTTTCTTTGAGTTCTTTCTTGTTTCTTGATGTGAGCTTCTATTGCTATATATTTTCCTCTTGTTACTGCTTTTGCTGCATCCCATACATTTAGGATATTGGTGTCCTCCTTGTCGTTCAATTCAAAAAATTTTTTAATTTCTTCTTTGATCTCCTCATTAGTCCAGTGGTCTTCCAGTAGTGTGGTTTTTAATCTCCATGAGGTAGGAAAGTTCCTTGCCTTCTTTTTATGGTTTATTTCTAGTTTGATGCCTTCATGGTCAGAAAAGATGGTTGATATGATTTCAATCTTGGTGTATCTGTTGATGTTTGTCTTGTGCCCCAGTATGTGATCGATCCTGGAGAATGATCCGTGTGCACTTGAGAAAAATGTGTACTCCGTTTTTTGGGGGTTTAGTGTTCTATAGATGTCTGTTAAGTCCAATTGCTCTAGGTCCTTATTTAGAGCTTTGGTTTCTTTACTTATTTTTTGTCTTGTTGATCTATCCATTGTTGATAGTGGTGTGTTGAAGTCTCCCACTACGTACGTATTTTCTCTGATGTCTGTTTTCAGAGAGGACAACGGTTGTCTGATATATTTTGGTGCTCCTTCGTTTGGTGAGTATATGTTAATGAGTGTTATTTCTTCTTGAATATTGTCCCCTTGATCATAATGTAGTGACTATTGGGGTCTCTTTTTATCTTTTTGAGTTTGAAATCTGTTTTATCTGATATAAGTATAGCTTTTCCTGCTTTCTTTTTTGGTCCATTTGCTTGTAGGATTGTTTTCCATCCTTTAACTTTGAGCCTATTTTTATCTTTTGTAGCTAAATGTGTTTCCTGGAGACAGCAAAAGGTTGGGTTTTGTTTCTTAATCCAGGCTGCAACTCTGTGTCTTTTTATTGAAGAGTTTAGTCCATTTACATTTAGAGTTAATATTGATATGTTAACATCTGTATTTGCCATTGTGTTTGTCTTTCCTTTGATTTTATTTATTTATTCTTTTAATAACTTTTTTTTTTTTTGGCCTTCTTTCATTGTTATTCGTCCCTCTGAGGTTCTGGCTTTAGGACTCCTTGTAGTATTTTTTGGAGTGGGGGTTTAGTTGCAATGAAATTCCGGAGTTTCTGTTTGTCTGGGAAGGTCCATATTCTTTCTTCAAAGAGGAAGGAGAGCTTTGCGGGATAGAGTATTCTTGGTTGGCATCTGTTTTCTTGGAGTCTGTTGACTATGTCCCTCCACTCTCTCCTTGCCCGTAGTGTTTCTTCAGAGAAGTCTGATGTCAGCCTGATTGGTTTTCCTTTGAATGTTATCTGTTTCTTCCCTCTTGCCAGCTTCATTATTTTTTCCTTGTCCTGGATTCTTGGGAGCTTTACTATTATGTGTCTTGCTGTATTTTTCCTTTCGTCGTGGAAATTTGGTGTTCTTCTTGCTTCTTGTATATCAATTTTCAGCTCCTTCTTCACATTTGGGAAGTTCTCTTCAATTATCTCTTTGAATATTTTCTCTGTTCCTACTTCTCTCTCCTCTCCTTCTGGTATTCCTATAACTCTTATATTTCCTTTCCTCATGGAGTCAGATAGTTCCCGAAGTCTTTCTTCATTATTTTTCCTTCGTACTTCTCTTTCCTTTTCTGTTTTGGTCCTTTTTATTTCTGTGTCTTCAAGAGCACTTATTCGTTCTTCCATTTCATCAATTCTGCTTTCATTGCTTTTCCCAGAATTCTTTAGTTCTTCCACTAATTCTTTGATCTCCTGCATTTCTTTTACTTCCCTCTTTAGGGACTCAATTTCATTCTTCTGATCGTTGATTATTTTTCCCTTATCATTGTTTTCCTTTATGACTTCTGTCAGTTTTTTAATCACGGCAATTTTAAATTCTCTTTCTGGAAGGCTCAGAAGTTCTTCCAAGTTACTGTCGTTGCAATCTGGGGGCTGGTTTTCTTTTTGTGGTGTGCTTTTTCTCTGGAGAGTTGCTAGGTTGCGTGTGGTTCTTCTCCTCCCTACTGTCTGTTTTCTAATTTGCCGTATGCATTGGGACACTGTGTTGTTGGGACCGGCCGGCATCTTGGGTGGGCTTCTCTTCTCCCCTCTGGTTCCTCCAGGAGTCATCTGTCAGTTTCAAGCAGTCTTTATTGGAGAAAGGTCCCTGTCCTAAAATGTCGATGTGGGGACACACTCCCCTGTGCGCCTGGTCTGCCCTGGCGGTGGGTTCCTGCTCCCCCTCTGGGCTTGGACTGCAGGCCAGAGGGGGTCTGGCGTGGGCAAACTTCCCCCGCTCACCTCTGGCTCCTGAGGAAGCCTTCTGCAGGTAGTCTTTACTGAAGAAATGTCCCTGTTCTAAAATGGTGATGTGGGACACACTCCCTGCGCGTCCGGTGTCAGGCACACTCTTCTGCGTGCCTGGTCTGCCCTGGCTGTGGGTGCTCGCTCTCCCTGTGGGCTCAGACTACTTGTTCGGAAGGGGCTGGGTGTGGGCTAACTCCCCAGCTGGCCACTAGCTCCTTCAGGAGCCTGTGCTGGCTACAAGTCGCTAGGTGGCGCCAAAGATCTCTCCTAGAGCCCTTGGGGGGCTGATTTTCCACCCCGTGGGACAGGGAGCAAAGCGGGGATGGTAGGGTACACCTCAACGGCTTTGGGGTGCTGTGTCTGCCTTGTGCCCCACCGTCGTGGGGAACCCACGCCCCTAATTTCGTGCCCCGGGTCTCAGTTCCAAAGCCCTCAGTTCCAGGACGCGGGCTGTAGCCCAGTTCAGTGGCGCGGGAATGGCGCCTTTTGCACCGCTCCTGTGCCTGGGCGCCTGGTTCCTGCTTACTCAGGGAGGGACCTTCACCTCAGTGAGGACCTCCGCGCGTCTCCCCGCAAGCCTAGGTTGTCTCCCAAGCCTAGGTCGCAGGCGCGGGGACCTGGGCAGCCACGATCCTGGTCTGCACTTGCTTTTCAAGCGCGCCAAGCGCACCGCTATCCGTGCAAGCTTACCGGCAGCCCGGGCTGTGTGCGCATCTCCCGGGGTCTTTGTTCTTCTCTAATGGCGCCTGGAGCCTTTTGCTCACCGCCGCGGGGAATCCTGCAGGGTTCGCCTCAGCTCCCGTTCAAGGGGTGTGGTGGCTGCAATAGTTCCTTTCCACTCACAGTCCAGCTTGCTGCGTCGTTTGTTCTTGGTGGCCGGGTTCGTTTGTTCTTGGTGGCAGGGTTCTGCGCTTCCCTCCCTTCTAGTCCTCTTTTATGGCCACTTTCTTCTTCGGGTAGTTTGCTGGAGTCACCCGTTTATCTTCCGTGTCCCAGTTCTCACTGGGACCTGCCGCTTTTCCTCCCTATTAACTTTTTTTAATGGGAGATCTTACTCGCAGGGTCTCCTCGCCCTGTAGTTATTTCTTGTCCTAAATCTAAGGGACAGTTGAGTTTTTATATCCAACAGTGAGATCTAGCTAAATAAAAGGACACCTATGGTCTGTTCTACAAAATTCTGTGTACAGAACTAGAAACAACCCACGTTTTCTTTTAAAAGTTTTAGTTCTGTTGGTGGGTTAATACAGCCCAGAACATCATAAGTTTTGGTATTACCAGTTAGATAAATTCAGAGAAATCAGTGAACAAGGGATCATAGGAGCAGAAACACAAATCCCACCTCACTTTTCCTAATCTACGGGTGAAAAGGGAGTGACCTCACTTCAGTGAGGATTCTTCCCTTCTTTGATTCCAAAGATCCTTTCATTAGAGTTGGAAGCTTTGTAAATTTATGTCTAGGGGATCTCAGGTTAGAGAGACTCCAAGTGAATATATTGTGACTTAGGAAAGCACATCATCGCCCCTCTTGTACTTTAGCATTGGTCTTTAATATTTATTTAAGTGATAAAATTTATACAAACATAATTTTGATTCTCCATCTTGTGGTTTACAAAGCTGTCAGTAGAACCATATGGAAACATATTGATAATTTTAAAGCCTAAGACTACCTTCACTGGGGCCTTGTTCCTGCAATGAAAGAAGCTGCCTGTCCTTCCTTTATGATTATATCATTATAGTTAATGCACTCAGCATTTTGAGACATTAAATTTTCACAGCGCTTTGCAGTGTTTTCATTAATTTTGGTCTTTTGTCTAAGATTAGAATAATGCATCCCGACTATTGTTTTCTACTTTATCAAGTGATACAGCACTTTCACTGCCTCAAGCACTCCAAACCCATTATATCATATTTACCAAATGGGCAAAGCAAGTGAAGTAAATATCAGCAAGAGGGAGGAATGGATGGGTTGCAGGAGGGCAGATTTGGTGAGAAAGAAAGAAAACAGGCATCAAACTGTTTCCCTGCTCTTCAAAGGGGCACAGCCATGAGAATGGTCAATGCTTGTCATTTTCTTTCAACTTCTTCTTTTTTTTTTATTTATCTATTTATCTATTTATTTATTTATTTATTTATACAAGCACTGGATACAGTCAGGAGCGCGGGAGGGTGAGAGAATTCACCAGAGCCAGAGGGGAGAGCAGAGCAGGCAGACTGCTGAGGGAAGCAGTGGGTGGCAGAGAGGTCTGTGCACCACCTTGTGGCATGTGGGACCCTCGCCTGGGGGGGGCCCATGCTCCTTGCCTGGTGGGCGGAGATTGAACCAGCTCTTCAGAGGCTGCGGGTAGCTTTGCAAACCAGTGCTCAACCGCTGTGCCACTGGGGAGGCCCTTCTTTCAACTTTTTTTTTTTTTTAAACATTTTTTTTTTAAAGATTTATTTATTTATTTATACAAGCACTGGGCACTGTCAGAAGCGCGGGAGGGTGAGAGAATTCACCAGAGCCAGACAGGAGAGTAGAACAGGCAGAATGATGAAGGATACTGCTGAGTGGAGCAGTGGGTGGCAGGAGAGGTCTGTGCACCATGTGGAACCCTCACCCGTGGCCAGGGATCCGGAATCGAATCAGCGCTGCGCTCAACCACTGCGCCACCCACAGGGGAGGCCCTCTTTCAACTTCTAAAGTCAGTAGGAGTGCACTTCCTCAGCTCCCTGAAGAGTTGACAGCACAATGGAGCTCTTACTTTCAGGGCACCATCCTGGATTTCAGAAAAGCCATTTAATAATTAATGCCAGGTCAAAAGGCAATTTACAACCCAGACAGTCAGCTTGTTTTGAAGCCCCTGAACTTTGCTAGACCTCACCCTCTCTATGCTTTTTCTGTAAATAAAGATTACACAGCTGGAAAATAACTTTTTTTATTATATCCAAATATCTAATGTTATTAAGTGGCAAGACAAAGTCTCATCCTTTTATCTTTTCAATGGATGACCCTATAAAAATGCATTAGACCTAATAAGGAATAATGCATGTAGGCCTGTATCCTGAACATCTGAATGAATATATTTCATTTGTGGCTTCTTCATGTTAAGCTGAGAGCAGGAGCTTGACTGGTTATTAACCTTGTAGTTTTTCACTTAGGGTCTTTATTAGCATTATCTGTATTCAGAAAGGAAATGGCAAGAGGAGAACTGAATAACATGCTGGTTTATTAACTTAGAGTGCCTGTTTCATATTAACAGAAATAAATCTGTAAACTGTGACAAGCAGAAGATACTCACTTCTAAACAAAATGAAGGTTAATGAAATAGCACATAAACAGGTCAAATGCTCCAAATGGTTGGTGTGAATCATTCTTAGTGGGATAGGAGCCATGGCTTTTTGCCTTTTAAAAAATTCACTGTTTATAAGAGTATGAACTGTGTCTATTGTATAATAAATGTACATATTTCGCACATATTTGATGTTTTCTATTGTCCTATACTTAACAGGACAGTGGGTTGAATAAAGACTGAATAGTATTTTACATGAGATTATAGAAAATTAATGGAAGAATAAACTCACATAAAAAAATGTCCTTATTTTGTTTGTAATAGTCTTCCCCAATTCCATATTGGGCTATCCAAGGTGCAGAGGAAGTTGTTGTATATGGTTGGAACCTGAGTTTCAACCAGGCATGGCCAAGAGCATGCCTTGAAATAATAGTGTTTCTCCTTGTCTCTTTTGCCTTCTGCCATTTTTACTCTAAATTTTATCTCAAGAAGCACAGAGCCTAGATTTTGTGTTGTTCAAAAATTATTTTGATTTAAAGAAAACTTAACTAGCCCAAAGAGACATGATGCTTCATTTTTGCCACAGGCTTAATATAGCCTTTCACCATTTTTTGCTTTCCAGAGGAACCTCAAGATGAAAGCTTTGAATGATACAAAACACCTTTCCCAGAATTCTCTGCCTGATTCCATGAGGGAATCTGCTTGTTCCTGTAGACATTTCTGATTTTGTGTTTTCATCCAGTCAAGGAGACTTGGAAGATGGTAGTCAACCTCCTTGCTCTTCACCCTTAAAGACACTGTGTCATGCTAATGGAGTGTGATTGGAAATATAAGCAAGGCTTTGGGAACTGATTAAACATGCATGTAAAAATCTATCAGGTCATTGAGCAGTAAAATTAAATGGGATAGGTGAGCAGGTGGCAAACATAGACTGATGTGGAAAGTGATATTTGCATAAACATGTTTACATAAAACTATTTACATAAAGAGTAGCCCAACTAATCCTTTGAAATGTGAGTACTTCAAGATGCCTAAAACCTTAGACATTTAGGTATTCGAGGGACATTTATATCTTTTTTTAAAAAAATTCATGAATTCTTTTTTCTCTTACATTGTTGTAGTCCCCATAACACGCTGGGTGTCTACATCTTTTAATTCACCCTTATCCAGCATCTTTTCAAGCAGGAAAGAACAGAATAATTTTCCTTTTTAAGGTGAGATTTCAAACTACTCTTGGATCTTTCTGAGAATTGGAATGCTTATTCTTCTTGGCCCAACATAGGAACTGTGTAACACTCCAAAAATAACAAATTACTTTCTTGCAGCTCCCAGAACAAACCCAGGTCACTCTAGAAAGGCTCTGAAGAGAATGACTTTAGAAGGCATTTTTCAAAGTGAGCAGGAACTTCCCTGATGATATTAAAAGTAATGGATATGGTTTAATGACATAAAACAAATGTTTGAGTCCTCTCTTCCCACATCATTTTCTAAACCTTACCTTTCTTCAATCCTCAGCACTCTAAACATTTTTACATGTTAAGTGCAGAACTTCTGCTTGTTATCTTGGCATTCTCATTATTTAAAATTCTGTATTTGCACCTAATTAATTCAGAAACCAACCCCCCTCCTTTTTCTTTTCTTTTTTTTTGGTGGGATGTAGGAAGGGAGTGATGGAGTTTGCAGCAAAGAACAGGTAAATATTTGCTCACTGTCCAGAAACTTACTAGAAAAGAGAGAGAGAAGCAGAGGGGATTAGTTCTTCACCAATCATTTCCCTCCTTGGCACACAAACTACATTTCTCAGTCTTCCTTGCAATTAGTCACAACCACATGACTAGTTCTGGCCAATGAGATATGGGTGGAAGTCATGTATGTAGGCCACCTCCAGTTCTGGTCTTATATTTCCTCAAAATTTTCCATATGATCTTCCTTCCTTCATATGCCTGCAGAACACAAAGTTCCAGAACACAAACTATCCCTTAGGGATAGCAGAGCCACTACCCTGAAGGAGTTTAATTTCTAGATGACAATGAAGAGCAGAATCTTTGCTGATCTAGAAGACCTCTGGTGTGAGAAAGAAGTAAACCTGCATTGTACTAGGGCACTAAGATTTTGAAGTTTGTTAAATCCCCTGACTCTATTCTGACCAATACAAAAGAACAGGGATATGTGGAGTAGGCTTATCATGGTGTGGTAGGCAGGGTTCCATGATGGCCCCCATGACCTCTGCCACTTGGTGTTTATTCCCATAATTATGCTATGTTCTTTCACAAAAGGAATTTTCCAGGTGTAATTAAGGTTGATAGATTAACTGGAGTGGGTATTACTTAATCACCACAACTGTTTAAGTTTAAAAGCTGAGAGTTTTATGTAGCTGGTAGCAGGAGAGGAAATAAGAGAGGGATTTTTCTCTCAATGAAGAGGAATTTAATATTGAAATGGAGGCCATCATATGGCAAGGACCTAACAGTGATTTGTAGATGCCGAGAATGGTATCTGCCCAACAGAAAATACATTCTCAGTCCTAGAGTCACAAGGAAATTAATTCTGCCAATAATCTGAGGAAACTTGGAAACAGATCTTTCCCTAGTTGTGCCTCCAAATGTGATGCAGCCAGCTGGCACCTTGATATCAGCCTTATGAGACTCTCAGAGGAGGAATCAACTAAAATGTGCCAAGATCCTAACCCATGGCAATGGTGAGGTAATAATTATTGTTTTAAACCTCCAAATTTGTAGTAATTTACTCTCTAAAAATAGGAAGTGAATACAGAGTATTGATAAGTAGTATGTCTAAGATATGTGGCAAAAACAGGATTGGTCCAGGCTGCTTTCAATGTTCAAGGGCTTGGATCTGGTGGGCAGACACGGCAGCAGAAAGTGGTGAAGTGGTGTCATTCACAGTGGTGGGCTCTTGTGCTGTGGCTCTTGGTTGTCCAGAACTCTGTCAAGATTTGGGCAGGGTCTTCTGGCTCTAACAGAATGGCCAGAGGTCATGGGTTGAGCCTAAATCTCTGTGACAAGAGCTAAACTGCAGTGTTCGGTTTAATGAACTAGGCTGGTAGCTTCAAGGTATTTGTTTATTTGTGGTTTTCTTCAGAATTTTCCTAGAGTATAACTGAGTAGACATTGCCTTGGCTCTATCTCTGATGTAATCAAAGCAGCCTGCATTTAGGTGTTTATGTTTGGGGTTCCACATAAAATTCATTTGAAAAACCTCTTCATTGTGAAGGCTGTTAAAGACCCCTCAGTACAGGGAAAAGCTATGGATCTTTAGGGAAATGTGGGGACCTGTCATATAGATGACAGTAAGACAAATTTTGGACTCCAAAAAGGAAGTGGCTATGGGTTCTAACTTGATCACCAGGCCTGGTTCTCCTTGGTTCAGAATCTCTCCTGGATTGAGTCTGAAGGATTGTATTCTCCAGGTAAAATTGGAGTGATCAAGGCTGATTAAGGCCTTCATTGACTGAAAGACCTATGTGATCCCAGGGTGGAAGTATGATCAATACAGGTATAGATATACATTGTAATCTTCTTAAATAATCTAAATCCTCTTGAGTTATTTCCAGTCTTCATTCCTAACAAACATTTTTAAATACCTGTATGTGCCAAGTCCTACATATAGAACTGGAATTCAAAACTAAGACCAAGGAGGTCATAAGACAGTGGGGAGAAGAGAAGTGGGGGAAACAACAAAGTATATAATTGCACCAGATTTTGACGAGAAAAGTGGTTTAGCATTATAATTGTGGTAATTCCGTAGAGATGGAGCCCTGCCATCTCCAGTGCAACATGGAGCTGGTGTTCAGAGTCAGCACTCTAGAGTGGCAAGAAATCAAGGCAGCAATTGCCTGGAAAACCCAACCCTTTGTCTTTTCACTCACTTGATGAGATCTTTAGCACAATCATGTATACACATGAACTTTTCTCCTCTTTAATCATGGGAAGCCCTAATTGTACCTATTTACTTGCCATTAGGATTATTAGCATAATTCAATTTTAATTGTAGTTGCAACTGCACCTGCTGCAATGAAGTACTTTTAAGAGCAACTTTGTGGAAATTGGACTTGCTGAATCCCTGCTGGCTGCCTGTGATTGTGAGCTTTGTAGAGCAGAGCAACACCTTGTGTCTTATCTCCCAGAAGTACTGTCATGCTCCTGACCATGTCATTTTCTTGTGCTAGTTTACAGAAAGAAATCAAAGGAGGAGAAATCCCTTTACAGGTTCAGTCATCAGCAGAACCAGGGTAGCAATTCTCCTTGCTCTAACTTATGGCCCACAGGCAAGGCAGGAGCCATCATTGTGTAATGTGGTCTAGAGACAGCAGGGCTCTGTTTTTATTACCCCAAGTATAAAATGGGTAGTGTTCTCTCCTACTCAGTGACATGCAGCAATAAAATTAAGTAAACCGACACTGACAAAATATGTCAAAATGAAAGACTTCTTATGGTTCAGGTCTTATGTCTAGTTCTTTAATCCATTTTGAGTTGGTTTTTGTGCATGGTGTGAGGTAGTGGTCAAGCTTCATTCTTTTGCATGTAGCGACCCAGTTTTCCCAGCACCATTTATTGAACAAACTTTCTTTGCTCCAGTGCATATTCTTTGCTCCTTTGTCAAGTATTAGTTGACCATAAATCTGTGGGTTTGTTTCTGGATTTTCTATTTGATTCCATTGGTCTGTATGTCTGTTCTTGTTCCAATACCATGCTGTTTTGATGATTATGGTGGGAGTGCAAACTGGCCCAACCACTATGGAGAGCTGTGTGGAGATTTCTTGAACTACTAAACATAGATCTTCCATATGATCCAGCAATTCCACTCCTAGGTATTTACCCAATGACACAGAAACAGTAATTCCAAAGGGCACCTGCACCCCTATGTTTATAGCAGCACTATTTACAATAGCTAAGCTATGGAAGCAACCCAAATGCCCAAAAATAGATGACTGGATCAAGAAGATGTGGTACATATAAACAATGGAATAGTACTCAGCAATCAAAAAAGATAAACACATGCAGTTTGCAGCAACATGGATGGAGCTAGAAGGGATCATGCTTAGCGAAATAAGTCAGAAAGAAAAAGAAAAATACCAGATGGTCTCACTCATAGCAGTAATTTAGAAAACCTAAATAAAAGACCAGGAAAAATCAGTACTAATCAATACAAAGTAAAAATCAAAATCAACAAGCAACTATAAACCAGAGACACACTATGGGGTGGGGGGCAGAGAGGGGTGGGGAAAGAAAGGACTAGAGTCAAAATAAGGGGGGGGTGCATTTGTATGGGGAATATAACCAAAATGAAAATGCATACATTGTGCAAAGATGAAAAAAGATGTAAGAATTATATAAAATAAAATATTTCAAAAAAAATTGAAAGACCTCTTTATGATTTCTCTTAGGAGAGACTGAAGACCCAGGTCTTAGTGGAGAGACTGTTTTTAGCTTGCCATGTGTCCAGGTGTGCAGTGGTTTGGAATTCTTCCTTCAGGCCATGCGTTTGGCTCATCATCTATTTCCCCCTGGTTCCCATGTTCCAGCTTTCTATTGCCACATAACAAACTACCTCAAAATTTAGCATCTTAGCATGATAATTTGGTATTATCTCAAACAGTTCTGATTTGACTGATTCTTGCTTGGAAGGGCCTCATGTGGTTGCATTTACTTATCTGCTAAGACTGAAGCTGTCTGAAGACTTGACTGGGCACACAGATGGCTTCTCCACTTCTCTGTTGGTGCCTGGACTAGGGGGTGCATGGTTGAACTCAGCTGGAAATGTAGACTTCAGTGCCCACCTGTGTTCTCCCACATGGTGGTCTTGGAGTACTCAGATTTTTCACATGACTCCTCAGAGCTCTTGGCAAAAACTGCCGAGTCACTTTTGACCAAACCTCAGAAGTCATGCCACATGACTTCTTCCACGTTCTGTTAAGCAAGTCACAGAATCAGCTCACATTCCAGAGAAGTGAACTACACAAAGACGTAGATTTAGGAGATGTGGTTCATTTAGGAAGCATCTGTAGTGTTTTATATGAAATCAAAGAAGAGTTAAGGGATTTTAAAATCCTTAAATCTTATTTTCAGCAAACTGATTATAAGGATCATTTGGCATTAAGTGCCCAGCCCTGATGGCACTGACTGCACTTTATCTGCCAAGGTCATGAACTTTGCTTTCTCTGGTTCAGCCTCAGCTTCTGGGAAAGCAGACAGTTTATTCTGAATTGGAAAATTTTATACATATTTTCCTGGGCAGATTTCTGAGCAACAACAAATTCCACATTTGCTCATTTTGTTACTTAAAATAGAGATTTAGGGAATAATCATCCCTCCCCAGGGTTGTACAACTGAACACAGATTTGGCTTCGTCAATTTGATAATCAACAGACATTAGAAAGGGCCCCTCTGTGAGGTGGTTGGGAGGCAGAGAGAACAGTAAATCAAGCTTTCTGTACACGAGGAATAGGCCACTTCTAAAACTGAAATGGATAAGTAAGGTTTGTACCTCAGAAGTAAGGTTGCAGTCTAAAATTTAATTAAGAAAGCAAGACAGGGCCTCCCTGGTGGCCCATGGGGTTAAGACGCAATCTATGAAGCTGTCCACAGCTACTGCAGCACAAGTTCAATCCCCGGCCAGGGAGCTACCCACATGGCACAGCAGACGTCTCCTGACTTGCCCGTTGTCCCCCTCAGCAGTGTATTTCAGTCAATCTGCCTGTTCTGTTCCCTACTCTGTCTCTGATGAATCCTCTCACCCCCACACCTTTGACCTGTGCCCCAATTATTGTATGCATAAGTAAATAAATCTTAAAAAAAAAAAGAAAGCAAGACATTTCACATTGGGAAGTATAAAGAAAATAAGAAATTGCTAAATAGTGTATATATAGCTTTTGTGGATTTTATGACTGTCTGATCACTCTTCGCTCTTTGAATCACAGAATTAGGTTTCAGGTGAAGAAAAGCTTGCAGTAGTTACTGCAGTAGTTACTGGTTTTGTTGCTCAAGATAAATTTTAGGATAAAGCATTCATCCTCTACATTTTCATTTGTAATCCAGTTTAGTTTTGATATAGAGCCAATTTATAATTAAAAATTGATACTTGGAAGGAAAATAACTTAATGTTACAATTACTTTCACATTGATGGCTGTTGGTAAAACACAAGACATTCTCTGCCCAAAAGGGGACAGAGGTTGAATGTGCCCAGAATAATTAATCAACAATTGAGCCAAAAGAGTATTATATTTCCTTAGCACCAAGTACTGGGTTTGTCCCTTGGGTCACACAAGTTAGAGTTAGTTCTTGCCCTCAAGGTAGTCACATTTATTAGAGAAAGCAACATATAAACAGATGATGTTATTACTACAGAGTATATGAGTACATGCTATAAAGTGAAATAAACAAAATACCGGAGGAAAGAACAGCTATGAACAAGTAGGAGGGTCACAGAGGACCTGAGGATGGCAGCATCTGAGCAAGTTCTTAAAGGCTAGTACAGTATGGCCAGCAATGCAAGAAGTTGATCAGTCAGAGAGAAGAGAATTCAGAGAAATGGGATGGTGAAAGGACCACCCAGGATGTGTAAAAAATAGTTAGAGTCACAAGAACTACAGTGTAGTGTATATGTTTGTGGGGTGGGGAAGCTTTGGGGTCCAAGTGAAAGAGTTGGTATTAGGGGGAGCTGGAAAATAGGTAGGGGCTAGATGGGCTATTTAGTGTTTGCCTCAGTCAGAAGTAGGGTTTGAATAATTGTGGGTTGGCTAGAACATAGTAGGGGGAGGTCTACAGAGTTTGACAGAATCCAGTTGCTGAAAAATATGATAAAGTCAGGATTTGGTAACTGATTTCAGATTGTTCCACATCTAGAATATCAGTCTAGGGGAAAGACGTTAAGCAGTACACAAGCACCACTAATAAAAAGTTGAAAATTAGTCCAAGATCAGTGTAAACCACAGAGGCTCACTCTGCAGGCACAGAAACGTGTCAGTGGCTTTTTGTCACATGAGACTGGTCTTCAAGGGCAGGTACGCAAGTCCTTAGAAGTAGGAAGGGCTGCTTGGTAGTGACTTGATCTTCAGGCAACAAGATGTCCAAAAGTCTAGGTACTAATCATTTAAGATCTAATCAAGTTCATTACGTAATGATCCAGTGAACCCTTGCATTAAAATTTATTTGTAATTTCCACATTGAGAGACTGATATTGGGATATGTTTAAAGGCTAAACCTAAGAGTCAATGAAGAATCCTAGCCTTCATGGATAGACGTGTACAAGACCACATTTTCATAGGCTAGTGTATTAGTCAAGGTGGTCTAGAGAATCAGAACCAAGAGGCTGGGGATACATATGTATATAGAAAGACACTTATTTGTAAGGACCTGACTCATGCCATTATGGAAGATAACATGTCCAAAAGCTTCAGGGTGACGCAGCTGACTGGAGACCCAGTTAAGATAGGGTGCTGGGGCTTCAGTGTATCTGTGGGCAGACTTCTGCTATCAGAGAGGGCAGTCTATTGTGGTCCACCCACATTATGGAGGACAATCTGCTTAACTCAGTATGCACCCATTTAGTTGTTAATCTCATCTGAAAAACACACAGAATCTTGCTAAATATTGTTAAACCAAATAACCAATGCCCACATTTTTTTTTTCAGGGCTCTCTGGTTTAATTCCAGTTTCTGCCAGTTAGCCACTGCTCAGATCATACTGCCTCTTTTTTTAAAAATTAATTTATTTATATATATATTTTACATCATTTTTCATTTTTAAACAATGTTTGCTCCCCTCCCCCTTCAGGTGTAGTCCCCATAGAATTTCCTCCACCAATTCCTACATTTTAACCCACATCATTCATATATACATTAAAATTTGAAAACATAGTTTTGAATACCCTTTGAGTGAATTAACCACATGGTAAGCTTTCTGAAACATCTTCTTTACTGCAGAAAATGAGAAAAGCTACTATGTTATACAACTTCATTTCAGAAAATCAATAAATGAATTCCACCAACATAAAACCTCTGTTGATGAAGCCAGTCCATGATGGAGGGCTTTTGAAACTGAAATTACTATTGTAATGATTTTGCATTGTATGATCCAGAATTTGGTGATTAGCTGCATTCTTTTCTTTAGCTGTTTTACGTAGATCTTCTGAAAGCCATCTATTCACATTTTAGATACTTGCTCAAATCATTCCATGGCTTCTATCTAGCCTATGGGACAAGTTCAAAATTTCTCAACCTGGTATACAAAGCCTTCTGTCATTTATGCTCTCTTCAGTTTTTCTACCAGTTTTTTTAAATTGTTCTTTAACAATCTTTTTATTATTGTTCACCCTTAGTAACCTCATATTCACTTCTGCCCCATAGAAAAACCCTAACCAATTGATCCTTCAGTTTTCCAGCCGTTTTTCCTCACTTTCCACTCTGACTATTTCTTATCCTTATTATCCCTGCATTTTCTCTGACAAGCAGCTCAAGATTCCTTCATTTGCATGTATCATTTGATGAATAAATACTGTGTCTTCCCACAGGGTTTAAGACCTTCCAGACAAGGACTGAATCACACTGTTCTCCATTTTCATTGCCTAGTACTCTGTGCACAATAGGGTCTTAATTAATGTTTGTTTATGAAGTACTATGGCCTATGAAAAAGCAGACCTTTGCTCCTCCACCCCCAAATGAATCATATTATAAAGGAGATCTTAAATAAAATGTAATTGTTTGAGTGGAAATGTTTTACATGATAGGAACATTCTCCAACTCACTGACAATTGCCAACGAACCAAACTGTTCATTTCAAAATAAAAACTGGCATTTGTATATTTTTCTGACAGTTTTCAATTCACTTTTTTCTTCTATTCTGTTGCGAGGAAAAGTGACAGTGCAAGACAAATTATAGTTGAAGACAGTCAGTAAACTATGGTCTTCCTCATAAGGGTTCCACTCCAAAACCATTTTTTTTTTCTTTTGATGTCTTTTGTTTTCCTTTTCTGTCCTGTGCTTCTGACTGTTTTGGCTCTTGATGACAAAATATCTGCTTTCTGCGAACGTCAAATTAGCACATGTGATTCTAATGGGACAAAATCCAAAGTTTTCAAGATACGATTTTGTGATCACTTTCCAGGGGGAAAGGGTGTTCTTTAAACAGACTCATTAAAAGAGAATCCTCAGATCATTTATGGGAACAAGACCTTCTTTGATTTTAATGACTTACACCATATTATATGATACATTTGAATTCCAGAAAATTTTCTGAAAAGATTAACTCCATTGTAATTATAAAATACTTGTGAGCTGCAAACACACCCTCTTTGTTCTTCTTCTTCTTTTTTTTTCTGTACCAATAGATTTAAGATATATGTGGAGAGAGAGAGAGAGAGAGAGAGAGAGAATATATGAATCTCTTAAAAGGACATAACATCCTAACAATAATTCATCAAAAATACTACATTAAGACCCAGGATGCTGGTCTATTGCATAATTTTAAAGGTTACCCTGGAATAACCTTGATTAAAAAAAAAATGATGTCCTAGTCTTCAGGTGAATATTGTCTAAATCACAACACCAGCTACCTATCTTCTGTCTGTAACCTCATGTGTGACCTATATACACACTTTGCCATAATTCATTTTCAATCTGAAAACTGAGGGGTGCAAGTCTTACCATACTTCTCTTTCAAAACAGTCTCCAGGTTTACTAGAGTTACTGGTATGTAGACTGTTTCAAATCTACTTTTGTTTAGCCCTTCAGTTTGATCTCTCACCATTTCCTCCCTGTTATCTACATTTCAGCCTTTAAATGAGGAATATTTTATGAACAATATCATGTCCCCTTGCCTCCTAATTCTCCCTTAGCCTTTTTTTTTTTTAAAGATTATTTTTATACAAGAACCGGGGTACAGGCCAGGTGCGCGGGAGGGTGAGAGGATTATTCACCGGGGACAGAGTGGGGAACAGAACAGGAAGACTGAAGAAATACACTGCTGAGGGGAGCAGCGGGTGAGACAGGAGCGGTCTGGCGCGCCATGTAGGATTCTCACTGGCCAGCTGGGATCAAACGCGAGCTGCAGAGGCTGCCGACAGCTTCACGGTGTGGCACTCAACTGCCTATGCCACCAGGGAGGCCCTCTCTTAGCCTTTTATTTAATTCTAGTTCCATTCTGTTTTTCCACTCAAGGTGCTTAAAAATGCCTAGGAACTACCCAATTAAGTCTGATGTCCTGGGCTCAAAATTTATTGAAACCTTTCCACGTTAACTAGTGTGTATCCAAGGCTAAAACTCATTGTAGAAGTACTTTTTCTTTTCCTGTAGAACTCCAGTTGTCTATCTTTTCTTCCGAGGAGTTTCACTTGGGTTTCAGAAGACTGGGTTGGGGCTATTAATTTATATATTATTTTATTTACTTTATCTTAAATTTATATGGTGCTATTTTATCACTTAAAACATTTCTACTGATGACAACTATGTGCAACTACAGCGCTAGGTGCTTGATAATTGTGATAAAACTATTCTCTGTTTTCATGAAGTTTGGTGTCCAGTGATAGACATAGTCAACTTTTCACATAAATCATAAATTATGTCAAGGGCTGTGAAACTAAGGACCAGAGGCTATGAAGGGGCAGATGGGTGGAAGATTAAGGAAGAAATCTCTGATACTTAAATTGATAGCTGAAGAATTAATGGAAAATATCAGGCCATGAGTGGTAGGGAGAGAACATGCTAGATTTAAGAAAGAACATGTTAAAGGGTTCTGAAATGGTACATTTGAGGATCTAAATTGGAATTTGGAGTGTGGCTATTGAAGGGGAAAATGGTATTAGATTGGCAGCAGATGTAAATTCTAGTGGGACCTTGAATTTTATCTTTAAAGAGAAAACCAGGAAAAGATATTTTAAGATGAGTAGAATGAATACATTGAAATAGCTACATTAAAATAAAAATTATTAATACATAAAATACATTTGAAAATACTGACTCCCTATTGAAATTGGATTGGAGTAGGACAAAAGCAGATAGGAGACATACCAGATAGTGTAGTAATCTCAGAAAAATAATGGTGGCCATTAAGGAGGCAATAGAGGGCTGCCTGCTTGACTCAGTCCACTGCTTGATGGGGTCCCCCTCCTCCAGAGGTCACTCCTAGCATATGCTGTAATCATCTATTTTCTTTCTTGACTTTGACCTTGCCCCACCCCTAAAAAGCCACATTTTGAAGAGCCATACAAATTTCAGAGCTCTCTGTGGGCTGGACTCAAAGCTTTGTTGTGATGGCCCTGTTATTCAGTTCCTACTTGTGCCAGTCTATTTCCTTTACCATAACTGGTGTTCTTCCCAAAGACACTGCCCAATAAACTTCCTACAGGAAGTCTCCTTGTCTGGACTCAGTTTTCCCCAAAATGTTACCCACACATTTAGTCTTTTCATCAGCCCTTCTTTTGTTACACGTTTTGAGTATGCTATTGCTTCCTGCCTAGATACTGACACATACATTGTTTTCAAAGTAGAGCATCTGATAAAATATTAAATTGTTCCACCTATAACTAGCTTTCAGTAAAATTTGCAGATGCAATGGGAGGGGAATTGTTATTCTGGGTTAATTTAAACTGATTAACCAGATCAAAGAAGAGCTAGTTAATAAAAGAGACAGAAACTTTAAATTAATATCCCCTCCATCTAAAAGTGTATATCAAATTTATATTAAATTTGTTAACATACCAAAAAATGAATTGCTGAAATTTTCAGCAATAATTACATGAAAACTAAATGTTAGATTTTTCTGAAATATTTTTTAAAGTGAAAAATGTTCTACAGCCACAGGTGCCAAAGTAGAAAGAGTCTTAAGACAACTTCAAATTGTTGAAAATAACAGAAATCTGATAATATAACTATAAACCATCCTGTTGGAGAAAAGGGGAGTTTATCTAAACAAGTTAGGACAATGTCTAGCACATAGTAGGTACTCAGTATATATTAAAAGAATATACCAGAAAAATCCATCTCTGAAATGGACTTGTTGATAAATGAATAAATAAGTATGATCAAACAATAGAAAGAAAAGCACCCAACAAAGGATAATAAAAAAGACTGGTCAGGATCCATCACTTAGGACAGAGGGTTTGATAGAATTAGGAGAAAATGGCAGACTTACATGTCATTTTTTCTTAACAAAATATTTAACCTAGAAAATATAGCATCTATATGTTGAATTTTTTAAGTGAACTCTAATATAGTTAGATAAATCATGAGCACAATTTCCTTTCTTTTGATAAGTTCACATTTTCAATAGAGGCAAGTTGCCATTAAGACTGACTTTCAGTTTCATGTGAAAACTGTAAAGCAAGCTTCATGGGTATATTTGAAGGGATTACTTCATTGGACAGTAACCTAAGATTTCTCTTCTAATGCTCTGGCCTATTGCCCCCACATTTGGTAGAAGATATTATTCAGTTGTAAAGCACTACTTTCCTCTTTAGATATTACTGAGAAAGTTGTACTACTTGAGTGAGGGAAAGGTTAGGTAAGATATCTGAGAAAGAGGTGAAAAGAACTACTATAAAACCACAAGATCAAGTTGCTATATACCATCCCATTATTCTTGTTCCCATCAAAGACTTGATTTGAAAACTTGAAAGTGTTTCATTATATGACTATTAGGGAAAGCTCAACGAATTGGAATTAGGAGTGTCTTAGAATGAATATGTTTCAAACTTTGTTCTATACAGCAATGGTAGCAATAATAACATAAATTCTATATGTTTGCTTATGTAAAACTAAGCAAAATTTGTGTAATTGTCTGGATGGAGTCTGTGTTAAATAGAACAGGAACACTTTAATATAAGTAAATCAGGAAAATAAATTTTGTCTGGTAATTGTAGGGGGTTACTGGTTTGATAAAACAACTAGTTGATTACTTTCTTTCCCACTTGAACTGGTTGTAACACCATTGTAGAAATTATTGTGCTGTGTAATGACCATCTATTTTCTATGATCTCCTGAGAACATGAGGAGAATGAGCTTCAATTGCATGAGACAACTTTCTAGACAGTAGAAGCAAAATTCCGAGACCTAGAAAACATCACTAAGAGTATTTGCAAACATTCCCTGAGAAAGGAATACCTTAGAAAACAGACAAATGTCTGTCTTGGATGGCAGCACCATCCTTGGCCTCAGTGTGGTCTAAGCCCAGTGATCTCACAGTTTTCCAGAGCTACAGTATAACTTTATTGGTGAAAGGATAGAGAATTAGCATTCCTGTGCCTTAAGAAGAAAAATGAGCCAATTACAGGACCAAGTTGCTTACCTTGCAATGAGCCAATTACAGAACAAACCTCTTCCCTAAGCTGAGAGGTTACTGTGGAAGTGAGTTCCTGCCTTTCTCCACGGTGGAAAGGGTAGCATATTATGCTTCCTATTTTAGAAATCTAATATAGTGCATATGAGTTTGGTGTCCTCACTTGTCATTTATATTTGCTACAGACCATTTATCTTTTCAGGCAATTGTAGTTCTTTTTTTATCAGGTATCAGAATGACTTTAATCCTTCTAGACAGACATTCCCAAGGTATTTTTAAGAGTAGCCAAGTGTGACTTTTGACAGTCTGCTGACCCCTGTCTGACCTGCCCTGGAAGCCCCTGACATGCATAGGTTGTAGTACTGAGCCTGGAGTTCATCTGGTGACTCATTAGAGGCCAGGCAAACATGAGTAATTCCATGGCACAAATGGCAATGGATGAATGCAAAGCTCTATTTTCCCATTAGCCTTGTTTTGGTGGGTCTCTAGAGAAGTGGAATGGTACCCATTCTCTGGTTACATTTTTGCTTTATATGAATCCCAACAAATGATGTGTCATTAATGATAATATGTGCTTAATCTACATATTTATCCCCCCAAATAGCATATAACTAAGCAGGAAGGAAAATATTTACACATACACATACACTCACATGCTGTACATACCCTGTCATTCTGTTAGCCTGTAATAGCTTGTCTGTCTTGCCCTTGAATTTCATAAATTGATCTTTGTAACCAGAGAAATGGTCGTGAGTCTCTGTCTATAGAGATAGGGGGAAAATGTCTCTACTGAAGGGAAAAAAAAGTGTCAGCAACATATCAGCTTCTGATACAGAAAAATACTTCCTCAAATCCAGCCAGAGTGCAGTGCCCAGTGCCCTCCTTAGCAGAAATTGTAGGAGCAATTTGAGCTGAACACATGCCTAGAGCTGTGAATTAGGGGCCTGGTGCCCTCGCAGGCAGCCTCCCAAACTAAGTAACTGTTGGAATCCCTGGGTCCTGAACTGTAGATGTCCGTGACTTCACCATCAGAAGTCACCTCTAAGCTGGTACAAATCTGGGGTGTGAGGATGGAGAATGGGGTGAGAATGGGTGCCGGTTGGGTGGCTATGTGAGGAGAAGGCAGCAGGGAAGCCCTTCATGCCTGACACCTGTTCCTGTGTAACAGGGCCGTTTTAGGTAACAGAATGAATGTTACCCTGTTTAAGTGACAAATGGTGGGAACTTTTACCTTTGCTTTTGCCTAAAGCCAATGGTCTGAAGAGTAGGGGTCAGGTCATACACAAAACCTAGAGCTAGAATCCTCATTAGCCATAACAGGAGCAGTATAGTAAATTTTCACAGGACAGAGAGGCTAATTCTGATTCATTCATGTTATAAGGTCTGTGGCCCGCAAGATGAGACATCCTTGAGGACTAAGTGAAGGGGGAACTCATGAGCCACCTTGGCACTGCCTTTCCCTTTTTGTGGTCCTGGGGCTATGTGCAGAAATAAAAGCCTCACATCTCTGCCAGGTAAGAGCTGGATTCCTGATCAGCTAGCTCTCCCAACCCGTTTCTGGCACCTCATCTAAAGGCTTGGCAAGCAGTCATTCTCCTTGGAATCCTTTGTCCATGTAAATCTAAAGAAGGGACTTCATTTTGCAGATCATTTGTTTTCTGATGCCACACATCAGGATAACAATACCTACAACTCCTCACTTAAACTTTCTGCATGAAAGTATTGATACTTCTGGGCCTCCCCCTGTGGCACAGGTGGTTGAGCACAGCGCTGTGGGGCTGTCCGCAGCCACTGCAGTGCTGGTTTGATCTCAGCCGGTGGAGAGGGTCCCACATGGCGCAGCAGACCTCTCCTGTCTCGCCCACTGCTCCCCTCAACAGTGTGTTTTGTCAGTCTGCCTGTTCTGTTCCCCACGCTGTCTCTGGTGAATCCTCTCACCCTCCTGTGCATCTGGCCTGTACCCCAGTTCTTTATGCATAAATAAATAAATCTTTTAAAAAAAAGCAAGTATTGATACTTCTGACAACTGATTATAAAACACTAGCAATCTGGGGACTTTAAACCTTTTGGAGGGGAGCAATACATCAAACTCACTTGGAGAAGAAATTGTTCAGATTGTCCAGAAAATCAAGTACCGGCATTTTCTTCATTTCCCCTCAGAATGCTGTATGTACAGCAGCATTAAGGGGATCTCTGTCTAGTTGTTAGACAAGAAGCATATTCACTCTGTTCTACTCAGTACATTTTTTTAAATATAATTTATTTATATATATAAAATCAATAACAAAAAATAAAACAAAATTAACAGGTAACTATAAATCAGAGACGTTCTGCAGGGGTGGGGGAGGGAAAGGGATCAAAACAGTTAAGGGAAGAGCACCAGGGACTATGGATGGTGCAGGGGTGAATTGGTGGTGGGAACTTTGTGGGGACGACACCTGAGAGGAGAATCCACTCAGAGCATCCAGGGCCTGCTGAGGGCGGGGCTGCTCACTCACTGAGGATGGCCCTTCGCCGCTTTCCTCCCACTGCTCTGACCCAGGAGATTCACCTTTCTGGCTAGAGATTGGCTGCTTTTCTTGTTAATGTTTGTTTATATCCCCTTGTCAAGTTAAAATAGTTTTGTTTTCTTTCTGACTTGAATGAAATGATTAATAAACTCAGCTTGCTTCAAGGAAGATAAGCAAGCCAGGATGAGTGTCTACTCAAGTTTAGGGTCTGTAATTTTGTTTTCTGTGAACATTGGACTGCAGTCTCACAGGAGGGATGAGTTTTCCATATGCAGGATTGTATAAATAGCAAGGCTTTGTGATATGGGAGTACAGCAGCCTTAAAATAGCTGAACTGGAAGATGTTATGATAATGCTATTTTTTAGTTTTATGCATCTGTGGAGAGTGAACAACATCTTATTATGTGCACATAATGTGTTAACCAAATGCCTTGCAGGCAGTGGTTAGATTTGTTTTAGGGGAGAACCAGGGTAATATAAAGCCCCAGCAGGTTGGCCTGCAGAGAAGCAGAAATTAGATAAGTCAGTGCTGGGGAGGCAAGATAACATCCTTAAAAACAATTGAATCTGATAGCTGGCTAGACACAACATGAAAAAGGGAGAAAATGATTCTTAAATGCTTACGTGCCAGATGGCTAAAGTCTAAGTAGCCATTTTCTATTGTCTGGAGCTATTCATTTGTAAATACTAGAAATCTGTCTTAAAAACTTCTATTAAGTAAACTTTTACAGAAGTTGATTATTTTGGGAGGAGAATGGAGTGTAGCCACTTGCCAGCCATGAGATAGAGTATGTTTGCATTGAATACAGAGGTCAAAGTCAACTTTATTTATTTTTAAATAATTGATTATTGGTTAGAGTGGGAGGGTGGGGATCTTTATGTCAATATTACATTTATTTCCATAATCCTTTAAACCTTGAAGATAAAACTATTCATTGTGTACTGTGTATTAATAGATGATAATACTAAACTCTGTATAATAGAATATGGTATTCATTTGTCCTGCTATGATTTGTATAACTAATTAATTCACTTTTATTAGTGAGAGTCCCACACATCATTTCACCAGAAGAATGAAACTTTGCATTTTTTTCCATATATTCCACTTAACCACATCCTATCCAAGATCCAGGAGCAACATCTCTGGTGAAATTTGAGTTTATAACTTAATCTAAACTTGGAAAGAAATCTGGGTCTCATAAAGCCAGAAGGAAAATAAGATGTTAATCTGTGATGTCCTAGAATTTTAGCAAAATCACTTTGGTCCTTGTTGATCCATGGATCTCAGGCTGTAAAGTTTTTGTTCCCACTAGGCCAGGAGTTGTGTTGTGTTGGGTCATGTCTGCAGGAGCAAGTGCTAAGACTGAAGTAGAACTCATAGACCCACCCCCATGACCTAGAGATCTCCTCAGCCCTGTGGAAGGAATGCTAAGTTTTTAGGTGAACAAAACACGAGACTCACTGTCTGTTAGAAGTGTGATGAGAATAGGGGAGGGAGTGATTAAGAGAGCAATGAGTAATGCTATTATGTTAACAGGAAGTTCAGTTAGATCCTGATATTTTAATGTGGAGATGGAAGATCAAACTGTAAATAGGAAATACATCACCTTATGAAAGAGAAACCCTGATCTTTGTTAAGAAATAAATTTAGCCCTAGAAACTACAACTTCAAATTTTAGCAGGATGACTTAGGTTTTTTATAGTTTTTATTAGGTAAAATTCCTCTGGAATTTCACAAATATATCTCTTGGGACAGATATTTTTGTTTGTTCTATTTATTTGTGGTGATCAGAGACTCAGTGGTGGGGCAGTCTTTACTTTTACACTAAATTCAGAAAAAGTTAACACATTATTTACTTTTGAAAAGTTACATAAACTTCATGAAATTTGTTTAAGATTCTAATTATTTTTTAAACATTCCTAGTATGTTTTCCATTACAAATTGTATGTATTCATCTTTATTTTTCTATGAGAGCATTTGGCTAGCATTCTGTTTACTTTTTGTATGAAGAAATTGAAGTTTTTCCCACATAACTGAGAAAGGCTGAAATTACAGTTTTGAAATTCATGTAATTTCAAATCATTGTTTTAACATTCTGTTTCTTTTTCAGTACCTGAATATTCGTATGTATCATTTTTTTTATTTAGTATGTTTCTTTTTCAGCTTCTTAAGTAAAGGGCACTAAGTAAACTAAAGGCAGACTTAACACGCAGGACAATTTCAGGCCAGATTTTCCATGGAACCTAGGTCAATATGTGGAAAACTGGTCTGCAAATGAACCAAGAATGGAACCACAAGATTGAGGGAAAAGTCCTGGTAGGATAATTAAAACCCCAAGCCCTCTAGATGAACCCCTTGGATTTTTAGTGGCATGAATTAATATTTTCACATTTTATCCCAAAAAGTCAGATTGAGTTAGATTTCATTTGCTTACAAAAAAGGGTATTTATTAAAAACTTCAGAAAACTCAGCTCCTGATAAGCTGCAACTTTTCCTTTTGCGATCTCTCAGATACTTCTTCACGTGAATATTCATATGCTATTGAAGTTTGAGGTAGATAATAAAAATATGATAAAATTATTTAAATCAATAACAAAGTCTGAAATTGGTTGCACACAGAATAAATACATTTGAATTTTAGTGAGGGGCTAGAAAAGTGGGAGCAAGTATAATTCAGGGAAGGATTTGCACAAGAAGTTAACTTGGACCTTTAATGATGGTGATAGAAGAGAAGGGTATTGCAGGAAACAAAAATAAGAGGAACAAAGGCACAGAGAGAGGAATAAGTTGAAAGGAAAATGCCCTGGATGGAAAGGTAAAGTGATATTTGGGCTGACAGTTGTTGCTAAACAACAGAGGTGAATCCTTTCACCCCCTTGCACCTCTGGCCTGTATACCGTAGTTCTTGTATGCATAAATAAATAAATCTTAAAAAAAAAGAAAACCAGGCAATTGATTTAAGATGTGCTTCAATAGGAAATAGGGGTTCTTAAAAGTTTTGGCTGGGGATGTGACCTGATTAAAGAGATGTTTTACTGTCAATACTTCTGTGCTATGTAGATGGAATGGAAAACAGAGAGAATGGCATCAGAAGATAAGAGGCTATTTTCAGCTTTTTCAGTAATGTTATGTGAAGGACCAATTAAAACCTGGATTTGGGTTGTACAATGAGAATCAGAAGGGAGGATGCAAGAACTATGAAGACATATTAAATTTTAAAAATCCAGAGGATTTGTTTGGGAGGATGGAGAGTCAGGTAGGGCATGTTTAACTTCAAGTTTTTGATTCTGTGTTTCAGGGCATGCCTTGTGCATATGATGGCTGAATTACTGTGAGCCTTCCATATTGGAAGGGTGTACTATGGAACATGCAGGATTGGAATAGGTGAACAGGACTGAATGCAGTGATTGGGTGTTGGCAGCAAAGACATGATAATTAAAGTCAAGAGAATGAATGATGAAACATAAAGAGAGACAGATAGACCTGTGTTGTTTGTGTTTATGAAAGAATAAAAGTAGACCGTGAGTACTTGCTGGTATTATCAATTCAAAAGTAGATTACAGGGCTTTTATTTACATCTTTATGTATGTTCTCTTATGCTGAAAAACTTAATTACAAATTAGATGAACAAAATTGTTAACTTTTAAATTTTGGTTTAACTTTAAAAATCACATAGTGATTGTAATTCCAAGGCCCAGCTCTGAGTTCTTTTAATTTGATACTGGTTTTAATGGTGTTCAGATGAAAAAAGATGCATCACAAAGATAGAGCAAACCAAATGTTAATGGCTATACTTATTAAATTATGATCTTATTTTCCAGTCCTACCCTAATTACAAATATCTTTGTTGAAATTCACTTTGTAAGTTTACTTTGTCCCCAGTAGCGACAAAGTTGTCAACAAATTGTTCTTGTGCTCTGAGTGGTGGTCTAATTTTACATAAAGCAAATGAACTCAGCACATCTATTTGGAGGATTTTAAAACCATTGAAGTAATATTTTCAGTTATTTTTAGAATGAAAGTATGAAAGCATGTGTAAGTAATATATTTGAAATGTTTTTGGTATCAATATAATATAATAATTAGAAGATTTATAGTTATATAATGATCTACAAACTTTTGATTTCAGTATGATTTCTCCATACCACATATTTATTTTGAAAAGAACTAATTTCTTACTCATTATTTATGACTAATATATTATTGCTAGCAAATTTTCATCCCAGAAAAGATCAACAAATTTGAAGCATGGATAATAAAATTTATTATAAAAAAAAAAAGAAAGTTACGAAGGGAAACTTTCATTTTATCTTGATGTCTTAATTTTTTTTAATTGTGGCAATATAGATAACATTAAACTTACTGTTTTATTTTAGCGGTGAACTTAATGTCATTGACACATACAGATGTACAGACGTCAATTCATAATGATGCACGCCCACCATTTGTATAATGTTCCGATGAAAGGTTACTTCAATAATAAATAAATAAAATAAAATGCAAAATAATAAAATAAAATAAAATCAAAACATATTTAAGTTTGAAAACTCTTAACATAATGGAAATAAATCTATATTTCAGATAGATTTCTTGATCATATTTTAATCTTACTCCTTAGATTATTGGGTAATAATATAATATGTATGTTTATAGTATAATATAGAATATTAATTATTAGATTTTTATTTTTGTTTTTTAATGTGTAGATAAAGAGTTGCAAGTAAGGATAGGAATGCCTCTTGCCATTTTCTTGTCTTGTTATATCAACATTTTTTTTCTCAAGCTGTGGTTTCTTACCAGGAATCTTTTAAAGTTTCTTATTTTTGTGAGGTTTAGTATATGTTAAAAAAGACAATATCATCTATAAATATATCTTAATGGGCACATGAATTCATTATGTCTAATATGCTATAAATGATGAATTACTTGTGAGTTGCATGCCAAGCTCTTCTTATTTTCTATGTGTATATTTGTGTTTACATATACATATACACATATCATATTATCTTTATATTAAGTGTTATCAAAGGCTCTTTCATATTCTTGTAAAATATAATATCAAATAGAAATTCTATTATCTTTACTATGTGTCCACTTTTTTGCTCACCTCCTGCTTGCATATACCATGTTTTAGTGATTCATTCTTACTGGATGGGGCACCTTCAAAAAGAAGAGCAATTGCAGTAGATGGTTGATGATGAAAGTCAAAGTCTAATGAGTTAATGAAAGAATTGGAGGCAGAGAGAAATTTTGGGTTGGGAGAAGGGGAAAGAGGATTAATTTCAGTGGAGAATAGGGTTTACCCCCCAAGACTCAGGAAAAAAATCTCAGATACAGGCCATTGCAGATGAAACTTTCAGCTTTAGCAATAACAACAATAATAAATATGATAGTAATGGTAGTAATAAATTTCCTTTAGCTTTGCCTTCTTCATGTAGAATGATCTATGGATAAAATTGTGATAAGGAATAGAGACTCAATGACCATATTGAGTAAAGAAATAACATGAGGAGAGCAGGTTGTGGGAACAATGACTGACTACAGGTAATGAGTGGGATTGTAAAATGACAGGGAGAAATAAGGCATTTGTAATAGCTTAGGAAAAAGTTTTTTTAAAACCCCACAAACATGGTAGCAGAAAAAAAATAGTGATGATGGGAGACCTTGACTGCAACAATGAGTGACTTTGGTGACTAATAATTACTTGGAAGAGTCTAACAAATATGATTCTTCCTTTTGTGCATCTCATTGTTCTGAATACCTGCCTTCAACTTAGCCTTCTTGCCAGTAAACTTTTCTAAATCACTGTCATGACTATGTTACCTTCAGGGATACTCATTAATAAATTTCAGTCTAGTCTAGAACTTCGCAAAGACTCTGATCTTTTGTATTCACAAGTTCTCATTTGTAGCTCGTGGATATGATTTCAAGAGCAATTTTTGCTAGACAATGTCCTTTCATTCTTATTCTAAATTCATCTATCCGATTTCCTCCTGGAGCTCATATTTAATGTTCGTGTGTTAAATGAGACTTTATGATGATGATACAAAAATGAATCATTTGTTTTCATGATTGCAAAAAAAAAATGGGTTTATTTGTCTAATAAGAGGAAGGGCAGCCAGGTACAGTGTGTTGCTTTCGTAGTCCCAGCTACTCAGGAGGTTCTGGCTCATCTGGTGTTCACACTAAGTTTGAATGGTGACCTCTTGGGAGTAGATGACCACCAGGTTGCCTAAGAGGGGGTGAATTGGCCCAGATTGGGCCAACATTTCAACCTGTGCCAACATTTAAGTAAATGTCCACCAGAGATCAATCTATAATACAGGTGTATTTGTTGTCCTTTTAGTAATTGATAGATTTTGAAATTTATTCCAGACTTCAAGGGCTATCACCAGAATTAATTAATTAATATTCAAAAGGACAGGTTTATTATATAAAAAGGAAATGGGAAGTAAAGGACCTTTGCATAGACACAAGGGGGGGGGGGTCAGAAAAAGTTGCCCCAAAAGTGACAGGTTTGTTAAGAAAAGGAGAAAGAAAAAGTGGTACCTACATACCTACACAGGTGGGCAGGAGAGCTGTGTTTGGAAGTGCTAGATTTAAGAAAGAGATACCTGCATAGACACACACCGGCAGGAGAGCTTCTTCCTATTATCAAAATTTAAATGTCAACTTCCCCATCATTGTTGTTGATGTTTGAAGGTATATGATGAGAGATGTTGGAAGAAAAACAATTCTTATTGAACTCTGCAATTCTATGCAGTGTTTCTAACTGCATGACCTATTATTTATTTATTACTGTCGAAAATATATCTAAGTACACTGCTGAAAGCACAACACCTCTTAGCTGTGCAGATTTCTATTGTAGGGAATGGGAAGACAGAGCTCTTTAAAAAATACTTTATTCTCTAAATTAGTAATGATTTTATATCAGTTTTAAACACATTATGGTTTCAGAATCAACACCATTTAGGTTGTTTGTAAATCACTTTCTCTACTTGACTTTCAACTTTTTAATTATTAAGATTTAAATTCATCTTGGGTTCTGCTAATTTCAAAATATGATAGTCAAAATTAGATTTAAGAATCAAGAGTCCTACATCCAAGATATATTTTCATTATAGTGACTTATTCAATAATCTGGAGAAATCACTTCAACTCATTTGCCATATGGAATCTCCCTTCCTCTATTAAATTTTGTTGATGAGAATCATTTCCATAGAACTCCTAAGAGATTCAGAGGATAAATGGAATTTGGGTTGAAATGAGATATGTATTTTTGCTGACAAATATCTACAGTGGTTTTGAGTATTCATCAAATACAATTTGCATAAAATTGCAATGAACTTTGTAGCCATATTTGTACACATACTTTTCTTTAAAAAAAATGTTTCTTCTAAATGTTTCTGGCAGTCCTGAAAAATGAGATGTGGGAAAGAATAAACATACAGATTACTCATGAGCTTTCAAAGAATCCTCATTCTGTATTCTTCACATAATTTCTTGTGGTTCTTATTGTTCCTGGGGTCAGAAATAAAAGTTTTCAATTCATCCTGTCAAAAGACCTCTTGGAAACTGAGATAAGAGCAAATTTACATCTCTTATCGGTGGTTCTTTTCATTTAGTTCTCTGTACACTTCAGTTATCAGATGGCACTCTGTTATTTATGACTATGGTTTGGCTTATGGCTGTGCAGAGTTTTCTGAACTAACTTAGTCTGGGAGGCAGTTTTCAAACGAACTTTGAATATATGTAAATGGAACTTTGGTGAGAATTGTTCCTTAGTGTATAGTCTTACCTTCTTTAATTAAATGAATATATGAGTGATTTTCCTCAGTATCTTAGGGAAATTTCAGATTATGTTTATTTTCTAGATTAGAAAAGTATCTTTAAACATAAATTATGTCTCTTAGGATTTAAATATCTATCTCTAATATATTAATTGACACACTTAAAAACTTTGTTAAAGTCATGCCAAATCCTAAGAAAAAAAACAAAGCTTACTTTGGTAATGCTGATTTAAGAAAAATGGGTAGCTGGTTTGGCTTACTGAATAAAGTTTTAAAGTTAAAACAACTTTATACTAACAGATGCCACACCAGTCCATCTTACACTATTGTGGTTAGTTATGACACATGTTGGGCTTTAACTTGATGCTCTGTCTTCTTTAAAAATTTTCTTCCTGGGCCTCCCCAGTGGCATAGCGGTTGAGTGCTGGGTTGCGAAGCTGCCCGTAGCCTCTGCAGCGCCGGTTCGATACCCGGCCGCCGGGCGAGGGTCCCACATGGCAGGACAGACCTCTCCTGCTGCCCACTGCTCCCCTCAGCAGTGTACTTCGGTCCTTCTGCCTGCTGTGCTCCCCGCTCTGGCTCTGGTGAATTCTCTCACCCTCCCGCACTTCTGACTGTACCCAGTGCTTGTATAAATAAATAAATCGGAAAAAAAAAATTTCTTCCTGGGGGCCCCTTCACATTACAGTTTTTAAATATCTTGGTATCTTAGAGTTTTCATCATACCTTGGGCAGAGTATAGAGTTTAGCTGATGCCTTGGTTGTCTTTTCACAAGTTCAAGTTTGTTGGTCATTCATCACCTTATGAATCCTTTCATTTTCATGATTACCATTTAGATGCTTAGTCAGTCACTCACTGTAATTGTTAGGCTCCTTTGTAATTAAGTCCTTCTGATTGGATACAGTGTGTTAATAATCCATTGCCCTCATTATCTGGACCTATTTCAGTTCTTCCTAAAACTGGTCTTATGTTTAATAATACTCAAAACAACCCTTGTGTTCTAAAACTCATTAAGTTCTTAGCTGACAGTATAAATACTGTTCTAAAACAGTATCTCTCATTTTCCCTTTCATCTTTCTTTTGAACAGATTGACTCTACTAACATTTTTTACCTGTCACATATGTGTCAGGCAGTGTATTTGACACTGGAGAGCTAAATAAATCATGGCATCTGATCTGAAAGAGTTCATAGTCAACTACATCCTGCTTTGCTGTTTAAGTTCCAAGCTACATAGTAAGACATGTAGGCAATTTTTACCTATGCAGCAGCTCAACAGAAGACAGTTTTATATGTGAGTTCAACATGTTCTAATTTTAGCTTCCTTATGCTTCTCTTCTTCAGAGACTTATTTTTGCAGCATTTAGATGGGATTAATGGACTTGGTTATAACTCCTAACATTTCTCCTTTGAAAGGGGCATGCTTCATGTGCTAAATCAGCTGCTTACTTAAAGGCCATAGGGAGGTGGGAGGAGGTCTGCAACCTAATTTAGTGGCATATTCAGGGACTCATGGGAGATTGCTCAGAAATACTGATAGACTCAGTCATTTTAGCAAGGAGAACTATTGCCAATAGACTGCAGCGATCTAAAAATATGAGAAGAAAGAATGGCTTCTGGTCCTTTTAGAGGGACGAGAGGGTAGTGATTCTAAAGGAAGTATATAGGGCCCCACTAGACTACTAAATAATAACTGTCAGAAGGCAGCTACAGGTTCATAATGAACCCTGATACCACTCTGAACATACTGTAAATTGTTCTGGAAAATGACCCCTCCCTGCTCTGGCAGACAGGTGATCAAGGCCCTCTGCACAGACTTGAAGTCTAAAACAACTGTGCAAAATCTCTTGCCTTCAGGTAAAGCCATTCTTTTCACCCCCCTCTGATGGCTAAGGTGCCTATAAATGAGATTTAACAATGGGCACCCTCCTGCTTTTACATCTCTACAGCACATTTTTTGAGAAAGGCAGAGACTACAATCTGCATTGCTTTCCCCTGCATGTTGATAGCATCTACATATCTTTAGCTCCTGAAAATGTAGAACTAGAAGTCCCCCTAGTCCTCTCCACCTTCAAGAATAATTACATATTCAGGGTCAATGACTCACTGTTGCTACCTATATAAACTAAATTCAAACTTGTGTTTATTGGAACAGCTCTCAAAGAGTAAAATCTGTTAGACTGCTTCCCAGGTTCCATTCCTCACTTTGATTATCTAATAAACTCTTTGTCTAACTATCATTGAAACTTTATTTCCAGTTAAAACCACTTTTTTCCACAACTCCATTGCTTGGCTTTTCTAGGGAAGGCATGTCTGTGGATCCTGAGGTGTGGGATAAGGAAATGCCCACAGTGTCCATTGTCAGTGTTCCTTATAGGGAGCAAGATGAAAGAAAAGCTGCACAAGACTCTTTGTATTATTTCTTCTTAGGAAAAAAAAAGTGGTATTCAAGACACACGAGAGAATTCCCAAAATGCCTACCAACCTCAGCTCAGAAGCTTTCCCATCCTCAGCTGAATGTAACCATTTTGTGTGACTTCAGTAGGATGACAAAGGAATGACCTGTGCTATTTACGACTGCAGTGGTTTGAGAAGAGACTCAGATTGCACCCCCTCATTGATGCAGCTGGGTAGAAGTGAAGTCTCAAATTGCCTCCACATGATGGAGGAATCCTGAACAATTTGCAATTCAAAATGAGGACTATCTTTTTTTTTTCTTCATCTTTTTATCCCTTTTGTTCTAAGTAACTGCTCTCAACTTGGCCTACTTGGGGAGGGGGGGGTGAGGTGGTGGTGGAATTTTTTGTGTTGCATTTATTGTTCCTCCATTTTCAAGGAAACCTAACCTTAGATATTGGGCTGGCTCTAGCAGAGGTGTCAGGGAGTCATGGCGGCAGAGGAGAATTTCCGAGTATATTTTTCTAAATTCTCTTGGTTTTCCAGGCCAAAGTGTTTCTGAACCATATCAGGCCCTACTTTTTCCTGTCCTAATTAGTATGATTCTCTGTCAGAGTCATCTGTGGAGCTGCCTTGGCAGTTCCTTCCATGTGTGTCATCACTGTTGCCAGTTTTTTCCTGTTAATTTTTTTTCAGCTCAGTAATTGGTTGTATTTGTAGAAAATGGTTGGGGATGTTGAGAACAGAGAGATGGCTTTTGTCCATATTCTGGAAAGATCACCTTCCTGCTACTTCAAAGACATGGAGGAAAAAACTATTGAGAAACTTTGCCCTTGGCTTCAGAGACAGAGTCATGATGGCCACATCACTTGTTTTTCTAAATAATAAAACCACCTAGGCATCTCTTATATCTTCTTTTTCTTGCTTTGCTCGTGAAGTCAGAAATCTTATAAATGTACAAGTGATACTATACTTGGGAAATAAATGGATGTGCTTGCTAGATTCTACAGAATCATATTTATCATGCTGCTTACTTCTGGAGCAGGTTGAAAATACTCAGAAAACTCCTTGCTGGACTGTGTTATCAATCTTTCCTTTATTGAAAATATTACGTTTAAAAGTCATATATTTTCTAAACTAATTATTTGCTGTGTCCTATGCTACAGATGTGAGTAATTTAGCTTGGGCAAAACTTTTACTTTGTTTCATTTTGCTCTTTCACAAAGTAGAAATTATTTTGTGATGATTAAGTGAAGTAATGCTCAAAGCAGCCTCTCCCAGGGAATGCAGGGTTTATCTGACATAAGACTGATCCACAGCAATTCTGTTCTTATTCTATGGCTAGCTCTAGAGAGGTACACCAAGAGCAGATACATTTCCTTTCCTTGTTAGCCAAGGATGGTTTCCATTGTGGTAGACCTCTGGGGTGGTGGACTGTTCTATACTATTTGTATTAGTCCCTCTTAACACTCAGCCCTGTTAGTTGCCAAACAAAGCAAGTCCAGTCTGGTACCTGATGTTAAGCTCCAAAGAGAGTGAAATTTATATTGTTTTTATTATTCCAGAGAAGTTTTAGAATCATAACTAATCTACATTTCTAAATTACAGACAGGATATTAGATGATATTGTCAGTCTCCCAGACAGGGGGCTATTATATTAGATGCTTATTTCAGAGATCAGTAAGCTTAAATGATTTCACAGCCATGAAACAATCTATTCTGAGGACTGTTTCTGTTTCTGTCTGTCATTGTTGATGAATTTCTCTGTCATTGTCAAGATTTGCTTGTGCCAGCCCCTAATGGAGAGGCTAGTAATTTTATGATGACGTCGAGGTCCTCTGTGATAAAGCAAGTCTTAATCAGATACGGTTGTTAGGCTGCAGAGCTATAGATTAATGAATATATTTAATGTTCAATAAATATTTCTGAATAACAATGATAAGCCAGATGCTCAAGTACTGAGCCACCTTTTAAAAGAATTTGGACTCCTTTTAAAATAAAACATTTGTATATAAACATTTTTTAAGTATAATCATAGACTTTAAGTAGATTCATAAAATATCAGGGAGATACTTTAATATTCCTGAGATAGCATTCACTACCCCAACTTTTCCATTCAATTCTGCACCACTAGCTGGAGATTTCCCTCTCTATGTATCTTAGACATCTGAATTTCTTTCAGTTCTTTGGAGATGCCCAGAAATCTCCTCCCTCATACCTTTTATTTCAGTTTCTTTTTATAGAAAGTTCTTCACCCTCTACCAGCTGGCCCCTACCCCATATTTAGATCTCATTTTAATCTGACATCTTTTAGAGAAGCGCTTCTTTACTCTCAAAACTCGTGTCTTCAACTTATGATCCCAGTTCTCTATATTATGTATTTTTTAAAAAGATTTTTTTTATACAAAAACTGGGGTACAGGCCAGAGGCATGGGAGGGCGATAGGATTCACCAGAGACAGAGCAGGGAGCAGAACAGGCAGACGGACCAAAGACACTGCTGAAGGGAGCAGCTGGAAAGGCAGGAGAGGTCTGCTGCACCATGTGTTTATCTCCCTGGCTGGCAGGGAATTGGATCCATGCTGCAGAGGCTGCGGATCTTCACAGCGCTGCGCTCAAACGGCTGCGCCACCGGGGAGACCCTTATGTATCTTTTAATTTTTTAATTTTTATTTATTTTTTAATAGAGGCATGTTTTTTATTTATTTATTTGTTTGTTTGTTTGTTTTGTTTATACATGCACTGGGTACAGTCAGAAGCGCGGGAGGGTGAGAGAATTCACCAGAGCCAGAGCGGGGGGCAGAGCAGGCAGAAGGACCGAAGTACACTGCTGAGGGGAGCAGCGGGCGGCAGGAGAGGTCTGCGCGCCATGTGGGACCCTCCTCCGGTGGCCGCGGAGCAGCCGGGGATTGAACCGGTGCCGCGGAGGCTGCAGGCAGCCTCGCAACCCAGCCTCAACCGCTGCGCCACCTGGGAGGCCCTGTATTTTTTATTTTGAGGGAATTTTACATACATAAATAATTTGCTCTATGACTATTTTTGCATTAGACTCTTTTTCCGTGATGGCAGTTATTTTTCTTAACATTGCAGTTCTAGCACACAGTATATTTCCAAAAGATATTTAATAATTGACTGAGAGATCATCTTGTTTAAATCCTTTTTCACATCAGAGCTCTAAAGCCCAGAGATGATAAATGGCTTGCCAAGGAACACATATGCCAAGTCAATCTTAAATTTCCTGACTCTTAGTGTGATGTCTACCCTGCTAATGTGTCAGAGTGGGAATGTGGCCAGCTGGGCTGTGGGAAAAGCTTCTCTGAGTGATAGAGTTTACAAAGGTGGCATTCTGTATGTATGTTCTTGTCTTCCTGCCAAGTTGAATTAAAAAAATATATTGACATATTTTTAGATAAATAGAAAAGTGGTGAAATAATAAAAATGTTATATTCTTCAACTAGATTTTTCAAATGTCAACATTTCTCTCCCCCACCTCTTTTTCTTTATCATCGTTAATCAGTCATACACCTATTCACCAGTAAAATGCAGATATATGGTGTTTCTTTACCCTTAAATAGTTTATCCTATGTTTTGTTATAAAATATAACACAAAAAATATTCCTTTGCATAATACAGCACAGTGATCAAATCAGAACATTAAAGATTATTATATAATCCTCAGTCCTTTTCAAATATTGCCAGTTGTCTCAGTAATGCTCATCCTATCAAAAGGGAATCCAGGCTTGAGTGCTGCATTCTGTTGTCACATCTCTTAGCTCCTTTTAATTTGGAACATTTTTTTCTAGTTTTCTGAAATACCAGAAGTGTTTTGTAGATAGTCCCTTCATTTGGATTGGCTGATGTTTCCTCATGATTAGTCAGGAACACACAGAAGTAGTACTGTGTTCTCACGCAGCTTTCTGCAGTGTGCACGATGCTGTGTGGCTGTCTAACTGGAAGTGTTAACTCCAATACTCAGTTACAGTGCCAGCCTCCAGCCTCTCCACTGTAAAGCCACTACTTTCTCTTTTGTAATTGATAGCTGTGTGTGGGGAATCACTTTGGGACTTTGTCAATATCCTGCTACTCCTAAAATTTTCATCCATGTTTTTTGGCACCCATTGGACTTCTTGCCTGAATCAATTTTTTTATTATTATTATTAATATCATTATTATCATTTAGCAACACCATCTAGACATGCCTGGGCTTCACATTTAGAAAGACTAAATGTAAGACTTTTTTTTTTAAAGTTACATTCCACTGACTTGAAGAAATATCAAATTCCTTCTTTCTGAAATTCCTATTTATTTTTCCCATCACCATCCCTTATGCCCTTTGGTCCTTTCTCTTTCCTGCCTCCCCTTTTTACCTCAGAAACTGTACTTCATTTATTACTGTATACTGGTTTTTATAACTATTTTTCTTTGTCAAATTGTCCAGATCACTTTCCAAAATGGCCGCACAGTCTACATTACCACCAATACCGGGTTTCCCTTTCTGCACATCCTCTCCAGCACTTGTTGTTTGGGGTCTTTCTAATATGTGCTATTCTCTCAGGTAATATCTCATTTTGACCTTATTAATAGATACAATAAACATTTTATATGTATATATATATATATATATACACACACACACATTCTGTTCAAATCTGCTGCCTGTTTATTGCTTTTTAATGTTAAATTCATAAGTTTTTTATATCTTGAATACTAAACTGAGGTAATTTTAGTTTTACAACACTCTATATGATTTAAGGGAATAGTTGCACATCTCTTCAGACATGTGTTACCACACCACACCCACTATTGAAGCACCCATAATCCATTGGGCTCTCCCTTCCCACTCTCCTAACTGTCATTCTGCAGTCATATTTCTAGGGTTAGTTTTGTCTCTTTATTTTGTAACTTTGTTACACATAATGAGTGAAATCATCTAATATTTGTCTTTCTCCTACTGACATATTTCACTGTGACAAATGGTGCAATTTTGAAGAACCTACACTTAGTTTCATTGATATTTTTGGATGGTCTTTTTAATTTCTATTTCACTATTTCTACACTTATGTTATTCATTTCCCTCCTTCTACTAACTTTGTTTTGTTCTTCTTTCCCAAGTTGTTTTAGGTGTAATTTTTACCTGAATCTATTATTATTATGGTTACAAAATGGTGGTTATATAATTTCTTCTATATTTATTAGTTGCCTTTCTACCACAAAGAAGAGATTTGCTCTTCTCATTAGTTTGGTTTTTTTTAGCAGATTGTCTCATGGATTATTGTTTTATTCAGTGGGTTTTAATATTTTACTATTTTGATGTCCAAATTTTCTGAGCTTTGTCAAGTGGGAATCGTTCAAATGGGCTCCTGTACCCTTCTCCTGTGTTTTCATGTTTATTTAATACATTTTTACATTCTGGTGCAACAAAATGTTCCAGGTTCATTTTGTGATCTTCCTGCCTCAACTTTTAATTGGCCATTTATCTTGAGAGCTGTGCTCCTTTCTACTAGGCAATAATAACTTCTGGGCCCTTTTCATATACTTCTAGCTATTTATTTTTATATCAATTATCTCTCTCTCCATATATCTATTCTCCCACACCCAACCTCCATTTCTCTCCTCCATCATTTTTTACACACACTTGTATCTTTATAACATATAGCAAATATAAGGTGTCAGTGTAAACTCATACTTCATATATGTGTATATGTGAAAATGTATACACGTATATGTGGACATGTATTTCTCTTCTGCATTCCATCTCACTTCTTGAACCTGTGCTTTATTATTTTTATACTTTCACTCCACTATATAGATGTATGATGGCTTATTGAACTACCCTTGTCTCTTTGGGTGTTTTGCTTCTAATATTTTATAGTAACAATTCTGCATGGCATTTGTACGCAAATATTTATAAGGTATTAGAGGTATATCGATAGGGTAAATTACTTGAAATTAGTAATTCTATATCTAAGGCAATAAATATGTAGTCTTGCCAGATATTCCTAAATTCCCTTAAATAAGTGTAGTTTCAATTTCTTTCATATCAGCAATATAGGAAAAAGCCATTTCTTTGCAGCTTTGCCAAAGGGGTGTGCTGTTAAACTTTTTATTTTATTTTATTTTTTTTGCCAATCAAATAGTGTACCAACTGGTGTAGCTTTAATTTATATTTCTGTGTTTATGAGTAAATTATATTCTTGTGACTTTCACCATTTTTCTGTTGGAATTTCATGTTTAAGGTTTTTTTATTTTTTGGCATATTGAGGATGACACTTTATCTGTGATTAAATTTACAAGTATTTTTGCTTAATTGTTCGGTTTCTCCACTAATACATAAACTGAACTGCAGGAATTAGCCAGTGAATTAGATGACAGAAGTCAATGAGACATTAAATTAGAAAAGAAGTAAAAAATGATCTGTTTGAAGATGATATGATCATATCCCTGGAAAACTCCCAGAGAATCTGTGATAAAACTAACTCAACAGAAATGATGACTCAAAAAATAAACAAGTAATGTGTCAAGATATAAGGTTAACAAAAGTTAACCAGTCATAAAATGCTGGAGAAATCTCATTTATAATAGCAACAAAGAAGATAAAATACTTCCCTAGGAGGAATCCATATTGATATATTTTGTAGTACTTTTTACAAATTCAATAGTATTTGAAACTCCCTTTGAAAACTTTAAAGATTCCAGCTCATTCTAGATGGTTCCACATGTTCTAGGAGGCATATTTTTGTCTCATAAGGAGGTAGCATGCCCTAACCTGAGTTCTCAAATACCTATGAATCAAAAATTCCTAAAGGTCAGTGGACACTTAATCATAGTTATAGGAAAGACTTTCTGAGCTGAAGAATTTTCCAAGTCAATGACAGGAACTAAGGGAAGAGGGTCTAGTTATTTGGATAAGACAGTTGGCAGAATAGTAGATTATCATGGTCTTAGAGAGAAGGGGTAGATTTAGTTTCTGGTGAAATTAGGAAAGGGAAACAGGGCAGAAACTCAGTCTGAAGTCTTAGCTTAAAGAGTTATGATGAAGAGTCAAGGCAGAAGCCACAAATGAGAGCACATTTGGGTAGCTGAGAAGGTTCACTCAGGATATGTGGAAACTTGACCTTGGGCAGAAGAATAATTTTAAACATTCAGTCTTGCCAAAATGTTCTTCTTGTGTTTTGTGGTAAAGCTGAATCTAGGGATTTTAGTATTAAAGACCCACATCTTCTATGATAGAAAAACCTCATTTATCTTTAACCTTAGGCACAAAAAAAAAAAAAGAAAAAGAAACTGAGAGGAAGCATGCAAGAAAATGAAGATTTGACGTGGAAGAGAATTTAATCTATTTATTTGGGCTACATGTGCTTCCTCTGAGCTGACTAAGCTGAAAGGGTGCCTTCCTAGTATCATAACCATCAATTTTCAGTATTAAGTAAATAATGTTAACAGAAAAAAAACATGCTATTTTAATTTGACCTTTCTTTTTCTTGCCTTTTGGCCATTTTCATTTGTGTTCAACAAAATAAAGTTTTCTGTTACATAAAGAAAAAGCTGGAAGTTTAGAGAGTGGTTTCTATCTATGTAGGTGGCCTATGCCATTCCTAGGCATATAATTAAATATTACTTTGTTATTTTTTTATTTTTTAGTGTGGCTTTTTATTTTTATGTAATTTAAATTTTGAGTACTCTCTTTTTTCTCTCCATATACACATGTAGATGCAGATAACTTATAATATTAATATTTTTTTCTCATAAGTGGAAGATATGATTCCTTTATACTCTTAGCTACTTCAGAACCAAGAAAAAAGGATTCCTCTTACATAACCACTATGGAATTATTGATAGAGGGAATTTAACATTGATATCATACTGTTATCTATAGTCCATATTTAAATATTGTTAGTTGGCCTGATAATGGTATTTATAGCTATCTGTTTCCTACTTCAGGATCCAGTCCAGCATTATATATTTCATGTAATTCTTATGACTTTTTAGCCTCCTTTTACCTGAAACAGTTCTATCTGATATTGTGAATGATAGTCACAAGAAATGCATTTTGGGCAGAGATACCAGTGAAAGGATGTTGGTTCCTTTCGGTATGTCATTTCGGGAATCAAATAATATTCGTGTATTTGAATATGGGTGGTGTTAGCTCTGATTTCTTGATTGAGGTGTAAAGTCTTTAAGACTTTTCCTTTACTAGGTTACTATTTATCTCTTTGTAATTAAGTAATTTGTGGAAAATATTATGAGTCTATGCAAATGTATTCTTTTACCATTAATTCACTAACTAATTTTACTATTCATTAATGGTTTCTGTGCATTATCATGCCTTCTATATTTATTGCTTGGCATTGGACTGCAAGAAAGAACTTTCCCTTCCTTCGATTTACTGGTTTATTCATTTGTTTGTATTAATATAGACTTAGGAGTTTTGTTCCAGTCAAGAAGTTCTAATTCATTACCAACAATATTATATTTTGATGCTCACATTGTTCCAGATGATTTCATACTGGTTCCTGGATGAATTTAACATGTCCCCATCACATTGTGAACACTTACTAGTATATTATTCAGGACTCATTTTGTACATTTCCTGCCTCATCCCTGGAATAAGTCCTTTCTCCTAGGAGCTTTGACTTTTCTTTTGATTTAATTAGGTAAAACCCATGCAGTCAAATGCTTTTTCAGTCATCTAACTGCCCCAGCACAACTCTGTATTCCAGACTCACTAGCCTCCTCAGTGCTCTGCACATAAACAGCATTAACATCTACCATGCTTACTCTGCTTCTTCTGTGGTCCCCAAACTTCAGCCCATCTGTGAGGTCTGGTTCTTTTCCCTTTCTTCCCACAAAGGAAGCAGGGAAGAGAAATCACTGTCTCATCTTTAACTCATTTATCCCCAGGCTTCATTTCACTTAAGTAGATTGACTAGTTAAGTGCCTTCCTTGCATGTTTTCAATAACTTATGAAATTGGAAAAAGACGTTAATCTCCTGGGTAGAGGGGGTTTATTTGCTTTCTCAGAGATTATAAACACATCTTCAGTTTTTTGCAAGAATATTTAATGTATTCTCTAGCTCCACTCTAGCCCAACTCCCTGCACCAAAAGTCCCCTATGAAACCCCAGCCCATAATCATTTCTCCCTACTCTGAACTCCTATGACACTGGGAAACTGAACCACACAATTTAACTTTGTTTACATGCCTGTTCTATGATTGCTTCAAGTTTTCCATGGTGGTTATTAACTATTTTAGGGAAAACTCTTTCATACATACATACACACACACACACAAATAATGATTATCTCACAGTGTCTGACCTCATTCCTTATATTCAAATACACAGTTCCTAGCTCTAAGCCACATGCATATAGATGAATTAAATGCTTTTTGAAGAAATGAATACTGATCATAGAATTCACATAGCAAATTGGAAGAAATTGTGCTAGAACATAGCTTCCCTTATCTCCATAATGATGTTTTCTCAATTCCAAGATATCATACCATATAAATCCCCAAACACTGCCATCTGTTAAGTATTATTCTGTAGCACCCAGATATTACAATCTTGTAATCCTTTTCTTTTCCCTCTTTAGAATAAATATTAGAATAAAAATTCCATAGAAATGGGAGATGGAGGAAAGCATGGTTCTGTGACATACATAGGTATTCCTTAAGTCCCATGAAATCATACTTAGTAAGAAGCAATTGTGATGGTCTCCCTTCCTATGGCTGACTTCTGCATAGCAGATTCAGTCAGTATGTCCTGTGGAGAACAGAGAAAAGACATCTGGATGTCTGCATCTGGTATTGACCAGTGTTGATTTCTTTTTTTTTTTTTTTAAAGATTTATTTATTTATTTATTTATTTATTTATACATACATACATACATACAAGCACTGGGTATAGTCAGAAGCATGGGAGGGTGGGAGAATTCACCAGAGCCAGAGTGGGGAACAGAACAGGCAGACTGACTGAAATACACTGTTGAGGGGAGCAGCAGGCATGGCAGGAGAGGTCTGTGGTGCCAAATGGGACCCTTGCCGGAGGCCGGGTATCGAACTGGTGCTGCAGAGCTACACAGCCCAACGCTCAACTGCTGCGCCACCAGGGGAGGCCCAGAGCAGTGTTGATTTCTGTTGACTTTTTACTTTTTCCGTTAAATCTATTTCACAAGTATTTATTTTAGTTTTAGATACAGATTTTCATAGCTGTTAACCAGAAAAAGCCCTATGATACTCTTATTCCAGAATGTCTGTGGAATCTATGTTTTTGATTTTTATTCATTAATTCCGTACATGCTGGAAACCTACTACATGTCATGCCCCATGATAGGTTCTTGGATAAGGAGAGGTTTTCTGAGGAAGTATTATTTTAAGTGATGCCTGTCGGATGAACAGAAGGTTCCAGGTGACCCCTAGCAGGAAATGGATTTTAGCAGAGGGAACAGCAGAGGAACTCTCAGGGGTTGTAAAAAAAATAGTTTAGGAGGAGATTGCAACTGTAGGTAGGGACTCCATCACAAGGGGTTTTCAGGTTTCTGGACTCCAGAGTTCCTCCCCACCCCCTAATGACTGGCACCGAAGGGTAGTGTTTTTCTCTTTCACATTTGTATTTCTGGGTCTAACATGGTATGTGGCACAATGTACTCTGATTTCCTTTAATGTCACAGCTCAATCTATGTCTGTGGAATGAGTAACATACAGAACCAGTGCCATGCTACAGTATAATTCTGGCACCATAAGAAATTCATATGAACGATTTTTCTAAATCTAGCTTTGACTGTAATCAACATTTTAGACCACATATCATGAAACAGAAAATACTACTCTAAATTTGAGGACCTCTTTGCTTCATCCTCTTGCCTTTCTTACGTTAAAGAAAGCCTGCATTTACACATGCCTATTTTCCTGAGTGAGCTAATTCATTTATCTTTTTTTTTTATAGAGGCATGTTTATTTATTTATTTATTTGTTTGTTTGTTTGTTTTTGTTTATACAAGCACTGGGTACAGTCAGAAGCGCGGGAGGGTGAGAGAATTCACCAGAGCCAGAGCTGGGAGCAGAGCAGGCAGAAGGACCGAAGTACACTGCTGAGGGGAGCAGCGGGCGGCAGGAGAGGTCTGCGCGCCATGTGGGACCCTCCTCCGGTGGCCGGGGAGCAGCTGGGATCGAACTGGCACTGCAGAGGCTGTGGACAGCTTCGCTACCCAGCGCTCAACCGCTGTGTCACCAGGGATGCCCTCATTTATCTTTTTTATCTCGTTTTCATTTCTTCTCAAGTGAATGATGAAGGTGAAAGGAGGTACTTTTTCAGGTATTCTTGTAGCCTGTCTTTCTCATCTAGCTTTCATCCAGGTGAAACTCTAGAGTCTTAAGGTGGGTGCAAGGAAGGATACAGAGGACTTTCATCTTTCCTTAGCATCTTCAAAAGTTTTTTCCTGATTTCAACAATAGCATTGATTTTGCATGTTCTCTGTTCTGTGCGGTATTATAAATAAAATCTTAGCAGAATAGACAGTTTGCTTATTTTAGACCATTTATATTTTTTATTTTACAGTCACTCAACTGTTTCATGCTTTTGAAGAAGTGACAATTTTTCCTAAGAACATGGCCACTTTGACCTTCTGCTCATTCTCCTTCATAGTCACACTGCAAACTGTTTGTTCTGGGTCCAGCATTTTGAGGAGTGATGAAGATCAATTATTCCTGCTAGGCACAAAGAAAGTTATTTCACATGTTACCTAAATTTAAGAGACAAAGAACACTGCTTGATTAACCTGTCAGCAAGAGCTCAGGAAGAAAGTGTTTCCCAACAAGCTGAAGAACACATTTCTAAAACATCTGTCAACACTAATGTGGGACTGAGGATTGGTACCAGTGTAAAACAGAGCTCAATTTTGCTCTCTAATTTTATAAAAATCAGTAGGGAAGGCAAAAAATAGTGGGATCTCTTCTAATCTACTGGAGAAATACTCAGGTAGAAAAGATTTAAATGATCCCAATGCAATCTTGTATTAATTCCCTTATGTGTATATCCTGGGGGCATAAAAGTAGATGGAGAGAAAAGAATTTTGTTGCTAACATTTAGGTTAAAAAAAAAAATCTTGGCCTGTAGGAGAGTTAATTGAATAGGTTGTAACTGTGAAATAAATGTGAGATGGTAAAGTCTTACTACATGTGCTTTCCAGGACAGGAAACCATCCATGACTTCTGAGAATATGGCAAGTTATATTTTGCTACAAACATCCACTCCAATCTCCCCTCAGAGACCATTCTGAATGACAAAATAGTTCTTTCTTTGCTTTTTATTAGGTAACATTAGTTTGCAAAATTGCATCAGTTTCAGATGTATAGTTTCTTACTGCAGCAACTGTGTATTTCACACCACAGCTACCACCGTATGTCCAGTTATCTACCACAAAGCTATTTCCTGCTTCCACTTCCCTCTGATGACCACCATTTTTTGTTAGCGTCTAAGGGGTTTGATTTGCTGTGTTTGATTATTTTTGCTTTTCTTTATAGTCTATTAAATGAGTGAAATCGTACAGTATTGGTCTCTCTCCTTTTTATTTATTTTACTTAGCATAATTTCCTTGAGATCTATCCATATTGTCAAAAATGGAATTATTTTACTTTTTTGGTCTGAGTAGAATTCCATTGTGAGTGTGCATGTGTGTGTGTTGTATCTTCTTAATCCATTCATCTGTTATTGAGCACTTGCATTGTTTCCATATCTTGACTATTGTAAATAGCTTTACAATGAACACAAGCAAGCAAGCATATGACCTCTTGAATTAGTGTTTTTTACGTTCTTCTCATATTTATCCAAAAATGGGATTACTGGATCATATCATAATTCTGTTTATACCTTGTTGAGGAACCTCCATACTGTTTTCAAAGTGGATGCACCAATTTACATTCCTACCAACAGTTTATGAGAGTTTCTTTTCTCCACATTCTTACCAGAAATTATGATTTCTTGACTTTTTGATGTGAGGTAAATATCATTGTGGACTTGATTTGCATTTTCCTAATGATAAATGATGTAGAACATTTTTTCATTTGTCTGTTTGCCACCTGAATGTACTTTTTAGTGAAATGTTATTTAGATTTTATGTCTATTTTAAGATAAGGTTGTATTTTTTGTTCTTGAGTTGTACAAGTTGTTACATATTTTGGATATTAGCCCCCTGTCTATCTCCTTTTTCTGACATATGGTTTGCAAGTATCTTTTACCACTCAGTAGGCTGCCTTTATGTCTTAATGATGGTTTCTTTGTGCAGCAGCTTTTTAGTTGATGTAGTCCCATTTGTTTATGTTCTCTTTCATTTTTTTAAGATTATTTATGCATATAAGAACTGGGGTACAGGCCAGAGATGTGGGGGGAGTGAGAGGATTTACCAGAGACAGAGTGGGGAGCAGAACAGGCAGATTGACCAAAGTACACCACTGAGGGGAGCAGTGGGTGAGACAGGAGAGGTCTGCTGCGCCATGTGGATTGCTCCCTGGCCAGCCGGGGATCGAACTCGTGCTGCAGAGGCTGCAAATTGCTTCATAGTGCGATGCTTAACACTTTGAGCCACCAGGGAGGCCCTATTCTCTTTTATTTCTCTTGCTGTTGGAAATGAATTCACTAAGAAATTACTAAGGTGATGCACCCCTATGTTTATAGCAGCAATATTTATAATAGCTAAGCTTTGGAAACAACCCAAATGCCCAAAAATAGATGACTGGATCAAGAAGATGTGGCACATATACACAATGGAATATTACTCAGCAATCAAAAAAGATAAACACATGCAACTTGCAGCATTATGGATAGAGCTGGAAGGGATCATGCTCAGCAAAACAAGCCAGAAAGAAAAAGAAAAATACCGGATAGTCCCACTCATAGCAGGAATCTAGAAAACCTAAATAAGGGACCCGGAAAAAGAATAACTATAAGAAAGAAAAAATCAAAATCAACAAACAACTATGAACCAGAGACACACTATGCAGGGTGGGGAAAGGAGGAATTGGGGTCAAAATAAGGGGGTTTCAATTATATGGGGAATGTAAAAATAAAATTAAAAAAAAGAAATTACTAAGGTGAATGTAAAATAAGCAGTTCTTAACTGGAATAATAAGCACCTACTGGAATGGTGACAAAGTATATGAATGAGAGATGGTTTTCAAAAAGATTCCTCAATCTTGAAACATGAATATTTGTTATGTAAAAAAATGTTGGAAATCTATGTTCCAACCTGGAAGCAATGTAGAGAGTGGCAAACTGACATATCATATTTTGTTTTTTTTAAAAAGATTTATTTATGTATTTATACAAGCACTGGGTACAGTCAGAAGCACGGGAGGGTGAGAGAATTCACCAGAGCCAGAGCGGGGAGCAGAACAGGCAGACTGACAAAATACACTGCTGAGGGGAGCAGCAGGTGCGGCAAGAGAAGTCTGCGCATCATGTGGGACCCTTGCTGGCTGGCTGGGGATCAAACCGGTGCTGCAGAGGCTGCGGGCAGCTTCGCAGCCCAGTGCTCAACCACTGCGCCACCAAGGAGGCCCACATCTCATGTTTTTTAATTTATAGTTTTATCATAGAAAATGAAAATCTTTGCATTACTGCCAGTCAATAGGAATTTGTGAATTCCTTTTTCTCTGCTATTATTTGCATGCTGGGAGTATCTTTGGAAGTCAAACTTGTTCAGACTCTGTAACAACCCTTTGAAAGGATTTTACTTTTCCCTATTAGCCAAAGAATGACTAATTCTACCTCTCGTAATGGGTTATTCTTTTGCACTTGGTTGATTTTGCTCTTGTAATGATATTTTAAAAAATGTGATAGTAATGTGGGCTTTTTTCCTCCTTCAGATTGTATCTCTGTAGTTTCCTTCCACTTATAGAGACTTCTCAAGAATGCTTGTATAGTGGGGTGGAAACCAAGGTATATGCAGTCAAATTTTAATATTGACTTCAGGTGAAGTCAGACTATTTGAGATTGAGTGGGAGAGGCTTTCAACAAAGACTGTTGAAATTGAAAATCCAAGTTTTGATTACTAATTCCATACCTGTTTTCCTAAGAAATGCCTACTGTGTCTCACAAACTTCTTCTATCTGTACATTGTCTATGTTTTTTCCCCTATTCATTAAACACATATTTAATGAAACCCTGGGACATGCCACTCCCTTTGTAAAGGTATTATTGCTGTTCCATCATGCAGTTAGCGAAGTCAGAGGATGACCAGGCTATTTCAAAGCAACATCAGGATTATACTGGGACAAAGCAGAATGGACAGTAGATACTTCGAAGGCACCTGTTCTGTGGGAAGGTGGTGGACGCTGGCAATAGAAGGCTGTCACTGGTGACTTTGCAGTGCTACTAGTCTCCTTCAAAATATGTTGATTTCATCTGAAAATCATTTGGAATAAAATGCTAAAATCAGTTTGGGAAGTCATACCTGGAAGCAGCTGGTAATGTGCTGGTGGACTGTAGCAAAGCAGGGAAGTCCTAGCATAGCACTTCTCTTCCTTGATCAATAGATATGCAAATGAGCAATTAAAAAGCAGCCTATAAATTAGATGTTCTAATGTCTCTATTTGATAATCCATGTGGAATCCAATTCCAAGTTAGTTCGATCACTTTGTTCTCTTACCCCCAAACATAAATCAAAGGATTAATGGCCTTAAGTTATGGAAAAGACCTTGAAAAAATACCTGTCTCTCCACAAATCCCCTCATTTGCTATCTTAAAGAAGGTCCTTGCTTTCCCTTTAACTCCCTGGGCAGATGAAGTTCTCTCTGAGATTGAAATCTCCTTTGTCTAATGAATTAGAGAGAGATGAATCTTGAAATAATGATGTGTCATAGATCACCTGAACTGTAGCATTAAAGAAAAAGTTAACTCTTAGAAGGAATGTATGAGATTTAAAGAAAAGGAAGTAAAAAAGGATTTGTGATTTCCTAAGCACATAGTAGCTATTTCTTTCACTGTACACTGAAGCTTTTTAGTTTGATGTTGCCCATTTGTTTATTTTTTGTTTCCCTTGCTGTTGGAGTTGAGTCCCCAGGAGGTTGATATTCAGGGGTGTATCATCTGTTTTCATTATGTATTATATATTTCAGGTCCAAGTCTTTAATCCACTTTTAATTAATTTTGTATATGGAGTTATTACTAGTAAGGAACTAGTTTCATTCTTTTGCATGTGACTGTCCAAGTTTCCTAACACCATTTGCTGAAGAGAATTTCCTTTCTCCATTGTATGGTCACGGATCCTTTGTCATAGATTAACTATCTATTTATGTGTGTGATTATTTCTGGGCTCTCAATTTTGTTCCATTTGTAGGACCTGGTATTAGCAAAATTCTGATGGAATTGTATATAGGTGCACCTGTTCTTTTTGGAAGACTGATCTCTCTCTCCATTTTTTCTTTCTTGTTTTTTTTTTTTTTTATTTCACACACACACACACACACATTTCAGACAGGATTTTGGCTCCAACAAGAGTCCTGACCCAGATCCACCTAGCACAAAGACATCTTGAGAAGTAACTGACTAGAACACACTGTTGAAGGTCTCATGATATATTTTCTACCTACTCACTGAACACAGAAAACTTTTGTTTTTTAATTGACTTTGCAGATCTACAATAACCTCCTCTTGTGTGTGGGCTGTGTAAGATTGTACGTTTTATGATATCTAGGAGTTATTCTCTCCTAGCAGTCACTGGATTTAACGGAATTGTTTGTAACTTGTTTTGTCTGACTCATGCTTAATCTAATTTATTTTTTTGTTATAAACACTTGAGAAAAAAACTTATATAATAATTTTCTCTGCCACATAGTTGCTTCCATTATCTTGTTTTAATCAAATTTTCTATAGCACAGTAAAGTTTAAATTATATTCAAAGTGTGGAAAGAAATTCAGAGAACATTATATTCCGAAATCTTATGGATTATTTGATATTTCCATTTGTTAGTTCTCTTTAGAAAAAAAACTAATTTTCTGCAATCAACTCTCAATTTGCATTAATGTAATAAACATCCTAATATTGAATTGGGTTCCATTTTATGTGCACCATTTAGTCAGTAACAAAGTGAAAAACACAGACTTCATTTTCTCCTGAACAATACAAAGACATTACAGTGAAAATGAGTAAGATTACCTGTGATACTTTCCCATGTCTGAGTGCACTGTAATGCAGACTTTGTTGTGCTGTTTTTTTTTTTTTTTCACTGTTTTACTGAGTGATGCTACTTTCCATCATATGTTATGTAAATCAAAAGTCTGGGAATCCACCTTAATACTACCTTCCCCTCACAGCAAATACTCAGTTCATCACAAGGTCTTATCCACTATCTCCAACCCTTCGGTCTGTTTTTATCCTCCCTGCCACCTCTAGAAACTAAGCTACCATCCTCTCTCACTTTGACTACCAGAATTAACCTTACAGTTTTGCCCCTGTGTTAACTCTTCACCTCTTTTAATTTAGTAACCGCTCTGTAGCTTTTCAAAATGCAAATAATCACTACCAAGTTAAAACATTTTATTGGTATTGAACTTAGATTAAATCACTCATCTCTTCACAATAACCTGTGTGGTCCTTTTACTTTATCTTACTTGAAATACTTCCTTCATGAATCAAAATGCCAAGGAAGGTCAGAATTGTTACTTTCTTCATGCATTAATCTACTTTTGTGCTATGTTTGTCATAAGATAATTTTTTTGAAGATTTATTTATGCATACAAGAACTGGGGTACAGGCCAGAGCTGCAGAGGGTGAGAGGATTCATTAGAGACAAAACGGGGAGCAGAACAGGCAGACTGACTGAAATACACTGCTGAGGGGAGCAGCGGGTGAAACAGGAGAGGTCTGCTGCGCCATGTGGGTTGCTCCCTGGCCGGGAACAAACCAGCGCTGCAGAGGCTGAGGAGAGCTTCACAGCTCGGCGCTCAACCTGCTGTGCCACCAGGGAGGCCCTGTCATAAGAAAATTTTTTTACCTCTGTGTATCTTCAAGTATCTCTTTTAAGAGTATTAACATTTTAAGGATTATCATCTTATTACTCCAGTTAAGGATTCTTTTTCACATACTAACAGAAAAAAGCCCTGGCAACCTAATGTGTTGGTGATGCTGGATGGGGATTAATTGTAGTGATAGGTGAGAAGGTATTTGTGAAAACAGAGGGAAATGAAAACATGTAGAGAGTAGCAGGTTCAGAAGGGAGTAAGATAGTATGTGAAATTTGCAAGATTGTGGAGATCAACTTTCCTAATAATATTTAAAAAGGAAGGGAAGTCCCAAATGAGATACAGAGAGGTCAGGTATTGGTTAGGTAAGAAGATGCCTGTTAGAACCTTAACCTAGGTGAATGAAATTATGTTGTAAGAAAATGGAGAAAAAAGGCTTGAAAAAAGGGAATAGTACCTATGAGTTTCATCTTGAGTTTAAGGGACTTGACCTGGAGTCACACTACAAAAAAAAAAAAAAAATGTGTGTGTGATCTATCTATCTATCTATCTATCTATCTATCTATCTATCTATCTATCTATCTATCTATCTATCTATCTATCTATCATCCATTCTTCTATCCATCTAACTGGGTGTATAAAAAGAGAAATGAAGAGAAAAATGACTCAGTTGTTGGCCTCCCTGGTGGCGCAGGTGGTTGTGAAGCTGTCCGCAGCCTCTGCAGCGCAGGTTCGATCCCAGCTGGCCAGGGAGAAACTGAACGTGGCGAAGCAGACCTCTCTTGTCTCACCCGCTGCTCCCCTCAGCAGTGTATTTCATCAGTCTGCCTGTTCTGTTCCCCGCTCTGTCTCTGGTGAATCCTCTCACCCTCCCACGCATCTGGTCTATACCCTAGTTCTTGTATCAATAAATAAAAAATAATTTTTAAAAAAGACAAAGACTCTGTTGTAAAAAAAGAAAGTACTACATAGAAAAGATAGTAATTAAGATAAACCTTTTTCCTAGAAGAAGAATAAAATATAGGAAAAAATGACGACCTGGAAAAGACAGAATAAAGGTAAATCTGACTTTGTTACACACATGGACTTATATGTATATATTGAATTTATTTGAACTGTATGTAGTTTAATCTCTAAAATTCCATCTAAATGAAAATAGTTGGCTTACATCACATGTGTGATCCTACAGAAGGAAATGCAGTGGGGAAATCCCAGGAGAAACTTTCATAAGAGGAGAAAAAGTGACTCTTGAAGGAAAACCCCACTGAGAACCTGAGTAGATGCTACCAAGTGTTTTATATAGAGTCAGGATAAGAAGTTAATCTTCTCATTTTATCTTCTGAAACTATCTCCCATCCAACATCAGTTGCCATGGTTTCAATAGCCCACAGTAACCCTCAGAGATACAATCCATCCTCCTGAAGCAATGGTTTGAGCTCCAGTCCAGCAGTCAATTCCCACCCTTCTTCCTTGAAAAACTTACTTCTTTGCCTGTTTTCCATAGGATCTTTTCAGAGGGAATGGCTTCTGATTAATAATCTAGTGATTAAATAACTGTCAAACCATTAAATAAGCGATAATTTCAAATTAATTTCTATACCTTTAGCAATGTATTTTATTACCCCTCTCAAGAGCAATCATGTTTAAAGTGAAGCATCCTGGAGACACTAAGACAAGAATCAATAAAGAGAATATCTATTAACCAGAGGTGTCTGTCAATGGTAAGCTTAGGAGCCAGAGAAGTTTTCACACACCAAATCAAATATAGGTTGTTTTCATGAGAACCAAAACCAGTTGTAATCACACAGCTTGTTGTCACTTATTAACAGGACACTACAGTCTAAGAAATTGTTGCCTAGGAAGATGTGGTTAAAAATGAAGTTAAAAATAATAATTGTGCATTTCAGGAACTTTTAGAAAATCCATGTTTTCAGAACAGTAGGTGATAAGCGATCCTCCTTAGTCCTTCTCAGCACACTGGATCTCTCTCTGAGATGCATGTAATAACTGATCAATTTTTAAGACTGTCTTCCAATTCTTACCTTGCTTGATCTGTCCGAATAATTTTGTTGTGATCTTTACCACGATAATCAATACCAATCAATCTCCCTTTTACCAGTGTTGTATTCACCTTTACCTAAGTCCATCCCAAGGGCCATAATTGTCTCATCTTTTTCTTATGTTCTCCAAGATGCTACTAAAATTCTGTCAAGGGAATATAGTGACATGGCAGTGAGCAGTAAACTTGTCTTAGCTTCAGGTTGTTGGGCTGGTATTTTCAGAACATTAACAGTTGACACACTAGCTTCCAGTGGGTTTTATAAATTGTTTGCAAAAATGTCATCCAGCAGATTTTCATTGGATATAATTTAGATTTTCTTAATAGAAAGCTGTAATGTTTGAAGATGCTTGTGGACTTTCCAGTAGGATATTTGGAGTCCAAACACAGGTATCTCAATGGCTTAGGCACAATCTTAGAAGCCAATAAAGATTGACCTTTCCAATTCACCTAAGACCTTCCACTACCTCCACTGACTATATCATAATGAAAGCTTTGAAGCATTTAACTCTATTTTATCCATCACTGTCATTTCCTCCACTGCTATACATATCCAGAAAATAACTCTGTAAAAGTACATACAGAAATGATAAAACAAATAGGGTATTTATGAAAGCTGAAAAATGTGATAAAACAACAATTGCTTATGTATTTGTACTGTCTTCACAGATAGCATAGAACAATTAGAAAATTAACTAGAGCCATTAGGATGTTTAAAGAAATGAGATTAATGATTGCAAAGAATATCATATCCACAATAAGTGCCATTTCTGTTGCAAAGCATAAATGATTTCCTGAGAGCGGAAGAAAATTTTCTTTAACTTTCTGAGATGGCCAGTCCTCTGTAATCAAAATGTAGTCTTCCAAGCTAGCAAATTTTTCTCATTATTGGTTGAATATTTCTATGTCCACTCATGGAATTTCTGAAAAATGTACTTATTGCTGATTTGGCAATGTCCCATGCTTATTTATATCTGATTTAATGATTTAGCTAGAAACCAAAAGGACCACTGACCATGAAGTGGTTTTGAAATTAGATTCAAATTTTTGACTTAGGTTACAAGATGAAACAGGGATGTTTTCCTAATTTATTGTGCTATAGCCCAGTGAAGTCCTCATCAAAGCACTATTCCTTATTTACAGTGATAAATTATCTGTGAGAAAAATTTCTATTTAGAATATTAATAAATGACACTATCATATTTCATCTTTACAATACCCTTACGAAACTTGTGCTGTTAACACTGTTGCTCATATTGACTAACTAAGACTCTTAGTTAGTCTTGTTAATTAATAACCCAGCCAAGCTCATACAGTGAGGGAAATGACTGTGCTAGTTTTGCTCGGCCTGTAAGATGCAAGTATCAGGAACAATACCATATTTGTACTGTATATCCTTTGGAGTTGCACCTATTATGCAACATATAGTCATGTCTTTTTTTTTTTTTAAGATTTATGTATTCATGCATACAAGAACCAGGGTACAGGTCAGATGCGTGGGAGGGCAAGAGGATTCACCAGAGACAGATTGGGGAACAGAACAGGCAGACTGACGAAATACACTGCTGAGGGGAGCAGCGGGCTAGACAGGAGAGGTCTCCTGCGCCATGTGGGAATCTCGCCGGCCAGCTGGGATTGAACCCGCGCTACAGAGGCTGCAGACAGCTTCACAGTGCTGTGCTCAACTGCCTGTGCCACCAGGGGAGGCCCTATAGTTATGTCTTGATTGAATAAAAAATCTATTGAGTGATGTGAACAGATAGACACTGGATTAATGTCCATAACATTTTATGATTTAGCTAGAAATCAGAAGGACTATGGAGAGCATAACAGATAATTCAGTGAAAAATTCTTTTTATTTTCTCTCAAAAATATAAGTTGATTAACTGGATTATTACTTATAAAAAGAGAGAACCAAATTTCTTTCATTTACTCAATAAATTTTTACTCACTGTGTGTACTTACTATGGGTTGGACATTGTGCAAATGCCCTGGAAGCAGAGCTGAGAAAAACATAATCCCCACTTCTTACTTTCCAGTTCATGGTAGGGGCTGGGGAGGAGAAATAAGAGGAGGGTTAGGGATGGGGAGGAGGAATTCTATGATGAAAGCACAGTGTGACATGGAACAAGGTCAAAAGTCCAGAAACTTTTCTTCTAGTCACAGATAGTAACTGGACAAAGGAGGATTCAAACACTGGAAGTCTGATTCAAGAGCCCATGTTCTCATACCTTGAAGTTATAGCACTTAGTTTCCCTCCTAAGTGTAGTCTAAATGAAACAGGGTTATGGACAAAATCACCACTAAGATCTGCACTTGCTTGGGGTTCTCTTACCTTATGCAACTACACAGATTGAAACTGAAACAGTTTCAGGAAGAGAGTTCAGTTCCATGAAATACAGTCTTTTAATGTGCTGTAAACTTTTAAACTTTATAAAAACTTTTTTCATGCTTTACAACTAAAGTGCTGATAAGATATATTACAAATGCTTTCCATATGACTTATTAACAACACCTAGGAAGTTCTATGGTTACATGAACCGCTGCTTGAAAATCAGTTCACCCATCATGACAGTCTGTCTTTGGCAGGAAAGAGTGTTTGGAATGGATTCCAGGATGAATCACATTTTAATAATTGCATAAGATTACTGATAAATTCAAGGTCACATTGTACTTATTTGAAAAACTAAACAAGAAGTAAATAGACACAATTTATAGCTTTTATTTACAACATGTTTTCATCTAACCAACAAAAGTTTTCTTTTGTAAAGACTCAACCTCAAGATACACTACAGGGACATTTCCATTTCTGTAACTTCGTCAGTAACACAATCAGAGTGGTGATGTGCAATGTTCTGTATCACTGTGGGGGACACAGAACAGTTTGCTGAATAACTTGACAAATGAATATTTGTTTAAGACAGTCTAGAAACCAGTGTCTGAAGAGTGAGTGAAAGGCCGTATGTCTCAAGAGAACCTTAAACAAGTCCAAATCTCTGAGGTATAAGAGTGAATGCAGTGCTGATGAGAAAGTTGTCTCTGATTCAATATGTATTCTGTGCACAGTGATTCAACAAAGTCACTCAGCCATGGTTGAGTGACATTTACAATGTGCCGAGCACTGGAGTTACAATAATGAGTTGGAAAGACAGATGAGCACTATTTGCTTGAAACTCAAGGTATAATAAGTTAGACAACCAAACAAGTAATAAAAATAAAGTGTAATGGGGGAAGACATAGTTTTCTATGGGCGTGAGTCAAGAATTTTGCTAGTTGATTCTTACTTCTTTGATGTTTATGGTTTGATAATAATCCTGTTTCCGGGGTCCAAGTTCTGTGGACAGGGCATCTAGTCTTAAGTGTTTATGCTGCCCCACAGTCCGAGGAACACTGGATGTGGGTGATAGGGCTGAGTGTGGGTAGAGGTGGGTCACTTCTGCTCATAACTTCTAAACCTCGTTGTTCATTTGGAGAAAGAGGGTGGCACCCATTTTGTCTGTCTCCAAATCACATTTCTAGCTTCTAAGTCTGACCTTGTTGAAAGAGAACTTGGACATAAATTAGCATCCATCACTTGTTGAGTATCTACCCTGGATGGGGACTGTGCTAGGGCTTAAAAAACTCAGAAAATAAGTAAATGATCAAAGTCACGTAGCTGGAGAGTAGGGGAGTCATAACTGGAACCATGACCACCTGGTCTCCAAGTTCAACCTGTCTTCTATGCTTGGAGACTCTAATTCACTAGATGGTTTGTATTTTTCTCAATCAGGTTTACATTAACATCTGATGAACTAATCAGGTCAAAGGATAAAAAATTCCTGCCCTCTAAATAGCTCTCATTTATCCTGGTGAGGATGAGCTATTAAAGAGCAGTCAACAAAAAGTAGAATGAGGTTCAATGTTCTTGTTACAGTATTATTCTCAAGCAAGTCAACATCACAGTACAATATTAGTTACTTATTGGGGATTTAGTTTGACTTTAATTTTAGCATTCATTTAATAAGCCCTACAAAAAGTATAGTAGGGAAATTAATTCTCTATTATTAATTACTACAGAGGAAAGAGGTGTATCATATGCTTTCAAAGAGCATACATAAATAATAGTACATTCAGGCCATTAGAGGTTAGACTTTCTCCAGTAATTCCCTTATTTTCACCAATACATATCATTATCTATATCAGAAGTTAAAATAATCTTCAATTAAATGGAATTTTTGAAATGGGACTTTAATCATACCAGTAAATTAACTCTATAAAATACCAAACAGAAAAACTGATTAAACTCACTGACATATTAAAGGCAGAGATTTTATTGAAAATATTCAACATTTGGTAGGGAAGAGGTATGAAGCACACAGATTTGAAATTAGAAGTTTGAAATTTACAATATTAAAATGTGGTAGTATATTATTACTTCTGAATAACTAAAAAAAAGTTCGGTGACTTTTCAAAATGCCACAGCCCCTGTTAACCACCTGATCATTATTTATTTGATTTAAAACCAGTGATTTTTCTTCAATTGCAAATTTAAAAAAAGTAACCAAATATTTTTCAGTCTTTTTCTTTCTTTTACAGTATGCAGTGTAGCAGACATAGCGAGTTGCCTCCTAAACACTGAAAGAACTTTTCATTGGTTCCTTTCTTCTTAATAGAACCTCAGTTTTATTTGGAATAGTAAATATATAGACCTACTTGATAATTTGAGGTCTCAGTACTTATGAAATCTCATTCTCTTTTGTCAGCTACTGTATTTTCCCAACTTGTCTTATAGTATAGAGATTTTATGTCTATGTTATGGACAATGGAAGAGAAATCCTACATGTTATCTTCTGGAAAAGATTTACATTCAGACGAAATGACACTTGTATCACTGATATCCTGTCTTCCTCTTTCCCTCCTTTGAATGTAGATATAAGGGCTGGGGCTATAGCAGCCATATGGTGAACTTGAGACCTCAAGTCACAAGAAATAGTAGGATTAAAGGAGCCTCTTTCATATTATCCTCTTTAAGTATAACACAGACTCCCTATTTTCAGACTTATTATCTTAAAATTTTACTGTACATATTTTATTTTGGTACCTCAATATCTTGAAATTAGGAATGTGTGGTTTGGAAATTTTTACAAAGCACTCATTTCATTCTTAAGGGAGAATATGGAGAGATGTGATTTGATGGATTTTAACAACATTCTTTAAGGGGGGAAACTACTTTCAACATTCACATCAGAGCCCTGCACCCATGACATTTAGTTCTTTAAGACTATTTTAAGAAATGCTACATCACTACCGCTCTTGATGTTACAGAGACTATTATAGAATGGAAAAGTTCACTGGCAATGTTGAGTTGAAAATGATTCAGAAGTTACTCTAAGCCCCAAAAAATTAGTGATACCTTAATCAGTTTATCTCACGTTTTAAAGTATACATAGTAGTGATCTAATATGATCCATACTTAATATACCTATTTCTAATAAAAATTCTAAGTAATGAAAAAGCATTTTTCACTTACTTGTGAGCATGTTCCTTTCTTTAGGTACATAAAATAATGATTACTCTTTTAGATGATATTGCTTTAGTTTTAACAAAAATTATGGTCTATGAGAAAAATAATCCCTATTAGATTAAACCACTCTTAAGTGGTTATTTTGCTACTTGGAGCTGAACTCTTTTCCATTGTACATAAGGTATATAAGGTAACTCCAAATTATTGTTTCATAAGTTGTGTATGCAAATATACTGCATATCCAAATATTTTAGTTTTAAGATTATTTGGTATTGATGTGTATGTGATCTGGATATACCCAAGGACTCTAAAGCTATGGAAGATTCAATAAGTTGTCCAAACTGAAAAGACATTATATCCATATTAGCTAAACTTCAAAACCTATACAATTTCCAAATTATCACGCTTTCTCTGAAAGTGAAGGATAATTCTCAGCAAACACTGGAATGTGTATACTGTGGGTCAGTCAAGGTGCTGGCTTGGCCCTGCCTTCAGAATGTTACAGCCCCAACAGATCCACAGTGGGTGAGTAAAAGACCACCAATCTGACCTTAGAAACAGGCTCTGGTGGCCTTTAGCATCTGGTGTGGTTAAAAACAAGAACATTGAAATTTTGGTCAGGATCTTTTGGGGTCACAGCTAGACTCTATGTATTGCTTGACTTGGTGTCATTTACTTAACTTCAAATTGTTTCAGTTGGTTCCTCAGAAAAATGCAATGGAAATGGAAAAAAATGCCTGCTATTGTCTAAAGACTCTGTTGAGACTTGAATGTAATTCTATTATAAAGGGCCCATGAGGTATCTGGCACTTAGTGTGCCTTCAGCTGAGTTCTGGAGGAGAATCCAGGAGTGAGCTGCCACCAGGCAGGTGTCCTTTGCAAAAGTGAGCCCTGGGACCTGAATAGTGCTGGGAGGAACGTTTCCTATCAGCTTCCCACACTATACCACATAAATATAGCACTGAATTATCAAAGAGGACTTGCCCAGGATACTATGAATCCAACAGATCTTTTGTTGAATCGCTAACAACTGCAAATATGTAAACAGAATCAATCTTGATTTTCAAAGATGATAGATAGCACTGTAAGACTGTCCAGGTGCCTAGGAAGTTAAGTGGCATTTTCTCTGGAGCTAGTGCTTCACACTTAACCTGGAGCACAGCTGGGGGCAGAGTTCAGAGGTTCACCATCCTGTGAGTGCCTCACTGCAGCATGGGCTATAAAATGAGTAAAGTCATCCTCTTGTGCTACAAATTTAAAGGGTGCTACAAATTTAAGTCAGTATAACCACCTCTCCCAACAGAAAGCAGACATCAGCCTGGATGTCACTATCTAGCTGGTATTCTCCTTCTCTTTTTCCTATTCTCTATGTCTGGAGCAATCTATAACATGACAGAAAATTCCCAATTCTATAACTTTAGAATATGAAAAGCAATATTGTCTTGGCAAACCAGACCCTTTTAATCCTGTATTACTGTTGTCTTTTCTTGTAGTATCCTAGGAAAACCTGTTTTGTTTTCTCAGCCTGCAGAGAAAGTTAGATGAATATTAATGTTGCCTTTCATTTTCAACCAGATAGTATTAAAAATGACTTAAGTGTTTCTTCTCTGTGTTTTATAGCCTGTACATCGTACCTTCTCAGCTGAAAGCTCTCTATTCCTCTGCTTGTAGTTGTTATTAGGCATCTTCTCATAAGAATGACAGACTTGCTTTCTGGCAGTGTGCCACCTTCCTCTCTGCAGAATCCTAGGAGTCATGAGAGATCAGATAGCAGTCTGATCAGCCCTAGACCTACATCAGAAAGTGACCGCTGCAGAGAAAATAGCTGACATTTGGAAACCCTCCCCTAGCACCGTTACTAACCAGCCTTCCTAGGGTAGAAACAAGAAAAAGTGAATGGCACATACTCCCTGGAAAATCTTCAGTTTTCTACTAACTGGGAGCTCTGTTGCAGGTCTGCTATGAACTGCTCTACTATGACAAAAGGATAGAGGAGAAGGTCAAAGACTTTTCTAATTAGTATTTGTTGTAGTGCCAGTTGGCCAGCTGGCTTTAAAATTGGAACCAGGTAGGTTAGACACCAAAAAACAGTGTGAAAACTGTTAAAATATTAAAGCATCAGAGTTCTGTAACTCTCTTCTTTCAGCTTCATCACAGTCTTAAGCCTTATGGTACACAGCTATTGTTCTCCTAGTACTTCTGTAAGGATTGCTAAAACTCCAGCTCACTGGCCAACCGACATGGGAATTTTCCTAACTGACTCTCTATACTGATTCTCAGAAGTCAAATGAAAGAGATTCATGTTCCTTGTGCCAAAAAGGAAACCCCTGTATTCTAATGAAGGAGTCTTGTCACTTGGTCTCCACTGGTCTTGGAGATCTAGTTGATTCCCAGAAATCCCTTCCTTTTACTGGAAAGAGGAATCACTGAAAACTATCATCAACCATGATAAGGGTACAATGCTAACAGAGAACTTTAAAGTTCCCAGATAATCCCAAACCACTATTTTGTTATTAGCTTTAGCTTCTTAACAAATCTTCACTAGAACTGCTAGTAGCACTTCAATGATAAGTTTTAAAAGGGTCAGAACCTTTCTGAGAAGTGCTAGCTTGAGGAATGAGGTGAGAGTCAAGCGGTGGAAAGAAGACACAGAAGCAAAAGCTTCATTGAATACCCATTCTCTTATAGAAGTAAATTGTATGGGGTTGCTCTTATCATTCCTCCCTTTATCATATATCAGCTGAGTTTAAAATATACCATATTTTATCATTTTTTTGTTTTTTTAATATTTTATTTTATATAATATTACATCATTTTTCATTTTTGCACAATGTATGCATTTTCATTTTGGTTATATTCCCCATACAATTTCACTCCTCATTATTTTGATCCTAATCCTTCCTCTCCCGGCCCCCACCCCCCACCCCCATAGTGTGTCTCTGGTTTATAGTTGCTTGTTGATTTTGATTTTTACTGTGTATTAATAAGTCTTTTTCCTGGTCCCTTATTTAGGTTTTCTAAATTCCTGCTATGAGTTGAGACCATCCGGTATTTTTCTTTTATTTCTGACTTACTTCGCTGAGCATGATCCCTTCCAGGTCCATACATGTTGCTGCAAACTGCATGTGTTTATCTTTTTTGATTGCTGAGTAATATTCCATTGTGTATATGTACCACATCTTCTTGATCCAGTCATCTATTTTTGGGCCTTTGGGTTGTTTCCACAGCTTAGCTATTGTAAATAGTGATGCTATATAAACATGTGAGTGCAGGTGCCCTTTGGAATTAATGTTTCTGTGTCCTTTGGGTAAATACCTAGGAGTGAAATTGTTGTATCATATGGAAGCTCTAGCTTTAGTAGGTCAAGAAATTTCCACGCAGCTCTCCATAGTGGTTGGACCAGTTTGCACTCCCACCAGCAATGCAGAAGAGTTCCTTTTTCTCCACAACCTCACCAATATTTGTTTTTGCTAGTTTTTCAATATGTGCCCTTCTCACTGGTATAAGATGGTATCTCATTGTAGTTTGGATTTGCATTTCCCTGATTATAAGTGATATTGAACATTTTTTCATATGCCTGATGGCCATTTGTATTTCCTCTTTAGAGAAATTTCTTTTTAGCTCTTCTGCCCATTTTTTGACTGCATTATTTTCTTTGTTTGTGTTGAGTCTCATCAGCTCTTTGTACATTTTCATGATCAGTACTTTATCATTAGTGTAGGGTGCAAAAATGTTCTCCCAGTCGGTGGGGTTTCTCTTTGTTTTGGTTATTGTCACTTTTGCTGTGCAGAAGCTCTTTAATTTGATGTAGTCCCAGCTGTTTATCTTTGCCTTCACTATCACTGCTTTGGGTGATGTGTCTGTAAAGATGTCTTTGATGTGCATATCACGTAGTGTTTTGCCTATATTTCCTTCTATGTATTTTATGGTTTCAGGTCTTTTGTCTAGTTTTTTAATCCATTTTGAGTTGGTTTTTGTGTATGGTGTGAGGTAGTAGTCAAGCTTAATTCTTTTTCATGTAGCAACCCAGTTTTCCCAGCACCATGTATTGAACAAACTTTCTTTGCTCCAATGCATATTCTTTGTTCCTTTGTCAAAGATTAGTTGACCATAAATCTGTGGGTTTATTTCTGAATTTTCTATTTGATTCCATTGGTCTGTGTGTCTGTTCTTGTTCCAATACCATGCAGTTTTGATTATTATGGCTTTGTAGTATAGTTTGAAGTCTGGGAGTGTGATGCCTCCATTCCCTTCTTTTTTTTTTTTTTTTTTTTTTTTTTCAGGAGAGCTTTGGCTATTTGGGGTTTTTGGTGATTCCATATGAATTTCATCAATAATTATTCTATTTCATTGAAGAATGACTTGAAATTTTTATTGGAATAGCATTGAATCTGTAAATTGCTTTTGGTTGGATGGCCATTTTGATAATGTTAATTCTTCCACTCCATGAGCAGGGGATGTCTTTCCATTTCTTTGTGTCTTCTTATATTTCTTTTAACAATGTTTTATAGTTTTCTGTGTATAGGTCCTTTACCTCTTCTGTTACGTTTATTCCTAAGTATTTGATTTTTTTTCAATAATAAAAGGGATGGTTTTTTTGATTTCTTCTTCTTCAGATTTATTATTTGTGTATAAGAAGGCTACTGATTTTTGCATGTTGATTTTGTATCCTGCCACTTTACTAAACTGATTGATTAATTAGTTTTACTATGGAGTTTTTGGGGTTCTCTGTGTATATTATCATGTCATCTGTGAATAGTGATAGTTTGACTTCTTCCTTGCCTTTTGAATTCCTTGTATGTCTTTCTCTTGTCATATTGCTCTGGCTAGGACTTCCAGTATTATATTGAAAAGCAGTGGTGAGATTGGACAACCTTGTCTTGTTCCAGATCTTAATGGAAATGCTTTAAGCTTTTCGCCATTGAGAATGATACTGGCTATGGGCTTGTCATATATGGCCTTTATGATGTTGAGGTGTGTTCTGTGTATCTTGAGAATTTCAAGGGCCTTTATCATAAATGGGTGTTGTACTTTGTCAAAAGCTTTCTCAGCATCTATTGATATTATCATATGGTTTTTATATTTCTTTTTGTTGATGTGTTGAATAACCACATTTTATCATTTGTTTATAAACCTTAACAGAACAAGAAGAATTAGGGGCATAAATGGAGCTGTTGAGAAATTAATGGAAATTTCCAGAAGTCCTATGATAATTAGTTTCATAGTGAAGAATAAAATTTCCAACTCTAGAAATGTCACTTGTTTTTCAAATCTCTACCATTACCCCTCTTTTAATCTTGAATTTTAAAGCATTGCTTTTCTTTGTTATTTTAATAACTTCTGCCCTGGGAAGTCCAACTTTGTTACTCCTATAGATGTAAGCAAGAATGCTTGGAGAGGGTAAAATGATGGTGATGACCTTGGGGATAAAGGTGGGAGCCTCATAGAGTTCCCTGGAGTTCTCAGAACTCCCTGCTATGGAAAACCAAGTTGAGGTAAATGGGAGAAGAGATGTTAAGGGAGAATTATTTTCTGTTATTTGTGCTCATCCCATTGGGAACCACTATAGCACCTGTGAAGGTGAGAAGAGAATTACTTTGTAGACTCACCCAAGTGCTGGCCTGAAATGAAAATATCTGCTGTTAGCTATAGCTCTGCCTCTAATTAGAGTGTGTCTAATTAGAGTGTGGTGTCAGAGACACCATTTTTCTTTGTCTCTTCATTTATAAAGTGAATAGTTTAAACTATGGGTGCACCAGTCTTTCTTTGATCAAATATTTGATGTTAGAAACTTTGTGATACAGAGGAAACACAAACACACACACACATACACACACACACTTCCAGTTGTGTGTGCGATTTTAGCCAAGCTAAGTTTTCTGAGTTTCCATGTCTCATCAGAAAAATGAAAAGGATAACATTTATCTTGTAGGGCTATTGTGAAAAGTGAGATAATGTAAGTAACTGACTAAGTGCCCAAAATATAGATGTTTTTAAGTAAAAAGTAATTTTTATTCAATGATGCTATGACCTAGTCCTAAATGATCTTATATTGTACTTTGAGGTATTAGGTTGATTTTCATCTCCACTGATAAACAGCATGAAGCCTCTGTTCCCATTTAAGAGAGGAAGTGATTTAAGGTCGCTTGTCCTCTGTGAGAATGGAAAGGCCACTCTGTCTCAGGACCTTCTGGAAACTAGGGAGATTAGGGCCCCATTGTACTATTATGCCTGAACCCAGTCTCTGTGCCGCTGAGAACCTCCCCATACCCATTCTGCTGGTTGAAAAGCTCTGCTGGTGAGGGAGAACGTGGGGAAGCATGGCTGGCGCCTTCACTCAACTCCGGGAAATGCCAAACCCTGTCAGCTTCGAATAACTCCCTAAGTTATTCGAAGAATAACTTCTTAGAATGCTATTTTCTTACGATCCCAGTTTCTTGTGTTGAAAACTGAGTAGGGCACTAACGGATGAGTAATAGGCAAAGGATAGCTATAGACATTAAGTAAAGCCAGCCTCTAATGTTTTAGCAAAATTGGGCATCCTTTGGAAAGTGAACCAGATCTCATGAGGAAAGAAAAATCTATCTTTTCTTAGATTTTCATCAAACTTCTTTGAACCAGAAAATGGATCGTTTAACACCTTGGAGATTTTACCTGGAGCAAGATAATTTCTTGAATTCTCTTGTGCTAAGAACTAAAAGCTGCTTTACAGCTATAGGTTGATAATGTGTTCACCTCCCCAGAGCAGTGGAGTTTTCATCTGTAACATTGAGCCTGGGCCAAAATTGTGTCCTCTAGAGGTCACCAATGCGCCAGCTTTTGAAGGCCATGGAAGCTTCCAAAATGCTCTGGAAGAGCCAAGTGTCCTGCTCATATCTGAATGAAAGAGAAAATAAGGCACATGAATAATTGTAAAGGCCACTCTCTATTGAGTCTCTTAAGAAATAGGAAATCTTTTTTTGAATAGAGTGCTTTTTATTGATTTTCCTTGGTTTGTTTTGGCTTTTCTCTGCACTGATCTAATGGAGGAAACTCTTGCCATAGTTAAATGCTGCTTGATGATAGCTGAATTTTGGACATCAGAGAGAAGAAACTTTATGTGAGAAAACCTGATCCAGAAATAGGTTATTTAGCCTCCACTAAATAACTTTCAGTGTTGCTCTGGCCAAGGAAGAAAGTCTCCAGGTTTCTTCTCAGCGTGCTGTCCTCAGAGGGCATGGGCATACTGAGTGAGAAACAGGGAAGCGGCCCTTTAATTAACTGTTACATAATTTCTGTGTTGCTCTCTGAGTTGCCTTCTGTGGGAGGACGCCTTCCCAAGTGCTTACATCTTTGCAGACAAATCAGAAACTGTGCATAAAGGAGTGACTGAGGTGGTCAAATCATGCATTTTCTTTGGAAAAACCATCTGCCAAAAGCCAAGAAGTTTGGCCCTTTGGAAGTTCTAATGGGACTTCTCTCTCTTGGTTTGCCTTTTTACCACATGTTTATGCTTTGATCTCCTATGAAGCAAATTGCCTCCCTGTAGTGAACTGGCCTTGAGAACAATACTACACAGTTGGCAGCAGGACTGAGCTGGCACTTAAACAACGCAGTTGCTGAGAGGCCAGGACTTGCCCTGGCAGAGCTCACTGCCTGTGGCCTGTGTTGCTCAAGCCTTGACCTGGGAGTTACCACCAGTGGATCACAGCATTGTTCCTGCCGTACTCGATGCTCTCCAAGGAGAGGGATTCCTACACCACGACTTTCCCAGGGCCCAGACACTTGCCAGCAGTTGACCCATCAGGAAATTGCCTCTCCCCTCTTCCTGCCCACATTCCTTCCTGAGTATTCCCCAGCCTGAGGGTGTGGCCAAGCCTCAGAAAGTTGGCTGGGATTGATGGACAATAAAACAAAAACCTTCCTCTAGATAAGAAACATCACAGTGCTATAGGAAATCTATTTGCTCTGGGTGGAGCTTTCTTTCTCTGTCTCCTTTAACTTCTACATTGCTGACTGTTCAGTTTCTTATCATTTTTTTTAAAGAATATGTGGAACAGTCAATCTTCAAACAATGAGATTTGTTTGGGTAACTTTTTTTTATTGCTAATTCACAAGGAGGTAAAACACATTGTCCAAGAGAGTTTATGCTGGTCTTTCTCAGGGTTATTAGATATTTTTCTGAGTACCAAGGGAAAAAAAAACACAAAGGCAGATTTTCATTTCTGAACTGTTAATTAGGCTTAGTGCCCCTTTAGAAGTTGCTAGTATTGCTGAGATACAGGAGTTAAGGAGAGAAGGCCACTTGTCATTCTTTCTGGAGAATTAACATAGAGGATGCCTGGGGGAAATGGCAGTGCTTAGTGCAATGACTAGCTTAGTGTGATTGCCTATTGTTTCACTAATGTCCTGTCAGTCAGGTGCAGAAGAATCTTCCTGAGATGCTGCTCTTCCATCCTGCTTCCCACTAGTGTGACTGTGAGCAAGATCCTTTTGTCACAATTTTCTTTAAAAGAGAAGGATATAATCCTCTGAGAAATGAAGGCAGTTCACTCAAGGGTAAATTGCACTTATAAAGTATATCTGTCCCCTGGGCAGTTGTAACATTTAAAACTGGGTGGCTTAAAACATAAGAAATTTATTTCATGGAAGCTGCAAGTTTGAAGTTAAGATGACCGCAGGGCTGTGCTCTCTATAACAGCTTCTAAAGGAAATTTCTTCATTGCTGTATCTACTTTCTGGTGTTCACCAGCAATCCTTGGCTCATGGATGCTTATCTCCAGTCACATCACCATCTTCTCCGTATGTGTCTTTAATTGGTCTTTCCTCTGTGAGTTTCTCTGTCCAAATTTCCCCTTTTTATAAGGGTTGGATCCTTATATTGGATTAGGGGCCACCATAATTACCTCATTTTAATTTGATTACTTCAATAAAGACCCTATTTTTAAAATGAGGTTATGTTCTGAAGCACTGTGGGGTTTGAGTCAACGTATACTTTGGAGGATGCAATTTAACTCCTGATGGCAAGCCACCAGCAAACTTCACTGTGCTGATTGATAGCTTTTCTTTAGCCTCTGGGTCTATTCTCAATGTTGTTCCATGACTTGAAATGCAGCCTACAAGATGAAACCAGGGAACTTCTTTGTGCTTTGACTTTCAGTTGGGCTACCTGATGGCAAGAGAAAGAATGCAGGAAGAGAGTTCCCTTGAGGGTGTTTATCCCCTGTAGATGGGAGGATGTTACCCTGCTGACTATGTCCTATAAGGAGACCCTATTCACACAGATTTCTTCACCTTAGGGACCCTTCAGGGATTCTTCAAACCTTTGGACAGCTCTCCCGGCTCCTTCAACTCCCCACTCCATTGTGTCTTCTTTTTAAAAAATTATTTTGCATTTTACAATTTCAATGTTTAGATGATCTCTGTCTAGGCTAATAAAAGTGCTAGGGAAAAAGTATCTCTAGGTATCTGATTTCTAATGGAAAAAGACCTATGTATGGAAGGGATTGATGCCAATCTCTGGAATGACATATTCTTAGATTACTCTGTGAGTAGATGCTACTATCCCCTTTAATCACACAAAGAAATTGTTTTTGAGCACATTGTTGAATCTGTCTGCTGACTTCGTAAACAGTAATTAATGCTGTTTTCAAATTCCATTATTTGCATCTAAATAGGTTTATTAATTTTTACTATGGTGTTTATCCGGCTTTAAAAGTGAACATGTGTACATGTGCTAAGTAGTTGGCCTTTTTCTTTTCCTACTATGCAAGCTAGTGCTTGCACTCTGTGTTCTGAAGACTACTGTGCTGGAACATAGGGAAGAGCATCTAGGAACGTTGCTTATAAACTTACATTCATAATCTTATTTTTCTCTGTCTAATATTCCTAAGGTTTCTTAAGCGCCTTCATTATTATCCGCTAAATTCTCAGTCTGGTTCTTTTTTTCTGGCCTTCCTTCTGTGAGTTTCAGGATTCTCTACTTCACCTTGGGCACCCCCATGACTTATTTTTTACTGTTTCAGACCTGCAGTAAAATCTATACCCACATCCATTTTATAACAATATATGTTGAAAGCCCATTTTGTATTGGCTTTATAGAACACAGCTGTAGTCATAAAAACAGACACCCATATCTAAGGGTGAGAATTACATTTAGAATATGAAATGTCTCTTAAAATGTACAAATGTTGGGGGGAAAGATGTACTGAACGAACTCTATAAACACAGATTTTATGGACTCCACCCTCATCCCAGACCAAAGAGATCCAAGATACCAAGGACTACTGATGCCGGAATTGTCAGGCCTAGTCTCCCAGCCAGGAACGGATTCCAGGCTGCAGGGCCGTGCTGAGCCCCAGCCGCTAGACCCCCACGGGTTGGTGTCTCACGAAGCCGCAGCGGGAACTTAGCAGACGCTCAGGCAAGCAAAGGAGAACAGGCAGGGCAGGTTTGTTTAGAAAAAGTTTATTGAGAAGGAAAAGAGCAGAAATAAAGTGGGACTCCCAGGCCAGGGAACCAGGCCTGGGAGGGGCAAGGAAGCCAAAGTGAAGTCGTGTCTCAGGGAATATATACTTTCTTTCCCTGATTATTCTAAAGCTCTACCAGTTTCTTTGTGATTGGTCAGTTTTTTGGCTGTCTCACTTAATTTGCTACTGAGTGGGAGATCTTCACATTCTTTATCTAACAGGTCTGTCTTTCCCCATTTGTTATATCTTTATCTTTATGGTCTAGCCCTCCCGGTGAGCATCTTTACACTTTATTTTATCATCTGAAGAAAACCAGGACCATCCTTAACAAGATTATCTGTGGTGCTGGGATGTTTGTTTTTCCCAGTGGAATTGGTTTCATTTCCTTGCTCCTCCTTATCTCTGAAGCCTTCCTGAATTCTTCAAAGGTCCCCTCCTGCACTGTCCTAAACTGCCTAATAACCCTAGCTTGCCCTGTCTCACTACAAATCCCATCATGTCATTGCAACGCAGGAAGGGTTGTTGGGAACTGAGAGTGGGGTGAAGCAGCCAAGACTGGTATATAACCAGACATGTGGGCCTTAGGGGTCCTTGGTTTTTCACTGGCTCTCAGTGTTCTGTTGGGGTCTCAGCTCAGCAAAACTGGTAGGATGCATTGACCATTTTATCTCTCTTTCTCCCTGAGTTACTGCTTTCTTCATTCCCCCCCCCTTTTTTTTTGTAAATAAACCCGCTATTAGCCTTTTTGTGTGTGCCTGCAGTTGAGTCTTATTATAAGTTCCTTTTAAGTGCATAGGTGAGGACCCACATTCAGGTCATCCCATTTCACAATGGGGTTGTCCTGTGACACAAAATAGATGGACGCATTTATTAAAACAACAACGAAACATTGAGTTAAATATTTGTGGCTTAAGTTTCTGGTTATACTTGGAGAGTTCTGAGTTGTTTTGCTTTAGAATTCTTACCTCTTTTAAGAAAAAGACAGTTAAAAAATAGAAAGCTTTTCTTTTGTATCAGGTAGTTCTTTCCAAATCACATTTGGCTTATTAAAGTGAGCAAGGATAAGACATGCTTGAATTCCATTTTCCTTAAAGCCCACCTGGGTTCAAGTAAGAAATGGGAAACATCCTACCAAATGCAGCTTGGATGGCTTTGGAACGCATACGTTTGGAATGGCATTTAAGACATTTGAGAAAACCCGAGTTGGCTTCAATTTTACTTAAGATATTTGAGACTGTCCTAATCAGTTTCAGTTTTACTCTGGACATTTTCTAGGTATATTATTACCATCACACATTTATTATTCTAGGCACAATAGCAGCACTTTTTTTTTTTAAAGGCATGCGTGATATAAAAAAGAAACAGAGTGAGAATGAGTCTCCACCTCCCTAGATCCTTATTTCTATTTCACTTTCAGGGTTAAAAGTGTAGAGCAGAATGTGCTTATATTGTGATCCGAAACGACCATGGACTGCACTCCCTGGGCTACATAGGAGGCAGATCTCTCTGTATTTATTCATTCATCTTGGGTTGTGTTCCTGCTTAAGCCCTTAGCCTGCCTCCCCATTGTCCACTGAGTCAAGTCTGGGCTTCTCTTCCTGGATTTCACAGCTGTCCAAAATAATATTCAGCCTGCTTTCCTGCTATTACATGAACAACTGTGTCAGAAGAAAATCTTGCTTTTGTGCAGGTGAAGAGCAGACCCATTCTGGGAAGGGTCAGGTCTCTGTGATGGGTTCAAGAGGTGGAAGAGGTGCTTGCACACATAATTCCTGGGGCTTCAGAGACCCATACAGGTTACTGAGGCAGGGAGTGTGGTGAAGCTTCCTGATCTCAGTGAATATGTGGAGATTTGACTGGCTGCAGGAGCACAGCAGAAGCCTGTTAACATTGGAATGCAAAGAACAGAGCACAGCTATGGGCAAGGCTTGAGCTGTTATCCTTGTTGCAAAAGTGCCCCTAAATATGAAACAGAAATGGTTCTAAAAGCTGAGGAATTTTGACTCTGAAGGCAGGAGTCATAGGGCTTCAGTGCTGGAAATCAAGAAGAAGGGGGCATATTCTCTCTTGGCAAATGGCTTGTTTTATATCAAAGCTATGTTCTCTGGGCTGTGGACATGCCTGGGCATAACTGACAGATTGGAAGGAAGAACCAGAAGGAGTGTGTTTGCACAAAGCACTAAAATGCTCTCTGGTGCATGTGGCTTTTCCAGCAATAGGGTGGGAGAGTGGGTGAGGATGACTCCAATATGAGCTGTCACTCTGTCGTTAATTCAGCTTCCTTGGATTTATGTCTGATTCCTAGGTTTAAGAGGAAGCTGCAAATAAAAACCGGGGGAGTTGTTCTCTTACAGAATTTGAGAACAAAATTAGCACTGTATTGGGACCCATGCACAGAATTATAGAAAATTCAGAAATTTCCCTAACTCCATTATCAGATATATCAAAGCTTTGCTGCATTGAGGGGCTTTAGAGAGAAAATAGTTTTTTTTGTTTTTCAAATTGATGACTCTAGCACATCAGTCTTTTTATCTGGAAAAGAGACAAGTAGGGAAAGGTAAAATTGTAATAAGGAGTGAGATGCATCACTGCATAGTTTTTCATGACTTCATTTTTTCTTCTAACTTTAACAATCACAGGAAATCTTCTTTGAGTGAATTACACATTTTGTAGATCCATTTGTTTAATCCTTATTTTCTTGAAATATCATGCTTGTAAGAGAAAGCTATTACCTTAAAAGATTGAAATGAGCTGTTTATTACATAATTTAATTCATGCTAACTTGCTGACAGCAGGTTACTTAGCACAAATGCCAGTTTTCTCAAGGCAACTGGATAGGTGTTTACTTCCTTCCCTTATATGTTTGATATGGATAGTAGGAATCATTAGTATATTAATCATAGCTAAGTTTTTAATTATATCTGTCATTAAAAAATTACTTTTTGTGGGGTGTCTTCTAAGACAAAGAGATGGTTTATCATTTTAGAAATTGATCCCCCGCCCCCAACTGAAGAGCAAAGAAAGGTGATAAACGATTCCAAAGACTGGAATAAAAAAGCCAATGCAATTGATTAATGTTTTCAATTTTCAATTGTATTGATTCCCATAGTCATTGGTTGGGCTACTTTGACATATGAAATTGCAGTAACTCTGGTGTACAACCCAAAACCGCAATAGAATATCCTGTTTCATAGAAATATTTTGCATGCAAAATAAGACCTTAAGAACTAAAGAATACGTTGGTTCTCTAAATGTGTTAATGACAGGGATGGCTCCCTATTCAAAACTCTACTCTAGACACACAGTCCCCTTTCAGAACTGGATTGAAATATTATATCTGGATCAAAGGATCTTTGCCTTGACTTCTCTGTGAATGAAATTAGGATGAACAGATGAAAAGAGAAAATATTGTAAATGTAACATGTCGTGAAGTGTTAGAGCTAGAAATTTCTTTGAAAGAGGGTAAACTACCTAGTTTATGCAGGACTGAGTGGCTTCATGGGGTGTAGAGCTTTCAGTGTCCAAACATTCCATGACAAGTTATTGCAACACCTGTTGTTGAAGTCATCTTGCCCAGCTTAACTTTACACATGGGGAAATAAGGCCTAGTTAGATGAAATAACGTCAGTGGTAGAATCAAGATTACATACAGTTCCTGTGTTTATCCAATCAGCCTGTGCTTCCTCTTTAAAAGCCAAGAAGAAAATAGAAAGAATATATGAGATAGATGAGTGGTCACAGAAAATAGGTGTGTTACCTTATGTGGTGTAGCTGCCAGACAGGAAACTAAGGTGGAGGTAGAGACTGCTGAAATGAAGAGGGTAGGCCAGCAATAGGCAGACCAACATGTTTCCTAAACTGTCCGGTGATTAGCATTGCATTAGTTTCCTAAGGTTGCCATAACAAATTATCACAAACTTGGTGTCTTAGAAATCAGAAATTGGGGCCTCCCCTGGTGGTGCAGGCAGTTGAGCGCCATGCTGGGAAGCTGTCCATAGCCTCTACAGTGCCATTTCGATCCCAGCCAGCTAGTGAGGGTCCCACATGGTGCACAGACCTCTCCTGTTGCACTCGCTGCTCCCCTCAGCAGTGTATTTCATCAGTCTGCCTGTTCTGTTCCCCGTTCTGTCTCTGGTGAATCCTTTCACCCTCCTGTGCATCTGGCCTGTACCCCAGTTGTTGTATAAAAAAATAAATCTTAAAAAAAAAGACTTATTTAAAAAAAAAAGAAATCAGAAATTTATTTTCTCAAAGTCCTGGAGGCTGGAAGTATGAAATTAAGATATTAGCAAGTTTGCATTCCCTCCCTAGTCTTTTTGGGAAATTCCTCCCTACCTTTTCCAGTTTTTGATGGCTCCAGATTGTGGGTCTGCTAAACTTAAGCAGCCTGTTCAGCGAACATTATTGTTTCCTGCAGTTCTGCATTCCTATACAAGGTCAGAACTACCCTTCAGAACCGGTCAGTCAAGTCATAGGAGCCAAACCTTACAAGGTGCCTTTCATATCAATCAAGAGAAGAAAGCTTGATCACATTGGGAAGGGTATGCATCAAGAGGTATGACCAGAACACCCCAGGGAGCTGAGGACGGATGCATAAACTTACTTTCAACTCATACATCATAAGGTATGACCAGGAACGCCTGGAGGGTAGAGGACCAATGTATGACAAGAGACCCCAGAAGCTGACCAGTGGAATGCCTTGTTGATAAGATTAGGACCATGGCCGGGAGTCTGGGGTCCAGTTTCGATTACAACACTTGGTCATCAAGCTGATAACATGGTCAGCAGCTCTAGATGACATTCCTGAGTTTCACCCATCCTTTTCTCCTTGTCCTTCTAACACACGTTGCTGATACTGTGTGATTGTTCTAGCAATAAAAACAGCCAGGATCTTGCTCTCAGCAGCATCCTGCATTATGTAGTCTGCTCCATGACTCGCATGTCTTTGTCAGTGTGGTGTTGTCCCACACAACACCAGATATTTCTTGAAATGGGGCTGTATTACTCCAGTCTCTGCCTCTGTTTTCACGTGGTTTTCTCCTTGTGATCGATTAACTTATCACAATCTATTTTAAAATAATATCACACCATTTACTATGTTCATTTTTGCCTTCCAATTTGTTGAACTATATTTTACTGTTAAATTTATTCTATCCCATGATTATTTATTTTGCCTTAGGCATTTTTAAAAAAAATCATTTAAAGAAGTTAAAAATATGAAAGTTTTTTATATTGACATATTTACATTTCTGGTATTCTTTTATTTCTATAGTTCTAAGATTCTAGCTGGCATCATTTTCCTTTTGCTTGGAGAATTTCCTTTAAGATCGTTTGTGGTAAAATTCTATTATTACAAATTTTCTTAGCTTTAGTTTGTCTGGAAAGTTCTTATTTTACTTTCAATTTAAAAGCTTATTTTACTGACTACATAATTTAGGTAGACAAATTTCTTTCTCCCAGCTACTTAAAGATGATATTCTAGTGTCTTTTGTTAAAAATTGAGGTAGGGGAATAGATTCATACTTCCACAGATATATATTATAACACTTAATTTCGGAAAATAAGTATGTGATAAATCTTCATTTCTCTGATGAATAGATATATTTTTCTCTTAATAGTATAAAACTTTTGTCTTTTGGCAGTATTTTCCTGCTGTCCACAGGGGCGTGTGTGTGTGTGCGTGGTGTATAATCACATTTGTGTGTTTATCCTGGTTGGGTTTTATTGAGCCTTTCGGATCTGTGAGTTTTATTTTTATGTTTGAAACACTTAGCCATAATTCATCAAGCATTTATACTTACTCTCCTTTGACATCCTCCACTCCCCCATCACCATTTTACTCCTTCTGGGATGCCAATTATGTACTACCATGTGATGCTATCATTTTGGTCATGAAAGATCAGTATACATATATCTATTTTAATTTTTTTTCTCTATGTCCTTCATTTTACATAGATATGGTTCACTTTTCACATCTATATACCGAGGGCAAGAATATCATAAGATTTGTTTGATTGAGTTGTTGTGAGGAACAAAGGAATTGATATTTGTAAAACACCTAGAGCAATCCCCAGCACATATAAGTACTATATAATTGCTAGTTATTCATGCTATTTTGTTGTTTGTATTTTAAAATATTTTTATTTGATTTCTCTCCTTTCCAACATTTTATTGAATTTATTGGATTCCATTCCTTCTCCTTCTTACACACACAATGATTTCAAGGTTTTCTGTTTCTATCGCTTGGAGACCACCAAGAGTTCCTCTGAATAGGCTGAGACTACTTTAATCCTTGATAAAGCGTTTTCTCTGTTTTATCTTCTTTTCCTTCATGGTCCCACTTTGCTATACGTCATACCCATCCTTCTTTGGATTCTTTCAAATAAAGTACCTTCTCCTAAATCTTTTTTAAAAGGTGATTTTTGGACACCCAACCTAAAAGATGAAACAAGAAGGAATCTTGTATGACTGTAGTATGTGAAAGGATAGAATGTAAGAGGAGAATGTCAAAGTCAATGAGTTAAGAAAGCAATTGTGAATGTATCAAAAATATTGCCCAAGAAAGAAAAGCTTTTCATATTTCACGTATTTCCTTCATATGGCCATCTGAAGGTTTTCTTATATTAATTTGGGTGATTTCATATTAATATTTACTCTCTTTCCCCCCTCTGATATGTAGATTTCCCTATGGCATTTGATACAAACACATCCATTTTGGGGGAGCACTGAAGTCCGCAGGTATGCATGGACAATATGGACTTGATTGTATTGAGACAGGGTTATGATTGGATTTTCCGGTCCCAATCACAAAGTATGTTTCTCAACAGAATAATGTATTATTATATGCCTCATTATATTTTCAAATGAATAAAGATATTTTCTTTTTTCTCTGATTCTTTCATGCCATTTATTTTATTTTTGATAATGGTAAGGAGAAGAGAAGTTAAGATTTCCCCCTTTTTTCTAATTTTCAATATTCATGTATGCATCTTATTATATTTAAATTAAAATGAAAAATTTAAATAGAACTTTTAGGTGCTCAGTGATAAGATTTCTTAATGTTATGTCCCAGTGTTTCTAGATAATTATCTCTTTTGTTCTTTTTTTAAAAACTTCTGATAAACCTGCAAAAACAAGATATGTTTGAAAGTCTTTCACTCTATTTCCTGTTTCTGAAGTGTAAATGCTTTAATTATTTGAAGCTCTCTGCGGTATTCTGCCAAAGGACTGTCAGAACATTGCAGTTGCACTCATGAAAATCTCTCAGGCCCGGCACAAGTTTTGGGATTTAAGGAGACATGTATTTCAATGAATGTAACACCAGCTTGATAGGTATTGAAATGCAAAACTTTGATAAAGATTCTGTGCTTCTTTGAGGACCTTTAATTTTTTTGGATGAAGTATAATGTCTAGACATGCCTATAATCATATAGATAAATGGTTGAAAGGCTTGTAGAGGTTACTTAGTTCAACTAGTTCTTACAGATGAGAAACCTAAGCTGCATATGATTAAATGGGTTACCTGAGACCTCCAAGCAAGTTTATATTGGTCAGAGTATTTGTTCTCTTGCCTCCTGGCCCAGTGGTCTTACTATATATAGAAGAGTTTAGATTTCTTAAATATTACTCTAGAGAATCCTTTGCTTTGACTGACTTCAAAGAAAAATAAAATACTCAGTTAAGGCCCTACTTTGTATAAGGCAAATTCTAAGACATAATAGGGTATCCGCAGCCCTCGTTAACTGAACTCTCACTTGCTAAACGCAGGAACTAAATAGATACAGATAATGTTTTTGAGATAAGGCTGGTATCCCTTGTTACCATACACTTGCCACATGATATTAAAAATACAGGAATCAAAGACTGTAGATTCTCTCAATATGTAGTTTTCCTTTCCTCACTTTTCCTGATGTTATCAACTAGATCCTATAATAGGATTATTTACATTTAAAAAAGAATGAATCTGGGAAGATTATGTATCCCAACAATCATAAAATGTCTAAGTTTTCAGGAATACCAAAGATTATCTACTTAAAGTATATATATCTTTCTGAAGAAGTCATTTGACTATTGCACTTAACCCGTTTTGATGAAGATTTTGTGCTTCTTTGAGGACCTTTAATTTTGGGGGATGAAGGCAATTCTTAGGAAGTGTTTTGAGATTGATAGGCTTTGTCTTAGATTTATCAGTGAGTTTTCTCATCTTGCAGGAAAATGAAAGTATCATCTTTTGCTTTTGCTTTCCTATTTGGAAGGAATTTAGAACTTTCCAAAGGGTTGCAATAGTTGTTAAATGCCTTCTTCAGAAAGATATTTAAACTAGATAATCTTTGGTATTCCTGAAAATCTGGAGATTTTTTTGATTGTTGGGATACATAATCTTCCCAGTTGTAGGAAACCAGGATCTAGAATCTGGAAGCTCTAAAGCAGCTGGCCATTAGTGTACACCAAAGCTAACTTGAATGGCTTATTTCTGCTAATACCTTTCTGATAACACTTCTCTCACTAGTATTCTTTAAAAATTGTATAGTGTCAAATCAAAATCATATTTAGACCTTATATTTCTGGAATCATTGATCTTGCTCTCTTCTCTCTTGACTTCTATAACTCTCCCACTGGTAGTTTTTTCTTGAAATGGAATGATTTCTCTTCTCTTAACATTTGTAGAAATCTCTCCCTTCTTTACCTCTTTAATGTCAATCTTTTCAACAGTACATGTACAAAGTATTTAATATACAAAGTAATATGTATTTGATCTGATCAATTAAACAATAAGTAAATAGATGATTCCATTTTTTCTTAAAGTTTTTATTTCTACTCGTGGTCATAACTCCAAAATCTCTATTACATTGATGATCTGGATGTGTGTGTGTGTTTACTAGAACTCCATTTATATGTTACCTAGATTTCTAACTCAATATTCAAAATGAACTCATTTTTAGTGCTTTCATTCTTGATTGTCAAATCTACTTCTTCTACCAAGTAGTGTTACAGACATATCTCTGTGACTTAGGGATGGAGTTAAGCAGCCGTGCTTGATTTACAACTGATCACATGTGGGCTCAGATTGTCTGGTTTCTGCATCCTGACTTGTACTCTGTATTTGGTGGGAGAAGACTTGGAGGAGAGACATGGAAGAGAGACATGTAGGGACACTTAGAAGAGATGATTGGAAGAGACATGTGGGTGAGATATGTGTGGGAAGGCTGTTCCTAGTTCTTTGCAGAATTTACCAAATAATCTAATGGATTATTTACATTTTTTTAAAGATTTATTTATCTATGCATACAAGAGCTGGAGCATAGGCCAGAGATGTGGGGGTGGTGGTGAGAGGATCCATCAGAGACAGAGTGGGGTGCAGAACAGACAGATTGACTGAAATACACTGCTGAGGGGAGCAGCAGGTGAGACAGAAGAAGTCTGCCTCACAATGTGGGTTTCTCTCTGGCCGGCCGGGTATCAAAGTCCTGCAGCAGAGGCTGCGGATAGCTTCATTGTGTGGTACTTAACCCCTTGTGCCACCAGGGAGGCCCGGATTATTTACATTTTGAATTCTGTATCTCTCCTTCTATCCCAGTTCTCTGAGAACTGCCTGACTCCATTCTTGTGGTTCTCTACCTGATGATATCTTGGACTTGTGGCATGCTTTGAGGACTTAGCAGCCCCACTTCAAACTGAGCTTCTTTGGCTGGGCATTTGCCCATGAGGGAATGGGTCATTTAGGACATTTTTATTGGGAAACCATTTTAGGAATATCCTTCTCTCTCTGTGCACACTAATTCCATTAATGATCTTCCACACTGAGATTCTGCTTCCTTTGCCTTCGTGCAACAGATGACTGGACACCTTTTAGAGCACACACCCCTTGATAATTTGGGGTCCCTGGGTAACCCACAGTAGCACATTAACACGAGTAACTAATTGTCCTTTTCTGTTCCCTTACCAGCTTCATTCCAATCTATTATAAATTTCTGTTGATGTTTTCTTCCAAGACATTCTCTTACTTTGCAACACCAGTCCTAGTCCAACTTCATTTCTCTTTCTACTTCAAGACCCTTCCTAACTGACATCCTTACTTTTTAAATATTATCCTCTAATCTCATTCTCTAGACAGATACCACTATATCAGCATCTACAATGTAAGTATAATGTAAGTATGGTCCTATTGCCTTTTTGTTGTTTGTTTCGCTATTTTCAATGACTTTCCATTTTCCAGTGGATAAAATCCAAGCTTCTTAACGTGGCCAACCAGCCCCTCCTTATGACATTTCCAAATTTTGTCTTACAGCACTCTCTTTCTCCTTGCTTCAGTTGCGTGGTATTGCTCAAATCCTTTTCCAGAATCCATGCTATTTTTCACTTTCATGCCCTTATTGATGCCGTCTTTCCCTCCCCTTTTGTTTTTTTTTTAAACACATTCCTGCTAACTTTTTATGAATCTATCCTGTAAGTTTTCAGTGAAGCCACCCACAAAGACTTTAATGGTTTCCTTAGTTGGATCATGCGCTTCCATGTTCTGTCAATGTTACTATTACCTCACTGGTGATGCTGTTTTATAATTATCTGTTTATATAAATCTGTCTCTTCTACAATGTAGAACCCTTTAAGTGTAGATACTGTGCCTCTTTATTTCTATTCCAGGGCCTGACTACTGCTTGAAATATAGCAGACCTTTAATAAATATCTGTAGGATAATGCTAGTGAGAGAGGAAGGCTTTTGTTAGCCTTCATCCTATAAATCCAGAAGTCTCCAACCTGGCAGTTGGAAGATGGGTGGTTTATTCTGGGAGCTTTATTTTTAGCTTGATCTGTGATTTCTCAGACTTATAGGCTGTGAGGCAAAGGCAACATAGATTGGGATAAATTCTGGTTACCTTCTTGTTTGCCCTGGTAAAATCACAATTCTGTTTGTCCAATTGCATAAATATTTCTAAAATACATTAACTATTTTTAATTCAAAATACCACATTACTTCACCAGTCTCCCATAAATGGTTTCCTTGTCTTAAGTATTGTCCTTTTCAGTTCATTCCCTGCACATAATGTTACCCAGTAATCTTTCTCAGATACAAAAATTCTTTATTGGGTTTTAAAAGTCTTAGACAAAAGTCCAAACTCTTTAATGCCATTAGTAATTATTGCATTTTATGATCTGACCCTACTTCCTTCTCCCATCTCCTGGTTGTATCAAGCTGTCCTGGCCTTTCTGAACTCCTGCTAGACTGAGTGGTTTTTAGTTTCTCCATACTGCCTTATTTCACCTATTTCCGGGTCTTTGGATTTACGTGTGGTACTCTTCTTTCTTATCCACATCCTCATTCCCAACATTCAGGTCATAGTTTATATGTTACCTCTTCTAGAAAGAAATCCAGACCCACATTAGAAATCTTTTATTTCTCCCTCCCTGCTAATTTCTCTGCCCATATTCTCCTTTAACACCATGTCTTCTCTCACACACATGTATCATGTTATCAAACTTGCCTTTCGTATTATCTGTGTAGCCTATTGAACTCAGTCCTGAGAAGACAGGCTTTGTGTCAGTTGTGTTCCTTGTTGTCTATTCAGCACTGAACACAGGAGTTTGTACAAATTGGTGCTAAATATTTATTGAATGAATGAATGCATGAAATCATGAATATAAAACGTGGATTTCATCTTTCAATTCTGTTGAGAATTTACTTAAGAAAAAAGCAACCAGAACATTAGAATTTTAAATACCTTTTCTTTCTGGCAGTCTGATGTTTATTGTTGTTTTCAGGTATCCAATGAGTAACCCAGGTTTAATGACCTGAGTTTCTTGTAGACTTAAGGAATCTGTCTGACCATAATAATGAAGACTTTTCTCACATTTAATCACTAATAAAAGGAATATGGTGACTGATGGAACTCAGATAACTAACCTCATTTCTACTTTTGTAAGGAGGAAAGTCCCCTCTCTGAGCCAAAATAAGTGGGTGCCTCTAAGTCACTGGCAATGGTCTAATATGCCAGAATTAGTTTACTGGAGCCATCATGGAATTTGGGTCTGGTTTCATGACAAGAGAGTGGGAAGATAAGCTTTTAAGCATTGTTGTAGAGCTTTTTATCATCTAGTGAGGTGTAAGGCTGAAATTTATTACTGACTAAGCAAGGCAGATCTATTTTTAGGCATAAAGGTTAACTTGCAACACTCAGCGAGTGGGAGACACAGGGAGGAAGTGTTACCAGCTCAGTTGAGTCTTGTTTTATTTATAAATACTGTGTTGATTAATTTGAAGTTCATTTTAATTAATTTTAACTTAGTTATATTTAATTGTGGTCCTGAAATAGATCCCCTCTTAGTTCCCTCATTTTAGTCAGAAGAAACCAAAATGAGTTTTTAATATGTGTTATCAAAAACTGGGGGTTACTATGTTTGTGGCTTTGCTTGTTGTATTGGGATAGGTAGAAAAATACATCTTTTCTTCCTTTGAAGAGTCAAAGGTCCAGGGGATGTATTTCTTAGGAAACTTGTTTTATTTCTGTTTCTATAGAGAAATATTCCTTAACTGTAGTTTGTCACATATTTCTCATATGTGACACTGGTCATTAGAAGATCTAGGGAGGGAAGTGATGACTCAGTATGCATGAATCACTACTACTTGCGTTGAAATTGAGGAGTGTGGGTTTCATGACCTCTTACACTTTGAGCTCAGGATGTCTGTGAGCTCAGGATGAAATTTTATCCCAAAATAAATGCTAACAAAGTGAGTTTGATGACTGATCCTGTTATATACAATCCTACTTCTGAATTTATTCTTTGTGTTGAGTCAATAGCATTAACCATGAAAGACAAATATTCCTGGCATATTCTCTTTAGACATCTGGCGTTCGCTAAAAAAACAAAAACAAAAACAAAAACAAAAAAAAAACAAAAACACACACACAAACCAAACAAAAAACTTATCTTTGAGTGACAAAAAACGTCTCTGCCTCAAGATGTGTGATTTGGGGCAATAAGTTAAAATATTTGAACCTGCTTCCTGATCTATGAGTTGAGACTAATTTAAGCAAAGCATAAAGGTCAGGAAGCCATTGCATGGGTGATGGAAATTTTTTTGTTATTGACTAAACTGGGAAGTCAGAAGGGGTTGTTGAAGTGGGTGTCATGACTAGGTCCAGTTAGCAAGTCACTCCCTCTGATTCATGTACGTGTACATCCACATATGAAATTCCCATGTACTTTCATTTAGGATGTGTAAACATTTCACCCACCATCCAGGTGGTGATTGACAAATCACTCTATAAGTCTAGTTTCCTTTTAACATATAACTGCTACTTCCATGGCAGAGGAAGAACTGAGCTATACTTAGCTCCTGTCTACTCCAGACCTGACAAAAGCTTGCTGCTGTGTGTCAATTACCTTGATTAACCCTCTACCTTATATCCCAAGGCAAGCATTAGTATGGTTCCAGCCAAGGGATAATTACGGGGGAAAGAAAGGGAGTCAGGTTTCAGTTTTAGTTTTAAGGGTTGGCACAAATAGGGGGTGAATAAGGAGATTTGCTCTTGTAGGCTTGCTGATCAGCCAGCACGATCTTACAAGAACATGAATCAAGGGAGGAATCCTCCCCATGATCCTAAGCTGTGTACCCTGCCAGGGAGCCTTGAGTGCCCAAGAAAAGGTCTGGGAGCCTCACCTCTCACAAGTGACCTCTCATCAGACAAACTACATGTCTGTAAAGCTGCTCCCCTTTCTTAATGCCTGAAAAGATACCGTGTGACCCAGGCTCTTGCTGTGGGTTAGAAGAAATTGAGAAGTAGGACCACAACTAACTGAAATGGGACTTTTTACAGAGGGATGTATTAGCATGGAAAAAGGTAAATATGTAAATAAATCAACCTCAGAGCTAAAGCTCAGTGTTTTTATTTATTTTATTCATTTATTTTTGGAGTTCAGTGTTTTTATTTTTCTATAAAGTTTGTTGCTATCCAATAGCTACTGGACACATGTATACATTTAAATTTAAATAAACAACTCAGTTCCTTGGTTACACAAATCACTTCTCATGTGTTAATAGGTATAACTAACTTGTTTGTGACTGCCATGGTGTTTAGTACAGAATTATAGAGTGTTTTAGTCATTGCAGAAAGTTCTATTGGACAGCACTAGTCTAATTAATTTTTTCCAGTTTATAAATTGTTCATTGAACCACATTAAATTATTAATACCACTTTAATTGTATTTTCTCTAGAAAATGACTGTTTACCATATCCTAATAGTATATAAATGAAGAGATTTCAAGTGATTTCTGGCTTTTTTAATTCTTGATCTATATTCCTAGTCCTCTCTTTAGAAGCAACTCATGTTTTCAGTTATTTTATATGTTTCTCCCAAGATTCTCAAGAATAGATTATCACACTCATATAGACCAGCACTTACTTATTTTTATTCTTTTACATTCAAGTGTTAGGTAACTTTATAAGTTATTCCACACCTTTATTTTTGTTACCTTCTAGTGTATCTGGAGGAGGATTCATGCTACTATATGAAGAGTTTTCTGATTCATTTTGAAGGCTGTATAGTATTCCTCTTTATGGGTCTACGTGTGTATGTATTGTGAGTATGTATTGTGTCTAATTGTTTTTGTTGAATAATGTTGCAAAGAATAACAAAAATCACTTCAAATTTATAGGATTATATTTATGGGATAAATTTATGAAACTGGAATTATTGTGTCTAATTTTGACATTTGCATAGATAGAGGCAATTTACCATATTAGAATTATACTGATGCATACTTTGACTAACCATATGTAAGTGTGCCTGTTTGTCCACAACATCACCAACAGGGTATATTGTTTAGCTATTTTCAGTCTTATGGTGGAAATTATATGACAATACAATCTAATTTATATTTCCCTTATGAGAGAGGGAGGCACTTTTTCATGTGTTTAATACTCACTTGATTTGTTTTGAATGCCCAAATGAGTGTTTATGTATATTTGAAGTCCATTTAACTAGGATACACCCCATCTTGACAAATCTGGGTCATTGTGCCCTAGGACATGATGTGCCATGTCATTATTTAGCTTCAAGGCTTCTTTAATTTTAGGATTTTTTTTTAATGAATTGTACTATTTAATTATTTACAGATTTCATCTCTGAGTATTAAATTTATGTCTTTGTTGAATCTTCTTTATATATCCTCCTGAGCCTTTTCTCTCAAATTTTAAATTATCATGATTTTCTCCCCCCTCTAGCAATTATGCACTCCCTTTATTGTGTTTTTAATAATATTAACCCCTTACTTTTCTTCTAATTTGGTTTTCAATTATATATATTTGTTCTGAGCTCTTCACATGTTGCCTACTTTAGTGTCAGAATTTCATTCCCAAGCACTTAATATTTCTGCTTTATTATTTTATTTGACTTCTGTTTTATAATTTTCTTTCTACATTCCTGAGGCATTTTGGTGTAGATACTGTGCTGGTATTTTAGGTTCGCTGTTCATCATTGGGGACAATAAAATTTTCCTGGACCAGGTTCTGACAGAACATTTATATGGTGGAGGAGTTGGTACTGTATGCCAAGTTTACTTGAATTTTCTTATGGTCCTTGGACTTGTGGAGAATTTATAAAGCAATTACATCTCTCCTGCTTTGGGGTTGTCCATGAGAGAAGATTTCTCTTGTGCTTTGTTGATACAGAGAAAGACAGCTTTCTGAAAACATCGCCTGTCTGTGTGATCATTGCTTGCTTGCCTGCCTTCCTGCCTGCCTGCCTGCCTTCCCTCCCTCCCTCCTTCCCTCCCTCCCTCCCTCCCTCCCTCCTTCCCTCCCTCCTCCTTCCTTTTTTCCTTCCTCTCTTTCCCTTCCTCTCTTTCCCTTCCTTCCCTTTCTTTCCTTCCTTTCCTTTCTTTTCTCCAGTGCATGTTTCACTGCCCTGATATTAAAAATAAAGGCTTTGGCAATCAGTCCTCAGGTTGTGTTCTTCTCTTTCAAAAATGGTCTCAGCTGTTTTTCTGGTTTTTTGTTTTTTTTTTTGTTTTCTGTCTCCTGAGATCTATTGCCATGAGTTTATCAACATGATTCTTTCCTGGTGTGACCTTACTTAATTCATATTGTATGGATATCCTCTAAACCTATCCTGTAGTTTGGCTTGTATCTTTTTCTCCAAAATGGAATTTTCACTTTGATTTTTTTTTATTCTCATTTTTAGGAAGGAGAAAGGCCAATTTCTCCACCTCCATTAAATTGACCATATTTTTGCATTATTCTTTGGGATATTTTGTATTTTTTAAACTTTTTCAAAAATTAATGACTGATTATTGATATTTCAGCTCTTACTAATTATCTTATTTTGATCTAGCCCAAGATTCACATTAATAGCTATTCACATTAATAGCTATTAATAGCTATTAATAGCTATTAATAGCTTAATAGCTTTCTTCAGAGAAATTTTACCTATCCCCAAACTACAAAGTTTAGAGTTAAAGTAAATTTCTTTCCTCACAATACTATTCTTTCTGGAATTATTAAACTTCTATATAAACAGACTTCAAACATTACCAGAGTGTTTTACTCTTCTATATTTCCTCACCTCATACCTTTATAATTAGTCACCATTTCCATGACAACTAAAACAAATTATGTCTGCTCTATATGGGGTAGCATGATCAGCACTAGATAGTAATAGCCTTTACATTTGGCTTACAAGGTATTTCTGCCTTAAGTCCTCAAGCTATTGAGAAATTGCATTGTCATAAATTAAAAATTCAAAAATTTATTTTAAAATTCAAAGGTATCTTTCCCATTTAGAATATGAGGAGATTTGAGCAGAGGAAGTTCTTAAGAATGAAAAAAACATTTTAACTTGTCATATTCTTTCACTTTGAAGCATAAATGCAACTAATTCTAAAATAGTTAACTATGTTTCCCAGCAGTGCTGAGTAATCAGTTTTTGTTTCTGAAAATGTGTAACTCATGGTTCAGAAAGTTAGTTACGAAGGTAACTTAGCACTTTATTTATTACAGTGGCACATATAGAATAAGGAGCATTTTGTAAAATTAAGTAGTTAACATATATTCTAAAGTGAATTTACTTACAGGTGAAGTTATAACAGTGAAATCAGTTCTTTATATTAGCATTGATAGGGAATTTGAGCACTAAAATTCAAGTTGTCTTGGGGCCTCCCCGGTGGCGCAGCGGTTGAGCGCTGGGTTGCGAAGATGCCCGCGGCCTCTGCGGTGCCGGTTCGATCCCCGGCTGCTCCCCGGCCACCGGAGGAGGGTCCCACATGGCGCGCAGACCTCTCCTGCCGCCCGCTGCTCCCCTCAGCAGTGTACTTCGGTCCTTCTGCCTGCTCTGCTCCCTGCTCTGGCTCTGGTGAATTCTCTCACCCTCCCGCGCTTCTGACTGTACCTAGTGCATGTATAAACAAAACAAACAAACAAACAAATAAATAAATAAAAAAAACATGCCTCTATTAAAAAAAAATACATTTAAAAAAAAAAAAATAAAATTCAAGTTGTCTTATTTTTATAAAATATCGGATGGTTTTACTTATAGGACGAACATAGGGAAACCATATAAGGAAAAAAAAGACAAACCTTGCAGTCAAACTATAAATTGGGGATATCTATCAGGGGTGGAGAAGGAAAGGGATCAAAATTGGAGGGAAGAGCACAAAAATCTATGGTAATAGTTAATGGGTGTCTTGGAGGTGGTAATTTTATGGGTACAACATCTGCGAGGAGAAATCAAAGACTGTGCAAAAAATGAACCGTCAATAGAGTATTCATATATGTATAATGAAATTTATTTGTATTTTTTTATTTTGCTGACTCTTAGTCATATAAAAACATAATTCATATACTTCTCCATTTTGTCAAGGTAAGATAAAATTGTCAATGTTAGAGGATAGAACATATATTAAATCACCATTTGAAAGGATACCTTAGCTCTCATACCTTTGAGGCATACAACTATTGACTCCCATTCTTAGTCTTGCCATTGGCCTTGTAAGTAAGCAAATTCTTCGCCTTGAGAAGTTGTCGTCATATAAATACCCATTTCTTAACTTAAAGTTTTTGTGAATGTCTTTCTGTATACAATTCTACTATCTTCACTGAATTCCTTTTTTAAAATCATTTTTAGTTCCAGTGGAGAGATGATGTTTTATTTGAAGAAGTCCTTACAGTATGTTATACATTTAAATAATTATGAATTGGACTGAATTTAGTTGAATGAAGGAATAAGTAAGACAAAGAGAGGAGTTGTGCATCAATAGAAACAAACTTGATATGAGTGGGAGAAGAAAGAGATTCTGGCTAAGAAAACATTATTTGAATGCTATTATATCTGCCTTAGGAGATGGGAATCATTTCATATAATTTCCTGTACTATAAAGTAGCAGGCTGATGTTTCATATTATGATAATGTCTTCCTAAAACCAGAAAAGAATTAGCCAAGAAACATTGTATCAATCTAGGAAGTCTTATATTACCTCTTTAGGAGCGAATTGGCAAGAATTCTAATACTTAGGAACTCTTATCCACAAATGAAAATCTAGTCAATATCTTAATTCCTGCCAGTAGACTCACTGAAATCATTTTTTAAAAGTGTGTGTAGATTTACATTCACAATATAGCCAACCATTTTTTTTTCCCATAAAATGGAAAAAAAAAATGTGCTGGGAAAACCCAGAAAAGTCTTGAGAGAATTCAGTAGTTATCATTTCTATGAATGGGAAGGCAAAAAACACTGACTGTTTAGAAACTAGGGTTTTGAAAAATCCTCTTGTAAGTGATCCTGCTTTCTGTTGAAACACACACACACACACACACACAAACACACACACACAATACTAGTTTGGAGCCTACTGTGTAGAAAATAAAGAAGCTTGGAAAATTTTATAGACTGTTCTATTGCTCAGAAGATATAAGGAAAATGTCTTTTCCCATCCCCTAAAGCAGTCACACTTTATTTTTTTATTTTTCTCATTCAATGAATGGAGTTCAAAAGTTAACCCAGAAATATTTGGAAATGTTATAGATTAAGGCTGGAGGAAAATTTGCCACCAAATCTTTAAGAAAGCTATCCTTTGAATGTAAAATTAAAAAATGGAGTAAAGCCTTTGCATCTGGCACCACTGAGACTGCTTGGAACCCACCAGGAAAGGGCTACCCCTACAGCCAGAGGTGAGCTGAAAAGCCTCCACATGCCAGGCTCCATCTGGCTGCCTCCAGTCAGAGCCCAGAGGGGGATGCAGCTACAGGGGCAGACCTGGGGTACAGGAAAGTGCTCTCCTAACTCGCCATTTTAGAATAGGGATCTTTGCCTTGCATCTGGCACCACTGAGACTGCTTGGAGTCAGAAAAGGGCTGCCTCCACAGCCATAGGTAAACTGAGGGGACCCCACAAGCCAGGTCCCACCTGGGGCAGACCTCAGGTAGAGGGAAATGTGCTCCTGACTCCCCATTTTATAATAGGGATCTTTGCCTTTGCTTCTGGCACCACTGAGACTGCTTGAAGCTAGGAAAGGGCTAGAAAAAGAATAACAAAAAACCCCAAACCAGTAGAAGAAAAGAAATAATAAAAGTCAAAGCAGAAATAAATGAAATCGAAACTAAAAAGAAAATCCAAAAGATCAATGAAACCAAAAGTTGGTTCTTCGAAAAAATAAATAAAATAGACAAACCCTAGCCAGGCTTACATAGGAAAAACAGGAGAAAGCACAAATAAATAGGATCACAAATGAAAGAGGAGAAATCACAACAGACACAGCAGAAATCTAAAGAATAATCAGAAACTACTATGAACAGTGATATGCAAACAAGCTCAACAATCTAGAAGAGATGGAAAAATTCCTACAACTCTACATATAATCACCCAAAGCTACATAAAGAAGAAGCAGAACACCTAAACAGACCAATTACAAGCAGGGAAATTGAAATGGTAATGAAAACCCTCCCCAAAAACAAAAGCCCAGGACCAGGTGGATTTACAACTGAATTCTACCAAACATTCATAAATAAATTAGTGCCTATCCTTCACAAACTCTTTCAAAAAATTGAGAAGGAAGGGATACTACCAAACATGCTCTATGAAGCAACATTACACAAATACCAAAACCGAAGAAGGACAACGCAAAAAAAGAAAACTACAGGCCAATCTCTCTAATGAACATGGATGCAAAAATCCTCAATAAATTTTTAGCTATCAGAATCTAACAATGTATCCATAGGAAAATTCACCACGACCAAGTAGGATTTATCCCAGGGACACAGGATGGTTCAATGTCTGAAAATCAATCAGTGTAATCCAACAGATCAACAAAAATAAATATAAAAACCATATGATAATATCAATAGATGCTGAGAAAGCTTTCGATAAAGTACAACACCCATTTCTGATAAAGGCCCTTGAAATCCTCAGGATACAAGGAACATACCTCAACATCATAAAGGCCATATATGACAAGCCCATAGCCAATATCATTCTCAATGGTGAAAAGCTGAAAGCATTTCCATTAAGATCTGGAACAAGACAAGGATGTCCACTCTTACCACTGCTGTTCAATATAATACTGGAAGTCCTAGCCAGAGCAATAAGACAAGAGAAAGACATACAAGGATTCCAAACAGGGAAGGAAGAAGTCAGACTATCACTATTCACAGATGATATAGTAATATACATAGAGAACCCCAAAAACTCGACAATAAACTAATTCAACTAATCAATCAGTTCAGTAAAGTGGCAGGATACAAAAACAACACACAAAAATCAGTAGCCTCCCTATACACAAACAATAAATCTGAAGAAGAAATAAAAAAAAAAAATCCCTTTTATTTTTGAAACAACAACAAAAAAAAATCAAATACTTAGGAAGAAACCTAACAAAAGAGGTAAAGGATCTATACAAAGAAAGCTATAAAACACTGTTAAAAGAAATAGAAGAAGACACAAAGAAATGGAAAGACATCCCCTGCTCATGGATTGGAAGAATTAACATTATCAAAATGGCCATCCTACCAAAAGCAATTTACAGATTCAGTGCTATTCCCACAAAAATTTCAATGACATTCTTCAAAGAAATAGAACAAATATTGATGAAATTCATATGAAGCCACCAAAAACCCCTAATAGCCAAAGCTGTCCTTAAAAAAAAAGAAGGGAATGGAGGCATCACACTCCCAGACTTCAAACTCTATTACAAAGCCATAATAATCAAAACTGCATGGTATTGGAACAAGAACAGACACACGGAGCAATGGAACTGAATAGAATATCCAGAAATAAACCCACAGAATTACAGTCAACAGATCTTTGACAAAGGAACAAAGAATATGCAATGGAGCAAAGAAAGTTTGTTCAATAAATGGTGCTGGGAAATTGGGTCGCTACATGCAAAAGAATGAAGCTTGACTACTACCTCACACCATGCACAAAACCAACTCAAAATGGATTAAAAAACTAGACATAAGACCTGAAACTATAAAATACATAGAAGGAAATATAGACAAAATACTACATGACATGCACCTCTAAAACATCTTTAAAGACACATCACCAAAAGCAGTGATAGTGAAGGCAAAGATAAACAGCTGGAACTACATCAAATTAAAGAGCTTCTGTATAGCAAAAGAAGCAGTAGCCAAAACAAAGAGACACCCCAGTGACTGTGAGAATATATTTGCACACTAACGATAAAGCTCTGATCACAAAAAATCTACAAAGAGCTGATGAGACTCCACAAAAACAAAGTAGATAATCCAGTCAAAAAATGGGCAGAGGAGCTAAAATGAAACTTTTCCAAAGAGGAAATGCAAATGTCCAATAGGCATATGAAAAAATGTTGATCACTTGTAATCAGGGAAATGCAAATCAAAAGTACAATGAAATACCATCTTACACCAGTGAGAATGGCACATATTAAAATACTAGCAACAAAAAAATATTGGCCCTCTCCTGCACTGCTTGCGGGAGTGCAAAATGGTCCAACCATATGGAAAGCTGTGTGGAGATTCCTCAACCTACTAAAGATAGAGCTTCCATATGATCCAGCAATTCCACTCCTAGGTATTTACCCAAAGGACACAGAAACATTAATTCCAAAGGGCACCTGCACCCCTATGTTTATAACAGCACTATTTACAATAGCTAAGCTATGGAAACAACCCAAATGCCCAAAAATAGATAACTGGATCAAGAGGATGTGTTACATATACACAATGGAATATTACTCAGCAATAAAGAAAGATAAACTCATGCAGTTTGCAGCAACATGGATGGAGCTGGAAGGGATCATGCTCAGCAAAATAAGCCAGAAAGAAAAAGAAAAATACCAGATGGTCTCACTCATAGCAGGAATTTAGAAAACCTAAATCAGGGACCAGGAAAAAGACTAATTATAATAAAGAAAAAATAAAAATCAACAAGCAGTCATAAACCAGAGACACACTAATGGGGGGCAGGGAGGAGAGGAGGGATTAGGGCCAAAATAAGGGGGGGAATTGTATGGCAAATATAACCAAAATGAAAATGCATACATTGTGCAAAAATGAAAATGATAAAAGAATTATATAAAATAAAATTATTTAAAAAATGAAGTAAAAGGGTATAAAAAATTTAATGTATATAAAAAAAACATGTCATTGTTACAGGAAATAGAAGAAGACACAAAAAATGGAAAACTATTAGCTGTACATGGATTGGGAGAATCAAACTAGTTAAATCCTACCCAAAGCGATATACATATTGAGTGCAATCTAATAATAATAATATCTATGTTATTCTTCAAAGAATGGGAGCAAGCATGACTGAAATTCATATGGAATCACAAAGACCCAATGCTAATGTTAAAAGATAAATTAAGGCATCTTAAAACTTTTGAGTTCATTTGAGCAAAATTTGTTTTGAATCACGTGGAATCAAACTGGAGGTGATTAGGAGCTCCAGCAATAGGAGCTAGGGCAAAGACTTACACTGAAAGTACAGAAGAAAAGAAAGGAAATGACTGGTTGGACTAGAGCTTAAAGCCTAGTTGGCTGTGATTGGTTGTCTTTAGCATTTTGATTTTGTAACCTTGAGATTTAGAGTTTGTTTTGCTCTAAACAAAAGTTTTGTTAGACCACCATTGCATTAGAATTACCTCAATCTAATAACCCCAATATTTAATTAATTTAACACTAAATTTGATGAAATCATCTCCTGTTTAATTTGCTGCTTTGTATGGTATTTAATTCAGTAATTCAGGTTTTCAAAGATTATTTCTGACTAACCTAGAGAAGAATGATTATTAAGGAGAACCAACTAAGAATTGATAACTGACGCCTAACTATACACAGATACTTCATATAGATGCTAGATGAAAAGACCACTATGGGGGTAAAGAGGGTAGAAAAGTAAATTTGATTTTGAGTTCCTGGTGATTTTTTCCAATGGTAAAGGTATTCCTGAATTAGCAGAATGAGCACAGGTGTATACACTACTCCTCTTTTCTTTAACTTTCTACCTCAAAGTTTTAGAAAGAGGACTTGAAAGTTGGTCATTAAAATAGAAAAAAAATGAAAAGAAGAAACAAAGAGGAGGAGAAGGAGGAGGGAGAGTAGGAGAGGGGGAGAAGAAAAAGAAAAAGAAAAAAATATATATAGTTGAACAGAGGTCTTACCAGATACAAAGAAGAAAGGATTTCACACGGGTGTAAATGGACTGACAGTTTAGCTAACATACTGGGAACTTTCAGTCAGAAGACCCCACAATGATTATTCAACATCTGGAAACTTCTGCCTCTAAATTAATTTTGATTTAAGTGATCACTCTTGGAATAGCCATAAAAATATGAAAATGTGGGCCTCCCTGGTGGCGCAGTGGTTGAGTACGGGGCTGCGAAGCTGCCCGCAGCCTCTGCAGCACCAGTTCGATCCCCGGCCTCCAGGCGAGGGTCCCACATGGCACTCAGACCTCTTCTGCTGCCAGCTGCTCCCCTCAGCATTGTATTTCGTCAGTCTGCCTGTTCTCTTCTCCGCTTTGGCTCTGGTGAATTCTCTCACCCTCCCACGCTTTTGACTGTACCGAGTGCTTGTACAAATAAATAAATAAATCTTAAAAAATAAATAGGAAAATGCAATTACCTCATAGCTCTTAGAGGTTAGACATGTATATGTTTTATGTTTATTTTATTCTAGTCTATTAAATGATCTACTTTAATAGAATACATGATTTCTAAAGCAGCTTATTTCTAATAAAAAATTTGAAATTCATGCATGACCATTTTTAATCACCATGGAAAATAAAGGCTTAGCTTACCATCACAGAGTTATTTTACATGAACTCATACCAGGTAATTGTTTTAAATGGATTCCTATGCCCTCTCCACAACTCTAGTGTCTGCTTTCTTCTCTTGTCTCAATCTGTCAGTCTCCTACTATCAGGAGGGAAGCCACCGAAATCTCTCATTCTGATCTCAAGTGAACTAGGGTCCATAAAGATGGACCCATCCTGACTTAGTTTTGATTCTTGCTAACTCTGCTTCTAGCCAAGACTTGTTGAAGACTGACCTTCGGATTTTGCTCCTGACCCTACAGCTTCTGGTGACCTGTTGATCTAAAATTCCCAAACAGTGTTTAGAAAGTGGGTTTCACTGTTTCCCACAACAAACTAGGTTATAAAAATCCTTCAGTAGCTTGACCCTTAAGAAATATGTAAGTTATTAGAGAAATTCTGTGCCAAAGCAGGTTTGATCTGAGAGTTCTTCAAATAAAAAGAGGTATTCTTTAGACAGAAGGGTATTTCTCTAGTGTTACCATATCCCTGTGCAACTAATACTGCCACTTAATCTATTCAATGGATTCACAAACGCTTATTGTGGGAACACACTATGATGTGCATTGCTCCATTTTTGCTTACACGGAATTCACCTTATAGTAGGTGGAGTGTACACTTAGCAATATTTTATATCCTTACTTGGTAGCTACTTAATAGGCACAAAGAGCCTGCACCAACATGGCGGGGTTAAGGAAGGCAGACTTCAAATATTACCAGCCATTACTGTTAATTTTTAAGGATGCAATTCCTAGTATTCACATCCTGTCATCTCCAAACTGGAAACAGGAAACATTACTTTTCCTCTTTTTTAGTTCAATATTCTAGCATAAAACCTTCCTGTATTTTGGTTGTCCAAAAAATCACAATTCATCAGTCAAAGAATTATGAATTAGAAGAATTTCAAATGTCTTCTTGGCTTTGTCTTCTGTTGAATTCTGTTGTAATTTTTCTCATATGGTAGCATCAAGACAATCAAATTGGGACCTCCCCTGGTAGCACAGCATTTGAGCGCTGGGCTGCAAAGCTGCCCGCAGCCTCTGCAGCACCGGGGGTTCATTCCCCGGCTGCCTGCGAGGGTCCCACATGGTGCGCAGACCTCTCCTGCCACGCCCGCTGCTCCCCTCAGCAGTGTATTTCATCAGTCTGCCTTTTCTGTTCCCCACTCTGGCTCTGGTGAATTCTCTCACCCTCCCACACTTCTGACTATACCCAGTGCTTGTATAAATAAATAAATAATTCTTTTAAAAAAAAAAGACAATCAAATTGACCCCAAATTATCATTAAACATTTTTTTTTTGGATGATTTCAAGAGAATTAGGAAGAAGAAACACTAAAGGACATAACAATGACACTGATAAAGCCTGTGGAGTTGGTGATAGACATGTCAACTTCTCGAATGGGAGGGAAAAAAACACTTTAAGACATTGTAAGAGAAAATAGAACTTCCAACATGAGCTTACTCATTGCTTTCCTAACCACTCTTTGCTATTTTTCTATGAACTTATATCCTTAGAAGAAAAAACAAATGTTCATTTTTATTTAAGTTTCTAATGACAATATGAGCGTGCACAGACCAGCTCATAAGTAGGTTCTGCTCATAAATTTGTGGTGAAAGTCCAAAACACCTTTCACCATGTTTGACTGGGAAGCTTCACTCTTACTTTTGAAGGATTCCTTTCCTAATGCTTGGTTCTCTTGCTGAATGCTGCTGCCTGCTCTGAAGTTGACCTCATGGTTAACAATGCATTCTGAGGTGAGTGAGCCACTTCGTTGGCAATAGTCATGCAACTGTTTAATCTCTGATAGTTTCCCTGCTCATTGCTGCCAATTTGAAACACCAGAGACACATTATGATGCTGACTTTAGTCCTCACCCAAATAAGGGGAGGCTGGACACTTAATACTGGACAGGTTAATCAAAAGGAGGCAAGAAGGTTTGGCAGGGACTGGGCCACATTCAGATTTTCAAAGAGGCCAGGTGCTGATCCACCCCTCTCTTCAAAATCCCAAGCTTTCTCAAATAGAGAATGGACAGAGAGGAGCAAGTCTTATCTCTCCATCTTGAAGGCCGACTGATGTCTCTGTGGTCTAAAATACAAACTTGTCACTTTAATTTTTATCACAGTACACCTTTTATTTTCTTAATGCCCTTAGAAATAAATAAGCCCCATCAGTCAAAAAGAAAAAAAAAAAAAAAAAAAAAAGCTCCACCCTTAAGAATCACAACCCTGATCAGGAGTTCCTTCAGTGTTGCCACTGTGTCTTTCATGGTTGTCTAATGGTGTTTGACCCTGAGTAGGGACATAACAAATATAAGTTGGTTTAATGAATACATGAGAAACACTTGGTTCACTTTGTTTTGAGGACAGATGAAAAAGTTCTCCAGATCCAAGCTAAAAGAATGGGGTTTGGGGGCCTCCCCGGTGGCGCAGCGGTTGAGCGCTGGGTTGCGAAGCTGCCTGCAGCCTCTGCAGCGCCGGTTCGATCCCCGGCTGCTCCCCGGCCACTGGGTGAGGGTCCCACATGGCACGCAGACCTCTCCTGCCACCCACTGCTCCCCTCAGCAGTGTACTTCGGTCCTTCTGCCTGCTCTGCTCCCCGCTCTGGCTCTGGTGAATTCTCTCACCCTCCCGCGCTTCTGACTGTACCCAGTGCATGTATAAACAAAACAAACAAATGAATAAATGAATAAAATAAATATATAAAAAAAAAGTTAAAAAAAAAAAAAGAATGGGGTTGGCTTGCCATTTACACTGTTAGTCTTGGTTTGGGATTTAGTGTCATTTGAAGGACAGTCTCTGAGGGAAGAAAAACTTCCTGGCAGAACCAGGCTGCTGTTTTGACTGAGCTCACCCTTCTGGTCTAGACACTTTATATGCTGAAGGAGATTGCTTCCTCTGCGAGTCTGTGCTATAAAGCACACTATCCCTGTCTCAAAACTGTTGTAAATGCTTTTAAAAGCATTGTGTGGAATAGTCCCATCCAAGGCTAATTTGTATTTGTTTGGAAATTGCAATACCAGTGTTCCAAGATCTCTGTCCCTGAAAATGTTCTCATGTCTTATTTGAAGGGATATAGTCTCTCATGTGAAAAACAACTTAGGGAAAAAAATGTGAGACTTGCCTTCTAGTAGAGAAGGCTTTGAAGCAGTCTTCACTTTTGAGCCCAGGAGTGACTCTTGTTGAAACTCAGTAGCCACACAGAAATTCTATTGTCTGAGAAGAAGCTCTTCCAAGGCAATGTTAATGCTTCTCCCTAACTGACTCAGAGAGGGGATTATGCTAAGTGAAATAAGTCAGAAGGAGAAAGGCACACACTGGATGGTGTCACTCACATGTGGAATATAGAGAAACCACCCAGGGTCAGATAAAGACAAGCTTAAAAACTAACCCTTGAAAGATGACTATAAAACTCAGGCTACCAGAGGGGGAGAGGAAGGGAGAAGGGCAAGAGCAGATTGGGAGCTAGCACCGTGGGCTATGGTGGTTGACTATGGGTATTCTGGTGTCTGTAGTGTAGTAACAAGACCTGAGGAGAGATATCCTTTACTTCTAACACACAAACAATGATGTAAACCAATGTAACCTCAGTTAAAAAACATTAACTCTAGAGGTGACAGACTTCTGTTATTGCCTTTTAAAAACTCCCTCTCCTTGTATTATAAATGACTTCTAGTGATGTTTTTCAAAACAAATGTGTGAGTACTATTGCAAACCCACCAACTGCAGACAATGGGAGAACCACACCCTAGTGAAAATCCTCCCAGGACTTGTGATGTGGCTCTTCTATTAGAAAGGTCTCTGGAGGTAGGCATGTGAGGTGAACGTAGGACGTACCCAGCTAGGAGCCATTGCTTCCCTGTGGCTTCTGTAATGAAGAAGTGTGGAGCCCTGTGGATGTGTGCATCATTGTAAAGCCAAGAACCAGAGAGGCCATTAACATGTTCATACTTTCTTTTGTGAGTAGGAAGTAGTGTTTGTATATAGAAGCAGACTTCGTTAAAGAAATGGATCAAATCAACATTGTATTTGTTGTGAATTTTCTGGGTTATTTCCCCACAGATAACAATGTCTTTGGGCTATTTTTCAGCAAAAGCAGAAATTCATTGGATCACATTTTGCTTTCTGTTCAGGATTCATTTCCTGAACACATCTGTCATCTGTTACAAAGATTTGGTCTCTTACATTCTAGGTCAAACTTGACTTGGAGACAATGTTTGATTCACCTTTTATTAGGAAGGCATTATGACTTCTTAGCTACCCAGGAAGTCATAGCAGTGGTGTTAGCAGAAAATAGAATTCTATTTTCTGGTCATAGCAGAAAACCCCATTTTTCCCTCTTACAGACAAAAATGCTGTTTCTTGGATGCAATGTTCATTTTTATGTCCTGTGTGTCAGTGCAATTCTCTTATATTTTGAGAGAAATTAATTCTCAGACTATATTAAAAAAATACAAAACAAAACATATCAATCACCAGAGGTGGTTATAATTCTATTCATTCCAGTATTATAGAGGTAAACAATTTCTCCACTGTCTCTGTGAACCTTACCACTAATTAGTACATTTCATTTAATTCTCATAAAAATGCTTTGGACTGGATATTTTAAATTCCTAGTTTTACAGATTAAAAAAAGCAACCTGAAGTATTTAAATGATAAGAAATCTGTAAAAGGTTAAACAGCAACTAGTAATAGTGCCATTTAGGCAATGTCACTCCAGAAAATGTATTCTTAACTGGAGTCTCCTATAGGTGCAAAATCCTTTCCCAGGTAGACGATTTATAAATATCATTTCATAATTATAAGTACAAACTGTACTTTCAATCTCATCAATCTTTCAAAGATAGCATTTGTTAATTTTGAGGCAATCCAAATTATTTTTTTTCCTTTATAAACTTTGATTTTAGTGTGAAAGCTTACAAATCTTTGACTAGCACAGGGTCTCAAAGGTTTTCTCTCAGTTTCTTTAATAACTTGCAGTTTTAAGTTTTAAAAATAGGTGTGCGACCCATTTTGAATTTTTTGAAATGTGAGCAATATTCATTGAAGTTTGTTTTAACTTATTTTGCATATGAATAGCCACATATTTGTTCAAGGATCATTTGTTGCATTCTTTGGGTTTTTATATTCTAGAGATAAGTGAAACCATCTAGTATCAGTCTTTTTTTTTTTTTTTTTTTAAAGATTTATTTATTTATTTATTTATTTATGCAAGCACTGAGTACAGTCAGAAGCGCCAGAGGGTGAGAGAATTCACCAGAGCCAGAGCTGGGAGCAGAGCAGGCAGAAGGACCGAAGTACACTGCTGAGGGGAGCAGCGGGCGGCAGGAGAGGTCTGCGCGCCATGTGGGACCCTCCTCCAGTGGCCTGGGAGCAGCCGGGGATGGAACCGGCGCTGCAGAGGCTGTGGGCAGCTTCGCAACCCAGCGCTCAACCGCTGCGCCACCGGGGAGGCCCTAGTATCAGTCTTTCACTTTCTGATCTCTTGGCATAATTACCTCAAGATCATCCATTTTGTCCCGAAAGGCACTACTTTATTTTCCCTAATCACTGAGTAGTATCCCATTGATTTTGTAGTTCGCAATTTCTTTATCCAGTCATCTGTCACTGGGTGGTTAAGTTGGTTCCATGACTTGGTTATTGTGGATAATGCTGCTATGAACATAGGAGTGTGTAAATATTTTTTTTTAAAGAATTATTTATTTATTTATGCAAGCACTGGGTACAGTCAGAAGCGCGGGAGGGTGAGAGGATTCACCAGAGCCAGAGCAGGCAACAGAACAGGCAGACCGATGAAATACACTGTTGAGGGGAGCAGTGGGTGCAACAGGAGAGGTCTGCGCGCCATGTGGGACCCTTGCTGGTGGCCAGGGATCGAACCAGCACTGCAGAGGCTGTGGGCAGCTTCGCAGCCCAGCGCTCAACCGCTGCGCCACCAGGGGATGCCCATGTAAATATTTTTGTGTTACAGTTTTCATATTCTTTGGGTAAACACCTAGCATGGGTCTTGTTGGATCATGTGCTATTTCTTTTTTATTTTTAAAGGTATTTCCATACAATTTTCTAAAAAAACTTGCATTCTCACCAACAGTGGATGAGTGTTCTTTTTCTCCACATCCTTGCAAACATTTGTCATTTTCATTTGTTTTGGTATAGGCCATTCTCATAGGGCTGAGATAATATCTCATTGTGGTTTTGATTTGTACTTACCTTACAATAAGCGATGTTGAACTTTTTTTCGCATTGTAGACCTGATGGATGTTTTTGGAGAATTGTCTATTTAGAACTTTCGTCCATTTTTTCATTGGTTGTTCTTTTGGTTGTTTTCAAGTTGTGTGAGAACTATATATTTTGGAAACTAACCCCTTTTCAGATATTTGGTGAGCAAATAGCTCCTGCCAGTTTGTAAGTTATCTTGGTTTTTATGAAAGTTTCTTTTGAGGTATAAAGGTTTTTTTTAATGTAGTCCCCTTGTTTAATTTTTTCTTTCTTTTGCATCTCTGTGGTTCATGTTCATTGGGGTATCACCTATGTTTCTTTCAATATTTTATGTTTTCAGGTCTTATAGCCACACATTTTGAATTAATTTTGGTGTATGGATTTAAGTAAGGATCTATTTTTATTTATGTATGTATGTATGTATGTATGTATGTATGTATTGAAAGTGATTGTCCATGTTTCCCAAAACCGTTTGTTAGAATCTTCCTTTCTCCATTGTATGGTCATGGCTCTTTTGTTAAAAGATTAGTTGTCGATATTTGTGTGAGCTTATTTCTGGGCTCTGCTATCTGTCTTTGTCTGGATAATAAACTGTTTTTTTTTTTTTTTTGAAAGATTTATTTATTTATATAAGCACTGGTTATAGTCAGAAGTGCAGGAGAGTGAGAGACTTCACCAGAGCCAGAACAGGGAGCAGAACAGGCAGAAGGACCGAAGTACACTGCTGAGGGGAGCAGCGGGCCGCAGGAGAGGTCTGTCCGCCATGTGGGCCCCTCGCCCGGTGGCCGGGGATCGAACCGGTGCTGCAGAGGCTGCAGGCAGCTTCGCAACCCAGTGCTCAACCGCTGCGCCACCGGGGAGGCCTGAGCAAACTGTTTTTTACTGTAATTTTTACTGTAATTACTGTTGCTATGTAGTGTAGTTGCTATGTTGCTATGTAGTGTAGTTGCTATTTAGTGTAGTTGCTATATAGTGTAGTTTGAAGTCAGAGATAGCCAGAGTGCATATCATTACTCTTCTGAATACGCAGGTAGAGCCCTTTGCAGATCAGCGGGGTTCTTGATTTATGCAGGTCTGTCCTCTCTGCTACTCCGTTCTATGACAGTGGCCACTTGGTTTTCCTGAGCTACTCAGTATCTCTTCACCACAGGCCTGCAGGCTTTGCCTGTATTGTAGCTGGAAACATGCTTTAGCATATTGAGCTGAGCTCATTTTACTTATTTTCCATGTCTCAGGGATTATTGACCTGTGCTGTCTGCTGTCCCATATCTTGAAAACTGTTGTTTCAAAAGGTTGTTTAGTTCTTTGGATGTTTCAGGAAGGAAGATAAATCCACAAATAGAAGCCAATTAATTTGATTTTAAGAACTGTAAAGTGAGCATTCCTTGACTGTGTGCATTTACAGATATCATAGCTACAGCATAAGCAAAATAATTCTTTTGAATTATATTTCCTTAAGACTATAGCCATTTTTATCTTCTACTTTTATCCTTTCAAAAGAATTTGTTTATTGCGATCCTCTTTCAAATTTAATGAATTTATTTCTTAAAGGAATTGGGATGACAACTCTTTTTTTGTCTATTAATAAATAGCTAAATGAGGGCCTCCCTGGTGGCGCAAGGGGTTAAGATGCAGACTATGAAGCAATCTGTAGCCATTGCAGCACGAGTTTGATCCTCGGCCAGGGAGCAACCCACATGGCGCAGCAGACCTCTCCTGACTCGCCTGCTGCTCCCCTCAGCAGTATATATTTCAGTCCATCTGCCTATTCTGTTCTCCACTCTGTCTCTGGTGAATCCTCTCATCCCTCAAACCTCTGGCCTGTACCCTAGCTCTTGTATACATAAATAAATAAATCTTTAAATAAGTAAATAGCCAAATGAATATCTTTAAGATTTGCTCAAATAGCTAAATAATCTCCTTAACAGCTTGTGTAATGTAATCAAATACTAATACTTTTCATCTTACTTTATATACCAGAGAAGTTTTTTACCTGCGAAAAAATAATCTTTATATGTATAAGGTTTTACATATCAAGTAAAAAAGTGATTTAGTTATCCATTTATTCATCTACAATGTGTTTATTAATCACGTACTGTTATACATGCATGATATTATTTGCAAATTTTCATTATTGTTTGTAATTATTGATAACAGTGTACTTAAATTCATTAGAAGTTGATAGAAGACTTCTGTTGTGATCTAGCCTATAATATAGTTGTCCCTTTCAGTAGTACCTTCAAGTACATAGGCCATAACCATTGCATTGTCTGGGACCATTGAGTCAGACCCCTATACCTGCTCCAATCAACCATGGCCAGCAGGTGGGGACACATGCCACAGTGTATGGCAACGATGCTAACAAACTACCTTTCATCATAGAGTAGCCACTCAGAGATTTCTCTATAAAGGTCAGTGTAGTAAAGCTCAGTTAGGAAGAGAGAAGGGACAATCCATTATTTATTTTCAGACAGATTTTATGATTAGAAAGTTTTTCCCTTATTACTGAAATCTGCTTGTGTATAACTTCTGTCCTGATTGAGTTCATTTCTCTTATGCTTCAGTCGACCTTTTCTCTTGAATTTTGGAAGAGAGAGATTACTTCCATCTCTTTCAACCATTCCTTATATGAGAGTTTCCTACCTCTCATTAACTTTGTCACTCTCTCCTTTGAGAGGAGCAAAGTTCAGTTTGTTCATAAGCTCTTAAAATGTGGCTCCTAGAAATAAACACTGTAGCCAGATGTTATATACCTACCTATAATTACAGATTACCTAAGCCTTTCCAGCAGCCAAGTTAGACTCCTGATTCTATTTGAACGCTTTCATAGCTCCGTCTCTCTCATCTGATGCTCCTACAATGGCTTCACTGTTAACATGGATGCAAGAATTTACATTTGCATCTATGAAGTTTCACCGACTGTATCATCAGAACAGTTGTTAGCATACTCTAGTTTACAAGCACTTTCACAGACATTATCTCATTTAATCCTCCCAATCCTGCCCCTAGCAGCTGCTTAGTCTATAAAATCATTCCCATTTTCCCATCTTTCTTATATTTACCACCAACACTGGAGTTTTCAACATAACTTAAAAAGTGAGGAAGGTGAAGTAAATTTCTCTTTGTAGTATTTGAGAGCGAACTGTCTAGAATAATGAACCAGCAAGGTGGGATGTACAATATTTGGAGATATAATCACTGCCTGTGCTGAAATCATTACTGAGTTGAGAGAACACAGAATAGGAGCCCATGAGGGAAGTTTCAGGATATCGCTAAAAAGCCTAAATGTCAATAGTATACCATTTTCTGCAAAATGTACACAAGAATGATCTTCTATGTACAGACAATGGCAGTCAATGCAGGACAGGACTTTCCATGGAGTTTGGTGAAGTCATGGATCAGATACAACACATGGCATTTGATTAAACTCTCATTTCTTAAGCTTTGTACAAGTGTTTTCAAATTCTGTCCTCACATATTCTTTCTCACCATGGAAATAGGGAAGCTCTGTGGTTTAAGGTGTCACCCCCCAATCATCAGGCTGCTGCCTGATCTGCATGATTTGCCTGAGAGTCACTCTGCTGGCTGTGTTGCTCATTGGGTTGCTGTCGACTCCGCCTCATTCCATTGCCTTTACTCCCTATATAAGGACAATATTCTGTCTTGTTTATTTCCCCACATGTTTTCACAGTCTTAGATCATAGATGAAGTACAGGATTGCTTTTGCTCTCTTTATGTAATAATCTGAATACTCCCCAGCTATAGACTATAGAGCTATTATTTTATTCAAATAAATTGCCAAGTATCCAGTTTTGAACAGAAAATTCTCATGTGGACTAACCTGATAACTAAAAAGAAATGATGAAATTAAATCAAGTTAGTGTATATATCTTTTTTTTAAATATTTATTTTTTATTTTTATTTATTTATTTATTTAATTTATTTATACAAGCACTGGGTACAGTCAGAAGCGCGGGAGGGTGAGAGAATTCACCAGAGCCAGAGCGGGGAGCAGAGCAGGCAGAAGGACTGAAGTACACTGCTGAGGGGAGCAGCGGGCGGCAGGAGAGGTCTGCGCGCCATGTGGGACCCTCGCCTGGAGGCCAGGGATCGAACTGGTGCTGCAGAGGCTGTGGGCAGCTTCGCAACCCAGCGCTCAACCGCTGCGCCAGTGGGGAGGCCTTAGTGTATATATCTTTGATACATCTTTTGTGTCTAAAGCAGTTCAGTTTAGCTGGATTCCAGAAAGTTGTCATATTTTTTCAAAATAATCTGATCCTTTTTTTCCCCTTTATTGAGGTAACATTAGTTTACAACAATTTACATGATTTAGGGGAATAGGTTTACAACTTAAGAGATGTATGTGACCACCCCAACCCACCTCACCATCTAAGCACCCGTAGCCCTTGACCCTACATCATTGTGACCCCTCCTTCCATTTTTCCACCCTACCCTTCCTCCCTTTCTAGTAGCCTCAATTCAGCAGTCCTATTTCTGGGATTTATTTTGCTCTATTTTTGTCAGTTCCTTAGTTGTTTTTTTATTTGTTTCTTTTTACTATATTCCACAGGAGTAAATCATTCAGTATTTGTCTTTCTCCTTCTGACTGACTTTGCTTAGCATAATCCCCTCTAATTGCATCCAGGTTGCCACAAATGTCAAGAATTCAATTTTTTATAGCTTAGTAGTATTCCATATTATATAAATACCACGTCTTAATCCACTTCTCTGTCATTGGACATTAAGGTTGTTTCTATAATTTGGCTCTTGTAAATAGTGTTACAATGAATATAGGAAAGCATATATCTATTTGAATTAGTGATTTTATATACTTTAGGTAGATACCTTGCAGTGGAATCATTGAACCATGCAGTAGGTCCATTTTTAATATTTTGAAGAACCCCTATTCTGTTTTCCATAAGGACTGGACCAGTCCACATTCCCCCCACCAGTATATGAGGGCTCCCTTTATCCCATACTATCACCAGTATTTGTTGTTTCTAGTTTGTTTGTATTTGAGCAAACACCAGATATTTAAAGAGAATGTGCCAGGAATATTTGTCTTTCATAGTTATTTCTACTCACTCAACACAAAGAATAAATTAAGAAGAAGGAATGTATATAACATGATCAGTCACCAAACTTACTTCATTAGAATTTATTTTCCAGGGGCCTCCCCAGTGGCTCAGTGGGATGAGCACGGTGCTGTGAACCTGTCTGCAGCCTCTACAGCATGGGTTCGGTTCCCCACTGGCCAGAGAGATTCCCACATGGTGTGGCAGACCTGTTGTGCCCGCTGCTCCCCTCAGCAGTGCTTTCAGTCTGTCTGCCTGTTCTGCTCCCCACTCTGTCTCTGGTGAATCCTCTCACCCTCCTGCGCCTCTGACCTGTACCCCAGCTATTGTATAAATAAAAAATAAATCTTTAAAAAAATAATTTATTTTCCAATGTGGTCCATTCTCCTTGGAGTGAGGTGGTGTCTCATTTTGATTTTGATTTGCATTTCTTTGATCATAATAATTTGATACTCAATTTTTTGTCAAACATAGCTGATGTTCTGATATTTTATGGAAATCTTTTTGAAATCCTCATAACTCATAATAATCTAAATAAAATTATGTGTTTGGTTAAGAAAGCCTATAGATACTGTGCTTATGTGTATTTACTACCATGAATGTATGAAGGGGTTGTGTGTTTATGTATGTGTGTATGTCTGTATACCTGAGAGGAAAAAATACAAGGTAAACCTATCAACTAATCCACTTCTCCATTTGGTACCAGCTCAACGCTGATAAATAGAAATGGAGAGGAAAAATCATGAAGAACTTCTTGCTATGTAAAAAGAAAAAAAGCCTGGGATGAGATAAGGAAATAAATGCAAAATCCCTTTGTTATTTCCTCATCCCCACAGTTGCCAGTTGGGTATGGCTTATCAATAATTTTAGCAAATTTTGTCAACGCATAAAATCATAATTTTTAGAGGATGAAATGTTTAAACAGTTGGTACTGATTATGTCTGCTGAAAGAGTTCATTTTACAACTATTACAATTCTCAGGAACTGATAATGCATATTTTGTCCAACCATTGCAAATTTTCTTGCTGCATCAATAATATTTCTATGTGGGTTGATCCCTGCTCTTTATGTCAGGCAATAGGCATAATTTATCTCATTTATCATACATCACTATTCTGCAGTAAATATTTCCCCTCCCTTTGACAGATGTAGAAAGGAAACTTCAGATAGTAAACAAGTTGCCATAGGTCCTTGAGCTGGAAAATGGGAACACCATGACTCCAGTTCTATTTGAATGTATAACCCACACTTTGTATAACCTCCAGTAGAGCCTCCCCAGTCTCTCTTGGATTTTTTCTTTTCTGTTTTGTTATCCTGTGACTCATAAGCTTGATCTGTATGTTGCTTCCTGACAGCAACTTTAATATGGTAGAGCATTTAATGGACAATAATTAAAAAAAAAAAGTGAAAGGGTTAGTAGCAAGACATGTGTTTTAGCCCTTCTTCCCCTCAGCCCAAAGAACCCATGAATTCTGTTTTTATTTCAGAAGAATATATCAAATAACCACTTAGCCTCCTTGTTATTTGTCTGCATTTCCACAACAGAAAAAAACCTGGATCAAGTGGTAGGTCAGGAGCAACCCCTCTGCCTGATGTTCAGATCTATACTGCCTTCGGATTCTTTTCGTAGATACACAGGATTATGCACTATTTAAATAATCTGCATGAAGAGAACCATTGGGACTCCCCAGGGTCCTGTCTGAGGAGGATTGAGAAATGGGGTTCTGCATGGTAGCTATAGGATTTTATGATGACTTATGCAACAATCTGGAGAGGATCAACCTTCGTGCATAACTTGGTTGTGCTGTTCATGAATAAGAATGCTTATTGCATTTGAATTTAGTTTGAAACCACTGTATTATGGTACTGATAAAACATTGAACAAGAATGATATCCTGGACACTCTATTTAATATGCCTTGATTAATGGTTATTGGTTGAATTATTTGTTGCCATTTTTCTCAAAACAGGCAAGAACTGAATGCCGACTTCAGCTCTGTATCCATTTGTTACCTATTATCTAATACAGGTTATATTATTTGAGAAAATAAGTTGCAACTTTACCTCATCTTGAAATGCTTCAGGATTTCCCTGCATCCTTGAGGCTAAGCATACTGTCATTTATTCTCTAACCCAATAACATCTTATTTTTGTTCAAAAATAGAAATAAATAGAATAGGATTTGAAATGAAAGAGAATGTTTCCTTGGAAGGGCTTATCAAATAGTATTGTCTGTTTTTCCACTAAAGGTTTTATCTTTGCAGAGGCTCTAATTTGGGAAAGTCTAATATTTGCAACTATTTGCACTTTAATTTACACATTCTTTAACCAAATATTGATTGGACCCAGGCTCTGTTAAGAACAATGCCAGCTGAGAGCCCAGCTGAGAGCAATCATTACCCCCACCACCCACCCCACCCCCGCCTTGACCCAGTGGTTTTCTAGATTGAAGTCAGTTTTAAAATAAATCATAAATCTCATTGCAAACATGACTTTGCATATTTTGATATCACTTGGGTAGTTTTTACTTTGTTCAATTTTAATAAAATTGTTGAAATGTTTTTATTGTTAAAACACCTTGTTTATTTTGTCTATCTGAAAACCATTTATATTACTAATGAAATGTATTGAATGTGCATATGAATCCAATGCATTAGATTGGTTATAACAAATTACAGGAAAAAAAATGAGCAAAACAATGAGATCTGTTTTAAAACACAGATATTATTTAAAGACTCACATAGCAAAATAAAATCCTGCAGTGTTCTTCCAGGGAGACCACTTGAAACTCTGACTCATCACCAAAATACTAATATGGGGATAAAATGATTGGACTAATTCCATTGGAAAGAGAGAAAATTACATAAGAAGTTTCCATTTAAAATTTATTTGCCCATTGTGAGATAATAGAATTTCCCTTGCCCCCCATACATATCTTGGTTTTTGCCCTTTGTTCCTGACACAGGAATCCTAAAAACCTTGTAAATTCCTAAGTGATAAGAGCACCAGGAGCATCTCTTGTTCTAATATTTGATCTTTGGCCCTGTTCCTGACATAGGGTTCCTAAAACCTTGTAAATTCCTAAATGATTAGAGCACTAAGAGAATCTTTTGTGCTAATGAGACAAATGGATATTCTGGGTGGACTCCTGGATGGGGGCTGGTCGTTAGAAAGACTGAACCTTTATTAGAAACTTGCAATTTTCTGTCTCCACCCTCTACTGCCCCCAGACTCCCCCACCCCGAAGAATGGCAAGAAATGGAGGTAATAATTGATCATGACTACCTAAAGAAACAACCATAAAATATCAGTAGTATATGGTTCAAAGAGTTTCTAGATGGGTAAACAAACCCCTGTGTGGGGATTTATCCCAAGTCAATTTGGACAGAAGCTCCCAGATCTTCCTTGTCTCCAGCTGTTATTTAACTATATCCCTCTTTACATCTGTAGTAAACTACTAAGCATAAGTAATTTTTCCCCTGAGTTCTGTGAGTCACTCTAGAAAATTCAATGAATATGAGAAGGGAGTTAAAGAAACTATTTTGGAGCCAAGTTGAACAAAATTTGTGTTCACCTGGGGACTTACTACTTGTGATTGAAATCTGAGCGGGGCTCAATCTCACAGGACTGAACCTTTCACCTGTGGGATCTTACACTATCATGCCACCTCCAGGGAGATTGTATCAGTATTGATTTAAATTGTAAGATACCCAGCTGGTATTACAGAATTGCTTGGTGTGTGGAAAACCCACACATCTAATGTGAGAATGTTTTAAGTGTATTGTGATGTGGAGGACAAAGGAGAGAAACACAGGAGGAAAAACTGGGACTTTTTCCTACTTCATCCGTTAAATTACTGATCATGCAATAACATGTTATCAGAAACAGTATGAATCTACTGTCTCTTAAACATAATTGAGATAACCCTTTAGTATTTTAAAGAATCAGACTGAATTGGAAATATTTAAAATCTACCTGTCTGAGTCCTTTTAGTCAAAATTGCTTATATCTTCTGTTTACTTAGATGTTAACATATACATCTTCTAATCCTGATTTTTTTCCAGCTATATAAATTCTTAGAAGACACTACTTTATTTCAGCTTAGTTCTGTACCATACAAAAAGTAATCAAAGATAAATTCCCAATGAATACAAATGCTGATGGAAACATACCTAAAATCCAGGTTAGTAGAATTTGTGGACTCAGTCCCATCCACAGTGATTAGTAGAACCTTCTCCTCTTCATTCAAACCTCTGAAATATTTCCCTATGATTAAATATACTAAATAGCCCACACCTGAGCTCTTTACTATCCTCTTGTTTAAAAAAAAAAAAAAAGTGTTCTCTTTGAATCCCATCATTAATGCCATGCTACTTTTGCTCAATGGAAAAAAAAATCACATGAAATCTTGGAGAAGAAAGTAATTAATAAAAGCAGAAAGGAAAAGAGTCCAGGCATGTATGACAGAAGAGGAAGCAACTGTGCTGATCTGACCTGGAGGAATGAATAAGATTTTGCTGCATGTGGAAGGTGAGGGGGAGAGTATCTTGCTTAGTGTGCAGAGAGCTAGAGGCAGGAAGGGAAAACAGACTATTATTTAGTCCTTATTTTACCTCTGATGAGCTTAATTTCTTGCTTTGGGGGAGAAGAGATAATAAATATCGTGGAAACTTGTAAGAAGGAAAAATCACCAAGGTTGGGATAGTTGGAAAGGCTTCTGAGAAAAGAGACTGGACTTGGAAAGAAGGGCTACCCCTTCTTAAGTAGAAATATTGTGGAAAGAACAGCATAAGCAGAGACATGGTTCCTGAAAAACCTGGTTTTAGCTCTCAGATTTTCTTTTTAGATGTATTGATAAATTTAAAAAAATGCCTGCAAATTTTCTATGTTCATATTAGCTTCCTGACTATAGATATTCGAAATTCCTAATCTTATGAGACAGAGGTTACTGTATTTTTTTTGGTTCAGCTTTACATTTTGCCAGGGACTTTCTTGCCCTTGGGTATGGAAGAATCTCAGAAACTCTGCTCATCTAGAAAATATGTATGGAATGAATACAGGTAAGTGAATGCTATGAGCCATACCTACCACAGGTGGTACATGGTGCTATGGGATTAAGGCCAAGTGGTTTTGTCAGTCGTGACCCCATAGGAGAGAGTTCAGGGGCAGAAGTGAGCTCTATGGCTGGAACCTTGATCATAAATGTGGAAGTTTGGATTAAAATTTTTAATGAAATCCTGGAAATAGATTTATCTGCTGTAGGCTGAGACCACAGTTGATGCCAAATCCCAGGAATCATGGCATATTATACTTATAAAATGAACCATGCCCTGTAAAGGCCCCCAAGCCCTGGAAAATGAGATAGAGAAGGTTGGTCATAAGCTTATATTTTTATGAATTCCATAACAAAACTCTGATATATACCCCTAAAATCATAGGATTTTAGGAAGAGATACCTTACTCTAAGATCACTCATTGAGTCATATTTTAGCATTTCCCAAGATAGGAGAAACAGCACTCTGGGTTTTTGATATTTTCACTGGTCTGCAACTTCATGAGAATAATTAGAATGTTTTTTGGGGGGATCTAGTAGTAATTAGTAATTTAGGACTGTGTTCCGAGATTGTGAACTTCCACCTTTTGTTTGTTGTTAAAGCATCTTTATTTTGTGAGATGATGGTGGTTAGGTCACAGTAGGCTTTTGAAATGTTTTCTTGTTTTCAGTATTCGTGTTTGCTATTAAGGCTACTAGATCTGTGAGCTTTGGAAGTCTCAGAAACTCCAATTATGACCATGTCACACAGAGTTGCCATCACTGGCATACATTACAGTGAGGGTCTGTGTGTGGCTCTGGGCTGGGGCAGCCCCTTCTCTGCTTGTGATTTGGATGCTTAGCCATTCAGATGAATAAAATCCATTGCTGGCTAGAGTCAGAAGCCCTTCCTTTGGAGAGGGTTGGGTGCCAGATGTAAAGCCAAAACATGAGTTCATCTCATCCTCTGGGGAAACAAAACAAAACAAAACAATAACAACCACCTAACACCACTTAGCATTGGTGGTTATGCCAGATACATTATATATCACTTTTCCGTTTTCAGAAAATCAGTGGTAAGATTTTTATCAGAGTAACTAACTCCGTCATCATATGGGTGTAGATAATCCTTTGTGTTTTTCATAACTAAGATGGCAGGAGTCCTGGGCACCAACCCAATGGTACTCCTCTGTAAGACCTGAGGCACAGCTTTGTTGCTGGCCACTTGGTCTTTAAAATTGATTGGGGGCCTCCCTGGGGCCACACAGGATTAATCACCATACGATGAAGCAATCAGCAGCCTCTGCAGCATGAGTTCAATCCCCGGCAGGCCAGGGAGCAACCCACATTGCACAGCAGACCTCTCCTGACTCGCTCGCTGCTCCCCTCAGCAGTGTGCTTTGGTCTGTCTGCCTGTTCTGTTCCCCACTCTGTCTCTGGTGAACCCTCTCACCCCCCGCATCTCTGGCCTGTACCCCAACTCTTGTATGCATAAATAAATAATTTCTTTTAAAAATAAAATTGATTGGAAAAATAGCAATTTCTATTTGAATTAGGAGATGAAAACAAACTAGCAGGATACAGAAAATAAAATGAGCTCAGAATAGTGTTGCTGAAATTGATAGCTAGTTCTTCCAATATAACTAGGAATCTGATTCCCATTACTGCAGATTTCTATTATGTACCCCAACTCAAGGCTGGTTTGAAGATGGCCTCACTGCTGGTTGGAAAGATTAATCAGTATATAAAAATAGGTCACCACTTGATTACGATCTCTACATGACTCTGGTCTTGTTTTCACCCTTCTTTCTTTAATATCTTTTCATAATTGCTTTTCATCATCAACACATCAACATACCACCTTTAAACACATTATTGTAAATAATGCTGAGAAAATCTGCCATGCTCTAGAATGGACCAATGTCTTTCAACCATCTGGATTTATTTTTTTTAAAAAAAGACTGTATTCTGTTATGAATGAGACCATCGGTATTTTTCTTTTTCTTTATGGCTTATTTCGTTGAGCATGATCCCTTCCAGCTCCATCCATGTTGCTGCAAATTGCATGTGTTTATCTTTTTTGAATGCTGAGTAATATTCCATTGTGTATATGTACCACATCTTCTTGATCCAGTCATCTATTTTTGGGCATTTGGGTTGTTTCCAAAGCTTAGCTATTGTAAAATTTGCTGCTATAAACATAGGGGTGTAGGTGCTCTTTGGAATTAATGCTTCTGTGTCCTTTGGGTAAATACCTAGGAGTGGAATTGCTGGATCATATGTAAACTCTATCTTTAGTAGGTTGAGGAATCTCCACACAGCTATCCATAGTGGTTGGACCATTTTGCACTCCCACCAGCAGTACAGGAGAGTTTTTTCTCTCCACATCCTCACCAACATTTGTTGTTGCTAGTTTTTTTTAACTATGAACCAGAGACACACTTTGGGGGGGGATGGCAGGGAAAGGAGGGAATGGGGTCAAAATCAGGTGGTTGCGATTGTATGGGGAATATTAAAAACATTTAAAAAAAGACTGTATTCTGGCTTAATTCATAATTTTTATAAAATTCCTTTTTTATTGCAATGATTTATTCACATCAACCAATTAATTGCTAATTAGTTAGATATTTCTGTTATCATTAACTAACATTTATTTAGCATTTACTGTGGACTCACCTGTCCTCACATGTTATCAGTTGGCACATGGGACACATATCTCAAATATGACTTAATGTAATGCTCTGATTTCCTTTTATGGTGTTACTGCAAAAAAAAAATCAGAAAATATTTCTTTAAATAAATATCTTCTCATCTCAAAAGAAAGTCTGGTCAAGCTGAGTGATATTTTATATATTAGATTTGGCTTCTTATAGTGACCAAAAGATATCTGTAGACCAACGGCAAATTTTACTTGTGAAATGACCCATGCTCTGTAAAGGTCCCAAAACACATAGGAAAAGAAGAGATAGAGAAATTGCTCATCTTCTAAATCTAAGAAAACTGGGATGGTTATGCAAGCCCAAGGATGTAAAAATAGTCTACATCTTTTGTGGGCCTTTCACTGATTTTTACAGCTGTTAAATGTATATAGCTGTTAAATATATAGCCATCTCCATGCTACTAGCAAATTTCATATTGTGTATAATTTAGTTTGAGATGCTTTAGCATTGACAACATGATTGATAGGTAGTTAGGCATATAGATATATACTAGTTTTTAATATATAGTTTTTAATCTGCTTCTTGGATTGTTAGTAGTCATATTGGAAATATATATTCCATGGCATATTTGTGTCATAACAAATTACTGTAAACTAGGAGACTTAAAACAGGAATTTACTCTCATAGTTTTAGAATTTAGAAGTCTAAAATTGAGGTGTCAGTAGGATGCCCTCCTTCTGAAGGCTCAGAGAGAGAATTCATTATACTCCTCCCTCCCGAGTTCTGGAGGTTGATAGCTACCAATCCTTGACATTCTTGGCTATTGATGCATCAACCCAATCTCTGCCTCTGTCTTTACAAAGTGTTCTCCCTTTGGTAGGTGTCTGTCTCCAAATTTCCCTCTAATAATTTGATTAGAGACCTCTCTAATCCCATATGACCCCATTTAGTTCAATTACATCTGCAAAGATCCTATTTCCAACAAGGTCACACATTCACACTTCTTGGAGCATTTCTGGGGGGACACTCTTCAATAGTACCTAAAATTTATTAATTTACATATAATTAAAAGATCCTGCTCCAAGAATAACTATTTGCAAGAAAATCAACAGCCAAAGGATGACAGCATTTGTAAAATGGCGTAATAGATGTTAGGGATAGGTCTTTATTCACTAAATTAGTTGTGTTTCAATATGTGGAGTGGTTGGAAATGTTAAAGAAACAATCATCTTTGCAGGAATGAGGCATTAAAATGTAGTAATTCATGAAATCTGTGCCCTTTAGCATAGTACTCAAGACTTCACTGACAGGTGGCAGCCAGTTAGCTTGGCAATTCAGAGTGCTTATTTCTCTGAATTTACCTAAATCTTACCTCTAAAATACTGTTGCTTGTGCTTTAAGGGAATGTTTCATGTGAATATGGTCCAACCACCTCAAATGTCAGAAAGCTGGAATTATATAAAGCTTACAGTTCTGGTTGTAGGATGCTTTTTGTGGCTGATGGTAAATATCTGTACAGCAATATTCATGTTGAGGCTTGTGATCTTACATGGAGACATGGTTATAGAAAGGAAACCAAGAATACTCGCATACCTCTTACTATAAAGCCAAAAAAAAAGCCTAATTATTAGGAACTTTGAATTTGGCTTAGGCTAATACACAATAGATATCTACTAATATTTTCCCAAATTGTAAATATATATCCTTTGCATCATCATTCTTAGCCTCTCTTTATATTTAATTTATATGGAACATTCAGATAATGACATCATTTGGAAACCTTATATGACAAGATTTTCTATGAGTAAATGAATTTGGCAAAGGAACTCTTCACCTAGCACTTCCCATCTTCCTTGCCATGACCAGTGGAATCAAATTGGCTCCAAGACTGACTCAATGTCTCTGGAATTCCCTCCTTCACGCATTCCACAGGAGCCTCCATTTGGTGGCATTTAGTACATGGTGCCAGGCATCTGCTTCCTTGGCTTGAGTTTAAGTTGAACTTGTGCTGTTTGACTGGGTTTTGTGTTTCTGTGGAGATTATTAATCATAAGTCACCAGCTCTTCTCAGCTCTATGTGTGGTTGTTGGGGAGAGTACTTCATTGCTACTATTTGAAATATAATTTAAAAACATGTTCAGAAGTGCATGTTATCTGGATTGTTCAGAAGAAATTATTTTAAAAAAGGAAAGAAGACCTATTGTCTGGGGGCCTTACCCTATTCTTTCTTCATGTATTTCAACAAGTAACCAAACATGCAAGCAAAATGATGGACCCACCATGTTTCTGTTTGTTTGGGGTCCAGACCATTAGTCTACATTGACCTCTGCTGCAGTGAAGAAGTTGTAGCCATGATGGGTAGAGACCATGATTGAAATGTAACAGCAGAGTGGATGGGGAGTAGGCAACTCACCCACAGGGGATCTGTTCTTCTCTTCCAATTCAAATCCCTTTCTTCTTCTTAATCTTAACGAAAAGAGAGCTGCAAGGATGGAAAGCTGCTGAGAGAAGATTCTCTGGTTAGAGCTCTAAATGTGAAACCAAATTGTGAAATTGACTCTTAAATGTGATAGTTACTTTTTTGTTCCCTGTAAATTCTGCCTAGGTGTGTGTATAAGCTAAAGTGTGCCAAATTCCCCAAGGGTAAATATGCAAGATTCTGAAACCATATCATCTGATCAATACCAATGATAAGTCAATCACCACCATGCTGGTGGAGTCAGGGTCAAGGATGGGTGAGGGAAATGCAGACCCATGTAACAGTGATAATGGAAAAAGTCATTCTAAGAGTTGAAAATGTCAAGCTAATTTACCTGTCATGTTTAGGGAGCTAATGGTATTTTAAGGGAATGTTTCAAGCTGTACATAATTCTGGTATTTCACAAGATCCACCTTTGGAACAGGTACTCAATCTCCTATTTATAGCAGTTTCTCTCTGCTCCTCCCATAAAAAGTGACAAGACTGATCATTAATTGTAGAAAACTTTGTTCTTGGGTGGCAGTTAATTCCTTTCATTATAAAATTTAAACTAATAAAGGTGGTCCTTTCTTCCCTCTGAAGATTTTGTTGGTGACTCAATATGTGAACCTTGATGGCTCATTTGCTTAGCCATTTAGGCAACACTTAATAATGTCCTGCAAGGCTATTAATATGAACATAAATAAATATGTGGGGAAAATAAAAATGAACAGAGTAAAGAGAACTACCACTGTTGTTTATTGTAATTTATGATTTTAAATATACATAGACACAACAATCAAATCATTCTTCACGGCTTATAATGCAAAACAACTCCCTTGTCTCAGCCCATTTCAATTTTCATCTGCTAAAAGGAAGCCATTTTTTATGCCCTTAGTTATTTCTTTTGGTATTTGGTTCCATAGTTTTACATAACATACTATACTGCTATTTGTTAATTTGTGAATCTTCTACAATGGAAGACAATGGTTGAGCTCCTTTAAATATTTTCCCTCACCCCCCCTTCTTTTAATTCCCCTGTTTTTATAATGTAATTTAAAGTACAGTTTTTGGATAGATTCATTTTTTGGTCTATACATGGTTATGTTTACATGAGAATTATTCATAGTTAAGCCATGTAGACAACTGCTGTGTCAGGAAGGAAAGGGATCCAAAGGCTTCACTGCTCCTTATGAAGATAGTTAGTGTGCTCATTTTCATTCCCACCAGCACTCACTTTCAAAGTGCCTCCTACCTTCAACTTCTGAGCCTTCTGAGATTCTAAGCAAATGAGCCTTCTTTGTGACTTCACTCACTTTAGGGTTTCCTGGTTTGCTGGCCTGGCAAATGAGTTACTACAAATCAGTCCAATGCTCTTCATACAAATATATTCTGTTTTATCTCTTCCCTTGATCTCTTTCCTCTTAATGGGTTTAAGAAGTTTTTACATATTTATTGAAATTTTAATGTGTCCTGCAGTGAAACATGTAAGTTTCAACTGGCTAAATTTAACCAAAGTCTCCAAACTCTTTTAAAATTCTAGCTAATAGTACTGCATATCATTATTAACCTCATTTTATAGATGAATAAATCAAGAATGGAAGAAGTTAAATAACTTGCCCGAGGATGTACAAATAATAAATGGTAATTCTCCTCACTAATAAAAATCTTGTTCTTTTCTTTCCAGTACACTGCCTTTTATTGTAAGACACAGTTCCTATTTTAAGAAGTTTACAGTTTTTTTTGGGGGGGGAAGGTATAAGACAAGTGCACAGACCTGAGAGTGCAATGCATTAAATGTCAAGAACAGAAAAATGGTCCAGTGTACAATGGTATTCAGAGGAGAGAGAAATGTTTTTCTCTATTTCCTTGTGTATTAAGCTCCATTTGGATTTAAGGTATATGCCTTTCAGTATGGTAGGGATGTTTCTTCATTCAGCAATCATTTTGATAGGATTTAATCTTCATTCTTTAGCCACTTAAAATTCCATGAAGTCATTGGAGTGGGGTAATTAGTTAATTGGTATTTTCGAATGATAATAATCCTTAAGGTGATGTTTTGGAAACAAAATAAGGTAAATTTTGCTTCAGTAAATATGAGTATAGTTGATATTGAAGTCATTCAAGATAGAATTTTTCTCAGTATTGATTTTTGCCAGTGATGGTACACAATCCTTGACCTTGTTAGATCTGAACGGTGTGTTTGTATGTAGGTGTTCTTAAATATCCGATGGTTTATGAATTTCCCCAGATCTGTTTTGTTTTGCTAGTTAGAACTATTATCCCTCATGCCACTTGTATTCTGTGGATCCAAAGTGCTCTGTCCACTTAGCATTCCAGGAGGCAGAATCACACAGTAGGTTTGATCTGCACTCTCTGAAGCCAGTTGGGCTCTGCCCCTACCTGCTGACTGATCTTGGGAAATTTCACTGATCCTCTCTCTCAGATTTCTTATTTGTAAAATGGATAATGGCAGAATCTCACTCATCATGTGGATATGAGTATTATTTGAGTTAATAGATAAAACAAATAGGATACGCTTAGAAAAATGTTACATAGAAAAAACTATGTCATCATCAGTTCTCCTGCTAGGAACCTAATGTAGAAGCCATCTCTGATGGTCACATATGCTTTGGTGATATTTTGTCTAGTATAGCCAGAGCTTCTTTAATCACAGGTTCACCATTTTATTTTGCAACCATTTATTGAGTGCCTACTACATGCCAGATGCATAGCTCAGTGCTCAGGATAAAATGGATATAAAAAAATCAGTCATGCCCCTACTTTCACGAACTTCTTAGCATAATGGGGGAGAGACAGTCACAAATTCACAAGTCATATAAATAAGTATAAGATTGCAGTCGTGATGAGTGCTAGGAAAGACAGACAACACTGTGTTTCTTCAAGAATCCAAGAAGTCCTCTGATGCCAAAATTGGGTTGGGCTGTTCTACGCAGAAACTGAGAACATCCTGAGAAACTAATTAAAACCTTCCTTTTTGATTACACCCTGGAGGATGGGAATAGCTTCCTCTCTTGCCTTTCCTTGACACAACTTGCTCAGGAGGAATGCAAAGGATGGGTGGGATCTTCCCCAACATGAGAGTGAAAGGAAGCAGCATACCAAAGAGATGACAGCTTAAGAAATGCTGCAGCTGCTAATTCCACCTCCACCCTGTGGGACAACTGCTTAGCAATATTTCAAAGGCAGGCAACTTACAGGAAAGAAGGAAAAAAATGCATCTAACAACTTCCTTGTCTGGAGGTCTGGATAAGAATGGAGCACATTTAAAGTTGCATTTATGGCAGAAATATACGTGGTTTTACAGACATCTGTGCCTGGCATTCACAAGGCCCAAGAGTGCACTTACATAGGGAGTGCACTCAGTTTTTTAGGGCATTTGGCAAGTAGCTTGACTATCGAGGCCATTTGGATATAATACATGTTCATCTCATGTGCACTACTAACACCCATTTTACCAGAAAACCATAGTAGGGAATTACATTCAGAATTCCCTTTTCCCTTCTGCATTACCAGTGTTCAAAAGGGCAGTGTCCTCCTGATGAACTTTGTAATTGTTACTTCCAGAAAAAAATATATTTCTTTTCATAACCATGTAGCACAAGAAGAGAACATGAGTGTAAATATGGGGATAGGCCATTATATACCAATGGCTGAGAAACAATTTAAATATTTTGCCCCCATTTGATGTCCATCTGTCTGCTTATCTATCTATCTATCTATCTATCTATCTATCTATCTATCTATCTATCTATCTACCTACCTACCTACCTACCTATCTACATCTCATTTACTTTCTCTCCTTCAAGTTTTTACCTTTTATGTCCTTGTTTGATGGTTCTTCACTCAGCATGTAAAACAGTCAAGAGATTATTTTCTGAACAGCTACTATAAGTTAGGCAGGGATGTCCTTGGATTTATGAAGATTGCAACCCAGAAATAAAGACAAATGCAAAATACCTAATTAAAAATATGAGTGTCAAAAAAGAGATACATAGAATCTGATAGAATTATGTAGCAATAGGAGTATTAACAACAAAGATGAATTCATAGCTTACTATGTACCCCTAATCTACTCGAAGTAATTTATACGTGCTATGATTTTAGTCCACGTGTTCCATTCATGTGGCAGACTTTGTCAGCTGCACACACGCAACATCCCATTATCAATCTTTCATTACTGTTTTACAAGGAGTTTGAGAAATTTCCATCACTGCCAGACAGTCACATATTCCAGAAGAATTAAACATTTAAGCACTTTTCCAAGTCTGCACAGATAGGAGTGGATGGGGACTTGAACCCATGTATTTGTATTCTGCACCCTGTGCCTGTGGACACTCCTCCAAGGAAGAAATTTATCCTCGTCCCCCAGGAAATGTACTAAAGTCTGGAACAGTATTTATGTATATATGATTTACTTGGGTACTCTTTTAATAAAATACATGAGACCAAATGTTTTTGTCATTAAGAATAAAGATAGAAAATAAAAATAAAATGCCTCTAAAATATAATGCGGAGGGATCCTGGCAGGGGTAAAAAAGTAGGATATGACATTCAAATAAAGTACTGAGTTCAGTTAGCAGGAATGTACCAGAGTTGGTTTCAATGCTGGTAATGAATGTACCTTACTAATGCAAGATGGTTAACGGTGGGGGCGCGGGAAAGAGATACACAGGTAGTCTCTGTACTACCTTTGCAGATTTCTCTAAATCTAAAACTATTCTAAATTAAAAATTTTACTTAATCAAAAAGGTAAAATGCTTGTCAGTCTGGTCAGCCCTGCTGAGCCTTTATTACTTACAAATAACCAGCTCTTCAGGAGGGAGGCAGCTCCTCTCAGTGTCTTCTTTCTGCTCAGCCAGAGCAGCAGGGCAGCAGCTGGAGCATCACACACAGCATCTGTGCCTGTTAGCTCCAGGCCTCCTTCTGCCCAGGCAAGTGTGCGCCGCACGCCTGCGATGCCATCATCCTCTGTAGCATGAGCATTGACTCCTGAGCTTCTTCCTTCCTCTCCCCTAGGAACTTACGTTCGTCATCCTGATTCCATCTGACAAAATAGTATCTTACCAACGCTGTTCTGTGGGGTCTTCCCATGGCGTCGTCCAAATCAGTTACTGATGTCTGGACCAGCAGTATTGTCCTTGTCTGGGAGGGTTCCTATTCCTTGTCTTGAAAGATGGGTCTAAAGCCTGGGGCACCCAGACAATGAAGGGCCCTCGGGAAAGCAAGAGCGGCAGAGACTTTGTCAGCTGCACACACACAACATCCCTTTATTGATCTTTCATTACTGTTTTACAAGGAGTTTGAGAAATCTCAGTCCCTGCCAGACAGCAAATAGCTTTCCATAGAAGGGGGTAAAGCCAGCTGGCTAAAGAGTCAATACCAGAGCATTATGATGTTGGGAGGAGTGAGAGTAAGAACAAATTTGAGTTAGGTGATACAGGTTGTCTTCATAAAGTACTAATGACTCTCCCTTCTCAGTATTTCTTCAGAATATCCCCTCCTATATCATTCAGTCCAACCAGGAAAAGAAAAACCTCTTCCCAAATTTTAAAACAGAGAATTTTATACAGAGAATTGGTTATACAGGTGCTGGGAGAGATGAGAAGCCAAACGGCAGACAATGCAACCACTTAGATGTTAGCAACAGCAGGAAGTTGCAATCAACCCCAGGCAGGAAAGACAAAAGGAGGAAGTGGGCTTCCTAGGGCCCAGGGTGGGAAACCTGGGCAGAAGCCAGTACCGTGGCATGTGTGCACGTGCCAGGAAGAGCTGCTGCTGCTGCCCAGGAGTCAACTGAGACCTAGAGATGTGAAGGTGAAAGACACTGGATTTCTCATTTCTCCTGTTTTCCAAGCTCTAGCTAGTTAACTGCCACTCGCTGAAACTAATTAGAATCCAGCCAACCTGGAAGCCCAGTAAACAAAGCCCAGAGAAGTCAGCCCACTGTCCCTGCAGCTCAGAGACACTGCCTCTGCTTAGGTTGAGATCCACACCATCTCTTCCTTATTCCATTACTGATCCTCATAACTGTTCTCTTGACTCAGCAGTCTTGGTGGGTGTCCCTTTAATTCATGCTCTATACTTCAATCAGTGATGCTAAAAAATATGTATGTCTAGCCATAGATAGAGATGTATACATACATACATATATAGATACATACATATATAGACTTAGATATATACATACATATGTTAAGATACACATGTGAGTATTTATGTCAAACCCCTGTCTCAACCCTAAATGACTGCTCATTGCAGGCTAAGGCCAAGCATTTTAGTGTGGTGGAAAAGCCTTGTCTGCTCTTACCCTCCTCTCTATCCTCTTTTTCCAACACACAGTGTTGCACTAAGGGCTACAAGGGACACAAAATGGTGTAGGCTACTTAAGTGCTGGTGCTTTGTGGCCCTCAGAAGAGGCTCCCTGCCCTGGATCAGGGTTGTCAGGGAGGACTAGCAGGAAGAACATGCATAGGTGACATCTCAGGGGCCTTGTGGAGTCACCACGAGGGGGCCTGGGAAATAGAGGAGGGCTGCAAGTGAGAGCATGTGAGTCACACTCTAGAGGCTCTTGGAAAACAAATGGGAGGTCAAGGAGAAGGTCTTGAAGGGATAACTTCTAATGGGGCATGAGTCCGTAAGATGTGATTCTTAGTGAGATCCATCAGTTAGTTATGCTTTAGGGAACAGTTTATGTTTTTTGAGAACATAATTCAATATCCATATATGTTGCTCAGGCTAATGTTACCAAAGTTAGCCCATCAGTCAATAGATCTCTAACAGAATGAATGACTATGGAAGACTCATTTGTAATAGCCTTTGAAAGATGATTGTTATTAGGAGCTTATTTAAAATGAAAAAATGAATAAGCATATATGAACATCTTGGGGGATAATCAAGTTTTTGAAGCTATGTAGAAGACAAGTAGAAGGTAGAAAGTATGAGTTTAGAACATCAGTGGAAGTTTCAAATGGCATATTCACAACTTTTAGATTTTTAGAGATAGCTCTATCATACCACACATACATACGATCCTTTTTTGTATTCCCATCTAGAATACTTTAATTTGAACCTCCCTTAATGTGAAGTTAAAAGGTAAAACTACTTTCCAACATCAAGGAAACCAACATTCATTGAACTCACCCAGTGTACCAAACATTGAGTTGAGCAGATTCCATAACAAAATTTCATTTAGTTATCAATATTTTCCTATAACAGATGAGGGAAACGAATCTCAGAGAGGTTAAGTGACTTGTCCAAAGCTGCAAAGCAAATGGAGGCTTTGGTATTTTAAGTCTCCTTCAACTACTCACACTTTTCATCTGTCAGTTAGCAACCCACATGATGGAATGCAAGAAAGAAAAACTCAGTATTGAATTCAGTTTTCTCACCAAGAACATCAAAATAACACCTGGATATATTTCCAAATAGAATCACTCTAAAATCCTACATAGAGATTTTTTCAAATGTGTAATTTATTTTGAAGGTTTATTTTCCTATTAAATTATACAGATTATTTATCCCAATCTTCTAAAATATAGCATAATCATAGCATTTTTAATCTGTCCAACATTTGGACTAATATGTTATTATCTTATCATTTTGAGTCTTCAGTATAAAACACTGATTAATATCGCACTTGCCTATTGGGCAAAGACCTTGGAAAGCAGGTTCTGAGATGGAGATCAGTGTCTAGGGTATTTTTTAAGGAGTGCTCTTGGGAATCAACCCTGTGGAAGACAGGCAAGGAAGAAAAATTTGGCAGAGAAAATAAAGTGAAGCTGTGATGTAATTTGGACAAGGGACTAGCTCACTTGCTGGATATTTTGGAGCTGTGATGGCCCATGTTGTTCTGAGCTGGGAGGTGAGACTGGGTCACTTAGTTCCTGAATGTGAAAGTTCAATTACTGGAATGAGACAGAAGGAACAATAAAGAGTTCAGAGGGCTGAGAAGGGCAAATATCTAACCATAGATCCTAAATGTAAAGAATTCCCACATATCAAAGATGAAAAGAGACCTAACATATTCATCCCTTTGAGTTCTGGTGTGCCCGCTATGCTGCCTCCTTTCCTGTGCCCATCCCTGCTTCTGACTCAGCAGTCTAAATCGAGTACTTATGATCTGTGTGACTCCTGGAAGCACAGTCCCTAGTAACCAGTGCCCAAAGGGTATGTGTAACATGCTCACTATGACTGAAAGGACAAGTAGCTTCAGTATGTTCTGGTGGAGCTGCAGTGTATGGAGTGCTTGTCTAGAATGAGCTGAGCTGTGCTTTGAATTAGGTAATATGGCAGCCCAAGGCAATCTGGAAAACCCTTGCCCTCCTAAAATGACAACCAACTTCATAGTTGTCATTATTCTTAGTGTTAGTCCTCTCCTGACTTTTTGGACAATGTTAATATGACTAAGCTGCTATATATATTAGGAAGTCTTAGAAATGCCCAAAAGATGTGGATGAGCCAAATAAGTTTTTTTGGTTTTTTTTTAAAGAATATCTTATTAATTTATTTGCTTATTCATATATAGTTAACTCACAGTCTTGCTTTGCATCCAGATAGTGCAGGTTGTTGCTCTGAGGCTGAAGTGCAGAACTGTGTCATCCACACTGAATGTGGTGTGAGAACTTAGGCCTGGATATTGAATGTGATAGAATTCCAGTTAGACTAATTGTCGTTATAATTGAATAGCAGACAATTGTTCTTTCTTCTGATTATTTTCTTCTTAATTCTCCCTAAATACTGCCACATGATTCTTAAGCCTGATTCTTGCTCCTCCTTTTGCAAAACCATCACTCCAGAGAGTGCCCTAATTTCATTTTCTCTCAATGTGTCTCACCTTTGTAAACCTCACAACAGCTTGCTGTAATTCATGTACTCAGACTTGAAAGTTTATTTCATTTTTCCTTCTCGTATCCTTGCCATCCTCTGGGAATGGCTTATCTTGACCTTCAATATTTCATCAGGTGACTGTTTTTTAGTTGTTCACTTCAAGTGTTGAAAGATTTAGTTCCCTTGATGGTTTGTTTCGCATTCATGGGCAAGTCAAACTCCATGAACCTCGACTTCTCTATTTGCAAAATGGGATAATAGTACTTACCTCCCACACACCTTGGGTGTTGTGAGAATTAAAAAGATAATGTTTGCAAACTGTTTTGTAAAAACATGGAGCCTTTCATCTAAGGAAGGAGCCGAGAGTGTTATTATTTTCTTTGTTACTGATGGTCATGTTCCCACATGGCTTTGTTTTTATGGTATACTTTACTGTAATGAAGTTAAATCACAGAAGTGGGAGATAGTGAAGATTCAGCAGGTCATCTAGTTCAAACATATTGTAGAATTCTTGCTCTGCAACATGCTATTGTACTTTAGTCCTATTTTTAAATCCAATAGCATCTAACATTACATGGTCCATTTCTCCCTGCTTGACAGCAGAAATCTTCTAAAGAACAACTCCAATGACAACTTTTTATCTAAGTATTTTCTTAATGATCCAGTTGGGACAACTATTTAAGTCTCTGCCAGGAGAGTATTTTTGCCCCGTGTGAGGGTTACAATTGCTTTCAAGACCCTTTTACTGCTTTCCTGGGGAAATGGTGTCACAATCCATTAGCTTTCCTTCTGAGGATGTCCTTTACAATGTTCATCCCAAATGTTCAATTTAGGAGTTTCCTAACCATTGGTCCATGGAGTAGATCAAATCTTGTTCAGAGATATTTCATTTCAAACACAGTCAAACTGCCTTAAATTCAATCCCAGAAGACTAATTTAAAGAATGTACTGATTTCAGTTTTATGAGCTTTTGGCAGGCCTATAAGCTATCACTGAAGACAGATTCTAACATATGATAGTACATAAATATTTATAGAATGAATAAATGGATCACTCACATTATCATATCTAACTCATTGTTACTTAATGCACTGGGAGAATCATCATCCTTTTAGTATTTTTAGATTGCTATATTAATGTGTTTCAGTAACTGTATTATACATTCATGTATCATCATGAATAAATTATGTCAAAGTCACTATAATACAAATACAACTGTCTCCTGACAATGTGAAATATACACACAAATGTATATATATGTATATATTATATATAGGTATATACACACATATGCATACATATACTTTCAAAAATTGTGGTGCATTTACTATGTTTTAAAAGTGAGAATGGCTCTTAAGCTACAATGAGTCCGTTTTACTTCCTTGTCAACTTGTTTTTCAATCTTTTGCTATAATAAAGTAAGATCTAAGGTAAAGTCAATACCCCAAGTAGTTCTTGCCCTTTCTTCTATATATGGTAGTTAAATTAATTGCTCCCTATTAAACTAATTCATTCTAGAACTAAGCTTATGTGTGCTAATGATTATTGTTTTGAATGGAATTCTATAGCTCAATCAGAATCAGTTTACAGGTTAAGAGGGAAGACTGTTTTTCATCAGTCTCTGAATTTCTCAAATCTAATGATCAGAGCAACAATTAGACTGTGTTACTAAAGAATAGGAAGACTTGACTTATATGGGAGTCCATCATTCTAATCTCAGTCAAAATTCTAAAAAAAAAATCTAAAAATACCTATCAAGAGAATGAGTATTTCTCTTCTGAAATACATAGGAAACTAAGAAACATAACTACATTTAAAACTGCTCAAACTATTATCTGTTGAAATTGGATCAGGCATCTGATCCATCTGAAATATTTTTATGTAGCTTATTTTCAGATAGTGAAATTGTTGGTAGTCAACTTTTTGGATGTTTGCTCTTTAATCCCTTTTGTCTTCAGTGTAGTAGCTGAGAGTATGATAGGTGGTGCTAATTAGCTTGCTGAGTCAGTGGGAAGGAGCCCTGTAATACTGAAATTGTTTCTTTGATGTGTGATGTGGTTAACATGCTTAAGATTCTTAACTCAAGACCAGCTGGGTGCAAGATCTGTGAAGGGGAAGTAAAATTACTTTTATACTTTATATACAACACGAAATAGCAAATCACAGAATCCACATGTTGCCATTCTTTTTTTCCTACCTTTTTGATTTTTTAAAAGTTTTATGCCAATTAGTTTAAGCACTTAATTTATAAATTCTGGCCTAGACAAATGAAAAAAATTTATCATTGTAAGCCTATGAATGACCTTACCTGCTATCAAATTTGTTCCATATAACTCTGGAATAAAAATCTGGACAAAAATATAAAAGCACAGTGACAATACCATTTTGGAAAGAAATATATTTTAATGTCCTCATAGCACTTTTCTGTTAATAATGGATTTCACTCAGTGGACACCAAACATCCACTGACACTATTGTCGGCATGCTGTCATTTCCTAGAATTATTCCTATTAGGTCAAGTCTAGGGCTTGACTAGGAAGACTATAGAACCTGGAGTTGAAAGTCATTAATTTTGTTCCTCTCTGTAATCATCAATTTATTACCATGAACTTTTGTGCAATGGAAAACTATTACCTCTTTGCAGATCTCAGCAGTTTAAAATAGAAAGAATTTTGTTTGAGTCTTTGAGGATGTAGCATTGTCTTTTTCCTGTACTTAGTTGCTTTCTTCCAGGTTCTGCCACCCCTAATGTCTGAAAGAACAAGAACAAACTGGGATTATAGAGGCCATGAGGGACCCTGTGTTCTGAGCCTCATTTGTGGTTGAATTGGTAGAATAATACATATGCATTACAGTGAGAAGCAGCGGAAATAATAGATTTATTCCTTTAGGTAAAATTTATAAATCAGGGGAAAGACAACATCCTCTGGAAAATGTCATTACATGGGTTTTGTGCCTCTCACAAATATCATTGGCTAGGATTCAAAGTCAAATTATGACACACTTTTTCCTGTATCTATCACTTGACACTATGTATTTTGCTTTTTATAAACATAATAGGTTTAATAGTCATTTTCAAAAAACAATTGAATGGTGTTTCTTTGCCCCTCACTAGGACTTAATTTTTGCATTGGCTGAGTGCAGTTAACTTGCTTTTAACATTTCCATAATGTGTCCTCTTTGGGGTGAACTGAGCAGGTAGCTGCATGAACAGCAGCCCTTCTCTTCTACAGGCAGTGCTCAGTCTCCTGACTTGACTAATATTTACCTAAGCTTTTACTCTACCTCTCCCTCCTCTCTCAGAGCTTTGTTATTTTTTTTTCCCCCAACATAGATGCTTTAATCTACAACTCAACTTCCTCAGAATTATTCTTGGCTCACCATATGCATTTTTCATTTTCACAATTATTCTATTTCTCAACATGAGTGCCTCTCTTTGTTTTCTAACATGACATTCAATACTGGTCTCCTGTGCGCTCCCAGGGTGCCCTTTGCTGTTGGTGTGTTTCCCACCTACACAGATCTGCAGCAGACTTCTTTAGCTAATCTTTTGGCTTATCTGGAAGTCTGTATTTCCCTACCACATTGTAGAGTTCAGCCTTGTTTGACTTATCACCAGTATATCAACTCTCCATAACTTTACCTTTCCATTTGCTTCAATGGCTATGAATGCCCTTCAGGAGACATTGATATTTATATACCCAATTAAAAAAAAAAAAATCTGAAGCACTTAAAAGGACCTTAGGTATCTCACAAACATTCCTAACTTCATCTTTCACGTTTCTGTTAAAAAAAGTAGGTGCAGAAAAACAGGCATTCAGTTTCAAGATGAAAACTTGTAGCAAAGGCCAATGGCATACATCCTTTGAGTAGACAGAAATCCTGAGGACTTGCTTAAGTCTTCCTATTCTATACTATCCTGTCTTTTGACAGAATTCTTCCTACAATACAATTACATTATTTTGATTCATTTCAACATGCATATACAACCCTTAACATATGCAAGGCTCTCTAATTAAGCTTAAGATATACAAAACTTAGACGATAGGGCCATGGTCTTTAAATAAGTGAGGAGACAGTCATAAAAAGGCAATCTGTAGGATGTGCCATGATAGAAGGAAAAACAAGTGTTCTGAACCAGCCAGGTTAAACAGGAGTTTTAATCTGACTGGGCTGATGTGGTATACTTTGTGGAGGAGGCAGCACTGAACTTGAACCATCTGGAAAGGGGATAGGCAGTAGTGGGATCACTGCCTCCAGAGACCAGACACTGAGCTACACTCTCTCAGTCCCTGGTCCACCACTTCAGTGTTTCTTTTTGGGACTAAAAAGCTTTTAAAGATCTTATCTTGCCAATTGGAGAAAATGCCTTTCTAGGAGCCACCAGCATATGTAAAGCTCTGTGCATTATATAATAGAAAGTAAATATAATTTCAATCCTCCAAGAAATGAGTTTAAAGATGATTCTAACAAAGTGATAGAAATTCTGTTAGCCTAAAAATTGTGATGTAAAAATAGAAATGAGAGAATTTACGAAGACATTTTCTGGGTTTTAAAGTTGTGTGTGTGCTCCCCTGAGATGCATATTGTAACAGTTCTTCACGGTGTCTTGTTTCCATCTTGTGATTAGCATCCTGAGACAGTCACATAGGCTTACTTCCTCTAAGTCAGTATCAGAGAAGGGTGTTCCAGGCAGGCCACCTTGAGGTGATAATTGCCTCAGGAGATAGTCACATGTGCCAGGTCCTCTGAGAGGAAATGAATGAATTATCCATTGTGCCTTAAAACTCAGACAAGAAATTTTAAAGGTGATTTTCTAAAGTATAAAGGTTCAATGTAATCACTGGAGTATCTCAGCTGGCCTTGGGGGGCCCGCCCTTCCTCAAATCAGCAAATGCTTCCCCTGTAGAAAATCACATAAACATTCTGAGGTTTCCGTCTGTCCTCAGAATTCTACTTGTTTGCCAAGATTATGGTCATTTGGACTGGAAATTTGGCCAGTTGCAATCTCTATTAAGGCATTGGTGGCTACATTCTTTCCTGAGCTTGCTTATTCATAATCTTGTGTTTCACTGGGTCGCTGGGGGCCCTTAGGTCAAGTGCTGCCTCTGAGAGCCATCAGCAGGGAGGAAAGGACATGTGTATGTCTTTTCTATCTAAGTGCTAGTCCTTGCACTGGAATTTACTCCATTCCAAGTAAAAGCCATTTTCTAAATCTTGGTTGGATAGAAACCCAAAGTGTTGTAGGCATCCTTCTTCATGAGGACCATCCAGTAGGTCTGCTAAATATTCAAGGTTGGTCACCATGCAAATTCTTAGCCTCCCTGCTACCCATATGGTACTTCTCATCCTCTACATTTTGAAGAACTTCTATTGAAGAGGACTGCAGTGCTTGGACAGCTTCATGTCCTCCTCACTTCCATTAAATAATTTTACTTTTGGCCCTTAGCTCCTATTATCATGTTGCTTTCAGAAATGAAAGAATATCTTCTTTTCTCAATAGTTAAATGACTCAGAAATTGTTATTTCTCTCTCTAGACAGTTTTACCTATTGTGAGTTGGGTTACATTGAAAAACTCTGTGAGGGAGTTTAAAATTAGGAATACTTATTATGGAGTGTCCACCTCTGGAATGGTAGGAAAGGAAGAGCATTGGGAAGTGGGAGGAAAGGAACAGCTTTGGGAGTCTGGGCCGAGACACAGTCTTGGTCAATGCCAGAGGAGTCCCTGGGACCAGAATGGTCATTCAGAGTTGTCCTGAGTTAGGTTGAGATGTCAAGTTCTTATCAGTTAATGATGTGGGCAGGCCTAGCACCAATCAATTATTAGATGTGGATGTACCTAGCCAAGGAATGATGTTGGGTGGGAGGGCTCTGTGCAGCTGAGGCAACCCCCAAGATTAGGACAGCAATTCAAGTAGCTAAAACAATAATCTTTTATTGAAGGAAGATCTGAGTGTGTCTGGATGTACCCATGTCTACCTCAGTATATTCCTTGCTCCATTTAAATTCACTTCTCAATGTACATTTAGGAAGCAGCTCTGTAGGATTCTGCTGAACTTCTTTTTTTGGGGGTAAGCTGACAACAGCAGGCTAGTGGAATATCTACATCTGGTCTCAGTGTCACAACTTAGTGCTTCCCTCCTCCACTAATGATTATGATTTTCCTCACTCTCATTCTGTTGGCCTAGTCTGTTTGTCTCAGTTGCTTACCTGATGGCATAATCTATAACCTCAGTCTTGAGTTCTTTCAACCTCAGTCACCATGCTCATAAACCAGAATTGCTGCCCTTGTCCAATTGCTATTATAATTGGGTACAGAGGGCAAGATGTGCCCAAGAGATACCCAGTTACCTGGGTGACAGACTTTTCTTCCCTGCTCCAATGATTAATAGCATCTCTACTGTCTGGTGATTGCTCAATTACCCTGTGAAATGATGATTTCTCCTCTTACCAGTTGGTTCCTTGGTAAAGAACCTGAATTCCCAGTCCAAGCCTGCAACACATTGCGTTATTACTGTCTCTCTTAGCAGAAGTGTTCTCCTTGTAAGAGTCAGCATCTCTAAATCCATAGAACCCAGAGTTTCTGAGAAGAGGCATAAATTATCTAAGCAGATAACTGGGAAAGATGGGAGGCAGGACCACTTGTTTCTACTCCTTAGTTTCTAGAACATTGTAATTTTTGTTTGGGTAATATAGTACCATATGAAGGTGTTTGATTCAGCATCTGGTGAGAACTTGCTTCCTGGTTCATACACAGTTGTCTTCTTACTGTGTCTTCACATTACTGAAGGGGAGGGAGAGTTCCCTGAGGTCTCCTTATAAGGGAATTAATTGCATTTATGAGGAATTCACCCTCATGAGCTAATCACTTCCCAAAGGCTCCACCTCCAAATATCATCACATTGGGGACTGAATTTCAACCTTGATTTGGGATTCAGAGAGAGGGAAGACAGGCATTAAGTCCATAGTATTAACACCTAGCGTATGAGTTGTAGTTGTATAGTTACCTTCTTATATTTTTCCTTGTACTGTGAATTTCTTGGAAGTTGTAATTTTTTTTCTTTTATTTGTGGACCAATATCATATTATATATGCCTGTCACATATAATATACATATTTAATAACTGAATGCATCAAAAATGCCATAATTCATATTATAGAATAAGGACAAAGGACTGGAGTTGAGAGGCAATTTGAGTCCTTACTCATTCATAAGCAGACAATAAACATACTCAATCTCTTTATATGATGATTATAAAAATAACAGAAGAGACATTTGCCAACAAATGTTTCACTTACTGTTGCAACTCTTCTAGTTAATTACAGACACAGATTCTTTACTGCTGTTATGATGTACCTGCTCTGTACCTTTCAATTCCATACAATTGGTACATGTATGTATTTTGAAACTGGTAAACAAATGAGCCACTGAAAACTATCACTTCTAAAAGAACAGCATGGGATAGTCAAAGGCTAGAAAAAGGGTGAAAATCAGATTGCGGTAAGGACTCTGTCTTGGGAACAGGGAGTTTGCTAGAACAGAGAACAGGTAGTTTGCTATGGAGAGTAACAATACACCAATGTAGGAGCAGTGAAATATTATAGGTATATTATTGTACCTATTATTATATGTATATTATAGGTGCATTATATTTTAAGTAAATAAACAACTCAAGAGAGAAAGACATATCTTAAAGAGACACATTTTGAGAGAAAAATTATCAGAATTGGAATCTGAGGGCTGAGTTCAAGTCCAAGTCAGGCAGTCACTGTGTGATTTGGACCCATGGTGAGCCCTGCGAAACTTCAGATGATTACTTGCTTACCACTTGTGTCTTGTAAGAATGAAAAAACAGCCTTGTGTTGTTTTTTTTGTTGACTTTTTGTTGACATAATTGTAATCATGTCCATGAAGGTAAGAACTAGACTGATCGTGGTTATGATGATCAATTCCAAAAGATCTCTTCTTAAACTGGAGATCTTGTGGCATGAAGATCCAGCCATGGTACCAAAATAAACCACCTAGTATGTGTCTCTGAGCTCGTGCTACTGACAATGTGACTTTCTGCCCATCATCTCATTTTTCTGTGCTCCCGTGTCGCATCTGAAGAATCAGATTTATTGATTCCGTTGCTCTTTTTACACTGGGAATTGTAAGAGTGAAAAAAAATTTAAGAACCCTGTTTTTTGTAGGTTATGTTATAGTGATGATAACAATAGTATCGATTCTATAGAATTGTGAGGATTCAATAGGTTTTTATATGCAAAGCATTTATCGTAGTGCCTGGAATAATGACTATTAGGTGTTGTTATTATATAAAACACTGATCTGTGTGGGCTTAAAAGCGATGAGTAAACATGGTATCCAATAATTCTTCAGCATGACATTTTTCAAGTAAGGTCAAAGAAATCTAAGTCTCAAAAAGTTGGAATTTAGTAAATTCAGGATTTTCCTTCTATCCAAGTTCAAGTGTTTTCCTGACTACATGTGGTTCCTACTTTGGTTCTCCTGCTTCTGTGCTTTGATAGAGCCAATGTAACCCTCTCTGGAATGGCTCTGAGATTATCCCCACTTGCTTATTTCCTATCCATCGTAAGTGATATAAGTTCTCTTGTGTGAGACTCCCCTACATGCCCTCTCTCACCCTGTCCCCAAAGACACACCCTAAAGGGTCATTTTCAGTTCTCCTTCAGTACCACTCATTTGTCCCTTGCCATTTCTGCTCTGAATTAGAGGCCCTTTGTTCTGTGTAAGTCTTGTTGATTGGCATGGAGGATGGGCAGAGGTAATTCCTTGTAATTCTTTGCATTCATATAGTGAGTGCAATAATAAATTTTATTTATTTATTTATTTTAAAAATTATTTATTTATGTATACAAGAACTGGGGTATAGTCCAGAGGTGCAAGGGGGTGAGAGGATTCACCAGAGACAGAGTAGGGAACAGAACAGACAGACTGACTGAAGTACACTGCTGAGGGGAGCTGTGGGCAAGACAGGAGAGGTCTGCTGCACCAAGTGGGTAGCTCCCTAGCTGGCCAGGGATTGAACTTGTGCTGCAGAGGCTACAGATAGCTTCATAGTGCTGTACTTAACACCTTGTGCCACCAGGGAGGCCCAATAAACATTACTTATTCACATAATACATAAAAATAGTTATTTGTAACTTATTTACATTTAACTTCAGTGGACATTCTGCTTGTAGCTAGACTAGAGTTTACCATTATGGATTCTCTAAGCCTGATGATATGGGGAGCATTTGGAATTACTCTCAGGGAAAAGGGAGGGTAGGTTGTAGCAATTATGGATGGGGTGAGTCTAAACTTTGCAACTGGCAAGTCCTGTGAAATTTGCTTGTAAAACTGTAGTGGGGAATGGAGGTCAGTCTTCATTGGTTTTTGTTATATGCCAACCACAGGCAGGTGGGAAATTCAACTTAGCAAATCGCATGAGTTGTTTCTCAGGTCTTAGGCCTTAATTTCCATGTAGCTGTTCAGAGTGTTTTTTTTCTGAGCCAACAGTATCAGCAACACCATAACGTTTGTTAGAAGTTCAGAATCTCTGGCTTCACTCTAGACCCACTATATCAGAATCTGCTTTTTTAGCAAAATAACCAGATGATTCTTATGCACACTAATTGTTGAGAAGCACAAAATTTTGGAATTTAACAAATGAAATATTTCTGATTCTGGGGTGTTCCTAAAGCAGTTAAATGAGATTCTTCAGTTGGGGCAAGTTGTTGGTGTTTTTGTTTGTAAAGCTCTGAAGGTGATTACAATGTGTAACAAAAGTTGAAAACCACTAATATTGGGGAATTTCTGGGTTGGAAAATATTTAGTGAAGAACAGATATGAATCTGTTTTCCTTGGAGATAACTTGCTTTTCTTTTTTTTTTTTTAAGGATTTATTTATTTATGCATACAAGAGCTGAGGTACAGGCCAGAGATGAAGGAGGGTGAGAGGATTCACCAGAGGCAGAGTGGGGAACAAAACAGGCAGACTGACTGAAATACACTGCTGAGGGGAGAAGCAGGCGAGACATGAAACGTCTGCCTCACCATGTGGGTTGCTCCCTGGCTAGCCGGGGATCGAACTCGTGCTGCAGAGGCTGTGGATTGCCTTATAGTGCAATGTTCAACCCCTTGTGCCACAAGGGAGGCCCTCTTTTCTTTTCTAACAACATACCACATTCAGTTGGGTGAATTGACAGGACTGGTTGATAAACCTCCTTCCAAACTATGTTCTTTCCTCTGCCATGTTGTACTGACTCCAAGATTTAGCCTTATACCTGGCCATGGCTTTTATGAGCTGATTTGATGATCTCATATCCTGTTGACTGTTGAACATGTGGCAATCCCCCTGTAGTCAGCCCAGTCAGATACTGTCAAAGCGTAGAACAAAGTATCTATCATTGGCATAGACTTGGGAAGTAGAATTAGACAAACAAAGTCACTTCCTGAGTGATCTGAGGTGGAATAAGACTTAAGCTTGACTATCAAGTTATATCCAGAGCGAGAGTTGGGGGTTAGTATGAAAGAATATCTTCAAGATACAAGTATATGGGGTCAAAATTCCAAAATAACACAAGAGTCCTTAATTCAAGTGAATGTAAGAACAGTGTGGTTGTGACTATCAAGGCAGAAGTGCAGCATGGGCATTCAGGACATTGACCAGAAGTCAGCATGGGTCATCTACAGTGTGTGTTTATTTGGCCACAGAATAAGCTGGCCAGAGTGAAAGGCATAGATTTGTTTAAACAAATAACAGTTATTGCAGTTCTGAGATCTCTGACCTCCTTCAGTGAGTACTATATTCTCCAGTGGATACACTCAATTATGGCAATAATCTCTTACAATGAATTTTCTTTCCTTACTGCAAATGTGATTTATTTTGAAAAGGCCAAACTTTGGTGATAGGAGATAAGAATGTTTTTATCTTTTTTGATTGCTGAGTAATATTTCATCGTATATATGTACCACATCTTCTTGATCCAGTCATCTATTTTGGGGCATTTGAGTTGCTTCCATAGCTTAGCTATTGTAAATAGTGCTGCTATAAACATAGGGGTGCAGGTGCCCTTTGGAATTACTGTTTCTGTGTCATCTGGGTAAATACCTAGGAGTGGAATTGCTGGATCATATGGAAGATCTATGTTTAGTAGTTCAAGAAATCTCCACATAGCTCTCCGTAGTGGCTGGACCAGTTTGCACTCCCACATGCAGTTTGCAGCAACATGGATGGAACTAGAAGGGATCATGCTCAGCGAAATAAGTCAGAAAGAAAAAGAAAAATACCGGATGGTCTCACTCATAGCAGGAATTTAGAAAACCTAAATAAGAGACCAGGAAAAAGACTAATCAATACAAAGTAAAAAACAAAATCAACAAGCAACTATAAACCAGAGACACACTACAGGGGGCCGGGGGTGGGGGGAGGAAGGGTCTGGGAAAGGAAGGACTAGAGTCAAAATAAGGGGGGGAAGAGGGGAGTGCAATTGTATGGGGAATATAACCAAAATGAAAATGCATAGATTGTGCAAAGATGAAAAAAGATGTAAGAATTATATAAAATAAAATATTTAAATTAAAAAAAAAGAATGTTGACCAGGATTTCAAATGATCTAGGTGGTCATTGATTATTTCTTGATATCGGTGATGCATTTAGCTTAAGACTAAAGAAGACTGCTTTGCATAGTAAAGTTAGGAGATCATGAAGTATTTGTAATTGAAGCTGAGGTGGGGCTGGAGAGAAATTTTACCCCTTTTCTGTTAATGTAAAACCATTTTTTTAAGTTTATATCTGTAACACAGCAAGGGATTTTTCTGGGTTGGTAGTACTAAAAATTAATTTCCTGGGTTTCTTTGCACCAAACACCTCAAAACATAATATATAACAGCCTAAAGAACTGGAGTAGTAAGGAATGACAGTGCTCTATTGATGAGTGTATATATTTCTGGTATCACAGATATACTGCGTGGTTCTAAAAACCATTAGAGAACTCAGTGGAATTGAAAAATAGTAATGAAAATGCATTTCTCCTACTGGAGGCAGAATATAGAGGCATAAATACCATCTTGGCTCTGCCACTCGATTTGCAAATGACACATATTCCCAAAGATAGGTAAAGAGGAATATATTAGAGAATTTAATTCCCCAGTTCTTCCAGGAAGGGCTATTCTTCAAGTAGAATAGCAAAGTCATTATATAAGTTTCAATCCAAAGTTTTGACATAAACTACAGATATAGTCAGATTCTTAAAAATAACTAAACTGGATTCTTTACCAGTGAAGAAACTGAAGCTCAAAAAGGTCAACCGGGGGCCTCGGTGGTGGTGCAGGTGGTTGAGCAGCGCACTGTGAAGCTGTCCGCCGCCTCTGCAGTGTGGGTTCGATCCCCATTGGCCAGCAAGAACCCCATATGGCAAAGCAGACCTCTCCTGTCTTGCCCGCTGCTCCCCTCAGCAGTGTACTTCTTCAGTCTGACTGTTCTGTTCCCCACTCTGTCTCTGGTGAATCCTCTCACCCTCCTGCGCATCTGGCCTGTACCCCGATTCTTGTATAAAAATAAATCTTTGAAAAAAAGAAAGGTCAACTGGTTTCCCTAAGGCCATGGATAGTCTGAAATGGTCCCCAATACTGTTAACACTTATGTGTTATCAGCCTTATTGTCTCAGAGAGCATAGTTCCTTCTAATCAAGTAGTGTTATATAAAACAGCATCCTCCTCACTCACCACAGGGAATTTACTGCCTTCTAATAACTACTACTTGCTCTTGATTATTCTGGTGATTGATTATTTATAGTTCCTCCCATTCATTGGTGGTTTATTTCTCTAATAACAGTTCATTCTTGGAGAAGAAAAAAATAAAGGGACCTAGGACATAGTCATTCTTTCATCTATTGGCGATATAAGGGTTGGTGGAAAGATCAAAGTAATTTTTTAGTACTAATTCCTTGTAAAATCTCCAATGTTTCATGACTCAAAATTCAAGTGGTGTAACTTATTCAATCATATAAATCACTAATCTTTAGTCTGTGAGTTTATCTCATAATTCATGTTCCTGTTAGAAGCATGATGTGTTTTAGACATCAAGTTTTGTAACTGTCAATGTGTATGAGTGTGTGAGTGAGTTACAGAAGGTAAGTTCCCAGGCTTTCCTAAGCTGAGAATGTCACCCTATGTGTGAGCAAATGCCTTTCTAGCCGATACTGGGTGTAAACCACTTGAAATTTTGGAGGAGGGCCAATATTTCATCATCTTGGCCCATCTCTTCAAACAGTGTAATGCTCTCGTGTGCTGTGCCAGAGCAATGAAATACCAAAGGCTTGTCCAAAATGCCAATGATAATACACCTATTTTCATCTAGAACAGCCACTGTAGTTCATGTAGTTACTTTCCCAACTGAAAAATGCTGGTGAACCAGCACAGTGAGGCCAAGATAAGTACCTGCTTACAGTTACTGGCAAACAGCAAAGAAAATTAAACTTCAGTATTGAGTCACTTGTCAACCTGGCAAGCTGACTTCAACTCCTACAACTGAGTTTTCATACTGCGTGGGATTTTGTCACATTCAGCTGGGTTTACATGAGTATAGTTGTGCTGGTAAATTCTAGAAAAACCAAATACTTTTAATAACCACTGTATGCCTGTATTCTGGAGCACGTTGGAAATTTGCCATTTCAGTTTCTGAACGAAAATTGGGTTGTTGATGCCAAGGTGGGGGGAGATTATTACAAGTATTGATGCACTGTGAACAGACAAAATGCAATTCCACTTGGCTGCTTAAGAACTTATGCAAATATCAAGTCCGCCTCCTACACACATGAGTCTTCTCCATCACTTCAGTGGGAGTTTTATGTGGGAATTAAAAAAAAGAGAAAAATGTCACCCAGTGTATGTGTCTGATCATGATTTAATATCTAAGCTGAAAAGTCCCAGAGAGTGAAAGCTTCTACCCACATAACACTAATAAATCATGGACACTGGCAGCCTTAGAATAAGCTTGTGCAATGCTTTGGATAAAATGAGCTATAAGCTGTCATTTGATAGTTGATAAATCTAAATGGACTTTCACCGTTAAATATGAAGATATTTAATTGAGTGCAAATGATAGCATGATCAGTGTTTGCTTTTGTTCTCACTTTGTTGTAAGACCATAAAGATTCTAGTTAATAATCTGCCGGGAGAAAAGACCCTGCTGAGAGAAAGCAATTTAAATGCCTTATGGTCTAAAACAGCAGAGTGGGAGGAAGTGGGGGAAGAGGAGAGGGGCAGACTGTGAATGTGAGAAACAAAGACTTCTTTGGCTAAACCAATTAATTATACCTTTCTGTGTGATTAGGGTGCATTCATTGAAAATTAGAGTCCATATAATTTTGATTACTATTAAAACAAATACAAACACCTAACAAGTATGACCATGTTTTATTAAAATAAATAGTGGAGCTTATGGGATCAGTCCTTGGCATTTAAATGCAGTCCCATCTTCTGTTTCCCATGGGGTAATTACGTGACTCAGTCCACTGGACACCCAGCTGAGCCAAAGCAGATCTGCAGGGAGTGAGGCGAGATTGGCCTGGAATTCTTTTTGTTTGGCACTGGTGTTGCTAAATTAGTGTACATCTGGGTGTGATCTCCAGCTGTACCAATAGCTTCCTTCTTCACCCATATGAAACAAGTCAGGTATGGTGTGTCTGTGGCCCTCTCATGTTTGAAAACTAAAAAAAAGAGAGAAACATTGAGAATGAAGTTTATGTAGCTTTATCCAAGACAGCTGGGCAGGCCATATTGAATCTAAAAAAATGGGAGTTAAGGGTATCCCTCTTCAGGGTACACTGATCTTCAACCACATGCAACCTTGCTATTGTGCCTTAATGCAGACACCTTTCAGCAATACCCTGGTCTCCTCAGACTGCAATATGATAGGCCTTCATCACCTCAAAAAAGAGATGATTTTATCTAACTTTTTTTTTTAATTTGTTTATTTATACAAACACTGGGTACAGTCAGAAGCGCAGGAGGGTGAGAGAATTCACCAGAGCCAGAGCGGGGAGCAGAGCAGGCAGAAGGACCGAAGCACACTGCTGAGGGGAGCAGCGGGCGGCAGGAGAGACCCTCCTCCAGTGGCCGGGGAGCAGCCAGGGATTGACCCGGCAGTGCAGAGGCTGCGGGCAGCTTCGCAACCCAGTGCTCAACCGCTGCGCCACCGGGGAGACCCCGATTTTATCTAACTTTTAAAAAAAATTTTTACATCATTGTTCATTTTTAAACAATATTTTCTTCCCCCACCACCTCAGTCATAGTCCCCATAGAATTTCCCTCACCAGTGCACCATCACCTCAGTCCCCTGTGCTCCTCCCTTCCTCCATCTGATCCCTCTCCCTTCTCCTCCTCTGCAGGATGTCTCTGATTTATTATTGTCTGTTTTTGTTTTGTTGTGTTTTGTACTGTTATTATTTTTTTACACCAATGTCTTATTTGGTTCCCATATATTCCTGCTATAAGTGAAACCATCCGATTTTATCTAACTTTTAAATATCTTAGAGCCAACTCCCAGAGGCTTTACCATTGAACACAATTATATTTTCATATTCATTCAATAGTAAATCATAGTTAAAACATAAATTAAACATGGAAATCTAGGAGTTATTTGTATCAACTTACCTATAGGTAAATGTACCCTTACTGTGATGATTTCTTAACATTTATCAAATCCCTTATCAGTTCACCTTTTTCTCACATGAGTATGTTGAGTCTGATTAGGGAAGTTTTCTGGAGACTGTCACTTTATTATTTCTTCCTTTTAAGTCTCTTGATTTTGTGTTTTATGTATTTTCTAATTATCTACACAAAACAATTTTCAGTACACCGTTATCAAGAGAAAGAGTGAGGAGAGTGTGCTAACAAGAGCGATGCTATTTCATGATGGATCCTAATCACATAAAACTTTTCTACTAATAACTCCAGTCAATTTAACATAAAAGAAACGGTGGCAAATGTCCAAAAATAGATGACTGGATCAAGAAGATGTGGTACATATACACAATGGAATATTACTCAGCAATCAAAAAAGATAAACACATGCAATTTGCAGCAACATGGATGGAGCTGGAAGGGATCATGCTCAGTGAAATGAGCCAGAAAGAAAAAGAAAAATACCGGATGGTCTCACTCATAGCAGGAATCTAGAAAACTTAAATAAGGGACCAGGAAAATGAATAACTATAAGAAAGTGAAAATCAAAATCAACAAAAAACTATGAACCAGAGACACTTTTAGGGGGGCGGGGGCAGGAGGGGAGGGATTGGGGTCAGAATGGGGGGGCTGCAATTGTATGGGGAATATAAAAAAAAATTTATTATTAAAAAAAAGAAAAAATAAAAGAAACGGTGGTAATAGTGGAATTTTTGGTGAGTTTTGTAAGTTAAGTGGTCTCAGACATTGAAAGACACCCTCAGTCTAATTTCAATGGGATTTCGCCCATATTCTGCATGTTGTTGCATTTGAATGAGAATTGTATTAGGAATGTGTATGTAGTCAAAGGATAGAGGTATGTAAAGAGTTTTAGTGTCTGGCTTACCTGAGACAAATGTATGCTTATGCTCCCTCAACTTAGGCTGGATCAAGAATACTGAAAAATTCTTGGCAGGAAATAAATGATCTGTTGAACATATTCTGAAGTTTTGGTCACCCTTTGAAAGGGCCTTTTCTACCTTCCCCCCACCCAGTGATGGGAAATGTACCATAAAATAAAAGTCTTTTTTTGATCTTCACCATCACTGGTGGAAATAAAAATTGCAGCAATTAAGCACTGGAATAAGAAACATGTTTTGCCAGGTACTACTCATGTAGGAGAGATGGACTCAACCTTGCTAAGAGCCTCTAAACACTAATAGAGCTTTTATTTAGGTACTGAAGAGGATTCTTTTATAAGATGCCTTTATGTTCAACCAAACCCATTTGTTTGAAGAGAGGTAACATCAACCAGTTATTAGGTGCAAAACACCTGAGTTTTATTCCTAGCCCCACCTCTAGCAAACTCTTTGACCTTTAGGACAGCCTAAATCCTCCTGCTAGCAATGGACTGAGTGACCTTGGACAAACCACTTAGTCACTAAATTTTTATTCATCTATCTCTAAAATGGACTCTTTGCTCTCTGCCTAATAAGGATTAAGGAGATAATATTGGTAAATTGCTTTAGGATCCTAAGAAAAGCACACTTCAAATAGAAGTACCATTATATTGTTTTTCAATCAAGCTATATGTTTGTTTTCTTCAATTATCCCTTCTCCTGTTGTGTTTACTTCAACAGTTGGGTGTGCCTTCTCTGACTGGTCCAACTAGTACTTACCTTTTACACTTTCCCTATTCCTGTTAGTTATCCTGTTTTGTATATTGTTCCCAAGTTCATTTCTTTGAGAATAATCTATGAATTAATAAGTCATGTTGACCATAAGAACATGGTTTGCAGAAACAGGCTTATGGCATAATATAGGTTAAGTGATGGTAAAATAACATCCAATAGCTTCTTCTATTTTCAAATGATTATGTACAATAAAAATAATAATTAATGTTGTAAATTTCAAGTATGCCTTTCATCTGATCATCTCAAAGTATTTTAGAAACGCTAATTAAACTCCACAACACCCTTGTACTATACATATTATTATTTCCATTTTGCAAGGGAAGAAACTGGGGTTCAGTGAGGTTATGTGACCAGCATAGGATAAAAATGAGTCAGTGTCAGGAAGGAGATTTAGAGTTTCGAAGGCCCAGTGAAAAGCTTTGCATCTTGAGCTAATTATTGCTCTGTAATTCTAGAGATGGAAGGTACCAGGTAACCGTCACGGACTCAGCATTTGAGAGTGTCTATCCAGTGCTTATGTTCCCTGATGCTCCTCTTTTTCCTACTGATTTCAGTTCTTAACTTTCAGAAGATTTTCTGGCTTCTCAGGCTCATTCATCAGTGAATGAGTAGAGCTCATGCATGTAGATGATAAGCTCAAATCAGCTAATGTTATGATACTTCAATCAAAGCAAAAATACATTATGGGAACGAATGTTGAAATTTAGTGTAACTTGTTGGTATAGTACCCCCTGTAGATTTTCCTGTCCTGCTCTGTCTCATGCAGTGCTATAGCATTGAAGAGAACCATCCTATAGTGTTGATTTAATTTTCTTTGAATAATAAGAAGACATAGAAATTGACTATCTGGCATTAATATCCTAAATTCTATGAACTTGCTGGGATAATTTGGGATACAGTGTAATTTAGAAGACCACACCTATTTCTTAGTTTGGGTGGGTTGACCTCAACTAACACCTGCCTTTCTAGGTTACTTTGGGTATTCTGAAGATACTAAAAAATGACTTTACTTCAAAGCACAGATACATTTTTCTTCTCATGAAAAAAGTTTACAAAACTCTTATGTCCAATCCATGGAATCATCTAATAAGTCCTTATTGGGAGTGAAAAGTATCAGCCCAGGGATAGGAATCTATCTTTGTGGTCAGTACTGTATCATAAATAAAGGAAATCCTAGTGATTTCTCTAGGTGTGGGAGAGAAAAACAAATCGATAGGTCAGGGTCCTAGTTTGGAGGCAGAGTTAAGTCCATCTAGATTTCTTAATTGTTGTGTGATTTGGGACAGATCATTAAACTTCTTTGAACTTATTTACAAAATGAAAATACTATTTCTAAATTATGGGCTTGTTGTGCAAAAAAAAAATAATTGAGATAATGTAGAAAACCCTGAACATGTTACCTGGCATATAGTAAGCATTCAATAAATGATTGCTATTGGTATTGATGCTTTAATTATCCTCTGAATTTTCAAGGCAATTAAACTAACAAAAACTGGTGATAAACAAGGAGACTTGTAAAGGATAAAAGGACAGAGTTTATTCAAAATAAAATAGTGCTACACTGAACCCTCTGGCCTTGTGACTGGAGGAACAAGGTAAAAAGTATGTGACCAGCTGGTTCTTAGGGACTGAGGCAGGAGTAGATGGCACATGAACTAATAGGGACAGCAGGACATATACGTTGGCATAGAATATTATCACGTTCTTTAACAAAAATGTTATTGTTACTTTGTATCACAATGGAAAATTGTTCTCAGTAAGTCCCAAGTTTTCTTTTGATGTTTCCCAGGAAACTGTATTGACTAATGCCCTAAAGCATTTAAAGCTGTTTTCACAGACTTTAAATAATACTTGTGAAAATAATAATACCAAATTTAAAGCTAATGTAAAGTGAAGAATCATGCTAAATGGGACTGGGGGTGAAGTAAAATAACTTTTTGCTTATTGAAAAATAGATCCATAAAAAGTGCATTTGCCACTTAAATATAAAAGGTATTTGAGAGGGATTGGGGAAGATAGTTTCCTTTTGGTCTTTGTACCATAGATGTAAGAGATGGAAAGCCATTTTCCTTTTCCTGATCTTGAAAGAAGATCCAAACACTCTAAATTAGATCTATGAGAGAAACTCATTGGAATTTATAATCCAAGACTCCAGGATGATGCATGAAAATAAAGTTTATGGTAGTTAGAAGCACCAGAGTATTAATTTATCAATCAATACGTAGTCTGCAGGCACATCAAAATCTACACTCTTTCAGATGGTGATATAGCTCAATGTTAGTCTGTTCCTTCGGTGTTTATATGCTTACTAGAGATTTTAATTTTTATTTCAGTAGTTTTTAAGTTATTCATCTCAGGTTTACCTCTTAATTGATTTTCCTGTCTTCAGTTTCTTTCTGATTCATTTTGTTTCCCATATTTGCTGCCCAAAATGAACAAAGATAACCCCCCCCAAAAAGATTACATCCACATTTGAATTAAAATTATTCAGTGTCTCCTTATATCTGCAAAGGGGCAAACAATCTTGCACATACAAGCATACCATTCAATCCCTTCATGATGAGAATCAAACTAATTTCCAGATCATGAAGGATTGCCTGCTCACCAAAAATACTTTTCTACCTTCTGCCATTTTGTTGACATTAGCATCGATGTAGCACATTGGTTTGAAAGGTGATGAAAGAGGGGGACTCTATAGCACAGAAGATTCATGATCATAAACAGACAAGAGAGACTAAAGTCAAAAATCAAAGCTAAAACCTACATGCATTGAGGATGGGGCTAGGCAAAAGGATGAGGAACAATGTGTGGTAGGTTCAGAGTTTGCGTGGACTCATCATTATCTTACTGCCACAAATCCAATTGGTTTTGATTCTGTTCACTGGTCTCAGTGGGATAAAGCCTAAAAGCATCTTGAAGTGTTCTCATGGCTCCTGTTATAGACTCTGTAAAACCATTGTGCCCCAGGCCTCGATGAAATAGCTTTTCCAGTTACTCACATAACAACAAGACTCCAATTACTTTCCAGAAATAAAGACTCCAGTTCAGTTTAAAAGCAGTGTTGGCCATGGTGATATCTGAAAGAGTTAGGAGCTAGTTGGGAGAATATGCGAGACTTCTACTCTTGTCATCTGTGCAGTGGGCAATGGGCTCATTTTTGTTGGTTCTTTCTCCTAGGGGATGCTTTTGTGGCATCCTTGGCATCCCTCTGCTGAACATCAGTAACTATTATAAGCAACAATTCTCACCTGCTGACCACTTACAACTGTTTACCTCATCTTGGGGCTCCTCAAGGGCCACTTCTCTCTATGGGACATGGTGTAGCCCCAGATGTTCCTCTGGGAGAGTCCATCCTTTTGGTTGAGTCAGACTTTTGTTTCACAAGATCCACTTGTAGCAATAGGGAAATAAGCTCCTTTGTCTCGGCAAGGGTGCAAAAATGTCTTCTCTTGAACTTCTCTCTTGTTACCAAAGAATAGTCTTCTTTTCACTGTTCAATCTTTCCCAACATCCATCCAACACCAGTTCCCATGTCCCCAGACTCCTGTAGACACATTTCAAGCTTCCCAATTAGTCTCTTTTTAACTGGAACACTAGATTTGAGGTGAGGCTGCAGAGTTCTCCCTACCTTCAGTCAAGGAGAAGGAAGACACTCAGTCACATTTTCCAAATAAATGTTCTTTCGATTTTTTTTTTACCCCAATCTTTTATGTGGTCAGAGGGAATGATCACCTAATTCTGGCATCTCTGGCTTAAGTCAGTCCTCTTATCTTACAGACATCATCTAGATTTGGTAGCTATATGGTATCTACTATTTTACTCTTGGCCCTGTACATCTCTGCCAAAATTCCAGGGAAAAAGACACTGTTACATCTCACATCCTATGACCCTCCGGTGCTGGCTGTGGCACCTCCATTGAAGGGCCTGGCTTGACTTTCCCTGACAGGCCCAGGCCCCAGGTCTGGCACGTGATAAATACTTTCAGGCCCTTTTTACTTGCTTAGATTCTTCTTTCTGCCTGGGATGTCCTTCATTGGAGAGATTTGAAAAATCTCTCCATCCTCTGATACTCAGCTCAATTAATACCTCTGTTGTACACCTTTCTGCATGCCCTTGGTCAGAAAGAATTCTAAACCAGCTGTATTTACTTCAGGTTTTGGAATCACATAATGAAAATTCTAGGCTTCAGTGTAAGACAGACTTTGGTTTACACTTGAGCCCACCATTTTAATAGCTCTGTGTCACTTCAACCAAGTTCCCTCATCTTTCTATATGTTCATCTGAACAAATGAAGGAAAAATAATTTTTCATTATACTTGAGGTCATGTATATATAAAGAGAAATAATGTATATAAGCACAAAGCACAATATCTTAATATGATAAGTACTCAATATGACAGGTGAACACTAATATGATAGACTGTTAATACTATGATTGTACTATTACTATGGCTACTAATAGTATTACTTCTGTCATCTCAGATGTAAAAAATACAAATGCAGCAAGAAAGAAATCTGTTGCTACTTGTCTAGCTTGACTTTTGTTCATTGCCATCTGACAGTCATAGACTAGATTCTTTATATATATATTCCACAATTTCACCCTCCCAATTTCCCCATGAGGTAAGTGTAATTATCTCTTTTTGACAGATGAGGAAACTGAGGTTCAGGGAGATGAAATAACTTGCCCGTGTTCCCACAGCAAAAAAGGGCAGAGCCGGAAAGGAGAATCTCGGTCTGCTCACATCAAAGCGTGTGCAGGTAATGACCACATTGCACAGCAGTATCTGCAGGCTCTTAGGTCGTTGCTTAACATCCGGATTTTACAAAAGAGCATCCCTTACTCTAGTGCTTTCTGTGCCTGTTCATTCCAGTGCAAATTTCACTCCAATGTGATTTTAGATTCTGCAAAAATTCCCTGCTACAAAATACCATTCAAAATTTTCATGAGTTCCCTTTAAGTGAATGGTGGGAGATCGACGAACCTTTCTGATTTCAGGCATTTTCTGAATGAGCATCTCCCTCTGCTTTAGAAGCCTTTACAGTGGCTACCTAGCTGTCCCTATCAAATCCACTCTTCCTTAGAGTACCTGGAACTTTAAATGAACAGTTGGGACCCAGTCAGGTGATAGCCATTAAATTGTGTCATACTTATTTAATACATATGACACATCCTCCCAGGAGAGTTGAAGTGCAAAATGTTATTAATGTCGTCTCAGTGTTCCAGTTTTGTCATGGGCATAGCTTTTATTTCCACCTGTGGAAGGTACTGCATTTTCAAGTACAAAGGCTGAGTGAGAATGTGTGAGGAGGTGACACAACCATCCTCTTTCCCCCATTGTTGGCATGAAAGAGTCTTGCTTCCTCTTTACCCATGGATGGGTTAAACTTCTCAGGGCTCTATGTGATAGCAGATAGGAGACTCAGCTCCTAATGACCCCTCGCCCTGTTTCTCCAAAGACTTGAGTTATGGGTCAACTTTCTAGAAAGATAAATAAGTAAAACTTCTCATGTTAGATAATGAAAGGATGAGGCAAAGTGAAGTATGGAATATCAGTGTTGGCCAAGGAAGGTATAGGAGGAACGGTGAGGCACAACCTCAGAGCCAGTGGGTTACTCTCACAGACAATTCTTTCTTTCTTTCTTTCTTTTTTTTTTTTTTAAGATTTATTTATTTATTTATGCAAGCACTGGGTACAGTACATCTTAGAAGCAGGGAAGGGTGAGAGAATTCGCCAGAGCTAGAGTGGGGAACAGAACAGGCCGACTGACAAAATACATTGCTGAGGGGAGCAACGGGTGCGGCAGGAGAGGTCTGCGCGCCATGTGGGACCCTCGCTGGTGGCCGGGGATCGAACCGGCGCTGCAGAGGCTGCGGGCAGCTTCACAGCCCAGCACTCAACCTCTGCAACACCGGCGAGCCATCACAGCCAATTCTATAATTTGGAGCAGAGCTTTCTGGACTCTATTTCTGACTTCCTGAACTAGGGACTCTATTTCTGGCTTCTGGGAACTAGGGGCAGAGGCTGTGAGTGCCTTGTGGACTTTAAAATGACTGAGCAGGGCCTCCCTGGTGGCGCAGCGGTTGAGCTCTGGGTTGCGCAGCCTCTGCAGCGCCAGTTCAATCCCCGGCTTCTCCCCAGCCACCGGAGGAGGGTCCCACATGGCGCGCAGACCTCTCCTGCCGCCCGCTGCTCCCCTCAGCAGCGTACTTCAGTCTGCCTGCTCTGCTCCCCGCTCTGGCTCTGGTGAATTCTCTCACCCTCCCTCGCTTCTGACTGTTCCCAGTGCTTGTATAAATAAATAAAAATAAATCTTAAAAAAAAAAGCAAACATTGCACAAAAAAAATAAAATAAAATGACTGAGCATAAGCAGGCTGAACGCGCGTGCACTCTTTCTGTTTTCCATTGCACCCTGGTTTCTGCTCAGGGGCTGCTATCTATAGGCAGAACAGATGGTATCCGGATAACTACCAGCCAATACATTTTCTTCTTCTTTCTCTTAGTTCTCCCTTTGCTTATTCCATATGTAAATGAATCCTTTTAATTCCCCTTTTTTTCTTGTTTCTGTGTACCTACTTTTAGTTTTTGTCCTGTATTCTTAACCATAGATACGATGACTTACAAGCTGGGTCACCTTCTTTACCCCCAGGTTTGCCCCATAACAAAAGGGACCTACAGGAAGTAAGGGATCCAAGTGGTTATATGGATAAGGATATGTGGTGTGTGGGGAAGTTCTGCAGCCTGGTGGGGCTGGAGAACAGTGGAAGGTGATGAGGCAGAACTGGGAGGAGGCTCTTGTGGGGCCTGTAGGGTGTAGTCAGGCTTATTCTTTTGTTCTGAGGCCTTTTAAAAAAATTAAATGATTGTGTTACATTGTGTCATGTATTTAATTGTTGATGAAATTCACAAAACATTTGTACTAGATGTCTCAGACACAGGCATGCATGGGGTTGACATTCCCATATATAACAGAATGTACATAGGAATATAGACATTTCATAGGTAATTGCAAACAGGGAAAACACACACACATGTGCGTACATATGTACTTAACAAGCAATTACAAGACTTCTTAGTAGCACAAGTAAGGAACTATGCAGTATTGTAGAAGTACCTAAAGACAGGGGGCGGGGGCAATAGACAAGTTGGACCTTCTGAAGATGCTGAGAAACTATGGTTAAAGGTATTGGTGGTTGTTGCTATAAAAATCCTCTCATTTTACTTTTATTCCTTTGCTTATTTAGGGCATTGTTTAATTTCCTAACTTAGGCTTTAAAATATGCTGATTTCATATTCATCATCATGGTACACATCCGTCTTGCCAATGGGTGACAAAAACCAATCTCCCCAATGCAGACGCCCACCCACAGCAGTTCTGCTGTTAGAGGCAACTGCCAGGAGCAGATTTTAAGTTTGGTAAGTGCAATTCAAACTGGCATGATCAAACCACCCAGTTTCCAAATTACTTGCACTTTCTTCATAACCTCTTTACCAGCACCCTGTGGGACAAATGTTTACAACTTACCTCTTCTCCTCCCCCGCCCCGTGGTAAATCATATTCAAGGATGGAAAACAGAAAGAGTCTTAAATTATTCATTAGAATAGAATTTCTTTCCAAACAGTCAATGTAGATTTAAAAATTACCACTGACTATGTGTTAGGAGTCTTTTCTCACTGAATGTAAGTTGTTAACCCTTCAAACAGATGAAGCTCATCGGTGGCTTTCTTGATTCTTGTCTTTTTCCTGTTCAAAGAATCGTGTGGCCATCTCCTATTTGAAGAAAAGCAAAATGGCATTAAACTGCTGTGGTGCCTTTGAAGGAGGCTGCAGCACTTGGCCATCTTGTGTGTGAGGACATATTGCTCTCCTGGTGCTGCTGTCCTGGAACTTGGGCATTTTCAAACCTACTGCTCTTGACAAATTTGGGGTAATTTACATAGTCTCACACTGCTCCCAGTTTATGGCAGAACGTGTCTTACATTTATAATGCATTCAGAACTCCTTGGAATTTTAACCTGTTTACTAACAAATAATTTCTCAGCAGATAAGAAGGAGAAAGAAGCAAAAACTGGTGACATCATTTTTGTTCTCTTTTCAAAGTCTGATTCCAACAATCTCTGGGAATTCCTAAGAATTCTGGAAGGTGCAGACCTGTGCTGATGTAATTCTAGGCAACCCACATATTTATGTATTTGGAAGGTGGCTACTACTGTCAGTTCTTCGGCTATAGCTTTGTGCTCTATCAGGGCCCTCCCAGCCTATCGGATGAAAGCTGTGATTGCTCTGAATTTCCACTAGAGACCTCTAGCTGATCACAGGAGGCCAGGTTTTTTCTAGAAGCAGCAGAGGTTAAGAGTTTGCCAATTGCCCTGGGAGAAGGTGGAGTATACCATCAAAGGAAAATAATTCTGTTCTCTGTCTCTCTCTCTCTGTCTCTCTCTTTCACACATACACACATCTTTTTCTTAAACAAATGTAGGCTTATTCAAGCATGTGTATTGTAAAAAACCAAAGAGGAAATTTTCCATGTTTTAAATTAATGCCACTGAAATTACAAAATAGAGATTCTTCTAGGTTGAATAGCTCCTTCTCCAAGGAGTTTTCTGTGCTGACACTTGGAGATTAGGCTCAACTCACAGCATTTAAGAGTCTCTGCTACAAGGTCTGAGAGAGGATGAGTGCCCCTTGTAGGCAGTGGGTACCTGGACGTTATCATGAAGCTGATCAAAATGCCCTCCATCCCCTGCCAGCCCCCAAGTAGCCTTCTCCTTGGTGCTTGCACCTCCAATGTGGAGCCTGTGGCTGTAATTCCATGCAAGAGCAACAGATGGGACACATCTGTAAGGAAAGACTGGTAGATGAAGTTTCACCATTTTCTCGAAAAGGCAAAACACATTAATCTCCATTTGCTTTGAATGGTTGTAATAGAAACATAGGGCAAAAAAGGAAAAAAATCTCCCCTCGTTTAACCTGTGCCCCTGTGAAAAATTGCTATAGCTTATATTTCAGAAACTGAGTGTAACTAATTTTACCTTCTATTCATGGTCTTCACCATATACCAGCATTAAAAAGAGAACCAGAGTAGGTCAGTGAGTCTAGAAAGCCTTTCATAGTTGACCAGTATTTCTCCAGGGCCTCTCTAACAACTAGCTTTCTCTGAGATAGTTGTTGATACTTTGCACATGTCTTAAAGGAAAATTATTTTAGGTAGATTCTTATTTATTCACCCAATTATTCATTCATTTATCAAACGCCTGTAATGTGCCAGTCACTTTGATTTGCAAGGAAAACATAAATGGAGATGCACAAGATTTACAAAGAGTTCCTGCCTTCGGATATACAGATTCCTGAGTGAATGACTCTTTCAAGATGTCTGTAAACCTTCTAAGGGGGGGGTGGTTGGTGTGTGTGTGTGTGTGTATGTGTTTGTTTGCACCTGGGTGCTAACTAGTGAGAAAAATTTAAGATGTAACACAATCCCTAAAGGGGTTGATATAAAAAGATAGTTAATAATCACTGCAGAGCCTGGCAGTTATATAGGCAGATAATTAGAAGACAGATAATAGAGCCATGCACAGTGTCTAGAGCTTACAGGTGGAGTCACCACAACTGTCCCTGACATGAAGGTGCTAGAGAGAAGGCAGCATCTGTGTTACATGTGAAGGATGAGCAGGAATTCTCCAGCAGACTTGTTGGGAGGGTAGATGGAAGCCAGTGTGCCCTGGAGGGCTGTTCACCTACAGAGTCTGAGGCCACCCTACAAGTAGGAGCATGATTGGTATTTTCTCCAGTGCAGCTTGACAAATGGAGCATGCTTTACCATTAGTCAACAATTACAGGAAAAGGAATTCCACAGGCATGTCCTGGCTGACCACAAATGGCTAAGAGCACATGCAAATTCAGGATGCCCAAAGGTAGATGGGGGTGATCAAAAAGACCTCAGATGCTGGACCAGGGTTGCAGCAGTGTCTAACCTTTGCATGCACATGTTACTGCTCTGAAACTCATACTGCCCTGGGAAGGAACGCCCCATGCAGTGGGTGGAGCCCTGCATGGGAGAGCTGTCTCTGATTCAATCACTGCCCAGCTGCCTGCTCACTGAGCTCTTGCTAGCCTCCTTCATTTGCTCCTCTTTATGTAACAGTTACCATCTATTAAGAACCTCAATCCCAGTTGCTAGGCTAGGTAAATTATCTGCCTTCTTTCATTTAACTCTCACAATATCCTACAATGTGAATTTTACCCTCTTTATTTTCTAAGTAATTTCATGTGAAATTAGTCACAAGATTTGAATAAATCCACTGAGTCATGTAGCTAAAAAGTAGTGATACCACCATCAGAACCACAGTCTCTGACTCCAAAGTCCATAGCCATTTTTGTTCATCTCATTTGTTTTGGATATGTCTTCTTCATCCATTTCAAATGTGCTTTAAATGTCATCACCTTGAGGCTGTTAATATATCAGTGAGACAATAGTGGCAAGTATAATTTGACACTTAGCTCTACAGAGCCAGAATAAGGTATTAGACATACATTACTTATCTAGGAAGTTAAAAAGCTGGAGTTTTCTACCTGTGCCAAGTTTTGATGTTAATGGCAGTTTGAGATGAAATTTAGAGGATATATTTGAGACTAATGCTAAACTGTCTTCTCGTTGATGTGAATATTGGTTCTGAGATCTGATAATACCTTAAAAGGTAACAGTCTGAAATAAGTAGCAACATGTTTTCTCAAAATGTTTCAAATTGCAAATACAGTCCTTTGATAAGATATTTGGCAATATGATTTAAGTCACCATAAATCCTCAAACTGAGCACTTGTGGGAATTTTGTAAATACTACAAAATTGTTTTTCTTCTGCACTCCAAATACTGGTTTTTGTATTTTTTTCTGTGTTAAAAAATGTAGTCATATTTAAAGAGACTTTTGGGGGGCTTTATTTCCTAATCTATACATTTAAACTTGAATAGTTTGTGCATCCATTACAACATATTACAGACGTATCTTTCTAATAACAGTTACAAAATCCAGTTATGATTTTTGGCTGTTAGGATGTAGCAGTGAATAAACTTGTAGAGTAAAACCAGCAGTCATTCAATTAACTTTATAATGTCAAAATCTTGGGTAATGTCAGGGTTATGCTTATTTAAGACATGACAGTTGACAAGATATTATTCTTTCTTGAGATCTGCAAGTCTCTCTAATGTTCAGAAACAAAATAAGTAGATGGAAAGAATTCTACAATCACTTAGTTAAAAAGTGAAAAACCAGTCAGTCAGTTGAAGAGCCAAGTATTTGGCATTCTATACTCAAGTTGTCTGAACATTTTAATTAAAATTTTCACTTTAAATGAGAATGAGCTATACTACAGATACCTGGGGAGCCGACTCTGAGATGGTATTTGACATGCAGGAAGTTGACTCTGGTCAACCTGTATGGAAGGAGAGCTGGACAGGACAGAAGGTAAAGGGGGCTCTGATATATCATGGAACATTCCTGCCTCCATGCAGGAAGTGGGTAGGTGGGTAACTCTTTGGGGCTGTCCTAAATTGGGGCAGAGGGTCTGGAATATTAACTCTTCATGAAGATCACTCACTGGATATGGGTCACATGGAAAGATGACTTGACCTTGGGCAAGCTCTCTTCAACAGAGACAAGCCTGAAGCAGCCACAGGTGAGAGCAACACCACCACTCAGTCACTAAGGGAACTCATCCTCAGTGATGAAGGGGTTCCAGGTGACATCACAATGTCCGCCATGGGTTGACATCCAGACAATATGAAGTTATTTAATATTCCTATGTAACAGTTTCTGCAATATCAATTTCTCATTTGCTAATTTGCAAAAACTTTAGTTTTCTTTGAGTTCTTTAATAAATTTGCAGCACACACACATGTCTCCTTTAGGATGCTAGCAACAAACCATCACAATGAATTTATAAAATATGGTTCATGAATTTTTTATACTGTGTGAAAACATTTATGTCATTTGGAATGCTGCATTTTTGAATTTGTGATTCCTGTAAATTGGTTATTGCAGACAGTTTGGTTTGCAGTGTCAACATTCTTTCACTTCATTGTTCTCTTGCCTTCTAACAACCTGTGATAAATCCTGGATATTAATTTTAAATAATTTTTAGTTTTTGCCATTTTTTTCCTAGTGAGGTTATTGATCCAGTGATTCTTTATGTCCATTTTGTCCCTTTAGAAAGTGATTAGGGTTTACAGGAAAAAATTCATTATACAAGTCAAAATAATATTCTGCTTATCATCTACCAAAAGCTTATACATGTCTAGTACTAAGTGCTTTAGATAGTGACTGTTATAGAAAACTATTTTAGAAATAGTGAGATGAAGTCTATGAGAAGTTAGATAATGTCCCCAAAACTAACAACTAGTGGATGGTAAAAATGGAATTTGATTTCAGAATATGAACACCCTCAAGGACTATACTGAAAATTTTAGGGGCAGGGAAAATAAAATTACATGATTTAACACATATTTTATATTAACGAAAATACATTTTGTTTCAAAGTCTATATTTTTCTCATATATGACCTTAAATCCATTCATTTATTCAACTGTTTATCTCATTTATTCATCTAACAAATATTTGGTTTCTATATGCCAAGCAATTTTCTAGGCTCTTCTGTTCACCAGAGAGCGAATGATTAAAAAGGTCCAGTTCTGGGAGAACTGTTGTCAAGTAGAAGGAGATGAGAGATGATAATCACAAAAATTATTAAGGCTATATATGCATTAAGGCAAAGGGGATCATAAGTTGTAATTTTATTTTTTTTAAGATTTATTTATTTATACAAGAACTGGGGTACAGGTCAGAGGCGCTGGAAGGTGAGGGAATTCACCAGAGAGAGTGGGGAGCAGAACAGACAGACAGACCAAAGACACAGCTGAGGGAGCAGCAGGCAAGGCAGGAGAGGTCCAAGGCAGGAGAGGTCTGCCGCACCATGTGGGTATCTCCCTAGCTGGCCGGGAATCGAACCCTCGCTGCAGAGGCTGCAGACAGCTCCACACTGCAGCGCTCAACCCGCTGTGCCACCAGGGAGGCCCATAAGCTGTAATTTTAAATAGGAAGGTCAGCATTGGCCTCTTTGAGAAGCTAATCCTGATAAATGATAGAAAGAAAGTGAAGGAATTAGCTCTATAGATACTAAGAGGAAGACTATACCAGGCAGCTAGGATATCCAAGACATGTTTCAAATACAGGAGCATGTTGGGTGTGAGTGGAGAACAGTGACACTAGAGTCAACTAGGGAAGGTTTCACATTGACCTTACAAGTCAAAAGAGAAATCAGTGCACATAAGGAGAGTAAAAATGTAACTACAAAATAATAATGATGATGTTGATGAGGATGATGATGATAAAGAGATTAGTTATAAAGCCTGCTCATAACGTCTTCAATCCTACTTATTCAGATAAAAGTGTGGGTGAATAACAAACTCTATGATGGTTATATCAACTTGACAGTGCCGGATCTCTGATTAAACATTGTTTTGAGATGCAGCTGAGGGGGTTTCTGCAAGAGATTAGAATTTGAGTTGGAGAACTGAGTAAAGCAGATGGCCCTCCCCAAAGTAGGTGGATATCTTTTAATCTGTTAAGGTACTGCATAGAACAAAAAGACAGAGAAAGGTTGGATTTATACTTGGGCTGACTGAGCTGAGACATTGATCTTCCTCTGGACTCATGCTCCTGCTTCTCAGGCCCTCTTGTCCTAGAATCTACACCATTGACTTTCTGACTCTCAGGCCTCAGAACTATACTGCTAGCTTCCCTGGGTCTCCATTTGCAGAGGGCAGATCATTGGATCGCAGCTTCCATAATCATGTTTGCCAGTGCTTTATACTATAAATAGGCATTGATGTAGATGTAAATATAGATATATCTCCTATTGGCTCTGTTTCCCTGGAGAACCCTGACTAGTATAGATTCTATTTCATATTAGAAATGGAAAGCAAAGATGAACTGAGTAATAGAGCCTGAAAGCAGTGTAACTGATGTACCGATGTTTACATATGAATTTTTGTTTTTCTCATACCCTTAAGGATGGTGACATGACTGCAAACAAGGCCCAGATACAGACCCATGGATTGAAGTCTTTGATATTTTACTGACTCAACAGGGTATATAGAACAAGTGCTCAGGGAGTTGTTATTATGTCATAGTCTGAGGATTAAACCTTCTCTAGGATTGCAGTGACAAAGCAAAGAAGAATTAAACCACACCTTTGAGGGAGAATTTGAATCCTTGGAAACATTCCCAAGTCATTTCTACTCTCTTCTCTGTAATCAAAGCAAGAAGAAACACATTTGTAAAATGTCCTTAACCTTCATAACTCCTTTGTTGCAGTGGAACATATTGGTAAGATTGAGTAAGCCTCTTTTTACTCATCTTGTCAGACTTTAAAAATCTGTGCATAAGTTAGGCATCACTGATATTAAGTTCCTTAATATTCCAAGGGATAAAAATTTTTTCCCTCAAATTCCTGTTTTTAATTTCTTGCTACAATCTTAGAACACTTAGCATCAAAAGGTACACAACTGCTCATTTCAATCTAGTATCATCACATTGGTTACAACAACTGTTGGGAATTCTAAAAAACAATATTCTCTCTATATACTCCAATTTTCTGGTTTGCAATTCCTTTATGCATTCAGCTTCTTAATAAGGACCCTCGGGTCCCAGATTATTCTTACAATTAAATCTTGGTACAAATTCATTCAAAGAAATTTTGGCTAATTGGAGAGTTACAACCTTTAATTTAACTCCCCACTACCTTTGATGCGCTTGATCATGAACATTTTTTTCCCAATGGTATAGCAACATGTCTATTTTCAGAAGCTGTGTTTTACAATCTTGATGTACCCTGGATTCTGCCAGAAGGATTCTTAGTAAATGCTTGTGATAGCACATTTATAGTCTTAAATGGGATGTAATTATGTACAGGGACTACTATATCATCAACTGCTTTTGGTGGTCAAAAATGGTACTTTGTATCCCCTGCCCATTATCATGAATAATTACTCTGGAAGTATCTAAAATTCCTGAAATTTATTGCACCATCTCTACTACCTCATAGTTTTCCACATTTCATCTCTTTTCGTGATGAAAATTGTATGGGTTACAGATACTTTACATAACTTCATAGGTCTTTCAATCGCAGTTATTCCAGTAGAGCTTCTCAAATAATTAAAATTGTAAATAGGAGACTTATGCTCTTTGGTTGTGCCCTATGAGGATATAGTGACAAGGTGGCCTGCTGCAAATCATGACAATAGCCCTCAGCAAGAACCAAATCTGTCAACACCTTGATCTTAGACTTTCCCAGGCTCCAGTACGATGAGGGAAGAAATGTCTGTTGTTAAGCCACCCAGTTTATGATATCCTGTTAGAGCCACTAAAGCCAATTAACACAATGTGGTCTACAGTTGGGTCTTTGTAATTCACTACCTTCTACTACCCTCCAGAAACTTATATATTATAAGTGACTATTTTTGTCTTATGTCCTTACAGTCTTCAACTCACCTTGGCTAAGTTGGCAGTGTACGTTGCAGCATACATTTCATGTACTGAGATATAGCTGATTAGATTATTGTTCCAATAATAATGAATAACATTGTTAAAGTATTATTAAGTAATTCTTAAGTCTCCTGATACATAGTAACTGTACCAAATACTCCATATAATTATTTAATTTAAATGTCTTTAATAATCCTTGGAAGTCAGTACTATTAATATCTTGAACTTGGGACTGTTAAAACAGATTTGGAAAGGTATGCTTCCTACCACATAGCTATAAATCATATTGAAATTATATATTGTATTTCATGCATGATATGTAGTAGATGCAAGGTTTGAACCATGACTATCTGCTTCTTCTCTACAGATTGTTAGACTTCACTTATTGGTAACCAGTAGTGTGTAACATAGCATCTTACACAGAAAATAACTTACTCTCAAGAATGAATTGCCAGGCCTCCCCTGTGGCGCAGCGGTTGAGCGCTGGGTTGTGAAGCTATGTGCAGCCTCTGCAGTGCTGGTTTGATTCCCGGCTGCTCCCTGGCCACTGGAGGAGGGTCCCACATGGCGCGCAGACCTCTCCTGCCGCCCGCTGCTCCCCTCAGCAGTGTACTTCAGTACTACTGCCTGCTCTGCTCCCCGCTCTGGCTCTGGTGAATTGTCTCACCACCCCCTGCGCTTCTGACTGTACCCAGTGCTTGTATAAATAAATAAATAAATCTAAAAAAAAACAACAACAATGGAATGTTTAAGAAACCTTTAAAAAAAAAAAGAATGAATTGCCATAAAAGATCCTACTTTCAACCTGAACTGAACGATATTTCTTTAAATCTTTGTCACCTTTAAATGTTGCACTTATACTGCATATTAATTATATGTTCTACCAAGTTGCTACCAGTTTGATTTAGAATACTTTGACTCCTAAAACCAAGATGAAACCCAGAGATATGCTCAGTGATACATTTAGGAAAAGACTTGTTTCAGTGGAATATCCAAAACCATCATGTGAGCCCATGAACTGCAGCTTGACCCTCTTGCCTACAGTTCTCACACTAGAAAAAAAGTCCTATCAGCTCAAGCATTTGGCAGAAAGCCCAATGAAACTGCTTTTGTTTGGTGAGAGCTACTGATCTGTGAGGAATGCTTGAATACTAAAGAGATAAATAGGACATTTTCCAAGGTCCAGGTAACTGTAAGAACCTGTAATGGCAGCATTTTTGGAATATATATGCAGAACATGAGGGGACAGGAGCTGGGTAGCTTGATGCCTGGGTGGTGGTGACCATCTGGAGTTTAATTTATGGGTTCCTATTCCAGGACAGCATTAAACACTGTAAGTTCATGATTGGAATAAAATAATAAAAATATGTTGACCCGAGCCTTACGTACCAATCTTACACTCTTTGTTTTGCCTCTTGTGCTACAAGTTGAAAATACAAAGGTAAGAGAAGTAACAGTTTCTATGTGATGAATACCTGTAATGGACCAGGCACTGTTGTAGACCTTTAGTATCTTATTCAAAGTGTTCCTTACAGAGTCCCAAGGGTTTTTATGTTCACTTTATATATCTGAGAAGAAACACAGGCACAGAGATGATCATTTATGGATATCACATAGCTTTAAATCATACAGTTGAGATTTGAACTTGTATCTGTTGGCTTCAAAGCAAATCCAAGAGCACAAGTATTTGGTAGTAAATAATATATTGTATTCCCTAGTCCCATGTAGATTTTACCCCAGTAGGCACAATAATTTTCAAAATGGACCAATTGATTTCTTTTCATTAGGTCAATTTTCTGATTTGGTTTAACTCCCTAGGGTAAAATAGAAGTTACACTTATCACTTATCATAACCAAATGTGGTAATTTACCACCATATTTTTGCCACAATCCTGGGAGATCATATACCTCCCTTCTTTGTACTAGCACTGATTACAATGCAAGACAAAATTTATGTTCATTATCAATCAAATAATCTACTACTGTGCGAGTATGTACATGAATGATTTTAGAAATATGTTTATATTTTATTATGTTGTTTAGATTGGGCTCTGTGCTTTGTGATTGAGAAACATATGCATATTTTCCAGCACATCTCAAAGATAAAACTCAAAGATATAGCTGAACATCAGATATGTTCTCTTTATTCCATGAATTCTTTAAGTTGTATTAGATAAAAAATTTATATTTCATACAAATGACCAACAGGTATAGGAAAAGATGTTGAACATCACTTGTAATCAGAGAAATGCAAATCAAAACCACAGTGAGATACCACCTTCCACCAGTGAGAATGGCACATACCTAAAAAACAAGCAACAGCAAATGTTGGTGAGGATGTACAGAAAAAGGAACTGTCCTACACTACTGCTGGAAATGCAAACTTGTCTAATCACTATGGAAGGCTGTGTGGACGTTCCTCAAACTACTAAAAATTGAGCTTCCATATGACCCAGCAATTCTACTCCTAGGAATGTATTCAAATGATACAAAAACATTAATTCGTAAGGAAACCTGCACCTCTATGTTAATTGCAGGACTATTTACATTAGGTAAGCTATGGAAACAACCCAAATACCCCAAAATAGATGATTGGATTAAGAAGATGTGGTATATGTACACAATGGAATATTATTCAGCAATCAAAAAAGGATATACTCATGCCATTCACAGCAACATGGATGGAGCTAGAAGGGATTATGTTCAGTGAAATTAGCCAGAAAAAAAAAAAAAAAGAAAAATATTGGATGGTTTCACTTACAGTAGGAATGTAGGGGAAACAAATAAGGGATCAGGAAAAAATAATGCTAATTATAATAAATTAAAAAAACAAAATTAACAAGCAACTGTAAGTCAGGGACATTCTGCAGGGTAGGGGGAGGGAGATGGTCAAAACAGGGGAGGGAAGAGCACAAGGGACTATGGTGATGGCGTGTGGGTGAATTGGTGGTGGGAATTTTACGGGAACTTTACCTGAGAGGAGAAAGCATACATTGTACGAAAAGGAAGAATGATGTAAAATATATATGAAAAATTTTATATTTCAGATGTTAATATCCAGTTTCATTTATATGCAATTTGACACTGCTTCAAACTCGCAGAAAGATATATACATTGAGATGAAACTACTGGTATTTATGAAAATTGCACTGTTGGATAAGCCTTTTCAAAATCCCTCAGCCCTGAGAGATAGAATTTCAGTCTAAGTAAGTTAGCTCCACTCAATTTATGAGTTCCAAATCCTATCTTTGGCAAAATTCCGTGTATAGGAACTCAATACTCAGCTTTGTTTATAAGCCAGACAAATGAATCTTCTGTTTGGAATATAACGTCTATCTAAAGCAATGCTTCTTAAAAATTTCATCTTTTGGGCTGTGGCCCAAATTTTGTGGTTACTACCAAAAGTATTGCCAATAAACCTTGTTGAGCTGCAGACACAGAATAGTCTTTCAACCTTTGTGGATGATAAGCAAGTTCACCTAGTATTTAAAGAAACAGCAATGATCTAACTAAATGAAGGGAAATTTAGAGGAATATCTACTACTTCATTTGATGTGTCAAATCTTAGATTTACCTTCATACTCACCAAATTAATGAAACTAGGGGTGATGCAAAATGCAGACAATTTAAGAGAAAACTTACATACTCTACAGTAATCTGTTTTTTATTGCCTCTTCTTGAAAATCAGTATTTAAGAAAAGGGTAACATCTAGTTGTTGGGGTGGAAAATCTTGGTCAGATCGACCCATAAAAGTCTTCCAATGACATAATTAGAGTATAATTAGGGTAATCTCTCCTTACCAGACTGGTAAGAGAAAATTGCCCATTTATGGCCTAGCAAAAAGTGCATACTTTAGAGCCTGGTTATGCAGCATGGACAGTATGATAAGTAGTAGATCTATTACCTTTTAACATATTTCTGGATGTTTCTATGCCTGGAGCATATAGAATGGTGCTGTTCTCATTTGACCTTGTGGGCGTCTCCCTCCATCCAGGCTGCCAAGACCACCAACATGGGAGTGCTCCTGTGAGAACACACAGGAGCAGTGGGGCTCATACCCACCCACTTCCACCTGCAGCCTGTGTCAATTCTTTGCATTTCTTATTAGCTACTTTTGAAGAAAACAAGAAAACAAGAGTGAAAAACATTGAATAGAATACAAGTCATCGTTCTTGCCCATCACCAAATTCATGAGCATACATTGAATCTAACCCCTGCACTTGTAATATTTAGATTGTTGTTGAGATAACAAATATCTCATGAAATCCAACTGATTTAACTTTTATGGAAAGACATATTTCTCAATATGATGTTACAAAACAAAATGAACAGAAATACCCTAGGTAAGAAACAAAATGTTTTCTTCCTGACTCAAACTTAGCTAGCTTAAGTTTCATATAGCTATCATTTTTCCAACATCAGGAGGTACATAATGTGAATAAGCAGTAGGGAAAAGATTTTAAAGCATGAATCTTACAAAAAGCACAAGTAAGGCAATAAACTTAAAAGTCATGAGTCAGTATAATTCAAATTTAGGTGGGTTTTTTTAAAGCCCATAAAGAAGTACTTGAGAAACATGCTGCTCTTAAAAGTGTGGGAAAACATCATTTTTCACATTAACAAAATCTTTGTTGTTATAAGCCGTTGAGGTTGCCAAGGTGCTGATAATAAGGCTTCAAAAAATTTCTTAGCTATTCTGTAGTTCTGACTGCTATCCAACCTACAATTTAACTATGAAAACATTATCCCCTTATAGCAGGGTTCTCCAACCATCCTATTAAGTGTATATTTTTCATTATCTTGAGGCTTCAGTGCCATGATTGTATTGTTCTGTTATTCAGAATACTGATATGTAACAGTCAGAGACTCAACTCAAATTGTCTTAAGCCAGAAGGGTTTATGTATTTGTAGTCAAGCATGTATTTGAAGAATCAGTAATTCCAGTTGCTCAAAATGCTATCATGATTTTAGTCCCCATGCTAAAATAGATAAAGTGATATATTTGTTACTAGCTAATATTTATGTTGTAGAGTGGAGTTTAGAATCAAGCAGACTTGGCTTCAAATTCCAACTCTATCTTTTATTAACTTTGTGCTCTAGGGACATTTCTGAACTTATCTGAGCTTCTGTCTTATGTATGATATCAGCATAGCAGGAAAATTTCATGAGATAAGGGAAAAAGGACTACCACCATCTTCATTGGGGGCCCCTTAAATCTCTGGAAAGGTCAGATTAGATATTAGAGTTCCTATGGACAGCCATCGGGATAGTATATCATGTTAAGCACAGAGTTGTCCCAGAACATCTTGCTGTGGGGATATGGGACTCTTTAGACAATATGATGTCATAGATATAGTCAGACAGGAAAATACAGACATGGTAGCAAAGGGCACCAGCCAAAGTCTTTCTACTCCTTTCTCTAAGATGAAGAGCAACATAAATTCTCAGTGAAAGCACAATGAATTCTGCTCTCTCCTAATCAATAGGCAATAATAAAATAATGTTAATATCATAAGTGCTATAGATATATACTAAAGTAAATATTAAATATTTTTATACTTTAATTGAATTACCTTATTTTGACATGTATTTTAAAGTTTTGTGAATTTGTGAAAGATAATGCTAAGTTAAAAATTAAAAAAACGGCCTCCCCGGTGGCGCAGCAGTAGAGCGCTGGGTTGTGAAGCTGCCCGCGGCCTCTGCGGCGCCGGTTCAATCCCCGGCTGCTCCCCGGCCACCGGAGGAGGGTCCCGCATGGCGCGCAGACCTCTCCTGCCGCCTGCTGCTCCCCTCAGCAGTTTACTTCGGTCCTTCTGCCTGCTCTGCTCCCTGCTCTGGCTCTGGTGAATTCTCTCACCCTCCCGCGCTTCTGACTGTACCCAGTGCATGTATAAACAAAAAACAAACAAATAAATAAATAAATAACATGCCTCTATTAAAAAAAATTAAAAAAAATAAATTATACAATGAACATGGACTAAAGATTCAGGTCTGTATCAAGGACATCAGATACATAGAACTCTTAAAGCCTGGGGTAGAGAAATGAATAATGTCCAGGACTACAGGAAGAAAAGGAGCAAAAAGGATTCTTGAGCATGATTATACACCAAGAAAAGTTCTCAACCAATTTCTCAGTACCTGATCTCACTCAGTGTGACTGAAGAAGAAAATGGCATATATACATAGAGCATTGTTCTCCTCTAGTGAAAAATGAAGCAGTTCACCTTTCACAGTAGGTAAAGCCAATAGAGCATATTTTGGGGAAAAAATGTGTGCTGCTACAGGGAAGAACAGCTCTTGACACATAACCAAGTGTTCTTTTGCTTTTGCTCCCTGATATTTTAATGGATTAAAAGTTGTCATTGAACTGCTCTTGTTCTAAAATATTTCACCTAAAATTATCTCTTTGCAAACTCAAACTGTTTTATGTCGAGATCAATAAACAAAATAACAATAAGAGAAGAATGATCGACAACTAAAGGGTCACCGTTGATGCACTGAAATTCTTCAGACTCTATTGGACCCAAGATTTGTCTCTAGTTTTGTCATGTACAAGCCTGAATCAGTTCATTGCAATGGTCTGAGGAGCATGTCTATGCATGGGAAAAAAGAGATGCTTTTCTTAGATGCTAATATATTTCCATTGTCTTTCTCTGTAAATAGTCATGCCCGAACTTAATTGCTCAAAAGAACCACCTTTATTTTTCTGCTAATCATATTTGGATCTCTCATGTAGCTATAGTAGGATGGCAGTTGAGCCTCGCACTTCCAAATGGCAGGGATATCTGGATGGACAAGATATCTTTTTTTCCACATGGTGTCTGTAGGTGGCTAGAGTGGGCTTCTTTGCAAGGTGTCAGATTTGTCAGATTCAAAAGAAGGGAAAACAAATTCCATCCTCAATGGGAAGGGTATCAAGAAATTGTAGCCATCACATCTAGCCTTGACTGAATGATGTTAGTGAAAATGAGATTCTCTGTCTTATCTTTCTTCTTTGTTTTCCTTATACCTTATCATTTGTATTGTCTCTGAAGAATATGGAGATTTCTTAGAGAGTTGCCTCTTGTGGTACCCTAGTACTTAAGCCTATCTAAAGGGCTTTTGGAGATCAACAACATAATTTAACCATGGATTGGGTATCAGTAAATGAAGGTCAGCTCAATGATGATGGTCAAGTCTGTGAGATTGACTGAAAGCAGTCAGGGTTATCTGGTCCAAAAGAGCCCCAATAGTTGACCCTGGATCCAGCATGAGTTATGCATTTGTTACTAGAGACTACACCCAGCCAAATCCACAGTGAAGATATCCAAAAAACAGACATACGACTGCTGACTCTGCTTAACCAGGACAAAGTAACTCTGTCTTACCTCCCCACACCCAGAGCATAGCACATCCCTGGATAATGACAAGGTTCATCTTTATTAAGTAAATCACTTTGGCATTACAGCACTTCCATAAACTCCTTGACCTTGCCAAATTTGCAAAAATTAAAGCATTATGAGTACTCTGGCATGAAGTTTAAACTCATTACTCAGGGTGTTTTCTTAAATCGCCGTAACTATTGATACTCCCTGATCTTAACTATTGCATGATAAATAATATGAGTTTTTATCAAAGAGGAGCACTGACCTTTTTCTTTTGAGATAGATCTATGGTAATGTTATTTTTCTTCTTTTGTTTTGAGAAGTCAGACAAATGAAAGAATATTGGAAATTATGGGTCCAGTCTGTTCTCCTAGATATTAAGCCCACATTTGTTTGTAGAATGTTTTAGCTATCATTACCAACCCAGTAATAAGTTTCTAGACTTAGGGGTGGGCTTTTGACTCTCAAATTTATTAGAGTTTTTCAGTCACTCTTCTAACAGTTTTTAGGCCTAGACATATATGTAGAACTAGTTTCAGAGAAAATTAGGTAGTAAAAAGTAGTGTAGGGGTTATGAGGATCATTTTGTGTTCCATTGTTTAAATGAATAGACATAGCTTAAGATTTTATTGATCTTTCAAAGAAAAAGAGTGAAATAAGAGGGGAATAGACAGATTCCTTCCTTACAATGGAGACTATATGGTTCAACAGAAACAACCTAGAAAACTCATCCAGGTCCCCAACAATCCAAGTCCTATAGTGAAATTAAAGACAGAGTTTTGGTTGCATAACCTTCTTGGCTATACTGCAATGTTGGAATTACAATAACAGAATTCTAAGTACCAAAGTGAGTAGTGAGTTCTGATAGGAGTCACTAACAAAAGGTGAGTGGAGGGTGAAGCAAAGAGATACTTTTTATAGTATCAAAAATTTTCCATTCTTATCACAGTGGAAAGATTTTATATTTAGGGCATTTAGGAATAAGCACCAAGATCTCACACAGAAGTAGAGGTTTTGAAATAAATTAAAACAGAAAACAAAGGGAATTAAAAGCTAGTTTAGAAGGACCTTGCCAATTTTCTGACATTAGTTTCCCTAGTGATTCTGCTATCTTCTTTCTTTAGACTTCTGGATGTCTTGGTATTTTGATCATCATAGTTTCATGTTTCTCTCATTTATAATTGTATATACATATTTAGGCTGGTCTTTAGTTCTGTCTTTGACTGTATAGTGAACATTGGAGGAGCAGCAAAAGTCATTTAATTTTCCCCTGCCTAATGCAGGAGTTAGTACAGACTCGATTGATAAAAGGAAACTGCCACATGCTAAATTACCAAGTGTATGAGAATGTTCACTATTTCAAGATGACTCCCAAGGGGAAGATAAATACTGACTTCTTTTATGCTACAGTTTTTATGTGCTATGGTTAAGTAAGGAAATGCATGCAATTGAGTCCAGGTTTTGGTGGAAACTAATGATGAGTTAGCTACATAGCCTAGGTATCATTACCTATAAGACAGTGATAATAATAGTATATATTTCATTAGATGGTTTAAACTATTAATTGAGGAAAGGCATCAAAGATGTGTAAAGTGTCTGCCATAGTTGTAGACTCAATAAATGTTAGCTGAGATCATTATCATCGTCATCATCATTATACTACTGTGTCCATACTTTTTGTATGCTGCAGTGCTTGAAATTTACAACAATGATATTGGCCCATTTAAAACAAAAGTAACAAAAACTGCTAATATGATCCCAGGTCAAATAAATGCCTACTTCAAACTACTCTTATTATTTAAATTATAGTTATACCTGTAGATTCTTTTATGAAGCTTAAACTATATAGCTGCTTGGTGTTTCACATTGAATATATCACTATTTGAAGACATGACGTTTTACAAATTTCAGTTTATAAAAAACTCTTTTACTCCCTCCATTGTACTTTTATTACAGTTCCTGCTTGGAATTTTATCTTCCTGGCAGAATTTCTACTGCCTGGGTCCTTTTTTATAGGTGTTCTTAAACATGCCCAAAGCCCAAGGCCTTTTGGTGGTGACAAGTTATAAATAACATTATTACTATAATTAAAAGGCTGGATCAGAGTGACTTGGGAGGGAAATGTCTTCACCTTTGTCTTGCAATCAAATATAGGCCACTGAGGTCATTAACACAATTTACTCTAACTGACCAGGTACTCTTTGGATAAAGTGATAGCTGAAAGATCAGACATCCCTGACACTTGACTGGCATGACTTGATTTTACTGCAGATAAATTGTTAATAATATATGTTAAGGGCCTACTATACCCTTTTACTGTACTTTTATGCAGATCTTTCTTTGGACTTCATAAAATGCCTTATAATTATCTAGGCCATCCAAATTTAACCTTATCAATATGTAAAGTTAAATGTTTATTTATTAGATAAATAATAAAATATAATTATAGTAAAATGTATCAGGTACTTGGCAACATATGACTTCTTGTAATCAGTGGGTAATGTAATGACTATTAATTTGAATACCTTTCCAACATCTTTCCCTCCTGCCTTAGTAGCAGCTAAGTGTTAATGCTGAGATTAGAACTGCCAGGACCAGAATATTCTGGAGGTTAAGTATATATGCTGGTCTCTGTAACTTTACAAAGTTCTGTTTTTCTGGAAACCACACAGGATCTCTTGTCTTTCTTCCTACAACTTTACTTTTTCTTTTATGTTAATCAGATAATTTCTCTGTAAGAAAAGAGATTATCAAATTAAAAAGTAGGAAGATTAAAATAAAAAGTGCTCTTATACTCATATAAAAACTAAGTCTTAAGTTATTATTTGCTTTACTTTTTTTAAAAAGATTTATTTATGCATACAAGAACTGGGGTATAGGCCAGAGGTGTGGAAGGTGAGAGGACTCACCAGAGACAGAGTGGGGAACAGAACAGGCAGATTGACTAAAGTACACTGCTGAGGGGAGCAGCAGATGAGCCAGGAGAGGTCTGCTGTGCCATGTGGGTCACCTCCCTGGCCGTCCAGAGGATTAAACTCATGGTGTAGTGGCTGCAGATAGCTCCATAGGTTGTATCTTAACCCCTTGTGACACCAGGGAGGCCCCCTACTTTACTTATTATTCGTTCTTTTTTTTTCTATTGATTGAAAGTTCAGAGAGGAATGGAATTTTTTAATGAGCACTAGCTTGTACACAGAATGAGTAAAACATTGTTTTTGCATTCTCCAAGAAAAATATTTAAAATTCCCAAGATAGAGTAATATTTGTATCACCCTGAAAGAATGGAAGAAAAAGAGGTACGATAAATTTTCATAGTAGTAACACAAATAAGAAGTCTTGACGTTTGGGGGAATTATCATCTTCATATCTGCCATTAGCAGCTGGAAATCACGGACTGAGGAATTAGGATAGTTGAGATTTAATTTTTCATGTAGAGGTATACTTTGAAGATAAAACTGTACAAACACACACACACACACACACACTATAGTGTGTAATTACTAAGTCAGTTAAGTCAGTTTTAGGTGAGCTGGATATTCATATATTCTCATAACAGTTAATATTTCTTCACTGATAATTTATGCAATACTTTACTATACTTTGTGGGTATTACAAATAGTAATAAAATTTAATCATTAATAATAAAACATCTATGTCATTAAATCATTCAGTTGTCTTCTCTACTAAGATTATCAACATTCACTAGAACTGTATACATATATCTGAAATCTTTTAATAAAGTATAAGGATCCCTAACCCTAACCGTAACCCTAACCCTAATGTTATGTCATTAATCAAAAATTATTAATATGTATATAAAATGTAAGTTTAAGTTTAACTTAAAATTTAAGTTTAATAATGCTATTTAGCATCCTAACATTCCTAGCATGGAATATGCCTTTGCTCTAAAATTAAATGAATGTGCCTCTCTGGTGGCGCAAGGGGTTAAGCACCACTCTATGAAGCGCTCCACAGCCTCTGCAGCACAGGTTTGATCCCTGACTGGCTAGGGAGCAACCCACATGGTGAAGCAGACCTCTCCTGTCTCATCTGCTGCTCCCCTCAGCAGTGTGTTTCAGTCACTCTGCCTGTTCTCTTCCCCACCCTGTCTCTGGTGAATCCTTTCGCCCCCTCATACCTCTGGCCTGTACCCCAGCTCTTATATGCATAAATAAATAAGTCTTTTAAAAATATACAATTAAATGAAGAAAATATAGCTGAAGACAGAACAAATTAATGCCATATTTAAATTTTGATTTTTATTTACCTTAAGGTAATTCATTTCAAGTTCAGGAAGCATTCTGTTTTTGCCTTTGCCAATTGATAGACTCCAAGAAAGATTTTATTTGTAAATGCCAATGTTTCTAATGTGGCATCTAGACTAACATGTGGAACATTAGTAAAATAATATAGTGAAAGATGACTCAACAAAGGCATATTTCCAAATCCATATTTCAATCTCTGCAGGGTACTTGATGACATTAATAAATTATAATAAAAATCTCTCATGAGAGTTTGGACCAATGTCAATCTGACTTTGAAAAAAAGATCAAAGCTGCACAGTCAAATTAATTCTGCCTTGACATACATGTCTTCAGCTATTGAAATTTGACCTCGTAACATTTCTTATATTTATTGCTCTTCACTGTGCTTCAACATGAATGGGTTGTACTTTGCTGAGGAAAAACACACAGTATCTATACCAGATGAGTATTGAGAAATGTGTGAGAGATTTGGTATTTTTGCCTGGGTCCTGAAGACAACATTGTTGTCTTTGTGTCTCAGACATTCTTTTCGTCTGGCCAAGCACAGGGCAATGAAAGAAGGGGAATGGAAGGCATTTTGGCATGGCTTTTGCTGATTCCACAGTAACTTGGATTAGTAGAAGATCACAGGTCAGAAAGGGTTTTAGGCTGTCGTGCATTTGAGCTTCCAACTTCTGCTGGAGCAATGTAAGGAGAGTTTGAGATTCCCTTCCAAATGTGCCCAGCTTAAGTTACAAAAAATGTTAATAGCTTTGACCTCTTAAACTATTACATGAAGAAAAGGCTCCTCTCAGTTAAGGACCACCCTATTGTAATCTCTGTCTTTGAAGTGAGTCACGTACTAATTTCCTCTCAGGAAAGTTTAAACCAAAATATGTTTAGTCAATAGGATTACTTTTTATTTTAACAATACCAAACATCTGCTATTTAGGCACTATGATTGATTAAAGATACCAAATTAATATATTAATTTAAAAAATGTGTGCGAAGTACTGAACACAATCACTACCAAACCACAGTCTTCATTTATTTTCTATGTTTGTGCAAATAGGCATCCTGTTAGCAAACTGAATGAAAGTGAATAAAATAAGATTTAATATTTGGCATGATCATTAAATAATTAAAACAATAATAATAAACAACAAAAATAAAACATTTAATAAACCTTCACCCCATCGAAATGTTTTGATGAAACTTTTAAGATTTAGCTAGAGCTGTTCTTACCTGAAAACCAACGAAGTTGACTCTGTGGCCAGTCCAGAGTGTTCCTATATGACCTGTAACAATGGATGTTGGGATACTGATGGGTAGAAATGAAAAACATGGAAATTTATGCTTGTCCTTCCTCTACCCTATTTCACAGATTTCCATTTTTAAATCTCTAAAACCAAAGGTAACTCATGGTATTTCATAATTTCATTGCAGTGTCATTTTCTTCTCTGTACATCTTTCAACTGGTAGAGTGATAGATATGGCAAAATGTGTTATTCATGTTCTGATTTTACCTATCAAATACATAGAATATGCAAAAGACTAAGGAAGTAATATTTCATGATTTTTTCCATCACTGAGTATCCCTGACTTCATATTAGTCTCTGAATATAGCTAAAAAAATCCTTACATTTCTCCAGTTTTAAGTTCTGAGCTGGTAACATTTTCTGTGATAATTTTTTATTTATTTTATGGTATGTGTGTATGTGTGTGTGTGAGAGAGAGAGAGAGAAAGAGAGAGAGAGAGAGAGAGAGAGAGAGAGAGAGAGAGAATCTTCATAGATTGTTCTCAGTGGGAATGATGGGACAGCATTCAGTTTCTTATTGCCAGGAACTAGTGAGCCTAAGAAGGCATCCCTTTAGACACACAAAGATAATTGATTCTGTCAATATTGAATTCAAATCAATGGAAAGTCAGGTTTCCCAGAGGAGCTAAGAAACTTCCTATGCGAAATATGAGACTCAGAATTTCAGACTGTGCTGTTCTGCTAATCGAGATTGAACTGATCTGATTTCTCTTCTTCCTCATATGAATACTTATCTGTATTCTAGGATAAAACAAGCCTTAGTAATTGGAATATTCTGTGTTCTTATAGGGTGTTTAATTCTATGGATTGACATACTCAAGTGCATTGAACTGGGATTCCCTAGAAAGGTAGATTTAAATATTTAGACCATGAACAGCACTACTATCTATATTCTATTCTGTACCCCCACTTAACAAATTATGCACACATCACTGAGATAAAATACACATGCAATGAACTGAGAAGACTACAAGCAATAATTACTGTTAAGACTTTTTGTGCTTTGCTCTGACCCATTCTGTATTCTTTTTCAAATGTTTAGCTGTACATCTCTTTTTACATATGAAAATATTTCTGTACCATTCATTTATAAGGATACCAATACTTTAAATTCACTATGAGGCATAGTAATAAAACAAGCTCCTGAGACCCCATTTGGAATATTATGAACACTATGAAAGACTGTTGTGCCCTTTTTAGTATCAGTCCTTTCTGTGCAAAGATTACCACCCTCCTAAATGCCTTTTTTTAAAAAAAATTTTTTTTAAAGATTTATTTATTTATACAAGCACTGGGTACAGTCAGAAGCATGGGAGGGTGAAAGAATTCACCAGAGCCAGAGCGGGGAACAGAACAGGCAGACTGACGAAATACACTGCTGAGGGGAACAGTGGGCGCGGCAGAAGAGGTCTGCGCTCCATGTGGGACCCTTACCGGTGGCCGGGGATAGAACCAGCGCTGCAGAGGCTGTGGGCAGCTTTGCAGCCCAGCGCTCAACCACTGTGCCACCAGGGGAGGCCCCTAAATGCCTTTTAATAGAACCCTGATTTTCTTTAAATTTACCACACATATTTGTAATCTCAAACAACCCATTTAGTTTGATTATAAACTTTATGTGTTTTTCTTTGACTTGCCTGTTTTTTCTTACTATGTTTTGAAGATCAGTCCATATCTAATTCATTCATTCAACCAGTCTTTGAATCTTTGCAGAACATAGGCTGCATTCCCCCTCTTCTGCCATGTGCTGGGTGTATCTCCCATAAACCCCATAAGGATTCCTCTCCCAGGAAGCTAACATTTTCCTGGGAAGAGATGAACAATAAGCAATAGACATGATAAATAAATTATACCATATATTAAAAGTTGAGCCATAAGTAAGAAAAAAAAAACTAAAGTAAGATGAAGAGAATGCCAAATTCTATGTTGAGGTAAATGGAAGGTTTAGAAATGTTGTTCCCAATGGGCCTTGTTGAGAAGGTGATATTTAACCAACCAACCAACCAACCTGTGGATGAGTGTTTATTTTGTTCATTTTCACTGCTGTATAGTATTTCTTCGTGTAAATATGCCACACTTAGTTTTTCATCGTTAGTTATATTGTAAACATTCTTACATTTTTCTCTTGGACATACATGCAAGGGTTTCTCTAGCAGTAGAATTTCTGAGACACAGAGTATGCTATGTTTTAATTTTAGATAAGGTGAACTTATTTTCCAAACCAGCAGCCAATTTATACTGCCCCAACCATGAATAAGGTTTTCTATGATTCACATATGACAATATTCAACATTATCATATTTTTAAATTTTACCAAAGAGTGGGCTTAATATTACACATCTTTTTTTAATTTGCATTTATCTGATTTCTACTGTAGTAGCTTTTAACATAAAAGTTTTCTATTCATCAATATTGTCTTTTTCTGCAGATAATTTCTGTTTTTTTGCATTGATTCACATGATCCAGATGACCTCTTCATTTGAAGATACTTGACTAAATTCTATCCACAAAGTCCTATTATTTTTCCCAAATAGAGTAATGTTCATAGCCTCTGAAGATTAGGATAAGGACATATATTTTTGCCAATGCCATTCAACCCACTAAGTTTCCTATTTTCTTTATATTCCAGCATTACTTTCAAGCCAATATGTTAAATTGTTTCTATGCAAAATTCCTGCTAATCTCAGACAGATATTGTTATGGGATCTTATATGCCCCCTCCTCTTTGTTTTAATTTATACTTTTCCTTCTTTTCTAAATTTGCATCTTTATGTATAACTCAATCAATATCTGATATCTCAGTTTCTTCCGACATTACTAGTTCCTTCCCCTCCGCTCTGCTTAAACCAATCCACCCAGTGACTATCCTGGGGCCTCCTTGTGATGCCAAGTATTTACCAAGTATTTACATCTAGAATGGCTTTTCAGGTACCTCTGCGAAGAGGTCATCGCTGGGTCCTAGAATCTCTTGATTCCTCAATTTTTACCCTGTTTATAAGTCTTTTCCTCTCTTTGTTAGATTATTGTCTGACTCAAAAATGATCAGTGATTACTTTCTGGTAGTGGTAGCAGAAGTCTTAGTACACAGAATCATATTCCTTTAGCTTCACCACTTCCTTGCCAATATTTTCAATTTCATAGAAAATCACTCACTTGAATGGTTCCAAACCAAAATCAGTTACAACAAAACAGAGTTAGCCCTTAGTCGAATGGACTTTCCGGCTGATTTCAGAGGGAGGCATAAAGTGATAATGAGTGGTATCATTAGTGTTCAGAAAGTAGAAACACCAGAAGCCAGTCTAGGGGAAAGGGTAAGTATCCCTGAGGAAATAGAACTTAAACTGAAGCCTAAACTATGATAACAACTGGTTAAATGAAGAGTCAAGAGAAGAGTTCTGACAGTTGGAGAAACACAAAGCCCAGATTTTCTACTTAATCATGTGTCAACTTAGGCATTCCTTTCCCTGTGAATTCTTCCCTGACTCCTTGTGTTTAAGTCCAGTATTTCTTCCTTAAACTCCCACAGGAATTTTCAATTCTTCTTTCTTAGCATATCTCACAATATGTTATTTGTCTGTTTTCTTCTTGTTCTTCCCCCTGGACTTTGAAAAGATAATTTGGTGCTTGACCTATTGTCTATAATATCCCAATGCCTACATTATGTCTATCATACAATAGAGCCTTAATAATATTAGTCGATTAAATTAATAGAATAGAACAATGGCAGAGAAATTGCCAAGTGGTGACAACTCTGTAGATAATAGCTGGAGGCCAAGTGATACGCTTTGCCTTTGCAGTGGGCACGTTGATGGAACCTTGTCAAATCAACTGAGTTCAAAGCAATGTGTATTATTTGTAGGTGATCTTATGCTAGGCATTATTGAACAACCACTTATTCTTCTTCACTCACATGGTTTAATGACACTATTCTTGCTTATCTAAGGAAATCCCATGCAAGATAAATAATGTGCAGATATGTTTGTACAGCATTGAATATTCAGTTTAGTGGCACAAGAGTATTGTTTTTATACATTGTTTTATACATTGTTTTATATATTGCTGTTTGAAACATATGTTTTTTAGTACTTACTGAGTTCCATATAGCTTCCAGACACTGTAACCATAAAGGATTTGGAACCCAATCCCAGAACAGCAATTTTCAACATCTAGTGTTTCACGGTTGTGAGTTAATGACATAAACCTAAATAAGGGACCAGGAAAAAGACTAATTATAATAATGTAAAAATCAAAATCAACAAGCAACTATAAACCAAATACACACGGGGGTGGGGGTCGGGGAAGGGAGGAGGAATTAGGGTCAAAATAAGGGCGGGTGGGAATTGTATGGGGAATATAACCAAGATGAAAATGCATACTTTGTGCAGAAATGAAAAAAAAGATGTAAAAATATATAAAATTAAAAAAAATTAAAAAATAAAAAATAAACAAAAAAATGGTGTTCATAGCAATTAGCCATTGCAATTTATGATGTATTCTTTTTAAAAACTAAATTAGAAAATATTAGATACAATTAGAGATTTTCCTGCTAATATTATTAGTCTCATCTATTGTACTTAAGAGGGAGAAATACAGTGATTGAAATGGAATCAGATCTGTCCATGAGATTATGCAATGTGGAGTGAGCATTCTTTTAGTAATGGATGCCACTGTGGCTGACCTGGCAGTTGACAAAAAAGTTGTCAACTTTTTTGTAATTTTAGGGAGTGCTTTGAGAACTCTTGGGTCTTTGTCATAGCTTAGGGAAAGAGGAAGGATTTGGGTGGAAAGGCTATTTGAATGAAAAACAAACCATTAGCATATCACATCTGGGACTGGTGATGGATCAAGGCTTTTACCTGTTTCAGCTAGATTAATGCTATTGTAGGCTTAAGCAAGAATGCTTTGGGGAGGGAGTGCTGGCAGAGTGTTTTCTTGTTTAGATTATATTTGATGAAAATCTCTACTTTGAAGCTGTAGAATTAGTCAGGAATTTCCCTTCCAAGACTTAACATTCTATTACCAAAGCAAATCTCATAAATTTGCTATGAAGGCACCAAATTTCCAGTCACCTCAGGGGAGAAATAGACGGACCAGCCCACTTCCTGCACTAAAAAAGAAATGCATAGCTTTGAAAGGTGCTGACTTTTAGACACTGTGGCATTTGTATCAGTGTGAGAAAGGATTTTGTGTAGGCTCCTTGACACATTTCTTCTGAAAATTAAGTTAACACAAGGCTGTTTCCAGCAGGGTACTTCCATGTCAGCATTTATAAGTTTGGCTTTAATTATCTTCATTTATAATATCATTTGGGATAAAAAGGCTATCCTATTATTATATTTTGGTGATAATTAAAGGGCAGTGAAGTGGAATGAAGTGAACACTAGACAGTAAGTCTGAAAATCTGGATTCTTAGGTAAACTTCGCTTGCTAATTATGTAGACAACTTGGATGAGCTACTACATAGATCTTAAGTATTTAAAGTAAAAATGAGAAAAACAGACAAGATGGGCTAAAATCAGTCGGTGTCTCTCATAAAACTCGGGGTTTCCTAGTATCCTTCAAAGACAACTAGGTAGGGAGAGAGAATGTACTTATGTGACTCCAAATTTCTATTTCCACTTTAACTAGAACTTCTACTTGGATCTCCTTATATATTGGGTTTTCTTACAACATTTTCTGTGGAGAAATGGTTCCTTTGCTAATTTCTTGTTTAAGGAGTTGATGAGACAATCTCCAAGGGCCCTTGCCACACTAACATTCTACGACTTTGTTCTCAATGTTAAAACACTCATAAATTGACTATTAAGTACCTTAGAAATCCAGCTTAAGATATTTCCAGTATTCTTCAGACATACAAAAAAAGCCAGAAAAGACCATTTTAAGTAATCTCATAAATCTGAAGTTTACTTTAAAAACGATTATTTTATAACATATCAAAAGAGTAAAAACGATTATTTTATAACATATCAAAAATATTCATTTGATTAGAACCCACAAAACATTTTTAAAAAATCTCCTTATTCTGGAAATAATTTACTGAAGACTGATACAATTTTTTTTAACCAATGTCATTTGTATCTCTATTAAGTACTAGACAGTATCTATTAGGCATTGAGAAGAATAAAGAAAAAAACCTAAATATCCCTGATATTGAAGAATAGATTGTAAAGAGGAAGACAGACACACAAATAATTTATTAGTTACAAAGTACTAAGATATATGTAGGGGTAGAAGTATGTAACATATGATTGGACAGTGGTAATAAAGTGTGGTCTTTAAAAGCACAGGGTCTGTGTTCAAATTCCAGTTCCACTATTCAGTATTTTTTTTTTTTTTAGTTTTATGACTTTCCTGAATTATGGCTTCATTTTCTTCATTTGTGAAATGAAGATAGGGAAAGTAGCTACTTCTTAGGAAATTTTTGTGCCAATTAAACATTATTGCAGTTTAAGCACATGACACAATGTCTGCATTTACTCCAACTTAAATGATAATTGTTAGTATTTTGCTGCTTGGAAAATTTTTTAATCCACATTTTCTATATACTAAGTGTTTGGAGACAGTTTGTTCCAGCATGTCTTGTAAGTACAGTCCCTGACTGCCTTTGTTCCAGATTATTTTTTCAAATGTATAGTGAGCAGCCTCGTAAGATAGCAGCCTCCAAAGGAGCAAAGCAGAGATGTGTTTACTGGCTGCTACAATGAAGACATGATCCCCTTCTAGGCCAAAAATCAGGCAGGTTTACTACCTGTTCGAAAATATTCAGGTTTCCCGAGCTTGGGCAACCTCTCTTGTAATGTTACCTATAGCATGTGCAGTTATCGTCAGACACTCTTTATGTCACCCTGCTATAGGTGGGGCTTAGGGACCAGCAGTGCCTGCTAATACTCCTTGGGTGATGAAGTCTTTTGTCTCTGAGTCAGCTGTTTTATGTCCTCTCTAGCATACAGAAGCATAGCTTGCATGAAGGGTAAAATTCCAGTTCTTGATATTAAGGAGCCTCTGAAGGGATCTTGCCTCATCCAGAGGATCAGTGTTGAATTTTTAATGAAGTACAATTGTTCTACGTCCTTGTTATTTTTTTGTTTTTTGAGAGTAGAGGATTTCCTCTCTCAGATGTCATGTAGCTCTCCCACCACCAAAGTAGCCACAGTCCTCCACCATAGCCCATTGCATCACTGCTTTTTAAGCCACGTTTTCTTTCCTTATAGTGAAAGATTTTAAGCATATCGTAGGTGAACACCAATATCTTCACATCTACGTTATACCAGTAACATTTTACTATGTTATAAATATATTTATAAAAATAAAAACAAATATATTTTTATTATTTATGATGAATAACCTATACTTCATAAATCTTTAAACTTCATATAAGGTCAGAACACTGTGGGTCTGAAAGGTTAAGGATCTTGCTCAAAGCTTTATTGGTCAGAATTTATCTCTGATGCTCAGTTCTCTGATTCCATATTTCTGGCTCTAATAAAATGGTATGTGTTTATATTACAAGGTCAGGGGAATTACACTTGCCCCATCTTTGTGCCTTGAAACAAAGAGTTTTAAAATCCAGAATGGAGCTGAGCATAGTATCAGGCTCATTGTCCACTTTAATATAGGTTGTCTCACTGAAAATACAAAGACCCAACTTATGAGCATGATAAGCTTGGAAACAGCTGCTCCTTTGGGGTATTCTTACATCTGTTCTCACTGACACCACCAGGTTATCTGTACCAGAAATGTTGCTGATACTCTGGTAGATGTCAACTTGGATTCTTGCTCTTAGCATCACCCCAGAAGGAGGATGTGAGGGGACTACTGTTTATAGTCCTGGGCTTTGAGGGAGCAGTTTTGCTGTGTTGGAAAGTTCATTGTGGTCTGAAATGAAGCTAGCGAACAATAACTTACTCACTGGTGAATTAAATAGCATCTAAAATCTGGTCTGAGCTCCATCTAAAATTTATCATGCTAATTTATTAGAAATATATTAATTTATAAGAGAAAGGTTTGGTTAGGGAAAATGATAAGTAACATGTTCGTTAGGTTTTGACACTACATTTATGACTTTAAAATTATGCCATTCTTACTGTATTCAAGTGTATCATGACACACCAGCCAAGAACACACCTTATTGAATTTCTTTCATAATACTCATTTTGAACCTCAGAGTCTTGTTCGCAGTGGGTCCATTCAGTGAGATTCTGCTCTCACACTTCATAAAAATAAGAATACTTAACTGATGGTGTAAAATAGCACTTTGCACAGGCACATTGGTGGTACTGAAAATATTCATTCACTAGATTAACAAATGGACCATCATCATATAAGATCAGCTATGTGTGCGTGAATACACTGACGTTTTTAAAATCACTTTGAAAATGTTAAGTTTTTCACATTCTAATTAAGATCTCTGAAACTGAGGGTACTTGTAAGTTGATGATGACAGCACTTTTTTCTTTGCTATAAAAATTAATTATGCATCTTAAGATAAATTTTATCTCAATGGAATGTACTTTTTATCTTTACCATGTATTGTGTATTCCTGCTAGCTAGGCCTGTCCATGAGATTGAGAAGTAATACACACATTTCTCATAATCACAATTTGACAGAACATTTTTTTTAGCCTTTCTTTTAGAAGCTCTACATATGTCTTTATACTCGCTACCATTCATTTACATGATGAGTGAAGCCTAAAACTTCCTGTTCCTATAAGCACAATGCAAATTTGTCGACGTAACAGCATGCTGGCTTAGGAATGACAACTTAGTCTTTACTAGCATAGGGCAGTGTGTGGGCATTTGTGAACAATCCTTGATTTTAGCAGACTGAGTTCTACCTCAAGAAAATCTCTCCATTACTCAGTAGTCACTTCCAATGTCGTTCTATTAAGAGTTCCATCACCTCTGTAGTATCTTGAATTTAACTCCTTAGCTTTTGACACCCACTTCTGTGTGGGCTTCATTATCTGTCTTTTATGTTCATTTTCTAAGTGTTGCTTTTGAAGTGGGTACTAACATGCTGTCTGAATTGTCATGGCAACCAGAAACTCATTTTTTTCTTTTCTTGTTGTTGGCTACCAATTGTTACTTTATAAATCCTTTTATAAAAACCTTTCACATGCCAGATGCAATCAATCTTATAGAGATTTGTTTTCCCTCAAATATTTTAGAATTAATTAGGAATCATATTCCAAACTGGTTTCTTTATTGGTTTAAGTATCAATACCCTATACACAATGATTGTTTAGTGAAGCTGCAGAGAGAGATATATGTTAAAACTTAAAACTCAGAATCCCTTACTACTTGTTTAGTTTATTTTCCACTTTTCCTTTTCTGTGATAATTAAACATAATCCTAGAGAATATATAAAAGTGGAAAACTCATGTCCTAGACTCGATACTTTAATGCATAAGTCTGGGGAAATACATTGTTTTTTCCTTTGTAAATTGAAATGGGTTCTTTCAATTTTATATAGAATTTTATAGCTTTCCCTGCTAATGGTATTAACACAACTAAAAAGAGATAGTAAGCACTACCTCTACTCCTTTAATTTCTATAATACAGAGCAGAAGAGATGAAAGAATATAACTTAATGCCTTAATATCTAAGAAAGTAGACATGTATATGTTTTCCATAGAGGATTTAATTTATAGTGATTCAAACCACTAAAATACTTCGAGAGGAATTATTGCTTGTATATTGATGGTATTGCATCTGTATGAAAGTGAAATGATTACTGATTGTTTTGACATGGTTGATATCACATCTCATTGGTTACCAAAGCTGATGGACCTGCTCACTTGGGGTTTCCTTGCATTTCAGTGGGCTCTTAGCATATAGGGAACAAGATAAAGCTTTTGCTCTGGTGACTCAATGGATGGGTTTGTGTAGAGATACTTTGTGCCTCATGTTATGTACCCTGAAATGTGTCTTTTATAAAATTTATACGAATCATCAACTTACCGAGCTATATCCTAGCTGATTCATTTTGTAATGGAGAATGTAATACCTTCCTTAGCTGTATTTTTTCCCCAACTCTTTATGCCTTATTCCTTCCTTTTTTATTTGAAAGCTCTCTGGATAATTCAGGCATAAAAGGAGATATGGCTTAAAAATACCTGAATTGGCTGCTAGGCTTGAATTTTATAAGCTTGTGAAGCTAAGACCAGGGTGCAAGTCAAAGAAAACCTGAGGAACTACGCAAACAGGAATCCTAAAGGCTCTCATGTCCTGATGCAGAAGCCTCCCAAGATGGTTCCCTGGATATAGTTTTTAAAATATAGTTCATGTACTTCTGATATTTTACTATGACTGAGAACCATGGTCTTACTAAATCTGTTATTAATGTACTTGGTGTATATCTTATAATTTATGTCTTTTATTTAAAGTTTTTGAGAAATTCACACATCATGACATCTTTCTAAATTTCCACTTGGAAAGCCAACTCTTCATTATATTCATTTCTATACAGTTACTTACATTTTTATTGCACTTTGCAAAATGCCTTCATTTTATCCTTACAATTATTTTGTTAGGCCACAAGCAGTGTGCATGGATATGCAAGTTGATTCATTGCACAGGAACCCCTAGCTGAGATGGGATGTCAAACACTGTCCACACTGGTGCTGAACTGTAAGCTTGTATGAGGCTGGATTTGACCAGAAAAGAGGCATTATAATTATCACAAAGGTGTCCATGGCCAGTGGCAGCTCTGACGTGAGCAAACCAGGGATTATTATCTCTAGCAAAGACATGAAAAGCTTGAGAGGCTCACAGCAAATTCATAGCTTTTCCAGAGTATACAGGTAATGAGTGTTCTGTTCAAAACAAATCACTTGGCTTAATCCAGAGCTTTTTCTCTCATACCTAAAATATCTTTGGGATATCCTTGTGATTCCACCAAAACAGATTAGCAAGGGCTTTTGCTCTCCGCTGAGACCAGTCCTTATCATTTAACTGCATAGGAAGAATTTATTTTTGTTCAGGAACAATATAGTCAGATTTGGTTGGGGATTTTATTTAGAAACAATCACACAAACAAAACAAGGATATTATAATGAGTAAAATTCTATTCTATGCTAAACATTTAGTTTAAAAAATGGTAATGTCACATTAAAATTTCTGTGAGTTTTTTTTTTTTTTTTAATTTTTAATCCTTTTTTATTTTTTTTTTTTTATAAATTTTATTGTTATATTCCCCATACAATTGCAGCCCCCCATTCTGACCCCAATCCCTCCCCTCCCGCCCCCGCCCCCCTAAAAGTGTCTCTGGTTCATAGTTTTTTGTTGATTTTGATTTTCAGTTTCTTATAGTTATTCATTTTCCTGGTCCCTTATTTAAGTTTTCTAGATTCCTGCTATGAGTGAGACCATCCGGTATTTTTCTTTTTCTTTTTGGCTTATTTCGCTGAGCATGATCCCTTCCAGCGCCATCCATGTTGCAGCAAATTGCATGTGTTTATCTTTTTTGAATGCTGAGTAATATTCCATGGTATATATGTACCACATCTTCTTGATCCAGTCATCTATTTTTGGGCATTTGGGTTGTTTCCAAAGCTTAGCTATTGTAAACAGTGCTGCTATAAACATAGGGGTGCAGGTGTTCTTTGGAATTGATGTTTCTGTGTCCTTTGGGTAAATACCTAGGAGTGGAATTGCTGGGTCATATGGAAGCTCTATGTTTAGTAGGTCCAGAAATCTCCACACAGCTTTCCACAGTGGTTGGACCAGTTTGCACTCCCACCAACAGTGCAAAAGAGTTCCTTTTTCTCCACACCCTCGCCAACATTTGTTGTTGCTAGTTTTTTTAATATGTGCCATTCTCACTGGTGTAAGATGGTATCTCATGGTAGTTTTGATTTGCATTTCCCTGATGACAAGTGATGTTGAACATTTTTTCATATGCCTGTTGGCCATTTGCATTTCCTCTTCAGAGAAGTTTCTTTTAAGCTCTTCTGCCCATTTTTTGACTGGATTATTTTCTTTGTTGTTGTTGAGACTCATCAGCTCTTTGCAGATTTTTGTGATCAGTCCTTTATCATTAGTGTTGGGTGCAAAAATGTTCTCCCAGTTGGTGGGGTTTCTCTTTGTTTTTGTTATTGTCTCTTTTGTTGTGCAAAAGCTCTTTAATTTGATATAGTCCCAGCTGTTTATCTTTGCCTTCACTATCACTGCTTTGGGTGATGTGTCTGTAAAGATGTCTTTGATGTGCAAATCACGTAGTGTTTCGCCTATATTTCCTTCTATATATTTTATGGTTTCAGGTCTTATGTCTAGTTCTTTAATCCATTTTGAGTTGATTTTTGTGTATGGTGTGAGTTTTAATAAAAGCAATGATGTATATAAGATTATCCTTAATGATTTGCCTTGTGACATCACTTGTGTGTTTCACATCACTTGTGAACACATTACTTGTGTATTTCAGATTCTTGGTTATGTCTCCTCAGCTGGTTTATGTATTGAACTCTTCCAACTAGGGTATTTCTGACTCCAACCTATCAGCATAGCTTCTTCTCTCTGGCCCAGAGTTCTTTGTGCTGGGGTCTGGTCTGAATTATCTTGCAAGTTTTTCTAGTGCCTTCCTGTCCTGTCTGGACACCCTCATGCCATCTGAATACTTCTCTCCAGATTCTGAAAACTGTGTGTGTCCTCCAGGTAGGCCCATGGTGTCTTTATTTTCAGTGTTCAAGGTGACTACACGAATGGTGTCTGTGGGACTCTCCCCCACCAGGCTGAGCCCAGGCTTGTCTGCCTCATGTCCATTCACAACCAAGTGGCATCTTGCCCTGCACAGAGCTCTACAGCCTCTAGACACTGTTTTGTTGTGGCTGTGCCTAAACAAGACACAAATGCACTACAAGACAACAGTAAGTCTATGAACTTAGTTCAATGATTGGGGGGCTGAATTTTGTTTCAGTTTCTACTCTCAGAACAGTCTGTTCTACTAAGTTAAACATGAGCAAAACTGTTGATTTTTTTTAATTGAGGTAACGTTTGTTTACATCATTACATTGTGTAACATGGTCAAATTTGTTTAATAGGAGAACTCCAATTATATTGGATATGATATAATTATATGATCCAATTATATTGGATATTTTTGATCCAATCAATTTTGAAAATGAAATGGTGTCTTTAGCCTTTAGCAGTATATTTCATCACAGAATGTGTGTTAGTAAATGTTAACTCATTTTCTCTGGCTGTCAATTAAAATAATCTCGAAAAGAATTCCTTTTTTTGATGCCATGGCTAAACCCAACTTTAGTGTCTGTGTATTCCAACTCTGTCTTCTTGGGGGCATTTTTTGAGCCCAAGAAAAATGCAAGGCCATTAAATTTTTCTGGACCTCCCAACCATTACAGTCAGCAGCATATCATCAAGAAACCTTATTTTTTTACAATGATTTTCCCATAATCAATAAAAAATACAGAACAGTCTTTGCAAAACCTGGGGTCTCTGTAGGAGTATGATGCCAGCTTGTGAATGAACAGTATGTATTCTGTTCAAATTGGTTCAAATCATTGAGCATCTGGTTTATGCAGATAATAGAGAGCATTTGTCCAGACACCTGGCAATGTGTAAATTGCTTCTCATTTTTATACTTGCAAATTAGGAATTCAAGACCCCTGCAAGGTTATGAATAAATAACAGGGCTAAGGGTTTCCAGCCCAAAGTTATCATGAAATAAACAAGCTTCAGCTCAAAGTTTAACAAGACAGCTGCTCCACAAGTAGTGAGTTCACATTTCTTCATTGTCAGTTTTTATGGCTTAAGTTCATCAGTCACTTCTTTTTCTTTCTTTTTTTAAGGGATTGTCCTCATTTCCTCATGTTGATGACCTTTGGCAGATAGTGCAGGAAAGAAATATGATTTAATACAGCAAACTTGGTTTGTATGAGAATGAGGCTAGAGGTCTTTGATTTGCTACCCTTTGTAATGGCTCATGAAAGAGTTGGCCTTGGACAAAATTGTGAGGCAGTATGTTCTTCTGCCAGGTTCCCTTGTTCTGCCCTGACTTTTCCCATTTAGAGATTGCCTCCCCAGTGTTTTTTCCTTCTTCTCCCTTTTGAAAATTGTTTTCTGGAGATAATGCAAAAAAAAAAAAAAACAAAACAAAAAAACAAGCTCATATTAATGAAGAGACAGCTGTTAAAATTGCAATGTATTCCTTTTTACCAAGAAAACTGGTATTTTTACAAGAAACTACATGTCAATGGGAAAAAAAGGACTGTTACTTGCAGAATATAAGGTATTTGTGAGCAGGTGGAGACAATATTGTTATGGTGGAAGGAGATCATAAGTTCCACTAACTCCAGATGGACTATTTGCTCTGTATCCACATGAGAAAGACTTTTTTCAGGGCTGGAGTTAGGACTGAAATGAAATGGTTGCTGAGCAGTGGCTCCTTTGAGGACCAGTGGAGGTAAAGGGAAAGGAAAAATATTTCTCTAATGCTAAGAAGGTGACTTATTGTTTAAGAAATTAAGATTTCAGACTATGAAATGGAAAACAGGGGTGCTTATAATTCCTCTTAACACCATAGAGGCTACCCAGAAAATCCAATGGGTTTGCCAAGTAAAGACATAATCTTTTGAATATTGATAATCCCTTATGTAAATGTTTCAAGTCATTATTCATTTTATTAGCATTTTCTATTTGATTTGCTTAAAGTAGTATACTTTAAGAAATTAAGACTTAAGCAGACACCATGTTAACCAGATTCCAAGATGGCTCCCAATAACTCTTGCCTCCTGGTATCTTTGCTCTTGTGTAGCCTTTTCTCATGTTGAATATTGTTGACCTTTGTGACAAATAGGATGCAATGGAAGTGACACTGTGTGAATTCTTCAAGGTTAGGTCACAAACACATGGGAGCTTTGGTCTTGTACTCTTTGCATCACTTGCTTTGAAGGAAGATGATGCCATGTGATTAGAACACTCACGTAGTCCGATAGGGAGTCCATGAGGAGATGAAAAAGGTCTCCTCCTATTAACTACCCCTAACTTGTTTGCCAAATAAATGACTCCCCTTGGAAGCAGGTGCTCCAACTTCGGCCAAGTCTTCAGCCTTAGCTGACATCTTGATTTGCATCATCTTGAGAGACTGAGGCAGAATCAACTAGCTAAACTGCTCCTAATCTCCTTACTCACAGAGGGTTGGCACATGACTTTGTTAGTTTAAGCCAATAATTTTGGGGGCACTTTATTATGCAACAATAGGTAACTAATACATATGTATATTAGGCAAGGACCTAGGCTGGATGTTTGGATAAATGAGTTTATGAATCAAATCGATAAATGTGACTCAGTGGCTCATGATTGCCCTGTATGACTTGAAACATTACAATTAAAGTTTTAAAATGGACAATAGTCTTATCCTCAGATAATTTAAAAGCGTGGTTGGATCAACTTACTCATACTATGAAAGAGAAATAACCAGGGAAACACAAGCTTGTGTTCTGTAGATATTATGGAAAGGAGGACAGTGTTGGGTGGGCTAGTCAATGTCTTGTGGACATGGGCATTAGGACTACCTGGAAGGATTCAAGAGGGTTTTTCTGTTAAGAAGAAGGTGATCAGAAGGCATAGGCATGATTGTGGAAATGAGGAAGCTCATTGTGGAAGGTGCACTTTGTGTGTGTGTATTTGTGTATATTCATGTGTTTATGTGTCTAGAAGATCTTAAAGGATAGTTAAAGCAAATGTGTGACTCCATGGGGAGAGGACTTGTGGAGAGCTTGTACCTTGTGTCCTCCAGGCTTCCCACACCCATTGGCAAATTATTTTTTTTAAGATTTATTAATTTATGCATACGAGAACTGGGGTATAGGCCAGAAGTACGGGGGGGGGTGGTGAGAGGATTCACCAGAGACAAAGTGGGGAACAGAACAGATGGATTCACTGAAATACTCTGCTGAGGGGAGCAGCAGGCGAGATAGGAGAGGTCTGCTGCGCCATGTCAGTTATTTCCCTGGCCACGGATCGAACTCATGTCACAGTGGCTGCCAATAGCTTGATAGCATTGTGTCTTTAACCCCTTGTGCCACCAGGGAGGTCCCCCACTGGCAAATTCTATCAGCATTACCTTCAAAATATATCCTGAATATAACCATTTCTATCTCCATGGCTTCCATTCTTGTCAAAAGCATTACAATTCTAGATTGTTGATACACTTTGCAGGTTTCTCTGTTCCCCTCATTTTTTCCTCCAGCATATCAGAGTGGATTGATCAAAAAAAAAAATGATCCTTTTCTGAAAGCCTCCAAGGACCACACATCACATTCAAAGAAAAGTCAAGTGTTATATGACCCAAATGCCTGACTCCAGTGGCCTCCAAGCTCACACAGCCTTCTTCTCAGACCTCATTCACTTCCCTCTAGTCAACAGGTTTGCTACTCTTCTTCACAGGCACAGCCAGCCCATCCTCCCCACAAAACCTTTATCCTCCATTCATTTTGTTCTAGAATGTTCTGCCCAAAGAGGTCTTTGTGACTCCATTCTGCACTTCCTTAGACTTTTCATCCAGTGGAGTCTGCAGGCTCTCTATTCTTCTTTACTTTTTTATCATCATCTTTTTTTTTTTTTAAGATTTATTTATTTATACAAGCACTGGATACAGTCAGAAGCGTGGGAGGGTGAGAGAATTCACCAGAGCCAGAGCAGGGAACAGAACAGGCAGACTGATGAAATACACTGCTGAGGGGGGCAGCGGACAGGGGATTGAACTGGCTCTGCAGAAGCTGCGGGCAGCTTCGCAGCCCAGCGCTAAACCACTGTGCCACCAGGGGAGGCCCCTACTTTTTCTTCTTAACAATAATTAGCAACTACTACGTATGTTGCTTGTTTATTTTGCTTATTGTCTGTCTCTGACTGAATCTAATCTTCATAAGAAAAGGAATTGTTGTCTTTCATGTTCACTGCTCTGTCTCTAGCACCTACAGAAGCTTCTGACCTCCAGAAGGAGCTCAATAAATACTTGCTGAATGAATGCATAAATGAATGAATAAATAAATAATACATTAGCCAGTCCCAATCCTACCTCCTCTGTATAACCTTTCCCATATTCTCAGAACACTTTGTTTATACATCTTTCAAATAATTTATCACATTCTCTTTGTTTTCTACTCCTGACTGACAACTTTTTCCTAATTTTCTTTGTAGGTTCTATACTTGGAACCATGTCTGGGACTTTATTATTTTAAAAATCCCACAGCAATAAAAAAGTTTTGAATGAATGGATAAATTTTCTTTTGATGCAAAATTGCTCTCAGAATGATTATTTCAGATCACACTGCTATTAACAATGTATGATTTGTACCCCTTTGGCTGAAAATAAGTCAGGATTTTTTTTGCTAATTATGCTAAGTAGTTATATGATAGTTTGGGGTTTTTTTATTGATTACTGCTGCTTGATGGGTTTTGATTGTATTTGCTAAATCTGTAAATCTATTTTGTAGAGTTTTTAAAAATAAATAATAAAAAACAAGTTTGCAGTGAATGTGGAAATTAATCATTTCTTCACATCGGTAGGATCAGCAAGTATATGAGTCAAGGCTCCAGATGCCTCGAGGGCTAGATAGGCAGCATAAATGAGTGAGCAGATAGTGAATGTCCTCATCCATGAAGACGGGATGTCCCTTCTTCATTGCCAATTGCAGCTGGTTCTCAGCACAGATAATGGATGCCATGTAGAGAAGTGGTCTCAGTGTTGACAAAGTTTCTTTTTCAAAGTGAAATGTTGTACTACTTGAGTCTAGAGGTGAAAGTTTGGAGATAAATATAAAGAGTAACATTAGTAGCAAAAATATTTGCCTACAAGACAATGGAAGCAAGGGAACCTTAGGAAAGTGTCATCAACAACATGTGCTAGTACTAGGAGCTGTGATACAGGCTGACCACTGGAATGTGGTATGTGTTTCATCTCTCGAAAATTTTGGGATGACTTATGATACTTAAGAATTAATTTTTTAAAATTCTTTGTTTTCTCCCTGTCAGAATCCCAAATTGTAATGATTGGACATCATTGGTTGAAGGCCATTCCTGTTGTTGTTTGGTTTGTAATATGATGAGTCTTTTAGAGTGGTTATCAAATTCCTAGCTGATTGATATATAGTGGAAATTTTGGGCCTGCAGAAGGCACATGGTTTAAACATTTTATCAACCACACAAGATAACATAATACTTCATTTTCATTGCTACCTGCCCTCCATAAACACTCTCCTAGAATTACACACAATAGAACCAAGGATATTGTTATAATCTGTATTCTTGAAGATATTGCTTTGTTTTCAAAAAGTTTCTTGCCAGGAAAGGGAACAACATTAATAATACAGGATGGCCATCATTTGGACAGTTCCCTTGGTGTTCAATTATAGCTGGCATCCTAGGGTGAGCAGCATCTGCTTTACAGACTCCACTCTCCTCTCGGAGAAGAGGAGATACAACACGGAGAAGCTGTTGCATGCACATTAGGGCTCTCGCTGAGTTCTATAGTTGGCATTATGCTGTGCTCTTAGCAGTCACTTTGGGTTAATATTTTTAATGTTTTTCTTTGGATGAACTTTCTGTGACTGCCTAGAGGTTTGCATGACATGGAAGAGCTCATGCATGCATTTGTGAAAATATCTGAAGTTCCATGTGCTACTTAAAATTCTAGAAGAGACAGCATTGATCAAGGTCAGACCAGGTAATGTAGAAGAATATAAAAGAAAAGTTTGACAGAGCAAGCTCCAGAAATGTTATCATAGTTGTTTATTTCCTTTTGATTAGGATATGTCTGTTATGTCGGCATATAAAGAAAAATTAAGCATTTTCATAATACCAAGTAATGATTATACTTTATCAAAGCACTACTGTCCTGGAGTCTAAGCATTATTGCCTTATTCATCATGCCAATAGCATTATTTTCATATTCTACCTCTCATTTCCACCGTAAACAATGCAATGAGTAAATTAAACTGTCTTTAAACTTATTTGGGAAAAGCTATACAATCACTGACTTTTTACCTCTTTAACTTAATATTTTGAAAATTTAGAATTAGTTCATTGATGTGTAAATGAGGTTTCCTAGGCAACTGGGTAAAAGAGAGAAAGGGATTTAGGAGCTGATTATGTGTTTTTCTTGAAACAAAAGCAAATAAACAAAAAGCATGACAATAATATACTGAAATGACTGGTTATTAGTTTGCAATGATAGATGAGACTCAGGGCTTGCTCTCCATCAAGTATGTGGTTGGTAATAAAAATATTCATTATTTCTACAAAGTGACCTTATTCAGTATTACCATTATCTTTCTACAAATAAAATCCAAAGCAAGTAATAAGGGACAGAACTATTTTTACCAAACCTTAGCATGAGAAACTGAATCTCCTCTTTGCAAACAGCAGAAGAGATTCAGGATAACTCTGTGAGGGTAAATCCATGGTGGTGCTGATGCTTGTTGACATTGCAGAAGGAACAAGTTTGCAAACCAATTTGCTATCATAACTGTCATGTTATGTTGGTCTTAAAGTTGCCCTTCATGATAGCATTGATTTTTTTTTTCCAGTCTTGCAGGATCATATGCTTCTAAATGAGTTCTGTGTCCTTTAAAACAAACACCTTGGGGAAGCTGAGCATCAAAAAAAAAAAAAAAAAAGCTAGTGTTTCTACAACTCTTCCACTGGAATTGCCTTGAGAATAACCTAACACTTTCTTTTTAACATTTTCAGTGACAATACCACTTTAGCCTTTGAGAATTAGGTTTAAAACTGTAAAGAAAATGAAAAAAAAATTAAAAGCTATCCAAGAGCTAAGTCTAGAGAATTAATTGTATTACTTGTGCTCCAGTTCAGATGATTATCAAGTGACAAGCATGATTTTGCCTTCTTTCCTCCCTTCTCTCCTCCTTTTTTCCCTCCCCTCATTTCCCTTTCTTCCTTTCCTTATTTTCACCTCTTCCACCTTCTTCCCCTTCAATACTTCCTTTCCTTTTCCTTCTTTCTCTTTTTTTTGTCCTTCCTCTGCCTCATTGGCTCCTAAAATGCTTCTGTGAAGGAAACTAAAATTGTTTCAGCGTGGAAACTAAAAAATAAGTAAATATTCTTCTTATATAACAGTGTTGCGTACTAAGATTTTGAAAAGGAGTTCTAGTGTGTTTGTAAAAACAAATCTCTTTGTCTTAGAGTTAACCCTAGTGAAAATCTTCTCTGGTTATCTAGTACTATGTACAAACTACCTTAAAGTCTGGTGGTGAAAACAGTAATCCTTTTATTATGGGTGAGTTTCATGGGTCAGAAAATCAAGCAAAGCAGACCAGGTGCTTCCTTCACCCCACAGTATCCGGGTCTCTGCTCAGCGACTCTGGTCAGTGATGGCTACACTAGAGACATTTGTCTGCTGCCTCAGTTCTGACTGTCATCCTGAGTTCCTTGATTTTTCTGCAGATGTAAGATGGCTTTTTACCATTATCTTTTCAGAATCTGGTATGGGATGCTGAAAATCTGGCACTGGCTGATCTCCTCATGTAGCCTCTCAAAATGTCTAGCTCCAACTTCCGCATAACATAGTAGTCTCTTACACAGTGAGTGGCTCGCCTTGGAATGAGCATCACAGGAAACAAAGAGTGGAAGTTGTCCATCTCCTGAGGCTGGGTCCAGCACTGACTTACTGTCTCTTCTGCAATAGTCTTTGTGTAAAAGCAGTCACACACAGTGCCAGCCCAGATTCAGCAATCTCCAGAAGTCAGTGAAGAGAGTGCCAGAGAATTTTATGGTTTAAAATAGTATCAAAGAGAAAATTATCATATGGTTAAGATGATGTACTTATAGTCATGAAAATCCTTGTTGGGGGTGTACTGATTAAGAAAGAAGCTGATTTTTGATCAGTTACTTTGTTCCTCTTCAATCAAGTAGGATAGAACAAAGCATGAATCAGAGAAAATATTTTCTTTATTTTTCCTTTTGTGCGTGAGTCTTTATTCAGATTAAGATTTACATGTTATTGTTTAAATGAGAATATCTTTAAGAAAATATCTTCTTAATAAAATCTTACAACTTGGAAGAATTAGCATTAGTTCTGTATTATTAAAGTAATAATAACTGGAAATAAAGTACTTCTGGCTGCTAATGGCTCATGTTAATAATTCATTAGCTTCCTATTTGTGGCATTTTAAAGAGCATCCTTGAGATGGATGGTTATGTTTATAAAGTGATTCATTCTCTCTTACTGTTTGAAATATGACTGCCCATTTGATTCTAATTAAGATTATATTTATTATTTGGTTAGGAAAGTTCTCTAAGTTCTCTTCAGATACTTCAATGTCTATTCTTACTTCCCGATGATTTCAATTTTTATTGTCTTTATTATTGTCATTATTATTATTATTTTATTATCTTTATTATTGTCTTTTTCTCAACTCCATTGTAAAAGAGAAATGTCCAAGGCAAATATGTTTGCTAGAGTAAATATTGGATTTGATCTTAATGTGTTGTCTAGGAATTGATTATTCCAGGAATATGTTTGATCCAATACTGAAGGTTATGCTAGCAGCAATTGCAGCTGGATATTGATCTGTATCAAGTTCTACAGGATTACCCAGGGTCGTAGTGTTTGAATTGAAGCTCCAGTGACTAAAATATCATAATGATAAAATTAATAATTTAGTCAGGTTTGCAAACTCAGGTGTAAAGTATATTGCATTTCTGCAATTCCTTGGAATTGTAAACATACTTAAAAACAAATGCTCAGTGAAATAAACCAGAAGGAAAAAAGAAAAATATCGGATGGTTTCACTTATAGCAGGAATATAGGGGAACCAAATAAAGACATCAGTGTTAAAAAAAAAATAACAGTACAAAACACAACAAAACAAAAACAGGCGATTATAAATCAGAGACATCCTGCAGGGGAGGAAAAGGGAGAGCGATCAGAGGGAGCGAGGGAGGAGCACAGGGGACTGAGGTGATGGTGCACAGGTGCATTGGTGAAGGAAACTCTATGGGGACTACACCCGAGTGGGTAGGGGGAAGCAAATATTGTTTGAAAAATAAAGAACGATGTAAAGAAAAAAAAAGAAAACAAAACAAATGAAGTGTTTGTACTTTTCTGACCATCTCATGAACTAACTATTCTTGGGTTGGGTCCATGAGGAAAAAAAAGTGGAAGCAGTAGGCAAAAGCCTCTATACTAAAGTTCTGCCCCCTACAGGGAATGAGAAAAATTATGATCCCCAAGGGATAAAAAACCAGCCAAATTGGCCAAATAATGTTTTCTAACATCAGTAAAACTTTGTGTTTAAATTATTTAGTGAAATGCATCAATATATAATTAAATCTATAACAACAAAACTTTAAAACTTTAAATAAATGCATTTCACTATATAACTGTAGACAAAATTCAAGAGGAAAAGTAACTAAAGCATCAGATTTCCTATTTCAAGTAAATGCCATCATTTTAGATGGATAATAAACAGATTATTTCCTCTAGGGTTTTAGAGTTGGAAAGTGGTGTGGACTCAACTGTGTTGCTCCAAAATTCCTATATTGATCTAATCTCAAAGGTGGCTCTATTTAGAGATAGGACCTTAAAGGGGGTAATTTAGGTTAAATGAGGTCATAAAGATAGGACCCAACCCCTTAGGACCAGTGTCCTTAAAGGAAGAGGAAGAGACACTTAAGAATGCATGTGCAAAAAAGGAAGAGATGTGTGAGGGCAACAAGGAGCAGATGCCCCCCAAGGAGGAAGGGGTCACAACCAACGCTGCTGCTACCTCCGTCTTAGATTTCCAGCCTCCAGGACTGTGAGAAAAAGACTTTTCTGTTGCTTAAGTCACCCAGTCTATGCTATGTGTTACATCAGCCTGAGCAGACTAATACAACTGGGTTGACATCTTGTGAGTCAGATGTTTATTGCATCTTGCCTGATGGAACTGTGGACTTAGCAGATATGACAGCTCTGTAACAAGCATGCAGTAAAGTGATCTTGTGGGTTTTGTTTTTTTTTTTTTTTTAGCATTTCATACTCAGCATATTACAGAGAGCTACACTGATATGCAGAAGTGTGATTGCCAGTTATAGCTATTACTATTTTATGGGTCAAATGACAATAAGGTCTTTGCTTATATGTCAGTCTCTATTTCTCACTGGACCAATAAATAAAAAAAGTTCCATATGAAAGAAAAAACTAAAATTGGTTTCCCTTTACAAATATAAAACCAAGGGTTGTTATTGCCTCTTAATTAAAGATAAATTCATTCTATTACTGCTAATGCACTCTCAGAACAATGTACCTAAATCACACACTTGTGTTCCTTTTCTATGTCTTCTTGTACTTTTCCTCTCAGGTCCCCTCCTGTGATAAAAGGGGGTCATTTTAATTATTATCCCATAGTCTGACTCAATTTCTTCCAGGAATATGCTGAAAGCCCAATTTCACTTGCCTCAAAATTTTCTCCTTCAATTATTGTCAACATTTTAATGTATAATGTTAAATGTGAATCTATTCAATGTTTAAAAAGAACTTTTTAGCAGATATATACTGAAATATTTACAGATGAAATGATAAGATATTTTGGATTGACTTCAAAATCCAGGGTGGTTTGGGGAGTGAAAATTACAGATACCACAACTTTGACCCTGTGTAGTGTAGAGACTATTTGAAGCTTTGTGATTAGAACATGGAAGTTCACTGTACAGTTTTCTGAAATCCTGTATATTTATTTCTAAGTTTTCATAACAATTTAAATATTTGTCTCCTGTTCCCAGAGCAGGAGACCACAGAAGTGCAATACCCTGAAAGACCATTGCTGATTCTTCAAAGCCATCACTGTATATTGCATTTCCAAGTTCTGATCTGATCAATCCTTGTCCAATGTTCCTTGTTCCTGTCACACTAAGGCAATACCAGAGTTACAGCATAATGGTCACTTGACTGAGGCCATAATATATTAGCAATGACAGGAATTTCAAAATATCTTCTCACCTACCCTTAGATTTTTATATCACCCTTTGAAGTTCAGCTCCTTTGCTAGGAGTTAGGGCTATAGTTCATAACTGTCATCTCTTTCTTGGGAATCTAGGACAGGAGTATCAGTTGACCCCACTCAAAATCACTTCACTTTGCTGATTCCCCTAATCATCTTTAACTCCTGTCCTCCTTTCTTTACCTGCAGTAAGTACTGGACAGAGCTGTGGTCCTTGATTTTTTATAACTATAGTGTACATCTAGTCCTTCCATTATTTTCTCTAACTGATCAAGGGTTGTCCTTCATTTCCCGGCTTCTTAAAGTTATACCCTTATCTTACTCGCTCCTGAGACCTCATTCAAACAAAATCATTCCTGTATCTACAATTCATTTAGAGAAACCTGAATTCTCAGAGAAACAGAACACTGGAATGCTTCTAATATTTTTGGACTGTGATTTTTGCACAATCCAATTATATATGATCGATGCGCTCAGTGACATACTTGGAGAGAGACTGATACTTTGGGTAGCCACTGATTATACTTCCACAAAAATAGACTCGTGCCAGTTGAAAGTTAGATGTGGATTAGTTTTGGAATGATTCTGGTGTCAAGCTTGTAAATACCTCCCAAATGGTTTGGGGCACTAGAGTTTGAGTGTGATATTTTTTTCCTATAAGAACATGATGTTTTTTTGAGATAGGCAATGCTTTGGGCATGGAGCAGACAGCTTCTCTAAAAGACCATATGTTCAACATCGACACCGAGGCTGGTATGACAAGAGTGGGTGGAGTGCACCATCATGCCAAGCTGGCACTCTGAATACCAAAGAACAGGCAGTAACCTTGATGATAGAATTATGTTGCTAACCTTTCTTCTACTGAGCTAACCTCTGAGTCTTTTGAAAATGTCTGCCTTGGTAAGATTTGCTCAAGAGAAAAAAATGCCTAGTAAAAATGGAATTCTATAAATGGAAATCAGAACCTCACTATATGCATTAAATATGAAAGTTTATTGACTATCCTTACAAGGACAACAGTTTGATTCTGACTCATTTCTAGTACTTATTTTTATTTGACTATTCATGCCTGAGAAAGAGGGAACTATCAGATGCTTAGTGATGTTAATCAAACCTTAATCATACTCTGATACAAAAACTATTTGTGTGTAAAGTAGCTCCTTAGGAAAGTGGTATTAAGGACTAGGAGAAGCATAACAAAGAGCATTTTCCTAGGAAAGATCAATATTACTTTCAAGGATAAATGAAGTTGGAAAAATATTTCAGGAACAATATGGTCTGGTGTTATATGATAAGCTCCCTGATGGATAGTTTCCTTCCTGAGAAAGTAAAGGTCCTGGTAATGCTTGCCTATGCCTCCTGCAGTGATCTTAGTTGTTGTTTAAGAAAGAGCATTCTTGAGTAGACAGTTTTTCCTCCTAACTAGCCACCCTTTCTTTCTTTTTCCTCTTTTTTAGGTTTGGAGGAAATGGAACTCTAGAGTCATTCTTCTTCATTCAAGTCAATGCAGAAAGTCCTTTTGAATCCAAGCTAAATAGCCAAAATTTCTTAAGTAAAGAGCTTGTCTTCTAACCCTTTTATTCTTTTTACTTTTTTTTCTTGGTCCCTTAATCAGTTTCCACATATGCACTTAAGTTGTATAACCCCAACTAAACAAAACACATAAGACTCTAGGCCCTGAATGATATCTAAAGAGTAATTTCTCCTCCCTGTTCTATTATCTTAGAGTAACACATTGAGATTCATAGTCTGCATGTAGTCTGCACTGACTTTCTGCCCAAATCCTGAAGTCCTAACAACACGAGTTGCATTCTCAGTTGACTCCTAATTTCAGTTTATTAACTGGAAAGATGATCATTTTCTGAGAATAAAATTTATTTTCTTCTGCTTCTCAGTGAACATTTAATATTCTCTCTTGAAAGTTAGTATTAAAACAGGGAATTATGATTTAGGGATTCTGTTATCCTAACTCCTTACCCCCCTCCCTTTCAACTTCCTTCAGTCTGTGAAAGTTGTTTACCATATCAATACCAGAAGATAGATGTAATAGCTAAAATTATCCACTTCATGATAGAAAAAGTGTAACCAGTCTTTTAATTGTGATACTATTTTGTTTTAAAAAGTGTGACTTGTTTGGGGAATATTGAAGAGATTCTACCAAAGAAGTACAGCCCAATCAAATAATAATTTTGTAATGCTATAGATTCTGATTTATTTTCTTAACATATATCAAAGCTGTTATGTCAAGTTTTACTCCTAAATCTTGTCCATAAACTTTCACTGAACATAACTTTTTTGGTGACATTTTCAAATTTGTTTTTTAAAATCTCTATTGTTAATCTTTTAGAACTTAAATGTTCTTATTTTGCCTAATACCCATCTTTTTAAAAAAAAATTCTCATGAAAAGTAAAGGTTCCTATTTGCTTTATATTAAATTTTAGTTTTGCACAGTTTCCTTTTGCTCCTTTGTCTGATAGCTGGACTTGAATGAGAACAGGCAGAAAATGATCATAAATGGATTGCTTTGGGGAAAGACAACATATTAGTTCAGAAACTTATTCACAGCATTCATTAAATAGCTATGAAGCTGCCTTAGTCTTCATTCTGATAATATCCTTATGAAGTGGGTAGGGTTCTTCTCAGGTAGACACGTCAGAAAAGTTGAGGGACTTTTCCAAATTCACTCACATTAATAAGTGGCTGGAAGTGATTCAGACATATTCAGCATCATACCATTATCAAAAGCCTCTTACAAGAGACTTGTTAATAGAGTTTATTATTCTTGGATGTAATTCTCTTGATGAGAATTCTCTTCAGCATTATTCACTAATTCTAATAGTATTGTGAGTTTGGTGACAGTAGCAAGGCCTTCTTTATATAGACACAAATTATGTCACTGAAGGCTAAAATGACTTGTCTAAAGGCCAAGGAAAGATTGAAAAATATATCAGGATAGGTTGTGTTAGTGAAGAACAATCTCCATATAGGACTATACTGGACAAAGGAAACTGATTTATGAGAGTTCAGAATCCCATGCAACTCAGCGGTCTTCATTATTAGACATTTACATGTCATCTAATCCATAGAAATACGGTAAATTGGATTTGGTGTTTTCTGTCGATAGCAGGATTAATTGATGCTTTCAAACTGAATATAGGAAGGAGGTGATTACACTCCCTTGGTAGTATCCATACTCCTGTGAAGTATATGCCCAGTAACCAATAAAGTGTTCAGGACTGTTGGCAAAATTCCAGGTGTTGCTCCAACTGAATTTGCTAGTTAACACCCTCAGGTATTTGTGAGAAGACAGTTCCTATAGTACATAGTTTCTTCAGTAGTCAGGGAGAAGACCTGCCCTGGCTTTCCTCAGATATTGGCTATAGCCTTTGGTGCAAGGTCATCCCTATTAACTTGGACATAAAACGTTTTACATAAAATTATTTTTCAACCACATGAAGATTTAAAACTGAGTATGTGTGTTTAAGAAGAATTCAGACCACATTGTATATATTTTTGTGTTAAAAGACGGGTAAATATTTGGGATTTCAACAATGTTGAAATAGTTTTTAACAGAATGTTGGCCCATTAGAACAACAGCCTTGCAAATTCAAATTAATATCCATAATTGAGTTACTAATTAAGACTTGTAACCTTAAGAGGAGATCTTATTTCATGTGCTGTTTTGAAATATATAAAAAGTACTATGTTCCACAGTATTTAAAGTTGGTTAGATTTATAAGAAAACTTTAATATTTATGAGACTTTAGTTCAGAGAAGAAAAGCACTTAAAAGGGAATTAAATATAAAATGTAGTTTCAAAGTTTTGAAAGCAGTTTTTTTTTTTAATTTATTTATTTTATTTATACAAGCACTAGGTACAGTCAGAAGCACGGGAAGGTGAGAGGATTCACCAGAGCCAGAGCGGGGAACAGAACAGGCGGTCTGACGAAATACACTGCTGAGGGGAGCAGCGTGGGACCCTCACCCAGCGGCCGGGGATTGAACCGGGACTGCAGAAGCTGTAGGCAGCTTCGCAACCCAGTGCTCAACCGCTGCGCCACCAGGGAGGCCCCTGAATGCAGTTTTAAAATGGGAACCCTTTCAAAATGATTTTTGAAAATGTGTTAGACAGAGAGGAATATTTGGCTACACGTAAAAGCTTAAGAAATAACTAGATTTTTTTTACTCTGAAACTTTCATAAGTATTTAATTTTTATACAAAGGAAACCTCTAAATGTTCTTTTATGATACTCTCAAGGGTATCATAAAAATCTCATTAGCACTGCTTTGTACTATGTGAAATCCATTTATTTTTGTATTTATTCTTAATTTTTTCCCAAGTTTTTCCATTTGTTTGCCATAGTTTCCTAAGAAAAATATGGAGAAGACTTTGGTACTCCAAAAACATACTGAATTTCATCATATGGAAAAGAAATATTAAAACCTGTTATCTATTTTTTTAAATAATAAATTTTATTTTTATATTCCCCATACAATTGCAACCCCCCCATTCTGACCCCAATCCCTCCCTTCCCGCCCTCCACCCCCCAAAAAGTGTCTCTGGTTCATAGTTTTTTGTTGATTTTGATTTTCACTTTCTTATAGTTATTCATTTTCCTGGTCCCTTACTTAAGTTTTCTAGATTCCTGCTATGAGTGAGACCATCCGGTATTTTTCTTTTTCTTTTTGGCTTATTTCGCTGAACATGATCCCTTCCAGCGCCATCCATGTTGCTGCAAATTGCATGTGTTTATCTTTTTTGAATGCTGAGTAATATTCCATGGTATATATGTACCACATCTTCTTAATCCAGTCATCTATTTTTGGGCATTTGGGCTGTTTCCAAAGCTTAGCTATTGTAAATAGTGCTGCTATAAATATAGGGGTGCAGGTGTTCTTTGGAATTGATGTTTCTGTGTCCTTTGGGTAAATACCTAGGAGTGGAATTGCTGGATCATATGGAAGCTTCCTTGAAAACAATATTCCTACACACTCCTAGTAACTGAATTCTCAGTTTCAACCACAGAGTTAGGGAAGTAACCCTGACCTGACCCTTTTCATTCCTCTGGACTCTGGGGCTGATTCAGCAAGGGGTATATTACTCAAGCGAAACCACCAAAGAAAACTTTCTGTTGAATTTCATATTTACAGAAGTATTACTATTATGGCCGTAAGTTGCATACTAGACCGGAATGCAATTGGGTTACTTGGATCTCTCGTCTGCATAATATCAAATTTATACATTGTATACATCTTATACATCTTACTGTCTTCAGTAAGAAAGAATGATGTCGAGTAAGATCAACCCTTTCTCTTGTTCTGCACTTGATCTTAGCCAAAAGGCCGAGAAGCGATTCCCTCTCTTTTGTTCTGAAAAGCTAAGATTTTCAAATACAACATTCACTTGCTTAAACAGGCAACAAATTTTAGCTTTCTGTTTCAAATATTGAAAGGTAACCTCTTTCTTCAATGAATAGAATATGAAATATTGCTGAAAAATTGTGGGGTCTGTAATCAATCAAAAATCTGGCCTCTCCTGACATAGCTGTTGCTTGACATTTTGTGGTTAGGGAGCCTTTGTTTTATCTTGAGGATTACTTCTTCCTTTAGATTTACATATACCGAAGAGTTAACTCCTTAACTAAAATTTAAATGTAGCTCGGTAAATCACATAATTTACATTATCATCAAAATAATTGAAGTTAAAAAAATAACTGATACTTATGTACAAAATATAGTTGCAACCAAATGATGGATTTTGAAAGTACAAAGTTCTCTCCATCTATATGCTATGTGGAATGAAAAACATTCCTTAATGTTTGTAATCATCTGTAAAAAGCCATGGAAAAATCTGTATCACAAAGCCACTATCAGGACAAATAATGAGGTGAGAGTGTGAAGTCTGACACATCTGAATATTAATCCTGACATGTTAGATTAATGCTTACTTATGAGATGGTGTTGTCTTGGGAAAGTTTCTGACCTCTGTGAGCCTTTGACTTCTCATCAGTAAAATGTGCATCAATTCCCACTTTGTAGATTTTTTTAAAGCATAGGATGAGGTAATGCCTAGTTCTGGGTCTAGCTTATAGTCAGTATGTGTGCAATAAATGCTTTCTATTTTTGTTACTATGTATAAATTTTTAAGCATAGTGCCTCAAAACACATCAGATATCCTTTAAGTGTTTATTTGCTTATACTCCTCCATCTCAACTACTGAGACTTGGGAAGGAATCACATTGAGAGAGATGGGATATGCCAGTGGTGTGCTGGAGCTAAGCTTGTGTTAACTTGCAAGGACCAATAGCTAACTTTTCAAGAATGTTGAGCCAATTTTTATCATTTTTATTGTTACAAATTGAATTATATAAACCTACAATGCAATGATTGATTTTTTAAAAACAAAGGCAATAAGTACTCATCACTTTCTAATTATTTTGCATTTTGCTATTATCTGTGCTGCTGAGGTTATTTTCATCTGCTGGGTCTATGGTGGAAATAGATTGATATGCTACTGCATGGCTATTCCAGCTGCATATTCAGGGACATCAGGTTGGTAGCTTGAAATCAAACCCTGTGGCAGAATATATACCATGGAAATTGGCAAATGCAAATCACATTATCCGACCCCCCCCATCCCCCAACTGACACACACGCAGGCACACCCTTACCAGAGAGCCTGTAATTAAATAGGCCCTACCGCACAAGATTTAAAATTGAAAGGAAATCCCTTGACCAAAGAAGGGAACTCCTCTGCTCATGGAACTTGCAAGTCTGCATCAAGCTGCATTTGGTTCTAAAAAATGACAGCCTTATTCAGTAGGAAGTTTTCAATCTTTGAAAAAGTAGAATTTTTAAAATAAGGCATAGAGGTTACATCTGAGTTCTGATAGAGTGGATTTGTGTAGGCTGCACAATTTGAGCACCAGCCCTCTGTGTCATTGAGAAATGACATTGCAATAACAAGGAAGCAGCAATCAGAGGACGTATCAGTCACTCTCTACTTCATTCCAATAAAAAAGAAAGGTAGATAAAAACATACCACTTAAAATAAGTCACAGACTTTCTAAAAAAAAAGCTGCGTAATTAGAGCTGAAAATAGTTGTAATTTTAAAATGGGAGGAACAATAGCACTCCCATTTTTATCATGCAGTTGCCACATTAAAAAACCCCAAGTTTTCTGGTTTCAATTTGTATCTCTAATTAAAGAAGAGATAAAGAAGAAAAGGAAAGGGAAGAAAGAGAAAGAGTGAAGAAAATAATTTTCAGAATGTCATAAGTAGTTCAGAGCAAAGACATTGAAATCCCTGTTAAGAAATACATTATGGGGCCTCCCCGGTGGCGCAGGGTTTGAGCGCTGGGTTGCGAAGCTGTCCGCAGCCTCTGCAGCGCTGGTTCGATCCCTGGCTGCTCCCCAGCCTCCAGGGGAGGGTCCCACATGGCGCACAGACCTCTCCTGCCGCCCGCTGCTCCCCTCAGCAGTGTACTTCGGTCCTTCTGCCTGCTCTGCTCCCTGCTCTGGCTCTGGTGAATTCTCTCACCCTCCTGCGCTTTTGACTGTACCCAGTGCTTGTATAAATAAATAAATAAATAAATAAATAAATAAATAAATAAATAAATAAAAAATAAATAAATAATAAAAAAAAGAAATACATTATGACATTAGATTATTGAGGATAAAAATCATGGCTGGATTGCTGCTAAATGTTTATCTGGAGCTATTTCCCTAATCCAAGATGTCCATAATTAAACCCATATAAAGTACTAAGAACAGCTATTTTCTAGAAAATTATTATTTCTATGCATAAAACATTAGATCAAAATATTTGTGTGTGTGTGAGTGTGTGTGTGCAGAAGAACTGGAGTACAGGCCAGGGGTGCAGGGATGAGAGGATTCATCAGAGACAGGGTAGGGAGCAGAACAGACAGACTTTACTGAAATAAATTACTGAGGGGAGCAGCAGGCAAGACAGGAGAGGTCTGTTGCACCATATGGGTAGTTCACTGGCCAGGGATCGATCTCAGGCCATAGTAGTGCTGAGACTTAACCCCTAGGCCACTATATAAATAATCAGGCAAACATTTGTGACCAGCCTTTCTCTCTGAACTCAAGAATATCCTCAGCCCATTATTTATGATTAAAGTGGGACATTATTAAGAAAATATTATCCAAGTGGGACATTATTAAGAAAATATTATCCAAAACCTAGAAATAAGTCAAAAGTGAAAGGAAGCTTATCCGTTCTTATCAGAGTCCTGTTTAACAGGCTCAACAGGTGATTAACCCCCTAAGACCACATACTTGTGTTACTTGTTATTTACTATTTAATTTGGCCCCCAAACATGTTAAGTTATATATTTATGTCCAGTAGGAAAGAAAACCCCAGAGTTTCTGGTGTCATCTTGTATGACATTAAATAGTTTTTTATTTAACTTAATAATTCCAACTTTCTTTCCTTTTTCCTTTTTCTTTCCTTTCCTTTTTCTTCCTTCCTTCCCTCCCTCAATTCTTCCTTCTTCCTTCATTGCTTCTCTCTTTTCTTTCCTTCTTTCTTTCTCTCTCTTCTTTTTTTCATATTTATAAATTGCCACTTCCTAAGATGCTTTTGGTACTACCTCTTCCATCTTACTAGTTTTCTCATTACTGAATTAAATGCATCTTTACATGTATAAATTTTATACTTATGTGAGTCATTTCCATAATTTTATGCAAATTATATTTTGATACTTATTCTCAAATCCTACCACATAAGAATGTACTTATTTTGACTCTGAGTACAGCCTCTTCTGTATTTCTCCTGCAATTGAAAAAAAAAAAAAAAAACTATGGACATTTATTTAAATTTGGATATGTGACACTGTCCTCCTGCTTCTAAAAGGGAGTTAGGTAGTTTACACTTAAAATACACGTGTGTCATGTTTAAGCCCACATTGAATCCTCTGCTGAATTTGAAAACTGTCTGGGCATGCCTGGCAAGTGAATGGAAGATACCCATCAGAATGCCACTGTCACGATGATCTAAAATGTTTGGCATCTAGTCAATTCCAGAGAACAGAATGACCATTTGGTGTTCCACTTTCAGAATCTCAACACTGTCAATGATGGCATCTGCAGTGGTACCCCACGGAGTGGGTGGTACCCAGGAGGAGATGGTCATGCTCAGAAGGAAACACTCATAGCTGCTAGAAGTGGCAGTGGTGCCTACTGCGGTGGTGGTACCCCACAGAGTGAGAGCAACCTTGGGAGGAGACAGCTGGTCTGTTGGCACTGGAGGCAGAAGGGAAGGGAATTAAGCAATGCAGTCCAAGTGTGTTGCTTATTAGAATTTGCTAGAAGGAGAAAAGTTGGCATAAATGTTGCTTTAATGATGTTTCTTGAATATCATTAATCTGAAATCCATTTTTGACAGGAGCTCTCTGGTGAATGAGTGAAGGGTAGCTATTTTGAGTTTTACCATTCATTGTAAAGAAATGTGCTTATTTTTAACAGTGAGATAGCAGTCTTACTGTTCTGTTAGGAAATTTTAAGAGCCTTAATGTTTTTACCTTAATTGAGCCCAAATCCCCTCCTGTAGGCAGTGTCACAGCATAGCTTCAGACGAAGTCCACAAAGTCTTCCAGAAAAATCATACATGTCCAATAGTGCAAATATTGAAGCCAGGAAGCCATCTCCTAACACTGGTTTAGAAATCACTTGATAATTAAGATGTCCACAGATGGATATTTTATTGTCTTTTTGCTTTTCACATTATAGGAGATTGGAGCAAATAAAGTTGTTCATGGACCCATTCAATTAAATTGACAAACATTCTACATTACCTGAAAGAAAATTAGATAGGGATAGCAATTACTGGAGAATGTGTTATTAACTCCATTCTGGAAACTCAATGGGTTTAAGGTATTTAATGACAATGTGAATGCATGCTGCTCCAGTTTTTAAGTGCAAGGTGTTTGCTAAGCGAAAATTACTAAGTAACCTCCACTGTTGAATCAGTGGTTTCAATTCTAAGTATCCCTATTGTTTTCTTATATCAATTATGAGAACATTGAGAGCAAAATGGAAATAAAGTAAGTAAATAAATATGTTGATGGGAGCCCACTGTTTTAAGATGCATTTAACTGAAAGGCATTATCAATTTCGTTATTTTAAGATACAAATTTTGTTTTTGAGAAAAACCTTCCATTTGAATTACCTCATATATACTGAAACCTTAGCATAGAGGTAAACATTGGAGCAACCAAATATTGAGTTTTGGAGACTACAGGAGTTGTGAGCCAACTAATGAGACAATGAAAAAAAATAGCAAGCTGAAAAACATCTTCATTGACAAATACAATACATTGGTATTTCAGAGGGACATACCTTTCATGACAGAATAGGAGGAGGAGTTTGGCTGGAATGAGGGCGGGTGGGGATGAGCTGGGAAGAAACTGTCAACTTGCTGCTCAGTTCCATAATAACTTAGGCATTTTAAAGTCACCTAATCTCATATCATAGAGAGAGATCAAGGAGAAATCCTTGTAAGATAATCTAACGCATATGCCTATTAACATTCCTTTTGTCTTGCATCGTATTCAAAGTGTTTACATTAAAAAGACGCAGTTCTATAGAATTCATAGATCATAATACAATTATTCGGCACAGTGTGGGCCCTGTGAGAGGTGGTTCACCTGTTTCATATAAAACATAAAGGTGAAAATAGAAAATGTGCCAGAGGTCCACTGTGACTCATCTGTGCAAACCGGGATGAATGCCTAGGTTCTAGATTCCTTGTTAACATTCTTTCCCTTGTTAACATTCTTGGTATTGCAGTGCAGTATCAAGGAAAGCTGTGCAAGAATCCCGAGAAACAGTTCACATCGACATTTCTTCTCTCTAATCAATCAGGGGTTATTTAATCTTTTCTGTTCTGCAAGTTTTATGCAGTAGATTAGTTTATGCCTGTGTCTACTGAGATTCTTCTTGCTGTACAGGAACCAGATCCAGATCAGTGTCAGCTACAGAAATGTTTTTTACTTTTTTTATCTTAACTTCTTTCTTCCATTACCCCAAATCCAGTGAAATCTAGTCCATGCCCATTACCTCAAGACAGAAGAATTGAGATTCAGAGCTGGGACAGTACACTATGTGTCCTTTGGATATAAAGTAACTCTGATATGAGAAATGTAGGGGGTATTAAAGGCCTATAAAGGGAGCTGTCAAAGACTGTGGCCTTGTTAGAGATAGTCTAGTTTGCTGTGCTCTGAAGTTTGGATACTGCCCATACTGTCAATTATTTGGGTCAAATGCATGGCAGCATTGAAGCTGTTTTACAGCACTATTAACCCCACCACAGTGTGTGGAAGGGCCTCCAAGGGACAAGGGAGGAGTTATAAACAGCAGTAAGTAGTCTGCTTTAAAAGTCCAGGTGAGAGGCGATAAATGCTTAAAGTAGGGCTTTGAATGCAAACTTGGGAAAAGTGGAGGTACATGAATGGCACTGTGGCAGAAGAATCAATAGCACTTAGTGTCCAGAAAGATGATTGGGCAGTGGACAAGATAGGTTAAAGTAACACTAACATTTCAAGTCTGAAGGGTGATGGTGTTATTAACTGTCACAGGAGGAGTTACAGGTAGGAGTCAGGTATAAAATTTGATGAAGTGTGTTAAATTCACTCCTTCCCAACCAGGAGTTAATAATCTCAGAATTGTAGAATACTTGTGTGAAAAGTGACTTTGAGACACACAGCAAACGGAATCACACTTGAGGACTCCTTTTTTTCCCTTATCTTTCATAAATTTATTTTCTGTATTTTCCTTTCTAGATAGTTTGCAAAATATTCTAAGTTGATATACTTTTTACTGAAAAAATTACTTAAATGAATAATAAAGCATTTTCTAAATATTAATTTAAAATTTCTAACTTTTTAATCTATGATACTGTACATCTAACTGACTAAAGTCTCCAATTAGTGGCATTTAAATTTTGGATTATCTTATATTCTAGCTAAAAGTTTAACATTAATATTAATATATTAACTATTAATGACTTATTAGAATGACTTCATTTGTAATGGTAGAACAAACCAAAGCAGCCAATGTCCATTTTCTTTAACTGTGAATGAGGTGAAGTAAGGAGTCAGGATGAATTTGGATGAATTGCTAAGATATTTTTCTAAAATAATGCTGGGCTAAAACATGACACAGATATAAAAGCTTCTCATTTTATTTTTTCCAATAATCCTAGCTTTGAGACATCACATTGTAGTAATATTCTCTTGAATTAAGTTCTAGAATTTATAGTCACAAAATCGAATCTCAATGTTTTGATATCAGATTTCTCCTTTGCTACAATACTGCAAGCAAATGGGCCAATACTGCTACAATACTGCAAGCAAATTAGTGCCTTAGCACTAATAGATAATATAGTTATATGTATCTTGTAACAGTTCAGCTTCATGTGGATTGTTTTCCTCTCTCCCAGCTTCTAATTGGAAATGGTGAGAAATGAGTAAAAATCTTTTGATAGTGCAAACTCAGTAGTACGTCTAAGTCTAACAATAGGTAACTATAATTTCATGCTTTTGCTTCATGCCAGGCTGTGTTAAATACTTTATACAGGTATCAGCTCATGTTATCCTTTTACCATCCTTGTTGTGTTGCTAGTTTAGTCTCCATATTTCACATATGAAGAAACTGAGATTTAGAGTTTAATTTGCTCAAAGTCATCCAGCTACGACACACAAATCATGGAATTGAGTTGAGATCTGTCTCTAAAGTACTGTTCCCAATATTGACACACAGATTTGGGACTAAGTTAAACCTGAGAAAACTGGTTCAGAATGTACATTGCTGGTCCTATTAAATAAATGAAATAAAATCACGCATTTGTCTGCACTTAGACTGTGGAATAGTGAATAATCCTGGGAAAAAGATAGCCCCAAGCCCCAAAATCAAACCAAAAGGATCTTTAAGCATTATAGATTCTGTAACTTACAAAAAGTCCCTTGTTTCCCACTTAAATATTTTATAAGTTTGAAGCAAGTCTAATCTTGTCACCTATTTTTAATACTTAGATTTGCAAAAAGAATTCCCCTTCATTATCTTTCTTTCCTAATTTCCCTTTATAAGCAGCTCTAGTTTTCTTCATAGGTGAGATGATGGCCTCTCTATAGAGAACATAAATTAACTTCCAATATAAATGAACCTCCAGTCAGTACTCGGTACCACACTCTGCAGTACACTGTGGTATCCTGTGCGTTTGCAAGAAAAATGGCCATTGTGTGTACATGAAGAACAATGCTTACTACAGTTCCCATTCAGAGACTCCTTCCTAGCTATCAAGAGAAAAGGTGTTTCATGATTATCTACTTGTAACTTTATAGCAATTACTAGCTTTTAGGTCATCTTATGTCTCCTCCAAGTGACCTATCCTCTTCTTTATTGAAACTAAGCTCTGCCCCACACTGGGGGAGAATAGGTGGTTTTGATTCCACTTGTGGATAGAACAGAAGAATTTTTCCCATTTGCCAATGCCAGGACTGTCCCCGGAAGTAGGTGCACTACTTTTCACTAGCATTGGAAATCTGAGTTGTGCCCCAGCTTAGTCTTACTATATCTCAGCACGTTTAACAACCAGACCACACACCGATGGTCAGGTCACCTTGCATTTTCATTGACAAGCCTTCACTGCTGGTCTTAGCCACAGTCAAGGGGAAACTTTGTCCATAGATTGTTTTAAATTCTTCTTGCTCTGAGAGCTGCTTCCATTCTTAGAACACTCCAAGAAAGGGGAAATTAGATCCAAGCATTCACAAGTGTATCAAGTTTTGTGCAGAAAAAAATTCTGAGTGGAAATAGTGCATTTAATAATAACAATAATGATAATAAGAGATATTATAAGCAGGGGAAGAACCTCTTGGAATTTCTGTTGTCAGAAAGAGCACAACCAGTCCTACTCATCCTTTTATTTCAGATCTGGAGACATAATGGATATAGATAGTTTTTGAGGGATTCTTGACCAACCCTTTGTTTTACCCCAATGGACATGAAAGAGAAGTTCATATGGGTATCAATAATAAACTAATCCATGATTTTTAAATTTTACCCACAAAGGATGTAAGTTGTTAAATGTGTATGTAAGACACAAAACACTTATTTGAAATTTCAACCATAACGGGTGGTTCCTACAACTGATAGCATCTCAGGATCACTACAAAAAAAAAGTGCTCTTAATATTACACACTCCACGAAAGAGTGACAGAAGTTAAAGGGCTTGAAGAATGATAGCCATCATGATTGAAGCTTTTCTCTTCTCCAAAAGCCCTTTTCTATCACAGTCAAGGAGGAAATCTAGAATCAGGCAGCAAACCTGAATGGAATTCTATGGAAAATAGAGAATTTACTCTTTATAAATAGGTAAAGGCAAAATAACTATATCCATTCTACAAACATGTATCAACACCTAGACCTTGACATGAATAAATATGAATAAACATGCATACATAAACATACATTTAAAACATAAGAGTATAGCTTGAAGAGAAAGGGGATACTCAGTAATGGCTGAAGTATTGGCCATGAATAGAAGAGGTGAGAGGGCTTGCAGAATTGTGAGCGGAGATCCTCCACTCTGTTGGCCTCCGGCTTCTTTGGGGAGGGGCTTTTACTAGAATAAACTCCCACACCTGGTTTCTGTCTCCAAACCCTTACTCATTCCTTCCAAGAAGAAGAGGAGTGGTGTATCTGATTCATCACCACACTTTGGAGTTATCGAACATTACCACTGATGAACAAATTAATCTGATGAACAAAAGATCAGACATTTAATTAGATTAAACCTACAAGGCATCTGGTATTGCCTGGGAAAGAAACAGGTGTCATTGGTGTCATATTCCAGTACTATTACACAAATTTAGCAAGAGAACACACAAAATCACACCCTGCTGTGATGGGCACACCTACATCAGGCCATGAATCAGGAAATCCAAAGTGATGAGGATGGAGATATTAAATAGAAAACTAGGAATCGTAGAGTATCTATTGTCTTTCTATGGAATTCACATATATAGAGATGTCCAAAGGTAGATAAGCGAGTTCACTTTCAAGACTATGATTGGCTTTGCTGCCCATCGGGCAGGGTGGCAATTGCTCAAAAGGCAATTCAAGTTCAATGCCATAAGTTGAATGACAGGGCATATGTGTCAAACACGAACCTGTACAATTTTATTGTTCTTACAGTTTATGTGGTTATGTATGAAAATATGACTATTTTGAATGTCTATTTAGAATATATATCTCCAACATATGGATGTTTATATTTATGATATATATTTATTATATGCATATATCACATATATAGTATATATAAAGATTATTTTATGGAAAATTATAAGCATATACAAAAGTACAGACAATTGTATAATGAATTTTCTGTGTGCTCATAAGCCAGCTCAACAATTACCTACTCATGGGCAATTTGTTTCTTTTAGACACCCTTTCCCCTTCCTGATGATATTGAAACAAACCCAGGCCTGTTATTATTTCATCTGTAAATAAGTCAGTGTTGTCTTTAAAAGAACCCCTCTTTTAAATGGGAACACAGTATCATCATCATGCTACATCCAATTGAAACTAATATCTGTAGCATTTTTACAGATAATCTTATTTCATATTACCTTTCCTTAATACCACAATCCTGGTTCAGCCACAGCAGCATAACCACTCAATTGCTTTATTTATTAATTCATATATACGACACATATAACAGGTGTGGTACTGCCACCAACAATGTGATTGCTGAGAATCAGCTTCAGATTTTTTTCTGCAGTTGTCATTGTGCTTAGGGGTGTCCTTTCAAATTACTGTTTTTTTATAGTCAGTCATTCGAAGTAGCTTTCATATTACTTTCAATAACTGGAACACACAAATTCATTTTGTTTCATTGTGCTTCTGATGCTTAGCATTTGCTCTTTAATTTTTAATTTTGTTTTGTAATTATGTGAGATATTTACATGATTCTGGAATCCAACCCACAAAACAACTAACATCTGTGAAAGTTTGATTTCTATTTGTCTCTTCTGTTTTCTCCCTCCTGTTCAGGTAACTCTTATTATTATTTTGTAATTTAACATAAATTCGTAAGAATATCCTGGCATAGTTAAATAATAGCACACTATGCACACTTTTCTTCACTCCTCCTCCCCCCCCCCACACACACAATGAGTCAATGAGATTGCTGCAGTAGAGTGCAAGTGAGGGTCTGGACAGATGGTGAACCCACTTCAGGGGTCTTGACATGTGTTTATATTTACATAATCACACAAGTTTATACTGCGTATGTCCACGTAGGATATTTGGGTCTGGCAGACATTCTACCTTAGGAAGAGCTCGGAAGTGCTTCTTTCCTACCTCTAAACGGTAAGGAAGAAAGGGAAGCATGGGCGAGCCAAGTTGGTGGCAGATTCTTCCCAAGTTGATGTTGATCGCTTCATGTGCTCAATTTCCAGGCAAAACTTGGGTTAATGCTGAGCACTCGGGATAAAAGGTGCTGTTCTGCTGCATTATGCTCCCTCTTGTCCTGTTCTTTTCCTTCACACAAGTTGTATTTTAAAGTTAGTTATTTATGTTTGTTTATGTATTTACTGTTAACCTTTGGGGCTAGATGACAAATTCCATAGGGACAGGGATCAGATAGACTATTAATTTAAACTAGTTAATACTTCTTGAGTTTTTTGTTTTAAATTTATTTTTATAGCATCTTTAATTTGGGCTTATTAATTATTGAATTTAGTCATTGTAGTAGATTTAATAAATGATTTACTCCTCATTATTGCTGGATTCTATGTTCACCCACTTGCTAATGGTTTGTTGGTAAACCCATGTCAACCTTCTATGTGCTGTGGAGGATATTCATAGAGATGTGCATGGGCAGAGGGTAAAAAGGTTGAGTTATCTGATGCACACATGTCCAGATGAGGTCAACCAACATGAGGTCTTCTTTTTTTGGTTTTGTTTTTATTTTTTGTGTAGAAGAACTGGGGCGTAGATCAGAGGTGGGGCAAGGTGAGAGGATTAACCAGAGACAGAGTGGGGAGCAAAACAGGCAGATCCACTGAAATACACTAAGAGGAGCAACAGGAGAGAAAGGAGAGGTCTGCTGTGCCACGTCAGTTAGCTCTCTGGCTGGGGATTGAACTCAGGCCATAGTGGTGATAGGGCTAAGACTTAATCCCGATGCCACCAGGGAGGCCCAAGGTAAGGCCTTCTTATTCCAGCTCTCATACTATCAACAAGTATTCCTTTGAGGATCAATTCAATGCCATGTCTTTCAACTATTTACTCTTTGTATTGATAGTTTCTGTGTTTAAAATGGTCCCTGAACCTCATTCTGGTGTACTGTCTACTAATCCTACATTCAAGAAGGCTGTGAGGGGCTTTACAGAGAAATTTCATGTTAGATAAGCTTCCTTCAGGGATGAGCTATGGGGCTGTTGGCTGGGTTCAATGATAATGAATCAACAACATGTATTAAATAGTGTCTTTAAGCAGAAACACGTATAAAAGAAGATTATGTATTGATTGGCTGATGAAGATGTGAACAGAGGTGCAGAGAACTTCTGTGAACAGAGAACCTAACCCTGTATGGAACACTCATTCAGTATTTGCTATTCAGTGCAGAGATGTTATAGAACATAACTACAGCAAATAATGACAATCAATGGTATGCAAATTTATGTAAAAACTATTTTTTAAGCAGAATATCTAAACTAATGAATATCTATACCCAGCATGTAATTGGTCAATAATAAATGTTTGTTGAATAAAAGATGATGATTGTGATTAGAATCATGATCTTAATAAAAGTCCTTTCTCAGGTTAATTAGTAATTGTGGTCAATAAATGGAATGGATTTACGACATTGAACCATGGTTTATCTCTGCCGTTTATGGGTTACCGACGAAATTGGCTCCACTAAATTCTTTAATATTCAGGCCTCTCTTTCTCCAACCTTAAATAATGATTATGAGATGATACTTTGCAAAAGTGTTATAGGGTTCTAACTTAGAGCTTTTTGTAAATATCTGTCTCAGATCCAGTTATGTCTGTCTCTGTGTTCTCAGTTTATAATATTGAAGGTGTGAGCCTGGATGATTTCTGAAGTCTTTTCTGGCAAAAGTCTTTTAAGGGCCTATGTTATAATAGACTTGAGCTCCGATGGGATTTGAGGGAAGTTATGAATGGATCAGAGATTCATCTTATATTCAGTACAAGGACAGTGCTATGAAATGGTCTTCATCCTTGGAATGATCTTGATTTTAAGCTGACTGTCTTCATGGGAAACCTTCTGTTAAGCCTCTGTTACCATGGCATTCTCTCCTCCAGGAGGTAAAGGTTAATAGCTTTTAAACTTGAGGTATTCCCTAGAGTGTATAATGAAGCTCCTGAGAATTAAGTGGTCTTGAGAGCTCAAAGGAGTATTTAAGATTGGATGACAAAATTTGGAAGTTAAAATATAGTCTGAAGCACCAGCTTGTTTTATTTATTTGTATAAGTAGAGCTTCACAGATATAGGCCAAAATATTCACATTCATCAGTAAACTGAGCATTAAAAAACTGAGCTTTAATTTTTCCATTTTATTCAGCAGTGAAATGGAAGTGACAAGTCCCAGCCTTAGCTGACTCATAGAGTTGATATAAAATATAAGACATACTTTCTTAGCTCATGGTGAATGTGAGAAAATTTTATAAGTTTTTTTTTATTACAACTTAGTGGAAGCTTGGTATTTCATAATTATAATGGATATGGCTCTATTACATACATATCAAATGCCAAAAGAAAAACTTTAGATGTTTCATTTTGACTCATTGTTTAAGAAATTGACCAAGAAGAATTTAAGGGAAAGCAACAATTTTTAAAATTTTCATTCATATTTTGATGAGATGAAAAATATTTTCTTTTGTTCCTTTAATAGAACATCCAGTTCTTCTCAGTGGGCCAGAAATGATGATTGCAACAATGAATATCTGATGTGTAAGGATCCTAGTATGGAATATTCCAAACTAAATAAAAATTATCCAGAGGCATATTGGGCAATAAAAATAGACTATCATTCTTGTATACCTATGGTCTGAAATGGACTTTCAGTCCCCAATATTAAGCTTATCCTTTCTAAAGCTAAGTGCTGTGAGAGTTTGTGACTAAATTTGACATCTGCCTCATTAGAGATGCAATTGGCCAAATAGCCAAAAGGGTGATAGCTATGGGCATTTCCATAATAATTAAAATAACTTTGGAAAATATCTTTACCAAGAAGCAAGCAAAAAATATAAAGACAAAACCATATAGTTAATAGAAATAAACAGATTCATTCTATGGAAATAAATATTCCGTTCAGTTGCTGAAATGCCCTGGCTCATGCTATTTCTTTCTTTGGACTCAAGGCTATTCTTTCTACTTGCATAGCTGTCAAAGTGAGAAACAAGGCTCTTTCAAATATCTGTATGGCTTATTCCTAAAGTCATTTTCCAGTAGCAGTGTGATGACTCATCCATATGCAATGACCTTGCAAAAGTTATCTAAACGGAGATGTAGAACTTTTAGTTAAATTGACAAAAACATCTAGAAATGAATATGTAACTCAAAGCAACCTTGATTTTCTGCTTGCTTTTGAAACTATCTTTGCTTTCAGTTTGTTTTTATTTTTAATAGTGACTCTGGCTAAAATTAGAAATAACAAAATGAACAGGAAAATATCTTGAATCACCAATGAAAAGTACTGTGATCAGTCATAGCTCCCAAATAGTCTGGAATATATTTTTATGTTTAATTTTTAGTGAAAAGGTCACGTATACAAGGACATTCATATCAGAGATTTAGTGAAGGAAAATAAAGTTAATACAGAGCGTATGTCCTCGGGTTCTTCATACACCAGATCTTATGATTTTCAATCTGACTTTGCCACTAATTAGCTGCAAGGTTTTCCTAAATTACTTATTTTAGCGCCATTATTTCTAAAGCTCTTTCCAGCCCTAAATCTATGAATATAGTGTCTGAACTATAATCATTGTCAGTAGTGAGGTTGGGGGAGAGAAGTAAAACATTTCTGATATACTGTAAATACTTCTAAAAACTTAAAACATCCTGTTCCCTAAGCACCCAGGTTAATTATGAGACTTTATTAAAGAAGCTAATTAGACGTAATATATTTAACTGGTAATGTTTCAGTATTTTAGTGACCTATATAATGATCCACTGTATTCTATCTCATGGCATATAACAAAAAAATAGGTATCTATTATAAATAAGCAATTATTTTTAGCCAGAAAATAGAGATGATCTTAGCAATATGGTCTATGATTGAGAACAATTAGGTCGACATTTTTCTTGTGGGTGACTATATTAGCAGGGAATGTAAATTCTTGCCCAATGTCTCAGTTTGAATATCAGTCCTGAAAAGAGTCACAGTGAAACAAATGCATGGATAAAACCTTGGGATGTAACTACATGGTATTGTAAATTACAGAAAAGGTTAAATTTGTAAGAAATTGTGAATGGTAAGTTTTAAAAAGAAATTCTCTATGGGATCCATAGAGATCTCAGACTTCCCTGGGTCTCTAGAACTCATGTCCAGTTTGGCCAGACTCCAGATATTGTGACATTTCTTGCCACTTTGAGATAAAGATGAAGCCAGGGCTGTACTTCAGGTGGCTTTGGCCTTCCCAGATCAGTTAGAGAGCATATATGAAAATTCTCTCTGACAAATGCTGCTTCCTCTTGTTGAACTGGTGGATGATGCAGGTATTTCCAGTTACCATGACACACCTTCACTCTCTAGAATTGAGGAAGTCCTTGAGACAGGAACTCTTCACATTTCCCATCATTTCACGCAGTGCTTTACACCTCCATGACACCCAAGGACAGTTTGCTTGCTGAATGAACACTGAATATGTTAATTTTCCTCTTTTACATTTAGACTCTGATAATGTAACCAGATTAAAACTGTGTATGTAGGGGCCTCCCCTGGTGGCGCAGCGGTTGAGCGCTGGGCTGCGAAGCTACCCCGCTGGGCTGCGAAGCTACCCGCAGCCTCTGCAGCGCTGGTTCGATCCCCGGCTGCCGGCAAGGGTCCCACATGGTGCGACAGACCTCTCCCGCCGCATCTGCTGCTCCCCTCAACAGTGTATTTCGTCAGTCTGCCTGTTCTGTTCCCTGCTCTGGCTCTGGTACATTCTCTCACCCTCCTGCGCTTCTGACTATACCCAATGCTTGTATAAATAAATAAATAAATCTAAAACTGTGTATGTAGGGTGATTGCTATTGTTACTGACCCTCATGGCATCTCAACCTGATGACATATGATTCAACAGAAGATAAAAATGGAGAAAAAGCAAATTAGACTGTCATAGCCAGCCTTTTGGGCCCAGAGTTCTGATCTGCATTAGCTCTGTGACAGACCTAATCTTTGAGGGAATTAACGAGATATTTTAAATTATTTTTAAAAGATTTATTTTTTCTTCCTTTTTTCCTTATTCACTTTCCCCATCTTGATAAAGAACACTTATCTTTCCTTCCTTCTTATCCCACCATGCCCCAAAGTCCCTTTCACTTTTTAGTATGAAAGGAAGCTCTGCCTCTTCCTCATATGTGTCTGGTATTAGCACCCTTAAGTAGTCAGCTCCTTTAAAATGTACATCAGGTAAGCACACCCACTGCTCCTCCTGGTCACCCTTATCCATGTAATATTTTACTATTTCCTCCCATCTCTTCCCCAATATTCCTATTACTATCTTGGGGGAACTACACAAAATGTGTTCCTCCATACCGTGGGCTCTGTAACAGCTTCATGTGCATTTCATTAATCCTCTTCACCCCAGCAATGTATTCCCATGCTCAAATCCCATTGTTCTTACCAATACCTGTGCCTCCCCAAAGCACCATTAACCAGAATTGTCTTATCTTCCCAGCTAACTTAGTGGAGTTTGCAGATGGAAGCATTTTTCCCAACCCATTGGGCCTTTAGTTGACATGTTATTGTTGATTCTTGTGAGGATATCACTTTCTTTTTATCCCACTTATTCAGTAGTCTCTCATGTGCTCCTGGCTCTTCTCTTTTGCATTTGTGTATAAGTTTTAACCCTGCTCAAACTTGACTCTTCAATTGCTTCCTACCTGTACCTGAGTGGATGATCATGCAAAGAAGATCACACAAACATGGAGATTTATATCCTTAAATATATACAGATTTATAATCACGAGCCCTAGTTTAGCCTTAACGTTGCCAGGTAGCCCTACTGTGGTGCCCTAATAGTTCCCAATTAGTGCCCTCCATACCACCCCATGCCCTCAAATCTTTGAGAAGAAAATGTCACCTCCTCTCAAAATTCCCAAATCATTTCCTTTTATTCTTTTTTAAGGTAAATCTACCCATGTGATCAGTAGGCAAAACATAAGTTCAAAGATAAAATTATCAATCATTTCAAGACTGTGACAGCAGAGCATCATGTCAAGTGTGCGCCCCTTCTCAACATGGGGTCTGTGTGTTTTCAGTGGTTGCAGACCCATGAGGCCAGCCCCAATAGCCTTCACTCCACAGAGGAGGGAAGGAGGGAGGGAGGGGAACAGGGCAGGCCAGGTCCTCTGCAGGACTTGCCAGTGCAGATGCCATTTTCTTCCTTTATGTTCAGCACATTGGGACATAATGCAATTCACTTGAGTCCAGTTAAATGTGTTTACAGATAATTTTATCTAGTTGCAACTAACTTGATCATCATAAGCAGGCACCTGGGAATTTAAGAAAATACTGCTAATGCAAGCCAGGGAAGAGGGAGGTGGCAGAAAATGCCAGAGCTGACACCAAAACATTTATCAGCTAATGAGATCTCATAGCAGATAATTTAAAAATTTAAAAACAAAAAAGGAATCTTTAAAATGTAGATTTATATCTACAATATAAAGTGGTGTTAACTATGAAATTTAGCCTAAATGTATTTTGTACCTTTACAGAGTAAATAATGATAATATAATTTGTATATATCTATATTGGAAATGTATGTTCATTTGTTTATTAATAGGGATATGCAGTCTCTTTTTTTCATCAATAACTAGATGTAATTATAGACAAGACAGGACAAAGCAGAGCATACCCTAGAAAATTAGAAGCCTTTCGTGTCAACCTAATTTAGTCAACAACTTCTATAAAAATAAATTATGCTTAATATGTATTAGGTATTGCAAACTACTGTTGACACATGTGAATGAACTATTTACAGAGAAGTTTTCCTCTGAAATGTCTCTTCCAGCTTATTCATATTTGAAAACCTTGATAAATTGGGAACTTACTACCCATGAAGATGGCCTTATTGCTAAAATGTTCTCTCTCTCTCTCTCACACACACACATACACAACACACACATACACACTCATTATAGTATGCACATATACAAAGAAAAAATACTCTTGAGTGGATCAATAGTATATAATATGCACACCTCCCCCCCTCAAAAAGATACTGAAAGGTTACTTCAAATAAAGCAATGTTCTTCTTCTGTGGTCTTATGTAGTGGCTCAGCATGCTTAAAACCTGAGGAGAGGCAAGAATGCAAAAGGCACAATCAGAAGGAAAGGATAAGTTGCATTTTCCCAAAATACATAAATTGATATGTAGATTAATAGATAGCCAACTGTGAGCAGTGTGTATATGTGCAGCTTTATTAGTGTTTGCACTTTAACATGCAGATAGCAGTGTCTTAATGCAATAAGCTATGTGCTCATTGCGGAGATACACCATGAAGTTGCCTGGGGTAACTGACATCGGCAGATGCTTCTGATTTGTCCTTTCTAAAAGATGCCTGGCACAGGATGGTGCAAACTTGTTGGTGCAAGTTCTCCTGGAACCTGCCTAGAAGAGCACTAGTTTGGCTACAGAGAAGCCCCTGAGTAGCCTTCCAAGGTATAGCCAACATACAAAGAGCCTCCAGAACCCATTGCAAGAATCATCGCTTGGACCCATGAACATGATGAGGACAACTACAGACAGCTCAACCGGAGGAATAGTTCCTTCTGTGAGTGTTGCTCTACAGTTCAAAATGTCAAGTTCAACAAAAGCAGATCTTTTCAAAAATCTATCCAGTCATAGAGCATTATATGGAAATCCACTGTTTTCATGGCAGGATTTATCCTAATTATAAAATAATTCCTGATCTTATAAGGTCTTTCTCACAGTATGCCATGTCCAAAGGTGAAGACTATCTTACTGTACTCCCCACAGTCCTGTGCTGGGGGTTCGTTGCATCCCACAGAGGAGGAAACTGAATGTGTCTCATGAGACACATTCAGTCATGAGACACATTCAGTCCTAGGAAAAAGACTTCAGTGTCAGCATATTTGCTGGTCAGATCAGGTATTTCTCCTCAGTTCTGGGCAATATTGAAGCTACTACTGTGATGAATACCTATAGTAACTTACATGGAAATAGATACCAAAACTACCCCTCATGACATTTATTTAATTTTTACTCATGTACAGGCACTGCAATGTTGATTTTGAAAAATCTAGTTTTCCTTAGGGCTAAACATATATCCTATTAAATGAAATGAAGCCATTTTTCTTTTTGGGAAAATGCAGTTATTCTTTAATATCGGGGAAGTGTTATTTTAATAATCATGTTTATTTTTGTTTATTTATTTATATATTTTTTGCCTTACAACTGCAAGCAAAGGATTAAATTTGGTTGTAATAGAGATATGAATGAAAGATGAAATTATTCAATTTTTTCATGTCTTTCTACGTTTCCTGGAAAGGACTAATTATTTTCCTGCTTTGTGCATATTTTCCTTATATTCTTTATAAAGGGCTGACATACATGCCTTTGTTAATTTTTTTTTAAGGGAGGGGACAATTTATGAAAATAAACCCATTGGTGTTGCAGATTTTTTGATTAGCTTTTCCTGTCTGCAGGTCATTTCCCTAAGCCTAAGTCCCCACCTCTCATCTCACCCTTCCTAGATATAAAGAAGAAAGTACACTGTTTATTTTCAAACTTGTTGGCTGCAGGTTTCACAACCTCCAATAATTACCTAATAGCTGTTGTGAACTTAGACAGGGCTTGAACAATTTGGGTCTGAGGTAGTGAATAATGAGAAAGCATCTCTTATGCCCACTGCAACATTTCCCCGCCTCCATTTCTGCAGCCCTGCAACACCTCCAACCTGACAGGTTTGCTTTTACAACTTGAATTAAATAGCTGTCCTTTTCATTTTTATGTGTTTAATTTTTTTGATTCAAATAATTTGTTAAAGCCTTTTAAACAATCATCAAAAAGCTCCAGTCCAACTTCCTGTGAGCTTCCTTTAATCACACATCCTCTGGACTCATTAAATCTTATCTGTGACAAAAGACACTGCCCAACATTTCCTCTCCAGCTGAGGTTTTGGCCCAAGACCATCCAAAAGAACTAACACTTCTGAGTCTGGGCCAAACTGAAGACTTGGCTGCAGCTGAAGCCATTGCAAGGATGGATCTGATCCGTCATGGGGTCACAGGCCTTTCTCCAGCAGGAAGCTGGAGCTCTTGTGATGACATGGACACAGGATTTATAAGGTGGGAGGACTGAAACAGAGCAGCTTGAAGGACACAGACTGTGTCACAAGTACTTAAGGGGCTAATCTCTACCTTGGGTAGCCTTGGCTGCAATAGATGTGTGCTTGAATGTTGCCAGTTTTACTCCATTTCATCTCTCTTCATTCACATTGTCATGCTTCCTTCCCAAATGGATTTTGACAATGAGTTGTAAACATAGAGAAAAGAGACTCTCAGATGTATAGAGTGTCCATTGTCTGGACTGCACAGTTTCAATATTTTCCTTGACCTGTGCCCAGCCTGTGTGTCTGTGCCACTGGGATGGTAGCATGGTGGCATTAAGTGTGTGATGGGCATTGAGCCGCAGGCAGCTTGCTGCAGTGAAGTGTCTAGTTCACTATGCACACTGTGAGAAAGTAAGGTGGTGATCAGTAGTATGTTGCTCTGTGATAGCATTCTGACTTGCATGATAGCTGAACTTTGACTGATTTTATCTGAAATGACTCCTTAACGGGATTTACCTGTTTGGTATGAGCTGAGTGAATGACTCTCTTTTGAGAATACAAAACATGTACAGGAATGAATCAATGAATGAAGCAATCCTCTCTCTCTCTTCCTGGATCTGTGTTCAAAGATAAACTATTTTACATAAAGGTAGTATAGCTACACAATGAATGGTCCTGAATATGGTTTCCTAGAGTATTCTACACTCCAGGAAATTATAAGCCACCAGTTGAGGACAAACTACTAGTTACCTTGAGAGCATTTTATTTCAGTATTTATTATTAAGGAAACCCACTGTTATTAAAACAAAGTTTGGAATAAATTCTAAACAAAAGAAAGATTCTATCTTCAGCCTTTAGATCATAAACAGTCTTTTATGCACATAAATTTGCCCATTAAGTCTCTTTGCTCAAAATAGTACCTTCCAGGCAATGAGAAATCATATAAATTTAATAAAATCTCATGTTGATTCTGAAGAAGCAGATATAGTGAGGCTGTTGGAGAGGGAAAGCATTGAATGAGAAGATTAGAACTTATTTTTCAGAGAAACCACAAAGGAATCTGCCTGGTTGAGGTGAAAAAACAAACAAACAAACAAACAAAGCAGGTGAATTGTGAGATTCCATAGTTGCTAAGAAACTGACAAGGGTATGTTGCATAATGGACATTTGTAGCCGCTGCTTGCACCAGCTCTTTCCTGTCCAGCATTCTTTGATGCTTGAGATTTGGGTCTATGCAGTTCTGGGGAAATTTACTGTACTTCTGCTTTTGGGGAGCATAATCTGATGAACTAAAGCAATGATAACTCTGTGCCCACTAGTTTGGAGTGATTAAACCAACACAGGCAGGTGACCTCAACCACCCCAGGACTTTTCCTTGGAATGCTGAGTCAAGGATCATCTTTTTCCACTGCAGACATAAATGGTAAAGATTTTGCACAAGGAGCTGCCAACTTCTCAGGACCATAAGGGAAGGATCTGCCAAAATAAAAGGAAATAGAAGAATTGGAGCTGGAAAGGAGGAAGAAAACGGAGAGTTTTCTAAGCATTTTAAACCACTAGATTAAGTATCTATCTTGAAAATATACTTTTGGGGCTTTCAGAGTCAATGAATCAATAATTATTTCTCTTGATTATGCCAGTTTTACCTAGGTTTTCTGATTCCTGTAACTGAAGGCATCCTAATAACCCATGGAGTAAGCCTGTATAACAACCCTAAAGCCTGTCCCATATGTTCCACTCTGACTTCTAACTTTTTGCTATCTTGACCTTCCAGGAAAGCCAGTTGTGAGAATGCAGCTGGTTAGGACCTCCTTCCCAGAAGTCTGTGCTCCATGGAGAACAGAGAGCCTGGCTGTAGCTCGCCATGGCTCTGTTCCACATCTTTTGCTACAGAGTTAGCAGAGATATCAGTATACTCATGTCCCCGGGGTTGGGTGGACTGAGAGGCCCATCTGCAGGGCAGAAATAGCCAGAAAAGAAAATCAAGCAAGAAGTTAATGAAGAGCTGGAAGTGAACCAGGAAACCTAGACCCTAGAAAGAGCATGCATTTCAAAAGAGATTAGCAAGTCCAGTTACTCAGTAGGGAGCGTGAGCCTACTGGAGACTTTGTGAAGAGTAGTCCAAGTTTTGAAGCAAACAGTATGCCTGGGCCTCAAAAAAATCACTGCCTCAATATTATCACAAAGGCTCTAAGAAATACATAGGGAGTCTATGGAAGGTTACACTTTCTTCCTTAATTTGCCCCTTCTTAGCATATGAGACGGGGAGGAAAGACCTAACCGAAGGCATGGGAGAGTAATTATAATCTTCAGGGAGCCTCCAAAGTAGACTTACTGTAGTTTTGAATCCCTGGTGCCTTCCTGCCTTCCCTCAGAAGGCCCCAGAGCATCTTCTGGTCTCCGCTCCATGCAATAAAATGAAGATGCATAATTGGTCCAGTTCTGAAGTCCTATTGTCTGTGTCAGTATATATGACTCTCAGTCATAAGAAAATTTTATGCTTTGTTCACATTTTTCCCCCAGAAAGTTACTTGGTACTTGGTTTTCTTGAACTTTTTGGAGAATGGAAAAAATCAGACAAGTTGTCCATAACTGGTTTGAGGTCAAGACTTAACTCCAACTTGCCAATCTTAAAGGAGCAATGAGGTGGCTCACAAGGCAAGCTGTCTGCTAGGGAGCGTAATGCAAAAGACTGTGTATCTGCATGTCTCTGTGGCTAGCTAGCTATGTCAGAAAGGCATACATTGTGTAGAATGTATATAATTTGAAGAAAGTGGGGTGACAGGAGCTGGTTATAATGTGTCTGTTCTTCAGTGGAAAATTTCACAGATTTAATCATCTGCATAAAGATTTAACAGCATGATAAAATTAGATATGTCTTTTATATAAGATGTCACTTAGAATGATTGGTTTACCGAATCTTAACCTTTCGGGTTGCAAAATGGTGTGATTCCCGAGGGAGATGGTAGCCTGATTTTTCATATGTCAATATTGCATTTTATCTACTTTGTTCGCACTTATACCCAGGGAAGGACAAGAGAATGTAAGAGTGACATATGGTAAGATGAAGAATAGCATAGCTACTTAGTTCTAAGGAAAGAAACAAATCAGGAGATAAGGAGTAGGTGGATCATTCTGAACTCTGAACTTATAGAAGAAAAGCTAGTGCTACAAAGACTGCAATTACCTGAGGGTGAATGATCTCAAACAACCAAGGATTACAGGGTTCTAGCTGAGGGTTTTATTCACTTGCTAACAGGCAGTAACACATAATCAGAATGACATCTGTCAAAAAACAGATACTGGTAGAAAGCTCATCACCCATTTTGGGGTGCAGGGCCTGAACACAGATGCGAGACCCAGACGGAGTTCTGTGCACAGGCTTACAGCTTTTCCATTTATAAAACTGAGCCATCAGATGAAAATAAGATCTGAATGTTGTTATCCTTCCAAATAAAACTCAAGCTTTAAGAAATTAATCTCTCATTTTCGCTTTGAAGCTGAAATCTGTAGATTGCAAAAACGGAGATGGTTGGTTCTCTTCATTTCTTTCTTTACATTCTTATATGACTTATCCAGCTTTTCCAGAAATAGATAATAAAAGTTTCACATCAAAGGTACAAAGTAAAATCCCTGTGGTTTTAAGTAAGTTTCTTTTTTTGAAGAGGAATAACATTGCCACTTAACAACAGTGATATTCCCGCTTGGAGTCCTTGGTGATAAAAAAAGGTATGCAATGAGAAAAGGAAAGTATTCAACGGGAACAAAATGTTCAAGAAAATATAAATTAATCGCTTACTTTTTGTTTCAGTAGTATCCTATAGTTCTTTAGAAAATTTAAAGAAAAAATGAATATTTACTAAGCCATTTGTTTGACAACTTTCTTTTTTCTTTATTTTTTTTTAAAGATTTTTATTTTTTTATATGCAAGTGCTGGGGTACAGGCCAGATACGCAGGAGGGTGAGAGGATTCACCAGAGCCAGAGTGGGAAACAGAACAGGCAGACTGATGAAACACACTGCTGAGGGGAGCAGCAGGCGAGACAGGAGAGGTATGCTGAGCCATGTGGGACATATTCACAGAGCTGCGCTCAACTGCCTGCACCACCAGGGAGGCCCAACTTTCTTTTTTTTAATTTTTTTTTACATCATTGTTCATTTTGTTTTTAAAGATTTATTTATTTATTTATACAAGAACCGGGGTACAGGCCAGATTTGCGGGAGGGTGAGAGGATTCACCAGAGACAGAGTGGGGAGCAGAACAGGCAGACTGAAGAAATACGCTGCTGAGGGGAGCAGTGGGCGAGGCAGGAGAGGTCTGCTGCGCCATGTGGGACCCTAACCAGCCAGTTGGGATCTAACCAGTGCTGCAGAGGCTGTGGACAGCTTCACAGCCCGGCGCTCAACCACCTGCGCCACCAGGGGAGGCCCCATCATTGTTCATATTTAAACAATAGTTGCTTCCCCCACCTCTCAGATGTATTCCCCATGGAGTTTCCTTCACCAATGCACCAGTGCACCATCACCTCAGTCCCCTGTGCTTCTCCCTGCACCCTTCTCATCCCTCTACCTCCTCCTTCCCTGCAGTATGTCTTTGATTTACAATTGTCTGTTTTTGCTTTGTTGTGTTTTGTACTGTTACTATTTTTTTACACTAATGTCTTATTTGGTTCCACTATATTCCTGCTGTAAGTGAAACCATCTGATATTTTTCTTTTTCCTTCTGGCTTATTTCACTGAGCATAATTCCTTCTAGCTCCATCCACATTGCTGTGAATGGCATGAATTTATCTTTTTTGATTGCTGAATAATATTCCATTGTGTATATATACCACATCTTCTTGATCCAGTCATCTATTTTTGGGCATTTGGGTTGTTTCCAGGTTTTACCTATTGTAGATAGTGATGCAATAAACATAGGTGTACAGGTGGTCTTTTGAATCAATGTTTTTGTGTCCTTTGGGTAGATCCCTAGGTGTAGAAGTGCCAGGTTATATGGTAGCTCCATTTTTAGTAGACTGAGGAACCTCCAGACAGCTTTCCATAGTGATTGGATGAGTTTGCACTCCCACCAGCAATGTAGAAGATTTCCTTATTCACCACATCCTCACCAACATTTGTTGTTGCTTGTTTTTTTGATATGTGCCATTCTTATTGGTGTAAGGTGGTATCTCACTGTGGTTTTGATTCACACTGATTATAAGGGATGTTGAACATTTTTTCTTAGTTCTTATGATGTTTTCTTGATTTTATATTTGAGTATTGGTTGCAGCTGTGTCCACTGAAGAAATTCTTTCAATGCCTAAGGTCTGCTCCTGAAAAATTACCGTTGTCTAAGGTCTTACTCTCTGAAGGGAAATGTCTTCAATAACAATGGCCTATAACTCAGATTAATCCTGGTTCCTGGAGTCATCAATCCCCAACATGTTAGAAAATTCTTCTTCTCTAGTTAACAAATCCTTCCCCAACAATGAGAAATTAATCGGATATATAATCTGACCCAAGCAATAATTAGAGTAATCTTAATATGCTAATGTTAATGTTACTACATGGCATACTTTGATTATCAAATTTCAAGGAAAATAAATTCAAATATGCTTGACGTTAAATTAACAAGAACCTTTCTCTGATGTCCAGTTTCTCAAACGAAAGTATATCAAGCAAAAGCACTTTACCCTTAGGAGACATTTAATAAGTGTAATGTGAATGAGTAGACACATCATAAATTCTCTGGTCTCTCAAGACCATTATTATGATTTTGAATTATCATTGTCCTAAGCATTCAGGAATATTAGTGACTTAAAAAGTGTTATTTGACAGAATAGAAAATAAACTATTTTACTGCAATAACATATGCTAGGAATTATTTTCAGTTATTTAACATGTTTTATATGATAATTATGTGATCTATTATTTCATACTTCATATTCTTCACATCTAAAAAATTAGTGGCTAGGGTCATAAAACGAATTAAAATATTGGTGATATATATGTATATTTACTATATTGTAGTAATATGCATGCATATTTACTATATTATATAGTCATAACTATATATAATATACATGTATATGTGGGAGGAATGTCCATTTTAATATTCATTATAGAATATTGCCTTCATGACTCTTCTAAATGTTAAAATAGGATGTAAGTATCTTAAATGATTATTTGGAAAATCCTATTTAGTCTGGTATATATCAGTTTTCCCTTTGAGTGTTTATTCCATCTAGCTCTTGTTTGTTGGGCACTGATCATCTCCGTGTGAACCCTTCTAGTATTACAGGTCAAAATACAATAGCTGGTTATGATCAGCCATGTAGAATGCCTTTGACTCTTATAACTACAGGGCTTTCTGACCAATGGAGAGCATGCAATGCTCCACCTTCTTCCTAAAGTAGTTCTGTATTTAGTCCTTGGACATTTGGAGTTAACAAAATTAAACTTGCATTTCTGTAATGATGACTTTGGACTTTAATAAACAGTTATTTTTCAACAAGCACTGCTTACTGATCATTGACATCCATAACACATGATAGGAAAATATTTATTAGGCATTAACTCATCTCCACACCATGCCAATTGTAAAACATAGAACAGACAATTATATCTTCAGAACCTTCCTTCAGTTGCTAGAAATCAACAAAAGCATGGCCCCAATCTTATATGTTTAATAGAAAAACCTGAGATAGAGACCACTTGACTTAGTTATTTTTTAAAATTCAATCAAGTTTAATTATGTTCAGCAAAATTAAAAACTATTTTTTTAGATATTTTAAATTTTCATTGATTTTAGCAAATTCTAGTAAATGAAGATAACTTGAGTTCTTTATGTTGAAAATTACTTAGTTATTTGCAAACAGAGTACCACACATAAGTAAAAATTCTGTGAAATTGTAATTTATTGCTCCTTACAAAGGGAGGTTAACCTAATTGGTTCCAAGCAAATAAATTGAACAAGACCACTTGGTTACCATATTAAAATCCCAAGTATCATCTGTAGTTTCCTTTTTCCTTAATCCCTGACATTTGATTAACCCTCAGTCTCATAAGTCAATTTGTTTTCACTCTAGTTTCATTTTGTCTGTTACATATGTGACTATCCTAAAATCTGGTTTGTTTGTTTGTTGTTGTTTTTTTTTTTTGCATAGAATGACTGGGGTGTAGGCCAGAGGTGCAGGGGGTGTGAGGATTCACCAGAGATAGAGTGGGGAAAAGAACAGGTGAATTTACTGAAGTACACTGCCAAGGGGAGCAGTGGGCAAAGCAGGACAGGTCTGCTGAGTCATAGGTGGGTAAGCTCCCTAGCCAGGGATTGAACTCAGACCATAGCAGTGATAGCACTGAGACTTAACCCCTAGGCCACCAGGGAAACCCTCTCTTAAAGTCTGTTGTTTTTAATACTTAACTCTGATAATCTTATTTTCTTTGTTTCTTATTTGCCCCCCACTGATTTGAATTGTTATTCTGTTTTTCATTTATTTTCTTATCAAGGTGATATAAGAACTTACCTGATAATTGAGGAGCAATAAGCCAGTCAGTAGTTCTGAGTCTTCATAGTTGAGGAGGACATTGGCAGCTCATGAACTCAGGTTAGGTTGTGGTAAGAATCCATGTTTTGTTTTTTTGTTTTCCCTAAGAGTGAGAGGAAAGTATAAGAGAGTTTTGTTTTAAGTAGAGGAGTGAAATGATCTGAGTCAAATTTTAAAGAGCCACTTTGCTGTGTGAAGAATAACTGGTGAGAAATTGGGAGACCTGGAAGATAAAATTCAGTTTCCGTCCAAGGGAGAAGTGGTCATATGTTGATAATGATGGAAATTATAGACATTGTATGATAGTGATGAAGGTTAGAAGGTATTGTCAGTTTCAAGGTATATGAGGTATTGTTGGGGGTCAGGAGAGCCTACAGAGGTGCTAAGGGACACCATGATTTTTTTTGTTTGCACCATTGACTAAATGTTGTACTATTTTCTGAGACAGGTCAGAAAGAGAGGAGCATGTCAAGAGATATATTTCAGACATTTAAATCTTATGTGTCCAGTAGATATCCACCTTGAGATGTCGAACAAATAATAATTATGGATTTTATATTTATGGGAGAGAGTGGTGCTGAAGGTATGAATTTGAAACTTATAAGTTGATAAGTTTGATAGATGTTGATAGGGACCACCTAGGGAGTGAGTGAGACCACCTATGGAGATGAAAGGAACTTTGGGAATTCCAATTTTCAGAACTTAGGAGCAAAGGAGGAATTTATATAAGAGACTGTGAAGTATCAGGTTAAACCAGGAGATTGTGATAAGCTTGATCATTTTCCTTATTAAGATGAGGAAAAAACTTAAAAGAGGGAGTTATCAACTAGTTCATTGCTGCTGAAAATGCTAGTAAGATGAAGCTAGAGAGTTGATAATTGGATTTAACAACATGATGACCATTGGTGGCTCTAAAAAGAGTATTGTGTGATTGCACTATATGCTGCCATTTCTGAAAAGCTTGACCCAAATTTCAGCATCCCTGGCTTTATATTCAGAAGTCACAGACCCAAATTAAGCCTGTAATTCAAGTTAGCCATGAAGAGAACTTGTAGCAAAGTACTGAACTGGCAATTGGGATACCTCGGTTCTAGTTTAACCTCTTGCTACGAATGAGCTGTGTGGCACAGGCAAGTCAGTTGGCTCTAAAGGCCTCAGTTTCCTTACAAACAAGATGATGGGCTGGAAGGATTTCATTTAAGCATGTCTGTGCTAAGTAAAAATGGTATGTTTTGCATTTTTTATAAATGCCTCCACTGGATTATCGTAGGGTCATCTCACTTGCAGTGATGGCGCCTGTTTTCTCTGCTCATCTCCCCATCTTATGATATGTGAAGAATCTACATCCTGCTTCCTTTCCTCTCTTCTTCCCATATAACCACACAAATAATATATCCTTGTTACCTCTGTATAGATAGTACCCCAAATAACTGAAAATTGAAAGCACAGGTAGAGTAGAAACATCACAGTGGATATGGAAAACTGGTAAGTGTCTCTGGTGCTTTAGTGATACCCATGAATACTGCACAATTCCTTTCTGTGCCTGCTAGTAATTTGAAAGAGTACATATTGCACAATGAATAAATATGAAAATGATTGCACAATTCTTTTGAGTTGCCAGGGAGGGAAGAATTAACAGAATCCGGAAAACTCATTTATAAGTTGCATCAAGTGAGCATAATAGTCTTTTCTGAAACTTCAAGGAGACTTAATTTGATGGCTTAGCTATTAATTTCTTTTTTTAAGGATTTATTTATTTATACAAGAATTGGGGCACAGGCCAGATTCGTGGGAGGGTGAGAGGATTCACCAGAGACAGAGCGAGGAACAGAATAGGCAGACTGATGAAATACACTGTTGAGGGAAGCAGCAGGAGTGACAGGAGAGGTCTGCAGTGCCTTGTGGGACCCTCGCGGGTCGGCCGGGATTGAACTGGCGTTGCAGAGGCTGCGGACAGCTTCACAGTGCTGTGCTCAACCGCCTGTGCCACCAGGGTTGGCCCGCTAATAATTTCTATTAACTAAATATAAAATAAACAAATGAGTTGGCAGTAAAACCTCAGGAGGAACCAGGGATTTTGGAATGCACTAATGTTTCCTGACTTCAACCCTGCATGAGCTACTAGCATGTCTTCCATTCCTCTCTGGGGAAGGAAGAATGTAATAGGGAGGTAACCCAATTCTATTGACTCCTTTCTAGGTGTTGTTTGCTGTGTTCGATGCTATTAATCTGTGGATTCATTGACAACAGTCTAATATCTTATCCTCATTCTACAGATGAGGATATATAAGGAGGCACCTTAGCTATAACCTTTTGTTGTCAGTTTCATTTCATTTCACCTTGTCTTTTTTAGGAAAATTGTATCTGTCCCTTTCAAGGCTCTTACAACACTCTCAGTAGAGTGCTGAAAAATCCTTCATTTATTCATTGTGCATTCATTCATTCATTCCTTGCTGTGTGCCCTGATATTCTATGTCCTTGCTTTCCTATTATAACCTCCTTTTTTATTTTTAATACCACACAATCTCAAGGAAAAGAATTTTAACTTTTCAGTGATTTTTTTTCAAAAGGCAGTTTAATAATTTTGCAAGTGAGAACAAAGCATGAATGTATGTGTTTTTTAAAAAGGAGAGACGTGTTAACATATAGAAACATAAAGTATGGCTTCTGTTCTTTGGAAAACAAGACATCTTTGCATACAAATCACAGACTTCACTGTCCCTAAGTGATGTTTAGAGTATTTTTTTTAAAGATTGCTGATTGTTTTTAAGAATAATGCAACTTTGCATAGAACTGTAAACATCAGACTACATATTCTATAATAGCAAATGCTTCCATTTAAAGAAGACATATTGCAAGCACACTACTAGAAGATTTTTTAAGAATTTGGTTTTACGTGCTTTCAAGCCAGGAGAAGGGATATAATTGTTCTGTGCTTTGTCACCAGAAATTTTGGGTTTCCTGAGATTATATGCAGAAGCCCACTGCAAGGGATGCTGTCTTGATTACATCAGCAATTTAGGGCATGTGCCAGGTAAATTTGCAGAGAATTAACTCTTTCAAAAATGCTTCTGAACAGAAGCTTTTTAACCCCTGACATTCATGCCATGAAAGTAAGTGTGAGCCAGAGGAAGGTAAGGATCACCTTTGAAGTTGTTCACCCAAGAGGAGTGGTGTGGTGGTGTGGGTGCCACCACAGCAAAAAATGTAGTTGGGGATTGTTTAGATTCCAAGGTGCCAAATCATTAGGTTACAGAATAATCAAACATTTCCACTGGGCCCTGCACCTTTACTCAGAGGACAGTAGTGGGACATTTCTTTAGAGCACATGTATATTCTCTGTTTGGTGTTTTGTTTTTTGTTTTTTTTTTTTTGAAACAAGAAATAAAACTAAGGGTCATCAGATTATTTCTCGAAATGCTCTAAAACAAGCTGACTTTAGATGAGGCAGAAGGGGTGATTCAAGGCATGACTTGGTTCCGTCTGAGTCACTCGCTTCACAGGAACACAGAAAGAAGCACTTCTATCCCTGGAAAAAAGTAACCTTCCATCCTCAAGATGGAAGCTACATCTGGATCTCTGTGGAAGTTTTCATGACATTTCAGCAGGATTTAGATCATTCTTTATGACACTAAGAAAGCAGCCACATCAGAACAAAAAGTCAACCCCCATTTCCTACAATACACAAACAGAATTGTTTCAATGATTTCATTTCTCACGTAGTTGTGTTGATTAGCAGTTACAGTTCTTGCAGACTTCTTGCAGACATCTACTTGGGAGTTTTTACTTTATGGTACTTTCATTGTAAAGTGTTCATTATCACCTGGTTGCTAGTTGGGAATAATGCCTTCTTCGGGTTTTAAAACCTAACTGTGTTTCCTAGGTTTTTAGGAATATTTTTACAACATCTAAAGTTGAGAACTCAATTTTTATTTAGTTTTCAATTAGCTAAATAAACTCTTTATTCCTAAATTTGTCCATTAAATTTGTGTTCAAACAGTTTGTGGAAAGAAGGGAGGTCACAGGATGCTTCCTTACGCTTTTAGGTTTATTTTTTCCTACAGGCATTTGAAAACTGAGCTTTCTACTTGGCAAATCTAACTCTTCCTTCCTTAAATATCTCTCATGTAGCAGATGAGAGGCATCTTGGTGGTGTTGATAAACTCACAGGGGCTTGAGTCAGATTACTAGGATTTTAATCCCAGCTCCATGATTTGCAGACGTATGACCTTGGACATGTCATTTAATCTGTCCATATTTGATTTATTCATCTGAATAAAGAATTGTAGAAACTTCATAAGATTATATACAGATTACATAAATTCCTACATGTACATTGCTTAGAACACTGTTTAGTACAGAATATGCATTTTTAGTTATTAGATATTGTTATTATAACTTCCCAACCTCCATTCACGTCATCATCCCCTGATTTCCACCAGCAGAATCATTAGCACTATTACTTAAGTCACCTCTCTCCATCATTTGACTTGCTATGACTTTGTGATGACCACTCTGCCTTCCCTCCAACTTCAGAGCTCTTCAAAGTGTCAGTGGACTCTATACCACAGATGTGTCCCTTTGAAAAAAGATAAATCATGTTCATGAATCATTGCACTATTTTTAATGAAATAACGATAGAAGATTGAACCAAAGAAAAATTTGAGTAGAGATCTGGACACAATCCAGCATATTCTACCATTGAGGTCACATTTACTTTACTTTCAAGAGATTACTATTCATTTGCCTATTCATTCTTCAAACTTTTCATGAGTATCTAATGAGCAAGATATGGGTTTTAAAGTATTTAACTGAAAAGATTGTTATTAATAAATATGACACAATGTCCTATAGCTATTAAATCAATTGGTGGCTCCTGGAAAAAAAAGACTAGAGGATGAAACATTCAGTTTAAGAAATTAGTAAAGTGATGGAGAAAACGTTTGCCTTGGAGTTTCCAATCCTGGGAATCATTCTTCCTTGTGTGAATTAAGGACCAAAAATGCACTCAGTGTTTTTTTTTTTTTTGTTGTTGTTGTTGTTGTTGTTTACATCAGTGTTGTCAAATCCATTTTACATTGATTAATGCATTGAGAACAAGTAGCATTTAGACATATATAAAGTTAAAATTGATTTCTGGATGCACTCAAGAAGACGTTTTCCAAAACTTGCCTCTAAGGTTTTATTTGAGCTTTCAAACATAATTTTAAAAGGAGCTCCACTCTGTAATAAAAACCCACTTCAAGAAACATACATCTTTACATTAAAACAACAAAACAAAACAAAACAAAACCTTATATCCATGGACTAGAAAATAACACATATTGAGGTCCTTAAATGTAACTCTGGAAGGATGTGCCAGCTCTCAAATCCACTTGAAGCTTTTGAGTTTGAAATTCAAATTATACTCAAACCTTTGGAGATCTGAGTTGTTTTAGTTCTTGGTAAAGTACTCCACCCTATATGAAAAAAAAAAAAAAAGAAACCTTAATGTCCTCCACAAAACATTAAAAGTTGTAATAGCCCATATTGAACATGACAATAAATAAAATGTAAATGAATAAGGAACAGATGTTTCTTGAAATATTTATGAAAGTTGGGAGGGTAAAGAGCTGCTGAGAGATAATAAATTGACATGATAGTGTGTATAATCTTATAAAAAAATTCTTCACCAGCTGAACATAAAAAGATCAATTTCTAGTGAATTCTGAAGTTTGAGTTTGCTTCAGGATCCCTAAGGTTACAAAACTGTTAATTTATTTGTAAAATAAATGCTTTTGTAATGTTTTTAGGGAAATATGTATTCCTAGAACAGTAATTTTCTTGTTTGTTCTAATTGACTAATTAAGCACTGTTTTCCTTTAATCCACCTAATTCTTTTAATAAAATTAGCTAAATTTTGCATAACTACATGGGACTATACATCATTATTTGCCATTGGATCCATAAGTTGAGGGAAAGATACTACAATAGCTTTAGTTTTCCTCTGCTTATGCCAATTATTTAATTCTATTTGATGTCATGAGTATTTTATAGAACATTTTGAGCACAGGCTGTAGTTATATATTTCCAAGGCTACAGATTAAAAGAAAGAGCATATGGTGACTGTTCCCTTGCTCACAGGGGAGTGAATTTATAATAGTTTGTTTTGTTTTTAAGTCCACTACATTTGCTCAGATTCAGATGAATATAGGAAACAACTATACTGTTAATTTCATGTCTGTGTTTCTGTACTAGTTAGACTAACTACTACTTGTCATGAAGAGGTGGATCAATCATAAATTTTTCTAAAAGATTTATTTATTTATACAAGCACTGGGTACAGTCAGAAGCACAGGAGGATGAGAGAATTCACCAGAGCCAGAGCAGGGAACAGAACAGGCAGACCGATGAAATACACTGCTGAGGGTAGCAGCGGGCATGGCAGGAGAGGTCTATCGCGCCATGTGGGACCCTCGCCAGCGGTTGGGGATCGAACCGGCGCTGCACAGGCTCCATGCAGCTTCGCAGCCCAGCGCTCAACCACTGCCACCAGGGGAGGCCCTCAATCATAAATATTTAAGAAGAAAGAAATGAAGCCAATTCTGGTAGTATAGACCCCAAGTGTACTCAACATGTCCAAGAATAAAATTAAATCTCAAGAATATCTTCAACTTAGTTTTCCTGCCTTTGACCTTCAATCGGTCTCTCCTTCCCTAAGGTGTGTCTTAGAGACCTTGCATGGTAACACTACATTCTGAACTATAGTAGGTGAAGAGTAGCAGAATATGCCTTCCCCAAATATGCCACTTTGTTATATTGATTATTTTGAGCTGTAAGTATCTGAAAAATAGCAAACTCAAGAACAAATTTTCTTTAAACACCAGTATCTTTCTAAAGATGATCCTTCAGTAGGTAATTAATTGCCATAAATCCCCCTCCCTGGGAATTTCATCTAATCAGAGAGACTGGCTTGTGATTGGAGAGAAGACTAAGAGTCTGTACCATACCCAGACAAGCTATCATATCTCCCTTTTTAGGGTCCATTTTTCTTTCCTAAAAATCATTTACTACCCCCTAAGTTCCTTATTAAGATGGTGTTTAATCCTAAACTCTAAGTCACCTCTGGGAGGTACTGATTTTTCCCTGGGTATTATCTATCTATCTATCTATCTATCTATCTATCTATCTATCTATCTATATATATCTCCACACACACACACACATACACACACACGAGAGATACATGCTAATAAACTCCTATTTATTTTTCTCTTATTAATTTGTCTGTTATTACAGGGATTTCAGCTTAGAATTCAGAAGCATAGAGGGAAATCTCTTTTTCCTTCTCTGCAAATTTTTGAACACTTATATCCAGAGGAGCAGTGAACTATACTGATCAACATTATATACTGTTAAGACACCACCCTAGAAAATAGCTCATTTGGTAATGTTTTTAGGAAATTATGTGTTCCTAGAACAATAATTTTCTTTTATGTTCTGATTGACTACATATTGAGCTTTGTTCTCCTTTAATCCACCTAATTGTTTATACAAAAGCAAAAGCTTTATACAACTACATGGGATATGCGTGCATCACTCTAGGCCTAGACTCTCCCTTTTCAACTCATTTTAAGGATCTTTGCTTCTCCACACACCAATTTTGGTCTCAGATCTTTTACTCACTGCAAATATGAAGTATCTGTTAGGAATTCCTCACTGAGTTGCCTTCCAGACTTTCCAACCTGTGTCCCTCCACCTTTGAACACTCTTCCCTTCTCTCATCTACCACAGTGATCTCCACACTTCATTAGCTCATTGCTATATTGTAAGGTTTAGCTACCATAATCAAACTGTTTTAAGTGTCATCTCAAAACCATTCTTCTTTTTTTTTTTTAAGATTTAATTTTTTATGCATACAAGAACTGGGAAGTAAGCCAGAGGTGTGGGATGAGGGGTGAGAGGATTCACCAGAGAAAGTGGGGAGCAGAACAGGCAGAATCTACTGAAACTGCTGAGGGGAGCAGCAGGTGAGGCAGAAGAGGTCTGCTGCACCATGTGGGTTGCTCCCTGGCCAGGGATCGAACTCATGTTGCAGTGGCTGGTGATCACTTGATAGTGCAGTCTTTAACCCCTGCTCTACCAGGGAAGTCCAATTCTTCTTTCTTGTCTGTGTTTTGCCCATCTCTCATGTTTAGCTTTGCTTTGATAAATACTTTACCTGCAACTGAAAAAAAAAATACAGGTATCTTACTTTCTAAACTGTTATATAAATCCAATCCATTTATTAGATTTAACCCATTCTCCCTACCTAGTATATCTGTCATTTATAACCCCTCTCTTTATCTCTGCCGTATTTCATCTGGTCCTATCATTTTTATCTAATCAGCAGATAAGTGATACATGGGAATGAGAATAACATTATTTAATGATATTTGAACTGCAAAATTTTATATGGACCAAACTGCAGGAAGAATAAAAGCCTTTTTGTCCTACTGTGATAGGACAAAATTTGGTTGGCCAACTTCTATATACGTAGTGTATGGTGAGGGATGTGTTTGTGTTCACTGGCATGGGTTAAGGATTCCCACACAACCCTCCCAGGACTCCCAGTCTAATTAGGTACTCAGTTTCTTCCCTGCCTTTTTCTTTTGGCAAATGTTATATTATTTTTAGCATTCTCAGTCACTGTTGGTTAATGCATGTTTGCATGTATAGGAAAATTCTTTCTGAGATTTGGCTTTATTGTAATATTTACCTGGTAGCAAGATATGACAAGAAGATCCAAAATAGCTCAGCATCCAACCTTTGGAACTTTCTGCCCTGTGATATCTACAAACTGAAACCAGACTGACTAGATCTGCCAGTAACATTGCTATCCCTTTCTACCGCCACCTTTCTCTCGGCTTCAGCAGTCTGATTGTGACACATTTATGTAGACTTTTAACTCCTTTAAAAATGTGTTAAAACCCCAAAGACCCTCTGCTTAGAAAAATTTAAAGGTTCGCATATAGATAACATCTTTTATATGATTTTGAGGAGATAGATAGCCTGAAAAAGGGGAAGAAGACGTTATGCCTGCCATTACCTCCAGCAACACAAGGACCCAGCAGAAGGAGTGATGATGTCAGTGAGGATGGGGGCAATATGATTAGTGAACTTTGGCACAAAATTCTCAATATGCCCCTTGGTCATCCCTCTCTCCTCCACTCCTCCCCGCCCCAACCAGTGTTAGCTGTTAAATTCACAGTCAAAGCTTCTGATAGCATTTGGTTTCGTGGTAAAGCTCAAAGAAAGAACTTGGCATTCACTAGCATAAATAGCATCCCAGCCTCTGCTGGCCAGATCAATAGATCTATAATCAAGTGAGAAGTATGAGTGAATTTCTGTAGAGAGTGCAGCTGTGGGCCTGGAAAATGTCCAGTGTCAACAATAAGAAAGCAAAAGGAAAAAGTGAGTAGAGAAGGAGGAGTTTGCCTTGATCTTTACTCAAGTTTATCAAATACATCCCTTATACTTTGTGGGAAAATTCTGACCTGTAATTTCTTATCTATGGATCATTCTTCTGTGGGAGTTAAAGTGATGGATGATGACTCTCCTTAAGAAATCCCCCCAGATGTTTCATGTCTACTCTTTCTTTCTCTCAACAAAATGCTTGCCTTTGCAAAGTGACCAGAAGTGACCTTCTTCTGGTTTAATTCTAGAGAGATTAGTGATTGTAGGCCAAAACATTTTTCTATTCATTTATTCAGTCGATAATTTTATTGAATGCAGTGCTTATTATAAGACAGGTCCTAAAGAATGCAACACAGCCTAGCTTGCTCTCTGGGAACTTATGGTCAGATAGAAAAGACACACATCGCCTCTTATCTGAGGAACTCTGAGACTCCCTCCCCATCCCACCAGGAGAGGTGGTACAAATGAAATCAAACATCCTGATCATAGTTGTTATTAAATTATTAACTATGCTTGTAAGTTTGAAAAAAAAAAGTTTGTAAATATGAAAAAAGCCATAATATTAAAAAGAGTCGAAGACAGCGTGAGAAATTTTGCTTTAGCAATTTAGTAAATTCTATTGTTTTCTAATTGCAAACATTTTGAATTCCCTTTGGGGATTAAAAAAACACCTATTCTAGCTGATCAATAAGAAAATAATGTTTGTGGTTGAGGCACTTTTATGCAAGAAAGAAAACTTCTGAGTTTGACACAAAATGAATTACAGTAAGTACATAGCATCTGTAACCTCTAGAGTCCTTGGAAGTGGCCAAAGTTCCAAAAAGAATCTCCCCCATAATTTCTCTACAACCATAGCCCAACCTGTGTGTCACTAGTTTTAATTTAGATTATCAGTGTATCATATATACATTTATAGATTTTAGATGCTAGGGATGTTTAAATACGTATTATGTTTAAAAGGAACTTTTGTACACCAGCATCAGTTTTACTCACAATTTCTTACATTATGAGTGAAATGGAATTTAAGAACTGCCTGGGAATCGAGCCAGCCTTTACAAGATTATTTTTAAGATAACATGCATTCCCAGTTCCCAATACCTTAGTTACAATAAAACACTTGAACACAATAAGTATTGTCAACTCAACTATTCAATGAACAATAGGGGAAAATATTAATAATTCAATATATTCTTCAGGTCTTGATTCTCCTTTCTTTAATTACAATTTTTCTCTTCAATTTGATCTACATTCCTTAGACTGAGCTTTGTGTTCTAGTTTAGAGTAAAACTCAGAAGTCGGAATATGAAATCTTGGCTCACGTGGTGGGTGAAAAATTATAGCTGCCTATGTGCCTGTTATTTGACTTTGGGGAGGTTTTCTGCCTTCTCTGAAGTCGTTTGCTTGCACATGCACTTACCTAAACATATATTTAAGCTTGTAGGAAGTAATTCACATTTCAGGTTGATTCACCCATCCATGATTAATCTGCAGAGGCATTTTCCAAGTTTGCATTTGAATAACCACTTTGAATGAGCTGAAAGGTAAAGGCTGGCCTAATTTCTTGGTTGTCACTCACTTGATGACTGAGCTTAAGGCACTCTAGAGTTTAAATCTCTTTCTCTGTGAACACTTTGTTGTAGGCAGGCACATCACATGGAGTGGGGGCAGCTCCCACGTCAATACTTGTCCAGGAGCAGATAGCAAAGCATACATTTTTTTAAAAGATTTATTTATTTATTTATACTAGCACTGGGTACAGTCAGAAGCGTGAGAACAGACAGACTGATGAAATACACTGCTGAGGGGAACAGTGGGTGCGGCAGGAGAGGTATGCGCGCCATGTGGGACCCTCTCCAGCGGCCGGGGATGGAACCGGCACTGCAGAGGCTGCGGGCAGATTCGCAGCCCAGCTCTCAACCGCTGCACCACCGGGAAGGCCCGGCATAAATTTTAATATGGAACTGAACCTACAAATGAGCTAAGTACTTGTGTTGATAATGCTCGAGAGTCCAACAGTCAGTGCAGACTCTGAAGGAAAGGTATTATTGATAAAAGTAGGAGGAGAGGTGAAAATCTTGCTGATCAAAATATAGACCAATTGTTCAAAAATACACAGTGAGAACATATTATCATTTTAGCAAAGGCTTAGTACATCATATTTGAATATACCTCACAGTTATCAATGTCTTTTAGAGTATTTCATCACAACCCAATAAAGTATAACTGACAGCAGTGTTATTTAGATTTTGCAGAGAAATTTTATGGCAGATAAGGCTTTTATATGACTGATTAAAATTTTAAATGTTATCTTAAAGTGAAGCTGCTCTTGCGTTGAGGAATTAGTTAAATGCTGTTTTCCTATAAAGAAAAATCACAAAACCAAGAGTCACACCACACTTGGTCCATAGTAAACACTCAGGACTCAAGGTTATAAGGATTCCTGAAACCTCATCCTGTCCAATGACTGATCAGCAAATCTAAGACTTGAGTTCCCAGTTCAAAACCCAACCCACTAAATTGGATAGTCTTGCTCAAGTGACTTTAATTTGTCACTACCTCAATTTTTTCATCTATAAAATATTAATGAAATCTACTAATCCCTAGTTAACTGTGAAAATTATTGCTCATTCACATTTCATGCAACAGATATCTGTGGAATGTCTACCATGTTCCAGTTTGATTTCAGCAGCACAGAGGTCACTGGTAACCTTGGTGTGGCCAAGATGGAAGAATGGTTGCACTGGGTCAACAGAGAATAGAGAAATTATTATACATGGGAGCCAAAAAAATGGGCCAATATAGTAAAGGGAAATAGGGCCAGATTAGTGTTTTAAGGTGGAAATAATAAGTCTATCTTGATGCGAGTGTAGACAAGCCATTTAAAGTCAAGATTCAGGAGCGTGGAAATTGCTGGGGTGAAATTAAAACGATAAATGTGAAAATACTTTAAATACTTAGAAAACCTATGCAACTTGTGGCCTTTGAAAGGATTTCTCCTCGATTCTGTTTTAGAGGAATTTGTTATAAAATGGGCCAATTCATTTGGATTGCACATGTACTATTTTCACCTCCAAACTTTACAATCTCATTGGGAGTGTATTCAGAATAAAGTAATGAGAGACAACTGATACCACTGAGAAAGCAGGGAAATGGCAACATATGTTTGAGGTGAAATGTAGAACCAAGGGGACGTAGAAGCCCCAGCCTAAAAGGGGAAGCAATGCAGAATGTATTAGGCTTGCTGGTTGTCAGGATGGAGATCAAAAGGATTTCTGTCAGTGAATTCAGCTGCAACCTCAGGGCAGTGAAGTTTGCAGGCGACATTTTTCTCAGGCTATTCCTAAAAATGCTGAAACTGTTCATTAAATATTTCCCTAATGATTACAAAATTGCAAGTCCTTCCCAAGACTTATGATAAATCAATGGCTTAAGTAAGGAAATAGTTCTAAAGTCTCTTGAGTCACCTATTTCCTTTGTTTTTTTTCTCTATCCCTGAACTGGATTGAGTCCGTCTTTGATTTAAGCTGAAGGAACCACAGAGCTGTGCTCAAATAGCAGCTAGTTAAAGGAAAAGACTTTTTTTGTTTTGATGTTCAAGCTACCTCTGAGACTCGCCAGGGATCCCAGCACCTCTGCCACTATTCCCCAAAGACTTTAATCTCAATTACCACCTTGGGTAAGGAAATAGAATTCAGATGTTCTGGAAGGAAAGGCTTCCTGTAGGAGGAGGAAACTGCTCCTTATTGTCCTGCTTTTTGTCTGTAATAATTCATCTTCCCCTTAAAGATGTGGTTTTGGGGAGGAGTGGTCACTGACTCTCGTTAGGCAAACTGTCCTAGATGTAGACAGAGCAATTTCCTTCACTATGCCTTGGGACAGTCATGACCAGGTTGAATGTTCAGAGAAACTGCTAAACACCAAGGTATAGCCAAAGGGAAGTAAACAGAAATAAACCAAAGGGGAAGTAACTCTGAAAATCTGAACTAGAAGACACGATTTTCTAATTTTTAAACGAGTTATGCTAAAGGATTGCTGTGTCCCTACTTAACTCCTAGGGTGCACACAAATTAAAAAAAAAAGGAAAAGATATCTTTAACATCATTATCTTTCAAATACAGGTAAGGATTTTGAAGTCCAGAGCTATGAGATAAAAATATGGAAAATTATAGGAGTTTCCTCCACTACCTGCTTGAAAGATCTAAATATTGAGTACCATCTATCTGCCACTACTAGGATCAGATTATTTTAATTTTGTCTACCTCTGGGAGCACCTTAATTTGTAAAGAAAGAAGATAAGTCTCCAGAAGTGCAGCCCAAATTCTCATGTCAACACTGTGGAATTGACTACTTCTTTAGTGAACTTCTTCTTTAGTGAAAACTCTTCTATAGTGACTACGCCCCCCCACCCCATCCCCCAAAATAAACAAGAACAAGAAGGGTAATAAAAAATCCCACAGAGGACCTCCCTGCTAGCTCAAGGAGTTAAGCACAGCACTGTGAAGCTATCCTCAGTCCTCTGCAGCATGCGTTCAATCCCCAGCCAGGGAGCTACCCACATGGTGCAGCAGACCCCTCCTGTCTTGCCCCCTGCTCCCCTCAGCAGTGCATTTCAGTAGGTATGCCTGTTCTGCTCCCTACTCTGTCTCTGGTAAATCCTCTCACCACCACCCCCACACCTCTGGCCTGTACTCCAGTTCTTGTATGCATAAATAAAAGAATCCCACAGAGTAATCATCTTCTAGGTATTTCTCCATCTATTCCTTGAATGGCTGTGATTTCCTACTTGTCCAGCAGCCATGCCCTCATGGGCACCTCATTTTAGATATTCAAGAGAGGAGCAAGTCTGCAGTGTATCTTGCTCGGTACCCTCCTCTCTGCTTTCCCTGGGAAAGTAAATGGAATTTTGAGTGGTGGCCATAATGGTGAAAAAGGAAATTAGGCTGGAAGTAGACCTGTGGCTTTTGTTTGCAAACACTCAAAGAATAAATAGCGGTATTTTGCATGACTATATTAATTTTTCTCTGAACCTGGCACAAGTTGTGACACCCCCTGAGTATAGACAACCATGCCTTGAGACCCCAGGGTATCTACAGATATTTGGGGAAACATATGGAAACAGCGATTTGGTGGTGCTAGATATGGCAGTACCCAAAGGGGGGATGTAATACCTGGACAACATGGTGGTGAATGGAGGAGATGGACAGAGTACAAGAAAGACGTGATTCCTTTGGCATACCACAGGACCAAGTCGATCAGACTTATTCATGAGTCCATGTGGAACAACCCTGTGATGCTCAGAACTGTGCTGAGGAAGCATTTATAGGAAGCTAGAGTTTTAAATAACACACAAAGGCAGAAATCAGAGAAACACAGGTCATGCTCAAAAAAAAACATCTCTGCCTAAAATGGATTTGAGGCAGCAACCAATTAAGAGGTTGATGTAATAATGAACATGAGTGATTATGACAACCTCAGCTAGAGTAATTACAGAAGGTTTGAGTTAATTGGATATTTTAAAGTCATACTGGTAAGTTAGAATTGACTGAAGTTGGTGATTGATTTGATATGGGGTGTGGCTGATCAGATATGCTAAGGGAGAAGGCAATCTCCAGAATGATTCCCAAGGTCCCAGTGGGAATGCCATAGATGCCTTTCTCCCATGTTCAACATCCTCGTAAGTCACATACATTCTCCGTAGGTTCTGAAACGGCCTTCTCTGTATCTTTACAACTCCCAGAGGTGGGACTGCTCTGTTGCCACAATAAGATGAGTTTTGTTTGCCCTAGGGATGGCATGGATTTTTCTTTTGTCAGACAGAATTTAAGTAACTTGGAGAGCCAGCTTTAGTGTTAATTCAACCTGAGTCTTGTGCATCTATTTTCATGGCTGTTGTCCTTTCCCTGAAACATCAAAGCTAGACCCCTGACTTTTAAGAAACTAAATTCTAAACTATCCTGAGAACTGGAGCCATGAAATCTTCCTTGCCAATACTAGAGTCCTATTATAGTTACATAATCCCAATCTCCATAAACCAACCCTCTGCATTCCTGGATGTTTATCCATTTTCTTCCCATGGAGTCTCCACCTTGATTTTCCACCCTGCTTCTGGGAGGTCTCCTAAGCCCAGTGTTGACTCCTGCTGTTGCTAATCAACTGCATAATGTTGTTTAATTTTGTCATAGTTCCCTGATGCCTTGTCATCTGCCTTCCTATTTTTAGCCAGTGGCCTACTATAGGTGTTTCTTTCAGTATATTCCCACCAGAAGGCTTTGTGATGTCTGAATAGGTCCTTGCTTCTCCAATTTGATGTGACCAGTCATCACCAACATCTTAGTTGTCCTCAGGAACACTGTCAAAGAACTAGCCATTTGAGTTCCCTCAATTTCTATATGGAACATGACATTCCTTGATCTATATTTTCAGAAGTTTATATTCCTTTTTAAAAAATCATCTAAACAGAACAAGGAAAACCTGAGATTTTGAAATTAGATTAAATACTAGTCCTGGAGAATTTAGACATTTTGATTTGTAGCAAGATATAGTAAGCTATATTTAAGATATTTGGGAAAAGACATTTAAATCTCAAGATGTTACACACTTTCCTTGAGTCTAAGGAATTGAAGTACATTTGCATTAGACCAGAGGTCCTCAACTTTGATTGCAGAATGGAATCACCTGGAGAGCTTTAAAGTACTGCTGTCTAGCTCCTGTCATCAGAGACTAATTAATGACTGTAGGGAACATCCTGAGCACTGAGATTTTAAAAATTTCCCCAGATGATCATTGTGTGCAGCCACATTTAAGAATAATTAAATTATATCAATGACATTTAAGGGTAATTTTAAAGATATTAAATATGTACAGGAGTTAAAAAAGATAATTTCATATACTACATACAAAGTTAACCACATTTATTATCATTATTTGGTTTAACTCGCACACACACACACACAAGCACACAGGTACATATATGGAGTATGAGTTTTGTAAATGACAACAATGTTAAATTACATAATAGTAATAAAGAGCAGACTCATCTGGTTGCTAGGTAGGAGGAATATTAGGGAAATTTCCTATGATATTAAAGCCTATAAAGTAAAATAAATGTATATGCATTAGTTTATTTGATTATTTTTGTAAGTTTGCATTAAGTATTATTATTTCCAGATAAAAAGGGGTGCTGGCATTCAAGAGGTTGAATCATTTATTCAAAGTGTAGTATGAAGTGGAGCTGTCATTCAGACAGTGGGTATTCACTTCCCACCCTGCCTCATTCTATTATGTCCATGTAGGAAGGAATACATGAATGGGATCATCCTGGTGTAGTTTAATAGTCTACTTCTGGAGATTCAGAAACTTGATTTTTACTCTAGATGGTGCTGATTTGACTCAGATGACCTGACGTGGGCCAACCATATTCACAAGACATCAATGTTTAAGAATGCCAATATGTTATTGAAAACTTAAATAGGACAGAGCATTTATGTTGGCTTTTTCTGCCTTGTAAAGAGTTATAACAAGTTATCAAGTAATTATCAAAAATTTTCTTAGTAAACCAGATTATTTAGTGGCTATGGTCATGAAGCTACAGAGAACATGACCATCATGAACCATCTTGAAATCATGGCTGCTCATGTTGGATGTCAAGAGGTGCTTGCTCTGCATGTGCTCTCTCTCTCTCTCTCTCTCTCTCGCGCGCGCGCTCTCTCTCGCTCTCTCTCTCTCAAAAGTGTGGGATCAAAAATCCTTGACTTAGATTTTCTCTGCTACAGACTCCATAGAGAGCCCCTGCCTTCCCTCTCCTCCCTGCCATGCACACACACTTTTCTCCTCAGATACATTACATCATTGTTTAGGCTATGGCTCCTTTCACTTCTATCAAGTGCTGGTAAGATTTCTGGGCGCTGCTCTTCCTGCTTTGTCTAATGGGACATCCTGTTTCTTGGTGTATCTTATTCAAGTTTCTGGTCACTCCAACATCAGCATCATAATCATTTGAGGTGCTTGTTAAGAAATTTAGTCATGGGATCCACACTAGAAATATTAAATTAGAATCTGTGATTTGGGACCTGAGAACCTAGATTTTATGGGAAATGCCTGTGATACACATGAAAACCATAAGGTGACTTTTACGGAGTACTCATCTGACATATTGTTCTATTTGTGCTGGTTTAACCTGAATAAATCATTTTATTCTCAAAAGCCAAGGTTTGTTTTTCAGGGGACACCTATACACTGAGTATAGTAACATGTTAAACAAGAGAAATGATAAAATCTGGCAACTGATTTTTTAATTTAATCATTTTATAACAAAGTCAAATAGAATATCATAATATTTTACTCAGTTTTGAAAATAAAACCTGAAGAATAGAGAAACAAAAAATGAGGAGAAATGGGATTGTCTATATCACAAAACATAGGAGACAAAAAATCATCTAGAGGTTTTAGTGAGTTTAACATCTGGTTTGTATCATAGCATGGTTGATTTGATTATCTCTGATATTTCATACAGCTGTAAAAACACATGCAGGATGGAAAAATGATCATCTCTGAGGTGCCACAAAGACAAGGAGAGAGAGAGATTTATTCAAGGAAAGGAGAGCAAGAGGGAGGTAAGAGACAGTCTCCGTCACGACTTGTCTGGGACTCTTCATGGCTAAAACAAATGACAAATGATCAAAAGTGAATTTTCTAAGTCTTAGGCTTTCATTTACTTAGTGTCCAAAATCCTACCTTGAAAGATGATATTGGGAATGGAGGATGAATATCTTGAGACGCCTGCAAATAGCAAGAAGCATTTATTAATTTGGATAAGAAAGAGTTGAGCTTTTCAGTAACCTTAGACTGGGATTGCTTGAAAGAAGATGTCTGTGCACAGGCTAATGGGCAGCTTTTTACCATTTCCCTGGAGAACCAAGGAGGAAGAGGGCTTGCCATTAAACCACAGGGCCTTCCACTAACTCAAAGGAAATGCTTTAGCCTGAACAGATACTTAGAGGTTGTTTATAAGGAACATTTCTCAGTCCCTCTAGAGGTCTTCAGCAATGGATCTGCAACCCTGTAAGAATAAACAAACCATTGCTTCCTTTTGTGTCTTTCCTTCTGCCTCATTCCCTGATAACAGAAATGGGTAAGGAACATCTTTATGTTTCTAATCTTCCAGACTAGCATGTGATTTCTCTTTGAGAATATCAAAGTATCATCAGTACAACTAATCAACACCTATTGTGGTTCAACCAATTGTGGTGGATTCATTATTTCACTAAATTACTTTTACTAAACTTACTACATTAATTTACTAAATTACTAAAATTAATTATTTTGGTAAATTGGTGTAGAGCAATAGACCAAAGCCTATGAGAAAGGAGAATTTTAATTTGTTATTCTTACTTTTCCTTCCAATTACAATAAATTTAAAACAAAACAGAAAGTTCAGTTTTAGCTCTCGAATTACATTTCAGGTATTTACTGGGGTTCTGAATTGTTTGGATACACTGAAGTGTAATAAGCTCTGGTGATAAACATATCTAAATAGTTAAGTTTTTTTTTTTTGTTTTGTTTTTGTTTTATAGCCTAATAGAAGAAAGGCTCAGTAACTCCCTACATTCTCTCATATACATTACTTTTTCAACTTTGAAATATAACCTAAATTATTTTGATTTTCAAGCACTTTAGCAGTATTAAGAATCCAGGGATTCTAGAAAATATTTGTGCTTATAATCAATGCCCTAGACAAATTCAAATGGAGATTGGAGAAATTTTTTTATGAGGTAGGATGGTTAGGTTTACAATTTCTTGACCCCAAAATAGGCAATAGCCTTTGTAAGGGCAGGAATGGACACAATGCAGGTTTTCTAGGATCTCATGCAGACCGGGTAAAGGAGAAGTCAGAGTCCTCAGTGGTTTTTTGCAGGTCTTTTATTGGGGTTCACCAGGCATATGACAGGCAGGGGTGCTGGGGGGCTGGGAGGCTGGCAGTCCTCCCAGCCCCCAGCAAATCTTCACTCTCTGGGCTCTCTGGCATTCTCTGCTTCTGCTTCTTTGCTTCTCTCTCGGCTTCTCTGTTTGTTCTGCTGTTTCTTGGCTTCTGCTGGCGTCCCCGTGACGCCGCCCTTAAAAGCACAGTCTCAGCCCAGGTGAATCCCATCTACCTAGGCCCACACCCTATTCCAGGTGCCCGCCATCAGACATGCATTCAGGACCGCAAGGATCCATCATCTGTCCTGATGGCGGGAGGGCAGAAAAGCCTGACATTTTTCCTTACCCTACAGCCTTCCAGGCATTATAAGTCTCCTTTTCCCATATGGCCAAATCAACAGCCAGATCTGCAAGTCAGATGCTACTTAGTGGCTCTCTCTATTTTCTTACTAGGTGACCAGGGTCCTAAATGGATGGGGGGGGGGGGGGCATGAGTAAGCTGGAATGCAAAGGGAAACTGCCTGAAGCTTAACAAATAGTTTTTAAACTGTTAATGTCACTCCTACAAGACAACCTGTCTAGAATTTTAAAATATTGATATATTATACCTATCTTTAGTCGTTTTAGAACTGAGGGTTGTTCATTCTTTGATTTATGGACATGACACAAATATATTAGAAGTCACTGCACCTAAGACCAGGTGCGTGTGAACAGAGGAGTTCAATTTTACTAAAATAAAATTGTTTTCTTCATTAAGTCAGGTGACATGGCCCCACCTCATTCAAATGTTTCTCCAACTTCCCTGGCCTACATTAACACCCCCAGATGGACAACCTCAAGAGTGCTCCCAAATTTCAGATCTATTTGTATCACTAAGGAATGTGACTGAAAGCCAAGTGTTAGCATGTTTTTTAAAGATTCTGTAAAGTAGGGAGTTCTTTAGCTTTAGAAATAAAAATTAAATTCAACAGAGTTGACTTAAAGAAACCTTAATGTCATGTTTTTCATATTTATCACTTTGTTTTGTTGGGGTAAGAAGCTATTTAGTTGGCCCATTTTCATTATCTGTTAGTTTAATCCAATCACAGGTAATTTTGTCAAATAACCAGTTGATAATGATTTAGATGGATTGGGGGTGGTGGCTTTGAGGTCTTCAGGCTGTTTCCTATAAGGCTATAGGATGCGTGTATGTATGTGTCTATAGTCTACAAACATCAATGTGATCCAAAGGGAAGAAAATAAAGAAACATAAGAACATAAGAGAAAGACTATGGATTTATGGAAATACAGGTAGGGCCAATAAAAATGTTCCAGGTCAAATATAATGTAATGTGACCTAAAGATTTTATTTGAGTTCAAAAATTAGTGGAGGGCCTCCCCGGTGGCACAGCTGTTGAGCACTGGGTTGTGAAGCTGCCCACAGCCTCTGAAGCGCCGGTTCGATCCCCGGCCCCCGGAGGAGGGTCCCACATGGCGCGCAGACCTCTCCTGCCGCCCGCTGCTCCCCTCAGCAGTGTACTTCGGTCCTTCTGCCTGCTCTGCTCCCCGCTCTGGCTCTGGTGAATTCTCTCACCCTCCCGCACTTCTGACTGTACCCAGTGCTTGTATTAATTAATTAATTAATTAAAAAACTGTGTTTAAAAAAAAGGCAGGACCCAGTGCTGGGTGCTTGAGGCCCAACAGCAAGGTTGCCAGGAGAACAAGTCCAAGGCACGTACCAGCAGGAAACTCAAGCAAGGTCTTAGATGGGTCTCAGAGGGCTGGGACTGAAGGAGAGACCCAAAATTCACAATGTACCTCCCAAGCTGGATAATCCACCGTGAGGTCAAGATGACAGTTGCCATCATCCTGAAAGAGTCTGCCAGCCAAAGCTGACACACGTGTCCCTCCTTCCTCGTGTCCCACAAGCACACACAAACATAAACACACATACACACACCTGCCTTGATCCTTCTTCCTTCCCAGCAGCCCCATTCAGGAAGTCTGGTGCATGGTATGGTAGGATTTAGAAGCCAAGGCATTTTAGATGTTCCTGGATGGAAGTGGGGGCAGGGAAAATGGTGCAAGTTCAGCAGTGTTTCTCTCCCTGTAATAACTTCAAATACATTTTGAAGTAACTCATAGTGCGAAGAAGGAGGACAATGCAGTGAGAGACGGGGCAGAAGAGCAATAACCATAGTAATGATTTGTCCCTCTTTTAAATATTATCTACTATAGGAATTCACTATAACATTACTTTAAATCACATTGTTTAGCTGGAATAGTTCATGGCAAATGTTTAAATACTTCACATCCTGCAAAGACTTCATGCCCTTTCCTATAGAGTGAAACAAGTCCAATATACCTTAGAACCCATTTTAAAAGTAATTATGAAATCCTCAGTTTTTTCCACCTGTCTGCTTTTTCCCAAAATGGAAATAAATCTAACCTAAACCTTGTCCGTTGCCATAAGTGACTGAACCCTGGGGGGGAAAATGTGATATAGTTCCTTTTTGCTTTTTAGTTTAAGAGCATCCACAGATATAAATGGAAAGTCTCAGAATATTTATTTCAGGAAACTTTTGTGGATTTTATGGAGACTGCATTAGGTCATTTGAAACAAGAAGAAAAGCAAATGAAAAAAATTTAATGTGACAATAAAGACTGAGCTTAGGACTCTTAACTGCATCTAGGTTCTGTGTATGCCTGTATCTTCATGGCAAATGAGGCTCTCACACCAACAAATCAGCAAGTTCCTAATCCTTTAAATTGCTTTCCTCAACACTCCCTCCTCAGACCTCACTCATCCTCCTGACAGGCATCAGATGTTTCAAAATCTTCTCTGCCTATCTACAAAACATTCTCCTCTCGTTGATTTACAGTTGCTCATGACTACATTCCATATACCTGCTTTCCCTGAAGTCTGTGAGGAGTTAAGCCTGAGTAGAGTCAGGGAAGTGGGAAGGAAAGCTATTCAGATAATACTTTAATTTGCTTTCTGTAGGGTAAAGAAAATGTCAGGCTTTTCTGCCCTTCCGCCATCAGGATAGATGATGGATTCTTATCCTGAATGCATGCCTGATGGCAGGCACCTGGAGTAAGGTGTGGGCATAGGTAGATGGGATTCAGCTGAGTACTGACTGTGCTTTTAAGGGCGGCATCACGGGGACGCCAGCAGCAGCAGCAGCAGGAGCAGCAGTAGAAGCCGAAGCCGAAGCCGAAAGAGAAGCTGAGAAGCAGCATAACCAATGCCAGAGAGCCCAGATAGAGTGAAGACTTGCTGCCTGCACCCCTGCCTGCCATATGCCTGGTGAACCCAATAAAAGACCTGCAAAAAAAACCACTGAGGACTCTGACTCCTCCTTTATCCGGTCTGCATGGGATCAGGAAAACCTGCACTGTGCCCAGGTCCTACCCTTACAATTACAAGTCGGCAGGATCCATGTAGACGGGTATTGGAGCCCTCCGAAGACCAGGAGGGACTAAGGAGAACAGACTGTTTGCCTGTGATGACGCTGGAGGTGCCATGGTGGCACAGAAGTTGGATACGGTCCGGAGCTGTGGGACGAGACCTCACATGGAGGAGACGCCCGAGAGGACCAGCCAACGACACCGGAAAGGACCAGCCAATGACCCCTGAGGGAGCAGGCCACTGCTGACGCAGGGAGAGGCCAATGGACATGGACTGATAAACTTGGACTGACAATCCCGCCAGAAGGCGGAGGGCCTTGCAGGTTGATATGTTTTGGGACCCTGGGGGTGGAACAGTTTTGTTTGTAAACCCCAGGATATGGGAATCTGGGGGTGGCCAGTGGGCCTTGATGGCCAAAAGCAGCCTGTGCATGCCCAGCAGCCAGGTGGGGGAGAAAAGCCAACTAAGAAAGCAAAAGCTGGTACTGATGCTAAGTTAAGAAGCCCTGAGTGGCTGTTAAGCAGCCTGAGTATGCTGAAGAACTGTGAGTCTCGTAAAATCACCTGTGGGTGATGCCCTGCTTATTCTTGAGTGAGGGTGAGGAGCTGAGGAACCTGTCCTTGGGGGACGGGTGGGGAATGTGGCTTGGGGTGGAGCCCAAGCCGAATGCAAAGTTTGGATCCCCGACCCATGTGCTTGTGCAGTGGGTTGGCTTGAGAGCAGGGGTCTGTGAGTCGCATGGGTGGCCATGAAGGCCGAGTGTTGGAGCGACTGCAGACAGAAACCCTGAGGGTTGGCGATTACCCCCAACAGAATAAAATTGCCAATCCCAGAGCTAGTGCATCCTGGGGGTGGATGCTGTGTGTGCCTTGTAGCCGAGACTACAGCCAGAGAAGGCCAGGAAGCCTGACAGCTCCTGGTATGTTATAGCAGATGCCGTGTGTGATTTCCCCTTCCTCGTATGAGCAGTGCCTTCGGCAGCAGATTTGGTGGCTTATCTGCTGGTACCAATAATTGTCTTTTGCACTTGGTTGGGGCCCTGCCTGGACATATTTGTGTTCTGTTGTATTTTGTTGTGATGTATTTGCTTTTGTGGGCCATGGCTGCATTGTTTGTTTGATAAGAAAATTGTATATATATAGACTATATGGCAGAAAACCCTGAGGGGGTGGACTGTAGGGTAAAGAAAATGTCAGGCTTTTCTGCCCTTCCGCCATCAGGATAGATGATGGATTCTTATCCTGAATGCATGCCTGATGGCAGGCACCTGGAGTAAGGTGTGGGCATAGGTAGATGGGATTCAGCTGAGTACTGACTGTGCTTTTAAGGGCGGCATCACGGGGACGCCAGCAGCAGCAGCAGCAGGAGCAGCAGTAGAAGCTGAAGCCGAAAGAGAAGCCGAGAAGCAGCATAACCAACGCCAGAGAGCCCAGATAGAGTGAAGACTTGCTGGGGGCTGGGAGGCCTGCCAGCCTCCCAGCCCCCCAGCCAGCACCCCTGCCTGCCATATGCCTGGTGAACCCCAATAAAAGACCTGCAAAAAAATCCACTGAGGACTCTGACTCCTCCTTTACCCAGTCTGCATGGGATCAGGAAAACCTGCACTGTGCCCAGGTCCTACCCTTACACTTTCCTTTTTAATAGAGGAGAGTTTACAAAGCATTTATCCCATTATAGCTATCAATTTGCTATTTATATAGGTGTCCTGAAAGCAAGATTGTATCTGTTTAGAGTTTGGTCCTGTCTATTCAGGATTAACCTTTACTTCTGAAGTCACAGGCCCCAGGAACAATGAGCAAGGTCAACCTCCACAGCCTGACTGTGCTTTGTTTGAGAAGAGATAGGCCTTCAATGCTGAGAAACCCGGCTTCCAGGAACTCCAGGCCTGGGCCAGGCAGTGTCTTTCACGTAGCCCTGCAGAAAACAATTGTGTGAAGCACAGTGACCTCAGAAGCCCAAAACCTTGCGGGCTATTTATGAATGCAGTGTGCTCAGAAAAAGGGCTCAGGATGAGGAAACCCTATCAGAGCCTGATTTAGCTGCCACTCTGCTTGTGTGAGCATCCTATGAGAAAAAACAAGGGTAAATATAGCAATAACCAGTTCAAAGGTAGAAGACCGGTTACATGTTGTACTTCTGAAAGCAAGAAGTGAGATCTCCAGTGAAGTTTTTGCCAGACAAGTAGAAATCTGGGGGCATTTGTCACTGAGCTAGATGATCAAAGTATTTTTCACAACCTCTTGTATGAGGAAGGCAGAAATCTAACCAATGAATTTTCTTTGAATGTAAGACAACACATCACATTGAATAGGAGAAAAATAAGTGTTCATCTTGAAAATATGATGGCCTCATTGTTGTTCCAGACCAATCTAAATAGGTAAAATTCTTTCTTTCTTACCAGGTAAGCCATTTATGCTAATGCAGCTTATTGTCCTGTTTGTAGGAATTAGCTCTAGCCTGAAAGTGCCCTCAGCAGCATTCAATCTAATTTACCTGATGTGACACGTACGTGTTATAATACTGATGGAGGAGGGTCATCCTTCTGCCTTGCAGGTATCACTCACTTAGTGAAAATGAATGAGGACCCCTTAATAATGCAGCAGTGCATGCAGATGGTGCAAGAATTCTGCCTCTCTGATTTAACACCTCCGGCATTTACCCCCTTCTCCATAGACTGTGTATTTCCCTTTTCAAAGGGCTCCAAGTTGCTTAAGAGCTAGAGCTCCTTTTGTGAAGTGCCATATGCTTAGGGTGAGGCAGATGCTGATTAAATTCAAGTGTCAGGCAACACATGTATAATTCACTAATACTGGTCCGTCAGTGGGAAGGCACTTAGTAGCAGCTGCAGCTTGTGATAACAGACAAAATAAAGGCAGGGACAGGGCTGGGAATGTAAAGTGCTGCAACTCCTGAAAAGCAACTGAGCAGCCTGAAGCAGTGGCCCCAAAGGAAGTCATGAAGTTGAACCAATAATTCTTTATGGCAGTTTTTCCCACACAAATAAGCATTTACTCTAAGGAAAAACATTCTTTGCTGCAACATAACCTGTGATGACCAGTATGGAAGTTCCATAAGAATAGAAAAACAAAATCCCTATAATCATGAATATACATTTTGAGTATGTCAGTGTAGCCACTGGTATAATGGCTCAAACTCATTTCAATTTCAAAAAAATACATATATGTTTTAATCTGAGAATGTGAGTCATGTACTAGCTGTTCAAAGATATTTGCCAAGATAGTACAAATAATCTTAATATAATTCTCCAGAAAGATGATGAAACGTTGAATTTTTCTGTATTGAAATAAAATGAAACAACGCTGTATTCCATCTTCATATCTTCTGGAAAGGATATAGGATAAGCTCTACAGGTGTATTTTTTGAAACTGTATATTCTACCCAATATTAGTGAGAGGAGCAGCTCCTTACCATTTGTAACTGTGGGCTAATGAATGGTTTTGCACCAGATCAGGTTTACCTTCAGTGAGGAGAAAGGACCCGAGGCCTTGCTCTCTCTCAGTCTTTAACAGACTTGAAGCCCCTACCCAGGACAATGGAACCATTTGTGAACAATATAATTCATAATTCAACAATGACTCCTTAAAAACAAAGCTTGCAGTGGTGGGAAGGAAATGACATCGCCTTTAGCCTGAACAAGAGCCTCATTGTTTCCTGAATCCAAGCTGTCTACCTTGAGGGAACACATACTATCATAAAGTAACCCACACAGCAGATTGGAAAAGAGGTTGAACTCTGAGGAATGACAAGAGAATATGTAACAACATTTTCATCTTCTTTTTCATTCTGCATAATTGTTCTGGTGATTTTTTTAAGTTAGAAATGATAACAGTTCACTGATTATCTGAGTATTTTACCTGTTTGTGACTTTAAGAATGAGAAATGCATGCATTTTTTTTTAAGCCAATGAAAGAATTCAAACTTTTAAACTGAAAATAATAAAATGCACTCTCACAAAATGATTTTTTACCTCAAGGAATGTAGTTCAAGTCACATTCAAGATTCTGGCTGATGGGTTGATAGATGTGTCTGAACTCCAGAAAGGAATATGAATTCAAGGGGAAAAATGTGTTTTGGAGAGGACAGAGCTTTATTTAAAAGGCATTGAGATACATGTTCAAAAAATCGTAAGCTTCTGGGGAATAAGAAAGGACAAGTCCTCTAAGTAGGGCCAAGGATGAATGTGAAACATATATAGAGAGAAGGACAAACAAGAGAGATTTATAGGTATGTGTGAAAGGACAGCCTCCATCGCAGTCTGAAGAAATCTGGGCAGTCATATTCTGGGCTCCGATATAAAAGAATAACAGTCGTCTCTATGAATATTTAGGATGTCGATACCATACCTCATTCCTATAAATAAAGAATAAAATGTCAAACTCACCATTCTAAATTCTGTCAAGAGCTTTATTATTGCGTCCCCAAATCCAGCAGCTTAATTACAAGCTTAGACTTGACAGCAAATGTCAGGGTGTGTCAATATTGGCTGAATCTGGGACATGATAACTGAACATAGTTTAGGAATTTTAATACATGGACCATATCACCAGATCTAGTGAGTCTCAGGACATTTTGACATAAACTTTATTTCAAACAAGTGAATAGTGCTGTAAATTTAAGTAAATCAGGATCTTACATAAATCTTTAATCACTGTTCATTTAAGTCTATTTTCAGCTTCCCAAAGCATCTCCAGGAGGGAGCTGAACTTATTTGTAACTTTTGTTCCAGAGTATATTTAGAGAGGTTCCATTTTCTTTGGGTCCCCTTTATTGCTCCTAGTAAAATGATTTGCCTCTGATAATCATTTCTTAAATGAATAAAGTATAAATGCTTTTCTTATACATTAATCCATTAACATAATTAGAAATGATTCTTGTTTCAGTGTCAGGAACTGGCCATGCATTTCTAATTACATGTAAGCATACCACATGGTGGAGAACAATGACTCCACCATGGTAGAACTGAGTTCAGCTTCTGATACTCATTATTAGCTAGATGATCTCCAGGAAGGTTGTGATAATTTTAGAGACTCTAGTACTTCACCTGGTTTATTTTATAGGCTTATTGGGAGGATTGATTAAGACATATGAATAAATGGTATGTAAAATATATAAACCATACCAGTGTGCATTTTAATGAAATTTAGCCATGTCACCCTTCCAACTTTCTAGCTATACTTATCTTTCCTCTCCTATTTATATTTATGAGACATTTTCCTTTTTCAGTCATAAACAACCACTAGAATTTAGTTGGTTCAGAGACTCTTCAGTAAGGCTTTCAGAGAATGAATATTACAGTTTTTGAAAGCCATTTCTCATTATAGTGAAAGCTTCAATTTTTGAAGAAAAGCTCATGTTTTGCCAACCAAGGAAATAAGTTGTCTATTATGGGCAAACAATATAAAAATTACTGTTTGCAAGTCTTTTTGTACCTAATTCTAGGATCTCTAAGGAAATGTGAAGATGAGAATGAATACTTGTAGCCGCCACAAGCTTATGCTTTACCTCAACCCAGCCACTTTGCAAGCATCAAAGTTTGAAGTTGTTTTCTAAATTAAGAACATAGTTTCCTAGATGTTCTATATTTGGGAGAAGGAGATTTCCCTTGTCTAGGAATACACCCTTTCCGGTGCACCCTACAGAAATCCCAATGGGACTTTTCCTAAAATCAAGTAAACAACCTCAACTCCTTTATTGTTATCTTAAATTTGAATTGAGATCATAGGTTTGGAAACATATTTGATAATTTGACCAGAGCAGGGAAAGTCAATGTTGTGTTTTGGTGACTAAAACCCCTCCTCTTTTCTGCTTTCGTTATCTTGTACTTTTTTCCATTTTTGAACATGCTGTATTATCAGTGTTATTCTTCCTCCCTGTTATAAACTCATTGAAAAGCTTGAGCTTATGTTTTCATTTTTTGGGCTCTCTTGAAGTTAGCATGGGGTTGGCACAGATATATGCCTAATAAATATCCATCGAAGGCATGAATAAATTGGACATGTGTACCTATGTGCATGTGAATTTATATTCAAACATAGAAATAAATTAACAGACAATCAAACACACCTGTTTACACAAGTTATTGAATAACTTTAGTCCAGTGGTTAATAATATGGTCTAGTGAGTAAGGGCACAGTTTTGGAGTGAGATAGCACTAGGTTCAATGCCAACTCCATCCTTTGCCTGGCTGTGTCTTAAGCAGTTTGTTAATCAAACCTTAATAATTACAATTACTACACCTCATCGAGCCTACTTGAGAGGTGGTTGTGGTAAGGCATTAAGGAATGTTTCAATAATTTTCAAAAAACAATTTTAACCACTAGAAACATTGCATCCTTTTGTTTTAGGTAGTTTGTCTTTAAACAAATTTTCATTCAATATTATCAAAGTTAGATTTTCCTTTTGGCGAATTATTCCAGTTCTAATACTCCCTAGTGGATGAATTTTTTCTCCTTTTATGTTAAGATAAACAGGGCAACTGATAGCCACAGATCACCCTAACTTCCTTTGGAAATTACTTCATTGATTTCTGAGATGATAAGGGACCTGTAATGTACCTATTAATACACTCATTAAGTCACAAATTGCTCATGGCAGCACAGGAAATCTCAATATAATGTCCAGGCATCTTCCTTCAATACACATTTTCCCAAGGGCACCAGGCTGGGATCCATTATCATTAGCACAGTTGGAGCTGGAGTTATGAATCAGAGGACAACTTTCCAGTTCCTCATCCTCTCTGAATTCCTTGAGTGGGCATATTTGCAGGCTGATGTGATAGGTCAGAACTAAGGCCATTTACATAAGAAGAGATGAATATTCACCAATCAGCTTTACTGTTAGCTTATCAAAGACTGAACTCTAAAAGGAGCCTCCCTTGAACCATATAGGACACTGGTGGGAAGATAGTAACTAAAGATTCAGAGACCCAGAAAGTGTAATATATCTCTAGCCCGGGTGTTTCATTTGAAGTCATTTCACTATGATTCTAGTGCTGTGCCTCTTAGGGGTTCTTCTCATATTGCCTTCACAGTCAAAGAAAGCAATCAGTGTATCTGGATGCCCATGATGACTTTACAGCATGCAAGTTAGCTTTCAGATGCCTGCACAATAACAGATATAGTTCTTAACATACAAGGCTGGAGCAGAGACAATCTTTGAGATCATTTTATCACAAGTTTGGTATAGATACTCTTTGTGGGATTATACCCAGTGCTGAAAATTAAACTCAGTCAAGCCCTAAACTTGTTGGGGAACTTAAAAACAAATTCATTATGTTGTTAGTTTTCTCTCTTCATATTGTCTGTTTCCCTTTTGCCCCATACTGGCTCTGTTTCCATTTTGGGTTTTATTAATTTTATTGAGATTATTGCAATTTGTTTCTCCCCAAATCCTCTAGGAGCTCCAGTTTTACAAATTAGGTGTTTAAATAAAATATTTTACTGTGATGTGGAAGAACAAACATAGCAGCAGCAGAGAAGATATTAGTCTCCGTGACCTGAAAATTGAACTCATGAATGCCTTCATGCTCATTTTGGAACCATCCAGGTTGGTTCACTAATGGAGGGTTAGCTGGAAGCTGTAGCTTACTGCTTTAACCAAAATGAATTTTGCAAGAAAACACAATTCATATGCCAAGGGGAAGTAATTTGATATAAATGCAGAATAATTTTCTGATACCTTATATTTATTTTTCTTTGTGCCTATTTGAAGTTTTAATCATCCAACAGAAGCAGGAATTACTACTCACCATCATTCTTAGCTTTGTGCTTGGGAATAGTACTGGTACTCAAGGATTACCTGAAGGGTACATATTAAATTCCTGTTTTCACTTTCTTAAGTTATCTTTTTATTGTTCTTGACTTTTGTGAAAGAGAAAGCGGCAAAATGAGCCTTGACCTGTTCAGAGCAGAAGCATATAGTAAGGAACAATAAAATTTCCTGGGTAGAGCTTATTCAAATCTCTTTAACGGCACACTAATTATATATGACCCTGACTACAGCTTTGGTGTCACTTTCTTTAGAAAATTTATCAAATGTCTATCCCTGGGGTTTATGTTGTTTCTCTTGGAGAGAATCCACCAAGTGTCTGCAATAACTCTAAGGCTACTCCCCTTAAACATGCCTTACACTGAGCCAGAGCTTGTCATTAACTGCAGGTACTCACTCAGCAATTAGAGTGAATTGAAATCTTGGATAGAATGGTTTTTAGTTCTCCTCCATTGCTGCTTTACCCCCTGAAGTGCTATACTTTTCTATTAATGCTCATTTCAATCCTCTTATATTTGAATTATTTCTAAAGATTTTCTATTTATCAGTACTGAGAAATTTCCTACACGGTATGCTATGTGCATATGCATACATACATACATACATATATGTGTGTGTGTATATATATATATAGATATATATATATATGTTTTATGGCAAATTTGTTGAAGACACCCTACTTTGTCACATAGAATGAAAATTGATCTCTTTTAGTTTTGCCCTCTGCTGTCTGGAAAACTTCCATATCATTCAGCAGCTTCCCATATCTTTCCTGCTATAATTTAAGTCTAATTAGAGTTTGTAGTGAGATTGCTTAATTATTTAGTATCCTTTGGGAGTTCTTTTTACTTCCATATTTCAAATGTGAATTACTTCAGAAAGTAGCATTTTTCTTGAGAGTTGGACAATAAACTGGTTCATAATGACACATTTTTAAAAGAATGTTTTTTAAAGTATATCGTGAACTTGATTTCTACCTTAGTCAAGATTAGCTATTTTTAACTTTTTAATAACTTGAGTAATCATTATGGACATTGGTTATATTCCTTTGTCATAAGTCATAAAAGCCTTGTGAACTATTGAATTATCTGTGGCTAAGTGGCCCATGTTAACCTTCAATAAGAGAAGAGCAAGGTCAGTGGGCAAACCAAACTGTGAAATGCATTTATTTGGGATTTGCAGAGAATGGCAATTTGGACTACACAGGTTCAAGCAAAAACTAAAATATGTCCCAAGGAGGGACCCCAATTGGGGAATTCTTATAGATGGAAAAAGAAAGATGAGGTAATGGAGGATAAAGTAATGGTGAGATGAAAGAATCATCTCCTTCACCACTTGGTCAGGTGAAGGTGTCACAAAGTTTATAAAGATAAAAATTTTCTTCATGCATCCTTTCAAACAGTATGTTCTAGTTCTTACTGGCTTCTTAGAGTGTTAGCAGTTTGGCCCAGGTCAAGGGTCAGATCCATATTGAAGAGAATAGAAAAGTAATTTTCCTATGGTGGGGTTTTTGGGCCTATTTTAATATGGTGCCAATGATGTCAACTTTTCACACCCCTTTAGCAATGATCTCATACTCCTGGACTTTTAAAATATCCTCCCCCCCACACACAACTTTTGTAAACTTTCTTCTTTATTGTTTTAACTGTTTGCTTTCACCTCTTCTTGTGCTCTGGGCATTGTGAAGGGCCCACAACTAATAAAATATGTAAAATCAGGTATATGAACATTGAGGTCCTTATTTTGACTGTCTCCCTTGAGATCATTGGATTCTGTTGATTTCTTTATCAAACATGCAATTATGGTATCCACTACTCTGACATTAAGGAATCTTCCAAATGAATTGATCCAAGTGGTGAAACATGAAGTTACTTTATTATGTTAATTTAAATGAGTGGAGCAGAAAAGGTAGAAAAGCAAACAAATGGTTATTGCCTCTAGCAATAAATCCAGTTGGGCTCAATTAAAATTTTGTATTTATTTTATACTTTATACTAAGAGCTGAGATTGGACTTACGTTAAAAAATGCAGATTCCTAGATATGCTCCAACTTCTGTGGGTAAGAATTTCCAGAGGTAAAGCTCTGGATTTTTAATAAGGAATCTAGGTAATTCTGATTTTTTTAAAAAATTGGTTTTGGCCCATGCTTGCAAAATATTTGAATATTAATTTTGCTTATAATAATTATTAATTTAGGGTGGAAGCAGAGATGCTGGTTACAATAAAATTCCAACTGATAGACATTTCTTAATAGTACTTTCATTATCATGAATCTTCCACTTAGAAAAGTTCTGTGAAATAGATTATTAATCTCAAAACATCTTTAGGAAGGTGTTCTTACTATCATGATACTAAATGGTCCACAGAGTATATACAAACCTCTTGAAAAATGAAATATCTTTGTATATATGAATTTTTCCAGGAAGAAAATTGATAACCAGGTTTTCATTCCCATTTTATAGATAAGCAAACTAAAGCCTGGCGTGATTAAGCAACTTGCACTTATTACTTAATAAAGGAGTCTTTCTTGCCCTAAATTGTTAACTAACATCTTAGCTGCCTAGAACTGGGATCCCAAAGATAGGTGTATCTGATTACATGCTTAAGTTGCTTTAAATAATTTTTTCCCTTATTCTTCGAAAACTCACCTGATTTTGCCACAGGGCTATCGTTCTCAAGGGCCCTAATCATTCTTTACCAATTTTGCTCACCATCTCACAGGCCAACCTTGTCTTAAAAGTCCAGTCACAATAATCAGGTGCTTTTCTTACTGTGGTCCTGGTTCTTGTCCGATTTGACCCCTTCTTGCTTCAAGTTTTTGCTAACTTTTCTCCAAATTACCAGGTAGCAACCACAGCAGACACATTAAATGGGCCAGCACAAGTCTCCATTGCCTCGGACTCTTTCTCTTCTGCTTATCTGTAATAAGCATCTGAACCAGCTAGGAAATTTAAACTGCCATCTGAGTAAAGCCAGCTCAATTTCTGCCCAGCAACAAGAAGGAGCACCTCTTGCCAATGACATTGTTTATCTCACTCGAATGGCGTGCCTACTCATTTAAGAGAAGAGCCAGTCCTCTTGGTTGAGTCATTATTATTTTTTCTACCTAATTGTTTCTCTTTTATTAGTCATTCAAGAGGGGCTCTTTTTAACAAGTAGGTTCCCACCCCTCAAGACACATATGCAGTTTGGTAATATTCATAATCTATAGCAGGGGTTGACATTCTCAAACTCCTACATAAAGCCCAAAAACAGGTAAGGGATAAAAGAAGAAATGAGAGTCATTGATACAGGATCCTTTGGTGGCAGGAAAGAGCCAGGCATTGCTCCTTTTCAGGGCAGCCGGCGTTTTTAAGGAATCAAAGATGTGCTATGTCCCTGGCTAGTTGCTAGGGATACCAAGGTGATTAAGAAACAGTATTTGTCCTTACAAAGTTCAGCACTGAATTAAGGAATCAGAGGCATATAAACAGGGAAGTGGTTATACTTTTTATATGTATTAAGGACTCTCTCAGTGATGAAGCAAAGAAACAGCTGGTATCACTGAAGATAAAGGAAACAACTGGTCTTTCCAGCCAACCTTGGGTTTTCTTCTCACTGTCACCACCCAGAGTTATATCAGTTTGAAGGTGCGCTCTAGAAAAAATGTAATGCACATGGGATAGTTAAATTTCTGAAGGGCTGGAGGCCTTTAACTATCTCAAGTTTCTCCTGCAAAACGGTTAAGTACATTAATCTATCATTGAAATCTGCTAGCGACATGCTGTCTAGCCTAGAGGAATTAGGAATTAATCTCTTCCAGAGATTTTAGAATTTTAAACTCTCATTGAAATCAGAACTGACTCCAGAGAAAAATATTCCTGGGAATAAACATAATACAATAAAAGGCGACAGCACAGATGAATAAATCTTAAGGCCAGGCTGAACATTTTCCCTGAAATTTGTTGGATTAATTGACCCCAGGATAGATTTTCTTCCTGAAATGGTTTGCAATCACCGCTTTAAAAGTTTTCTGTTCAAATGTGGTCATAGTTAAATGGTTAAACTAAGTGGATTCATTTTAATGAATTTAAGTGCAATTGGGCAAGTACATAAAGTCAGTAAAGCATAGTTGACATTGCATTAAAAAACATAATGATATGAAATTAAAAAACTTCTGAGTAATACTTTTACAGTATTTCTATCAATTCTTTACTCTCCATTTGTGGGAGGATGTCAAAATAAAACAAGATGTTTAAAACCTACAAAATTATAAATATCAACCTTACTTTATTAATTAATTTTGATGTCATATATGAAACAGCTCCCAGGTGATGAGTTCAGGTCTAGGGGCCAATAGATGTGAATGGCATTGGGCGACCACCCTTGTCAGAGCTTAGTGATAGTGGGAGAAGGCCCTGCACAAACACAGGGGACAGCAACCATTGCTGTGAAAGAGTGAGGTGTGGAGCATTTTAGGAGGTGAGAATGGAAAGTGACTATCTGGCTGAAGATTATGTGCAGAGATGCCCATGCAATAGGACTTCAAATGTTAACTTAGAAAGGAATTTGGTATGCTCAAGTCCACATTTTCTATCAAAGGAAAGAGAAGTGATGTAACCTCAAAAAATTTAAAAATAATTTTGATATAATATGATTTGCTAGCATGTCCCATATCATTGGATTGAAATACAATGTCAAGAGGCATTTATTTTGAAGTTTAATGATTCTGATTCACTACTTTCCTCAAAGAGCAGGAATCTTGTAGGATTTCGCTCCTGAAGCACCCTCAGGAAATCCTTCAGGAATTCCCACATGTAAATTTAACTGATATTTATTGAGCATTTACTGAATGGCAGACACTATTCCTGGCACTGAGGAAAGAGATAATGGCCTGTTTTCACAGAGTTTGCCTTCTTGTTGGCTAAAACAGTTATTATAACCCAACAGACAAACAGCAAATAAATAAATAGCATGGAAAATATAAATGTTATGGCATAACTGACAATTCTTCATGTATCCCTAAAGGACTAACAGGGGTAAATCCTTTCCCTTCATGAGAATCTTACATGTTCACCTATCATATACACCTATCATATATAGTTAGAACTTCTCCACCCAAGAGAAGCAATTACAGTAAAGGATCCAAAATCTTGATGATTTATCTTAATTTATGTAGGGTACTGACAACTTATATATGTATTTAGGGAATTTTTTAATCTAATAATAAAGCATACCCAGATTTCCATTTTAAAACCAAACCTATATTAGTCTTCAGTCTCTTTATAGAGCTTTATGGCCATTTTTGTTATCTTCTCAAAAACCAATGGCCAGGATTTATTTTACTCTTTTGACTAAAATTTTATTTGATGATTTTTCTCAATGAATATTTGGCTTGTGTTAGAACAAAGAAAATCTTCCCTAAAGATAATTAACTCTCAATTTCCAGAAACCAGTTCTAACAGAATCCCTTTTTTACAATGTCCTACAAATAAAACAGAACAAATTTTAATTGTTCTCCTTTGATTGCTCTTCAACTTATAATGTCTATACCATCATCAAAGGGAGGGAGTAGAGAAGATGATACAGAATATAAAAGTTTGCCTTTTTTTCCCCCTGTGCCAGCCCTCCAAAAGTTTGCTTTTTTGATGATAAGTCAATATTATGTGTCCCAGAGCAGTGGTCTTCCTAAGATGACAGGTGAGATGATAGTGCCTTAAAATCACCTGAGGAGCAGTACCCTGTTCACATGGCCCTCCCTCTCCCCTGGGAACCACTCGTGTCAGTGATGTAATAGAAAAAGGTAGCACATAAATTGTGCAAAGTGAGCTTTATACATTCTAATTAATTATGAAATGATGAGTGATAAAATGTGGCACCAATTGGTTTACCTGTGACTACCGTATACCTAACATATCTAGCAAAACCTGTGCTATCGTATAGCTAATATAATCACTGAAATATGACTCAGGAAAACAAGTCATCATTGTACATTTTATGCCTTTTGGGTATGGAGGACAACTAAAATCTTTCAATTAGCTTAAACAATGTATTTCTTTGGAGAATAAAAAAATATACATATCAAATTTAAAAATTCTAAATTCTGTAATAATCTATACATTTTCCTTGAATGTTGGTCATGACATTCAACTACAATAAAACTAACAGGATCCCAAAGCAGGAACGAAGAGAGAGAGATCCTTTTGGGAGACAAATGGTGTTGCTGAGGTAGGGATTGGCCTCAGGTGCACTTTCTCTACACACTCACTGGAAATCACTTTCTCTTCTCCTCCCTCCTTCATTCCCAATCATGTTCTTCCTGTCTCCCTCTCTCTCACACATGCAGTTACTTTTCACAAAGTGAAAAAAAAAATCACTGAGGTTTGGGATACCCTGCTACAGACATGTTGGCCCCACACAATAGTCTCTGCTACAGGAGAGGCATTTAGATAATAACTCTGTACAAGTTAGGGCATAATAAGAAGGTAAACCTGAAAAGCATTGTGGGATGAGTACCTCCCAAAGGGTCAGATAGACCCAGAGTAGGTCACTTGTCATCTAGGTATGGGAGCGAGAGGTCAATCTAGGCCCTGAAAGCCTTGGGTAGTTTATAACTATTACCTAAAGAATGTGGATTGTTTTGCTTTGGGAACAGTGAGGGCCCTGCAGGCTAGGAGAAACCTCTGCTTTGCTTCAATCTTCAGACTTTCCCTAATCCTGAAGAGATCATCACACAGTCCTTAAACTGCTGCCCTTTTCCTAATCATAGAAGCAATAATTTCTCTCCCTTTTATGACCTAGATGAATACAGCTTGGGGGGTCTCACCCAGTGCCAGTCTTATCAGTAAGCATGTAATCTCATCTTTACTGTCAGAGTATCTGAGACTATACTCTGTCATGGGAAGTATCTGTCAGGGGAAGTTTCCCCCTCTCTGTCCTTGATGCCCCAGTTCCTAAAACACAGGATACATGCTCCTGGTCTACTTCATTATTCATTAGAATTTAGAGCCTTGTGAATTATCTATACATATGTTATTCAATTGTTTTTCCTTTGCTAACCCATGTGATGCGAGATAACAAAGAAGGACTGGTTCAGCACAAGAAAAACCAGAACCAGAGGGGGTACAAGTTATTATTTTTTTTTTGCCCTAACAGCTTGATGTACCTTTGTTATCATTTCCTGTGCATGCTGGGTCTTTCACTTTGAAAAACTGCTTTCAAATGAATCTCCTAATAGCTTTCATTTAGTCAGATACAATTCTTCATATGTACATTCCATATTCCCTGAAGAATATTTCCATCCAAGGCTCCATGAATGGCTTCACGACTTGACCTAACTGTTTATCCAATTTTAGAGCTTGAATTCAATTGAAAACACTGAGAAGATAGCCCAGGACTGGTTACTGGATTCTTTATCACCCATTTTTACTTCTTTCTGATTCTTAGCCATATTCCTTCTGGCTTATTCTTCTACTAACTATTAAAGTAAGATGCTGCTGCCAATTTTAGAAGCCATCCAGGAAATTCCAGTGTTTATTACTTTCTCACAGTACACTTTCTTTTAGATTCTGGCCTTGAACCCTTTTGACACTACTTGTAGTCCTTTCAGTAAGTACCGTAATATTCCTTTCACCCTTCAAAGTTCAACACCAGATATATATTAGAATATCAAATTTCTAGCAAAAAATAACTTACTTTCCTGCAAGCCCAGAGCTCTGCTTATACAACAAAACCTTGATAGAATTTTTTCTCTAGTTACAGATAGATTTGATTTTCATTGCAGCCCTCCGTTCTCCGAACACTCTCTGTTTTGTATCTGATCATAAATAGAGATACCCAAGATGGGGGCCCCACCCATGTTTTCCAAGATGACATTTTAGAAGCACCTTAATCTTTCAACACAATACTACATGCAAGAGGAACTCCATTTTGCCCCCTTTTTAAATCAGAGAGAAATGACTTTCTCTGTACTGATTAATTCTGCTGAAGCTCATTTCCTCTACTGATGTTTGATGAAGCATGTTTATAATTTACAAATGAGAGGAGGATATATACTATTTTGGGGAGAACTTAAATACCATAATTTTCCTCAAGTGGTTTCTTATCTCTTTCTAGTATCATTAATACTTTTAGGTTTCAAAATTGGTGTGATAGATGCCATATTTCTGTGAGAACAAACATTCCTCCAGGAAAATCTGTAGCATCAACGTATGGACCCCACTGATAAAATGAATAGCCAAATGCACTACAGCATTCCTGCGGCACTGAGTCAACAAAACAGGAAGTTGTGCCAACTATGGTTCAGCTGGCTAAGCTTACACATTTCCTCTGCAAATGGACAGAGACAAAGCTCTTTTAATTGCAGGTCCGGGCAGCTATATAAGGAACATTCATGAAGGTGTTTTACTCTCATAAAACAGTAACTTCATATATTCACTCCAAATTCTGTATAAGAGCAGAAATCTTGGAATATTTTCCATTGGCAAGGGAAGCTGAGGTTTTTCAACTATAGTGGTACCTTGAGCTCAGGTACGATGGAGTAATGTCCCAAACACCTGTCTAATCTGCTAGAAGTATGAAAAGTTCAGTAATACCAATCCATGTGCTCCATAATCAGAGGGGATCAGGAGGATTTTAGAATCATCCAATTAGTTTTTAATGTCCATTTCCTTCCTTCTCTTAGGCAAAATAGAATAGCTAACGCCAGCCCAAGTATTTCCACAGTATCAAATTCTGTGGCATTCTAGTCCTAATATTTTGGGATTCTAGAAACATTTAGATAAACCTCAAGTTTGGAGAAAATAGCCCATGGCAATCTATAATCAATTCAGTTGAAGTCATGTTTAAGTGTGCTAATACTGTCATCCTCCAACCTTCAGAGTAATCTTTCCATGTACTTTGTGTGGACATGATCCTCTAAACTGTTTTGCATGTTACCAAGGATTATACTATGACTACATGACATAAAAAGGAATTTGAATTTTGGTACATGATGTAGTAACCTTGTCTTTATGACAGCTGATTTTTAATTTGCATGGAGAAAATTCAGGTTCCCTGGAATCTTCCAGGTTCCCTGGAAATAGATAAGTGCAAAGGGTATTCCTCAGTAATAAATTGCCTTTCCCTTTGATTTTCTATCTGTTCAACCCTAAATGAAAAATCCTGGTGCCGTGTGTTTCTAGTTTCATAGCACATTTATTAGATAGATCAATGAATATAAATGAGACTTCATTGAATCATTATCAAAATGGAAAGGTAAATCATATTTTGAAGTGATGCTTGCATTGCTTCTGAAAGCACAGGTTTAAAAATGTATAGTATTTAAACCACACTGTAGTAATTAAACTACATTATCATTGCAGTCCAGGTAAATTTGTCCAAGATGTGCTAAGTAAACGGAATTTTCGTTGAGGTTTCTCACCCCAGAAAAGTTACTCTATAACAAGGAATTGAGGAGTAACCAAGGGACGTGTTTGATATGGAGGGAGATAGTGTTCTGTGGAGTGTAGTGGATTTGGTCTCCTCTGGCAGAGTGTGTGTGTGTTTGTGTGTGTGTGTAATGATAGAAGATTGAGGCTGGGCAGGAACATCTCGGGCCTTTATTAAAAGAAGTATTTAAAATGTTCAGGGCCTCCCTGGTGGCTCAGGGTGTTGAGAGTAGTGCTGTGAGGCTGTCCGCAGCCTCTGCAGCACAGGTTTGATCCCTGCCATCCAGGGAGATGCCCACATGGCGCAGCAGACCTCTCCTGTCTCGTCCGCTGCTTCCCTCAGCAGTGTGTTTCAGTCACTCTGCCTGTTCTCTTCCCCACCCTGTCTCTGGTGAATCCTCTAAACCCCCCCACCACACACACATATGGCCTGTGCCCAGGTTCTTGTATGCATGAATGAATAAATCTTTTTAAAAATATGTTTAAGAAAAAAAAATATTCAGAGAAGAGATATGTCTGTAGAACCCCAAATCTCTAGGACTAGAATAGCATAGATTTTCTACTTATGAGTTGAATTTGATCATGGAAAGACTTAGATCTTCATTGTCCTCACTCATTATACAGGTGAGGGAGATGAAGGAACAGGTGCCTTACTACTGCTGTTCCCAGACTCTCAAAAAAACAACTGTGACAAAAAAAAAAAAAAAAACACATTTTACTTCTAATTCAGAGGAGTACAGAAATGTTAGAGAAACAGATGATTGGTTTACAAGTCTTCCACTAAAACTCTTCAGCCCAAGGAGTTTTTCTATGTGGCCTTGCAGGAAAAGATAAGGTGGATGAATTTGAAAGTCAAAAAGGTTAATGGGAGTCAGGTAGACTCCCCAGGGTGGGGGAGCAGAAAAACAACATACAATTGGATGGGATTATTGAGTCCTAGTATTAGTGGGTCCTAATATTTTTATCCTAGGTGAAGAGTAAAAAGTAAACAGATAAAAATCAGGCATTAGATTCCGTTGAAATGGACCCCAAAAGTTAAATAACTCAATAGCATTAAGTCTAACTTAAGAGTACTTTCTCAGGCCTCCCTGGTGGCACAAGGCGTTAAGATGCAGCCTATGAAGCAATCCACAGCCACTGAGAGCACAAATTCTATCCCCTGCCAGGGAAGTGACCCACATGGTGCAGCAGACCTCTCCTGACTCGCCCACCACTCCCCTTAGCTGTGTATTTCAGTCAATCTGCCTGTTCTGTTCCCTACTCTGTCTCTGGTGAATCCTCTCACCCCCCCCCCCCATACCTCTGGCCTGTACCCCAGTTCTTGTATGCATAAATAAATAAATCTTTAAAAAAGAGTACTTTCTCATAAAATATCAAATTATTTTCCCCTTAATATGAATAGAAATAACATGTTTACCAACTTGTGCCCCTAACCAGTTCAGGCAGGATTGAGAAGTCAAATCATTTTTCTAATTATGTAGGCTTTTGATCAAGGCTCACTATTTTAAAAAAAAGTGTCTTATCTCTGAGAGCCTGTTAGCCCTGTGGCTAGAGGCTGGGTGACTTGAGTATGAAATATTCAGCCTTTTCTGTCCTTAATGCCATCCCAGGGCTAGACATATACTTACACAGCTTCTGGATTTCATTGTAGGAAGTGGGTACAGTTTAGGGGAGAGTGAAGTTCATGCTAATTTTTTTAATAGGTTGTAAACAGCTTTGGGATATTTCAGGATGAAAGACTGCATTTAAAGGTAAGATTATTATAAAGAGTGGTAATAACAGTAATAACAGTAATTAGTGTTCTAATAAAATACAAACAAAGGAAATGAGAAAATATACCTTTAATAATCTAACAACACAACAAACCAAACAAAATAATAAGTGAAATCAGATTTTTGCTCCTTTGGAATGGAGAATAACTTGTCCATTCAATATATTTAGGTCTTTACAGGATATGTGAAAGCTATTATATGTGATAGGGAATCTTGAAACTAATTAAATAGCTCCATATTCTTTAGTATATTTGACTCTAACTTCAGCATTTACTGAAAGGAAATAACAGCTTGGCTGGATTTACTGTGTAAAACGACATGCTGTCAATTGCCAAGACAAAAAATTATACTTCCTCTCTTCTAACCATTTCTTCCTCTTCCTTGGGGATGGGGTGGGGGGAGCAGGTGCTAGGTCAAGAAGGACTCTTTGGGCACATGCGTAGTATCTAGTCATCTTCTCTTGCAGGTACTTCTAATTAATGTGAGATGTGGGAAATGCAGATTCTCTTCAGTGATAGCAGATAGCAAACTAGCAAAGAGCTTCTAAATCTACAGGTGTGTCCAGAAGGCAATGTGAGGTACCCAGTTATTTATATTCTCAAAGGCAGAAATTGCCCTATAGAAATATTCTCAAATGACGATAAAGATAAGTTAATAATAACAATGTCTGTTTACCATAAATTAAGGGGCCTCTCCAACCCTCCAAGTTTCCTTCCTCCGACATATCTCTATTTGAGTGTGTGTGTGTGTGTGTGTGTGTGTGTGTATGGTTACTTTCATCCATGTGACCAACTGCTATTACCAACAGGAAATGCAAGGCGTGAGTGTCTGGAGGTGGCTGTGTTGCCATTAGACAGAGCAAACCTTTGAGAAGCAGGAACCTCTTCCAGGAAATAGAGGTCTGGGAACGCCCTGTTTCTTTGTTAGTCTGTAAAGGGCTGTCCTTGGAGAATCTAGAGGTTGGGATTTTCTTTAGGGACAGAGAAGTAGAATTTAGACAAAACGGGGCTTTATTTATAGTGTAATATTGTTCCACAAAAAAAAAAAAAAGAGAGATACGATATTTTCTTTGCACAGCGAATGGTTTAGCTCACTGCTAAATGTACATGTAAGGGCCTCCCCTGGTGGCACAGAGGTTGAGCACTGGGCTGCGAGGCTGCCCACAGCCTCTGCAGCGCCAGTTAGTTTGTTCCCCGGCCACTGGTGAGGGTCCCACAAAATAAATTTAAAAAATAAATAAATAAATAAATCTAGGGTTCTTTAAAAAAATAAAAATAAAAATAAATAAATAAATAAATGTACATGTAAGGTGATGACGTAGTTTGCTGGGTTTATCATAATGGGGATTTTCCCTCTGCATAGATGGTTGCCTCTATGTATTACAGAGCTTGGAGGTAATTACCTATCAAGAGACTAGCCATCAGTGTATCTGTTATATTAGCAAATCAACAAATTCATTTAGAGAGTTCTAGAATGTCCCATTATGGTAGTGTTCAGGTTATTACCTGTTTCCATTTACCTTAGAGGTCTTAGCTATGAAGTGTGGACATCAACCAAAAGTTACCCACTCGTGTTTCTCTCAGGTGCTCAACAACCCTTCCCATAAATAAAGCACTGAGTAGACCCAGTGCTGGCCATTCAGGGGTTGTCTGTTCATGCTTGAGTTCTCAAAGGGAATGTATCATGCTCTGTGAACCTCCTATAAAAAAATAATGAACTTCCTTCTGGGTTTTTAATGAATGGAGGGAAATGACCTACTTACCTTCCTGTATATTTTGCTATATAATATGTATTCATTTCATGTAGGAGGAGTCTTTAAGTGGGGATCACATTTAGGTAAAAGTTGGAATAAAAAATAAACAGATAGATACACATGCTAGAGCGATAGTTCCAGGTTTCTCTGTGATAACATGTTGATTCACAGAGTACTTTGCAGTCTGAACATCCCTATCATTGGTGTTATTTTATTGTGCATTCTAACAAGCCAAGCCTTGGGCCATGGCAGGGTGGGAGTTGTGTGTTGTGCTATTGATAATCCTGTTTCTCTTAGGAAGTGGAAGGTTCCAGGCAGATAGGGGCACTTAGGGTCCACAGTTGGTAGGGACTCATTTTGGAATAAGGACCCAGGACTTCTTTCCACTCTTATACTCAGTGATTTCTGGCTTAAACTCAGTGATTTCTGGCTTCGTAGACTCTTATATACCAAGCAGCAAGGGCAAATGACCTACATAGAAATAGGTCTTTTCAAACAAACAACCAGGTGTCCATCCTGCCTCAGGGCCTTTGCATTTCTCTCTCCCATCTGCAGGAACATGCTAACCTTGTCACAGTGCTGATGCCTTCTCTTAAGCCTCCATCTCAGGTTTTCTTTTGAGAAGATTTTTTGCCCCTCCTCTCAAAAGTAGCCTTACTCCCTTAACCCCACCCATTTATACTTTATCACATCATCCTGTTTATTTCCTTTATGGTACTTATTATATTTGTATAATTACCTGCATGTGTTATCTATCCCCTCCATGACATATCAGGTTTCATAAGGGAGGAAGCATGGGAAATTTGTTCACTGCTCTGCCCTCGGCACCCACAGCAGTGTCTGGCACATAGTAGGTGCTCAGTAAAGACACTATTAGGGAAAGAGGTCAAACACTACTAAGACTCATAAAGAGGGAAGGAGAACCTCTGGAACCTCTTACTCTACTTGATCTTGAGAAACATTTTTTTTAACTTCTGTTATGGGCTAAATTGTATTTCCCTTGGCACAGCAAACCTCTCCTGTCTCGCCCTCAGTTCCCTTCAGCAGTGTATATTCAGTAGATCTGTCTGTTCTGCTCCCCACTCTGTCTCTGCTGAATCCTCTCACCCCCAGCACCTCTGGCTTATACCCCAGTTCTTGTATGCATAAAAAAAAACTTTTTTTAAAAAATAAGATAAATTGTATTTCCCTTACTCCCAATTCATATGTTGAAGACCTACCTGCCAGTACCACAGAATGTGACTATATTTGGAGATAAGGTCTTAAAAGAAACTATGTTATAATGAGGTCATTAGGGAAGGCCCTAATTCAATATGACTGACATCCTAATAAGAAGAGGGCATTTGGACAGCAACATGTACAGACGTGTTTGGAAGATGATGTATAAGTGCCAAGACAGGACGGCCATCTACAAGCCAGGCAGAGTCCTCAGAAGAAACCAACCCTGCTTACACACTGGCTCAGACACCTTGCCTCCAGAACTGAGAGAAAGTGAGTTTCTGTTATTTAAGCCACCTGGTTTGTAATATTTTGTTATGGTAGCCTTTGCAAAATTTGCAAACCTCTCTGAGACTTAACTTCTTCACTTCTAAAATAATGGTCTCTACAATTAGATGAGGATGAATGAGAAAATACATATAAAAGGACATCACAGTTATGATGACATAAAAGTCATTCAAAAACACAAACCACAACTTTTTTTTACCTTCTTTCTAGAATTTAACTGTCATTATCATAGCTAGCTATACCAGATCTCTAACAGAGTTCAAATAGGAAATGGTTTAGAATCATACAGACCTAAATAAATTTGAAGTAATTCAAAGGTGGCCTAATATTAAGCATTCAACAAATGTTTGCATCTCTCTGGAGAGTAGACAGCAAGTTGCATGGTTATTAGGCTTGTTTTATGTTTCATTATATGCTGCTCCCTCTGCTTGGAATTCCTGTCTTCACATGGCTGGTTCCCTCCAATTATTCCCTGTCCTCTCCGATATCAGTCACCAGAGAAGTCTTCCTTGACCACATTGAGTACCAACCCTGACCCAAATCACTTCCTGCCTTTCCTTGTCCTCTCTTGTCTTCATAGCACTACCACTAAACATTTCTCAAATAGGGCCTCCCCTGGTGGCGCAGGTGGTTGAGCGCCGCGCTGGGAAGCTGTCCGCAGACTCTGCAACACTGGTTCAATCCCGGCTGGCCAGCAAGGGTCCCACATGGCACAGCAGACCTCTCTTGTCGCGCCCACTGCTCTCCTCAGCAGTGTATTTCGTTAATCTGCCTGTTCTGTTCCCCACTCTGTCTCTGGTGAAGCCTCTCACCCTCCCTCTCATCTGGTCTGTATCCTGGTTCTTGTATAAAATAAATAAATAAATCTTAAAAAAAATTCTCAAATATTTCTTTCACGGTTACATACAATGATATACCAAACTCGATGAGAACAGGGACCTTAATGTTTTCATTATTGTTTCCCAGAGCTTGGATCAAAATAATTGGTTACTAAATAGCCAGTGAATCAAAGAAGAGATGACTGATTGGGAGAAACTCTTTTATCTGAGTCCTGGGGAAGGAGTTGAGTGTATGAACAGCTAAGTGTTGCTGACTTGGAGTCTAGGGGCGTGGCTCCCTGGAGAAAAGAGATACTCAGCTGCTATAGGAAAGACTAAATAGTTGGTAAATAAAAAGCAGAATGATATGGGGTCATGCCATGGGGGGGTACATGCCATTGGTAGAGCCCCTCAACCTCTCTAAGCCTACTCTCAGCATGAAATATAGGAGGTACTACTACTACCCTGTAGAATTGTTAGATTAAATGAAGAAATGTCTTTAAAGTGCATGGCAAATAGGAGAACAATACATAGTGTCAATTATTTTTTTTTAATTAATAAATTTTATTTTTATATTCCCCATACAATTGCAATCCCCCCATTCTGACCCCAATCCCTCCCCTCCTGCCCCCCACCCCTCAAAAAGTGTCTCTGGTTCATAGTTTTTGTTGATTTTGATTTTCACTTTCTTATAGTTATTCATTTTCCTGGTCCCTTATTTAAGTTTTCTAGATTCCTGCTATGAGTGAGACCATCCGGTATTTTTCTTTTTCTTTCTGGCTCATTTCACTGAGCATGATCCCTTCCAGCGCCATCCATGTTGCTGCAAATTGCATGTGTTTATCTTTTTTGAATGCTGAGTAATATTCCATGGTATGTATGTACCACATCTTCTTGATCCAGTCATCTATTTTTGGGCATTTGGGCTGTTTCCAAAGCTTAGCTATTGTAAATAGTGCTGCTATAAACATAGGGGTGCAGGTGTTCTTTGGAATTGATGTTTCTGTGTTCTTTGGGTAAATACCTAGGAGTGGAATTGCTGGATCCTGTGGAAGCTCTATGTTTAGTAGGTCCAGAAATCTCCACACAGCTCTCCATAGTGGTTGGACCAGTTTGCACTCCCACCAACAGTGCAGAAGAGTTCCTTTTTCTCCACAACCTCGCCAACATTTGTTGTTGCTAGTTTATTTAATATGTGCCATTGTCACTGGTGTAAGATGGTATCTCATGGTAGATTTGATTTGCATTTCCCTGATTGCAAGTGATGTTGAACATTTTTTCATATGCCTGTTGGCCATTCGCATTTCCTCTTCAGAGAAGTTTCTTTTAGGCTCTTCTGTCCATTTTTTGACTGGATTATTTTCTTTGTTGTTGTTGAGTCTCATCAGCTCTTTGCAGATTTTTGTGATCAGTCCTTTATCATTAGTGTTGTGTGCAAAAATGTTCTCCCAGTTGGTGGGGTTTCTCTTTGTTTTTGTTATTGTCTCGTTTGCTGTGCAGAAGCTCTTTAATTTGATGTAGTCCCAGCTGTTGATCTTTGCCTTCACTATCACTGCTTTGGGTGATGTGTCTGTAAAGATGTCTTTGATATGCAAATCACATAGTGTTTCGCCTATATTTCCTTCTATGTATTTTATGGTTTCAGGTCTTATGTCCAGTTCTTTAATCCATTTTGAGTTGATTTTTGTATATGGTGTGAGGTAGTGGTCAAGCTTCATTCTTTTGCATGTAGCGACCCAGTTTTCCCAGCACCATTTATTGAACAGACTTTCTTTGCTCCAATGCATAGTCTTTGCTCCTTTGTCAAATATTAGTTGACCATAAATCTGTGGGTTTATTTCTGGATTTTCTATTCAATTCCATTGGTCTGTATGTCTGTTCTTGTTCCAATACCATGCAGTTTTGATGATTATGGCTTTGTAGTAGAGTTTGAAGTCTGGGAGTGTGATGCCTCCATTGCCTTCTTTTTTTTTTTTCAGGAGAGAGTGTCAATTATTTTTAATAGAGAAACTATAGGGCAAGATATTCTGTATCTTGACCTAACACAAGGAGTGTAAGGTAAGTATAGAAACCCGGTAGCCATGCAGACATCCCAAGAGCAAGTGATCTTGCCCCATCTGGAAAATGTTGACCAGACTTCGGATCAGGAGCCCTGGCCCTGTGGGTCCTTCTTGACTCGATTGGCCTACCTTAGATGAAATGAATCCTGGAGGAGCCCACAGATTCTTTTATCAGCTGAAGCAACTTCATGCTAATGAAAATTGCCCAACTTGAGAAGAAAGTTATTGAAATAGTTTAATATTTGATGACCTCATACTAATATCATGAGAGGAGTGCTTTTAAAAGTGCCCAAAGGCATATTTCAGCAGCATCAGTCACCTTCAGTGCCAAGCTGCTATGACATTTTTCTTCTGTAACTTGAGGAAGACTCACAAAGCATCCTATGTTGATTTATGCTGATTTCAGCAGGCGCACTCGGGGTAGCGCCCGTTTGAAGGATGTGTTCAGGAAGTGTGCAGGTGTTCCTCACGCTCTATTCTGATGACATGTTTGCTGAGTGATGACAAGTCATCATTTTCCCATGAGCGGCTGCCCAGTCCTTTCTCAGATGTCTGAATCATGCGAGGCTTGGAGCCATATTGCCAGCAATCATCTGGAAGTTCAAGGTGCCGTGAGCATCCTCTCCCTGTGGCCTCTCTCTTTCCTAAACCATGCCAAGGAAAAAAATCCCAGAACCCAAGTGTAGTAAAGTACAAAAAGAACAGAGGAGGACAAAGACATTCTTTAATCACACACAGGAGAACGATTAAGACATCTTGTATTTCATGCTTGCAACATTTCAGTCTTTGCCCTGCCTTGTCTGATACTCTCCACACAGCTGCTGAACCTTTGTGGTTCATATTCAAGAATCTTCCAGACAGCCTCTTTTTTACCCTGCACTCTCTTTACCAAGTAGGGATCCTATAGAGCCTGACAGATAGTGCCTTTTCCGTAGAGCACTTGAACAGAACAGGAAAAAATAAGTTGATTTTCCATTTTCCTCTGAACAGGAAAGCTGAGATAAAAAAATTCTGTATTCACCATCCCAAAGGGTCCATCCTTCTGCCCATGTATTACTCCCAACCAAGTGCAGTCCTCATCTTCCATCTTGTATTCAGGCTTTAGATAGCAAATTTTGTAACGTTAATGCCTTTTCATAATCCTCTTACTCACTACCCATCATTCCCCCAAATGAGGTGAAGCTATAACTTGGCTAAGAATCTTCTTATGTGGGATCTCCTCTCCTGCATATCCCAGATCTTCCCCTTATATCACATACACAGAATTGACCAAGTTTTCTGTTTATGTCCCTGGCATGTGCTGTATTAAGTCTGTAATGCAGTGATTCTCAACCCTAGAGAGTGTTTTGAGATTCCTTGTCCCAGAAAAACTTGGGAAATCTCTGGGGGTGACACTGAAAATGTCTCAGGTGACTTTGAAGTGCAGTCAGTCCTGAGTACCACCAGATTGTTAGCTTTGGCTGCACATTAAAGTATTTGAGGGAGTTCTAAAAGTCACAGTGCCCAGTCCACACTAAGAGCCATTACATAGGAATCTTAATGCATGGACATTTCATCAGTTTTTTTGCGAATTTCCCCAGTAGCTTGCAGTGTTGAGTAGCACTGCATCTTTCCTACAATCTCTGGATAACTTTTACTCAATTTTTAGTTCTCAGCCTAGATACAACTTTTTGAGAAGCCTTCTGTGAGGCAGAGTTCTGGACCGGCCATAATGCTCTTGCTCAGTGACAATGTTGCTTGACTTCCTGTCTATTCTTGGGTGTCACTGCTAGTGGTGAGTCCTCTGAGGACTAGGACCATGTGGAGTTCTCAGCGCCTAGGACACGGCCTGTCATAGTAAGTGTGTTGTTCCAAGCAATGTATCTTCTGGGCCAGGCATTGTGCTAGGGGAACCAAAGGGTTTCTGTTTTCAGGGAGTCTCCAAAGCTTTCCCATTGCCCATTCTTTCTAGAGACAAAGTGTGGCAGCAGTCCTCCAACCTCTTCCTCTTACCCAGAAACAGGGGACAGATGCCTACCTACTTTCTGGTTTTATAGCATGCTCCTCCAACAAAAGACCATGGAGACATATTTCCGACCCTAAGAATAGAGTTTTCCTCATTAGGTCTCCAAACTAAAAATAAAAAAGTGAGAACACCAGTGCACATAATATATAAAGGCTAATTTACAGAACAGATTCTAAACATACCTGCTCCAATTTAAATCATTTCTATGAGCATAAGCAGGCTTGGTCCGGAAGGCTCTAAATGCACGCTGTGAACAGTTGACTTGAGACACTTTTGGAGTTTTTGATGGCATTTTATATGAAAATTGGAGATCACCATGACAAATAGAAACTGAGTAAATTAGTCTACTAGGAATAGCACACATATCCTTACTTTTAATCTCCACCAAAAAAATACTTCTTTTCAGACATAAGAAGATTCAAGTCCAGGTTCAGCTGTGTGAACTTGAACAAGTTACTTATTTTTTCTGAACTTCAGTCACCTATCCTGTCACTTAAATGTGGACAATTGAATTGTCTCCCTCATAGGGTTGCTGTAATGATCAAATGAGATCCTGTTGGTATTTAGCATAGGGTCTGGTGTATAGTCGTTAGATAGTAAATATTTGCTATTGCTTTTATATTCTTTAGTCAAAAGTGGGAGGTTCAGGATATAATTGGTTCTAATGTAGAATGGACTGGACAAAAACCAGGGGTTTGCCTGGAGACTGTGAGCTCATGGTGGTGGTGGTGCATGTTGAGTAAGCTGTCTCTTTAAAAGACTTTCCATGAATACACAATAGTTTTAATTTCTTGCACCCTTCATTGTTTTCTTTTTCCTTTCCTCCTTACATCTGAACATTATGACGAGTAAATCTCTGGAGATAATTTGTCACATTTAAATATTAGGTGCAGGAACTGTCCAGTCTCTTCAGCTTTTCAATAATGGATCATTGACCTGACACCACCACTGTCACTGGATTTCTCTCAGAATCATATTTATAGGACTCTTTTTTTACAAAGTAAATGGAAGTGAATAATTATGTAGGTAATGATCATGGGATAAATCAAGCTCTTTAGAGTATTAGAAATATGAAGGTCTGTCTCCTATGATTTTTAAAGTACCTTCACCTTCAAAAAAAGTTATCTATTGCAATGATGCTACTGCAGCTATTTAAGTTGAAACATCCTGTTTTTATTCCACTGAAAAGGAAGGCCTGTGCCAGAGCTAATTCAAAGCCATGTTAACCACTGCATAGATCTTGATTTATTTAACATTTCCAAATTCATTTATTTATTGTGGTACTGTTGTTTTATATCCTTGCTAATATTTTAACAATATAGAATTTCTCTCCTCAGGTGTGGTCATCATATTTTGCCTACCACCAAATCACCATTGTCCTTTACTATAGTATATTGTGCTCTCCCCCCTTTCCTTCCTCTTCTGACACAGATCTTTAGCTTCTTAGTTTCTCGAAGCTTTGGAAGGAACCAGTTTTCTGGTTTCACATTCACACTGATGGAGTAGATATTAATAATGGCAAGAAATCAAAGATAGAGTTTTTCCATCATTGGACCATGGGAACTGAGGTTTTCATACCAAAATCAAGCAATTTATCTCCATCATCGCTGCCCTTAGCTCCCTGGTCCATTCTGATTATGTTTTCATTGTCATTAGTGAATTCAATGTCACAAAAATCTCATTCTTGAGAATCTCATCTACAGTAATCCTAATTGCTTTGACTATGAGAATTCTTCTTGTTCTCTCAGGTATTTGATTTATTGCACTTTTAACTCATAGGAAAAACCTCATTCTTGGTCCCATTGTTCTTGTGGGTTTTTATCCTTGCTTGAATTGTATGATTGTTTAAGTAAGTCTATTTGCCATGATACATCTGTTTGAGTTTTATGTAGTTCTCAATGACACCACATTAGTCACTCTAGGTAAACAGTTCTCCATATCACTCACCATAGAGTAGATTATCTGTTTGACATCAGAGGCCAAAGTCCTGTCCCAAGAAGGAATTTTAAATGTGTACAATATCTTTTTATCCTAGACATTGGCCATGATAGTTTAAGATTTTACCAACCTTATTGAGCTTAATTTTCCCTCTTACTGACTTTATACTAGGCATTTTAAAAAATAGTGGGACTTCTCTTATCAGATGTTTTATCTTTCTGTTCTGGTTTCTCTCCCTCCTCCCCACCACTTTGACTTGTATGGTTATATTCCTTTGCCCACATCATCCACTGTAACCAAGCATGTACAAACAATAGAACTTCGTAGGCAATGGAAATACACTTACAAGTACATTATTATATAAGTATACCTATGCATATATATAGTTACACATATATGTGTATCTGTGTGTACTTTCCATTAAGATAGCCTCTAGCCGCATGAGGTTATTAATCACTTTAGTTACAGCTAGTGAAACCAAAGAAATTCATTTTTAATTTTAGTTAATTCCAGTTTAAATAACCTATGTGACTCATGGCTACTGTATTGGTCAACACAGTTCTGTTACTTATGAGTTTATTTAGGATACAACAATAACAGCTAAGGAGCTGTCCTAGGCCCATGAGGCCCAGTTGTCTTCCATGAGCCTGAGGAGACCCAACCAATCACTTTGTATCTTGGAGAAGAGAATTGAAGGTGGAAAATAACCAACTTTTCCTGCTAGTTGTCCTTTTATTTCTTCTTTAGATGAATTAACAACTCTTTTTGTTTATTACTTAGATGCATGTATTATGTAAATTATTCACAACTGTCCTAAAAGATAGTCATTTTCCACATTTTATAGATGAGGTTCAGAAGAAAGAAGTAACTTGCTTGACTTTGCAGGGTAAGAAGTGATAGAATTGGAATTATGGTGGATAATGTCTCTATAAAATCTCACACATGTCCTTCTCACTATGTCCAGGCTCTCTTCTGTGATACAGGTCTAACTTCACTGTCCTCACAGCACATTCCAAGCACTGCCTGCTACCCAACAATCCTGACTTTTAATCTGATTACCTATGATTCCTTTCATAGTTCATAGTTTTTTTCTTTTTCCACATATTTCTTTCCTAAGTTTATTTTCAATCTTACATGTTTCCCATAAAAGGAAAACCTTTTACTTGGTTTTCCTGCCCCATCTAGCTGGCATTGCATGTGTTAAGCTATTCAAGATCATATTTCATTTCCTTACTAAGCATAACTAAGCTTTCAGTGTAGTTCCACAGATTCCTGACTCAGTTTCCCAGGAAACTGAGTATTTATACTTGAACACTGATAACTCAGTTTGCCAGAAAACTGAGTATTTATATTTGAACACGGATAACTCTACTTTATAGTCTTTTCCTGAAACTCACCAATATCCTTTAAAAAGATGGGGTACTCTTTCAGAGGACTACCCCTTTTTTTTCTATTTTTTTAACCATCTGTTTGCAAACAGATTGTATAAAATCCAATGCACAAACACTCTGCTCGTCCTCAAAATTCATCATTTTGCTAACAAATAGAGTCCAGAATGATATATTCAATTCACAGCAAACATATCAGGAACTCACAGGGATAGAAACATAGAAGCTAGTTCAACGAGAAGCCTAGAGTTAAGGCACAATTCCCAAAAGTATTGAACAGTCACCAATTCCTAACAAAATCAGACATTTATTTCCAAGCAGTTCTTGGAAATGAAACTAGACAAAACTGGAATTACTATTTCAGACCACACACCCAGGCTGCTTCTTACCATGACCTGGCATTCGGAATTTCTCCAGACTAAAGCAGTTCATTCTTTTACTACATGGCCCACAAGGACAGTGAGTGAAGAGTAGTAACAGAAATGGTAATCTTTTATTTTCTTTGCCATAGGTATGGCCAGATTCTGAAAATACTCTGACAGTAGCTTACAAATGTCTCCAGGCAGGGGCTGATCTAGGATTCTTACAATCTGAGCAGTATATAGTGGTTGAAATGTGCTCTGTAAACAGGATTGGGAAAGGTTTGATTGAAGTCAGTTCTCTTGTGGGATTGCTGAGAGGTTTCTGTGGCAGTTTTTTCCAGACAACTCATCCTTGGTTAAGATCTGAGTTATCTTCCTGAGTCAAAGAGTATTTTAGAATACGGGAAGTCAACAACTTTATCTTCTAAGGTTTCTTCATTGTTTGCGTAAAGCAAACTTCCATTTTACTACATACTTTACATGGAACTTCCTTTTAAGTCTTCACTGGATTTTTTATCACCCTCCTGCAAGGTCAACAGAAGCTGCCCCCACATAGAAAAACATGTTCCATTTTTTTAAAAGATTTATTTATTTATGCATACAAGAGCTGGGATATAAACCAGAGATTCTGGGGGGTGAGAGAATTCACCAGAGAGAGAGCGGGGAACAGAACAGGCAGACTGACTGAAATACACTGCCGAGGGGAGCAGCAGACAAGACAGGAAAAGTCTGCTGCGCCATATGGGTTTCTTTCTGTCCGGCCAGGGCTTGAACTCATGCTGCATAGGCTGCGGATTGCTTCATAGTATGGTGCTTAACCCCTTGCGCCACCAGGGAGGCTCGAAAAATATGATCCATTTTTGAAAAGCAACAAGAGCATGCTGTATAAATGTAGATCCAGGCTTTTTCTCAGCACATCTCATCACTTCTCATGTAGAAAATTTAGGAGACCCTGGAAGAGCATTGGTAAGCCCAATGTTAATATTCAGGTCCACTAATATGAAAAAGAAGTGGAATAGACCAAGGGGTTCAGTTATGGGAACAACATGTAAAGACTTTTGAAAACACTATAAACAAATAGCAGTAAAACTATCTTCATTTCCTAGGTTTTCCATAACCAATTACTATGACCACAAAATGGGTTTTTTAACGTTAACAGAAATATATTCTTGCACAGTTCTGGATTGAAGAAATCTAAGTCAAGTTGTTGGTAGTGCTGGAAGTTCTACAGAGGAATCTAGTCTGTGCCTCTGTGCTAGCATCTGGAGGTTGCCCTCAACCTTTGGCCTTCCTTGTCTTGTAGGGGCAGCATTCTAATCTCTTTTCCACAATCTCTAAATGTCATGCCAGTTCACAGTGACAGGCAACTCATGATCGTCTTCCTCTTGTGTCTCTTTGTCTTCATATGGCCTTCTTTTAAGGATGTGTCATTTAGATTTAGGAACCACCCTAATCCACTATGACTTCATCTTAATTATTTATACCTGGAGAAAATCTTTTTCCAAATAAGGTCCCATTCTGAAGTTCCAGGTAGACATGAATTTATAAGACACTATTCTTTAAAAAATATAGCTATTCCCTTATCTCAGAGTTCTATATGGAGACTTGTGGCATGATGAAAAGTAGTTGGATTGGGAATTTGGAGCCCTGGTTATGCTACAAACTTGCTCTGACCTTGGATGTGTCTGCACTGTAGTCATTCACAAAGGAATGAGGGGGTTGGAGAGTTCAGAAGCCCTTATCATGAAATCCCTAAAGGACTTCAAAGCCTCCATTAATCTTCTAAAATTGTACGCAATTTGTCCTGTCTGGTATGCTTACACTTTCATCAAAATTGAAATTCCTGTCTTTCCTGACGTTCCTCAAGGGATCTTTGAGCCAAAAGTCTAAAGACAATTGCACCAAATCATCTGTGAAGTTCACCAAAGCATTCTGATTTCTGGGTTTATATTTGATCTGTTACTGTGTTCTCTCAATTTCATGACACATTCAGAGTTTTAAGACCGTGTGTTAAAAGTCTGGTCTTTTAAGATCATTTTATTTTGAAATGCTTCTGACTCATTGATTTCTAATCTCCTTTTTTTCTGGATAGCCCACACATGGATTAGTTTCTACTTTGCTCATGTTTTATGCAATAGAAAATGTAAATGAAACTCAGAACTGGGAGAAAACAAGCTAATGTTAGCATACGCAGAAGAAAGAAACACAGTTGAACATATTTACAGCTAGATAGTCAGGGCTTGGTATCAAAGCAGAGACTCCAGCTGGTGAAAGGAAAGAAGCAGGAGAAAGGAGGAAATGCTGGAGGTTATGCTGCTGCATTTGGAATTTTATAGCAGGACGCACTTCCCCTCAGAATCTGGAATATCTCTCTGTTGACATTTACTTCAGTGTTCCCCTGGTAAAATACTAAATAATTCTCTCTGATGGCCACTGTCATCAGGCTGCACAGGCTCTACCTACTATGTTTTAAAAGAATACATCCTCTCAGTGAAAAGAAAGGGAATCAGTGTGCATAGTTTGAGATGGAGCTCTTAATCAAATTGGCCAGGAATTGAATTCCAGGCAGGTAAGATTTAAAAATCTAAGAAAATAGAATTGATATTTAAGTTTTAAATAAAATGTGTTGGGTAGAGTAGTATATACAACAGAAGGGACACTTCCATCCAGAAGATACAGGAGATTACAGGGGATTGTGTGGTCATTGACCATCTTGTTGCAAAAACCTTTTAAAGACTTAGAGCCCATCCATATCAGTTTCACTTGAAAACTCAAGCCAAAATTGACTTTACTATTTTGGGTTCATTATTTTAGTTCTCAGGTTCAGCAGTTCCCTTTCTGGATAGACAAATAGTAATCAACCAAAAAGCTTGCAACTAGTTTACTTTGTATTAGGATGGAGTCTAGATGTAAAAGGAATTAAAACAAATAAAACACTCACACACACACACACACACACACACACTTTCTTCCCCAAATTAGGACAATGAAGAGCACATTACCTAGATGAGAGCTTTCTTTCTTTTCTTTTTTTTTAAAGATTTATTGATTTTTATGCAAGAACCAGGGTACAGGCCAGATGTGCAGGAGGGCGAGAGAGTGGGGAACAGAACAGGCCGATTGACTGAAATGCACTGCTGAGGGGAGCAGCTGGTGAGACAGGAGAGGTCTGCCTCACCATGTGGGTTGCTCCGCGGCCAGCGGGGATGGAACTGGCACTACAGAGGCTGCGGACAGCTTCACAACATTGCGCTCAACTGCCTGCGCTACCAGTGAGAGCCCTAGGTTTGAGATGGAGCATTTAATCAAATTGGCCAGGAATTGAATTCCAGGCAGGTAAGATTTAAAAATCTAAGAAAATAGGATTGATATTTAAGTTTTAAATAAAAGGTGTTGGGTAGAGTAGTATATACAACAGAAGGGACACTTCCATCCAGAAGATACAGGAGATTACAGGGGATCATGATGAGAGCTTTCTAAGAGGGGATCTTAACCAAGAAAACTGAATGTTCTAACAGGGGATCTTAACCATGAAAATTAAATGTTCTGTGAATAATTTCAAGTTCACAGTTTTTCATTAACTTTACTTTTTGTAATTCTTTAGTCAAATAAAGTCAATTTAATTTAAGTAATTTGTAATCACATTCTGCCCTCCATTACAGTTTTCTTATATTTTTGTTCTTTTTTTAATCTCTAAAAAAATCACAATTCAGAGGCCATTACAAAGCAACTGGACCTGAAGCTAAGGATTTGCATCTTACACATCTAATTTCCTGAACCTTGACCAATTCGATGACAGTGAATCACTCTGACAGAGATAAGTTCTAATTTTTCTTTAGTGCCCTTGCTCCCTTGTTTCAAAATTTCAATAGGCGATGGAGTCCATTGTCTAAAACACAATGTCTCAGTTGAAAGGCAAGGCAGACTGGGGAAGGTTTTATCCTACCAACTTGAGTATGCCAAGTGGCAAGGCTGTTCAGGTGTTAAATGTGAAAATGTGTTGATACCCCGAGGAAGGAAGAGTGGCCAAGGAAAACTGCAACAAAGTTCATATCAGAGAATATTTTCTAAATTGGGAAGTTTCTGCAAAGGAGCTAGAAAAATCCATTGACAGAAACACTTTGAAAGAAAGCGGCCAAAATGAAAAGGAAGCTTATCTTACCCTTACAGAAAATTGATAATAAAGATATCTTTAATAACTCTAGGCTATTTGTGTGATGGAAAAGAAATACCGAAGCTATTAAAATATTTACTTAGGTATTCTAAATGACCTTGTGTGGTGCTTAAAATCGAATTGATTAAAAAATTTTAACACTTTCCTAGATCTGAATTATGTCACAGATCTTTGTTTTCTTTAAGATCTTCCACACATGTTGGTGATCCTGTACTTTCTACTTGGTCTAAGGAATCTTAAATAATAAATTGGTTACTATTAATGAAACTTCTGTTTCTTTCCCTTAAAATGTTACTACCCTAACAATGAATTTGGGCATTAAAGATCAGGTTTCCCTGGAGATAAAATGTCAGCTAGTAATAATAACTTAAACAATTCTCAACATCGACTGGTACAAAGCCACAATAAAAATTTCCTAGTCCACATAACCATTCATATTAATCAATGTTTATCTAAAGACCCATATAATTGGTAGAATTCTGAAGCTCACTAAGACTTGAAAAAGCAAGATAAGATGTTTAGAAATACTCCAAGTCAATATTTGTAAACTTCTCCCCTATAGAAATTTTGTGTTTGATAATATCTTGCCATGCTGAGTTGTGTTGGGCACTGTAGGAGGTTGAGCAATTTCCATTGCCTCCATCAAATAGATGCTGTAGCACCTCCAATTGAGTCAACCAAAAATGTCTTCATATACCGCCAAATGTCCCCTCTCAGGCAAAGTCAACCCTATTTGAGAACTACTGCTTTTATTTTTTGTTATTTCACATATTTTATTGTATTTTCTAAAATTGAGGTAACATTATCTAACAACATTGTATAGTTCAGGTACAGGAAACCTCTTCAGATATGTGTCACCACACCACACCCACCAGGAAGGGCCCCATTGTCCTCCACTATAATCCACTGGGCTCTTTCCTCCTTTTGCTCCTTACCTCCTTCCCCACCTCATAGCCCCAGTTCTATAGGCAGATTTCTAGGATGTGTCTGCTCTTTAGTTTTGCTTCTCTATAGAATATTCTCCATAGTCTACATTCAGCATTTTGTTTTTCTCCTTCTGACTTATTTCACTTAGCATAATCCCCTCCAGTTCCATCCAGGTTGTTACAAATGGCAAGATTTCATGTTTGTTTGTTTGTTTATAGCTGAGTATTATTCAATTGTGTATATATATTCACATCTTCTTAATCCACTCATATGTAATTGGACACTTAGAACCATTGCTTTAGGTCATGGCAGAAAGCCAAAATAATTCACCTTGAAACCCCATTTTTTCTTTTTCTCTTAAAGTTTTTCATAATAGCTTTGGAAGACTCCACTTTTCCTCCTTTTATTACTGAAAATTTGACAAGTCTTTGACAACTTTGTATTTTTACTGCCATTATTTATTTAATCTTATAAATTCCTACCTACTTGCCTCATCCAGTACCCATCTAAGCTACTCAGCCCTGTTCTAACCTCTAAGGGGAGTTAAAGGCTACCTCCTTTTCAAAGCAGTGGTCTTTTTTCTGTACTCACTTTTGTCTTGCCACCACGGCCCTTGGGCTGCTGCCTTCAGGACTGGAAGAAGGCTTTATCCTCGTACACTGGCTTTATCCAAAGCTAGGATTTTTGTATCCTACACTAACCAGCTGGAGGACTTCAGTGAATGCTTTGAAGGGATGTTCCAGAAGTTTATGGATGAGGGAGGAGAGGTTTAGAGACTCCCACTATCTGGGCCACTTGAACTTAAACAAGACAAAGGGACTCACTGTTCACTGACTAATTTTTTTTTTTAAATGGTAAGTTTTTATTTTTCTTTTTACAGATTTATTTATTCATGCATACAAGAACTGGGGTACAGGTCAGATGTGTGGGAGGGTAAGAGGATTCACCAGAGACAGAGTGGGGAACAGAACAGGCAGATCCACTGAAATACACTGCTGAGGGGAGCAGTGGGCGAGTCAAAAGAGGTCTGCTGCGCCATGTGGGATTCTCCCTGCCTGGCCAGGATTGAGCCTGCGCTGCAGAGGCTGCGGACAGCTTCACAGCGCTGCGCTCAACCGCCTGAGCCACCAGGGGAGGCCCTTTACTGACTAAACTTGATTCTTTTTCACATACAAACTCAGACAGGATCCTAGTGTTAAGAATCCCTTAAGTTGACTGAGGCAACTTCAATTAAAAAAAAAAAATTGCAGGGCCTCCCTGGTGGCGCAGCGCTTGGACGCTGGGTTGCGAAGCTGCCTGCAGCTTTTGCGGTGCTGGTTCGATCCCCGGCTGCTCCCCTACCACCAGAGGAGGGTCCCGCATGGTGCGCAGACCTCTCCTGCCAACCGCTGCTCCCCTCAGCAGTGTATCTCGGTCCTTCTGCCTGTTCTGCTCCCCGCTCTGGCTCTGGTGAATTCTCTCACCCTCCCTGCGCTTCTGACTGTACCCAGTGCTTGTATAAATAAATAAATAAATCTTTAAAAAAATATTGCAAGAAAAAAATTAAAGTTGTGTGTGTGTGAGAAAGAGAGAGAGAGAGAGATTTATTATCACATCACAACTTATTAGAAGCTCCTGAGAGTGTTTTCTTCAATGCTTTTGAATATATAATGGGCAAAGAAAAGTAAACTAGGTCTTTTCCCTCGTTTATCTTGCCACTTCTCTCCTATGTTTACGTCTGAAGTTTAGAGGTACAAAGACTAAATTTTATTTGCATTATTAAACATGAGTGATTGCTTGTCATCTTGTTTACCCTGAAAGCAAGTCTGTTCTATCCTGCAGCTTTTGAATCTGTTACCACATCTAATACTAGTGTAGAACTTGGATTCTGTCAAAACACCAAAGTGATGACAGTTTACGGTACTAATAGCATAGTTACCATTTACTGTATGTTTACTCTGTGCTTATACAGTTCTCACTGAAACCCTATGAATAGGTACTATCACTCCATTTTTGAGACAAGGAAACTGAGGATTAGAAAGAACAGGGTCACATACTTTAAATGGTCAAGTCAGAATTCAGACCCAATTGTGATTAGCTTAACACATGTATTCATAGATAGGTAAGTAGATCAAGAGATCAACAGATGTACCTATGATGGTACAGGGTGCCCCCCCCAGGAATTCACTGATAAAGACACCTTAACATGAAAGTTGGCTCCCAAAGGCAATCTACAAAGAAAGGACCCTCTTTTCCTACTTAAGAGGTGTCTCTCACAGTGGGAACCAATGAGTACCTGCTGAATATCTTGCAATGTTGAAGAAACAGATTCATGAGTCTTAGATCAGAACTAAAGATTCAGAATCTCTGGAGTGGTTGGGAAGCAGGCCTAGTATCAGCATTTTTAAAAACTCAAATGATTCCTTTTTTTTTCCATTTTGGTGATACAGTATACAAGTATGGAGTACAGAATGTAATATGTTGAGATATTACAGCTCATGTGCTTTTAAGCCCTTCACTTTTGGGGTATAATTATGTGAAAATATAGTGTTTTCACAGTCAAATAACAAGTGCATGAATAGTATAAGTTATGTCCTAGAGGATCACAAATATGTGGCATACTTTATATAACTGAAAAAATAACATCTGATTTGGAAGATTAAATGTTTTCAAATCATCTCACGACCTGCTCATACCTGGAACTTTGTACATACATTGATAAATAGTAAAAGCTTTCAGTGTTCCTGGATTTCTGTTCGTTACTAAACAACAATAAAAACACCACTTTCTTTTTCCATTTAACTCTAATATTTTTACTGCATATTGTCTTGTATATGTGTATTATACCTGGTAAGTTTATATTCTCCTTTTGGTAAAAAGGACCTTCACTGATTTACACAAAAGTAAATAGTGGTAAAGGCATTGAAAGCTGAAAACCTTTTATTTCCTGAAGAACTAGATATAGGAAGGTGTTGGAATAAACCCTCCAAAATTCAAATATATGCACATAGACAACCAAAAATGAGAATAGCCATGTTAATATTTGGGGATTAAAACAGTTTTTGAAATAAATTTGGTAATTTGACACTTCTCCTTCAATTATACATATAAGGATTAGGCATTATGTAAAGCCAGAATGGCAAAGAACAAAAATTACTGAGTGGACTTGAATGTACAACTGACTTTTTTGGTTAAGAGATTAGCAACTTACCTGACAATGTTCTGTTATATACATTTAACAGATTATATATTATGAAATTAAAATCAAATTATTCTTTTGCCCAGGAGAGTTCCTGAACCACTGACCTAAGGTGACAAAAGAGATTTACTTATTGCCTGGTTGTGTTTGGTTTTGTCCACCATATTCTCTCAGCCTCCAGGAGGAAGGGTGTATGGATTTCTTCAGCAAGCTCCCTTGCCCCTGAGCTCTGGGTGGGCTCAGGTACAGGAGGAAGGGGGAGGTCATTAACCGGAGATCAGAGGAGGAAGAAAAGTGAAGACTAGATCTTCAGTCCTCAGGATCCCCTTCTGTACAGTCACTGCAGATTGACTGACTCTTGCTCCCCAAGCCACAGCACTGGCTAAACAGCTCTCGTCACAAAAGACAACCTAGATGCCAAGAACCATACCCTCTCATTGTCTGTTTAGATCCTGATGGTAAATGTTCCTTCCTACTGATAGCTCTAGGGTTTCACACTGTCTTCTCTTGGTTTCTTGAAAGTCTGTATACCTCTTTGTGCCTAACCCCTTGTTAAATTCTCCAGTGTCTTCATTTAAGGTTACCTTCTGGTTTCTAGCAGAACCCTGATTCATACCCTGACACACATGACTTAAATATGTATAACTTGTTCACATCTTCTGTTAGTCTTTCTACATTGCACCCATTAGGGGACTAAGTGCCCGTGTTGCTTTTATGGAAATTATAGAGCTACCCCTTCCAGCAACTATTATCCTTATGAGATACATATAAATGAAGTGGTTAAGCTACTATAAACTTCTAGTTAATGTTAGCTCATGTCCCCTAGTCATCATTGATGTAATTCCTTATTCTTTGCCTTCCTCTCTCCTCTGGCCATTTACCAACCATTCTTCCCATCAGAATACCCTTTCTTATCCCTTGCAAATCTTATTCCTGATTTGCAAAATCTCATTGGTACTTAGAGTGTTCACTGTGATCTACTCTGTCAATCCCCATAGTCTCCAAGTCACGTGTTTTCTGTCAGCCTGGGCCCCAGACTTTTATGATTGGCTTCCAAATTGACCCTCTTTTTTCTACTGCCCCAACTTGCTGGCATCTCCAGACATAACCCTCAAAACCTTCCTGAACTAATTTTCAGTTTTATGGGAACCTGTCACTTTTCAGCTTCTATAGATTGTCCCTATAATCCAATCATTTTCTAACCACAATTATGCTTGCTTCTAAACCATAATCTCTCACCATCTGGAACTTTGGAACTCCAATCTTAGAGAATCATTCTGCATTTACCCTCAGGTCAGCACACCTGTCCAACTATTCATGTTTCCAAGTATTCAGTCTAGCTGCAGCAAAATTTTTGTCCTTTAACCTAGAAAAAAGGTAGGGGAATAGATCTATTCCCTTGATTCCAAACATGTGCCAGACATTATAAGGCACTGATGATAATCAAGTCACATTCAAATCCGCAGGGAAGAGATAAATCAGGATCTGGGTGGATTTATAATATAAAAGTATATTATTTTCACAGTAAAATAACATTGGCATGAATAGTATTAGTTATGTCCTAGAGAACCACAAATATGTTGCAGACTTTATATAACTGAAAAACGTGTTCAATCATCTTTCATGGCTCTATAATAATCAACCTGTGAATTTTTGAAGAAGACAAAGTAGAATTGTAGAGGATGGCTGACCCATATCCTATAATTGAATCTCTACACAGATTGCTCAATGTTTATAGCCGAGGCACTATAAAGATTTTCAGTGGATTAGGATACCAACAAGGTGCTGCCAAACCCATTCTTGTGCAGTCTGGGACCCATGTTTTATCTTCACTAGGATAACTACTTACTGCCTCACGGTTCTGATTGCCTCAGTCTTAAATTTTGATTGAGCCCTTGCTTAAATGGAGTCCTGAAGTATCCAAGTATTGGTCATTTGGTAGCTTCCTGCAGGGTTTTCAGTAAATGTTGACTCAGGTTGTCTAGGCATCTTTACTATGTGCTCTGGGCCTTTAATCATATCATCTGGGGCAGTTGCCCTTCTTTGGGAAACCAATGTTAGTCCATAGTTACAGCTTCATTTGCTCTTTGTTCTATGCCTTGTGTCTCCAGAAAGAGGATCTATATTTTTTTTTGTTTGTTTGGAAAAGTCTTTTATGCTTCCTTTGTGAGAGCAAGAGTCTTCCTAGAGTATGCTGGGCAGTAATGGCTTAAAATGCAATGCTTCATCTTTGAAATTCCTGTGTCCTGGGGGTCACCCACACATGCCACTTACATATAAATGAATACTCTTGTCCAAAATTACACCTGTGTTGAAATTTGTTAAAATCTTGTTTTTCATATGAATTGTCACATGAAGATATGAAGTATGATGATTTAAGAGATTTTTCTAAAATAACCCAAACACTTTTCACATTTTGTCTTTGGGATCTGAGGGTACAAGAAACAATGCACCTAGCTAAGATAATTTCACCTGGTCCTAGGGACATAGATCTGTTGAGTTTTAAGAAAACTCCACTTAAGCCATACTTCTGATATGTGCATAACTCTTGATATCTGTGTAGAATTTAAAAGCAGTAATAGAAAGCTAGTAGTTTACAGAGTAAGTCCCTTAAACTCTCAGTAGCTATTTGAAGCTACAAATTTTAGTTATGCTTGTAGAAAGATACTCTTTCACTTCCAGGAAGGAGCAGGCAAATAAGTTGATTTTTTTTTTTTAACTTTCAAATAAGAGCTTCCTGGAAACCATCTATTTTCAGATTTCTAAAAGATGTTATCTATCACCTTCAATGGAAAACTCAACATTATCGTCACAAGTATGGCATCGTTAAATATTTGAGGACAATCTGTATCTATCTGTTCTGATTGCATCTGATGCTACATCTAGGTTAAATGACAGCCATAAAGAGTTTAGACATTGTGCCCCAAACTGTACTTATTATCTGTACTCCCTAGTGGAAATCTACTGAATTTTCTTTCCAGATTGCAATAAGGCCCCTCCTCTGGGAATCCCATTGTTGTGCTAGATAGGATCATGGTCGCCATCTTCTCTACCTTGTAACTCTGCTTCCTGCTCACAATTAATTCTTCCAAGAATGGACATTGATTCCAATCTAGGTAAGTCAGCGTCCCTTCTAAAGTACTTTGGAGTTCATCACCAGAAAAATACTTATCTATGTAAAATGTCAGCCTCGTAACCATGTTTTCTGCTACATCTACTAAAGAATCAAAATATGCAGACTACTGTAATAATCTCCTAAGTAGCCCTCCAGTAAGTATGGAACAGTGTGGTCCATCTATCATGCTGCTTATCTACCAAATGGGATATATTTTTATAAAAACAGATAGAATCATGTCATTCTACTGATGAAAATCTTGAACAGCCTTATAAAATGTAGCTTGCACATGGCTTTGTAAACTCATCTCCACATATTCTTTTTGTCCCATAGTCATCAACCTGTATATTCCCATCATATCCTCTCTGTGACCCCCAGATATAACTTCACAGCCAGTCATGCTGAACATCTCTTATTCTTCAAATGCACTTAGTATTTCCTGTTTAACTTTATGTACCCTCTGTCTGAAATATCCTTCCCCTGTTCTCCTTTTGGCAATTTTTTATGCATCCTTCAGGTCCTAACTCAAATGACTTCTCTTCCAGAAGCCTTTCATACCTTTTGTTCACTTCCCAACAGTGACCCGCTTCCTCTAGGAATCTTCTGTCAAATTCTTGTGGACAAACTAGTGGTTTCTCTTTCTTTCTATAACTATATCTTGCTCATGCCTGTGTTTAATATAATTATTAGTAGTTAACATAATTTTCTAAGTCTATGTTCATCTTCCTTTTCATACTGACAGTTCCTGTAAGACAGTACCATATCTTACATCCCAAAGCCAGCATACAGCTGTGTTGGGCACAGCATGAAAGATACACTCAATACATGTATGAATAGTTTATGTTTCTTTGGAGTATGAAATAGGAAGCAAGAGGTAAAATAGAGAAAAGGTTTTCAAAAGATTTCCAGAAAGGCAACTTAGGAGATAAAATTAAACAAGGGTTGGTGAAGGTATGGAGAAAAAGGAGATCTTGGACACTGCCAGTGGGATTATAGACTAGTCCAGCCCCTGTGGGAAATAGTATGGAGGATTTTCAAAACATTAAAAATAGAGCTGCCACTGATCCAGGATTACATACCTAGGTTTCTACTCAATGCAGAAACACTATTTTGAAGGATTATATGCAGCTGTATGTTCATTGCAGCACTATTTGCAATGACCAATTTTCGATTTTTAAAAAGTATATGAGTTGAGGACCAAATGTTGCTTATTTTTAGCAAAATGCAGCAAGAAAAAAATATAAACAAGAAATGGAAAGAGTGACTTGACTTTTTACTTCAGAAAGGCAAACTTTAAATATGGGGTAGTCATATGACCAGATGGTCTCCTTTCAGTTTGCTCAGTTAAGAAAGCCTCTGAGGAGGTCTCCCTGGTGGCGCAAGGGGTTAAGACACAACCTATGAAGCTATCCACAGCCTCTGCAGCATAGTTCTATCCCTAGCCAGGGAGCTACCCACATGGCACAGCAGACCTCTCCTGACATGCCCACTGCTCCTCTCAGCAGTGTTTTTCAGTCAGTCTGCTTGTTCTGTTCCCCAATCTGCCTCTGGTGAATCCTCTCACCCCCCTACCCCCGTACCTCTGACCATTACCCCAGATCTTGTGTATATAAATAAATATTTTTTTTTAAAAAAAGAAAGAAAGCCTCCTAGGAAAGTGGGAATAAAATAAAGTTCTTTACAAAGAGCTTAAAAATAACCTAATTTTCTAAGGAAATTTGTTTAGTTTTATTTCATCTCAATTCACTTTATCTGGAATTTGTGTAGCATCTTTGAACTAAACACATTGAAGAAGAGCTCATGAAAAAATATAAAATATCTTTCTCTTTCCCTAGAAGCATCTGTGCACTTCTGTTCACACTGCATATGTTTTTAAGTGTAATTAGCACTTTCTTTAGCATACTTTACTTAGGGATCCACTGAATTAAGATTTGTTCCGGATTTTTCCTCAAAAATGTTAGTTTTGGGGTCTTTAGGAACACTGCCATGCCATTTCAGCATTATGAAGTTAACACACAGAGGTCTGAAGAGGTAGCATTTGCATCTGTAACTACCTCCTCAGGTAGTTACTTTCCTTCAACCTTGCTCAATTTGAAAATAACATAATTGTGGATTATATAACCTACTGTCTAAGGTATAAAACTCAAGGTAAAATATAGTCTTCATTGTTTAAAAAATTATTCTTTCTACCTCTCTACTAGGTCTTACTATAAAAGGAAAATGTCACTTAAAACTTTAAGTAAAACAAAGCATATCAGGGATATTTCCATGTAAATACTGATGAAAAAGGATAAATGGAAATACTATCTTAAAAGAAACATCTATCATCTCTCTCTCTCTTTTTTTTTTTTTTTTTTTTGCCAGTGACCTCCATATTGGCCTCAGTGATAGTCCTTAAGTTTGGTGTCTGAGCTCTTAGGAATTTGGATTGATTTCACCAGTTAATTAACCTCCTTTGCTTCCAGGAATCTAATCAAGTTGACCTTCAGGTTACATATAAAAGCATTTTGCTACGGACTTCCCAGATCACAGCTGATCAAGTGGTTCATTAACAGAGAACCACTTTTAAATACCGACACATCACAGAAATTCTTTAATGGTCATGAGCCATTGATACCCATTAAATAAATATTTAGTGACTTTAACCAGTAACTTTCCTATGATGGCATTATAAGCTCATTGTTCATGCTTGGGGGATATTAAAGTGTATTCCTATATATTCACTACACTTTATAAATAAAACCTAATGCTGACAAACTTAACTCTTAAGACTTTCAGTCAAATATGAAACATCTTGTATTAGGTTATCTATTGCTGTGTAACAAACTGCTCCCAAAACTAGTGGCTTAAAACAATAAGCTTTTATTTTCCCAGTTTCTGGTGGTCAGGAATTATAAACAGCTTAGTTGGGTGATTCTGGTTCAGAACCTCTTGTGAGTTTACAGTCAAGGGGTCATTCAGGACTTCAGTAATATGAAGACTTGCCTCTAGTTGCAAAACCAGCTTCTGTGGGTCTCACTGTTGACTGTTGGCTGGAGACCTTAGTTTCTGAGAAGGGGTCTCTTCACAGGGCACAGTGCATAGGGAGCAGAGGGCTGCTGAATATCCCAAAGAAAGAGTCTCAAGGAAGAGAAAGAGGCGAAAAGTAATACCTCTTTATGATATCTCCACCATATTTTAGTCATTAAGAACAATCAGTGCTCAGAAGGAAGTGAATTAAGCCTGCTATTTTAAAGGATGGTTATCAAAATATGTGTGGGCATATTGTAAAATCACCACTTATTTGTATTTCATAAATAAATGTTAGTGCATATAGTGGCCAACAACAGACATTACAATAAATGGAGGATTATATGGAGGAAATATATGGTATCTAAACTATTATATATTCCAATACAGCTGCCAAAACTGAAATTAATTAATTAATTAATGGAGAAGGCACTTCATTGTGAGAAGAAAGAATTAAGATCTTTGGTGTCTATAATGTATTCAGTATTTTACATAGGATAGCTCATTTAAGCCTCATTAAAAAAAAACTAAAGAAAAGTGGGAGAGCTGCTATTCACGGACTTGAGAGTGACAGCTGCTAGTTTCCTTATATAGTTCCACATTCAGTGACACCATGTTGGAAGTTTGAAATCACCTTTGAGGGGGAGCATTCACATCATGGACACTGATAAACTTTATAACTCTGTGATCTTACCCTTGTTCTTAAATATTTAGGAGCATGTCACTGGATATGATTGGGCCTAATTTCAGATTACGAAAAGTAAGGCAAAGAGATTTTTAAATGTGTTTCTACAATTTTGTTGATGTTTTTGCCTCCTGAAAGCACCACAGGGGTAATAAATGGAGATCTCAGAATTGTGAAACCAGTGATGATGAATCTAGAGATTTTTTTTTCTAGTATGTGTACTATCTCTCTAAGAGGATTAATTGCTATACATTGCCCAAACCATTTTCATTGCTTCTTTCATGACATTGGTGTAATTGTGATGATGATAAACACTATGACTAACTAGCTAACCATTTATGATAGGGGAACAATTTCACTTAACTTCTTGGATTAAAAAAAGATTAGTGAAAATCAAAAAGAAAAGAGCTAACTGCACTTTAATTCCCAAGTAGGAAAAAATGGGGAGAAAATGTATTGAATAAGGGAGGGAACCTACATTATATCAAAGAGAAAATTGCTAGAAATTAGATATATGAGGTATCTCTGCATTATCCAACCAACATGCAAGGATATTTTCTCAGTGCAGAGGACATTGGACCTCATTTCTCTAACTTGACATTTGTCCCTCAAATACAATATTCACTCTTGAAAATTATTCCTTGTTTATACATTTTTTTGCCTATTTACAACATCCATATTTCCTATACGCACATGCAGTTATGCAGATTTTTCCCTGTGCAGATAATCCTATAACCATTGTTACATACATATCTCAAAATGGAAACTTACAGCGTATGGAGGCTGGAGAGGAAGGTTGAAATCGGTGGAGCAACGGTCTTTTTTTTTTTTTTTTTTTTGCTGCAATAGCACTAATTGCCCCAAAGTGGTCACTTTTACATATATTAACACTATAGGGGAGACTATGGACATGTTCATTAAGGCATACACATATGAAATTTCACCACCATGCTTGAGATGAAAAAGTGACAGCTAGGTTACCTTGGAGACAGCAGCAGAGACACCAGCTACTATGAATACTAATTAACAGCTAGCACTTCTCTATGTTACTAAAATTGGTTGCTAAGGCAACTCACAGGATTGGCTTCAGGTTATCAAATGAATTACAAACGATTCCAAAAAGTCGGATTCTTTAGAATTTTATGGCTTTTAAAGAAATTATATATGGGAATTAATGCTGCCTCATGTTGGTAACTGTTGTTTGCTTTTGATATTGCTTCATCATGTCTCTTTCCCCCTTTACTTTCCTTTAAAATATTCCTTAAACAGAGACTGGGATGTATACCTTATATTTCCAGAAAAAGGAAATAAATAAAATCAGCATCTAACAAGTTCTTTTTGATATAAACAAAACATGATCTATGTTTTATTCATACCAAATGGTTGACCCATGGTAGTTACATTTTATCAAACAACTACTATCCAGCTATGTGACAAATGCTTCTTACAGCGTATCTAGTCCTCAAAAAAGAATTCTGGACTTAGAGATATTAACCATGTTTTGCTGAGAACCAAGGGTGACATTGACTAGTTTACCATAAGCAGAAATCACCCAGAATAATATGAGTCCATGATATAAGTGACAGTGTAGACAATAGATAGGAGTCAGTTTGTCTTATCTAAACCATTGTTTTCCACGCCATAGCTAGATCATCTTAATCAAGATATCTAACTTCTCCACTTAAGTGTCTTCATTTGCTAAGTTTTTACTGCGTTCTGACCATTTCTTACCACTTCCAAGCTGCTCCAGAATACCAGCTCCTTTGCCCTGGATTGTTACATCATCATCTCAACTTGTCACCAGCACCTGTGTGACCCTAATAAAACATGAGTTAGTTCATGTTATTTCTCCTGTGACTCCCAACATTTTAGGATTGTAGTGAGAGTGCATTAAATATTCCCTGAGAAGACTCACTCTATTTCTAAACACAAACACTCATTCATTGGGCAGGTATTTACTGAGCACCTACTCTGCTTGGTATTGTGGAAAGAGCAATGAACAGCACTGAGAAATACCCCTGGCTCTGGGATATTCCCTGAACATACAAAATATGTTGTGTCCTGATAAATAAGAGACAAAGCACAGAAGGCATGGGAGAGGGAAGCTAAATTGTTCTAAAAGATGACTGCCTCATCAAGTAAGTCACATTTGAGTAAAGACCCTGTGAGAGAAAGAGTGAGCCAGGAAAATGCACAGGGAGAGAGCACCCCAGCTGAAGAGCTCAGCAAGGGCCAAATCCCACCTTGGGGCATATGGCTGGCACTGTGAGGATGGAGTGAATGAAGAGTGGTAGGACAGAGACACCCAAGACCTCATGGGACATAGCAAGGGTTTGGTTCTTACTTTCACTGAGATGAGGAGTCACTGGGAATTACCAAGAGTTGATTGCATTTTACTAGGATCACTCCAGCTGCTGGTAACAAGTTGTTACAGTTTATTAGTATTAATAATTTAATGGTTCATTATAACAATAACCCTGGGTTTGGTGGATTGGTGGTTTGGTAGCTGCAGCAGAGATGATGAGAGGTGCTAGATGCTCAGAAAAAAAAAAATCTCAGATAGGATCAAGAAGATGTGGTACATAGACACAATGGAATATTACTCAGCAATCAAAAAAGATAAGCCCATGCAATTTACAGCAACATGGATGGAGCTGGAAGGGATTGCACTCAGCGAAATAAACCAAAAAGAAAAATACTGGATGGTCTCACTCATAGCAGGAATTTAGAAAACCTAAATAAGGGACCAGGAAAAAGACTAATTATAATAAAGTAAAAATCAAAATCAACAAGCAGCTATAAACCAGAGACACACCATGGGGGCGGAGGGAGGAGGGATTAGAGTCAAAATAAAGGGGGGTGGGAATTATATGGGGAATGTAACCAAGATGAAAATGCATGCATTGTGCAAAAATGAAAAATGATGTAAAAAATATATAAAATAAAAAAAATTTTTAAAAATCTCAGATAATACCCATAACTGGTTTTAAATCTATATAGAATGTTATATACATCAAATTCACAGTACACACTTTCAAAGTTGAGGATTTTGTTTGTGTTAGCAGTAAAGAGCATGTACGAATCAAGAACCTTTTTTTCTAATAGTATTCATGATAGCAGTTAATGGTGGCATAGCACTGTTTTTTTTTTTTTTTTTTGGCCAGATACTATCCTCAGTGCTTTGTCTGTTAACTTTTACATAATGACAACAACAATCCGATGAGTTTTCAGGTATTGATATCATCCCCATCTTACAACTGAGGAAACTAAGCCCCACAGACATTCAGTAATTTATTCAAGGTGACTCAGTCAATAAGTGGTAGAATTTAGAGTCAAACCACACTGTATGACTTCAGAGTCCATGCCCTCCTCTCCGCTTCGCACTGCCTGTCATTATAAAAAACAGGACTATGTTTTGAACTGTCACCCCATGTTGTTCTTTATTCTCCTTTCCATCCCTACCTTCCCTTCACCTTTGCTTCAAGCTGGAAATGACTTTTACTTTCCAAATCTTCAAGCCTCTATGATTAATTATGAAGTTTTGCAAAAGATGTCAAAATAAATAAGGAGAGCAAATTGGGAGTTAGGAGCAGAGTTTCTTGGTCCAAAGAAATGAGGATAGTACTCTGCCCTCCAACTAACTAACAGGTGATTCTTCTCCTTGGGGTCGTGGAAGAAATAAGAAGGCTGAGGTAAGGGGCTGCGTGGGCTCACCCATGTTACCACTGGGAACAGAGAGCACTCCTAATATGAAATGGCTATTGTAGGAGAGTAGGGATGAAGGTAAGAAAATCCAGGAAAAGACTTTTTGGTCTAAAGTTCCTACCAATTCAGTAGGATTATGACTAAATATTGAGATAAAGATGAGCTGTTGAAAAAGTAATTATAGCTCTTATATAGCTGAGTTTGTGGCCCAAGGTTAATGCACATGAATCTACAATGTAGATTAGATGTCTGTCCTTAACTGAGAAAATTATAATCACAACTAATGATAATTAAGCAACCTAATATAACCCTTTCCTTCAGCCTATATTGCATTTCATTGCACTTTTTAAAATGTTTAAACCTATCACCAGCATAACAAGTCCTTACCCTGGCTAACACATACCTCATTTTATATATACATGGACTTGACCCTGAGATGCTTTGCAAGTAAATCTTATAGCTGAAATGGACTACAAACTGAAATCACGAAATAATGTGGAAGATAGCTTCTTTGTTTGTTAAACAAAAAATTGGCTAGATGACTATCACTTGGGGAAATACACTCTATTCTGAAGTTGACAGTAAAGAACATATAAACTTGGCCAACAAAAATCCTTGAGTACTTCAAAAGCAGAAGTTTACATGTGTCAGACAGCAGTCAACCAAGTTGCAGAAAGTTAAAAAACAAACAAAAATCCTCTCTTAATGGATAGAATGAGTAAAAGGTGTTCTTACTTTCATGATCAACAGGACAGCATACTGGCCAAGGACACAGACTCTGAACCCAGACACTGCAGTTACTTTGTCAGCCATACCCCTTACTAGCTACATGAAGCCAGACAAGTTGCTCAGCACACTGTGCCTCAGTGTCCCCATCAGACCAAATGGGTGTCCTGCTACCTATCTCATATACTTTCCTAAAAATTAAATGAATCATTATATAATAAAAGCTTAGAATAGGAACTAGCTCATAACAAATGGCATATTAACTGTGACTATTGGGGATGAGAAAAATAGATAATGTAGCCTAGATCTTCCTTCTTTAAAATAGTTTTAATATATTATATTATGATTATTATAAATAATTGTCCTTATAAATATTTGAATAAACATGTATAGTTAATTTAGTTCTTACTATGTAGTGCATGTTATATGCACTATACACATTTTAAGTAATTTAATATAAGACTACTAATGAATTATTTCCAGATTAAAACTAGATAGAAATAAAAGATAACTCTCCATTCAATTTTTTTATTTAAAAATTCCTTATTTTGAAATTATAAAAATATCAGCTTCTGGGAGATTTGTAAAGTTCCTACTAATCAATGTTGGCATGAAATATATCCTTTGTGAAACAGGAAGATGATTTATTGAATAAACTATATAATTTAAAATTCTTTTTTTGCATTTGACTTTTTATTTTATTTTTAATAACTTGTTTATTTATCTGTATTTTACATCATTGTCCATTTTTGTACAAAATGGCTTTCTTTTCTCAGGTGTAGTTCTCAGAGAATTTCCACCATTTCACCTGTGCACCACCATCATAATCCCTTGTGCTCTTCCCGCCTTCATTTTGATCCCTTTTCCTCCCTCTGCCCTGCAGAATGTCTCTGATTTATAGTTGTCTGTTTATTTTCGTTTTGTCGTGTTGTGTTTTTTATTGTTACTATTTTTTCCTTGATCTCTTATTTGGTTCCTTTATATTTCTCCTGTGAGTGAAACCATATGATATCTTTTTCCTTCTGAGTTATTTCACTGAGCATAATCCCTTCTAGCTCCATCCATGTTGCTGCAAATGGCATTAGTTTGCCGTTTTTGATTGTGGAATAGTATTCCATTGTGTATATATACCACATCTTCTTGTCTAATCATCTATTTTTGGGCATTTGCATTGTTTCCATCTCATACCTATTACAAATAGTGCTGCAATAAACATAGGGGTGCAGGTATCCTTTTGAATTAATGTTTTTGTGTCCTTTGGGTAGATCCCTATGAGTAGAATTGCTGGGTCATATGGCAGCTCCATTTTTATTAGTCTGAGGAACCTCCACACAGCTTTTCATAGTGGTTGGACTGGTTTGCATTCCCACCAGCAGTGTAGGAGAGTTCCTTTTTCACCACATGCTCACCAACATTGTTGTTGCTAGTTTGTTTTTGTTTTTGATACGTGCATTCTTACTGGTGTAATGTGGTATCTCATTGTTTTGATTTGCATTTCCCTGATTACAAGGTATGTTGAACATTTTTTCATATACCTATTGGCCATTTGCATTTCCTCTTTGGAGAAGTGCCTTTTAAGCTCTTCTGCCCATTTTTTAACTGGATTGTTTACTGTGTATTTGTTGAAATTGTGTGAGTTCTTTATCAGTTGTATGGAGTGCAAAAATTTTCTCCCAAAGTTGGGTATCTCTGCTTTGGTTAATGTCTCTTTTGCTGTACAGAAGCTTTTTAGTTTGATGTAATCCCACCTGTTTATCTTTTCCTTCACTTTCTTTGCTTTGGGGGATGAGTCTTTAACGATGTTACTGAAATGTATGTCATGTAGTGTTTTACCTATATTTTCTTCTCTGTATTTTATAGTTTTAGGTCTTATGTTCAGCTCTTTTATACATTTTGAGTTGATTTTTGTGCATGGTGTTAGGTAGTGGTTTGTTTCATTCTTTGGCTTATGATGGTCCAGTTTTCCCAGCACAATTTATTGAACAAACTGTCCTTGTTCCATTGCATATTCTCTGCTTCTTTGTCAAAGGTTAGTTGTCCATATACATGTGGCTTTATTTCTGGGCCTTCTATTTGATTCCATTGGTCTGTGTGTCTGTTTTGTTCCAGTACCATATTTTTTTAATAAATTTTATTTTTATATTCCCCATACAATTGCAATCCCCTTATTTTGACCCCAATACCTTCCCTCCCCGCCCTCCACCCACCATAGAGTGTCTCTGTTTTTTTGTTTCATAGTTTTTTTGTTGATTTTGATTTTTACTTTCTTATAGTTTTAATTATTATGGCTTTGTAGTATAGTTTGAAGTCTGGGCATGTGATAGCTCCATTCTCCTTTGTTTTAGTCAGGAGAGCCTTGGCTATTCAAGGTTTTTTGTTTCTCCATATGAATTTCATCAATATTTGTTCTATTTCTTTGTAAAATGTCATTGAGATTTTTATGGAAAGAGCATTGAATCTGTAAATTGCTTTTGGTAGGATAGCCATTTTGATAATGTTAGTTCTTCAAATCCACATGCAGGGGATGTCTTTCCATTTCTTTGTGTCTTCTTCTATTTCTTTTAGCAATGTTTTATAATTTTCTTGGTATAGGTCCTTCACCTCTTTAGTTATGTTTATTCCCAAGTATTTGATTTTTTTATAACTTAAAATTCTTAATGTTGAAAGTGCAAGCCAACACATTTTTCTTAACTGCATGAAATGCTATTTTAAATCCAGACCAGACTGGATCTGAGCTAATTTAGGGTTAAAACAAGCTAATTTAAACACATATAGTCCAAATACAAAAGGCATGCCTATTGCCCCTTTCTTCTTACTATATAAGAATATCTCAATCTGTTCTTGTATCAGCATAATTAGCAACTTATGTCACTCTGGTTCTGAGATACATACTAATTAAAGAACATTTTTTATGCCTGTAAACACTTGCCTCTCAAAACAGCACTTTGAGATGTGTTATCACCTGGTTCTATAAAAAGTAAGCTGGGTGGAGTGACTCCCCAAACCTCCTGGGGTAAATATTTGCAGCTACCCCAGTAGGTGCTTCTTTTGCATACAAATCTTTTTGTAAATATAGCTCACAATTGTCAATATGAGGCACAGGGAAATGAGTTTCTGCAGAGAAAACAGAACTGCTTGCTTATTCCCATAGATCCGGCAATTCTGTGCCCCCACTTGTTGGCACGCAGTGACAGCTGGCCATTCCAGGGTGGACAAAAACATTTCCCCCTGGCATGTTCTCTTCACTGGCCTATGTTGAACAGAGGCCAAATTATTTATAGCTATTTCAAGGACAGACTTAAGATTATTTCAAGGGCTCTAACAATATTTGCTTTTATAAGGAGGCATGGCATGATGCCCAATCTTGGCCAGCTCAAAGACTTAAACCTACAACATCTCTACAAGCTGGGCAAACTTTCTTAATTATAATGCACACACTCTTGCCATCCAGAAATCTTAACAAAACAACTCAAAAACAATGTACATTTTCTCCATTTCCTTCGATATAAACTTCCTCGGAGATCTCTCAGGTTTCTTGATAGCAGAAGGAGGTTAAATAAATGTTTAAAACAAACCATTAGACTTGCTGGGCTGGATTTTTGAATAGCCTCCAAATTCCAGCGAGGCCACTTCTTTCTTATGTGCCCTTTTTAATCCTAGGATATTAAAGCAGTTGGTAAACATTAACTCAGGGATCCTCTTAAAAATCTTTCTGGGTGGTAGATTTTCTGAGCTCACAAGAAGGAAAGTGTGTTGACAGGACTTCCTTATGGAAATCATGGTTAATACTTGGTTATAGTCCTCTTAGATGTTGCAGGTGCATTTCACTTTTCACAAGGGATTGTCTCTGTTGTAATATGATAAGTAAAGTCCCTGGGTCAGGGTCTGCTTCATCGACAATGCTCCATGTATCTTTATGAATGAATAAAATTTGGTACATTATTAGAATGATCTTTCTCATGTTATTCCAGTGTCACCTAAAGTCTAAATCAAGAGAACTAAGTCCAAATTAGTTGCCAAAAAAATAAGAATTCAAATACAATTTGCTTAAAACCAGTTGAACGATTTCTCTTTTGTCCAGATTTAGTGAGGTATAATTGACATATATGATTTGTAAGATTTTATGTGTATAATTTTTTGTATGTATTTACATATTTACTACTTTTTATGAGAATGTTTAAGTTCTACTCTGTTAGCAAGTTTTAATTATATAATACAGAGTTATCAACTGTAGTCTCCATGTTATGGTTCATTACATCTTCATACCTTATTTATTATATAACTAAAAGTTTCTACCATTTTACTATCCTCTCTCTATTCCCCCTCCACAAGCCCCTGGAAATCCTTTAAATATTCTACATTGTTTCTGAGTTTTTGTTTTTTTCTTAAGATTCCACATGTAAGTGATTACAAGCCATGTTTATCTTTCTCTGTCTGATTTATATCAGTGAGCAAAACGGCCACCACTTTATCCACATTATCGCAAGTGACAGGATTGCCTTCTTTTTATTTTTTTTTTGATTTATTTATTATTTATACAAGCACTGGGTACAGTCAGAAGCGCAGGAGGGTGGGAGAATTCACCAGAGCCAGAGCAGGGAGCAGAGCAGGCAGAAGGACCAAGTACACTGCTGAGGGGAGCAGCGGGCGGCAGGAGAGGTCTGCGCGCCATGTGGGACCCTTGCCCGGCGGCCGGGGATCGAACCGGTGCTACAGAGGCTGCAAGGAGCTTTGCAACCCAGCGCTCAACCGCTGCGCCACCGGGGAGGCCCTGCCTTCTTTTTAAAGCTTGAATAATTTTCCATTATTTGTGTGTGTATGTGTATGTGTTTATATATGTATATGTATATATAAATGAATATGTATGTACATATATATGTATATATACAAATACACATATATATTTATCATTTTTTTCTTTATTCATCCATTGATGGACACTTACATAGTGTCCATTCCTGGCTATTGGCTATTGTGAATAACACTGAATAGAACATGGAAATACAAATATCTCAGTTGAGTAGTTTCTAATCAGTTCCTTCTTTATCCCCTGAGTGGTTTCTTGTTATAATTTCCTCAACATTTGAAAAAAATAATACACACTGTATATAAAGCTGAGAGTTCCATATGTGTCCTGTAAAACTAGTGTGAAGCATTTATAATTCTTCAGCCTTCTACATTTTATGTAAAAAATAAGCAAGAAGAGCCAAACAGTTCATGACAATCTTAAAATTGCTCTTTGCATTAAATGGCCTTTCCCCACCGCTGACATCCCCTAACCCCCAGGTCTCTGAGTTTGGAGTAATTACTTACTGTATTGTTTTCAGGTTTATGCGAAAAGCCATAAGAAAGAATGTGTTATTTTGTGGAAAAAGTATTGCATACCTGAGTTTCTTGGAACATCGCTTTATATAAGAAGTCAACAAATATTTTCTGTAAAGGGTAGGGTCAAATAGTTTACATTTTACATTTTGTGAATCACATAGTTTCTGTTGCAATTGTGTAATTCTGCTATGGTAGTGCAAAAGTAGCCACTTTGCACTTTCAATGACATTGAAACCAGTGGGCTTGCCAATGTTCCAGGAAAACTATTTACTAAGGAAGACCACAGGTTAGATTTGGTTGCCTTGCCTCTATAGTTTGACAGCCCTTTTTAATATCAAGCTTCATAGATTTTGTGATACTAAAAAATATAATTTGCCAGGAAAGTTAGGATTAAAAACTTTAGTCTAATAGTATGTGGATCCGCCAATACCAACAAAAATAATCAGTCATAATCAATGTGAGTCAAGATACAGCACCTTTTCATCTTATTGCAAATGTGGGCATCCAAATCTTTCTGGAACTGTTTCTAAAATCTATTACCTGTATGTATTTATCTTTAAAAGTGGTATAATGCTTCTAATTTCCCAAAAATTTTTATTCAACTGGAAAAATCTCAGGTGATTGGTGCTTGGCTTTGACTCCAGTTCCTCATGAAAGTTGACTTCCCATTCCTAGTCCTTAAGCCTGTGCATCACCATCTGTTACCTCTGGGGCATCCGGGGCATCTTGGGAAATAGGCTGTCAGGACTGAATTTTAGTAATCGACTATTTAATCAACTGCACTGTACCATATGTGGAGGAAGGCTGTGTAAACAGCTACCCAGGTTACTGAATGTTTATCAATTTTTAAACAACTATTCATTTTCATTTGTTGGCAGTAGTGTGGATACCCTTTCTCCCCCGCCCCAACACACCTTAATAACAATAACTGCAGGGATAAATAAATAGAAAGCCTTCCTGTGCCTTCTGAGAGCAGGAGCGTACCCCACCTGGAAAAAGCGTTTCTAAAAGGCCATTCAGGTAATGTTTGCTCTTTTGAATACACTGAGGTCCAGGGTCTGGTCCTTAAACTTGCAGGTTAATCTTTTGAGACATTATTTGGATTTAGGGATTTATAATAACTAGGCTCACAGATTGCTACATTAAAAGTCAATGAAATGAAGGCCTCCCCTGGTGGCACAGCGATTGAGCGCTGGGCTGCGAGACTGCCCCCACAGCCTCTGCAACACCGGTTCGTTCCCGGCTGCTGGCAAGGGTCCCACAAAAAAAAAAAAGTCAAATGACTGAAATATCTCGATTATATTCTCTTCTAGATGACAAGATACATGGGAAGCCATGTGTTCATATGGTTTGGTGGACTAGGACCAGAACAAGAGAAATACAAGAGTGTTTAGAAGTTTTAGAATGTCATAATATTGTATTTCCACAAATGGGCATGTCTGTTGGAAGGTAGAGCTCTTGCTGGCTGGAAGGATGCTAGTCACCTTAATAGTACTTGAACCTTCATGGATTATTTTTTTTTTTCTAATAATGGGCTAAAGATCTCCCAACCTGCATGAGCAGCAGAATGTCTGAGTTTTGAAAAGACAATTCCTTAATCTCTGATGCACTCTGTACCCTATGATCAATTGAACTATATTGGTTGTGACTCAGAAATCTCCTTGTTCAGGGAATTCTGATACAGATAGCATTTGGCAATCCTTGTTCTTTGAAATCAGACAAACTTAAAAACTAAAATAATGGATTTGTCCCTTAAAAATATTGGGGGAGTTAATCTTTCACAGCATCTATTTATTCATTTGTAAAATGGGTATAGTAATACTCATGAGGCAAGTTGGGAGAATTAAATGAGGTACTATTTGTAAATCCAGGCTAGCCAAGCTTTCAGAAAACTAGGTAGCTGTTCACTCTCTTTCCCTAAATGAGCTGTGATGCAATTGGTTAAATCTTGCCTGTTAAATTACATTCCTGTCATAGTGCTGGATTCCTGAGAAATTTCTTATGCATTCTAACTGGAGTCTCAGGTTTGGAGATACATGATTACAGACAAGTTCTGGGTTGATTCTCCTAGCTAGTTGACCACACACAGTGGATTTAATGTCCCAAAGGCAATTTATTTTCTCCATTACCAAGTTCTTGGGGGCACATGTCTCCCAAATACCCCCAAATACTCATAACAATCTCTCTCTCTCTCTCTCTCTCTATATATATATATATATATATATATGTATATATATACATACACACTAATATAATATAATATAATATAATATAATATAATATAATATAATATATTATCACTAAAGACTCAAAGCTCATATCAGTGGGTTAAGGATATTTCAACAAAAAATAAAGCTCATCAAAGTTACGTTTTGAGAAAATTTTAATGTGAAACTTGTGGTTGGAAGATACATAAGGTGAGGTGGTTAGAAACTTTAGTTTCAAGTTGTGGGTAAAGGTGTTATGATTATTTTGTATTATTCTTTAGACACATTCGAAGAACAACAGATGTTGGTAGGAGAAATGAGGAAAAATGGTGCTGGGTAAGAAAGACACAAAGCAATGTCCTTCTTATGCCAAATTAATTCCGTTAACAACCTGCGAAGTAAAAGCAACTCACTTAAGCGCCTTACTTACCAAAGGTGTCACTTTGATCCCAAAGACAGTTTGGTTTACTGCATGACAATTAGATGAATGTAACCTTGCTTCCTTGGGTCCGTAATCATGGAGCTTATAAATGCCATGATACAAACAAAAATAAATCCTTCCTCTAAGAATATTGCCATCCATTCCCTTGTGACCTCCATCCACCTAAACGCATTATTCAGTGTTTCTGAGAAATCCTATGAATCATCTCACATGGCCAAAGTTAAGGTCTGCTGGTGGCACATTGTCTGTGTTATCTGGTCTGTTCTCTTTTGCCCTAGATCCCTCTGATACTCTCTGCCACGTCCTGGGTAATGCATTCACAGCACATTTACTCTGGACACCAACCTCTGGCTCTTTGGCTGCTCCAGGTATTGTGACATCATCATCTTGATGGAAAACTAGGCTGAAAACACTCAGGTTCTTAAGGGGCTAAATCCAGTCTGTGTTCTATATAGGAAAAAAAAAGAGGATCTCCTTCCAGCTTTGGTGTTAAACTTTGTAACATGGGTATTTTTTTATAAATGCTCCAAGTGTCTTCCAGAGGATTTAGTGAAAATAACTCTTTTTGCAGTACTTCCTCAGGGCCCACACTCATCTCCGTAGTTTGAGACAAACACCATACATGAACCTTCTCTCTCTCTCTCTCAAACACACACACACACACACACACACTCTCACACACACACACCTTTGTTATCAGATCCTGGGTTATTTCCAGGGTCTATCATTTTATCTTAAGATCACTTCCCTACTAGAGGACCCTTTGTCCCTAGGTAAATAGTTCCGTTTCATTAAGTTCATTAGTTAAAAATCTGAATCCCAGCAGCTTAAATTAAAAACTGGGGCTGATTAAATGAGGAAGTTGGAGATTGGGGAATTAGAAAACACTAAGTTAGAAAGCTGACAAGGAATACCGTTACTTGCTCATTTATCTTCCATTTAAAAAAAATCCAGCCAGGTAGTTTTCCTATCCAGGAGTATTCTATTTAGGTTGTTCCTTTGCTTTTACTGCATGTGCTCATAGGTACATTAAAGGTGGGTTCCAAGTTAGCACAGCTAGCTAGTTGTTTCCCTTCCTACGTATGCCTGTAAAGAGTGACATGACCTGTTATTTTCCCTCAACAGGCCCATCACCCTCTACTTCACTAGTACTGGGAGGGTAAAAGGAGAATCTATGAACCAGGAGATTGAAAATAAACCCTCCCTGCCTCACAATCAGCCGCTGACCAAAGCGGGGAGACAGATGACAGCTGCCTACATTCAAAACAATCCTGATCTGTTTCCAGAAATTCAGAAAACTCCAAGCATAACTGTGTTTCACTGTACATCACATATCATCACAAGCTGTTTTTAATTACGTACTAATTTTCAAAGAGTAATTGCTTTTTCTTTTTCACTTGGTGTTTTACCCCTTTTGAATATATCACGTATGTGCCTTTTCTCAGTCTTTTGTGGGTTTTTTTTTTTTTTTGCAAGAATGCTCCTGAACTTGTTGCAGGGAGTAAGAAGCTCAAACATCATTGCATGTGTAAAATATGACAGATTGAATTAGAGGAAATGTACAGACTTGCATGACTCACTGTTAACAATTAAAAAAATGTTTAAACTGTATTGTAAAGAAACACATTACAGGAAATGTCATAAAGCATTCTGGTACAAATATTTCAACACCATAACTTCAAAAAAATTGTCATTATTGTATATTTCAAGGGAAGTTTAATTTAACTGAACTTGGGTTAGGCAAGTGCCTTTTATTTCTGAGTGGCATGGATTCTGCAACATGAAGAGAAATCAAAATCCAGGTTTCAAAGCCAAGTTTACATTTGCAATTTGGAAAATATAAACCTTCTCTAAAGCTGCTTTGAAGTCAGGGTCCAGATCATGTTTAAACTCTTTTATTTCTGTGTAACTTTAGATTTATGGGTTAATGGTACTTTTTATAATAATGCTTTTGCTATTTATGCTACACATATACATTATTTTGAAGTTCAAGAAAAGCTTACTTAAAAATTGAGATATTCCATTGTGTATGTATACCACATCTTCTTGATCCAGTCATCTATTTTTGGGCATTTGGGTTGTTTCCATAGCTTAGCTATTGTAAATAGTGCTGCTATAAACATAGGGGTGCAGGTGCCCTTTTGAATTAATATTTCTGTGTCCTTTGGGTAATATTACTCAGCAATCAAAAAAGATAAACTCATGCAATTTGCAGCAACATGGATGGAACTGGAAGGGATCATGCTCAGCGAAATAAGCCGGAAAGAAAAAGAAAAATATTGGATGGTCTCACTCATAGCAGGAATTTAGAAAACCTAAATAAGAGACCAGGAAAAAAGACTAATTATAATAAAGGAAAAATCAAAATCAACAAGCAAGTATAAACCAGAGACCCACTATGGGGCAGCGGGGAGGAGATTAGCGGGAAGGGATTAGGGTCAAAATAAGGGGGGTGCAATTGTATGGGGAATATAGCCAAAATGAAAATGCATACATTGTGCAAAAATGAAAAGTTATGTAAGAATTTTATAAAAAGCTAAATAAATAAAAAATTGAGATATTCCATAAAGAATAAAATATTGTTTTATTGTATTTTATTTATTTATGCATACAAGAGCTGGGGTGCAGGCCAGAGGTGCGGGGGTGGTGAGACGATTGGCCAGAGACAGAGCAGGGAGCAGAACAGGTGGATCTACTGAAATACACTGCTGACGGGAGCAGCAGATGAGATAGGAGAGATCTCCTTCACCAAGTGTGTCACCTCCCTGAGTGGGGATCGAAGTCATTCTGTAGTGGCCACAGATAGCTCCCTAGTGTTGAGACTTGGAGCTCCCTGCACCACCAGGGAGGCCCCTACAATATTTTTTTTGCAGAATATTGACAATGGAAGTAGTGCAGTCAAGACTGTGAACTATACATGGCATAATTCTGTTCACATACTGATGATAACAGGATCAGCAGTTGTAAGTGGGAAGCAGAAAAGCTGTGGGCATTTTATCTTTTAGGGCATTGTGCTGGACAAATAGGTACTGGAAGTCCGAGGCCAAAGTCAGGAAAAATCAGAAAATATTTTAACACTTTCCATCAGGACATGTACTGTGTGTTGTTATCAATATTATATTTTGCTACAGGCATCAGAACACCGTTATCTTGTATTCATGACATAGATTACAGTTTGTTATTTTCCTATACATTCTGTAATTTCATCCATGCAAGACAACTAGTATTACATTCATTTCTTGAATGAGGAAATTAAATGAAGTGAGAATTTTCTGTACTAGAAGAGGATGCTAGAGCAGAGAACAGAGAGGACAAAATTCCTATTCCTCTAAGATGTGTCTGCCCCATGTGACTATACAGGGCTTGAGGGAGAGAGAGCAAGGACCTCAAACATCCCATTTTTATAGGGGCTAATCTCTTCTCCATTTCTCTCCCCAAGACACCAACTGTATAGTAACACAATTCCAGAGAATAAGCATTTGAAAGAACTTCTTACTCACTTCACCTGAAATATAAAAATATAGATTAAGCTACTTTTCTGAAAACCATAGTGCCAATGTTCTTAAATCATGCAGATATAAATGTCTCACATTAGATGTTTTTATTAAACTTCATTTATTATATTCACATCAGTCTTTTCTCTCCATACCTCTTGGATGGAGGCTACTGAAGACTTGTAAGCTTGCCCCTCCAGGAACATCCTGTGTCTACTAAATAGGTACAATCCCTAAGAAAAGTGGTCTCCATGGAAGGCATAGAGCCTTCTCCAAAGCCCCTGGAACAACTGCCAAGAAGAACAGAAGCTTAGAGGAGACAGATTGATATATCAGAGGAGACAGATCTGACTATGATCCGGAAAGTTTGTTTCCATTTTAGCAAGTTCTCTGGAATTCTAAAGGTCAAATCTCTGCTCCTTTATTTGATCCAATCCCACATCCTTGAACTTTTGCTGTTTGCTATAACAGGGGTGGTACCGGAGGGGAATATGCTAAGTGAAAAAAAAAGTCAGAAGAAGAAAGACAAACACTGGATGACTTTACTCATGCTTGATATAGAGAAACAAAAATATATAGAGACAAAGCTAAACCAAAACAACCCCCAGAAATATGACTGTAAAATTGTGGCTACCAGAGAGGAAGGTAGAGTATGAGAAGCAAGAGAGGCACCCCAATGGACTACAGTGGACAAATATGTATGACTTGGTGGTGGGTATGGTGTGGTAACATATCTGAAGAGTTGTGAATCTATACCTCCAAATTATATGCAGTGTTGTGACCAACAGTATCTCTTTAAAAAAAAAAAAAAAAAGTCTAGATTTAAGCAACAACAAAATAAATCCAAGTCATTTGACCTTCTATCTCCTTTCCTGTAAAAAGTTGTGCTTTACTTTTATGAGTTATTAGGAAACATTGTTTTTGTGTCAATCTTTATGTTGACTAATGCAAAGGTGAGTATGTGTCAAACCCTTTTTTGTATAGGGAAGTACTGTATAATTAATTCAACTATTTTTAAATTAAAACAAAATATAAACCAATGATTTCATAAGTACACAAATACATGGGATGGTGCTTCCACTCCTTATTATGTTAGATATGTGGAAAGAGAGATGAGGATAGAAAAGGGAAAAGCAATGAAAACAAAGAAACAAGCAGATATTTTAAAAAAAAAAAGTGCAAAAGGTAGATAACATCCTGGCCTTCATGTGGGCATCACAACTTTCACTTAGTTATTTAATGATTAATCAGTAAAACCCTAAATTTGAAGCTATCCTTCTGGTTTCATAATTGTATTGGATGTATTTTTACTAAATTAAAAAACTTTTTCAGAAGCATTAAACTAGTAGTCACATACCAGCCATCAATGCTACATCTGTAAATTCAATAAGTATATTTCTCATCAAAATAACTTAAAAGCAATAATTTCATTATTCTCCTCCAGTGCTGAAAGTACTCTTTAGATTTATTTAAAATAACTATTTCCCAAATGTTTTTTATTTAAGAATCACATTTTTGGTAACATGGAATGTTTGAAACTTCTAAGCATTTTTAAGTCTTTTCATCAGTTTTTCAGGGTACTAAATAAGAGTTATAGTAAAAATCTTTTTTTTTATGTAAGATTAAAGATTGTATTATTGAAAGAATGAATTTCACTTACTTATAAATTTTAATAATATTCACATTAAATAAAAGTGAATTGCAGCTTACCACATTGGATAAGATAAAAAAATTAATTTATTTCAAATGAATTATTTCATAAAAATACATTTTAGGCAAACTTTTAAGTGACAGATTATATTACTCTAGTGACTATGCATATGAAAATGCATTTAAATTTAACATGTTTCAGTAATCAAAACTAGACTAAATCTACTTTCATAGCTGTTGAAACAACAGATTTTTTTTAAAACTTTGGAGGTTTATATTTATGTTTTCTATCTAAAATAGCAGATGACAGAGACAGTTTTAAACTGCTGTTGCAAATATATTTTTTTGCAAATATCTCATTTTGGTCTGGCTAGTATTTATTGCCAATAAAAAATGTAAATTAAAAATAATAGTAATGCATTTTGCTTGAAAATGTGTGTTGCAAGTGACAAAGCCATCTTCACATTTTACAAACAATTTTTTGTTGCTTGAATATAATTTACAGATAAAGCAAAGAGCACTGAGACAAATATGTAGAAGTGTTACTATTTTTCAGATTGTCCTTAACTTTTATATTCCAAGATCAAATTTCCTTGCATTTTGCCTTTCAACAATGGCCAGTATACATCTAAACTCAATAAGCATGAATATAAAGCACTTAGAGCTGTACATTTGTAAGTGAAATTGAGCATATTCATCAGTGCTCTCCTGCCATCCCACCCTGACTGTATAGTGGGTTCTTATGCTGTTGTGTTTTAAATGGAAGAAATATTAAATTTATATTTTATGATTGTATTAGGATGCCTATCTGAATGTGCATACATCTATTTCTCCTCACTCTTCAAATGCATTGATATCTATATCTAGTATTTTAGTAGTAAATATCAACTCTTAACAAGAATCTTCGAAAGAGACTAGAAATAAATTTCGGAAATACAGAAATCAAATATAATAGAGATGACAAACTAGAAGTCATCATAGCCCAAAACACACATAGGGAAGATTAACAAGTTGTTTGGGGGATGTTTACAATTTAAAGTCAAACAATAAAAAGAGCAGGATGTCTCCCAGAGACAATGGGCTGCATTATCACTTGTGTTAGTTCTTGTAGAAGTAGCAGAATTTTCCCCTGGACTAAAACAGTCAGAATGAGCAGAGAATAGCGAGGAATAGTAACTTATATCCCAGGAAGAAATGAAGCCACCACCCTGATGATGGATCCTCAGAAGATCCCATCAAAACCTGCTGTGTCACCCACGGTAACCAGAGACAAGCTGTATAATCCACTGGTATTTACCAATGGATGAATATGGCTCTTAAATACCCTCATGAAAAATATGGCAGATTACATCATCCTTGAAGCAGGCGATAAAGTGTAGTATCTAAAGCTGATAAGCCAAGAAACAGAGCCAACGACTATTATTTAACTATATGATGATAAGTGCCAAAAAAGCTAAGTACCCAAATATTCAAAAGGAAAAGGGCACAACAGGGTCTGGGCAGGAAGCAGGTGAGGCAGAACCTATTGCTTTTCAGAATACGCAATGGAATATGGACACTTTGTTCAATAAATGGTGCTGGGAAAACTGGACCACCACATGCCAAAAAATGAAACTAGACCACTACTTTTCACCATGTACAAAAATCAACTCAAAATGGACAAAAGAAGTGGACATAAGACCTGAAATCATAAAAATATATAGAAGGGCATATAAGTAAAACACTACAAGACGTATGTTGCAATAACATCTTTAAAGACTCATCACCCAAAGCAAAGAAAGTCAAGGAAAAGATAAACACCTGGGATTACATCAAACTGAAAAGCTTCTGTACAGCAAAAGAGACATTAACCAAAACAGAGAGACACACCACTGTTTGGGAAAAAAATCTTTGCACTCCATTCAACTGATAAGGGACTGATCACAAAGATTTACGAAGAACTCACATGACTCAACAAAAACAAAACAAACAATCCAGTCAAGAAATGGGCAGAAGAGGGCCTCCCCGGTGGCGCAGCGGTAGAGCGCTGGGTTGTGAAGCTGCCCGCGGCCTCTGCGGCGCCGGTTCAATCCCCGGCTGCTCCCCGGCCACCGAAGGAGGGTCCCACATGGCACGCAGACCTCTCCTGCCCCCCGCTGCTCCCCTCAGCAGTGTACTTCGGTCCTTCTGCCTGCTCTGCTCCCCACTCTGGCTCTGGTGAATTCTCTCACCCTCCCACGCTTCTGACTGTACCCAGTGCATGTATAAACAAAACAAACAAACAAGCAAACAAATAAATAAATAAAAACATGCCTCTATTAAAAAAAAGAAATGGGCAGAAGAACTTAAAAAACATTTCTCCAACAAGGAAATGCAAATGGCCAACAGGCATATGAAAAAATGTTCAACATCTCTTATAATCAGGGAATTGCAAATTAAAACCACGTTGAGATACCACCTGACACCAATAAGAATGGCACATATCAAAAAAACAAGCAACAACAAATGTTGATGAGGATGTGGTGAAAAAGGAACTCTCCTACATTGCTGGTGGGAGTGCAAACTGGTCTAACCACTATGGAAAGCTGTCTGGAGTTTCCTCAGTCTACTAAAAATGGAGTTACTATATGACCCAGCAATTCCACTGCTAGGGATCTACCCAAAGGACACAAAAACATTGATTCAAAAGACCACCTGTACACCTATGTTTGTTGCAGCACTATTTACAATAGGTAAAACCAGGAAACAACCCAAATGCCAAAAAATAGATGACTGGATCAAGAAGATGTAGTACATATACACAATGGAATATTATTATTCAGCAATCAAAAAAGGTAAACTCATGCCATTTACAGCAATGTGGACAGAGCTAGAAGGAATTATGTGCAGTGAAATAAGCCAGAAGAAAAAAGAAAAATATCAGATGGTTTCACTTATATATAGCAGGAAATAGGGAAACCAAATAAGACATCAGTGTAAAAAAAATAGTAACAGTACAAAACACAATAAAGCAAAAATGGACAATTATAAATCAGAAACATCCTGCAGGGAGGAGGAGAAAGAGGGATCGGAGGGAGGGAGGTGCTCAGGGGACTGTGGTGAGGGTGCACGGGTGCAGTGGTGAGGGAATCTCTATGGGGACTACACCTGAGGGGGTGGAGGGAAGCAAATATTGTTTAAAAATGAACAATGATGTAAAAAAAAACAGTAAAAAATAAAATCAGATAATCAATCAAGAAAATAAGAAGGAAATTCTAAAGATATTTCCATTAAAATAGTAGCAAAATTTCCAAATACCTAGGAAAATATGTTACAATAAATGAGTAGGTTTACATAATGAAAATTACACTACTTAAGAGCATGAAAGTAGGCTTGAATACATTAAGAGAAAATCCACATCACTAGAAAAGAATAAGCAGTCATAAAAATGTGTCAGTTCTGGCAAGACTAATGTAAAATTTAGTAAACGCTCTATGGGGTTTTTTTTAAAATAACTTTTGGCTATGTGTTTCTTGATTTCATCTGAAAGACATGGTGGTAATACCCAATGGGTGTATCCCAATATTAGCTCGGTTAAAATAAATTAATGATAAAAAAATTTATAACTAGAATTATAAAAGTATTAGAACACAATTAAAGCACATTTTTCTTTATTATTTTCCTTTGGTCTGGAAAGGCTTTACATAAATACCAGGAATTAAAAAGGAAAACCTGAAGCTATGAACACATGCGCATCTCCATGAAAGGGTGTAAGGTGAGGTTAGAAGGTGAGGAGTATATGCTTCATGACATTGTTGTATTATTTGAAATTTTTCACAATCATGTCAAATTTATGTGTTATGTGTTATCTTTCAATTTACTTTGAAAAATATAGAATAAATAATATCTTACAACTAGCAATGTCTCACGCTTGCTGTGTTCCTAAATCTCTACATCTTTGGAAGCTCTGACTAGGAATCTCTGAGACAAGCCAGCTAAACTCCCTCCATCAGTGGCATACACCCTGCCCCCAGGAACAAGGCAGAAGTGGTAAAAAAAATGATCAGAAATTGTTCGTGTTTATTTTTTTAAAGATTTGTTTATTTATGCATATAAGAGCTGGGGTACAGGTCAGAGAAGCAGGAGGTGAGAGGATTCACCAGAAACAGAGTGGGGAGCAGAACAGGCAGATCTAACAAAATACACTGCTGAGGGGAGCAGCCAGCGACCAGCGAGACAGGAGAGGTCTGCTGAGCCATGTGGTTGCTCCCTGGCCAGCCAGAGATGGAACTCATGCTGCAGAGGTTGTGGATTGCTTCAAAGTGCAGTGCTTAACCCCTTGTGCCACCAGGGAGGCTCAACTGCTCTGCTTGTGTTTAGTTTCGTCTTGAATGTGTTTGATACTCATATGAGAAAATAAGAATCTGGTTATTATGCATATGATACAGTCCAAATCATATAGAATGATATGGTAAAAATTATTAGAAAGATTTGCTTACCCAGTGTAGAAAGATAACTTTGCAAGGAAATTCCCTGGTTACTAGCACTATTGTTACTTAGAATTTAAAAGTTCATAAATGTATCTTTAGTTTCTTTTAACTTCTTTATTTTCTTTAAGGGGCAGGGAGACCTTTTCCTCACCTCCTTGAAAGTTGTTTTATAATTTCAAAACTTCAATGTCACTGTACAACCTTGCAGATAAACACAAACTAGTCTCCCTTTCCCTTTCAACTTTGCCGTTTTATTAGCTCTGTCAGTTCTTATTAATACATTATAATCTTTTTTAATAGAAGTAATTACTAATTAGTTGTGAAAACTGACCTGTTTCCCAGTGATAATTGCATTTAAAAAATTGAATGTTACACCTAATACAACCTATAATTAATGGGCTGTATGTCAAATCCTGTCAAGCAGTATTTTTCTTATTTCTTTCCTCCCCCTTTTCCCTCATAACAGTAACAGTTTTTAAAATGCTCAACACCTGGGCCTCCCTGGTGACACAAGGGGTTAAGCACAGCACAGTGAAGCTATCCCCACCCTCTGCCGTTCCATCCCTTGCCCACCAGGGAACTACCCACAGAACATAGCAGACCTCTCCTGTCTTACCCGCTGCTCCCCTCAGCAGTGTTTTTCAGTCGATGCACCTGTTCTCTTCCCCACTCTGTCTCTGGTGAATCCTCTCACCCTCTGCAACTCTGACCTGTACCCCGGTTCTTATATGCATAAATAAATAAATCTTTAAAAAAAATAAATTGCTCAACCCTTTCCCATTGGGTTTCTGAAAGGCTCCTGAAATTTCCTAGAGCCTCAACTGAGCCTGCTACCTGCAGAGGAAACCTTTGACCACATGCCTAATTATTGCACAGTGACTTGGGCAGGACAAGAATGAGATTAATTTGAACTGCATGTTGTTTTTTTGTTGCTATGAATACCCAGGTGTTTGAAAATTTGACTATTATCAACAGTGGCATCATTTGGTCTAGCAATTCTTAAGAAATTCAAGATATACTGATAAGTCTACCATTTCTAGAATAGGCTTTTCTCTGGCGTAAAATGCCTCAGTCTCAACTTTCATACTTTTAAAATGCTGTTTTTTGAAACTCTAAGAAAAAACTCTGCCTTTTTGAACGTTCCTATTTTATCAGAGGTCCCCGGTAGGAAGTATAACATCCCTAATAATTGCTTTCCTTTTATAGAACCCCAAGTCATTTGAAAATGGGTGTGTCTTCCTCATTTCATTAAATGATAATTGTGTCTGTCTTGGCTAACCAAGTGCTGAAGACTCACTTGCCTGGAATTCAGAGACTCAACCACCTTTTGCTGTACTCTGCCATGAGTTCTGGTAAGGGCTAATAAAAATACATGCAAAATTCTTAGTTTACTGTTAGAAACATGATAGATCCTAAATCATTTTTTGTTATTGTTGATTCTTACTATTTCATGGCTTAATCACCACTAAAGTGGCCTCATAATAATAGTAAACATAGATTCTCTTTGTTAAATGACACAACTCTGTGCTGAGCATTTTTAAAGGGATTAGTTCAAGAAATAGATATCATTTTATTTCCTTTTACAGATAAGGAAACATAATCTTTGAGAAGTTATATAACTTATTTAAATTTACTGAGTGTAAGAATGGTATCAAAAGTGAGCAGTCTCCCTGCATAGCAAGTTTACTACAACATAGAATAAGACCAAAAATCCCTTTCTCAGCATAAAATCATTATGGTGCAGAAGACTCAAAGAAAATATCAAAAAAGGAGCTACTAAGGGATTAATTTCTCCATGGAACATGGCATTCTATAATTACCTTCTCTTATTTACTATTACTTTTACCCACCTGTTTCAGGAGAGGACAGTTTCATTGCTCTCTTGTTGTCAGTTTTGGGATTAGGAATTTTCTTGGTTTCAATAGAATTAAAACTCAGCTTTGAGAGACATTGAGAATTAAATAAATGAGAGGATGTAGTGGGGTCAGTTGTAATAGATCACTCTACAGTGTTTTGTGAAAGCGCCAGTTACACCTGCTATGAATTAAATGCAGCCCGTGGCACTCCATTGCTACTCAGATCAGCTTTTTATCACTCTGCTGAATTCCTTTCATTTTATCAACTTGAAGTCATTGGTCCCAGTTGTTCAACTTGACTTCCTTCTGCTCATTCAGATAGCTGAATAGCAGCTGAAAAGCCAAGAACAGAAACTGAGTTTCTTGACAAGAAAAGACTTTAACAGCAAAAAGTTGCACATTGCTTCAGATTGCATTAGGTGTGACATCCACTGTATTGAAATACTTTAGAAAAAATGTGGTTTAGAGATGGTACAGTGGGGATACAATATATCTATTAGGACTGTATGATGATCCCCCAAGCATGTTATTTATTTTTATTACTATAAATATGGTATAATATTTACCTGACTTTTGCAAAGTGTACCCAGTGACGGGAGGAAGCCTCAGTAAGATGCTGATGACACCTCTGCTGTATATATTAGTCTTCTGGTTTCAAGCATTGGTCTCTCCAAATCTTTATTTTTTTAAAGATTTATTTATTTATGCATTCAAGAACTGGGGTACAGGCCAGAGATGCAGAGGGTGAGAAGATTCACCAGAGACAGAGTGGGGAGCAGAAAAGACGGATTGACTGAAATACACTGTTGAGGGGAGCAGTGAGCAAGTCAGGAGAGGTCTGCTGCACATGTGGGTCACCTACCTGGCTGGGGATCAAACTCGTGCTGCAGTAGTTAAGGATACCTTATAGTGCTGGTGCTTAACCCCTTGTGCCACCAGGAAGGCCCCTCTCCAAATAATTCTGCAACCTCTATCATTTGTCTATGGCACTATCTATTACAGGGTTGGGGTTTTTTGTTTGTCATTTTGCATTAAGAAATACCAAGTTTTTAATATAAACATGTTGAGTTTTAAAGCCTGAATTTCCCTTCTGCCTGTCACCACAACCAATAAAGGATCAGCATCTCAGAGTGCCTGATTCTCATGTTACTGAAGGTTCATCAAAAGGTGATAGCATCTGCCAGTTGGGCAGAAGTTTAATTAATAGAGTGTCTACAGTTGACACCCTTTGGAAAATATCTTTGAGGGAAAGTATAAAGTAGAAGGAATACTTGGTTTCTTTTTTAAGATTAAGTGAATCCTGTTCTTCACTCTTTTAAATAGGAGCAGTTGTAGTTGTTCTACTCTCTGTCAGACTCCCTTTATTTTAAGGTTATTGACATTCATCCTCGACAGATGGTAATGTTTCTATTGAACCAATCGCATTGTCTATTTGAGGACTTGCATTTAAATTGTTTCTTATGCCTATTTCATGAAAGGTAGACCTAAAGGAGGTGTTTTGTTTTGTTTTGTTTTCCCCCTGGAGGCAGACCACAGGTTTTATGTCTTACTGAATTGAACGTGTTGTCTCTGACAACAGATGTAATGCTAATTAAGCTATGCTTGACATGGTCCTCACCTCTTCATCTGTACCATGAAAAAGGCTGGCCTAGAAGCTGTCTAAATCTATGAAATCAAAAAGGATCAAAGTGGAGACACTATTTCCACTAAACTTTATATTGGAAATGAGCATGTTTCCAGTTCTTTTTTATCTCTCTAAAAATAAGTCGTCTCAGAAGCTTTCAGTAGTCTATCAAAGTAACAGGAGTGGTGAGGTGGCAAACTAGAAACACATTTTTTTTTTATTTCTATTGACTTGATAAATAGCCATCATCATTCAGTGTTATGAAGCCAACCTAAAAAAGAAGTACAATGCTGATATATCAGCCCATTAGTAGGATTTTATCCCACCAGAGGAATGGGAATAAGTAAATGACACAAGAAAGTTAGGTGCCAATGTTATTCTCTAGTAATAAATATTTATTATTTAGAACAAGATTAGCAATTTTATAGTGAAAAACTTTGGAGAACACTGTTTTAGTCAGTATCACCAATGATAGCAAAATGAATATTACACATCTCCCAATGTGATGTAAATAGGCCTTAGTAGCACTTATAAAATATTTTAATAATCTTGTTTCTAAGATTTATTTATTTATACAAGAACTGGGGTACAGGCCAGAGGTGCGGGAGGGTTAGAGAATTCACCAGAGACGGGGCGGGGAACAGAACAGGCAGATGGACTGAAGACACTGGTGCTGGGAGCAGTAGGTGAGGAGAGGTCTGCTGCACCATGTGGGTTTCTCCCTGGCTGGCCCGGAATCAAACCTGTGCTGCAGAGGCTGCAGACAGCTTCACAGTGCTGCGCTCAACCCGCTGCACCACTAGGGAGGCCCTATAGAACATTAAAAAAAATTAATAACCTGAATCGATCATGAGAAATGTTAGACAAACACAAATTGTGGGATGTACTATATAAGCAACTGGTCTATGTACTTTTCATTCTTCCTCCCTCTCTCACATTTTCTATGTTTTCCTCCCTTCCTCTCTCACTTCTTTCTCCCTCCATCATATCCATCCTTTCTTCCATTATTTCCTTCCATCCTTCCTTTCTCTTCACTTCTGTCTTTACTAGATTGATCATATTCTCTTTATTTTTTATGTTCTTTACCGCTTTGGGAGATACACATTCCTTTTGATTCCTTTAAGTATTATCTACATATTTTAATATGCACATTTGATTTAAAAATGTCTAAAATTTACCAAGATTTTTATTCTACTCCCAAACGATGTAGAAGTTTTTTGAAAGCTTTAAGTCTGGTTTAAAATTGACTTTAAGTCCTTTTTTCTGCTTTCAGAAGTATATCTATTTGTAATTCTCTCAGAATTTTAGAGAGTCTGTGAGTGATCAACATAAGTATTTGCCGAAAACATGTTTGCCTGACCTTCAATGTTGAAAGATTTTTTAAGCTTTAGCTTTTTGGTGCCTAGTGTATTCTAGAAGATTTCTAGATCTCAAAAATGAAGATTCAGTTCATGCTCCAAACATGAGACTTTTCTATACACACACACACACACACACATTTAGACATTCTTTCTGAAGACAGAACAAGGGCAAATGCAGCAGTGAGCTAACACTGATTTCCCAAAATAAGGCAACTGTCATTGATGACATGGTTATTTTCTTTATGGCACATTGAAGACAAGATACCCTTGTCATGTAGTGTTGATTGTACAAATAAGAAAAGAATAGATGGTATGAAACAAAAAACTTTTGCTATGAGAAAGAACTCTAGGAAATCTACACATAGTATCTGAAATTTAAACATGCAGTGAAGACCTGCATTACCTACAGCATAAACTTATCCTGATGCATTAGTTTTTTAATCAATATGATAGCAAATTATCAAAATTTGGTGGTTTAAAACAACTCAAATTTATTACTTTATAGTTCTGGAGGCCAGTCGCCCAACACATATTTCACTAGGCTGAAGTTAAATGTTGGCAGCTTTCTTCTGGAGACAAGGAGAGAACGAGTTTCCTTGCCTTTTCTAACTTCTAGAAGCCATTACATGACTTGGCTCATTGTTCCTTTTCTCTGTCTTCAAAGTCAGCCATGGTAAAATTGAGTCCTTCTCAGATAGACAAGTTTGACCTCCTCTTTTGTCTTCTTCCACTTTTCAGGACCCTTGTAATTATTTTGGACCCACCCAAATAATCTAGCATAATTTCCCTACTTTAAGGTCAGCAGGTTAGCAAACTTAATTCCATCAGTAAACTTTAATTTTAAAGTCTGCTTGAAGTATCTAAGTATCTAAGGGTGTTGCTTCTGGAAATAGAGTCAATCAGGAATTAGGAGAAGTGACGAGAAAATTAAGTGTGGATGCTTTTTCATTGACACAAATTCTTGAGAGCTGCTTGGATTTTATTAATTACACAATAAAATAATGTATTGAAATTAGAAAACTTGAATGGAATACAGCAGGTAATGCTTATCACTTTGAATGTCTTTGCCAGTTATAGTTATTTTGCTTAATTGGAAAATGAACTCTTTTCATTCCCCCCTCAGAATTCTACATATCATTCCAGCCTCAACTTTGATCCTTCTTTACCACTAAACCTTACTGATTATTTCAACCTCAAGAAGTTCTACTCCTGTTAGACTTACAACCCATATATATATAATTTTTTTTAAAGATTTATTTATTTATTTATACAAGCACTGGGTACAGTCAGAAGTGCGGGACGGTGAGAGAATTCCCCAGAGCCATAGCAGGGAGCAGAACAGGCAGAAGGAACGAAGTACACTGCTGAGGGGAGCAGTGGGCGGCAGGAGAGGTCTGCGCGCCATGTGGGACCCTCACCGGCGGCCGGGGATCGAACCGGTGCTGCGGTGGCTGCGGGCAGCTTCACAACCCAGTGCTCAACTGCTGCGCCACCGGGGAGGCCCCAGCCCATATATTTTTTAAACTTATTGATAAGATGTTTATTTCTGGGTGCTCTAACACCTTCATCAAAGCAATGCATCCCCAAACGTTCTTTTATTATTTTTTAAATTATTATTTTTTATTAATTTTTTTGAACAATATTTGCTTCCCCCCACCCCCTCAGGTTGAGTCCCCATAGAATTTCCTTCCCCAAGGCACCTGTGCACCATCACCACAGTCTCCTGTTTTCCTCCATCCCTCCTTCTGATCCCTCTCCCTCCTCCTCCCCTGCAGTATGTCTCTGATTTGTAATTGTCTGTTTTTCCTTTTTTGTGTTTTGTACTGTTTTTTTTTTATACTAAATCTCATTTGGTTTCCCTATATTCCTGTTATAAGTGAAACCATCCAATGGAATATTATTCAGCAATCAAAATAGATAAACTCATGCCATTCGCAGCAACATGGATGGAGCTAGAAGGAATTTTGCTCAGTGAAATAAGCCAGAAGGAAAAAGAAAAATATCGGACATCCCATATTTTTAATTATGCTTCTAAGTAGATATTTTATGCCATTGTTTCATCACCACTGTCATTATCTTTGCTTCCACTCACTGAGTCTTCACTATGGGATGAGGTGCTGTGTAAAATGCCTATGAACATTATCTTGCTTACTTCTCTTAACTACCACTCCAGGTAGTTCTCCTGTCATCAGTTTGCAGTGGAGAAAATGGAAACTCAAGAGAAAACATTTGGTGCCCAGATTTAAACAGCCAGAACAGGAATTTGAACCCAAACCTGCCTGATATGATTTTGGTGTTTCTGACCCCTTTCTATGTTGCTTCAGACTTAGGAACAAAACGGACATACTGGCTTTGTTCTTAGACCATCACCTCCTCCACAGTGGGAACTCTCTTAGTTTTTCTGACACACGAAGAGGCATCTAGCACAGACAGAAATGCATACCAGGGGCCCATTAGATGAGCAGATTTGGCACAAACATGAACTTAAAGCAGACTGCTGCCATAAGTAAGGCGATTATCCCAAATTCGGCTTAATGTATTGGTAAAGTGATTATACCCCAAGTTGAAGAACCTATTCTCTGCCTGTCAGGTATGCCCAGTAGGTTAGGAGAATTCTGGAAATTCCCTTCATTGATTTTGTTACCATAACATGGTAACTTTGGTCAGCAAGTCACCTAGCTGAAATGAAGTAGTCAGGAAAATATCAATGTCTGTAACCACAGAATGTATGAAGTTTCAACATCCAACCAGTTGTCACAAAAATAATTCCAAGTAATTCCACGAAGGAGTGGTCTGTGGTCATATCCCAATCTCTGTGGGCCTGTTCCCTGCTGCCCTCAACCAGTCGTTTGAGGAAACTGAAGTGCTAGTTCACAGAGCCCCGCCCTAGCGTGAAATTCCAGAGCACTTATACTTGTGTTTAATGATAATAATTAAGGATTAAAAAGGCCTCTTCAATGCACACAGATGAAGCATTTTATTAGCCATGTAGCAATGTATCATTTCTTAGATCAGCACATCTTCTAATATAGTTTCCTAAATCTGTATCTTGCCCAGAGGGGCAGCAGCACACTCAAAAAGACTTTTCAGACATTAAGGCGCTTGTGCTCATTTGGTTGCTGGGGGCAGACAAAAGCCCTCCAGGAATCTTGTGAACAGCAGGGGAGGAAATCATTCCCGGGGCTGTCCCTTAGGTATGACTGCTTTAGGTGAGTTAGCCAAGTTCAGACTTGGACAAGCAAATGATTGAGGGAAAGAGGGAAGGCACCACTGATGAAAAGTAGGCCCCAGGGGCCCAGCTCAGACTTGTAGAAAACCCCGTTCAGTGAGGCAAGGCACCTGGGAAGATTTCCTGCTCCTGTGTGTACATCTGCTTTGCTGCTGAATATGGTGCTTGGCACAGGCTAGGTGTCTGTGGGTTGGATGAAGTTGTTTTTCAGCTCACTGGCACTGGGTCTTCATATAAAATGAGCATGTAGCTGAGGCCAGAAATAAGTAGGATTATAAAATTGGCAAAGTTTTTATAGTTCTATTCTCAAGCCCTTGTCTTGGCCAAACCCACTTGGTTCTTCTCTTCCCCTCCAACTTTCTGGATCTGGATGTGGGCCTATCATGTGGGTAATCCACCACTTGGCCTCCAGACTGAGCTTTCACAGAGTCTGCATGACACCACATTATTCTTGTCCTCTCTGTTCACATCGTGCTCTGGCCAGACTTCCAGTGTGACACCAGAGCTTACCACCCCACAGAACTGCACACCCACCGAGTGGAGGATGGTCTGAAATGGTGATGTACCTTTGAGGACAGGCAAGGCCTGGGGCATGGACCTGCTCCTCCCAACCTCCATGGCCTCAGATTCTAGGTACCAGTGGCTTCCTCTCTTGGCCCCCTTGAGAACGTTACTAATGTCATTTGCTGTGAGCACTGTGAGTGGGAAGTCTCAAAAGACATTGTCAATTTCCACCAATATAATCAGAGGATGTGAATGTCTATCTGCAGTGTTTCTTCATCTCTGGTGCACATCAGATATACTGACTGAGATTTCTAAAAATGGGATTCTTGTTCCCCAGCACTCAAAATTCTAATGCAACCAGTATGGGGCCTGAGAATCTACATTTTGACAAGCCCTCTGAGCTATTTTTGCAACTAAACATTATACTAGTCAAGCTAAACTAGGCACTTGTGGCAAATAATCTCCAAGCCTGGAAGGTTTATTTTTTTCTCCTACACAGGTGCTTCTTCCAATACAGATGCATATGTGTGTCCAGGATGGAAGTAGGGGAAGTCCCAGATGAGGAAACTGAGGCCTGCTAAGGTTGATGACTTTCTCAATCACAGAGAAGGTTAGGTTAGAGTACTTGGTCTCCATCTGGTGCTTTCCACACTACTCCACACTATATTCCTCCTTCAAGCTTTTAATAATAGGACTTGAGTGACTTTTTCCATCTTTGGAAAAATGACGTATTAGGAAGGCAAGTGTGAGAGGGGAGTAGAATCAAAGCTGGGGTGGAGGATTGGAGAAGAAGCAGCCAATATTACCAAAAAGTGCCAGATGGGTATTATATTGTCTTTGTGTTTTAGAGATTTTAAGTTTGACAATTAAGAATCTTAACATAGAATAAAAGCATAACTTTTGACTTGGGGAGAGATGTGAGATCTTATCAAACCTAGTTCCCAGATGAAAAGAACAGGTCCCCAAAAAAAATCCTGATCATGGGGGAATTAGGTTAAGGGCAGGGGTTCTTCTGCCACTTTGCCTTCCTGAGTGCCTGATACCCTCTCCTGGCATGGCTTATTGGATCCCAGTAAGGAAAACACATAAGCTTTTATTTTTGAAAAAAAGTACTTTTCAGTCCAGCAAAATCCTCCACTTACCTTTTGTTGCTCACACATGCTTCTCCTGGTACTCTAAACTTTTGATAATGGAGCAAGAAACTCTAGAAATTGGTTACATACCAATAGCTAACATCATTTGTGGCACTCACAGGCTCTCAGTAAATGGTTACAATGAATGGAATCATGGAGAATCTGCATTTCCTTGAGCTCCATGAACCATTCTACCACATACTACATTACTCAAGATAAATCAATCTTATATGGGAACTAGCCCTTTAAGGTCTTTGATCATTTCCATATTCCAGTGGTAACATATTGGGGGATTACTTTTATCTTGAAAAACTCTCTATAATCTAATATGCTCAAATCTCTTTCAGGACCCAGACTGTATTATCTCTTCAAACCTAGAGTAGAGCCTTACCTAGTACATCCCAGTTAAATGGATGGTCTGTCTTCCCCTCCCCATCTCCGTTGCCCTCTCTTTCCCTTTCTGCACACATTTGCAATGGCCTTCAGTAGCTTGTCAGGAATGTTGAAGGTGTCATGGAGCTGAGCAGCCCAGTGTTTGTGCCTGCTGCTCTCTTTGTGAGTTAGACATCTATGTCAGGCCAGCTGGTGCTATGATGCATTCCACACCAGACCCCTTGGTATATGTTTTTTTCCCCAGTAGGTGACACAGCCCATATCAAGTTTTTGGTGGTTCTGGGATGCTATATCTGCCCCTTTCTGCTTCCCTCCTCCTCCTCCTCAACCTTCCTCCCACTCATCCTATGTCATTCTGGTGTATATATGCGTCATTGGCAACCTCTCACTGTGGCTGGAACATCGCTATCATCTATGAATAGATTTTAACAACCTCCTTCAAGCTTCCTCTCAGGCTGCACTGACTCAGCTACACTCCGAACAGGGAGCGCTCTGACAGCAGCTTTGCCATCTTCAGGTGTGACAATGAGAATACAAGCCAAGGGGTGAAAGAGACCCAGGCTTCCTCAAATAATAAACCCACCACAGCAACCTTAGGGGAAGAGGGTTATTGTGAGTAGTTGTGGATGACATGATAGTTCATGATATGAAATTAGTGATTTAAAAAAAGAGACATCTTTCAGGTTAGGGCTTTGATCTGAAGATGAAAAGCAAATTGCTTTGCCTGAGAAAGGATATTTAGAGAGCTGGTTTGCAAGTAGCCAAATGGGAGGCAAAACAGCTTTCCAGAAGGCAAATCTGGGTCATGTGTTCACAAGTGATGGGTGTTATGGTTCTCACACTGAATTCACAGCTACTGCCTTTAATTAGTGACAGGACAGTCTCCACAGCAGCCAGCTGCAAAACCTGCCTCTTTGGGCTTTGAGAGACAAGAGAGACCATTTCTGGCTCAGACAAACACAGCTGCTTCACGCACCCGGAATGTGTGGGAACAAACTGGGCTTGCATCTTATATAGGATGAAACCAGCCAAAGAGGTTTTTCCAGAAAGAGGTAACCTCTTGGCTGTTTATTAATAGGACAATGGATTCACCCGATAAAAATGTTTGGTGGTGTCTGCTTAATTGTACTCAGGCAGTTATTACTGCAATTAGGAACCTGCAACATTGCAAAACCTAGTCTAGACTAGTATTAAAAAGAACCTGTTTGTGATTACTTTTGGTTAGAGGGAGCAGATAAACAGTTCAACCCAGAGTCTCATCATTCCAGTATTTACTTAGCCTCCCTCCTCTCACCCTCCTCCCCTGTGAATACCTTTGACTTTCATGAAATCAATGACTATTAAGGTTTGGGTTTTTATAATCTCCATCTGGAGACTCTAATCAGAAACAAACTAGAATGAGAGGCGCAGCTTCAGAGTCAGGTGGGAACTAGGTGGCTGGGAATATATCCAGATCCCAAAATATCATCTCCTACTGGAAACTCCTTTTCTCCTGATACCCCCTCTATCTCAGTTACTATGAATCTCCAAATGCTGGTGGACTCTCCTGTCATTTACTTTGATCCTCCTTTGTCTCTTCTTCATCTTCAATCTGCACTAGGCATTATTTGTAATCCTCCCTTTTTTCTGAAGTCAGCATTAAGTGGAGAGTTAAACGTACCTTCTTGATGTGATTCTTTTCATCTCTGAAAGGTTACAACATTTCCCACCCATTCCATTTATTTGTGCACTTAACTAAGCGAATCCCTAGATTGTTACTTAACAGTTTGATGGGTGTTCATTATCTCCAAAATTACATTTTAAGTACTTGGGAATGGTGACATAATCCGGAGTCTCTGGAATCAACTACCGATTCTAACACATAGGGGTCTCTAGGAAATCCTTGCAGCTTGAAGATGCTTTTTTTTGTTTTAAATAAATTTTAATTTTTGTGGTTTTAGTTTTATGAAAAATTGAGTGGAAGTACAGATTCCCCTATCTAACCCCCACCACACTACATGCCTCCAACTTAGTTTCCCCTATTATTGACTTCTTCCAGTAGGGTGGCACATTTGTTGTAATCGATAAATAATATGGATACCTTCAGCTTCACTCTTTCAGTTGTACATTCTGTAGGTTTTCATAATGTATAATGTCTTGCATCTACTATTAGAGAATAGTTTTACTGAACTAAGAATCTCCAGCATTCCACTGATTCATCCCTGCCCCCCACCACATGCATCAATACAGGCCAAACTTTGGCAGCCACTGAACTTTTTAGAGTCTATAGCTTTATTTTCCCACAGTGTCATAGAGTAGGAATCATGCAGTATGTAGCCTTTTCAGAATGCCATCTTTCACTTAGCAATGAGCATTTAAGATTATTTCATGTTTTTTCATGGGTTGACAGCTGATTTTTTTTATTGTATAATAGCACAACATTGCCTGTGTTTACCAGTTTATTGATTCACCCATTGAAGGGCATCTTGGTTATTTCCATGTTTCAGCAACTATGAATAAAGTGACTATAAATATTCATGTTCAGCTCTCTGAGCTCTTGACACCTGGAGACCTTAAACTCTTCTGTATACATAACTCAATAAGATTATTTCCTTTCCAACTACAGGGAGAAAACTAATTTTCACAAGACATGATTATAACCTGTATCCAATCCCTATTCCAAGTTCCTTTATGATAATTGTAAGGCCCTATGACTAAGACGGGAAAATAAGCTCAGTAATATTATTGAAAGTGGGATATGCCAGTTTCTGTTTTCACTAGGAAAAAACTGAGGTACTAGAGATGTCATTCTGAACCCTTGATGTTTGGAGACCCCAGACTCTCAAACACAGACAGCATGCCTCCAGGGGCTCACCTTACCTGGGCCACCTCTCAGCCATTGAGGTCAACAAGAGTGGGTCAGTGCATGTGGTCCCACTTGATTTTCTTTGGTGTGAGCCTTACTGGCCAAGGGTCTTTCATGTGAGAAAAACTCAGTAGCATCCCGGGACATGGCTTATTGCTGGCCTTTGAAAAAGTCAAAAATTGAAATTACTGTGGAATGTTTTCACTCACCTTCCTATACCTATTATGGGACATGTTACTGATCATTGACCATAATTGTCATATACGTATGAAATACTTATGTAGTGAGCCTAATTTTCTGTGACTTTTGGTGTATCACTCAGTTGGGTGTGTGTGTGTGTATGTATGTGTGTGTTTTGACTGCAACCTAATTTCATTTCAATTATTTCAAATATGTTTTAGATTCTGTAGCTCTGGCCCTAGGCTACTAGTTGCCTTTGGTTTACCTATTGAATATATATGCAAAGTATAGAAAAACTACCATTTGATCCTCAACCTCACGTCCCATTTAATTACATTCATCTATTGATTTCCAATTAAGGACAAGCTGAGAGAAACTGAGTTTAATAATTATATTTTCTTGGGAGGGTATAATAGGTTTCCACCTTGGTCATTATAGACCGATTATTGTTAGTCTGGCAATTATTGTTTAGCCGATTTCTATCTGCACTATCCTGTGCTGGGGAAACAGTGATAATTATACCAGGAATAAAGACTAAAGCCTAGAATGTTATGATCAGTTCATTCTTGAGTCTTTATTCCTAGGAATAAATTATAGTTCAGTGAATAGAGAGAAACTTGCAGGTTAACTTCTTTTACCAAATAATTATTAAGTATTCTATCCAGTGCTCCCCCAGTCCATGTGCAGACATGGCATTGTAACCGGCAGAGAACCCCAGTGTAGGTGAGCTATGGACATGTGAAATTGCTTCAACATTACTTTTATTTAGAGGAGAATGTAAACTTTTACATTTTAAAATTTCTAGACTGAGTCTACAAAGGCTAGTAAGTAGAAATTAGACTTTAAGCTAGATAAAATGGAAAGAGAATTTGTCACATTCAGCAGGAATCTGAAAGGATCCCCTTGCAGTCATCATTAATTTGTTATTTGTAATTAGAAGTTCTTTGATGATACTTCAAAACAATATTTTCAAGTTTAAATTTTTCATTAAAATTTACTTTTAGTAATCATTGCTTTTCTTACCAAGGTTAATCAGAAATAAAATCTTTACACTCAAGTTAAAAATGTCTAAATAAAAAAAGACATCTGAATTTAAAATTAGATATAGACCAAATGAGCTGAAACATTATGTCCACACAAAAACCTGCACATGGAAATTTCCCTCTCTTCCCCAGCACTGCCTGGGAGGTGGCAGCCATCCCTACTGGATATCGTGGCTGCCCCTGGACCCCTCACAAAGCCCAAGAGTATCAAAAAGAGGACCAAGAATTTCATCTGGCACCAGTCAAACCAATATGTCAAAATTAAGCACAACTGGCTGAAATCCAGAGACAAACATAACAAGGTACACAGAAGATTCAAGGGCTAGATTTGATACTCAACTTGGGTTACAGAAGCAACAGGAGAAAAAAACCCTAGCTACGCAGTGATTTCCGGAAGTTCCTGATGTAGTCAAGGAACTGAAAGTGCTCCTGATGTACAATCAATGTTATTGTGTGGTGATTACTCACAATGTCTTCTCCAAGACCCACAAAGCCAATGTGGAAAGAGCAACCTAGCTGAATGTGATAGTCACCATCCCAACACCAGGCAATGCAGCAAAGAAAATAAATACATTTCATGCACACATGTATTGTGTTAATAAAAACATAAACCTGCAAGAAAATATTATAAAGCCCACCTGCTCATGGATATTTATTTTTTCATAATTGTTAAAATGTGCAGGCAGTCAAGATGTTTTTCAATAAGTAATTGGATAAGCAAACTATGGTGCAACCATTTAATGCAATATTACTTTGCACTGAAAAGATATGAGTTGTCAAGTCATGAAAAGACATGGAGGAATTTTAAATATATTACTAAGTAAAAGAAGTCAGTCTGAAATGACTCCATATTTACTGTATGATTGTAACTCTAAGGCTTCTGGAGAGGGCACAAATATGGAGACAGTAAAATGACCAATGGTTGTCAGAGGATGATTAAGTGAAACACTAGAGCCTTGTAGGGCAATGAAACTACTTTATATGATACTATCATGGTGGGTATAAGTTATTATATATTTTTCAAAACCCATAAAACAAGCTAGAACTCATTGGACATCAAGAATGAAACCAAACTTAGCAGCTCTCATTCCAAGAATGCCCGCCTGTGACTACACAGATACCTTTTAGCAAACATGTCCCATTAACAGGCAGCTCTCCTGCCCACCTATGACTATGTAAGTGCCTCTCTTTTTCTTTCTCCTTTTTCTAGTAAACTTGTCCCTTTGAATTTATATGTGTGTCTGTGCATATATATATATATATATATGTGTGTGTGTGTGTGTGTGCATGTGTGTGTACATATATATCTGTGCATGTGTGTATATATATGTACACACATATATATGAAACCAAATGTAAATTTGTGAATGTGAATGTGGTTGCTAATAATATGACAATGTTGATTCATCAATTGATTATAGCAGATGTATCCACTGGTGAAGGGATGTCGATAGTGGCGCAGGCTGTTGGAGGGGACTTATTCAGGGACTTTCTGCTCTATCTTTCTGTGAACATAAAAGCAATCCAAAAAGTAAAGTCTTTAAAAAACGGGGTAAAAGATAAACCCATTTTAGTGAATGGTCAATGAACACATGAAAAAGAGCCTTGGCATAATTAATCACCAGGAAATGTAAATTCTAACTACAATGAGATACCACTACACACCCACTAGAATGACTAATATTAGAAAAATTGTCCATCAGCCAGTGTTGGCAAGGAAGTGGAGTGCCTATAACCCTTACACATTATGACAGGGTATAAAATAGTGTATCCACTATTTCTTATAAAGTTTAACAATTTACTTAGCCAATAATTCCCATTTTTGAGAACTGGAAACGTAAGAATAAGATGGATACAGAAACATTCATACCAGCTTTATCCATAATAACCCCAAGCAGGAAACAATTCAAACATATAATAACTAGTGAACTATTTACATAAACAAATTATGGTATAGTCTTACATTAAATTCTATTAAAGTAAAATGAATTGCTAATTCAGGCCACAACATGGATGAATCTCAAGTAATTATGCTGAACAAAAGAAGTCAGACACAAAATAGTACAGATTGCATGGCTGCATTTATATGACAGTCTGTACCAGGCGAAACTAATCTATAATGATGAAAATCAGATTGGTGTTCTTTTGGGGTTTCTTGGAAAGAAGGGAAGACAGATTGCCTGCAAAGAAATGTGAGGGACCTTTCTTGGGAGTTTAAAGTATTCTATATATTGAATGGGTTAGAGATTATACAGAGGTACCTTTTGTCAAATGTAAAGGTACCTTAAAAATGTGTGGTATGTGTAAACTATACATCAATATTGTAAATTTTAAAAATCAGGTCATTTCAAGAGATGGAAAGACACACCCTATGCTCATGGTAGATATTACTAATCAATTGCGGTATATTTTTCAGTTTCCAGGCATTCAAACCCAATGTGCCAGGTAACCACTATGAACCATTAGAGTTGGTCCAGTCCTTGAAATCTCTTTGCTGTTTCAGACCCAGGTCATCTGAGATACCTACTAGATACACCCTTCGCCCAGAGCAGGAAGCAGAACTAGTTCTGTGGACATTCAACACGTGCAGTCACAATGAGTGCTCACGTTTACAATGACCCCTGGCTTGAGCTAATACTCTGATGTCGTCATCTTGAAACTTTTAAAAGATTTTCATTAAGAGCCCCTCATGTTCATGTTGCACAAGGCCTACCAAATGACACAGCCAGTCCTGGAAGCATGATTCAAGCCATGCAGCCTCTGAAACTGGTTCGGCTTTAGTTTTTAGTCCTTCATTTTCTTAAGATACAAAGATAACATTAGTTCCTTATTGCCTTTTTTTTTTTCACCATCTGGCTCTAGTCCTCAAAGCAAATAGGTTGAAGAACGTTTTGTGATGAGAGTAGACATTATATTCTCTTTTAGTCATAAAGCAGTAATTGCTCCTTTGCATGGGCTTGGTTTCTAGGTCTTAATTTAGATTTTTGCTCTCCCCTGGGCCTGTCTGTAAAGAAGCCATGGCCTTTAACTACATTTTAAAACACAGGATGGAACATTTTGTTGTTGGACCCAGTTTACATTGTTGCTTTTGAATCCTACTTCTTATCTTTAATATTTGTGTTGTCATAGGGTAAAATGAAAATCTCTCTGTACTGGTATTACATGTTGAACAGTACCCCCCAAAAGATGTTGCCATTATCTAAGACCTGCAAATGTCACCTTATTGAAAATGAGGTCTTTGCAGATGATCAAGGTAAATTGAAAGTCATTGGTGGGGCCCTGATCCAATATAACTGGTGTCCTAGAAAAATGAGAAAATTTGGACACATAAACAGGTACATACAAAAAGAAGACAATATGAAGACACGGGAAGAACACCATCTACAAGCAAAGAAATGCTGTGGCCTTCAGAATCTAGGAAAGATGGAAGGAATAGATTCTCTCTGAGTTCTCAGAAGGAACCAACCTTGCCATCACCTTGATCTCAGACTCTAGCTTCTGAAATTGTGAGACAGTCAATGCTGATTGTGGAAGCCACTCACTTTGGGATACTGTTGGAGCAGCCCAGAGCAGCTGAACCTTGCGCCCCCCCCAGGCCCTCTGAGCGGCTGCTGGCTGGGACACCCACACAGTGCTGTGTGAACTCCACCACTGATGTCCCCAGTGAGGGGGTTGCTGGGAAGGGAGTAGAGCTGAGGAATCATCTGGGAAGACTTTAAAAGGAGCTATCATACGCTCGCTCTCTCAGTTGCTGGATCTCCTGTGGACAGCATCTGCTCTGCCAGCAGGGCGGGCTGCAAGCCCTCACCCTTACCACCTCCTGCAATTGCAGTTCCACTTTGCTCCGTTGGTCGGCAACTTTCACTTTTCCCTATCCCTTGTTGGTTAAATAAATAGATTTTTCTTTTGCTGTGCCAAAGGCCCTTTTGTTTGCATTTATGATAGTAGGTGCCTGAACCTGAACTAGTGAGAGAGGCTCTGACCCAGTGACAGTTTTTAGACCTTGTGCCTGGTAATAATGCTTGGTATGGCTGCCCCGGGAAGCTAATACAGCTGCTGAAATTGAAGGGTAGAAATGCATTATAATCAAACTCTAGGATAAATTATAGGGCTTTTTAATTTTTTTCCTGAACTTGCTCCTTTTACATATACATAGTCCTATTTTCTCTACAATACCCTAAGTGGGTTTCGTTGAGTCATCGCAAAGGCACCATCTACCTGGAAACATGACACAATAGCCCTCAAAATGTGGTCTACCTACTGCACATGAGGTGTTCAAAACTTTGATTTCTGAGTCCCAGACCAAAGCTGTAGAATTACATTTAGCAGGAGGGGCAAAATGACACCGGAGTCTTTATTTTTAAAAGTTCCCCAGGTGATTCTGAGGTAAATGAAAGGTTGGTGAGTAAACTACCCAAAACTAAACTACCCAAAGCTAACTAAAAGGAACCCCTGACTGGGTGCCAGCACAAATAAGGAACTAATTCACAGTTTGACAACCTGCCTGTCCCTTGGGTCTCTCTCCATCCAGGACCTCAGGGGGACCACCTCATCCCACTTCCAGCATAGGGAAGAAAATGCATGTTCTTTACAGAAGGGCCTCCCGGAACTAGAATCTTCCAATGAGACTGCCTCACTCTACCATTCCCAGCAGGGAGAATAGTTTTTGAGTAAATAGTTGACCTCTTAACTACTGAATTTTTACCCCTCTCTTTATCCCCAGAATATTTCTAGCTAGCCTTGCTTCCTTAATACTACTTTAGGACTGAAAACTTTTACTAAACTGCATCAAAAGGTAACTTCTAATGGTTCCAAAGTCCAATGATAACTGCCTTAGATCGTTCAAGGCCCCAAACTCTTCTTTTATCTGTTTCCTTCATTTTGTGCCTTATGTTCACAAAGTATAGATCAAAAAACTATGCCGTAGAGGAAAGGGATAAAACCAAAGGTAGACCAGACTGAAATAGAAAGGAGCAAGCCATGGAATCACAAACACTTTGATTGGGTGGAATTTGGAAATTCCTAGGCACACCTGGAGTTCCCCTAAGTTTCTACTGGAAAGTGACTGAAACTCCTCATTGCTTTTAATGTTATCTAGGAGACCATAGATGGTTGGAATTCCATTCAGGGCTATCGCCTAAGTTGAAAGCTCCTAGCATTCCTTTCCGAACAAGTTCTTTGTCTTCATGGAATTTCCTCCTATCAACTTTGGTATCTAGTGCATTGGGGGATTATTGAAAACCTCCATCACTTGCCTGAGGCAGGGAAGTTCAGAGGTCTCTGTCTGAGAAATACTTATTAGCATTGTAACATAAGATTTTCATTGGGCACCCCAAGGAAGAGGATCTTTTTAAACCCTGTTTTCTAATGTAAAAATATCTCTGCTCTATTCTTTCTTTGTAAATAGAAAGTCAAGTGCAAAATACAAATGACTCCAAATCTCATTCAGCATTATAACACTGATTTTCCTGACTTGAGAAAATTAGACCACTGGGGTTACTCTTGACCACTATTTCTAGATCCAAAATCATAAGATGTATTTCCTTTTTACGTTTTTCTCCTTTGATTCAAATTCCCTCTAAATATAATATGAATTTCTAACAATTCCGCCAATGCTCAGGTTCAAGAGGTAAATGCTTGCAAAATGTAATACAGATCTCTGCTCTCACTCCCACCCCACCCAACACAGCACTCACAGACTCCAAAAGTAAAGTGTTCCTATGAAAACTTTTCTAAGCTGAATTGCCATAAAGCAAAGAAGCAATTACCATCAATTTATATGGAAATTTTTGAGCATTTCTAGACCCAGAAAATAACCTATCAAATCATAACAAATAATGCATAAAACATATAATAACACTAACCTAAAGTATGAATGTAAAAACACAAGCTGCATAAAATAGTCTCAGGGAAAGAACTTGCTTGGCATTGCCTCTCTTGTTGCTCTGGAAGGGTTGAATGTACAAAAGTAATTGCTGAATACCAAAGTGAATTGTTTTTCACTTTTTGTGGTAAAAGTAGTAACTAAATGAGAACTTTTGAAAAGTGGGGGATGCCTGTATTGCCAGTATTCCAGAAGCTCCCCGGTGTTGCTTTTGCTTTCCTCAGCCTTCAAACTCATGCAGTTGTGTTGGTGTTAGGGGGAAAAGGATGTCCTAAAGCTAATTCCATACAGGCTTTGTGGACTCCACTCCCACCCCAGGCCAAAACCCATTCAATATTGGGGCTGCTCTATAACATTGGTACTATGGTTCTGAGCATATATGTGTGTGTGCATGCATGAGCATGTGCCTGTGTTGTGTGTATGTGGTGTGCATATCTGGGGTTTGGAGAAAGAAAGGGTTATATTTGTTTCTGAGAGTAGAATCGATTTCATGGATTTATGCAAAATCTCTATTCCTCAACAATTGTTTCAATTATTTTGCCTTGAAAAATGATTTTAATTATAAATTTCTAATCACTAACTCCAATTACACACTAGAAAAGTGGAGACAATTGTACATCAATGGAAAGGGGCAGAAGTTACTCAATTTCAATCTCAAGTTCAAGAAAAATGAAGACAGGTTAAAATCTGAAGGCACTTTCCTCCAAACAGGTCAATGTTATCAATCTTATCAATTTTCATTAAGAACCTTATTATTTTATTTCATAAAATAAATATTATTATCTATTAGAATAATATTTCAGATTATATTTTTCTTACATACTAATTTCTTGCTTTCAGGAAAAGTTCCCAAAATGTATCAACTATTTCATAACTTGATCTGTAGTTTCCCCTAGTAATTGTATTCTGATTTATGCCAACTTAACAAATAAATTCCACACACCGACAGTAAATAGTCTCTTATCACCACCAAATAAAAGGAACCAGTAATTTACAATAGAGAAATACACAGTATTTGGTAGAATATTACTATGCTATTATTGCACTGAGTGAAATAATAATAGTTCTTTGTATGGTGTATAGACAAATTTGATGAGAAGGTCAACTGAAAGATGGAGGAAAGGAAAAGCTCCGTTATATTAAAATAGAACTTTTTTTTTTAAATCAAAATTTGCCAGGCCTGATATATTTTGGAAGAAAATGATGAGAGGTGCTGTCCATGTGAATTAGAATTAGTATTGTCTGTGTTAAGAAAATTGCTAATTTAATAGTTGATCATAAAGTAGAGGCAAAAATGAGAGGCTTAGTCAATATTCATTCAGTAATGGGGGGAAAGTACTATTTTCTTTTTTTAAAAAATAACTAGATTAGGGCCTCCCTGGTGGCGCAGGGGGTTAAGACGCAACCTATGAAGCTATCTGCAGCCTCTGCAGCATGAGTTCGATCCCCGGCCTGCCAGTAAGCAACCCACATGGAGCAGCAGACCTCTCCTGGCTCACCTGCTCTCCCTTCAGCAGTGTATTTCAGTCATTCTGCGTATTCTGTTCCTCACTGTGTCTCTGGTGAATCCTCTCACCCCCCACACCTCTGGCCTGTACCCCAGTTCTTGTATGCATAAATAAATAAATCTTTAAAAAAAAAAAACTAGATTAAACGTGGCTGTTAGTCCCTAAACAAGTGCTAATCTTCCACCTCCCAAAATAAATGGCCAGATGTGATATTCTTCCAGAAAAGTTTACCTTCCCCTGGAAAGACATTCCTATGTTAAAAAAAAAAAAAAGGCAAATAAACACACAAAATAAAATCATAAGGGACATGATATCAACAAACCCCTATGATTGTGAATTAATTCCTATGAGAAATATAATTAAGATCTCCAAAATTTGTTTGTGTACAGCAACAGCCCAAGTGGCCCAGGTACCAGGTCCTTTCTACAAGAGCTTTCCGATGCATTGTGTTTTCTCTTGACCTAAAAAGAACTGAAGTGTCCTGAATATGGCTTGTTCTCCAAAGTCATAAATAAAAGTGGCTGGTACCATTATTCATGTCTGTTGGCTGAATGCTACTCTTGGGAAATACTTGGACATTGGACTTTTTTCTCAACAAGCCATTTTCTATTAAGACATTCTGGTTAATAATGACCTGAAATAAATCTTAATTCTCACCTCCTTAATTCACCACCTATAATAAACCTGAATTCACCTCTTGGTGAAGCAAAAAATAATTTCGTTCACCTCCCTCTTGACAAGTCCAGAACATCTTCTGTATTACTAAACCTAATAATTTGGCAAAGATTTAAAACAGAGTAGGTCTTTGTTTATTTAGAAGTTATTTTTCTAGATTCTAGAATCACATAAAATCAATTTTAATATTTGTATATGTAAATCTACTTTCATTGGGTATTTTTTTCAAAATACTACATTTTATAAAACCACTTGCCTTATATATACAAGTTACAAATATTATTATCTTAAATTGTATTTGTATTTTTCTAGAAATATTCTGGATTTGTTGGATAGTAGTTGCATACAAAATATGCTTGGAATTAGAACACTTTTTATTTTGGTTTTTACTTATGCTTCACCCATCATAAAAGTCTGTACCAACTGTCTTTCTCTTTTCTCTAAAGAGAAAATTCTATAAATCTATTTGGTCTATAGATAATCTGTCTTTGGCCTATTCTCCAAAATCCTATGAAAACAAAGCTTTTCTGCTCCAAGGAATGAATTCAGGATACAATCCATTTGCTATAAAAGAAGTATCTTTACATGTTGGTTGGATTAGGTGATATGCCACCCAAATTGTCTTCTTGTTGGAAAAAGACATACTAAGAAACAATGCTATTTTCCTCTGCAGTCTTTTCTTCCACAAATATAAACAGTTCCTGCTACACATCAACTTTGTTACTTGTTGATGAGTACACAGTGAATTGCTTCAACTTGTATAGAAGTACCCAGAATTTAATCACTTACAAAATTTTTATCAATCTATCTACCCTCAGAGGAATATCTGAAAAAAATAATAAAGTGCTTTCTTTTCACAAGTCTTGATTGAAACTTAAATAATGGTCAAGTGGTTATTTTCAAGGTTACTCTTTAGGAAACAAGGTATGAATCTTAGAAGTTTTAGGATTAATTTTCAGTTCTATCCCTTTTAGAACTTCAGACTCAAAAGTCTGATAGTAATTTTTATAATCTTTGTTATCTGACCCTTCTTTTCACTGCTATCTGCATGCATGCCTGGCTCCAGATTTCCCCCTTTCATAGGGACAACAGTATGTTTCTATTCTAATGATCTTATTTTAACTTGATCACCTCTGTGAAGAACCAATCTCAAATAAGGGCACATTGTGTGGTGCTGGGGTTAGGACTTCAACATATGAATGTTGGGGAATACAATTCAACCCAAACACAGTGTAACATAATAACAAAAGAAGCATGTACTATCCATTGATTAATTGAAAAGTATTTATTGATTACCCATGGCATGAAAAACACTATGCTAAGAATATAGTTGTGAACTACAAAATTATGTCCTAAGATAAGCAAGCTTAGTTTCTAATGGAGAAGCCACACACTGAAGAAGTAATTATAAAGTTAATAACCTCATACATGCAAGTAAAGGAAAAGTATAGTGTCTTATGTCAAGGAATGGTGACAAAATCATTTCTTTATTGTAATTATTATTGGTACTGAATACACATCTAATCTCCACTAATAAACTATAAAGTACTAGAGTTAAAGCCTGTATTTTAAATATGTATTGTGTTTACAGAGTCAGCTATCACTTTGCATAGAGTGGATACTAAAAAAAAAAATTCTTGAATTATATTTTTCAAGAATCACCCTAGAAGAATTAGCATTTGTTAAATAACTTTGAACTTTCACAATGTGTTGTGTTTATTATTTTCATATCAGCTCCAATGTAATGTGTCTCTATCATACTTTATAATGTCTGTATTCCACTTTAAAATGTATCGGCTTCTCAAGGGAAGTGAGTATGAGGGAGGCAGAGACGATGCACACGGTCTTGAATAGCAAGTCTCTTAGAAAAGATGACATTTTAGCATAGAGAAATCAGAAATTTGATTGCTCTCACCACCTCCCTCCCCCTCTTCTAAATGTCCATATCATGACTAGTTTCTGAATGAGTAGGACTTTGGCATTTATATTGAGAAAACTATTTTAAATATATACATGTGAATAGAGATAGGTATCTTAAGTAACTCACAGATCTCATCTGTGCAAATACAGCCAAGCTGCAGACCAATTCTCTTATATTTTTTATGGATTAATTATTTTCATCAACATCATATCACCATTGACACATATAGTTATTAAGTTAATGATGAACTTGCAATTATAAGTTGTAACAGTATTTCTTATTAAATAATAAAAAAGGGGTAATGTGTTATCACCTAGGAATGGCAAAGTAGTTCTAGGATCCATTGATGAGAGGAAACCCTAACCTAGGATAGAAGGCTGAAAAATATTTGGTTCAGTAGGTCAGAAGAAGTTTGTTTATCAAATAGGTAGCTTAGGTGAAGCTTTATGTACAATTGTTTCAAGAGTTTAAAAGAAATTGATTCCAGGAATAATCTAACTACCAGAGCTACTAGAGGGAATATGACAAGATTAGAAGTAGAGAACAAAAGTTTCTGAGGAATCCATAGGCAAAGATGTCTGAAATAGGAGAAAAATGAACAATAGTAGCTAAGCAGAAGAATCTAGAAATTTCAGAACTCATTATGTTGGATTTGGTGTGAGGGTGAAGGATAGTATGGTATAAAGAGTAATAGAAAACATTTCCTTCATTTTCCCCCAAATTCTGAGCCAATGAAGAAGAAGATAGGATAGTACCTATAGAGACAAATAATACCGTGTTTATTAGTGATAAAGTTAATGGGGGAATCAAGGTATGGGTCTGTGGTCAAATGGGATTGCTAATTCTTTTCCCCAAACATTAAATTACCTACTGTATGTTCAGGCAACAAATAAGGGTATGCTAGGGATAGGCCACTTCTAAAGGGACTCCAGGATAAGCTGTGCCACATCTGGTAAGTTCTTTCTCCGTAGCTCACTAATCACATAGGCCTTTTCTCCTAAGAGAGAAGTACAGGAAGAACGGCTGAGGCTTCCATTACTTTCCAAAGAAAGCTCTTTTGTGTCTGGACTCAAGCAGGAAAACAGGGAGCAAGAGAAAACATTGCCTGTTTCTTCTATTGAGTGCCTGTATAATCCATGTGTAGGGTCAGGAATGGACACAGTGCAGGTTTTCTATGATCCAACAGACCAGGTAAAGGAGGAGTCAGAGCCCTCAGTGGCTTTTTGTAGGCTTTTATTGGGGTTTACCAGGTACACAGCAGGCAGGGGTACTGGGGGGCCCGGAAGCTGGCAGGCCTCTCAGCCCCCAACAAGTCTTCACTCTATCTGGGCTCTCCGGCGTTCTCCCTTTCTCTCTCGGCTTCTGCTGCTGCTGGCATCCCTGTGACACTGCCCTTAAAAGCTCAGTATTAGCCCAGGTGAATCCCATCTACCTAGGCCCACACCCTACTCCAGGTGCCCGCCATCAGGCATGCATTCAGGACCGCAAGGATCCATCATCTATCCTGATGGCGGGAGGACAGAAAAGCCTGACATTTTTCCTTACCCTACACCATGTTCCTACTTATCTATCAGTATTCATTCTCCCCTCATAGGGTCATTGCCTCCAGTGGCATAGGCATTCTTTCACTAAGAGAACTTTCTCAAGTTTCTGTCTCTTTCATGATGCATATGCTAGTTTAAATGAATTGTTTCAATATCAACATTAAAGTAACGCAGGGTTTTTTTCTTTTTACTCAAAGTCATAATAATGTCATGTTGTCTTGTTCCAGATTAATTGTCTGTATAAATATTTTCTGAGGATATTCTTCTATACTGTATGAACTTCAGTTTGTGCTGATAAAACTATAAATTGATGCATAATTAATAAATGAATTTCTCTTAGTCTAGATATAATATGTGCCTTATAATATCAAGCTCTTAAATATGTATAATTTATAATCACAGGACAGTTTTTCAATGTATGAGTTATATTAACTTAAAATCAAAAGAATGGTCTTTTCTGTCATCTGCTTCTTTCTAAGTTCTGATTGGTATTATTCTATTTTTTTTTTTAAACTAAAGACCACATGGTGCCAAACAATGAAGTCAGCAAAAACTGATCAATCCTCTTGTTAGTATCTTAAAGAAGAGGCAATGGGTTGCTGGGCACTATATTTCTTGCTGTCGGCTGGTTCTGATTACATCAAATGGTTTTATTAAACTGTCTCCCTAGTTTATAATGTTTACCTATCACAAAATTGTAAGTGGCGTGGAACAAGAAATTCAATTTTAAAGAATTCTAAGCAAAAGAGGTAGGCAGTCTGCCTGCCACAGAATGTGCTAGTACACAAAGCTCCGTGATGAGATTAGTCAAAAACATCTTTTGTAGATTTCTGCCCCCAAATGAATTAATATTCTTGACTTATAAAAGATGAAGACAGCAGATCCTACATCATATGTCGCTTTGTGGATGGAAGCTTTCAAATTGAACTGGATTGGGGATAAGATGTTCAGTTGCCAATAATCACTAGAACTTCTCTGCTTGCCTACCATTCATGATATAAGAAAAAAAAATCATAAATTTAAATATCAAAGAGCGTGCCCTGATAAATGAGAGTGTGTAGGGTAAGGAAAAATGTCAGGCTTTTCTGCCCTCCCGCCATCAGGATAGATGATGGATCCTTGCAGTCCTGAATGCATGCCTGATGGCGGGCACCTGGAGTAGGGTGTGGGCATAGCTAGATGGGATTCACCTGGGCTGAGACTGGGCTTTTAAGGGCGGCGTCACTGGGACACCAGGAGAAGCTGAAAGAGAAGTTGAGAGAGAAGCAAAGAAGCAGAAGCAGAGAATGCCAGAGAGCCCAGAGAGAGTGCGGATTTGCTGGGGGCTGGAAGGCCTGCCAGCATCCCTGCCTGCCGTGTACCTGGTAATCCTAATAAAAAACCTGCAAAAGCCACTGAGGACTCTGACTCCTCCTTACCCGGTCTGCTGGATCAGAAAACCTGCTCTGTGTTCATTCCTGCCCTTACAGAGTGCTAATTCATCAGGTTGTATTTGATTTTTTCTTTTGCTACATCAGTATTTATGTTAGAGTCCAAGTGAATAAGTTCTATTGAATGAAGGTGGTCAAATGGCCAATGATTAGCTTCGTTTATACATGGGGACCATCTTGAGGATATAAAATTGGCAGTTAACAACTTAGTCCAGTAAATTTGTTATTGTTTAATCTTTGATGTTGTTAGCTCTAGATCAATTCAGTTTTGTTTTTGTTTTTTTTTAAGATTTATTTATTTGTTTATACAAGCACTGGGTACAGTCAGAAGCGCCGGAGGGTGAGCGAATTCACCAGAGCCAGAGCGGGGAGCAGAGCAGGCAGAAAGACCAAAGTACACTGCTGAGGGGAGCAGCGGGGGGCAGGAGAGGTCTGCGCGCCATGCGGGACCCTCCTCTGGTGGCCGGGGAGCAGCCGGGGATAGAACTGGCGCTGCAGAGGCCGCGGGCAGCTTCGCAGCCCAGCGCTCAACCGCTGCGCCACCGGGGAGGCCCTAGATCAATTAAATTTTATCAGTTTCTCCTTACACAAGCACCTGGTGTCTTTTTGTAATTTGTTTTTCTCCAGGAACTCTGATAAAAAATATTTTAAACATCTCGAAGGCTACAAACTGATATTTTGAAGGGAATTAGGTAAATGTACTCTCAGTGTTTGCTATCCCATTCCTACAAAATGTCTTCCTCAGAGAAAAATGATAGCAGCTTATTTTACATAACTAAAAATGTAACAGCATGTGGTATATAAATAGGAGTTTTGTGATGAAAGTGTTCATAAGGATCTTATGAAAAATTCACCTTCCCAGCCCCATCCCGAGATACTGGTTCAGTAGCACTCATTTTTCAAAAAGCTTTCCCAATTAGTATTTTTAAAAAGTGGTTCTGACAGAAGTGGTCCGGAAACACTTTTCTGACAATACTATTAAAAGCTACTAATAAAAATATTGTAACTACTAATATATGTGCCTAGTTACGAGCACTAGATTTTTCTGGACTCTCGGTATTGTAACTCCAAATACTGCTCAGCAGAAACATGGCCCTCCTCTGTTGTTTTTTCTGGGTTCAAAGAAGGCAAGATGGTTACGGAGCTAATATCAGAGCTTCATTTTATTTCATACTTGATACCCAAGAGCACCTTCAGATCCTTTCTTAATTTTCATGAAAGCTCATTTTCCTCTACTGGAAGCCAGTAATCCTCAGGTGAGCCAGATCCTCTGTGACAGCACCGGCACCTCCCCTTTAAGGAGAGGCCTATCTAGGAGAATTGGAATTTTCCTAAATTTGACCTGAAATGTCCTTGGTTCTTAAACATCTGCTTAAAAGACAATATATCCTGGCTCTCAAATACAGATTATCTAAACAACATAACTTATCACAAAACCCCGAGACACAGAAAGGAAAACTAAGTAGCCAAGAGATTTCCTCCTGGCTCTCCCCTCACAGATGTTGTTTTTAACTAAATGGTAATGAGCAGTCAGCAAGTAGCTCACCTACAAAGTGCTGAAACCATTTTCCGTGGGAAATCTAAGTTTCCATTTTAAAGAAATGTGACTATTTGTAACTCTTTATCTTTAATCTCTTAGCAAACTTCCTAGGGCGCCCAATCTCTTATTTAGTTTCTACCAGGGATAAAGATATTCCGTATAGTAATTAGAAGAAAAGAGGGGAGTGGGGAAACAGATCAGTAAACTAGAAACAGAATTTTCCCCTGGAGGAGAAGCCTTTTTTTTTTTTTTTTTTTTTTTTTTTAATAGGAAAGACCTATAGGATACTCTTGTATGTGAAACTGAGAATCTTGGTTGATTTCTCCTTGTATTTGTTAGAAAATAATTAATCTCTATGCACTCTATGATTTTCCTAATAGTTTGAGACACAGAGCAGGGGATACAATGTGAAATCAGCTCTGCATTGCCCATGATGGGGTAGAGGGATGTGATTTCCAGAAAATTAGAGTTAAATAAGAGGAAACAGAACACACCTTTTGTCTCATTCCTCATCTGGAAAATGCTTACCTGTCTCTTTAAGGACAGTTTCCTCTTGTCCACATACTTTTAAGGTTACAGATTCTTAGAAGAGAGTTCAGACCCAGGCTTCCCAGGAGCACACTTAGAGACCACATAATTACTAAAGGTCTATAGAACACCTGTGTCTGTTCGCCCTCTAACTTCTGCCTTCACAGAGCGCTGGGTCTTCAGAGGTTCTGCTGTGAGAGAGCCAATAGCACAAAGGACCGGCCTTGCCCTCTTCCCGTTTGGTGTCCAGACTCCAGCTGAGTTGCAGTTTCTGTTATTTGCTTTGGATCTGCCTTTGGCTGTGAAAATTTGTCAAAAGACAGCTTGGATAAATGTTATCTGAATGTCCTTTGCAGTACCTCGGGAATGGGAAAGTGGGGCAGCAAAGTGCATGGTTCAGTTAACCACTTAGACCCAGGTATTAACCTCCACATCAAACTGAGACCACTAAACACTGACACTATTAAGCAAACAGTAAAAATTAATACCCACAATCAAGTCACTAGAAAAAACCTAAAGCAACTAAATAGATTTATATGCCTGAAAAACTAGAACATTATTTTTTTTAATGATCTTTGAAAAAGAATGCACTGTTTTCTTTCATGTAAACAGCTCTTTAATAATGCAGGCTATGTGAGCTGTGCCCACACTTGCCTTGTATGTGTATGTACTTCCTGGTGTGAAAAGGTACAGACAGGAAACCAGTTTATCTGCACAGTGTTAAGATGTGGGCAAGGATCAAGCCAATGAAGTGCCCTGCACTGGCAGTGAGCATGGTGTCTGTGCACCCTCCCAATTCTGTGAAACCAGCTGAAGCAGAGGAGTCTTTGCTGTTTCAGGCTTTGAATGTTAAGGTTTCCAGAGAGAATATTTTATATTGAGCTTGAGTGCTTTTCAGATACACAGTTGTGTGATTTCTGCTCAACACTTTGCATATTTTTTAATTCATAATCAATTAAACACCTCCTATGTGGCATGTCTTTAATAGACATTGGAATTAGAAAACCATGAAAGAAAATTCTAGCTGTCCTTGGGGGGGGGTCTCACAGTTTAATGGGAGGTTCAGAGAACAACACTGATCATTTCACCATAAGATTGGCAAGGTAACGGAGAGCTAAGAACTGGTACTATAGGAGCCCTAGAGAGCTTGAGGGGGTCAGCAGGGGAGGTCTCTGGTAGGAGGTTACTATGAAGTAAGAATTCACCAGAAAATATGTGAAGAAAGGGAAGGATCATTTTGGCTGGGGGAGGAGCATGACAGAGCCACTGAGAACTTGAACCAGCTAACATTCAATACAGTATTGTTGATTAGTTAGATTGAGAGAATAATATGAGATGAGGCCAGGCAAACAGGCAGGTAACAGATCTTGCTAAGGAGTTTGGATGTTATCCTAAGGGCTATAGGCAGTAATTGAAGGATTCTAGTGGAAAGTGAAACAATAAGATCGCCAGTTTAGAAAATGCACTATGGCAGAATTGGGGAGGACAAATTGGAGGAATATAATCTTGGAGGTAGTACAAAATAGTAGGAAATTATAGCTGGAAAAGAGAAATATGAAATGGACTAAATTCTGGATTAGTTGAGCAACATCAGCACATACTATTATTGTGTGTGCAGTCGATGAGCATGAACAACGTGTATGCATGGTGTGATGAGAGTGCAAACAAGTATGCTCATCCAGCTTTGTGTGGCCATTGTCTATACTAATAAACAAGCTTTTTTCACTCCCAAGCATCATTTAAAACATACTCCTAAGGGCCTCCCAGGTGGCGCAGTGGGTGAGCGCTGGGTTGCAAAGCTGCCCACAGCCTCTGCAGCCTCTGAAGCGCCGGTTCGATCCCCGGCTGCTCCCCGGCCACCAGAGGAGGGTCTCACATGGCGCGCAGACCTCTCCTGCCGCCCACTGCTTCCCTCAGCAGTGTACTTCGGTCCTTCTGCCTGCTCTGCTCCCCGCTATGGCTCTGGTGAATTGTCTCACCCTCCCTCGCTTCTGACTGTACCCAGTGCTTGTATAAATAAATAAATAAATCTTTTTAAAAAAAAAAAGTTTATTAAAAAATACTCCTAAGCACAGGTTTTAGTGTCTAGTTCTATGGAGGACTGATAGTAATTAAATGTTATTTCATAAATTTGCATAAAACTAGATCTGGGGAAAAAAGATTATTGAGGGTCTTCCTACACCTACTTGTCTGCTCAGAGACTGGATTATGAGTTGAGTAGGTAAACCCTACTTATGAGTTGAGTAGATAAGGAAACCCCAAATTAATGCTTCCTCTCCCTGTCAGATTTTATTTTTACCATCTTTGCTTGAAACTATGCCAACCTGGTAATTAAATGCCACAAAAAATGTCAGTGGTTATATAGACATGTCATGAGTCACAGTGGGATTAACTGGACTTCTCAATGATTTACAAAATATTGACGTAACTCAAAGTATTTCAACTATGGAAGGATTTTGGGGGATTCCCTTATTATTAATTTGATAATTCTAAAACTATGTTAGATAATAAGAAGATATAAGTATTGGCTAAAATAGTTGGTTCACAGTCTCCAGAATAAGGACAATATATCTGCATGAAACCCAGTCCACTAGTAATGACTGAATAAATAAAATACTTTAAGCACCTTTTCTACATTAAGCACCATGCAATGTATATATGTATGTGTATATTGTATAAACGTACTATTTCTCATTTAAGGCTTCACTATAATGTAAAGCAGTCTCTAAAAGTGAGGATCAGGATTCATTCCCAGATGTTCTGTCATCAAATGCAATGCCCTTTCCTCTATTCTGTTCCTTCCACTAGGCCTGCTGACCCTGGGATTGTTTCCTTTTCCTCCTATCAGAAGAGACGCATGTTTCCATGCCATACATGACCTTTCAGGCATTCAGCCAATACTGTACTTCCATTAAACAAGGAAATTTACCCCACCTTATCTGAATGTTTTCAGTGGCTTTGGTTGTCAGTCACAGATACATGGAGGACAGTAAAGTTACAATTCCTTCAAATATGTGGAAGTGGCAACGAATACCGTAACTTATTTTAAGCAGAGCCCTTAATATATGCTAGGTATTGAGCTATGCATGCTACATTAGTTTATTCTTTACCCCAATATCTATGAGACACACTTATCCCTATTGTGTAGATTAGTAAATTAGATTAAAGACATTGAGGAGCATTTTCAGGGTCATTCGACTACTGAGTTAGTAGGCCAGGATTCAGACTCCTGAATCCAGGGTTTTAAGCATTATAGCAGAGTGTCTTGTGCTTACAATTGTATGAGAGGCACTCAAAGTAGCTTTTCCATCAACAGTTACTGGTCCCTGAGGAGATGAAAGAATTTGTCCCAGAAAGTAAATTAATACACTGCTTGTTTTATGGGGAAAGTTATGCTATTAAAAGAGTACACACTTACTGGTATAGTAGGTTTCTATTTTGGTCAGGCTTCTACTTATCTTGCTGCAGCCTAGTAACAGAGTCACAGACAAGAGGCCCTGGTTCATGGACCATATTTGACTAGCAATGTGTGGCAGCTAAATTCATCTGGCAAAAATATACCAATGAGACTGTAACAAAATGTCATGAACTCATAAATGCATCAAAATTAGCAAATATTTCATTAAGAAATAAAGACATTTTCAGACATATTTGAAATCTTTAAAGATATAGAAATCCTCTTGAAAACATTTTTCATCCAAAGTTGTATTCCAAAAAAGTTAACCTTTTATTTAGAATTCTGAATTAAGTAGGGTTCTAAAATCATACTCTGACTTTGACTACTATATTAGTAGTATATATTATTCAATGATTTAGGCACAGGATATATTAGTTCATGGAAACAATTTATTCATATAACCTTTGAAAGTATTAATAAGGTGCTTCCTAGAAATACCATAGAATTAAATACATTTCAAATCAAAATAATGAAAAAGAAATAGACAATCAAATGAATAATTGCCCAATTTTTCATAATCTTTAATGAGGCTTTATGTGATATTATAAATAAATTTAGAAAAGCATGATCCCCAAGTATAATCAGTTCTGCGGTCAACAATGTTTTTGTCAAAGTCTTTGATTGATACAAGGATATTTAGTCAGGTGTAAGTTTTATTTCCAACATCACTGGATGTTTTCTTCTTTCATTTATTTTCTTTCTGTCTCCTCCTTTCAACTGGTCCAACTAAAACAACGTCCAATATTTTCCTAAATTCTAAGAAGGCAAGGAAACAAGTTAACTAGCACCTAGTAGTAACTTCAAACTTATTAGAGATACAGCTTTTAATTCTGCGTATACACTTTAGATTGAGATTATATATAATCTTGCAGATAGTATGCTTCTACCCACTGGTCTTAGATCATAGTTAACGATTTTGAATGATGTAAATGAAGGATCATAGTTGCTATATTTTCACCTACTGCCTATCAGATGTTTTGTCAGAAATGCAACATGAATCTGTCTAATGAAGCAGAAATTATTTATGCAGAATTAAGTTTTTAATCCAAAATGTGTGCTGAGCACAATTTATGTGCAAGTCTTTTGGAAAAGTCTAGGCTCTGTCTCTGAAAGGCACTAACTGAAAAACAATGTCATTTTTCCATGTAGGCATAATTGCTTTTCAATAATTCTGTTCAGAAATCAAAGGTAGTGAATGTCACTTTTTGGGGGGCGGGGGACTTCCTAAGAATCAATAGGCAATTACACTGACCCTGGGGGCAAAAAAGAATTCACCCAAATATGTGAGTTTACCATTCAGCAGACAGCGCATACTTTTACATGCCCATTTAACACGCCCATTTAACACGTGCTGCTGTCGTCATTGCTGAACCCATAACAAGGGGTTCTTTATATCATGAAAGATATTATCCTTAACTGACAGAATGGAGGATGTTAAGTGTTCAAAGAGTTCTTTCAAAAGATGATATATTCTTTTCAATTTATTTTTCAGAGCATAATATTGAGGTTCAGTGGAAAAAAAGCTTTTGTTGGCATTTGGCAGCTGCAGGATGGTAACATCACTTCTTTAGTGATATTACTGCAATCGTACTCTGTTTCACCATAGACAGTGTGCACTTTAGTTAAGTAGCTTAATAACAATCATCCTTTTCATAAGTATAACCTTTTCCATTTCCAGTACAGGGTGATTATTCTCATTTTACCACTGAGAAAAAGAAGCTAAGAAGGCTAAAAAGTTGTAAAGCATGGGCTTGGAGTTGTCTGTCTGTGTTCACATCCTATCTCTACAGCTTGTCAAATATGTGTGATTTGGAGCAAGTTACTTCTTTTGCATGAGTTTTCCTATTAGAAAAAGGGGGCTATAATCTCATCTACATAACGAGGTAGTTGGAACAACTTGAGTTAGTTAATGCATGTTTGAAACTTAACATCTGACTTATAGCAATGCTGCATCCATATCAGAATTGGACTCAGATTTCTGGCTGCATGTATAGTGCGACTTTCATTACCAGAGTGTTTCTATTATGTCTTGTCTCACAACTTCATGGGGTGGTGGATAGGAAAAGTGCTGCTATAGAAGCATATTCTTAATGATATATCCATTCTGCAGCTTCTTGAATGAAAAATGACCTAGCTTAGAGTACTGAAATGCTTCAGTTAGTAAGGGCTCATACAGGTCAGGTTCACTACCAAGAGCTTTACATTTATTCTTGCTCAGTTCTTTACAGCAGCTCTATTTGTCCCCAATGTACCAATGAGGAAATGGAGGTCTGGAGCGGTAGGTTGTGCAGCTAACAGAGGACAGAGATACGTATCAAAAGGGAGTTTCATGACTGACTTAATGTACTGGTATCTGTGGAATGAAACAGGAATGTGCTTAATCATATTTAGTGATCTGATATTCAAAGCTTTCTTCACTAAGCACCACACAGGTCTGCAGTTCCAGCAAACGGCAAAACTGAAATCAAAACTAAAAGCCTCTGAACTTTTAATTGGAGTAATGAATGTTTTTCAGTGTAGGTTCCAAAAAGTTGAAAATTGAAAGTGAGGAGAAGGTAAGTCAACAGACCCATGAAAAGATCCACATTCTTGTATGAAACTCTCTTTGTCCATACTGCCTTGGGCTGAAGGTTTGAGTGCCCCGAATTCACATTTTGTATTTGAATTCCCAGTGCAATGGTGTTAGGCAGTGAGGCCTCTGGAAGGTGATTAGATCATGAAGGAGGAACCCTCGTGAATGAGATTTGTGCTCTTATAAGAAAAAGCCAGAGCGTTGGTATTCTCCTTTTTAGAAATGTGAAGCCATGACGAGAAGTCAGTGGCCTGGAACCTGGAAAGTGCTCTTAACAGAATTCAACAATGCTGGCCCTGTGACCTCAGACTTCCAGCCCCCAGCATAATGAGAAGTAAATTTCTGCTGTTGACAGCGACCCAGTTTATGGTTTTTTGTTATATCAGCTTGAGTGGACTGAGATACCCAACTCCAATTATTCTTTAAGAATTTCATGTAATTTATTAAAGTTGCTGTTATTTCATGTTAAATTAAGGCAATTTAAAGCAATCTTATGGAATAATTACGCAGAAATAATAACCTCTATTCATAGTATAAGAGTCAGTCAAAATATTTGACTGATGAGGGGCCTCCCTAGTGGTGCAAGTGGTTAAGTCGCAGCACAATGAAGCAATCCGCAGCCACTGCAGCATGAGTTTTATCTATGCCAGGGAGGTGACCACATGGCTCAGCAGACCTCTCCTGTCTCACCCACTGTTCCCCTCAGCAGTGTATTTCATTCAATCTGCCTGTTTTGTTCCCCATTCTGTCTCTGGTGAATCCTCTTAACCTCCCTCCCCTGCACATCTGGCCTGTGCCCCAGTTTTCGTATACATAAATAAATAAATCTTTAACAAATTTTGACTTGTAAGAATAAATATTGTTTGTTACAACTGAGAATGGCAAGATGGGCCAACTAAACTCAGATTGCCTCCTATGATAGCTATAGTAGATGCAGATTAAGCTGAGGATGTTGATTGGCATTACACAGGAAAGCTATAGAGCTACAGGCTGCATTCTGTCTGTCAAGGAGAAAATCTAATGTTACTAGCAAGAAAGAACACAGTAGAAAATTTAAAAAAAAATTATGCTTCCGTGAGATTCAAGTCAAGAAATGATAAAAATGCAGTTCTCAAGATAAGCAAGTAGAGAAGGGTACATTATTTGGGGACTATGTTTAAGATAACCACAGTCTGAATAAAGAATATTTATGAAAAATACTTAGTGTATATGCTGGAATGGAGATAAAAACTGTCTGCAAATAGGAATAGTGAGCTTAAAAAGAGCCAGATGCATTCTATCATGGAACCACAAAAGGCAAGAAACCCATTGATCCAGAAGAGGGTCAACAGAACTGGAAAGGACACCAGACTTAAGTGACCTAAATTAGCAGATCCTTATTGATACCTTATAATCACTAATAGTTAAATAAATTAATGTATTGAAACCAGTTCTCTGCCAGAGTTCCACAGACTAGCATTGATGAGACAGGGGTTTGAATATATGACAGTGATTTCTCTCCTACCTCTTGTAAAATAGTGTGCTTATTCTCTCCACAGTAAGACAGAGTAACCTTGGTGTTTTTTTTAGTTGAAGAATCAGCCTCTCTCATCGTAAATCCTCAAGTTTCCCCCAAGAGAATTCATATGCTATAAGACTAGATATCTGTGTACCTCCAAATTTGTATGTTAAATCCTACTGCCCAATATGATGAATTTTAGAGGAGATTGGGTCATAGTAGTATAGTCTTCCTGAATGGGAATTGTCTCCTTTGAATAGATACCCCATAAAGCACCTGTGCCCCTTCCATCATGTGAGGACATGACTAGAAGACAGGTATATGAAGCAGGAAGTGGGCTCTCACTAGACACCAAATTTGGTGGTACTTTTGACCTTGGACTTTCCACCCTCCCAAACTGTGAAAAATAAATTCCTATTGCTCATAGTTCACCCAGTCTTTATGGTATTGTTGTAGCAGCCTAAATGAAGGAAAGGGTCACATCTAGGGTTTTTGGACCTCTGGAGTCCCAGCAATGTCTGCATTAACTATCACATCATAATTACATGCTCTTCAGCTTTATTCTCATAGCAAGGGATTCTAATATCCTCTATGTAACTTACTTTAATTCCACTGATTTTCTTTTCATGATACTGCATTATAGAGTCCTTGAAGGGGAAAAAAAGAACGAGAGGTGGTTAAAGAGGTTAAAATATTCAAATGGTGGGTTTTCTGTGGAATTGTGAAGCTATCCTGTTTGGTGTTAAAATTCCCCTCAATTAAGGCTGGTCTGGTTATTTCTAATTGTCCTGAGTAATGTGTACCTTCTGAACAATTCTGACCAAGCAACCCAAGATACTGCTAGTTTTAGGTCACAATATTGCTGGTTTCTAGTTACTGGAATGGGTTTCTACAAGAAGAGTAAATATTTATTCACTGAAAGCAATTATGAAATATGCCACTTCAAATATTCATCCTGAGCTGGAAGCTGGGATGCTCACAAGAGGATTATCCTGAGAGCAACTTAGGCTGGTCAACATGATGTCAAAATGACCTGTCAATCCTTCCAATTGGTTCAGTAAAAGTGATTTTTAAACAAGTCATCTGGTTTCTTGGAGATCTGCTTTCATTTTACTGTTTATCTTCTAACAAGCATTTTAGGAAAAATCAAACAGGTAATAATACCACAGATGCAATGTGATTAGGTAATATCTCTCAAAGTCTGTTTTCCAAATGGTCTTATTGTCTTTGTCAGTATTCTGGCATAGCAAAGAAAATGCATATATCCATCTGTAAATATGGGTATCAATTGCAGCCAGATAGTTGTATCATCAACTGCCTCTGATTGAGACTGGAAGATAAGGAGATTGTTTCTAGAAAGATGAAAATGGGGTGGTTTTCCTTCACTGTATGGAATGCAATAGCCAGAATCAACCAAGAAAAAGATGAGTGTTGGAAGCATATTTGAATCAGAACCTAAGGTCATTGAGTCTGAGGGCTGGGAGAGGCATTTACTTAGTATAATCCTCACCCCCTCTATAGACTCTTTGTTCTTCTGTCATCCTGAGTCTTTATGCTGCCTCCTCCTGTGCCTGGACCTCTCTTTCTGCAGATATCCACATAACTAAATCCCTCACCTCATTCCATTCTTGTTCAAACTCCATCTGCTTAATGAGGACTCCCCTAGCTTCCTTATTTAAAAGGCATCTTCTATTTGACCTGGAATTCTAAATGTCCCTTTTTTCTAGTTTTTATGTATTATATACCACCTTCTACGATAATTTAATATGCATTTATTTTACCTTAATATTTACAATCTATTTTTCTTGATCCAAAATATAATCTCCACAATGACAGGGAATTATAATATGTTTCATTCACTGATATATCTCAATATCTTGATATCTGTCAGGAAAATAGTAAGTGCTTAAAAAAAAGTTTGGGTGAATGATATATATAAAACACCTGGTTCATAATAGACCCTAAACTATATTGTTTCCCTTTCCTTCCCTTCTCTTCAGGTAGTTACATCTAAATACAGATAACTGCTCAAGCTTTTTTTGCTAGTATAACATCTTATGTCTAAACCAGTGACTAATGTCATCAAGTCCTGGATGTCTCTGTTATTTTCTTTAAGAAGTACAGTTATCTATAAGACATTTTTTAATCTAAAAATAATGCAATAATAAGAATTTTGGAAAATTGCCCCAATGGGCCAGCTAATCTATTCTTTTAAAGATGTGTGATTCTATACATCTGAATCACAACAGTATTATAAGTCAATATTATCTCAATAAAATAGTTTATTAAATTAAAAAAAAATTCCTAGAGAAGAAAATCCCATCCTCCCCCTCAAGTATCTATGCTATATCTAACCAACCCTCAGGTTTACCTACTTTTTTGCATTCAAATTTTTTGTTTGTTTGTTTCACTGATTGTATTTCATTGATTTAGTTTTTTTTTTTTTTTTTCTGGTCAGTTTCTGCTAACAGACTTGTGGGAGTCTTTGTCTTGTCTGGTGCTACTGTAGAAATAGTACTTTCCATCCAACTTTTCTGTTGACTTATGTAAAATAGTTTCTTTTTTGGTTCAAGTTCAGAGGTTGACATATTCCAAACCTCTTTGTTTAGAGCAGGTATTTGTGAAAGGTTGGGTTCTCCATGCAGCAGACACCAAGTTGTAGATAAGACAGAAAGAGGTTCATTACTTTGTGATGCCTGAGAAAGGAAAGGACATGGAACAACACTGGGCAGAGGGAATTGTCCAGCTAGAATCAATTTATGGAAGATTCAGCCATGGGTAGCTATGGAATAAAGAATATCTGTTAGAGGAGTTTTACTTTGGGTAGAAATGGTCAGGCCTTTGTGCTACAAACTAACTCACTCATTAGTTAGGGGTTGCTAAAGAACAGAACCTCAGTTTAAAACCTGAGAATATCTGAGGCAGTAAGAGCAGGAGGTGGTCAACTAACCATTCTTGAGCTAAACTACTCTTCTGTCTTGAAGGAGGATCTGAGATTACATCTCTCTGGCTTCACAATGTTGCACCATATGCTGTCATAGCTCCTTGGCACTTACTCTCCCCATGCAGTCTAATGACTTTCCTTGTGCAGGCACCTGTGATGGATGCATCATTGCAGCATTTCTCTGACATACTTGACCAGTGTGTAGTTGCTGACTCAAGAATAACCCTTGGCAAATGAAGGGAAGAAAACAGAGGAAAATTATAACTCACATAATCTTTCTTCTTATATGGGGCAACACTGACACATGTTCTATGTAGTTTCCTAGAAGTTCCCAGAGGTATAAGCCCAGTAAGACCAAATTACTTAGAACTAAGTTTACTCAGATGAATGGGAAAGCCAGATATAAAACCAAGTATCTATCAATTGATTTTGGATTAGTTTAATTCTAATCATATAAAGGGGAGCTGCTAAGCATTTAAAATAGACCTAGGATTACAAACCAAAACACATATAGCCTGTGTGTTTTCTCAAAATAGGATACCTCATTTTCCACTAAGACTCTACAATAATACTACTTTAAATTCTCATATCTTTGAATTTAATAAGACTTTCATTTATTTAATCCCATGGAGATGTTTCACTAACATGGAATATACACATTGGGTCACTTTTATGGAGAAGGGGAACTTAATGGTTTATCACAACTTGATGAAAATGTCCACAAATATAATCAAATGAACCATGAATGAAGATTGTTGCTTAAAGAACAACCTTCTCTTATCAAATAGTTTTTCTAGGACTTCAACATAGAAAAGGTGATAACAGAATATTAAAAAAAATTATCCTTTTTTTCTGTGGTCTTTCCCCTCCCCGTTTATAACTTTCTATAATGGATTCTTTATAGGGACAAAATCTCATAGCAAAGACATAACCTCCATGGGGAATTCATCTGTACAAAACAAAACTCCCCTGATAGGATGATGGTTATGATTGAAATAGACCTTTGAAATAGTATGATTTTGGTTTTTACCGAGCCTTCCCCAGATAACAATTGTCTGATAAATTCTGCCCAGATCCTTGAGGATATTATAGATCTTCTAATGTGTACCAGTTCCCACCTTCCATTTCCAAGTTAGGACTGGTTTTTATTTTGAATATTTAAACATTGTTTCTTGGTGTTGGTTGTTTTGCTGTTGTTCTGTTTTATTTTTATTTTTTGTTGTTGTTCTGTTTTAAATGAGAATTCATTTAACTGTTGACTTCATATGCCATGGAAATGTTCCAAGAGGCCAAAAAAATTTGGGATGGAAACTAAAATACCAGGCTATCAGAGGAAAGAGTTTTTAACCATTTAACTCTGGTTCTAGCATGTTATAGGAAACATTGAAGAATCAGCAGGAACTTTATTTAGCCTAACAGGAAAAAACACTAACATTTGTACTCCTTCTCAATTCAATTTTAGTTTCCTAATGTGGACAATTTTGCTTTATTTGTCAACTCTCAGCAGAGAGAAGAGCAATTGCCTTAGTCAAAAATTGTTTTTGTAAAGGTTATTTTGATGGTCCTGATGAAAACATTAAAAATAGTCTTGCTTTCAGGACAGTGAAAGGAAAGGGGCCTTATCAAACATAGAAAACAGTTGCATTATTGAATCAAAACTTCAATGCAACGTTAGACCTTTGGAAATTCTAGATAAAAGTTCTGCTTGAAATAGAAAAGACAAACAAAACACAATCCACATTGACAATAAGCATAAACCCTTCATGAAGTTAAGGAAGAAAAATATCAGCCAACTACATGTTGTTATTAACCTTCCTATCTAAAATGTCCACAGATTGAGCAGCTCTTTTTATATTATTGCAGTTTCTAATGGGTTCTCAGTAATAGGCTCAAATCCACTTTCTGACTTAATCTGCTTCTCTGACCACTGGGGTTTCTGCTTCTCCCACTGATACATTACAATTACTGTATCCAACAAAAATTAAAAAAACAAAACAAAACATAGCTCTGGTATTATCCTGGTCTTATAATAGCTCCTAAAAGTTAGGAGAAAGTAGTATTATGTATTGAGTCCTCCTATGTTTTCAGAATGGATCATGGACCTATGTGTAAGCCTTAAATTATAAAACTTTAAGAAAAAAAAACCAAAACAGAAAAGCAAGGAAAAATCCTCCAAAATCTAGAACTGGACAAAGAGCTTTTAGGCATGACAACAAAAGCATGATATATCAAAGGAAAAAGGATAAACTTAACTGTACCAAAATTAAATTTTTGCTCTGTGAAAAGTTTTATTAATAGAGTAAAAACACAAGCTAAAAATAGGAGACAATATTTGCAAGACACATAATCAGCAAATGACTTGTAATCTGGAAGTTATAAGGAATTCTCAAAGCTCACTGATTAGAATGCAAACAACTATTAAAATATGGGCAAGAGACAGAAATGATACTTTACTAAAGATGTTATAAAGGTGGCAAGTAGACATATGAAAAGATGTTGAATACCATTAGCCATTAGAGAAATGTGAATTGAAATTTCCAATGATATACCACTGTACATCTATGGGGAAGGTACAATTTTAAGAAAAAATTACTGTGACTACCAAGTGCTACAGAGGATGTGGAGCAACTGGAACTCTCATTCATTGCTGATGGGAATCCAGCCACTCTGGTGTTCTTGTATATTTACTCAAGGAAACTTAAAGTTTATGTTCACATAAAAATCCTTCACACAGATGTTTATAGTAGCTCTATCTTCAAGTGTTTTTGAAAAGGTGAATGGATTTAAAAAGAAACAAAATTGTGGTCCTTAAACCACTCAACAATAAGAAGAAACAAAATATTATTGCATATAATATCATGGGCGAGTCTCAAAGTCATTCTGCTGAGTGAAAGCAGCAGATCTCCAAAGACGACATAATACATGATTCCATTTATATGATTGTCTTAAAAAGTCAAAACTCTTGTGATTAAAAACAGACCGGTATTTGTCAGGAGTTAGAGGTGGAGAATGGTTTGGCCGCAAAGGGACAGTGTGGATGGATTTTTTTGTGTGTGATGAAATGTCTGTTCTCTCCTTGATTGTGGTAGTGTTTCAAAAACACTATAAGATAGAACTATTATAAACATCTGTGTGAGGGCTTTTTATGTGAACATAAATGTTTAGTTTATGTTCCTATCAGCAATGTATGAGAGTTCCAGTTGTTCCACATCCTCCATAACACTTGGTAGTCTCTGTATTTTTTTTTAAGTCTATACTTACAGACTTTCATTGACATGCATAGCACTATATAACAAATTAAAAAGTCAATTTTATTCTATGATCATATTAAAGATACAATTATTATAAGAATTAATAACCAAGATTTAAAAAATTATTTCACTATCCTTCCATCTTCTGAATCCCTTAAGACAGAATTCTCCTACCATTGGCAGCTGACAAAAAATTCTTGTACTGCAATATCTTGGGCCTTCCCATGCTAAAACTGACTTCTTCTTAAGGTCAACTCTGGTGATAAGGATGATAAGGATGCCACCATCAACAATTCAATTTGTGCATGTATTTGCACATTACATATCCCTACCAACCCTGAGGAAATAGGCCTTATTAGGATTTATATTGTATTGTATATAAAGTGAAATGGAACATGGAAATGGTAAATGATTTGTTCAAGATCACTCAGCTAGTAAGTGACTGACTTTGTGTTCCAGTTGAGGTGGTCTGACTATAGAGTTTGTCCCTTCATCCATAATGCTCTACTTCTTTCTAAATCTGCTGGGTAAACCTTGCATACAATTCTATCCCAACCACTTGGCTAGGCTTTATAGTTCTAAACTCTTGCAGAGGCAGAAAGATACAGGATTTAGTTTACTCCTCTACTCCATCTACTATTCCTCCTTTTTCTGAAGATGTATGACTAGAATTCAAAATCAAACATCTTTATATTTGTAGTTAACTGTTTGAGTATAATGTCTGTATCTAAAAAAGAAACTGTCATCTTCCTGTTGCTGATATCGGATAAACCTTACAGTGCTTGGTCTTAGGAATGGGTAAATGTCCGGCTTTTAGTAGCATACTATTTTGTGAAGGAATAACACATATCTAGTTCCAAGCAGGCAGAATGAATTAATACTTTAATATTTGGCTAAAGATAAGAATATTCTATTTTAGATCTGTTTAATTTCTATCAGCCCCTTATTATCACTGAGTATTAAGCTGAAGTAGAATGCTTAATAGCTAAAGAAATAGAGACTAGAAGACAGAGTCACAGAAAAAAAGTATTATTCATTTTAGATATTATAATTATTTTCCCCAATTTTTGGTTTATATTTAAATTATTTGCATCTTATTATGATTCAAAAGGTCAAACACAACTATTCTCAACCTGCTTAACACTCCAAAAATAATAAGGAGGAGTACAATGAGTAGAGCCATTACCAAGAATATATCTATCATTTTATTCCAGAGAGAAAAAATTTACAGTTGCAAATTTCCACCAGAATGAGGTATAGCTCAGGCCTTACTGCACTTCCAAATAATGGAGCCAAGCAGCTCGTCTGAAATAATATAGAAAAGCTCAAATGATGATAGGAATTTGAACTTTAGAATAAGGTAGTAAACCATGGGTGGGTGGGAAGAAATAAAAGGAAAAAGCATCACAGAAATAAACAGGAAAACGTAGGACAAATAGCATTTGGCAAATCACGCAAGGACACCTCATAATAGGCTCTGGAATTGGAGATTCCACTTGGTAGATACTCATGATAGGGATCCTTCTTCTTCTTCTACTTCTTCTTTTTTTAAGATTTATTTATTTATACAAGCACTGGATACAGTCAGAAGCGCGGGAGGGTGAGAATTCACCAGAGCTAGAGCAGTGAGCAGAACAGGCAGAAGGATCAAAGTACACTACTGAGGGGAGCAGCGGGCGGCAGAAGAGGTCTGCGCGCCCTGTGGGACCCTCGCCCTGCAGCCGGGGATGGAACCGGCGCTGCAGAGGCTGCGGGCAGCTTTGCAACCCAGAGCTCAACCGCTGTGCCACCGGGGAGGCCCCTTCTTTTATTTTAATGAGAAACAAAAGAATGACTATAAGTCATTTGATTAATCTTAGTCACTGTATATATAGTTTAATGGTGTCCAAGTAATAAGGGCAGTTGTACATGGTCTGGTTGTCTTGTGTACTGGACTGATCAGGGTGGGAGACCTTATCTCCACCAGTTGAAAAGGAAAGGACAATAAACATATGCCTGAGAAAATGTACATGATATCATCCACCTGTTTGCGAACCTCCAATGTTTTTTTGTGACATTTAGAATAATATCCAGATAAAACAGTTCAATCTAGCAGGCCAAGATCAGAAATGAGTATCCTAAAGTAAAAAGCATGTAAAGACAAGAAACAGAATGTGGAAACACTTTAAGTTTAGGCCTGATTGATTTCCATCCCAACATCATGCTGTTATAGAGTAGTTAAAGTGATGGTGCTTACCCTATTAAAACTGAAATATTATACTGATTAGCTACTACAGAAATGTCATTAAAGATTATAACATTTATATAGATTTGCAAAGCAGGATAATTTTTTTAAAGATTTATTTATTTATGTATATCAGGACTGGGGTGTAGGCCAGAGGTGTAGAGAGAGAGTGGGGAGCAGAGCAGATGGATCTACTGAAATGCACTGCTGAGGGGAGCAGCGGGCAAGGCAGGAGAGGTCTGCTGCACCATGTGGGTCAGCATCTTGGCTGGGGTTCGAACTCATGTTGCAGTGGCTGGGGACAGCTTGACAGTGCTGTGTCTTCAACTTCTGCACCACCAGAGATGCGCAGGATGACAATTTTTTTTTTTATCTAAATGCTTCTGATAATAACACAGTTTTGTTTTGTTTTTTTTCATTACATCGGAAACATATTCTCTCCAATAGTACAATATGTTTACATCTCTATTTTTTTTAAGTTAGCCTTTTGAATTCACATTATTTTTCCTTGAGCATTGACAAGGAATACTATATAATAATCCAGCTCCCACCCCTATTATGCCCCCCTTATTTTGTAGAATATCAGACAATGGTTTTCTAAAGTCTTTAAAACAGACATAGAGGCAGGGATTCTGAGCCCCTGAGACCTCCCATACAGTTTTTGACTTTTGAAACCAACTTTGCAGGAGGGGGATTATTTTCTCATGCTGAGTTTCATAAACACTACTGATTTACCGACATCCTCCTGGAGCTGTACTGAAACCCAAGGAAGCCTTTTTCAAACTGTAATGTTTGCCATTCAGCATCAGCAAAACCACACATGGCCTGAAACACTTCCTGTTCCCCACAAGTGTGGCATGAAGGCAGGTTCACATCGATGATTGATGGAGGGTGCAGAATAGTCCAGCTTTTCTGAGCTCTTTTTCCTTGTCAAATCTACCCTAAGTTCATTGAGTTTCTGTCATGAGCTAACAGAAATAAGTGCATAGTGTGATGAAGGCTGAGTCAAGAAGGAAGCTTCCCACACTCATCTGCCATCAGTGGGAAGATAAACTAATATAGCCTTTTTTTTTTAGATTTATTTTTTATTTATACAATAGCTGGGGTATAGGCCAGAGGTGTGCGAGGGTGAGAGGATTCACCAGAGACAGAGTGGGGAGCAGAATAGGCAGATGGACTGAAAGCACTACCAAGGGGAGCACCAGACAAGACAGGTGAGGTCTGCCGCACCATATGGGTAGCTCCCTGGCCAGCCAGGGTTCTAACCCACACTGCAGAGGCTGCAGATAGCTTCACAGCGCTGCGCTCAACCCACTGTGCCATGGGGGAGACAATCTTGAGGGCAATTTTGTAACATTCATCACAAGCCCTTAAAAATAGTGTATGTGAACCAGAGAGTTTCACTCCTAGGAATATAACCATACAAGGAAATAATCAGACAATTGAAAAAAATGCATGTTTCAGGAGATTCATTCCAAGGTTATGTATAATAATATAAAACAGAAGCAGTCACGGGCCTCCCTCGTGGCACAAGGGGTTAAGACATAACCTATGAAGCTATTTGCAGCCTCTGCAGCACAAGTTCGATCCCCAGCCAGGGAGGTGACACACATGGCGCAGCAGACCTTTCCTGTCTTGCCCGCTGCTCCCCTCACCAGTGTATTTCAGTATATCCACTTATTCTGCTCCCCACTCTGTCTCTGGTGAATCCTCTCACCCTCCACACCTCTGGCCTGTGCCCCAGCTCTTGTATGCATAAATAAATAAATCTTTAAAAAAAAGAAAAAAAAAACCCTTTGAAAAAAATAAAAGCAGTCAACTAAATGTTCAACAGTAAGAAACTTCTTAAGTAAATGGTGGGGCTTTTCTGTGAAGGATTTCCTGTAGTCAGTAAAATTCTGTTCACATTGTACCATCAATTAAAAAAAAACACTAGAAATTATAATCTGTTGTCATTAAGGATTTTCACTTATGTAAATACAATATAGTTGCATAGGAAACATTTAATAGTTATATATACCAAGATATGTTGGATATTGGATCCATCAACTTATTTATTTATTTATTTATTTTTAATTTTTAATTTATTTATTTTATTTTTATATTCCCCATACAATTGCAACCCCCTGATTTTGACCCCAAACCCTCCTTTCCCCACCCCCCCAAAGTGTGTTTCTGTTTCATAGTTGTTTGTTGATTTTGATTTTTTTCCTTTCTTACAGTTATTCTTTTTTCCAAAAAAGATAAACACATGCAATTTTCAGCAACATGGGTGGAGCTGGAAGGGATCATGCTCAGCAAAATAAGCCAGAAAGAAAAAGAATAATACTGGATGGTCTCACTCATAACCTAATCAAGGGACCAGAGAAAGATCAACTTTTTTATTTTTATAATGAAAATGTTTAATGGTAGTCATCTTTGGTTTAAAGAAGAATAGCTTAAGTATATGTGCTGCCGAAGCGAGCACAAGAAGAATAGCTTAAGGAAAATAGGAAATACTGCTTTTTCTCTTCACTTTCAGATCTCTGACTCACAATATAGCAGACCTTTTTTTAGTAGCAAGCTCCAGTAGACCATCAGGTTCTGCTGCTTCCCATCAATAAGATGGTTCTGGGAAGCCATGGGAATGGTCAAACCATAAGCCAAAAGATCCAAGTGGTATGGATTTGGGAAATATCTGGATTATTAAATTGTCCTCTTAGAGATTAAGATGAGTCATGCCAATTCCAAAAGTCATTGCTGAGAACGCAAGGTAGGGTGTGCTCGGTCAGTGTGCTGGAAAGCTTTCCGAGTGAATGAACACCACTGCTGTGAGCTCCTGCAGACCACTGGCTCCCACTCCCTTTGTTTTCATCCCCACCCTTCCTCTCTAGTTTACCTCCTCAAATATTTGAGATTACTCAAAATCCTCCTTTAGTTTCCCATCACATTCAAAAAAAAAAAAATCCTTACTATTCTCAAACTTGTTTCTATTCTGGTTTTAGTCCTTGCTCTGGGTGCCTGTCTTGGAGCATTTATAGAGCACCCTTCCACATGCATTCTGAGCTCACCCTAATCAAGTGCTTCTATCCCATGCTTCAACATTTCCTCCTCACTAAGTTCTTGTGACTACTTGATTAGAGACATACCCACTAATTCACCACTTTTTGTTTCTTTCTGTTGCTAACCGGCTTGAACACATATTCTTTTGATATTTAGTTTCTATTTCCTGCACAAAAATGTAAACTCCATGATGATACCACTCTATTGCATATTTGAAGGAATAATAATTTGGCAACCTGAGACAATGGGTTCTAATCTGGTTCAGAGTAAATTTAAGCAATGCATTGGACTGCTGCATGCGTCATTCTCTTATCTATAAAAAAGGGAGATGCAACTAGATATCTACGTGACATTGCTGGAATATGTGAAATTCAATAGATAGGTCTTCCTCATTCTTGGACAATGCAAGAGTGACAGGAACTTAACGGGCACTCATGTGAATACTCGTGGTTATCATCTGAGTCTAGAAATTAGATTGCATGTATGCTGATGACAGGAAATAACCCATAGGACTTATGTCTTTGCTTAATGAAGTTATAGTAGTTGTATGTTGCTTTATGTCTCTCTCTATATACATTTCCTTTAGTTATAATTATTTTTTATTATGTGATCTAAATCAATGTTTCTTGGTCTGGGATTATTTTGGCAATAGACATTTGGCAATAGCTGGAAATATTTTTAATCGTTACAACTTGGAGAGAGGGCTGGATAGTGTATAGGGTACCCTCAACAGTGCATTGTCCAGCCCAAAATGTCAGTAGTGTTGAGGTAGAGAAATTGGACTAAATTAAAAAAAAAACATGACATTTGTGTTCTTGTCATGTGCATTTTTCCTAAACACAGAGTCAAGAAAAGTCCAGGTACCCAGGGACTCCAATTTAATAAAATTAAAAAATAGTTTTGTAGAAGCAAATAATCAATTATAATCAAAAAGCAAGCAAGTGTACAAACAAGAAACTGTCAAATCTGTATAAACTCAAGTCAGTTGACCATGCACAGAGAAACAGAGATAAAATTCTTCTGCTTTCTCGGCAATGGCTGGTTCTTTCTATAAAATGTCCCTTAAGCAAGTTAGTCATTTTATGAAGATCAGCCTAAATTTTTTTCCTGGTGTCCATGGTTAGTAAATATTTGGTAAAGTATGAAAGCAGGAGTAGTCTGTGAAAGCAGGAGTAGTCAAAACTCTTTCAGCATACAAATCCATATGGAACAATTAAAGGACACATTTTCATTGCTAACTAAAGACAGAAAAGTTCCTGTATCTCTCAGCTACCTCACCAGGAATAAGTGACGTATTTGCCAGCTGAGCTGCGCGTGGCCTGTCTCCCTTGGGCGATACCCAGGACTTCTCAGTGAGGTTTTCACAACCACCCTACTTCTAAGCATGTGCCTAGAACTTCCTCATACTTGTCCGTCCTCTTGTGACATGAGTTCTTTGTCAGTCTCCGCTGAAATATGCAAACCTCCTGCTTGATGTCATTGGGGAAATAGATGACCTTGTAGCTAAATATATATGGCCTGGCTTTGCAAACTGTCAATCTTTAGATTTAGGACTTAGTCTTTGGCATGTGGGGCACTTTGAGTGATGTCATTTCACAATTTAAAAGGAAATGTTTGCAGAACAACAATACTGTCTTCTGAGGGCCACAGGGTATTTTCTCCATTTCAAAGAAGACTTCATTTTATCCACTTGAAAATTCATAAATAACAAACAGAAATCTGACTATTTAACTACTTTCAGAGCAAATTTTCCCCTGTTACTGTTTATATTTTTTTAAAATAGTTTCAGATAGGTAGCAGATTGATTTTCTTTTCTTTAGGAACATTCAAGTCATGTGAAAATGTAGATAAAAATGTGTAAGTCAAAACTGAATACATTTCCTCATCATGTAGGGTGACTTTCTAAAAATTAATGTCTTATTTTTTCCTTTGACTTATTTTCTTACTTAATTTTCTTCTTACTTTTTTTCTACCTTCTACTCAAACTTTCTAAATTCCTAAAAAATTGAGGGAACATGGGAATATCGGCTCCCCAAAATGTCACAGGCATTGCCCTAATCAATATTAAAATGTGTTAAAATACAATGATGATCAAAACTGAACCATATAAAAGTAAAGAGCAAACTTTATAGATGGAATGAAGATTGAAAAAAAATAGATTGACCATACAGGAAGATTGACAACCAAGAATTAGTACAATACTAATAGGACATGTGTATTTAAAACTCTGTTGAAAAAACTTGATATTAAGATATAAAATATGTTGGAAACTAAGAGAAGTAGGATACCATGAAAAGCTGCCTTGGAAGTTGCTTCTAGTCAAGGAATCCTTACTGAACACCTATGATGGGCTATACAGTATGCTAATTCCTGGAGTTAGGGAACTGAATCAAGCATTGTCCTTACCTACACAAAGTTTCTCAACATGTAACTCAGGACTAGAAGTAATCATATGAAGGCAAGTATTTTGCTCATAGGTCAAAGAGCAGTCAATTCTTCTTGGCAGTCAAAAGTTAGAAAAAAAAAATACATGGCTAGGAGGCAATATAGAAATATGTAGGAAGACATTTTATGTATGAAAAATAATAAATAATGTGTGCTTACTAAGCATTAACTACGGAAATGCATTTATGGACAGAGTTCTGCAATGATTTTGATTATTTTTTCCTCATAAAGTTGCCTGTGTTTATAGTATTTTAGTTGCCAATGGGAAAGAACACTTACTGTGTTCTCTTCAATCCTTTTCTTGGTCCTTAAAATCATCTTTTCCTACATAGACCTTAAGGGTAGAGAGAAAATAGACCTAACTTCTTGAGAAACACTATGCTTTGAGCTTTATGTATTTATGTTAATTCATTCAGTCCTTCCTTCAATTTTGCAGTTAAAAAATCCGTAAAGAAATAAGGAAACTGAAGCATAGAAAATCATGCAACATGTGCAAAAAGAAGGGAATCTATATTTCTCCTCATGCTTATATTTTAGAAGATGAATAAATCCAGAAAAATATAGGAAGTCTATCTTAACAATGGGGCAATTCTGAGTTTCAAAGCACATTGTATGACTAGTAAGTTGCATACTAGTTACAAGCCTTTGGGTATGCTTCTGGCCTCAGTTTCCATCCCTGTACACTGAAGAATTTGCATGGGGGCCTACTAAGCAGTCTGAGATGCTATGCCTCTGTGGCTTGCAATGGCATGTTATTCTAAACTGCCAAAAGTATCCATTTTGGAATCAACCACTATCATGCCCAATAAAACAAATTTAATCATTCCCTTAGACAATCTATTGCTCCAAACTGATTGGAGGTTGGAGTGTGCTCAGTTAAATGAATGTATGCGTTTAAAATATCTTAATGCCTGGTAACACTGATGGCATAGTCATTTGACGTCTCTGAGTTTGTGCTTATTGTGCTTACATAATATGCAAAAGGAAAATAAACGAGTAAAAATAAGACCAACATTTAATGTGCTATTTTATTTTCAAATTATGGCTTAACATTGTACATCTGGCTCATTTAAAATAAGGGTTAGTTTTCCTTAGAAGGGAACTTCATTAATAGTAATTTCAAATATTCAGAAAATAATTTTCTGTAGGTCCTTATAAACTGCCTTTAATTTACTGGATTCACAGGACTGACTGAGCACTTTTTATGAGTTCAATGCACATTGCTTTCATATTGCTTGTCATACATACAGATTACCTGTACTGTAATTATTTTTAGTTAATGCTAACTTGGAGTTGACCCAAATAAGTTTATTTTAGAAGAAAGCTTTATAAATATCAATCACTTGGCATAAGTATATATTTAGGTAGCAATAAAATATATCACTAATATATTTTAAATTTCTGTTCATGTACTACATAAAGAAAGATCAATTTCCTCCACCAGTGGTATGTCTACTATATGTACATTATAGAATTCTGCGAACAAGTCCCCCAAACATAGATTAATCAAACATAGACCTCACCACAATGCCAGTGAAATTTATTCTTATCACCTATGTACAAAATGTATAGGCATTTTTTAACATTATAGAACTGATGATTACTTGAACTTAATAGATTGGATATAATCTTAAACATGCCATATCAACTTTATCTGATTTATGTAGGTTTCTGGCAAGTCAAAGACAAATTCTGAAAGGCATCCACCAAGAATTGGTCTTAAGCAAAATTACTAAACTAGCAGCTTGCCCTTGAGAACCCTCTCTCACCACCAGTCTGAGTCTTGACCCTACGCCATAGACTCCTTTTACATGTATTTTCCTTGCTTTTTAATCTCCTAAAGATAATTTTTGCTGTCATAACTTTCCCAGAAACTCATTTGAAACTTATTCACACTGAGCTGATAACAGCTTCAAGGTTTATGTCTTCCATGAATCACCGCTTTCAAGAAGGACCTAAGTCTATTGTAGTCTGCTTGGGTTTAAATCCTGTTTTCCCGCAGCCAGCCCTACATTTCATCATCCCAACCCACTTAATATCTTTGTGATATTGAGAAAGTTCTATAACTTCTCTAAGTTTGTTTCTTTATTGGCAAAGTAGTAATAATAATACTTCCTTTTAGATTTGTTATGAAACTTTAATGAGATAATTCAAAGTGCTTAGCATAGCATGTGGTATAAGTATGGGCTCCATAAACAATAATTGACATTTTTATTACATAAGTTTGCACCAAAGAGAAAGATTGGCCCTATTCCGAAGTGAAATTCAAAACATTCAATAAACTACAGGTGGAACCTGATACTATTATACTGTTTAACAAATGTTTGTTTACAACCATGTTTGTTTTTTGTCAAGATATTACATTATTTCCTGAAAAAAAGTGATATGATTAATAGAAATGACTCAACAAATTTGCACGAGTACACTAATCAGAAAGGAAACACTTTGACGTTGTTTTACTCAAACAGCAAAGTTACAAAAACAAGTTTTATAACAACAAAAAAAGTATCCTTCCCCCACCTCTAGCCATCACTACTCCACCCAACAATGGTCTTAAATTTTGGCTACAAAGCAGTGTCTTGCTTTCTATTCTGCCTATTCTTTCCCAATTATCTCTGTAGTACATGTTAATTACATAAGCTATTTTCATAGACCTGTCTGACCTAAAGCTTTGCTTCTGCTTTTCTTGAGTTGTGGGAAGTGAATGCCAAGAATCTGGAAAACTTTCAAAAGGTTAGCTTTTGAAAGATTTACAAGTTCTTTGAGCAGGGATGGAGGAAAGAGTTGTGATCAGTATATGACATGCTTTATTTCCTGGACATGAAGGTGTTTATTCTGACTTTTTCCATGGGATCCTGTTACAGGGTTATCAACTAAGAAAATCTTCTCCACACTGTTGTTGTTGTTGGGGGGATTTCCCTCCCTGAGCTAACTCTTCTGAAAGCACCTGCTGAGTGACATAGGAGGAAAGGTCATGAGAAAGTCAACAATGTGACAGCCATTTCCCGAGCCATCCTGATTTTATCCTTGAAGATGGAGCACATGCTCCAGCCAATGCTATTATAAAAAACAGTTGGCAGTAGCTAGGAGGTAATAGTAAGACTTAGCCAATTTAGCATAGGATTGATAGTTTTGATCTGTCCTCTTAACTCTACCTACCTTGGGAATTAGTGGATTTGCATATTATTGCCTTCCCCGCAAACCTTTCTCTCTAATCTGTCTTTGCTTGTCCTGGCCAGCCAATATTGTTTTAAGCTTAACTTGCTGTTTGTGTTGTAGAAAACAATGAATTGACCAGGTTTCATATTTTATTTAATGTAATTTCTCAAATTATACTCAACATTTTGTGACATGATTCCCCAATAGTGTGCATCTTTATCGTCTGACCCACCCCTTTTAGATTCACTGGCTCCTAGGTTTTAGACAAGCCTCAAGGATAATGATGTTGTCTTTCTCCGGAAGGTCCAAGGACTAAGTTTACTTAAGAAAACTATGTATAGCCCACATTCAGTATAAAAATACTGAGCATTCAGGACAGAAAGCAAAACTATATGCAGCTTTCTCTGGTCATCCTAGTGTTTCCTTGAAATTCAAGAGACCACAGGTCACCACATAGCATGACAAAGCCCTCTAGAACCAGCAAAGACTAGAAGTTTCTATCTGAAACTGGAATATTAACTACCAGGAAATACTAAAAGGTTGTTTTAAAGTAGTGTTTGGCACTGATATTGTAGACATTGTTTCTTCCTACAGTAACATGCTTCAAAAACACATCTAGTATTTAGCTAATAGAAGTATTAAAATCTTGACAAAATTAAAGAAGATATGGTTACTGTTTTTGCTAGGATTTTTTTTTTCCTGTAAAGATTTATCTATTTATTTATACAAGCACTGGGTACAGTCAGAAGCACGGAAGGGTGAGAGAATTCACCAGAGCCAGAGCAGGGAGCAGAGCAGGCAGAAGGACCGAAGTACACTGCTGAGGGGAGCAGCAGGCATGGCAGGAGAGGTCTGTGCGCCATGTGGGACCCTCACCAGCGGCCAGGGATCGAACCGGCACTGCAGAGGCTGCAGGCAGCTTCGCAGCCCAGTGCTCAACCGCTGCGCCACCTGGGAGGCCCGCTAGGAATTTTCGAAGATATACCATATGCTATGTACTTTTCACAAGAGTAAAATGTCTTGCCTTCCTGCAGATTCAATCTAGTGGAAGACTTCTTAACTGATGAAAACAATACTATAAAAGTAGATCAAGAAGAATCCTGACAATATTAAAAAAAGAAAAAGAAAGAATACTGTGTGTTTATAAAGTTTTGATTTTTATCAGAAATAGATACACATTTACTGGCATAAGAGTCATTTATATCAAAATCTTATCAGAGTTTTAATGCCTAGCAAACTATCTCTGGGCCTTCATCTCATCTATAAAAACTAGGCATTAAATAACCTTCTTTTCTTCCAGCTCTATTATTCTAGGTCCATTATTATATATTTACAAAATTTATAGAACTAAGCGAATTATTTGACAAGAATGTATCAATTTTTCCTCTGCAAGTTACACATACATCCTGAGAATACATTTTAGTTGGGAGAGCCCTCGCAGTTCTTACTCTGTTTTAAGGAGTTTAAGGGAGGTCATTGTAGTGTCAACAGTAAGTGTGTGTTGTGTATCCACTGTGTGCATGGCATTTAAGCAGATGCAGGTTCAGATGATGGTATCAAGAAGGGCAGGGCAGAAGGTGACCCTGTGTCTGAGAACTGCCGGCACTGCTGTTCTTCGTAGACACGAGCAGGATCTATCCCGTGCCCTGCACTGCCAGAGCAGAGCAGGATGGGAAGGGAGACCCACCCTCTGACCTTATCAGCTGCCTTCAACCTGGGAGAATGGTTATTCCCAGTCCCATTGTTCAGCACTTCCTGATCCCACTTGCTCCCTCTGACTCACGAAACATGAACTCATAGCTAAGGAAGCTTCAAAGGGATCATGGAAAGCCCTGGACATACACAGTCTAAGTGATAAAATGGTGTGAACCATAACCAGACAATAATCAAAATCTTCTGTTTATTGCAACAACAGCACTTTGCAAAGACCTGCCCCCAAATAAATCTAGGATACCTTAAACCAGACCCACTCATTTCTTCAATTTGCACAAACATTTTATTTCAACAATAATGCATTCCTCATAATTCTATACTTTTTCTTTGCATTTGCAGTACCAGATACCTAATGTGCTTTTTTAACTCCTTACTCCACTGAGGGAAGCCTTGTCTTCAAAGTCCAGCTGAAATGTCAAATGCTATGTGAACCCTTTCTTGATAATCTTGGATAGCTAGTCATGTGCCCTCTTTCTTGCTAGACATTCACATTTTCATCAGAATCACGCCTGTAATTCTTAGTTGACATGTTTCTCTTTGCCACAAGGTTTTGAGTTCTTTAGAGGACTGGTCTTTGTTTTATTTATCTCTAGACCCCTAGAGATTTTTGGTTCCTGAGGCTCAAAGTTTGCTTAATAAAGTAAACAAATTCTGGTTTCTACCTCAAAGCAAAGGTTTCTTTAGTAAGAGTGTGTGACTTGGGGGAAGGGAGTGGGTGGGGAGTGAGCCACTAATGAGAGAGGCCAAAAAGCAAATCCCATTTTATTGCCTTTTACATTAATTGTGTTCATAAAAATTAAATCATAGAGAAGGAATGGAAGTTGATCTCTTCACACACTGCATTTGTTTCTGTGATGAATGCTGCAGGAAGGAAGGACTGGGTGATACAATGGCCAGATAAGCTGAAGAGTAGCCCAGGCCATTTAAAGGATAGGGCTTTTAATCTTTCAGTAGGCCATGACTAAAATTAAAAAGCAAAACAAAGCAAAAATCTAGATCTTCTTCATCCACTTAGTCAAGTTCTAGAGTAGGAAAAGAATGTGTGAGAGAATGACTGAAATCATTCTCTAATCACCCATTGTTACCTTTTCAGACTTTTGCTGAATTTCACTGGGAAAGGTAATGAGGACATGGAGGTATATTATTTATAGTAATGAACACAGGTACTGTAACAAACACCCCCTAAATCTCAATGACACACCAGGGTCAGAGAGCTGCTTTCCCTCATGTAGGAAGAAGGGAGTTCTGCACCTTGTCAATACGCCCCAGGCAGCATAGGGTGATGGGGAAGTTTTTAGCATACAGGTCTGGAAATATTGCATATCATTCCTTCACATTCCGTTGTCGAGAAAGCAGCTGAACAGCCTTGTCTATGGACAAGGGTGCTGGTGAATATACTTTAGCTATCTCTGAAAATACAAGAAACCAGAATTCTCTCACAGAAGAAGGAAAGTAAAGAGTCAGGAAGAAAAAGAGGGGAAAAATGAAAATAAAGGGAGATCAGAAAGTACTCAGAAGTGTGTGCTGAGTCCCTCTTAAATAAATCAGACCTTAGCAAGGATTATCACACAACTGAAGACTATATCCATATATATATATATATATATATATAAGCTTATATATATAGCTTATATATACCTAAATATGTATATTTACATATGTACGTGTATAAACATAGGTTCCACCCATCAGTTATGTGTATGTATTTATATTAGTACAGAGGGCAAAAACAGATATAAAAGTATATATTAAAATATATGTATATCATCTATACATTTTCCCTGTAGCAAACTCTGATCTGTGATGTGCAAATTATTTAGACCTTTCCCCGCATGCACGTCCCATACTGGATACTTTATTTCATGGCTCTTTATTTTGGGGCACATACTGCTTCTTCTGTCTGTACTAAATAGAAAAAAAATAGGGATTAATTCTAATGTGTTTTCATCCCAATTTACTCCCTTTTTCCCCTTATCTTTCAGACAATTGCTACTATTTTTCCAAGATCCAGACATGTACTCAGAAACTTGTTCTTATTTCTGCTAGAGCACTAATTGAATCATAATTATTTTTTCTGTGCCCTTGTGGACCTTGGCAACCCAGGAGTTCTGCAGGGACCAGCTCTCCTTGCATGCTGAGTACCTCAAAATTCCAGGCTTGAAGGGTTGGCATGACCACGTAAATTACTGATCAAACAGAAATTTTTGCTGAAAGGGTGAAGTGCTATGAATTATGTGAGATAACAGGAGTGAATCAGGGCTGTCCCTGGAAAATAGGGGCACGCATGTGCTATAAATCATGTTGAATGAAAATATGGGCTCTGTTCTGGCTATCCCTTTCTTGGTCTACTTTGCTTTATCCTGTATCCCCAGTACTCACAGCCATGCTTGGTACATGATCATTGTGCAAGGACGATTTGTTGAATAGATGAAGGGCTGAAAACAAAATATGTGACCCTTCTGCTAGCTCTTGTCTTGCTCAAGGATAGAGCCTTGTCCAAAGCCCTTTCTCCAGTTACCTCCTTTCTCCACCCAATGTGTTCCTTCAGCAACTCTGTCTAACGTAGTGGACCCCCCCCCATATGGCTTTCCATAACAGTACTAGGAAGTGGAATTCCCCTTCCGCTGTAACATGACACATAAATCTTACAGGCTTAAAATAGGAAACTAACCTGCTACAGAGACCCAGCTATTTTAATTCAGGAGTTTCATCAAAGTGACTCAGCTCTTGTCATTTTAGGTTCAAATCCCTGGCCTTCCTTAAACTGCCCTAGACACAGGCACAGAGTCAGAAGTGGGCAGAATAGGGGGCAGAATTATCCCCTGTCCATTTTGAGCGGCGTCTCCCAGATGCAGCTGCTGCTAGAGAGGAATGACGAGGTGAGGGACGTTTGAAGTCATTACAATCAGAGGAAGAAGGGGAGGGGCTGATGGCGGTGGGAAGGATTGCATTGAATTGGACTGAGTCATCCCTCTAAAGAATTGAATGTCAGAAATGAAAGATTGTGTATTGGGGGGACAGGTGATGGTGAGCATGAAAGCAAACCGAGAGTTGTGGGGAAGCATTATGGAGGATTTGGGGTAGCGAGGCAGGAATCATGGAAGTATTTCTGAAGTCAAGGTCAGTAAGATCCCAAAGCCAAGGCTACTGGCCCGAGCAGGAAGCCCCTCATGAGCAGGGCACATCCTCCTCGCTAAGCAAGTTGTGATGCGGAAGCACAGTCGTACGTGCCCTAATTAGAGCTCTTGGTTTGACAAGGGTGGCTCCCGTTCTGAAGCTTCCTTTCTGTGTTGTTTTACAGAAGATTTCACGGGAAAGCATGGCAAACGCAGTTCCTCTTCAATTTCATTGCAGAATGTCAGCAATTACAATTGTTCAGAATCATAATTTCATAAGCTTGTCTTCAGAATATTTATGATGCAAAAACAATCGCAAAAGGCTTTGCTGCACCGCTTTATTGACACAGCCTTCCTGTCCCCACATCTTGCTTCCTCCCAGGAAAGTGGGACGTGTTGGATGATTTCCCAGCTTCTATTTGGAGAGGAAGTCTACAGGTTTTCCACATTGAGCCCCCACCAATCTGCATTCGCTGAGGAACACCTGCAACCAAAGGCTATGTCCGTTCTTTTTTGCACATTTGCAGCTATCCAAATAAATGAGCCATCTTAGATGGGAAAATTACACCTCTTCTAAGCATACACTCACTCTCCACATGTGCACAAGCACACACATGGCATGATGTGATCCTAGTGCCTATGCCTAGAATTACAATTCAGGCATTTTGCATTTAAAACCAATGTCAATAACTTTTCAGAAGAAAGAAGCTCTAAAAGACCTTATGTATTGGCAGCTTTTCCTGGTACTGCTCATTTCTGTACACACAGTAAATTCGTAAATGCACATAATGATAGAAAACGAGGCAACTGCCTGCTTTCATTGACCATTCAGAAAAAAAGGACTGCAAACGAGTTGTATCACTATAGCACTAATAATTCTTGCTGGCTGTAAGTCCTTTTTTCCCCACACACTTTTTCACCCTTACACCAAATATCTGCCTCAAAGCCAACATTCTACAGAGAAATACCAGTCCTGTGCACTTTACCCACTTAGCCATGCTCCAGAGTCTCTAAAGCAGGGTCAGAGGCCCTGGCAATTGATGACACCTTTATGCTGAGGAATGTAGAGCTTTATAGGATAGAGAGTGTTCTGTTTGCTCAGATGTTGATTTTATATATATATATATAAAACCCTGGTTTTTAGACTGGAAAAAGGCATTTGGAATTCTTTAGATAGTAAACAAAAATGTCAGATCCACACGCTAAAATACCTCATCACTAGATTCAAGGAGCCCTGATGCCTCACTAGCCCTCTATCATGTCTGTTACTGGCATATCCAGAGCTGTGTGGGTGATGGGAGAACTATGGGTGAGAATAAATGTCTGCTAACACGCAGACAGACTGATCAGTGGTACAGAAACCAAGTCTACTCTGGAATTTCCTCAGTTAGCCCAATTGGACTTGATGAGAACCAAGAATTTAGTACATGTGGCTTCGACTCTTCTGTGGGACCCTTCCTCCTGACTGCAGTTAGAGCTGCAGGCTATGGAGGAGAGGATTATGGGTAGAGGATCAGAAGATTGAAATTTTACTTAGATTCTATGCCTTGTTAGCAGTGTGACTCTGATACTTCATTTAACTTCTCTGGGCCTCTCCTGTCTCATTTGTAGAATATGGAATGGGTTGGATGACCTCTCAGGCTTCAATCCATTCTAACATTAAAATAAAAATTATCCCACTTCAAAAAAAAAAAAAAAGGAATTTAGTACATGACCACCGTTGCCCAGACTTTCTGACACAATGAAAAGGACCCCATGCCAAAAGTGACCATATCATTTTTCCTCAATCATTCTCAGGGCTTTAACCACATCCTTTAAAGTGACTCAGTGTCAGAGGATCAAAACCTTCAGATAACTACATTCCTAAGAGTCCTTTTCTGCTCAGACTTCTCAGAATGTCTGCTTACTCCTCACCACCACCACCCAGGTTCATCTCTTCTGAAAATTTTAGTCTTTTTGCAAAAGTCTTTTGCCATCACTATAATTTTCAGCTTATTCTAAGAACATTCTACTCAGAGTATTCCACCTCTCCTTACATTGATTTTCTGTCTGTCCCAAGTTCATCTTATTTATCTAATTGGAAGCCTACTGATTCTTCAAAGTCCCAACAGAAGTCCTCTGTCTTCAGGAAGAGAGTCCACACTAATTTTCCCCTCCAAGGAAACCCAGGAATATCTGTTGCCTGCTGGACTTACTTGGCAGTGATCATGTTCTGCCTTCCACAGTCAGTCAATCTTTATGTGTATTACAGATAACGGTAACAACTATATGAATCATTTCTTTAAGGTCAACAGTTGATCTTTTGCAAACATTGATATTTCCTTGCAAAAATTGGTATTTCCAACAAAGTTGAACAAATGACAAGTTCTCAGTGTTTTGAAAATGGTAAAACAATAAAATTTATTGACAACAAGCCAGGAACTTTTACATCCCTGAAAAATAATTGTGGTTACAAGGTTTGTTTCCTTTCAACTTAGCTTCCCTAACATAAAAATGAGTGTTTTTACAAATGTGTGTTTTAATCAACGTATTAATGACAGTCGAATGAATGTAAACCATTGTTTTTCTTTTACTGAGAGTTATTTTTCAATATAGCATAAAACCAAAAAAAAAAAAAGCCAAGTAGGATAATGTTTCTTTTTATACTACTGTATATACTACTGGACATTTTATAGAAATAAGTATTAATTACAATATATTTATTTTTCTGAAGGACAAATGTCATAGAAAAGCAATGTTAAATTCCATAGCACTGCTTCCAATTTGTTTTTCTGTCTTTTCTTACCAAAACTTCCATCTGTATATTCCTAGTACAAAATGTAAAATATCTATTCAGTCATTGTATGTGCTTACTCATAGTTCTATGATTTATGTCAAGGTTAGTCACATGTTATAGAACCCCAAGATAATAGTAGCTTTAGAACAATAGAAATTTCTTTTTATCTCACTGCGAAGGAGGCAGTGTAGGACTGATATGGCAGTTTCAAGTTCATGAGGAATTCAGGCTCCTCCTATTTTGCTTCTCTGTGATGCATTGCCTCACAGTCCAAGATGGTAGCTGAATATTTAGCTACCGTGTATTCCACATAGCAGGCAGAAGACAATAAGGAAAATATTTTCATCTATCCCCTTGTAAGAATGTTTTTTCTGGAAATCCCATACAAGTTTCCATTGACATCCTACACTAGCAGTCAGGAGAATTGCAAAATAGATTTTGTTTGTTTATGGTTTTGTTTTTAGCAGGTGGTGATACAAACATTGAAAAATTTGCATTTTTTTCTTAAGAAGGTGGAGTAGTTGTTGGTGTAAGGAAACAATAGTCTCTACCAGGAATTAGTCTCAATATATGGAGACATCTCAGAAGCACTATACTGGTGAACAACCTGTGATCAGCTGCAGAATGAACTGGAGGTGATCTTTATCCATCTGGTGATCGATCCTGCAAATTAAATAAAAAACAAATAAACAGAGTGAAGTTGAACATTTGGCTTCATAGAACTCAGGAATGAAATTAGTAGATTCCCTTCACTAAATCAAGAAAATTTACAGTGATCTTTCTGCCATTATTTAAATTCATTATAACAAATATCAGTTAAGCAGTTGCTATACATGTTGTATATATTCCTGTTAAATACTGTGATTATGAACATAATAAGATTCATTCAAATGTCAGCTTGTTTAGATTGGCCCATTATTTCACACCAGTGTGTCTCATATGTAACCATGCATAGGAATAACCTGATAACTTTGCTAAAATGAAGGTTCTAATTTGATAGGTCTTAGGTGAAATCCAATTTCTCTTGCACTTTGAGTAGCAAGACTTCGAGAGCAACATCATACATCATTAGTTCAGATTGCCAATGAGGCTGATGCCAAGATGTTAAGAAGCCTGTTAGAGATCTGTGGGAAAACCAGTGGCACATAGAAGGAAAGGGATTAGAGAAGGCCGGAGAACCTAAGCTGCAATGAAATTCTGACCTGGAGAAAAGAGAGAAGGAAATAAGAGTACTTGGAAGTCTCAGTCTACAGAGAGACCAAAAAGGGAGCTTGAGACAAAGGTGTCCATCAAAGTCCTCTATCTCATAAGAATGGGCCTGCACCTAAAGGGTAGTGGGTCAAGAGTGGCAGCAATTGGGGCCATTGTTCAATCACACTCCCTGCACAAGTAGATTTGAGTGGTTCATTCTAATAGCTGCAGAACCCAAATTCCTGTGGGTGTAAGCATAGTACACGAAATAAAATTTGATTTTTATTGAAGGTCCTTGTAGTACTTGACAATGTTTATTACAAATACTAGTTTTTCAACATGGATTTACAGTACATGGTCTAGAGGGCCTTCAATAAATATTTTTATTGAATAAACAAGATTTAAGATGAAGGAATTACAACAATAAAGAGTGAATTGGCATAGGACTCAAGACATGTCATGAAAGAGTTGCATAGGTAGGAAGGATAAATTGTTTCCAACCTATAGTCTGGCTTTTGCTTCTCAAAAAAGCTGATTGCAGCAAATATTTTCCAATTTTAGGTTCCAGTTAGATAATGTTTGACTGTAATTAGTTTTAACAATTTAGATTCATTTCCTCTAAAGAGATCATGGAAAAAATAATTTACTGGAAACAAATTAACCATCATGGAATTTATGGAACTCACCCATATGCACTTTGAACACTGAATGTAATTACATAATAATTTTGATTCAAAATTAAATCATTTGGCACATTTTGGTAGAAGGAAATTAGCAAAGTCCAATTTAATTTGCGTAAGGCAGCAACATTATCCACTTCTGGAAATGAAAGGCCTTTGGAGATAAAAATTCAATGGGAACTAGTATGTTTTCACTCAGATTTGTTTTCAATTTGTTACAGTTCATAAAATTACAAGTCAATAAGTGACTTTCTGAATTTATAAAATACATAAAACTTGACAGAAAAGGACACTATGTTCTTTTATGAAGTTGGGGTTCAAATTTTCTCCAATTTCTTTCTTTATCTTTATCAGAATTATTCCCATTTTATTTATTGGCACTGTTGAATAACTCATGTTTTTATTATCATATAAATAGTAATGTAACTATACACGTAGTTGACAAAATTCTTAGAAACACCTAACATGTATTACAGAAGAAAAGGTGGTATTGATAAAATTTGGGATTTCTATGCACAACTAAATAGAATCAGCATCTGCTGATCATATTTTTTTCAACATCACAACTTCACATCTAAAAATCATCATTCATTCAATTGTTATTGAGTAGGCAAAAGACAAGTTAGTGTGGAAAATTCTATGGTAAATTCAAAATGAATTAGGCCTACAGTATACCTTCAAAATACTTGAGAACCCATCAGCAGTGGGAACGTAAGGATGAGTAACCCATGCCACTTCCTCAGTGCCCCTTTGAAGCAGGCTTATTATCCCGAGGAAGTGTAATGGGCAGGCTGTCATGGTTCTGTGGTAGTAAGAAGTGTGTTTTCCTATTATATTTTGAGTTCAGAAGAGAGAATGGTGGTTTTCTTATCAGATAATCAAGCTTTTCAAACAGGTTACTTTGGACTTTGGAGTGGAAAGGTAGCTTTTCATTAAGTGAAAAAGACAGAATGGGCATACGAGACTGAGGAAATGTTGAGATCAAATACCCAAAGAAAAACCACAGACAGTTTTCAGAAATAATGAGTATTCTGGATGGTTTAGGATGTAAGGAAGTTGTAAATAGAAGGAATAGAAAGATTTGGATCATATTTAAGAAAACTTTGAATAGTGTGTTGGGGAATTTGAACTGAAACGCTTAGGCACTGAGAAGGCATTTCAGGTTTTTAAAGACGGTGCTAATATTATTCTTTAGGAAAGTTGATTTGGTATTAACCATGTTTTGGTATTTTGCCATATTACTTTCCCATATGCAGTTCTGTGAGAAAACTCTTACTTCTTTAGAACTATTGGCTTCCTTAGGCTAAAACTATTTTTCATTAAAATATCTGTCACTAACAGCACATGCTGACATATTAACTGTATATGTGCTGTCTTGTTGCATCTCTAAGTTGAGTTCATTAAAGTCAAATGTCTTGTAATAGACTTGTACCCATTCATACTTGAGGCAGAGCCTTAAATATAGCAAGCACATGATGAGTTTTTACTGAATTAATTTTGTACTGAACAATGGCACTCCCCTGCTCAAATATGTGCAATGGTTCCATATTTCCTATCAAGTAAGATAAAAATCACTTAGTCTTTTTTTTTTTCAAAGATTTGTTTATTTATGCATGCAAGAGCTGGGGCACAGGCCAGAAGTGTGGAGGGGGGTGAGAGGATTCACCAGAGACAGTGTAGGGAACAGAACAGACAGATTGACTGAAGTACACTGCTGAGGGGAGCAGCGGTGAGTCAGGAGAGGTCTGCTGTGCCATGTGGGTTGCTTCCTGGCCAGGGATGGAACACAAACTAGTGCTGCAGAGGCTGTGGACAGCTTTGTAGGTTGTGTGCCACCAGGGAGGCCCAAAAATCCCTTAGTCTTAATTTTAATACTTTCCGTACCTGCAATCTTCTATTCCTTTTTTTAATTTATTTCATTTTAAATATTTTTACATCATTTTTCATTTTTGCACAATGTATGCATTTTCATCTTGGTTATATTCCCCATACAATTCCCACCCCCTCTTATTTTGACCCTAATCCCTCCTGCCCTCCCTCTTCTATTTCTTATATTTATTTCCTTTTTTCTACCGTGGTGCTACAGACTGAACTGTCATTCCCAAAATTCATATTTTGAAGTTCTCACTTAAAATGTGATGACATTTGTCAGTGAAGTCTTTGGGAGATAATTAGGGTTATATAAGGTCAAGAAGATGGGACCCTTGTGATAGGATCAGTGACTTTATAAAATAGAGGAAAACAGCAAGAAGACAGCTATCAGCAAGCCGGGAAGAGAGTCCTCACCAGAAACTGAATCATATTGGGCCTCCTTGACCTTGGACTTTCCAATTTCCAAAACCATGGGAAAATAAATTTCTGTTTATGTCATCCAGTCTGTGGTGATTTGTTATGGCAGTCTGGGCAGAGAATACACATGGACTCCAGAGAAACTAAGATACTTATATCCTATACATTCCTTCCCATTCTAGCTTTCCTATGATACTCCCTCAATTTAGAATATCTTTTCACAAACACCCTCCCTAATTCAAAAGCTACATTGTCATTAGAGCCTTCTTTGATTCTTCCTTCTTTGGTTTTTTACCTCTGGAATTTCTCACTATTTATCCCTTTCATCTGACACTCAACATAGTGGATGTACGTGTCAGTTTTGGTCTTATCTTCCCTACTTGTCTATGTGAACTTGATAAATACAAGGGATGAGACAGATTCATCTGTATTCCACAGTACTGAGAGGAGATGCTGGACCACTGAAGGAACATAATGTCTATCATGAAGCTCAGACATGCACATGCTATCAGAGGTTTTTAACAGTTGGATGAAGCACTTGGAAATCTAGAACTTGCGGTGGCATGAATGGAGAGTAGAAAGGTAGTGAGTGAGAAATGTTTTTTGAGGAGTAAAGAAGGACAATGAAGTTGAAAAGGAATCCTCAAAAGAGTTGTCAACATGCAGTTACAAGATGGAATAGACAACTGGGACTTCCCTATTAAAATCCTGGTGGAAGTTGGAGGCAGATACTGGAAAATGTATACAGCGCAAGAGAATTTGGGGAATGAGCATTGATAAGGCTGCAAATAGGACTTGCAGATCTCAAATTCAGAGCTTTTGGGGAATATTTGTATTTCAGTGGTCTGAAAGAACGAGAAGGAGTTAGAAGCTGAGGAACCTAAGTGCTAGTTTAGATATAGGAGATGAGGAGGTCTCTATTACAAAAGTATTAAGACAGTGTTGCCCATCAAGATGACCAGGTGAGAAAGCTTAAACCCACAGTTAGTCATTTTGCAGGAAAATATTGAAAACTGGTAAAGAATTGAACCTGGCGTAGGTGGGTGTGTAGTGGATGAGGAAGGAGGTTAGACTGGGATCTAAAAATGGGCACCTCGGGCTGAGAACAGCAAATCAAAATGAAATGAGATGGGCAGGAACCAGTCTCTCGGGATAGAAACCCTTGGAATCAGGTTCTGGGTAGCTGCTATCTTATAGCCAGATGAGTGGAAACGCCACTGGCAGGACACACTGCAGCAAGGTGAGGCCCAGTCCCAGGGCTTCAGGCAGTGCTTTAGGGGTCAGAGTGACTTTCTCAGCCTCACCCACCTCCTCTACTCAACGGTGAATGCTAAGATTTTATCTCAGAGCTCCAGCATAGACTTCTGCCCCTGAACTTATCCATTTGGACAGTCTGCCCCCACTCCAGACTCAGTTTACCCCCAACCAAAATCCTCTGTCTCTGTCTTTAGTCCAGACTTGCCTAGCCTCGTGTTGTTCTCATCGGCACAACTTCAAAATCCTTTGACTTTTCCCCCTTGGTGGTAGGCTAAAAAATGACACCTGTTACCTTGATTTCAACCAAATGATACTGATTCCTGACTTCTGGCCTCCAGTACTATGAGAGGATAAATTTCTGATATTTTAAAACAATGAGTTTGTGGCAATTTGTGAAAGTGGCCATAAAAATCTAGTACAAATGGTGTCTCTCTTCACACATAATACCTAATTTCCACAAGCCCACTCTGCCAGACATGGGACTTAAGGAAGTTGCTTAACCTTTGAGAAACTCTTTTCTCTCTCTATACTCAAGTAAGATTTTTGAGAATATTTTAGGAACTGAGATAATCTACATCAAACATTTATGGCAGTATTTGTCTATATTAAATCATCAGTATGCATTAAGTATTATTATTGTTTTGGAATTGATATCATTGCACTATCCTAATGATTTAATACCATTATCATTGTCATACTGTCTGCAAAAGGGTCTTTGTCCTTTATAGCCCTTTAGTGCTCAGTCAGGGAACTCCTCAGCACGGCATTTGAATCCTCAATATTGGAGTCTCACCCTGCTCCCAGCTAGGAGGCTGTGTGCCCTTCCTCAGCTGCTGACGATGTTTTCTGAATAATGATCATTATTCCCCTCTCTGAAGAATTGCTTTGAGATAAATTTGAGCCCCAGAAGTGAGCTTTCCTCTTCTCAGGGTAACCCACAATCGAAGAGATCCAGGAAAGTCAGGCTTGCTGCCACTGCTCCATGGCAGGGTCCACTCTATGGGGTTGTTCGGGCTCTCAGCTCTGAGGTGAGGTTGTAGCCTCCAGCCGCAGCCAGGATCCAGAGGAGACTGCAGTGCTGAGAGCCTTCCCTGCTGAACCTCACTGCCCTTGCTCCCTTCCTCCCCACAGCTCACCCAGAATAAAACACAAGGATGCGAATCCCTGCCGCAGACTGCTTCCAGAAACCCCACCCAAGTTATCTGCTTAAGGTGTCTCCAAACTGACCTGTTGTTATCTTCCCTTTTTCCCCTGTATAAATCCAAATTCCTGGCCACTAGAGCCCAAATGTTCCTTATGATCCCTTTAACTCATCTTTTATGAAATATCCCTTCCTTGCCCTCTGTGTGTCCATGAATACACTAACTTCAAGCACTGCCATGGACCATACCAGATCATCCTATTCCAGTGACTTCTCCTTCCCTTTGAACTTATGTAGTATGCATTTTCTGTATTATATATTTGGCAACAATTCAAATACTTTCATTCTTCCACCAAAAAAACAAAACAAAACAAAACAAAACTGAGATAATAACATCTCTTGCGTAGGTTTACTGGGAGGATTTAAATGAAATTTCAGTAAAACTCAGCACAGAGTCTGGCTCTGAGAGGCTCATATTAAACTTCTCTTATGACATTTGACCTCTCAAAGACATATCTGCCCTTCTTCCTCCTGTTTCTTTGTTCCATTCCAAAAGTAGACTCCAAACTGCAATACTAATTTGGATCTGTGTGCCTATGGGAGAGCCACTGCCCACTGTGTTTTACTTCTCTTTTCCTTGCAAAGACAACAGAAATGCACCTAGCAGACAGGTATGTAGCTGAATATATCATTCAAAATGTGGTGACAGTTGAGCAAAGAGAGGTTAAGTCTCTCGAAGTTCTGTTTATGAAAGACTTTTCTGTTGAGGCATGGACATGTTTCACCTATAAAAATAATGGGTGTTTTTTGTCAAGATTATCCATCATCCTATAGAGGCAATAGATACAACTGAGGGGAAAAAAAAAAAAAAAACACTAAAGGGCCTAAAACACCCACTTTACATTTCCATTGCGGTTTTCATCACTCAAAAGATAAAAGGAAATACATTTTGGCCAAATGCCCAGATCAGGATTTTTGCAAAACACAATGAAGTGTTTAAACAAGCTCTGAAGGAGCATCAACTTCTATCTGATTTAAAGTGGAAAGCCCCATAATCCATTTCTTGTCAATCATCTTTTTAAGAATTATCCTCAAATTGTAAATTTTGTTTTTCTTTAAGAAGAATTTTAATGTCAGACTGACAACCTGAGTTCTGTGAAAATCAAGTAAAAAGAAAGAAGGAACAGACAACAGGTGAGAAGGACAATCTTCTTTCATAGTACATTGATTTGTTTTGCATTTTGAGTTAGTAATTTCAAAGGAGGTGCCTGTTTAATGTGTCTGAAAATTTCCTAAAGATCTAATTTAACAATTTTGTATTAACGCTAATGATAATTAACTTAGGAAAGATGGTGGAAAATTAAACATTACTCTATGCAAATCAACCAACACACACGCACACACACGTGCTCACATGCCGCTTAGGAATGTTTTTTCTGTTTCTACTCAAGCTAAATGCAAAGAAACATACTCTATTTTCTAAGAATCTGTTAGTCAATGCACCATTTCACTCTTTGCTTATGCCTTCCTTCTGCCAGGAATATCTTTCTCCCATCGTAACAAGTAAGAGTTTACCCATCTTTCACAGCCTGTTCACATGTCCTGCTGTTATAGAGCCACCCCGATATTAAACGGGTTCCTGGCTGTGGGTCCTCACCCGCGTGCTTTAAAGGGACTTATGAATACTCTACTACAGACATACACAAAAGGGTTAATAAAAGGTTTATTTACAAGAGAAAAAGAAATAAGGAAAATGTACAACTCAGGGAGAAAATAGGGAAATAAAGTCTTTAATGCGTCCTACCCGATCCGACGACCTGGAAACCCAAAGTCACTCTCAGAGCTGGCCGGACGCTGCGAGCTGGCCGAGAGCCCAAAAATGGAGAGAGCCCCCAAAGCCCACGTGTCTGCATTTTGTATCCACCTGGCTGCTTAACCCCACCCTTAGGTCCCAGCCACCTTCCCTTTGGTGGTGATGGGATTTGGAGTTCCCAGTGTCTTTGGCTTTGACCTGGGATGGGGGTGGAGTCCACAAAGCCTGCATGGAATTTGCTTTGGGACATCCTTTTCCCCCTAACAATTCCCCCCTTTCACTTGTTGCCACCATTTCCATGGTGATGAAGATCGAATATATGGAGGTTGGGATGCAGTCTCAGATGAACATTTTGTCAGGTTCCAGTGTGAAAGAAAACCATCAGTTTAAGCCAAAAAAAAATGTGGAGGCGTTAGCCAAAACAAGACAGGTGATATGTAAAAATTACAGGAAAAAAAAAAATCTTAAAATGGTTCAACTGATGTAAAAAAACACAAATTTTCTCAACCTTGATCCCAAACTTTTAACAGCAAAGCAAAAGTTTGCAAACTAAATCTACTTTTAAACCATTTTTCCTATTTTTGCATAAAATCACAGGGTAGAAATAACTAACAGCAATTTTAGCTGGCTTTGTTGAAATATTCCATACAGGATCAGAGCGAACCGGTAATGCGCTTTTATGGTGACCAACGCAAGAAAAATTACTTTGGGCTGGTCAACCACGGGTGAAACTTGCAAATCACGTTGGACGCCAAGCTGTTATAGAGCCACCCTGATATTAAACAGGTTCCTGGCTGTGGGTCCTCACCCGCACGCTTTAAAGGGACTTATGAATACTCTACTACAGACATACACAAAAGGGTTAATAAAAGGTTTATTTACAAGAGAAAAAGAAATAAGGAAAATGTACAACTCAGGGAGAAAATAGGGAAATAAAGTCTTTAATGCGTCCTACCCGATCCGACGACCTGGAAACCCAAAGTCACTCTCAGAGCTGGCCGGACGCTGCGAGCTGGCCGAGAGCCCAAAAATGGAGAGAGCCCCCAAAGCCCACGTGTCTGCATTTTGTATCCACCTGGCTGCTTAACCCCACCCTCAGGTCCCAGCCTTTGGTGGTGATGGGATTTGGAGTTCCCAGTGTCTTTGGCTTTGACCTGGGGTGGGGGTGGAGTCCACAAAGCCTGTATGGAATTTGCTTTGGGACATCCTTTTCCCCCTAACACTGCCTTAATGAGACTTTCCTGAGCTCCCATCCTAGCCATAAACCATCTCCTTCCCACATAGCACTTGGTCAGTTGCTAATGTCTAGTGCCTCCCCTGATGGGTTAAGTGAGTGACTTTCATGGGCAATTGGCACTTTTCCACCATCAACCTCTTTCTCCATAATCAACAATTGAAAATTATGTTATATAACTGCATTAGTGTAAAGGCAAATGTAATCTGGGGTGGACTGATAATTATATATCCATTATTATGATGCTCATTTTTAATTCTGATTTTTAAAAAAAATTAAAACTCAAACATGCACATTAAACATTAATAAAATTATAAAAATTAAACATTATACATTATGGGGCCCCTAAATATATTGTGGCACTGGGCCTCCTCTTGCTAATGGGTCCTTGGACCCATACCAGACCTTCCACCAGACTTAAGTTGTAATTATTTTCATCTGTGCTGTCTTTCCTTTTAGGGAACCAGCTTTAGACAGGAGTTTGAGAACCCCTTTCTAACAGGTATCTGGAAACATAACCTTTCAGGGTCTCACTCACTCAAGAATCCACTTAGCACTCTATTTACCAAGGCTGGGTGGCTACCCCTCTTTTGTGTAACTAACTTTTTTCCAGTGATTCCTACTTTTTCCAGTGATAAAGCACATTATTGTTGTTAGACCTAAATGTTCCTATTTTTAACGAAGTATTAAGGGAACAAAGTTAGAACAAACTAGTAATGGAGAACCCTGGAGACTTGTTTCCATTTTCAGAGTTTCCTTTGTTGATTAGTACTTTGTTTTTAGAAAAGGGTGTGAGGGCATATGTGTGTGTTTGGGTATGTGTGTTCACTCACACATGTACAAAAACAATCTGAAAGGAATCTGAAAAATAAGGTTCTGCTATTCTTCAGTCTCATACATTAGGTTAACTCACTTAAAAGCACTCTGGCATCTAAACTGTGTAAAGCCATATCCACAACTGGTTGTGAGCCAATAGTGTTGTGCATACTAGAGAAACCTCCATTTTCAGAGTTGAGTCACCATACTTCTCTGTCCCTAAAACCTGAAGTCTTAAGTGACTTGAAAATTAAAAAGTCAAAAGCTTATCCCACTAGCAATGCTCTAGGTTTGGAAGGAAACTTCTGCATAGACCTAGGAGCTCTCTCTATAACTATTCTCATGGTCAAGGTTACAGTCACCATAAATGACTGAGACTCCTTTTAACAGAGCAGAGGCAGACCCCATTCACTTTTTAGGTGTGTTTTTCCTGCCATAGCAGATGTCTGGCAGAAAGCACTTAATTCTGAGTGCATTAGTCCAGGGCTGAGGGAATACAATCCCCCAGCACACAGCATCTCCAGAAAGTTCCCAGAATTCTGCAACAAGTGATATTTGTTGTGTTTTCACAAGTCCTTTGAGGCAATGTCCTCCTATCTTGACCTTCCCTCATGGCATTGACCGCAAGTGTTTGAGAAGTGGTGCTGTGGGCAGCAGTCAGGCATGTGGATGCTGCTTTTTAGGGGGAGTTCATGAACATGTTGCAGTCATTTTATTTGCTCTCAGTGGGGCATCAGGGTTCCTTTTGTGGAAGTGTGGGGCTCTCTCATCATTCTGCCCCATTAGAACTTCACTCAGTGCTGCCTTAAATTTAGAACTACAATAAAATTCTTCATGGAGGCAATTTCCATTTTCTCACACATTATGTAGGGTACACATAAAGCCATCTTTAGAAACTTGTATTTACTGCTCTGTAACAATTGAGATAAATGAAAACAACATTCTAGCCACACACAGGACAGCTCTAAAACCCTCCTTCCCCCACCCTGGCTTCACTGCCACACACACCCTGCCTGGCTATGGGCTCCTCCAGTCCTATGTGAAGATGAAGATGGATTGTTGACTGCTTGTGATTATCTTCCCAAAAAACCAAGGGTTCCTAATATCCTACTTTCATGTGGTGAGTAAACACAAACATAATCAAAACAAAAATCACACAAATAAAAAACTTCTGACGTGGTACTTAATTTCAAAGAAGAAAAATAAAACTAAACAAATCATAAGCTTCAGAGAGTAATACGTTGTACAGGTGAATAATTCAGGTAAAGTAACAGTCATCGCCCATGTGTTGATATTAAGTGTTAGATTTCTTCAGCGGGACTTTCCCAGGTTTACATGGAAATCACACTTCAGGGTAGTCATTCCTTTGGAATGTAGGATGCTTTGGGGATCCAGGTAGCTCTGCAGGCTACTTTCCAAGACCATTTCCAGTTCTTCTCTCTGAATGGGTGGTGAAGTCCAAACTTGCTACTCATTGCCCCTGCAATCTACATAGCAATGGAATGCAAGCCCAGCATGAGTCAGCAATACCAATACACAGGCTGTTAAAAAAATAAACTGCACATAACTGACCTGATGCTGGAGTATAAAGTATGAAGAAGTAGAATGGTGAGAACAAGATAATCAGAAGTGTACCCGGCCTGTTTCACACTCTTCTGAATGATTCACCCAAATAAAATCCCAAGGAAGTTCTAGGTGGGGTGGCCAGATAAAACAGAGAACACCCAGTCACATATGAATTTCAGATGAACAGCAAACAATAATCTAAAGACATGTACCTTTCCAGTATCCCTTCTCCAAAATCTCTGAGTCCCTTAATTCTAGGCCTAAAGTCATTAACAATGACAGCAAGAATCAGCATGTTAAAAGCGTTCTCCATTTTGCAGAGTAGTTTTTTCAATCATGAGCTTACTTTTTAGTTATCTTCACTGCATTCCTTGAGATTGATATTACTATGGCCAATTGATTGATAAAGCTAGAGCCACATCTGAGACATTTTCTCATTCAAGTAAATGTTGGGATAGACATTTAAAGCTCTGGTATCAATTCCCCAAAGCAGTTTGTATTTGCACTTTTTATAATAGAGTCTATAATATTCTCTCAGATACTATGCCTACTTACCTTGCTTTTACCTAGATCTTGAGTTTTGTGAGAATAGATTGTGGTTCCTGTTTAATTTTACTAACCTCAGAGTACTCTGATGTTGGACAAAATGGTCGGTAATTGAGCTGGATTGTGAACACCTATTATTTTTTTCAGGTTAGCTCAAGATTGCCTTCACGCCTTCTTATTCGCCATATTTCTATGAGGTAGAAGATAAATGGAATTCTATTCTACATGTTTACTCAAGGGAACAAATGATGAGAATACAATCGAGGGCTCCTTTTTCTCAGTCTACTCTAATGGTCCATCATCCTCAAATGCTTTTTTGTGGTTGCATTATCATTATATGGATTAGAAGGCCTCAGGACGTTTAATCTCTTAGAGATAGTATGTGTGGATAAGACAAGATATGTATGACATGCTAAAAGACTTCTGAAAGAAAGGTGCTTTCAAAAGGTAACTATTCATTTTATATCCCAGCTCTGGCTGGCTGAAGGTGGTGTTTGTGTGCAATTACTAAGTCTCTTAAAAGGCATGTGAAAAAAAAAAGTACATGAATAAAATTGTCCTTGATGCCTTTTATGTTACCAGGTCTTGGAACCCAGCTGTTAAGCCTCAAATCTCCATCCACTTGTGGCAGGCTGAGATTAGTCAGGAGGTGTAGAATTTAAAACCTGCCGTTTTGTGACTTTCCCTGGCAGCTCCTAATGTATTTGCCTAGAAAGTAACTGCATACTCGCTCAACCCGGTGGTAAAAGGAAGCATGTTTTTACAAACTGGAAATGAACACTGGGCAAGCTCAGTTCCTGGCTCATGCTCTTTATTCTGTGCAGCTCCATGCTCTCATTTCAACAGTACTGGGATTTCCTGCTTCAATGGGCCACAATGCCGAAATTCTGCCAGAGTGCTTTTCTCTCTGTGCTGTCATGTAACCGCAGGTCCAGAGAGAACTCTTTTAAAACTGTTGCAGATTTTATATTTTGTTCTTATGACAAAAGCCAAATGTATCAGAATGATTTAATAAAGGCATAGGTTTTAGAGACAGGTCCAACTAGTTTCAAATCCTGTCTCCACCCTGTGAAATCTTGGATGGGTTACTTAGCTCTTTGAATCTTCTATTTTCTGTTTTGTAAAAGAGAACTGGTGATCTTGCCCTCACAGAATTTTGGTGAATATTAAATAAAATAGCATTGGCTCAATCATGCAGCACAATGTCAAATATATATCATGTACTCAGCACCAGAAGATATGGCTATTCTGAAAATCTTGTATCACTAAAACATATTCCTAGAACTATCTACCTCAGTTAATGCATAAATGATAAAGCTATATTCCACTTCCTGGAGTTGGTCCCAGACATTAGTCATTTTTAAAAGCTCCCTTGGTGCTTCTACTATGAAGACAGAGTTGAGAACTCTAGTCCTGGAGCAGGTGTGATATTAAAATATGTAGGTACCTAACAGGCACCCACAAATCAGAAAGGAAAGTCGATTAATTGGAAATAAACTTGACTTTAAACTAGCATAACAGTGCAGGCCAGTGAATATCAGTAAATACTTGAGAATCAAAGCATGTTCTTGGTCAGCTAAGTTTGGAAAATCCTTTTTAGTAAAGATTCCACAGGATTATAAAAGGCTCTGAAAGGCCATGCATTTAAAAACAAACACCATTTATAAATTTTCCAAATCAATCAATGCATGGAATGTTTTCATTAATACCAAGTAACATCTCAAGAGACATAGTTAATGGAAATGCTGAGGAAAAGGACAATATCCCAGTTTGGAAAGGCTTAGATTATAATCCGTACCTGGATTTTGATTTCCTCTATTAAGATATAAATTTCTCTGCATCCTCAATAATTCTGACTCTAGGCAAGTGATAAAATCTCAGACAGCATTATGAGATGGTTCCCAAGAGTCCCACCCTGGTATATTTGTTGTGTATAATTCTCTTGTGTGGACAGAAACTGTGAATAGAACAAGGCATCAATCCTGTGATTTTTTTTTTTTTAAGATTTATTTATTTATTTATACAAGCACTGGGTACAGTCAGAAGCACGGGAGGGTGAGAGAATTCACCAGAGCCATGGCGGGGAGCAGAGCAGGCAGACTGAAGTACAATGCTGAGGGGAGCAGCGGGCTGCAGGAGAGGTCTGCGCGCCATGTGGGACCCTCCTCCAGTGGCGGGGAGCAGCCGGGGATCAAACCGGTGCTGCAGAGGCTGCGGGCAGCTTCGCAACCCAGTGCTCAACTGCTGCGCCACCGGGGAGGCCCAGTCCTGTGATTTTTCTTTTATATGATAAAAAGGAAAATATCTAAGGTGGACCACACTTAATCACTTAAATTCTTAAAAGATGAGTTTTCTCTGACTGGTTGCAGAGGAAAAAGTCAAAGGGATGCACTTCTGGTGGCCTTGAATCCCCTAAAGCTGTGTGATGAACTGTCTATAGGCAGGAGTGGTCTCTAGAGACTGAGAGCAGTTAACAAGCAAGAAAACAGAACCTCAACCTTACAACACGCGGAACTGAATTTTGTCCAGAACTTGAATGAATTTGGAAGAAAAACCCTTTCTAGTCTATAGTCTGCTTTGCAAACACCTCAAGTGTTCCATCCAGAAGTAAACAGGAAACTAGATACAAAGTAAAGGGCATTGGGTTGCAGTATCAAAACTATTTGTCCCATAAAGATTAAAGATTTTAGGGAAAGGGGATGCTAACTAGGTTTGCAGTGAAAGGGAAGTATGATAGCATCAGATCGTGTGAAGATAAGGTAGCATTCAGAAAGAATAAGCAAACTGTGAAGCTCCACATAATTATTAACTCTGTCTATGCATGATTATTTTTTTATAGTTGAGAGCAAAAATTTGTTTTGTGAGCAAAATATTCAAAGGGTAAGAGTCAAATGAGAGAACAATGAGAAAATTATGAGGAGAAGCACTAGAAGGAAAAGAATTTTCCAGTACTCTTTCCAGCTTAGCTATTAGTCATACCAAGTTATATTAGTCATATAACACAGCTGCTCAATGACACAGCTAATGCAATTGTTCAATCGTTCAGTTATATTTTATTGATCATACCCTGTATATCAGTCTTATTCTGCAGCTGAAGCTACAGTAATGAACAAAGTATGCAAGCCTCTGCCCTTGAGTAGTTTACACTATAGTACTCCCATCAGTTGACACAGTACAATCTACATGGTGAAGTGCTCCATGAAGAAAGCCAACTCAGAGAGAAGAGAGAGAGCTTGTGGTGGGGTGGTAGTCAAGGATGTTTTTAAAGATGGTGTTCATGGTTTGAGCTGAGACATGACATAAGACTGGTTGGTGGACTGGATGTTAGGCTGAGAGGGAAAAGCAAGAGTCATTAATAGCCTCAGGATTTTTCACCTGAGCAATTGAACACATTCACGTGACATTTATTTAATTGGAAATACTGTGGGAGGAGCAAGTTTGGGAGTATGTAAGAGTTTGTTTTGAGACATATCATGTTCAATTTGCCTAGAATCAAAGAGGAGATGCAGAGGAGGCTTTGTATTTAAGACTGGAGCTCTGTCTCTGCTGTAAAATGCAAGTCTTGATCTGGGTCATTTATGAAGCCCTTCCAATTCCAGTATTCTGTGATGCTATGACCTAGTGATTAAAGCAAATGAAAGGAATTATAAACTAAAGAAGGAAAGAAAATCAAATGAATTTTCAGTGGCGATGAACAAAAATGTTCATTTAGAAAAGAGGCAGGGGTAATTGGTTAAGATAGGAGAAACTAATTAAATTGGAACAAAAACAAAACAGTTCCCATCTGATATGTGCACCTTTTGTTTCCATGAAAGATAAAATAAAATGTCTCAAAATGACAGTTTGGTAGCAAATTTCTTATTATCAGATAATTTTAAAGATAATAACTTCCTATATATGAATGCTTTTTCAAAGTATTTTAATTTGCAATGTTTATTGAATGAAATATTCCCAAGATAGTTCTGTATCCCAGAAGTACATTCAGAGAATTCATATCTCTTAGATAGGTTTTGTGAATTTTCAACATTTTCATGGAAATCACAATCTGAATTTATCTTTGAATATGACGCCCTCACTTTAAGACGACATTGGACATTAAAAATTCACGAACCATCGCTATTTTCCATTTTAAAAAATGAAGCAGAAAATTGATAAAAATAAAAAATAAACCCAACTATTTCTATTTTATATTTACAATAAAGTATATGTCACTATATCAGTGACCAAGAAACTAACAGGTATGGGTGATGGGAAAAATATCCCCAAGTGAATAGAGTTATATTTCTGCCTTCTATAGTTTCCATGACTACAAGCCCATCTGAATTGCATTAGTCACACATAGCACTAAGAAAGAACAAAAGGAAATGGAAGAGTAAATGGTATCAGAATGTCATAAAAAGGGAAAAGTGATCATAGGTTTTTTTTCTAAAGGAACATAATTTTTCAAACAAAGACCTTTCTGCTTCAAAGTCCACTTCCTTAAGTGAGGTATGGAATTTTTTTAAGTAGTCCAGGATTTCAAAAATGAAATTGGAGAGAATTTTCCTATGTATCAAAAATATTAATTTATTGGTGGTTGTGTGATAATTAAGACATTAAGAACATTCTGACACATTCACAAAAATGCAACCTTAGAATCCCCAAAGGGGTGGGGCAAATACCATGCCCCCATATGAAATTATTATGTTGGTTTTATTCAAGTTATTTTATTGTATCAGATTTATTGATATAGGTGGGTTGCTGGCTTTTACGAGAAAAATAGAACTAACTGGAACTATTTAAAGTATCAAGGTAGGTTTGTCTGCTAATCTACAAATAAACACTTCTCTGAAAAATAACTACAAAACTTTCCATCTTCTGACAAAGTGCAGACACACAAATATAAGATCAACCCGATCACAATCGAGGCCAAGATTGCCTTGTAGGTGCTTCTTAAGTTAGTAATTATTTTATTAAATATGTAGTCTCCTACAAATTGTAAACTTTATGAGAAACTTTGCCTAGATTTACCACTTCATTGAATTCTGTCTCTCATATTGAACTACTTGATGAGTGAATGAATGAATGAATGAATGAATACACATGTAAGTTTAGCAATTATTTTATTTTTTCTTGTTTGTCTTATTTATTGATGCCACCAAAATAAAGCTAATAACAATTAAAAAAAAGACATAGCATGATTTGAAATTCTCAAGTAAATTAAGCCTATTTATACATCAATATCAGTGTTACATATTTTTAAATGCAAAAATTAAAACATGAAATTTGCAATGTTTGCTGACCAAGATTTAGTAAAGTTGTGTGTCATTTGGGATAAACAAGGCTGGTCACAGTGACTGGTTAAGCACGATGGTTGGCAGGATGTCTATGGAAAATATCTTTCCCTTGGTATTTCCGACCCTCTGTGTGAATCTGATTCCCACATATACTTCAAGTCTGCCATTTAGGTCAGTGATGCTTCCAAGATTTTTAACTTTGAAGGGATCTTAAAATCACAGTCTTCTCAATCATGAAGGTATCTATTTCACTTGTTACAGATTCCCAGGGAAGTATAAATGCCACTTCCAGTTCTTTTGACACAAATTTTCTTAGTAAACTCACGTAGTCAGAATGTGTCTTTATTACCTTTCTGAAGCTCTACTTCCCTTCCACTTTTACCTCACATGCTTTTCCTTCCTCAGACTCCTCCTTTCTTTCCATTACCTCCCAATCCTAGGTACTCCTAGTCCCAAAGAAAGCAAACCTGGTAAGTAACATACACACATAAATATTTGCTTTTTGAATTAGAAAACTAGGCAATGAAATAGGGATAATTGGATTTTTTTTTAATATTTTTTTTTAAATGAGGCATGTATTTTTATTTATTTGTTTGTTTGTTTGTTTGTTTGTACATGCACTGGGTACAGTCAGAAGCGCGGGAGGGTGAGAGAATTCACCAGAGCCAGAGCGGGGAGCAGAGCAGGCAGAAGGACCGAAGTACACTGCTGAGGGGAGCAGCGGGCGGCAGGAGAGGTCTGCAAGCCATGTGGGACCCTCCTCCGGTGGCCGGGGAGCAGCCGGGGATCGAACTGGCGCCGCAGAGGTCGCGGGCAGCTTCGCAACCCAGCGCTCAACCGCTGCGCCACCGGGGAGGCCCGATAATTGGATTTATAAGATAGAATGGTAATCATGTTTTCTATTTGCAAACGGGGTAATTTGGGCCTTTGTGTGTTAGAAATCATATTTCACCGCAAAAAAAAAAAAAAAAACTATGCCAGTCACTGGAAAAAAAATCAAAAGTTTTGTTGGCTTGATTTGCCTACAATCCCATCGATTTCTTCAGACACAACACCTAACCACCCTTAGTCTATTAGGGATGGAGTGGATTCTATTCACGAGAAGTTTTATCTCAAAAATAGAATCACTTTGGTTTTTTTTTTTTTAAAGATTTATTTTTATTTATACATGATTTTGGGGTACAGGCCAGAATCACGGAAGGGTGAAAGGATTCACCAGAGACAGAGTGGGGAGCAGAACAGGCAGACAGACCAAAAGCACTGCTGAGGGGAGCAGCAGGCATGACAGGAGAGGTCTGCCTCGCCATGTGGGATTTGCCCTGGCTGGCTGGGAATCGAACTGGCACCGTGGAGGCTGTGGACAGCTTCACAGAGCTGTGCCATTGGGGAGGCCCCTAGAATCACTTTGACTTTATAAGGGTCCTTAAAGTTTATTTAATTGTATCTTGATGATGCTGGCCATTAATTCAACAGCCCTGGGTCAAGTGAGGGAGTTCAGCAGCTCACCAGGCTTCCCCTGCGTCACTCTTGCAACCTGTTTCCTGCTCACCTTGGCCTCTGCGGGAACCCAGTTAAGCATTTGGCAACTCTCCATCCTCATGGATGCGGATGTCTCATAATAACTTCCACCATCTCCTCCCCATCCACCCACACAGTGAGCAAAGGTGCAAAGATGACCTCTGATGTTCCCACAGGGATTTAGGTACATATAGATTGAATCTGGCACAGACTTTAATTAGTTTTCCATGAATACTGCCATCTAAAATAAGAAATAAAAGGACACTTTTCTGACCATTGCTTAACAATCACATGCATTAGAAACAATGCAAAAAAAAAAAAGTTATGTCACTTAATTGAGTACCTTGTACAGTTCCTGACACTTAGAAGTCTGAACATGTGGGATTTGAAGTGTACAATGACAGAGAGAAAAAAAATAATAGAATGCTGTAGTATCAAACAAAGCAAGGGATATTTAGTTACGGGGCAAATAAAATATGAATTCTCCTTTCATATGAGGTCTTTTGAATGCCACCAAATACTTGAGCAATGTGCCTGTGATAAAAGCATTAGGCAAGCACTCTGTATAGGGGTAATAAAGAAACATATGGACATAGACTTTTCTTGCAAGAATTTATAATGTAGGTGAAAAGAGAAAACCAAATGAACAAATCAGAAGTAAATTACATTCCAAAATGCATGGTTCTCTACATAGGAGCTAGAGTAGTTGGAGACAATGATGAAAGACAGGCTCGTGGGAAGTATAATTAAAAGTGAATTCAGTGGACTACAATTGCATGCACAGTTAATGTACATAAACTTACTGGACATGCCAGGAGAAACTTGTTTTTGAAATAGAGCAATACTTTAAATAATGTGAGACGTGCTGTTGACCATTCCATCCAATGAACATGAGGGATCGTAACCTCCTCCCACACTGGGTTTCATACCCTCCTGCTTCATAATGTGAGCACCTTCTTCCTCTAATATAATTTCAGGGCTTACAATTTTCTGTGGTTGAGGTAAGGGAATTTCTAAGGCTAGTTTGAATACATGAAATGATCAACTTTCAAATCAAATTTTATATGTCCACAATTATACTATTTAGGCTATTCTAAGTCTATATACTATACTTTCTCCTTTTTAATCAAATATCTGAAAAGATAAAAAGGAAGGATTGGTGTAGCAATTCACTGATTGTTACTTGACTGATTGTTACTTTCATTTTTTCAATGTAAGTATAAAGATCAAAGCCCATCAAGTGTCAAATTCAGCAAGGCACACTAGACTTTGGATGTATATTTGAGTTTGTTTTATGTTGATGTTAGAATTGGAATATTTTCTGTGACTGTTTTTTCCTAAAAGAGTATTACATATTATATGATAACATAATAAAGGAATTATTTAACATTTTAACATTTACAAACATATTATTATTATTTAATAATAATTTAATAATTAATTAACATTTTAACATTTCATTTCATATTCTGAAAAACAGAAAAGCAGATCTTTTTGCCTCATTGAAGTCACAATTTGGGATAGTGACAGAAGTAATTTTTGGTATCTCCTTTCTGAAAGTCTGATTTTTTTTCTAGCTAAAGATGGGTGGTATTTTATTTCTTTTCCCAGTAATGATGCACAATAATCCAAATACACAGAAGGAATGTATATTCAAATACTTTGAAGCATGTGGACTTGCTGATGGTCAGGGTTTGCAAACCCTAGGAGATACACTACTTTTTGTACAAGCATCACACTGCCTGTTATTATCCCTCCAGTGTGAAGTCAACACACATAGCTGCTGGTTCATGCCAGGGTTGGGGGAAGGGGAGCAACTCATGGAAAATCTGAGAAAGTGACAAACCCATTCCTTATCTGAGGCTATCCACATGCCCTCAAATATCTTTCTTAAGAGCATCTGAGAAAACCATCTGGGTACTTTTGATGAAGCCCAGTGCCTCAGAACGCTACCAAATGTAAAGGCCAAAATGCTGTCTAGTATATTTTTTTGTGAATATTTCTTTGCACATGTTATGATAAAGACAACTCTGCTGTTTTTGTTTCTTCAGGAATCCTGAAACTTAACTGACTTCCTCAGAATGAACAGAAATGTAGCTGAAACATATTTGCCTATATGAGTATATATTTTTTAATTTAGTAATAGCATTTGCAACAAAATTATGAAGGAGAAATTGGTGATATATATCAGGGTTCTGAACTAAGATATACTATGTAAAACCTCACAGTTAGTCAACTGAGAATATCATTTTTTTCATAACTACAAAGGGAAACAAAACATTTTCTTGCAGCTTCTTATATTAGGACATAAATGACAGCTTGATTTTTTTAAACAATGAAATGATTCAACAATAGGAGAAAAATAAAATGCAAATTTGTTTTAATAGAATGCACCATAATTTCAAGAGGCTTGCCACCACCTCGTACAGGAAAGGCGATAAGTGATTGCTAAAAATGTGGGTATTTAAATTAAATTCTTCCAGAAATCAAAAATATGTATGCTTCAGAAAGTAAATTTTTAGTTATTTCTCCATTAAATCATAAAAGTCAAACTGTATACTATGTATAAAGCTAATCATTCTTATAGTTAAGTAACTTCTACACTGGGGGAGAGGGATTGGATAGAAACAGAAACATTTTGTTCAAAGAGGACTTATCAAAAAACAAAACTCATACATAGGTCCATTATTGTTAGTCATTGTTAATTCTTAGGTTCTAATAGCAAATAAAAACAAAACTGATAGTAAGAAGGCTGTCCTTAAAGAGATTTTTATTAGAAGGAATTTGTATGCCTGCAAAATCAGAACTAAATATAATCATAGTACATAGATCTTCTGAAGGGATTCTGTGATATTCTTTACTTTCATAGGTTAGATTTACTATGGCTGTGAAAATACTTAGATTTAGGAAGACAAAGCTCTCTTAAGTGAACATGTTCAAGAACATGTTCAAGAAAATTTGCTCCTTCTTCAGGAAAGAATGGAGATGGGTAGAAGCCAGATTGAAAGATTGGGTGTTGCTTTTTCTTATACCCATCAGCATTTTGAAGTTAAGGCAATTAGAAATGTGAGCCTGATTTCTGGCAACCAGACATCATTTATAATCTACTTCAGCAGGTTTCTGCCCAGAACATTTGCCCTAAACTCATGTTGGACTAAGATTGGCCATCATACTTCCGAAAGGAATTCCTGTTTCCCTTCCCCACGAACACACACACACACACACACACACACTCACACCACAGGTTCCCATGCATACACAAAGCTTATCTGGCAATTTTGAGAGAATGCAGAGAAATCTGGGAAACTGAAGAGTGAAACGCTGGCCCACTTTTGTCACTCACCATCTTCCTTAGTAGAAAGGAAATGTATTTTAGCTTTCATTGAAATTATAAACAATTCTATGCTTGCAGCTGTGTTTCAAAAGTCTGGTGTCAATAGTACTAAATACATGTTTTCATCTTAGGGGAAACTTCTAAAAAACATGCAAAACCAGATTATAAATTTCCCGTGAAAACAGCCCACAGAAATACCTGTTTCCTTTGTTACTGCATAGCTTGTGTTTATTATTCATTATTGCCAGTGTATTTATTTATTAGTAAGTCAATATCTCTGTTTTGTGTAACAAAGTAAGATATCAGAAGCCAGAACTTTGTCTTTGGATACAGTGTCATACTTTAGTGACATTTAGCTTCATATGTTACTGTCAGCCCAACTGCTAAATAGAGAGAAACAGAGTCTCTCAAATTTGTATGAACTCAATACTCTGCTAAGAAAAAAACGGAAAAACATACTGACAAGAACAATATGATGACTGGTAATTCCAGGTACATACATAGCATAGAATATTTTCTTTTATAAATGAATTTTATTTTTCATTATTTCTGCAAGGTAGGCAAGGAAAGCTTTTGCCTCCACATGGGGATGAACAAAGCCCATTTATGGGCTGTATCAAGACCAAAAAGAATGATTCATCAATAATAAGGAAATACCATTTTGATGCTTTGGTCCAAAGTCTCCCCTCCCCGCCATGTCTGCTAGCTCCCCTCAACAACATGCTGCTCAAGTAAAAATTTTCAAAAACGATTGAGTAATGTATTAAGAGTCCTTAAATGATTCTTAGGCTTTGCTTCAGTGATTCCATGTCAAGAAAATACTAAGGAGACAAACTTCCATCATGGTACTAGTTCAGAGTCAAAAACTGAAGACATAAATGCCCAGCAATAGAAAAAATTACCCCATAAATTGTGAAATAACTGTACTCTAGAATTCACTGCAACCGTTTAAATGAAATATTTAATGAAATGGATACCAAAAGTGTATATTAAGTGGAAAGATTCAGAAATATATAACGATATGAAAGAAAATGTATGTATTCTATATAAATGCAAAGGACACTAATAACACAAAAGGTATAGATGTACTTTTTATGAATTATATATATTAGGAGGAAAGAAAGCAGAATGGCTGTTTTTATTTTTGAGTAACAAAATTAGATAAACTACGCATTATTCTTTAAACTTTCCTGCATCTTATAAAATTTTCCACAATAGTTTTTTATAGTTGTACATATGTATTTTACTTTATTTTTTTTTCAAATAACTTCCTTAAACCTCACATTACGTCCTGTTTCTTATAAAATTACTGGAAAATAATAAAGTCCCCAGAAAGCTATTGCAATATTATATTTATAAAAGAAGTCCAGAAAATTTGATACTTTCACATAAGGAAATAATTCTAAATTAATGAAAAGTCTACGGAAGAGAAAACAGGAAATCTTTATTAGGAACTTCAGAAGCATACTGATGAATATTGTATTTGTGGTTTTAACTAAATCCTGACTATTGGCACATGACCTTGCTTTAAAATAGGTGTGAAAGACAATTTGGCAGTCAATTGAGACTTTCTTTTAAATACAATAGAAAAAGCATCAAAAGGGAGGATATTATGAAAGACAACCCAGAACTTGTTACACATAATTTTATTTAAAATTAAATTTTCAGACTTGATTGTTTACTGTCATCTGTAAAACATGTAACTCTTACCTGAAGATGGTCTGTATTTAAAAAAAAATAAGAAGAAATGTCATTTCATTACTTCTCAGTATACAATATAATTAAAATTCATTAAAGGGCCTCCCCTGGTGGCGCAGTGGTTGAGCGCTGGGCCGCGAGGCTGCCCGCAGCCTCTGTAGCGCTGGTTCCTTCCCGGGCTGCCGGCAAGGGTCCCACAAAATAAATAAATAAATAAATAAAATAAAATTCATTAAAGTAGTTTTGTTAAAAATTTAAAATATAATTAGAATGCAATTAAATTAAAAGTGTCACCCTCAAGCAAGTAACATGCAAAATAGATTTGATATAATTTTTTTCATAGAAGTATGTCTCATTATGGCATCATGGCCATTATTATGCAACTTAATGAATTTTTTTTTCAGATGAAATATAAAACATTCAAAATTAGAAGAATTTCTATGGCGTTTTGTCTTACAACTATAATGTTGGCACCTTACCTCATGGCATCAGGATACTTCCCCCTTCTGTGATTGGCTGTGCTCCGATTGGCTGTGCTCCTTTCGGCCCAGTGCGCATGACGACCTCCAGCGCACCAAATAAGGTCATGTGTTTAATCATTGGCTAGGCACTGTTGGCCTGCTTCTTCCACTTCTGGTCCCCAGCTATAAAGCCCCGCCGAAACCGAAGCTAAAAGAGACATCCTCTAGCTGAACCGAGTGTACGTGTCTCCCTCCGTGGTGTACCCCTGTTCTTTCAGGTCGCTGCTCTCCCCCCAAGAACCTCGTTGATCAGTCCGCAGGCTTGGACACTATAATCTCTCTCTCTAAAAAGGATATAGGTAACTTAAAAGTCCACGTGACTTGTTATTTTATACAAATCTGAAAAGCTCTATAGTAGAATTTTCAAGGCTTTGGAATATCAAATATTTACTGAACTAGATAGCCCTGTTTTGTTTTTTTTTAATAATTTTAGTGGACGAGTATTACTTAGCTTTTTTGCAAACAAAAAATATAAAGTATGTACTTGTATGCATAATACATACAAATGCATTACAAACAAATGCAAGTCACTTTTCTAATTGTGTGTTGGCTCATAAGCCTGATCTCAAATGATTTCTGATAAATAAGAGAATGAAGATGCATATGAATAATATTTTAAAGAACAAAATGAGTTAAAGTCATTCAAAATGTTTTTTCAAACAAGGAAATTTTTACACAAGGTAAGAAAATTGAGTCACTCAGCATATAAACAATTCTTCCCATGTTCTCAAGTTTCCTTGAGCAATGTCAGGGCACTTCTTTAATTGAGACAACTCATTTGAAAAATGGAAGCACCATAAATGTAAACATGTTTTCTTTTAGTAATAACAGTAGGTTAGGTGGAATTGCTGAAAAATATAATGATGAAATAAATTATGAACAGGTAAAATAGAAATAACTGACTTTTGAAAAGTTAATAAACACATAAATACATAATTGAAATATTTATTTAAAATCAATGCTGCAAAGGAAATGGAAACTTAGAAAAGTCAGGACAAATGGAATTTAAAAGTAAGTTAGTGGAAAAATATCCCCAAAATCACAACAAATGCACATAAAATGACCAAATACATAAACACATAAAAACACAAACTGCAACTCATAATGGAAAGATTATCAAATAAGGTTATTTTTATGTTTATAGGTTATTCTTATGTTATAGGGCAAAATGAAAAGTTAAAACATATATTAGGTAAGTATTAACCAAAAGTAAACTAGAGTAGTTATATTATTCAAAGACTGAATATCCTTTAAGAACAAGGAGAATGAGGCCTCCCCTGGTGGCACAGGTGGTTGACCGCCTTGCTGTGAAGCTGGTTCGCAGCCTCTGCAGCGCAGGTTCAATCCCGGCCGGCCTGCGAGAGTCCCACAAGGTGTGGCAGACCTCTCCTGTCTCGCCTGCTGCTCCCCTCAGCAGTGTATTTTAGTCGATCTGCCAGTTCTGTTCCCGGCTCTGTCTCTGGTGAATCCTCTCACCCTCCCGCGCATCTGGCCTGTACCCCTGTTCTTGTGTAAATGAATAAATAAATCTTAAAAAAAAAAAGAACAAGGAGAATCATTGTGTTGACTCTATAATGATAAATGGCTTAATTCAGAAGGAAGATATAAGACTAAATAAGAATAACTTTAGCAAAATAGTCTTAATGTGGAAATAGCACATATTGTTGAAATGACATAAACCTTTCATAAATCAAGTAACAATAGGAAATTGCATAACAGCTCTCAAGTATTATTGATGCTAGCAAACAAAATGAAAATAACAACATACTCAACAAGCTTTATCTAATCACTTTTTATATAAATCAGCATCTAATAGTTAGAAAATATATGCCCTACTCAAAGACACAAAGAGTATTTTTTAAAACAGATTGTGTACTGTGTTCACAGCCATAGAACAAGTCTTAACACATTTCAAAACCTTAAGTAAGTGTCACACAGAACAGCTTCTCTGGTGAAGGGCAATATTCAGGAGAAAGAACAAGAACAAGACAATGAAATATATTCTCATATATTGAGACATTAGAGAACACATTTCTTCATGGGTCAAAGAAAAAATGTTGATGGACATTAAAAAAAGCAAAATTTTAAAGCCTAGGATGGGTGGGTAACAAAAAATGTCTGCATGAGAAACAACAAAAATCTTGTGATTTTTAAAAAGATTTTTAAATCTTGTGAGAAACAACAAAAGCAGTTAGGTTTTGAAAGATTATATTACAAAAGAATTGTAATTGTATTCCCTCCACCATTATAGGTTATAAAAAAAGAATAGGAAAAAACCAAGGACAGCAGGAAGAAGGATATAATATAGATAAGAGTAGATATCAATAAAATTCAATATGAAGGTCTAACAGAACATCAGTGGAGCTAAATTTGGTTTGTAATTAACTTTGTGTGTGGTTGATCAAAAAGGAGAGATATATCTATATAGAGATGGGGGAAAAAAGCCATAACTAATAATAAACTGGATGATAAAAAGGATATGACAACAGATGAGCCAAGATTAAAATATATGAGAGTATAATCGTTTAATGCCATTTAATTAAAAAAATTAACCAAAACAAAAAAATGTATAAGAAAATTAGAACTTGACAACCGCAAGAGGAAATAAAAATATGAATATCCTACAGTTAGGAGGAATCCCTTATAACTGTAATACAAGACTAGGTAAGGATACAATAAGAAAGAAAAATTATGATAATCAATTTCTCATGAATATAGGTATAAAAATCTTAAACAAAATATATACAAATAGAATTCAATAATATATAAAAAGATAATGCATAATATCAAGTTAGGTTTACTCTATGAATAAAAGGATAGTTTTTAGAAAATCTATAATACTCAAACTCTTAACAGATTAAAGGAAAAATATGAGTATCTAAACATAATGGGCAAAAATGGATATTACAAAGTTTAGCATCTATTCTAATTAACAAAATGGTTAGTAGAGTAGTTTATTACCCTGAAATGTACATCCAGGAAACTAGAATAAATGTCATTCTAAATGAGAAAATATGAGAAACATTCCTTTTAAAATCAGGAACAAAATGAGAATGCCCGCTATTGTCATTTAGATTAAACATTTTTTATGGAAATCCTAACCAGACCAATAAGACCAGAAAAGAAATGTTATGACTTTCTCTGTATAAATTCATAGGTAAATTAATAGAATATTATAAACAGTATAATGATAAAGATTTAGTAAGATGTCAAGGCATAGGATCAATTTTAAAAGCCTTAAGTCAATTGCATGTCTGTGCACCAGCAATAACCACTAGAAATGTATTTTTAAAAAAATGATTGCCATGGGCATGATACCCAAATGGACTAGACATAGATAACAGCTGCGTCATGTCTAAGCCCAACAATCATATATGAAGATATGTTCAAGCTCATTTGTACTCAAATCTAATACTCAATAACATATAATTCAGTCATTTAAATAACAAAAATTAAAAAGTGATCATATTTCAAATGTTGGACATTGTAGGATAAGGGGACCTGATATACTTTGCTGGTGAGAGTTAAAATTATTACATCCACTTTAAAAACAATTTGACATACCTTACAAAGTTGAAAAAGGCATATATTATTATTTAGCATATCTACTCCTCATGTATATTCCCAAAACAAACTGTATAGAATATTCATAGCAACACTTTATAAAAACAAAATCTACCCCCCAAAAAGTATATGCCCATTAATAGGAACATGGATAAAGAAAGCATGACATAGTTACACATGGAATGTTATTTTAACAGTGATGATAAATGAATTTATAGTTTGATCTACAATACTTTTAAACTTTAGTAAAATGAGGAAAGCAAGTTCTAGAAGACAGTATGATATCATTTTTACAGAGTTCAAAGTAATGAAAACACAACAGGTTTTTTTTTAGGTCATCATTCTAAATATGAAAATATTTAGTTTGACAAACTACACATTTGCACAAATATAGGGTTAGTGTTTGGCTGCATATACACGTGTGAGTACCTATGTAAATACATACTGTTTTATAAAGCAATGCTAAGCACAAGGTTCAGAGCAGCTGTTACCTGTAATGGGAAGATAACGAATGAGACAAAGAAGTACATAAGTAGAAGTATGTTTTTGATAATATGTTCATTTCTGATTTGAGTAGTGATTGATGGATATTAATGATATTTCTAAACAATAAACAAATGAAATAAAAAAAATTAAAATGAAGTCATGTTTGAACAAATGATATTGCATAATGAATCCAGGCCTGTGATTAAAGATATTCTGTGCATCTCTTTAAAAAGCATCAAAGGCATAGGTGCACACAAAAACCAAGCAGACAAAAGAATAAAGAGATAGCAAGAGATGTAAATAGAGATACTACTTTGGTTAGTGCTTGATGATAGTTAACTGAATACAAAGAAGAATAACTGATAAAATCTGTCCCACTGGAAACCCTGAGAGATTTCATTGAATTCCTTTTTTTAGTTATTATTTTATATTGTGTTGTAAAACAAATGTATAACTTTAGTACTGACAGAAGGAACATGCATTTGTTAGAGAGGACTATCTGATAATATAATGTGTATGTTCTGATTGCTCCATGGTAGTATGTATGTTCAGATAGGTGGGAAGGTTAGGCCAGCTGTTAACATTTATAATAATAATAGTAATAATTATAATAATAGATGTACTACCAAATAATTGCAAATTATTTTCTTCTTATTCGATCATTCTACTATTGCATTCTAAAATGTGTCTGTAAGAAACAAGGGTATGACATCCTAGAGAGGTGACAAAAAATAGTACATAATACACAGCCTAATTTATCTTCACTTCCCTGAACCCCTTTTCAGCAAAGTTCCATGTTGCAGATCCACAGGAAACATTTCGCATGCGATTTGAAATGTCAAATAAAGGACCAGGTATGTTGCTTTCTCCCCTAAAGGTCTGTGTGTGGCACCCTAGTGTCACCTCTTGCTGGAGGTTCTGATTAGAAGGTACAACATCTGGACTCACAGACCCTCTGACTCTTGCCAGATTTCCTGTTCCAGGGTCATGTGTGTATTTAGCTTTGTGATAAAGAGCAACGATCACCTCCTGGAGCACAACCCCACCATCAAAGTTGGAAGTTTGACGGCAATGAGATTTTAACACAGGTCCTGGTTCATCTTTGCGGGTTCAAACACAGTCTTGTTGTTTCCCCAACTTCATGTCCGTCTGTTCTTTGCTGTCTTTCCTTTGCCCTTCAGTCTTAAGCACCAGGCACAGCTTCACATGGACTAAAATCAGTTCCTTCAAACTGCATTACATCAAATCACTATAATATGCAATTCCTTGTTATATGCAACTTCTAAGTTTCTACTCCTCTGATTGACCCCTGAGTGGCAAAGGGGTCAATCAAAGAGGCCTGCTTTTCCCCACCTGTTCACTGATATAAGATTTTTTTTTAATGGAAAAGTCACATAATTATTTTATTTTTTAATCCTATACATTATCTTATTTTTTATTTAAATATTTTATTTTATATGCATTTTCATTTTGGTTATATTCCCCATACAATTGCACACCCCCCCTTATTTTGACTCTAGTCCTTCCTTTCCACACCTTTCCCTCCCCACCCCATGTAGTGTGTCTCTGATTTATAGTTGCTTGTTGATTTTGATTTTTACTTTGTATTGATTAGTCTTTTTCCTTGTCTCTTATTTAGGTTTTCTAAATTCCTGCTATGAGTGAGACCATCCGGTATTTTTCTTTTTCTTTCTGACTTATTTCGCTGAGCATGATCCCTTCTAGTTCCATCCATGTTGCTGCAAAATGCATGCGTTTTATCTTTTTGATTGCTGAGTAATATTCCATTGTGTATATATGCCACATCTTCTTGATCCAGTCATCTATTTTTGGGCATTTGGATTGCTTCCATAGCTTAGCTATTGTAAATAGATTCTTTTTCAAAGCAGTGTGACTTAGTAGCTTTTTCAGTACATTGATCAGGAATCAAATTTCAAGTTCCCTGCATGTACATCATTTCCCTGAGCATCAGTATCTCCATATATAAAATCCTGATAATAATCTTTATTTCCTAGGGTTGATGGGAGAATAAAATTAAACGCTATGTTATAAGTGCTGTGCCAGTACCTGCTCTTCGTAAATGTTACTGCCCTTTCTTTCCATCCAGTTCTCAGAAAATAGTCGGGGGCTTGATCATTGAGCTGGTGTTTCTTGAAATCTTTTCCAAAATATGTGAACTATTTCATGTCTATGAGTGCACCCTCCTTCTGTGTATTTCACATGCTAAAAGATTTATTAAGGTTCAGTGTATTGCAAAATATCTCCAATCTAGTTCCTTTTTTTTTTTTGTGGGACCCTCACCGGTGGCCGGGGATCGAGCTGGCGCTGCAGAGGCAGGCAGCCTTGCAACCCAGCACTCAACTGCTGCGCCACCAGGGGAGGCCCTCCAATCTAGTTCTACATGGACTCCAAACTTGCTAGCCAGGATGATTTCTGAATTAATGCAGGATTTCCACAAGAGTTCCTTTCTTCCACATGAGTATAAATAACCAAAATTCTAAGCATGAATAAGGCACAAAGTAAAGGAAAAGCAGTAAACCTGGAATACTCAAAAACTCAAAATGTATTTTATGCATTCTGGGAAAGTGACCTAAATGATCTTGGGTATTGTAGGGTAAAGAAAATGTCAGGCTTTTCTGCCCTTCCGCCATCAGGATAGATGATGGATCCTTGTCCTGAATGCATACCTGATGGCGGGCACCTGGAATAGGGTGTGGGCATAGGTAGATGGGATTCAGCTGAGCTAAGACTGTGCTTCTGGGAAAGTGACCTAAATGATCTTGGGTATTGTAGGGTAAAGAAAATGTCAGGCTTTTCTGCCCTTCCGCCATCAGGATAGATGATGGATCCTTGTCCTGAATGCATACCTGATGGCGGGCACCTGGAATAGGGTGCGGGCATAGGTAGATGGGATTCAGCTGAGCTAAGACTGTGCTTTTTAAGGGCGGCATAACGGGGGGGATGCCAGCAGCCCCAGCCAGCAGCAGCAGAACCTGAAGGAGAAGCCGAAGCAGAAGCAGAGAACGCCAGAGAGCCCAGATAGAGTAAAGACTTGCTGGGGGCTGGGAGCACCCAGGCAGCACCCCTGCCTGCCATATGCCTGGTGAACCCCAATAAAAGACCTGCAAAACCACTGAGGACTCTGACTCCTCCTTTACCCGGTCTGCATGGGATCAGAAAACCTGCACCTGTGCCCAGTCCGGCCCTTACAGGTATGTTTGTGTTTTGTTTCCTACTTGAAAATCCTTTTGTGATACATCATGCCTATATCCAAGAATTCTCTCTGCTGCTTGATAAGTTAGGCCTTTCCATTAGCAGGTGGACATGTTGTCCGTCTTAGGATAATATGAAATTCTTGAAGAAACCACCCATATGCTGTTTAAAATTGCATAATGCAATAGGTATAGAAGAAATGACCCCTCTCCCCCAGTATTGGGGTTGTTTCCTTTTTTTTTTTTTTTTTTTTGGTCAATGAGTGCCTTTCCTTTGGTAAAATAAAAAAAAAAAAGTTTTCACAGAATAATGTCTTACCGAGTGGGTGAGTTGCTCTTAGAAAGAACTCGAGGATATCACTAAGTATGTGAACGTGTGGCTTTTACACTGATTTTGGCTGAATCACCTATTTACAGGAAATGTTAAGTTAAAGTTTGGTGTGTAAGTAGAGTTAACCTGAATGAAATAGTACTAAGCGCTGCCTCCCTGGCCTCTCCATACTCCTTTGATCTCCTCCCTTCAGGAAGGACACCCTTGAGAGAGTTTGTAGACATTCTCCAGGCTCCACAAAGCACCATTGTAAAAGCTCCTTTTCAAAGATGGAGGTAGCAGGGTGAGTTCTGGGCTGAACGTCTGGATTTTTGTTTTGAGTCTGTCTAGTCCCTACTGGATAATCCAGGCAACTCACTTAGAATATCTGGACATTCTTTTGTCGGGGTTAATACTATTTGTCCTCTCAGGGTTATCTCATTGGCCAAATTGGGAAATGCATGAGGAAGCACTTCTAAAGTTTAAAATGGAATGTTAGCTCTTTGCACCTGCTTTCCCTCAAGTCCTTATATGATAAGCATTCTCCAGAGGTTTTTCTTCCACCCTTATCTCATTTCTTTTCCTAGATCATATTTTCTTCTCTGTTGATTTCAACAGCAATTGTGGCTTAAAATAACACCACTACACATGTGATTGTCACGTTGCTGTCTACATTTCCAAACCTTTTTTTCAAAGTCTACATCAAATTCAATTTCAAATTGTTTCATAGACAATGTGGATTATAAGTCACTCAAAGTCAGCAGGTTTAAAACATCTTCACCATCTCCTCCCTCACCTCACCTCCTCTTCGTAATTTCCCCCTTCCTCACTGTTCATTACTACAACCATAGAGGCTAGAATTTCAATATTCTAGAAATATTTTCAGTTTACTCACCCTACTCACAAGTCCTCACATTAGCTTCCTGTTTGGTTAACTCTCCTTTCTCACAGCAAGACCTTCTCCATCCATACTATTAATTCCATCTACACTGTTTCATGAAAGCATTTCTTACCTTGTGCCTGAGTCACTGCAACAATTCCCTAACTGATCTGCCCATCCAGAGTAGCCTTGATTCAATAAATCCTGTTCTTCATCTCCAACCATTCTCATGAAGCACAGCCTACATCATGTTCCTCTCTACTCCAAAACATTTAATGAGTTTCTGTTGCTTAAAGAATATAGTATAATATTTCTTAGTGTGGTTTCTTTGTTTCCCGAGTTACCTGTGTATGTATGCTAAAGGACATAAGAAGTAATTTTTACATACCACTTACTAATCTGTGTTAGAGCAGGCTACTTCAATTACTGCAATCTCAAATTCTAGGAAGAGCAGTCGCATCTGCCTAATTGTCCTAAATTATTCCTAACTAATTGCACCAACTTAAAATTCTACTGCTTTCCCTCAAATATCTAACGTCCTATTTGACTATATTATTATCTCTCAAAATAATTTTTCATCAGTTGTCTCTGTGGCTTGTCTTGGCTACGTTTTGTAGTCCAAATGTTCATGCTTGTAAATTTCATGGACAGATGTTCATCCTGTGTTTGGAATGGAATATGCCCTCAAATCCAAACGTGACGATCACATGGAGCTGAGAATACACTTACATATGGATGAACTAACATACCACAATATCTGATTTATTCTTAGAAAGGAATTGAATATACATAAAGATGACATCACTCCAATGTGTCTTAATGCATATGAAATAGCCTAAACATAATTATTGGCCTGTTTATTTTAGAGTTTACATTTAAGTGAACACTCACTTCTAAATTCCTTACCAGAAAAACTAAACCTTATTAGTACATAAAAATAATTCTTTTAAGATGCTAATGCCCAACATGGATAGAACTGGAGGGGATTATGCTAAGTAAAATGAGTCAGAAGCACAAAGACAAATAATGTATTATTTCACACATATATGGAATATAGAGAAACAAAACAAAGGAGCAGATAAACTAAACCAAAACAAACCCTAGAAATCTCATTGTAGAAGTGGGGGGGTAAATTGTGTAGGGGAACAATGGTGGACAATTTTGGATGCATTGGTGATAGGTGTGGTGTGGTAACATGCATCTGAAGAAATGGAAAACTGTATTTCTGGATCATATAGTTTTATAAGGCAGTGTTACCTCTATGAAGAAAATACCCTCCAAAAAGATGCTAAGACAAGGCCTCTCCTGGTGGACCAGCGGTTGAGCGCTGGGCTACGAAGCTGCCCTCAGCCTCTGCAGTGTTGGTTCGATCCCCAGCCACAGGCGAGGGTCCCACATGGCACGCAGACCTCTCTTGCCTCTCCCACTGCTCCCCTCAGCAGTGTGTTTCGTTAATCTGTCAGTCTGCCTGTTCTGTTCCCCGCTCTGTCTGGCTCTGGTGAATTCTCTCACCCTCCCGCACTTCTTACTGTACCCAGTGCTTGTATAAATAAATAAATAAATAAATAAATAAATAAATAAATCTTTAAAAAAAAAGATGCCATAACAATATATTGACATAACATTATAAGCATCACCATATACAAAAGATGACACAAGGACTATTTGAGTGATGAATAGACCAAATGCCCCTCCCCATAAGGAAACAATCAACATGTGTCTACATAATGTCAGCAAGCATATCTTTGCCATCTTCTTCATGTTTTAGTGCTGGCCAGGTTGCTAGAATCAGAAGCATCATGGAAGTGGATAGATGATGATGTGTCCCTGGTGTGGATAGAGAGCCACACCATCTATTAATCATCCTCCCCTCATCCAACCCACCACACTTTACTGCTGCTTCTAGTTCTATGTATGCTTCCATTGGAAGGAAGACATTTCTAGCGACTGGTAAGGCACAATTCTCATACAACAGCAATTTCTACCACTCTGGTGATTGTGCTACTTAGACAATGTTAGGAAGGGAAAAGGTACTCAGTTCTCCTTCTCTTCTGTACCTAGACAGATGCAAACCTAGTTTCTTAAAGGACAAAGTTTGCAGTTTATTAATCTCAGGAGGAAACAGATGGCACACTCCAAAAAGTTTATACAAACATATCAGTGAAGGCCATGTAGACCGAGATGTAGGTATGGTTAGGAAACGAGGGGTACATGATGGATAACCCAGAAACAATCACCAGCAGGAAGCCATTACCATCCTAAATCTAAAGTGATGAGAAGAGGGAATAGATACCAAATCCTTTGAGAGTTGGAAATAGAGGAAGTGGGTGGGCCTGCTTGACACAAGCTCTGTGGTAAAGAAGACTCTCTGATTTCCCACTGATACTTCCACTGGCCACAGGGCAGCAGAGAGCACCCAAGCCAGAGGATCCAGACTATAGTGATCAACCTCCAGAGCAGGGTCAAGAAGAGTGAAAAAAAGGATAGTGAGGGGGCATGGGCAGGAGCCAAAGAGAGAAAAACTAGCACTCTCATCTTTTGTAAGAAGATTGAAAACTCTACTCCAATGGAAACTGTGGAGGGGTATATCTATCATATAACCAACAGTAAGTCTTAACTATTGGGTCTTAAAAAATGTAACTAATATTACAATATACTTAAAGCAAGGCTTGTAGATTTGGCTACCTTAATGATTACTAAGAATACAATAATACATATAGAATATCTGTTCAGTACCTACTAAGTCTAGGTCCAGGGCTAGCTATGTTACTATTTTATCTTATTTAATCACCACAACAACTCTTTGGGGAAAGTTTGATTATTATTGACCATTCATTTATATCTTTATCCAGTCAATAATTTTTGTACTAGTACCCACTTGTACTAGGTGTTTTTTTCTAGCAACTGATGATGCATCAGAGAATAAGACAGATGAAGTCCCTGCCCAGGGAGCAAGATTTGAGTTGAGTCCAAAGTGGTTAAACAACTTGCATAAGACCACATGTTTAGGGGGTGTTGTAATCTGAATAAGACTCTCAGGCTCTCTGTGTGTGCTCTGTGTGCTTAACCACAGTGCCCTCGGGATCTGTGCAGTCTTAGGCGTATTGTGAATCATCAAGAGTTAAATAAGATGGAAATCCCTAGGGACATATTCCTTTCTGTTGCATATTGGATGGGGAATAGTTCCCTATTTTCCTAGATCTGAGAAAAACTAACCACACTGAGTCTGTAAACCTGAGTATAACTGTAATGACAGATACGAAGAGTAACGTTGACAGGACTTTAAAACCATGAGATAAGTAATTGTTAGTTACCATTAAATTATATTTACATACTCTCATATAGTAATTTATTGCTTAATCCATGTTAGTCCATGTAATTCAGATGAATAAATTAGAGTATATAAAGGTTAAGAGATGTGCCCAGCATCACACAGCTAATAAATGACGGAACAAAAGTTCAAACTGACAAATGACCAGATTGCCTTGGATTTCTTTAAAACAGAGATCCTCCAATTTCCACCCTGATCTACTGAAGTAGCATTGAAATTGTATTGGATTGGAGTAGTGGGGACATAGCAGTTGACATCTATACTTTTAAAAGCTCCGTTGAATAACTGATGCACTAGCAGAGTCATAATTGCTAAAGATGCAAGCCAGTCGAGAGCTGTAAAAGCAAATTATAAGAGTCACTACATTCTGTTCCGGACTGATTATATGTCTCCAAATGAGTCATCTGTTACAACCAGGACTCGCTCTTATTGTCAGTCAAAATTTCAGTAGAAGCTATATTTGGAGTTATGTTATTTGACCTATTATTCTCAGATCATGAAATGCAGGTTAAGAAAATGGTTTCTCTAAGACCTGATATGGAAACCTTCCACATTTACCTCTGTATGATACAATTTGCACCAAAAATGAGAATTTAAAGAAAAGCACTTACTTCAAATTCTGGAATTAGCAACTGAGTACCACTAATTCCACTTCTATTTCTAACACTGGGGCTGTCCTTTTAAAGCAGCTCCAGGTAAAAGAAAACCTAAATTCATAACTAAATACTTGCCAAGGGAGAAAAGATCCAGTTGTCATGGGTTACCACCCCCAACTATGCCAAGAATAAATCACTTGCTTGAAACGAAGACCTTTCCAAGGGAAGGAAAATGTAATCAAAAAAATAAAAGTATAATATTTTCAGGACCTGAAAATTGGGAAGTTCTAAAATTGGAACTCAGTAGATGAGAAAGAAACTGCCCCTATTCCTCAGCTGAAGAATTAAAAGAATTTTGCTTCTTGGTTTTTGGACTCAAAGTGACCAATAATTGATGGTCTTCTTCTATACCTTAGCTTTTTCAAATGACTTTCTGGGATATGTATATGCACATGCACATGTGCATTTACATGTATACACATAGACACTATTGAGAAAGTATGATAGAGTGCAAAGGAGTGTCCAGTCAGGGTGAGAGAAGTCTCAGTTCAACCTAGGAAATCACTTCTCACTCATGCACTCAGTTTTTTATTGGTAAATTGTGATTCCTAACCCCTACCTTAGAGAGGTATTGGGAGCTAACAATAGTCACATAAAAAGTTGAAATAGTGGGGGCTATTATTATGAATACTTACAATTTATATTAATTCATTATAATAATCACTAAATGATATTATAAAGAATTTTGGGCTATCTTTCCCTGGCTATATTTTTATTCCACTAGTTAACCTTAAGTATAAGTACCAGGCTTTGTTCCTTAGTGTCATGCTGGGCCATTTTTCACCTGTGGCTCAAACAAAGAGGATTATGCTATGATGATGTATTTGTTGATGAAGCAAGAGAACTTTGCAGCATCAGAAAATACCACACTTCTTCAGTCAGCAAAGTACTGTTTTCTGACAAAAGAATGTAGCCTCATCTCTATACTTCTTTTAATAAATACAATAGTTTCTGAAATTTGCTCAACTGACAGTTTATGTCCAAACTGTCAATTTGGGTAATTTAGCTTAATTATAAATATATTTTACTTTGACAATTAAACAGGTGAGTCAGGTACTAGGAGAAATGAATCCCAATTCTTAAAATTTAGATTCTTAGCTCATCTTTTGTTGCCTTTCTTACATAATTCAGTGTAGCCATTATCTTTTTCATTTTGCTTGTTTGAAAAATAACTAGCTTTGAGTGTTTGAACAAAATATATTTTGACTTAAAAATATATTTCCACAGATTTCTTAAATTGGCACAGTATTCCTTAAGGTACTGTTTTTACATCTATGTCCTCATGAGGAGCTTTGGCATGAAAAGCCAAGTATTCCAATGGCTGGCAGCAAAGGATGTATGGAGCCTTTATCGCAAACACCCACGGCAAAAGCATCAAGCTTGTAATAGGCAAAGAACGTTCTCTTCTATGTCCTTAAAAACACTATGAAGATCAGCCTTTAAAGTGCAGAGTTATCTTAAGACTCATTTGTCAGATACATTTTATTAAATCACCTGAAATATTCTTGGTTTGATGCTTCATTGCAGAATCAATGAATTCTCTTGCCCACCAATTTGTGTTGCTCAGAATGATGATTGGTGAAAAACATATCTTGGAACCATGAATTTAAAGAAATCAGCCTATACTACTTAAGCAAAGACATGAAGAGTTGTTTAAAATGTCTCAGTTCTAATAGTGACCATCCAGTGTCTCAGAAATTTACCTTGGGGACCTTACATTCCTCCTCACTGTTCTTCCATGTAGAAGGAAAAGAGGTGCCACAGGAACTCATCTTTATCTGATGAAATTTTGCTCAACTATCAAGGGGGAAATCACTCACGTCCTTGGAAAGAGCATGTTAACATTTAGGGAAAAAATAAAGTGAAGAGAATTTTACATTAAAGAAACATATAGCTACTTCATAATGGAAGTAGAAATTAATACATTCAGTTTGAAAGAAACCAACAAACAATTCATCTAATTTACTAATTTTAAAAGGTAACAGGAGGAGTGAGGTAATGAAAATGAGGAGTCTGAGTGTTACAGGACAGGGTGAGGGGCCACCCTGTTACACAAGAAATGATTATTAAGGAAAGGAGTGGAGTCAGGATAAGAAGTACCTTCTAGAACTACAGGGATTATCCAAGTTTGCAGGAAAGAGTAAAGGAGAAAGTTTATACTTATTGCATATTTATAGAGACTAGGTGCAGTTCTGTGGATATTCCATGGATAAGTGTAAATTTAAAAAAAAAAGGGGAATTGTATCATTTCAGCCATTTAACTGATATGTAAATGACTGTTCAGAGAGATTAAGTACATTTCAAATGTCACGCACATGATAAGTAGAAAGTCTGCATTTAAAACTAAGGTCAGGCCTCCCTGGTGGCGCAGCGGTTGACTGCTGAGCTGTGAAGCTACCCGCAGCCTCTGCAGGACCTGTTCCGTCACCAGCCGCCAGCGAGGGTCCCACATGGTGCAGCAGACCTCTCCTGCCATGCCCTCTGCTCCCCTCAGCAGTGTACTTTGTCAGTCTGCCTGTTCTGCTCCCCTCATTGGCTCTGGTGAATCCTCTCACCCTCCCGCTCTTCTGACTGTACCCAGTGCTTGTATAAAAAAAAAAAAAAAAAATTAAAAAAAAAAGTTGTTAAAAAAACAACAACTAAGGTCCACTTATACTATATCGTAACACATGGTAAATCAATAGTTTTGCTTTAATAAATACCTATCTATTTACATACATACATACATAAAACTAAGTTCTCTGCCCAACAAATTTCAAAATCAGTTTTCTTTCTGTAACAGTACTGTCTCCAGATGCGAAGTCTACTATGTTTAATGTTGGACAAATTTCACAGAGAAGGGAAAACACTCAGAATATTAACTCTTGGTGGTTTCCAAGGATTTCTTGTCATTGGTGCTATTTCTCCTCACAATTTTAAGTCCCTACCCCCAGACTTCCAACAATCCTATGAAGGAAAATAATTTGCCCTTAGACATTTGTGATACAAGAAGCAAAATCAAAAGCAAGAAATGTAAGGTTTGACAAAAGGATTACAACGAAACGTGTGATACTTTGGAATTTTAAAATAAAAAGTGTTTTTAAATTAGCAAATGCTTTCATAATAATAGTTTAAAAATTGACTAGTGAACCTATTTGATCCTACAGTTTTCTTTAGAGAAACTTTTATAGATTTTATATATTTAATAAGAAGACTAGTTCAATGACCTTTCTTCAGTTTTATAATTTATTAAGGAATGTGTCCATTTCACCTAAATTTTCAAATTTTATTGAAGTCATTCATATCCTTTATGAACCTTTTAATGTCTGAAACATGATTTTAATGTGTGAAACATGTCATGTTTCTGTGTTTTTCCTCCTAATTTTCTCATGTCTTGTGAGAGATGTAAATTTTAATTTTCTTTTCAAAAACGCAGATTTGTGTTTCTATTGATTTTCCCCATTGTACTTTTTATTGTTTTTCATTCATTTCTGTCCTTATGGTTATTTTCTTTCTTCTACTACTTTCTCTAGGTTTAAATTGTTCATTTTCTATCCTCTGGACTTGTATATTTAGATCATTTGGATGTTTCAGTTCTCTTATTTTGGGTATATGCATTTAAGGCTACACATTTCTCTTTGAAAAGAGCACTTTGATATTATCTCATGATTTTTTGATATCATATTTTCACTATCATTCAACTCAAAATATTCTTCAGTACCTTTATTATTATTTTGTTCTTTGGCCTGTGACTTGTTTCTTATTGTTTAATTTCCAAAAACTGGGGAGATAGTCTAGTTGTCATTTTGTTATCTAGTCCTAGCTTTATTATACCTTAGAACCTACTCCTTATAACTTCTTTACAATTTGTTGTAATTTGATTTCTGGCCCAGTATGGAGTCAGTTTTGATAAGTGTTCCATGTGCTCTTGAACAGAATGTGTATTCTGTATACATTGAGTGCTATGTTCTATAAAAGTCCACTGATTTAAGTCTGTCATGTTTTTCAAATCTTCTATGCACTCACTGGTTTTCCTACTGCTTAGTCTGTCTGTTATTTGTGAAGTGTTTTAAAATCTCTCACTATATTGTGGACTTGCCTAGCTTTCCACATTTTTACATTATATACTTTGAAGCTATTTTATTAGTTACATATATACATATGTGTGTGTATATATATATATTTTAAAGATTTATTTATGCATACAAGAGCTGGGGTACAAGCCAGAGGTGTGGGGGGTGAGAGGATCCACCAGAGACAGAGTGGGGGAAAAGAACAGGCAGACTGACTGAAATACACTGCTGAGGGGAGCAGCGGGCGAGTCAGGAGAGGTCTGCTGTGCCATGTAGGTTTCTCCCTGGCCGGCCGGGGATTGAACTAGTGCTGCAGAAGCTGCAAATTGCTTCATAGTGCGGTGCTTAACCCCTTTTGCCACCAGGGAGGCCCATATATATATATATATATATATATATATATATATATATATATATAAATTATATATCATCCTAGTGAATTTACTCTTTTGGCTTCATGAGCTCCACAATAATCAGTGCTTCTTTTTGTCCAATATTCATATAACACTACCATGTCTCCTTGGTTATTGCTTCCATTATTTTTTCCTTTACCTTTTCTTTATTTTTACATTTAAATTGTTTCTATTTTAAGCAGCATATCATGAAATTTTGAAGTCTGCTCTAATAATAAAATTAATGTATTTAGTCAATTAGTCAATTTATATTAAATGGAATCAATGCTATATTTTGTTTGATAGCTGCCATCTTATTTGCTTTATATTTGCCTCTTTTTTTTTTTTTTACTTTTTTAAAAAGATTTATTTATTTATTTATTTATTTATTTATACAAGCACTGGGTACAGTCAGAAGCGCGGGAGGGTGAGAGAATTCACCAGAACCAGAGCGGGGAACAGAATAGGCAGAGTTACGAAGTACACTGCTGAGGGGAGCAGCGGGCGGCAGGAGAGGTCTGTGTGCCATGTGGGACCCTTGCCGGCGGCGGGGCGTGGAACCAGTGCTGCAGAGGCTGCTGGCAGCTTCACAACGGAGTGCTCAACCACTGTGCCACTGGGGGAGGCCCGACTTTTTTTTATTTTTTTAAGATTTATTTATTCATGCATACAAGAACCAGAGTATAGGCCAGATGCGTGAGAGGGTGAGGGATTGACTAGACACAGAGCAGGGAACAGAACAGGCAGACTGACTGAAATACACTGCTGAGGGGAGCAGCGGGTGAGACAGGAGAGGTCTGCCGCCCCTTGCGGGTATTTCCCCAGCCGGCTGGCATTGAACCCACACTACAGAGCCTGCAGACAGCTTCATAGCACTGCGCTCAAATGCCTGCGCCACGCTCAACCGCCTGTGCCACCAGGGTGGCCCTTTATCTTTGCCTTTTATATTATTTTTCTCTCGCTCTTTTCCTGGATTATCAAATATATATAATATTCATTAATATATAAATTAACATATATTCTACTACATAGAATACAATATGTATACCTGACAATATATCATGTTGACTTGTATTTTGGATTACCAAGTATGTATTTTTCATTTCTCCTGTCAGGGAACTACTAAAAGAATATTTAACTAATTGATAGAGGAGGGAAATGAAATATCTATGTAGACTTTAATTATATGAATAGAAGAAAACAGTTAAAACCAGTATTCAGTAATTTAAGCTTTAAAATCTGACCCCTGAACTTGGACTAAATTATCCAAAAAGGGGATTCAGAAATAATCTAAATAACTAATAAAACAACAAGGTTGCCATTTGACTCTCTGATGTTGAAAACGCATTTGCCCTGTTGCTTCTCAGGTGTGATTTCTGTAATTACAGTCAGCATCTCTTGTTAAATTCCCTCAAATCTGTCCTCAGATTTTTGTTCAAATGTTTTCCTTCTTCCATGTGTCACATGCAGATAGAGGGAGCCAAGTTCTGTCCCAGGAGATTTCTAGAGAAGGGTCAGCTGGCCTGTGAGGGCTGTGGTATAACAATTTGGAAAGTCCTTTATTATATTATTGAAACCATTGGCTTTACAGGCCTAGTTCAGTACAAATTGCTTTTGTCTGACCCATGTCCAATGACACAGAAAATGCTGTGGTGTAGTAGGTTGTGACTTACTGGTTTAGTTAAGATGTACTTAATCACGTCTCCAGAATCAAGAAAAAACGAACTAAAACTATTTGGATAAGCTAATATAATAAGAATAATGTTAAAATATGTTACATATCCAAATTTCAATTACTTTTTTATGCCAAAATTAAGACTCTATAATCATAATTAGTTCTACATAGATTTTAAGATTCTCAATGTAATTATAATAATAAGTTAGCTATTATATTACTGACAAAGGAGGTTATTAACATAGTTTATGACATGTGGCGTGTTGATTTTTTTCTCCTTTATTTTTAAGAGCACATGAGAAAAAGAGTCTTGTTAGAGATTTATCAGTTTGTAGAAAATTCTTCTCATTGACACCAAGACAGCCTGAAACAAAGATTTATTCCAAAGTCCATCTACATAGTAAATGGCAGAGAGGTCATTTTGAAGTAGTTTGAAATATTTTGAATCCTTCACCACATAATTCCATCTGATCTTATAGCACCTTCTGGATATTCATTCTGTATATATCTGTTATGCATACAAAGATTAGTTTCCCCAGTTTTATAATTTTACTTCCTCTCCTATCTCTGCCCAAAATTTAGGGACTTGTTTTTACCCTAACTAGTTCATTATAAGTATATGTTTTCCTTTAGAACCTAGTATGTACACATACATATGCACATACACGCTCAGGCCATATCAAAAACCCATAGAGTCAAGACTGGGAATAAAGGCTCAACCATTTGTCCGTTTTAATATTTCACAGGTGATAATGATGTATCATCAGAGTTGAAAATCACTGATTTGTATTTTTTCAAAGGGAGAAACTGTGGTTCAAAGAGATTAGAAGACTAGAATAAGATTCAGTTGGAGGTAATGAGAAACCACACCTCAAGCCCAGACCTATTAACCCCTATAGAACTGTTACTTTAGTCCAGAATTTTGCCACAATTCATGCTGTGTATTTTACCAACATTGCTTCTTCTCAGCAACATCTATTGCTATTTTCATCATACTGCCTTTTGATGGCATAATCATCAGTCCCATTTCCCCAAAACTGCAAAACAGTAAGACCACATGACTGAATGTGGCTCAATATTCCCTTTCATTATAAGGTGAGAACAAATAGGGTGCTTCTCAGGCTTTGACCTTTGGGAAACCACCAAGCTTAAACAAATTTGTCTTTCTCACAAAGAGGAAGTCTTAATATTAAGTTTCATCATACTTCTATCTCCAGGTAATATGCAAATATCAGCACAAAAGACCCATGGCAGCAACTAATAGAGCTTTGATGTGAAGCCAGTCACGCTTTGGACCTGACATTTTTAATCACATGGCACACACATTTAGGGAACTGCCAGAGGAAGCTGTCAGCTCCCAGAACACCTACCTCCACTGAAAGCCATAAATCAAAGCCTGTTGAGCAGGCTTAAGTATGGTAATATGAACTCTTGGTCTGTTTCCACTCCCTGCACATGGAAAGAGATAAATGTTACTGTGTCTGGATGAATGCAGTGTCAGTCACAGAGAACTGTTCACATGTGGTATTTCCAGCCCCACTCCACGGCTTGAAGTCAGCATAGAACTGATTTATCTGAGAGGTATCAAAGTGTGAGTTGTGCCTCAAAGTTCTGAAAACAAGGTGGAGGGGAGGAGTTAATCTGCAACATTTACAGAGGCATCTGTACATCTGGCAAGCATTCATTCTTCTCAGGCTAAAAAGATAGAGAATGAGTATTTCTCCTTGTAATGGGCTCAGGAGATGAGAAGCATAGACTCAACATTAAAGAACTTAACTCCTGCGCTTCTGACTGTACCTAGTGCTTGTATAAATAAATAAATAAATCTTAAAAAAAAATAAAATAGGGCCTCCCCGGTGGCACAGCAGTTGAGCGCTGGGCTGCGAAGCTGCCTGCAGCCTCTGCAGTGCCAGTTCGATACCAGGCTGCCGGGTGAGGGTCCCACGTGGTGCGCAGACCTCTCCTGCCTCCCACTGCTCTCCTCAGCAGTGTACTTCCTCACTGCTCTGCTCTGCTCTCTCCTCTGTCTCTGGTGAATTCTCTCACCTTCCTGCGCTTCTGACTGTACCCAGTGCTTGTATAAATAAATAAATAAATCTTTTAAAAAAATAAAATAAAATAAAATAAAGAACTTATGTAATTGGGTTATCTGAGGCAGCTTTAGAACTGCTCTGTACAAATGTGACCAATAGATCTCTGATACTTCATTTAAAATGCATGTGGTCTCTTCAAAGGTACGTATGAAGGTGAATAATTTACATAAGATTCTCCACCTAGGACAAAGCCTTTAAATAAAAAATTCTCAATTCTTGAATTACAGGAAATCAAAAATTAAATGGAAATGTATTGCCTAGGACTCTTTACATTTCCAAATTCACCTTTAGGTTTCCTTTAAATAGCAAGCTTTCTCAGGACATTGAAAACTTGGTTTGATTCTTTAGATATTTTGAATTTAAATAATAGCCAAATTAAGTATACCTGATGGGAAGGTAAATTATAGGGCTTCTCAACTCCAGTAATTTGTGACCTAGAACAAGAACATATCTGAGATTATTCTTTCATTCAACATCTGGGAATTTATGCAATAGATATTGTATCTATGTGAAATATCACATTTTAGGAATTTACTGCAGCATTTTACATAGTAGCAAAAGTTGGAAAAATATTTTAAATGCCTATCTATAAATGCATAGCTATAAAATGGGATATTACACAGTCATTTTAAAAGGGCAAAGTCTTAATATGTAGCAAAATGGAATTATATCCCTAACGCACTAATTGTAATAAAGTAAAAATCAAAATCAACAAGCAACTATAAGCCAGAGACACACTACGGGGGTGGAGGGTAGGAGGGATTATGGTCAAAATAAGGGGGGTGGGAATTCTATTAGGACTATAACCAAGATGAAAAAGCATACATTGTGAAAAAATGAAAAATGATGTAACAAATATATAATAGAAAGCAAATAGCAGAAGAGTATTTAAAGTATTTTACTCCCAATCAAACATGTGGATGCTTGGACAGACATAGCTCATCTATGGAGGGTATCCTAATGTTAACTGCACTGGCTCACTAGTGAGTTTCTTGATGACTATGTTTGGGTGGTAAATACTTAATCTGCAAAGCAGCTGTCTTCTGAATTTTATAACATGCATTTACATTCCCTATTCAAAATGTAAATATAATTTTACAAAGCAATGGGGTAGAAGGGTTAAAGATTTGTGCTCTAAGGAGAGAGATAGTAGGAAAAAGAAAGAAAAAAAAAGTTATCCGTTAAATTAGTCTTTCATAATTAACAACATACATTTCAGATGTCTGACTTTGACCAGCACAATTAGTGATCAAGTGTGCTAAGCCTGGGAGTGCTTAAGGGAAATGCGTAGTGATAAATATGCCTAGTTGAAGGTACAGGAAGAAAAGATATGTGTCCAGTAGGACAATTTCTCTCCATTGTCCATGCTGCATCACATATTCTGGACAAAACCATCCACAAGGAAATCCCGCTAGTGGCGCAAACACTTCTTTGGGAACACATGCAGGAAATGGGAGTGATAAATCAAAGGGCAAAGGGAACATAATGGATGCTGGAAGCAGCTAGAGGAAGGCAGGAGGATATCAAAGTATTCAAAGTAGAACCAGAAAAACAAGACTGTTTAGATGACATCAGTGAGAATAAAATAAAACTTGGGACACACCAACAAAAGAAGCTCCAAGATGATTTGACAACTCTTCAGTGCTATGAATAGGATAGCAAACTATCCAGATTTATTTGCCGGAAAAATCTGCTGCTGTGGCACAGAGGAGACATTGTGTTAAAGGGCAAATGTTTTCTTTCACATAATTTTTTGGGGGGGCTAACTAGGAAATTTTCATTTATTTATTTTTATTGAGGTAACCTCAATAAAATGATTATGATTATGATATGATTGTAAATGATGGTGTGAACCTATCCCCCTAAATCATATACAGTGCTACACAATCTTTTTATTTTAATCTCTCATTTGGAAAACTGAATACCTGCTGCACAAGGTTCTGTGGATGACTCAAAGATGGGAAATATCAAGATCTGCCATCTAGGAGCTTACCGTCTACTTTCAGATAGAAAACCCTCAGGGGAAAACCTCAATTCAAATTTATTTCAATATTAATCCCTTCTCTTTAGAACACTTCTCTTAGTTTGTACCTATAAGCGGAGATTTCTAATAAATGGTACTTACAGTTCCATTCAGCTTTGTATTTCTCTGAGACATACACAGTGGATTATCTGTATTACCAACCTAAGTTTTCATAAAGATCCAACCTGCTTTTCTACATTGTTCAAAACATTTATACCAAGGAGGTCTTACAGTTTATAGTCAATAATACTGTAGAGGATCTGGGACCTTGAAAAAGGTCCAGTTAAGAATAAGTTTCTGTTCCAAAATTCATAATCATATGTCTGTGAATCAAAATAGCTTTCCTTAAGTCTAATCAACGTTCTTCCTGCTGCAATTCTGACTCATGTCTTTGGCCTCCATGTAGCTCAGCTCACCCTTTCATCAAAAATATTTTTTTTTTAAACATTTATTTACACAAGCACTGGGTACAGTCAGAAGCACGGGCAGGTGAGAGAATTCACCAGAGCCAGAGTGGGGAGCAGAACAGGCAGAATGACGAAATACACTGCTGAGGGGAGCAGCGGGAGCGGCAGGAGAGGTCTAGCCCACCATGTGGGACCCTCGCCAAGTGCCGGGGATCGAACCAGCGCTGCAGAGGCTGCGGGCAGCTTCGCAGCCCAGTGCTCAACCGCTGTGCCACCAGGGGAGGCCCAAAAATATTCTTAATGCTAACTGGACTCAAACTCTTGATCCAAACAAAACAAAGAGCACCAATTCCTCAGACATCCATTTGCTGTATGTGTAACTTGAGTAGTATCACAAGATAAAATACAGAATACTTACTTTGAATTTTAGGGAAAAAAAAAAGCAATTTTGTCCATATCAGTTTGTACCAAATATTGTAGCAACACACACCTATGCTAAAAAAAAATATAGTGTTTATTGAAATTTAAGTTTAACAGGGTGTCCTATATTTTCCATTGATAAATTTGATAACCTTAAACTTGAGTAACTGTTTCAAGAATAAAATTTGATTATAAAAGGAAACCAAAACCTACTTAATAATTAGTACATTTAAGATTTTACAGTTTCAAATGACAAACAGCTTTTTAAAAAATTACCAGGTCAAAGATAACTATTGTCATTTGTGGACTATGTGGAGCTTTTTCTTTCATTTATCTGTCTTGTGTCAAGAGACAGAGTACCGTCTGGATGAAAAATTAGTTAAGTCATCGATTACTAAAAAACTTGCAAAAACAATTCACTGCTTTATCACTCTTTATGAGCATGCAAGGAGGTGGATGCTTCCCTTTTCACCTAATGCATTGATATCAGGGAGTATTTTTCCATGTTTTAGAAGGAAACTCTTTTTTTTTTTTTATAGAGGCATGTTTTTGGGTTTTATTTATTTATTTATTTGTTTGTTTGTTTGTTTTGTTTATACATGCACAGGGTACAGTCAGAAGCACGGGAGTGTGAGAAAATTCACCAGAGCCAGAGCGGGGAGCAGAGCAGGCAGAAGGACCGAAGTACACTGCTGAGGGGAGCAGCGGGAGGCAGGAGAGGTCTGCGCGCCATGTGGGACCCTTCTCTGGTGGCCGGGGAGCAGCCGGGGATCGAACCGGCACCGCCGAGGCTGCGGGCAGCTTCGCAACCCAGCGCTCAACCGCTGCGCCACCGGGGAGGCCCTAGAAGGAAACTCTTAATAGATGCTTAGGGCTGAGAAGTGGTCCCAGTATACTTGTATGTGTACTATTTCATTCCACCAAGCGATTTCTTTCCAGATGTTCCTGTGGTGACCAGTGAGAAAAAATACTTTCAATAGTTGAAGTCTAACAGTAAGAGGAACCATTTCAATTTTGCATGCAAAAATTGCACTGTGAGAAGCATAAAGAAAATAAAATATGGAGTGTGGTGGATAAAGCCCATTAAATGACACATGTAAATAGAAGACAAGGTTGAGGGAAGACAATAGAAACAGTGAGAAAAGAACTGTAAAATTCATAAGGAATTTGAATATGTTACATTGTAGAAGCAACCATCACTCATAATAAAATACTGAACAACATAATAAAATATGGAACAGGTATTACAGGCTGTTTATGCAGTGGGATAAAGAAGGTATGTAAAGACAGTAGATGATACAGATTTGCCACCAATAATTCATTTGTTCACTTAATGGATATTTATTGACCATCGATTATGTGCCACACCCTGTTCCAGGTCCTTGGGCTACACCCTGTTCCAGGTCCTTGGGCTCCAGATGTGGCTAAGAAGCTATTCAGTTTCTGGCCTGGTGAGCTTACGGTTTGTTTGGAGAGCTTCCAAATATAAAAATTAAAAAGACCCATGTGAAGAATATAAAAAGCTTGAAAGTCATTTTTCCTTTATAACAACAAGTAAAAAGTTGAAGACTATAAAAACAACAATTCTTTTGAGATCCATCAGAGAAGCAAGATCACAGGACAAACTGTTGCCCACAAAATTGAGAAGACAGGCAAATAAGGAGAATCACAACTTACTGAAGCAGAAACCTTCACTGAAAACTGGTGTCATGGTAGAAAATCTAAACTGTACTTGACAAATAACTGGAAGCTCAGTTGTGGACAATTTTGAGAGTTAAAAATATTCAGTAAGTCCCACTCACCTTATATATTGAGGAGCAAAAGACTAGAATTAAATCCAAGTTATCTCAGAAACCATGCAAGAAAAAAAGGAATAAGATGAAATATTTAAAATGATGAGAGGGGAAAAAAACCACCAAATTGAATTCTGTATGCAATACAATTATCTTTCAAAAGTGAAGGAGAAATCAAGTATCTTAGACCAAAATTGAGGGGTTTTTTTACTAGTAGAACTGTTTTTTAAGAAATAATTAAGTTCTTCGGAGAGATGAAAAATTATATAGGTCAGAAACTCAGCACTACATAAAGAAGAGTGTAAGAGAAAGAATATGACAGTAAAATAAAAACTTTTCTTATTCTCAATTGATCTAACACAATTTGCTTAAAATAATAGGAACAATTTATTCAATTAGGGCTGTGTGTGTGTCTCAAAGATTTATGTGTTCAACTTCATTAAGGAGCACAATCTTCGGGACAGGAATCAGGTCAGGGGAGTAAGGCCAGGAAGGAGGACTTTCTAACACAAGAGCTAAGTGGTGCATGAGACATGTCTTATGAGGAGTCCCTGTAGACACCATTTATAGATTTTCAAGCACACATATTGTTTTTTATAAAAGACCTAAGTTGGTTCTATGCCGTTATCATTTATATTAGATAATCATTTTCTACATACAGGTTTATATCATTACAGAGTGAAAAGACTGGGGATAATAAGTTCTGAAGGTTATATTGTACTTTTCTATCTTGCTTTGCTTTTTTTGACAAGTAAGGATATGTTTTATTATATATACTAGGATATCATTTCACTTAAGTCTAAGGAAACTTGATGTCATGCCACTGAACTTTTAATGTTTATTCAATAGTTTTGTATTTAATTATTCAAAACATGACCAGCTGTATTGCCGTGTGTTTCTGATTCACCAGTTTTTTATTTGGTATAGTCCTAGGAAAAGAAAACTTAGTTCTTTCGAGTCAGAGGAGCATGGATGGCTATAGTCACTCTGTGAAGTTAAAACAAGATGATTTTAAAGTTTCATTACAAAATTTTTACAGGGCAATCCTGCTCTAAAACAGTTGCCTGACTGTGGGTCCTCACTAGAGTGCTTAAAAGGGACTTACACTGCAGGCACACACAAAAGGTTAACAAAAGGTTTATTTACAAGGGAAGGGGAATGAGGAAATGTACAACTCAGGGAGAAAAGAGGGAAATAAAGTCTTATATGCATCCTACCCGTTCCTCCAACCTGGATTCGACATGACCCACTGAGACCAAACCTGCCTGGCCAAGAGCACGAGCCAAGTGCCCCAGACCCCCCTAACATGGCTGGTTTTATTTGCAAGCAGAGAAAATGGCTGCTTAGCTCTGCCCTTAGGTCCTCACAACTTCCCTTTGGGGATCATGGGATTTGTAGTTCCCAGTGTCTTCATGGAGTGGGTGGCATCCACAAAGCTGTATGGAGTTTGCCCAGGACATCTTTTCTCCCTAACAAAATGAGTTTCTAACAGTATCTCAAACTTGTCCCCTCTACTCTATTTAACCAGCTTCTCTCATTAGTCATATTTTGTCCTGTTTCTGGATATTGACGAGAAGAAAGAAGAAAGGGAGGGTGGGGGAAAGAAGTTAGTTTCCTTGGCCATTAGATCATGAATCTACACAAATGGATAGGCTTCCTGTGAAATCAGCTATGTATGTGAATGGATATTTAAGCTGTCCCTGTGTCCCCCTCTAATTCACCCTAGGGAACACCCTGGGTTTGCCAGCTACTCAGTTGGCAAAATGTCCCTGTGTACTAGCATGGTGCCTGCTTCAAGGAACGACTTTTCAAATAGCCTTACAATCACTATCACTGTTGGAGTTTTAACAAAGTTGGAAGTAAAGCAAGGGAAGAGGTTTCTCCTACAGAAAACAAGGTTGCCAAGAAGCAAACCCTCCTTTGGCCTCTCCCTGAAGGACAGTGATCTTACCAAGAGGGGTAAGCAGGAGGAGAGGGAGGCTTTTATTTTGGAACATTCCTAAATGGAAAAACAAATCACAAAACTCTGCATGTCATTTTCCCTTTTCCAAGCCCATGAATAGAAAGAACTCTTTTCAGAAAATGTTAAAATATAATCCTTAAGTGAGCATTTTTACCTTTCAGTATACTGGTCATTTCTGCAAGCAAGCATGATGGCCATTGCATGTCAAGTATTGCCACTTTGGAGTTTAAGGAAAAGATAAGAGAGAGATCTAAGACAAAAGATTGGTAGGATAGTGAAAGGAGCTAAATTTCCTTAATTAGAAATCCTCAATTTCCTTTAGAAAATACCTAGGGATGAAGGAGAGGTTATTTAAAGCTTTGCCTTAGTTCTTTTATATAAATTCATTCCATTTTACAGATAACCTTCTAGAAACAATTTTTTTTTCTTATTATTTGATTAGAGTTTGCTCATATTGGTGTTGGGCTTGTCTACAGCAGTTCTTATAAGACAAACAAACCTAAATGAGCAGCAATATATACAGTACCACAGTGCCAGGTATACATAGAGTGTAAAAAGATATAAAACCAATATTTACTACAATTATTGTAAATTGAGAAAAGACAGCCAACTAAATCAGAGTTCTGCATTGAAAGCAAAATTATGATAAAACTGTGAAGAAGGCAACTCTGTTTTTCATTTTCTCACTCAAAAATATTTTTAAGTGTATTTAATATCTTTAGCCTGGGTATATTACAGTTTGCTTCAGATTTCTGGTTATAAGAAATCTGAAGGTAAAGAGCAGATAAATGTGTTTTTCTGACTCTAAAATGTCCTATCTCTCAGAAATTAAATGAATGAAACCACTCCTGAAAAAAAAAGAGGTGTAAAAATACTTATTAAGTTTGTCTAATTAATTTGGTTTTGTTGGTTTCTTCTGTGTTCTACTACTGAATAGACACATATGCATATATGTGAATCTATGCATGTATGCGTGCAGAGGTGCCTAAGGCCACCATCTCTTCCAAATCACCATCATTTTATAAAAACACCTGGAAGTGTGCCAGCTATGAAGTAGATACACACTGGATATTTGTTGAAAAATCCTGGCAAACTTACATTTGGATTTTAATTATAATGCCTTTCTTATTCTGGTCATGAAATCAGTGACTTTTTTTTTTTTAAAGATTTATTTATTTATTTGTACAAGCACTGGGTACAGTCAGAAGCGTGGGAGGGTGAGAGAATTCACCAGAGCCAGAGCGGGGAGCAGAGCAGGCAGAAGGACCAAAGTACACTGCTGAGGGGAGCAGTGGGCGGCAGGAGAGGTCTGCACGCCATGTGGGACCCTCCTCCAGTGGCCGGGGAGCAGCCGGGGATCCAACCGGCGCTGCAGAGGCTGTGGGCAGCTTCGCAACCCAGCGCTCAACCGCTGCGCCACCGGGGAGGCCCCGAAATCAGTGACATATTTTTGGGAAAAATAGGCATATTATTTTCCTCTCCTATATAAAATAGTTTCATGGTCTATAAATCTCTCTTTGGGCCATCGTTACTCTGCAGAATATGCACCAACAGTTTGAAATCATGGTAAATTCTGTAAACTAGAAAACTGTATATATACACCCAAATAAATACAGATGAATGAAATAATATTTCTCAATATCTCCTCTCCTTGATGTAGAGTTTTATCAAATTCTCGTTTTCTTAAATTCCTGGATTTTCCTTTTGTGTTAATTAATTCTATTATGACTTCATTAAAGAAGGCAGAGGCAGTTTGGAAAAAGGGAAAGACTGCTGCCTATGGATACTTAAAAACCCACTAACCCCTCATTCAGGTTCAGCCCAACCAACAGCCCTGAGTCTACCACATTCTGGTCATTGAGCTCAGCAAACGTAATGTAAACTAGCTCTTTGCAATCCTAGAACATACTGCATATTTAAGAGGAAATCCAGGGACTTGCTCAGAATCAGCCACCAGCAATTAGCAATTATGATAGATCCTCATTTCCTGTGGTCAATTCCTGACCTTCTACTGCACTGTGCTAACTTATTTGTAAAGTAAAAACAAAGACACCTACCCTTTGAGGCCTTGGGGTTGTTATGAGAATATTACTATTATCATTATTAATTTGTAATAATAATAAATATAATGGAAACAAAGATGTTTTACACTGCAAGGGTATTATAAAACAATAACATGGTATTCTGCAAAGACCTATACAAAATTTTCTTTATTGAAAATTCATTATAATGGTTATTGTATATAACACAGACAGTAACTGAAGTTTGGAAGCAATTTTTAATATGGATATTTTTATTAAATCACTATATTTTAAACTATAAAATATATGAATACAATTTGTTGTAAAGCGGTTTTATTCCCTAGAATTACTCAGATACAATATATACCTTTACATCCTAGTCTATAGAATCTTTCAGATGGCATGTTTTCCCTGCCTCTAAAGAATCACCTTTTGTTTTTTACCACAATAATTTTACCACAATCTCACACTGGAAGAGATTATAAGGAGAAGGAAAATAATTCATGGTAATAGCTCTCCACAAAAGGTGAACCTATTTATCTTCCAATTCATAATGAGCTAGTTGAGAAAGGCCTTTGAACTTGCTTCTGGCAAGTGGAAACATTAACAAGCCCGTTTTGAGAAGAGCTTTTGAACTTCTGGCAAGTGGAAACATCAGTCCCAACAAATCATCAGGAAAGAGGGGGTCAAAAGTGCAGCCACAGGTGAGTATTTCCAGCCATGTTTCAGAAAGATCAACCTATCTGCATGAGCTCTCATGTTTATGCATAGTTTAGCCCATTTTCAAGGAGATTTCATATCCAGGAAGGGATAAAAATGATGCCAGTATTGCTCAGGGCAATATTTTTCAAACTGCAGTTTGCAACCCATTAGTGGTCATGAAAGCATTTGAGTGGGTCCCAAGCAGTCTTTTAAAATAATGACATCGAATAGGATAAATGGGAAATGTTAGCAGACATCCAGCTGTAAGGACGATAACAGGGAAATGTATGCTCTGAGCATGTGCTTTTGCTTGGTTCCCGTGTAAACTGTACGTCTTACTGTGAGCCGCAGTTAAGACAGCTGAAAAGCATTGGCCCAGAGGTGTGTGTTCTAAGTATGGATAAAGAGACAAAGGACTTTGGATCTGAAATCTGAATCAGAAACTCTACAGACTTTAATTGATTCTAGCCCATTCTTTTCCACAATCAGAATAGCACATTAGAGAAAAGATGGTGAGATGGGTCAGTTATCCTGTGTGTAGAGGCAGAAAGGACACAGAGCAGGTTTTCTAAGATCCCATGCAGACCTGGTAAAGGAGGAGTCAGAGTCCTCAGTGGCTTTTGCAGGTCTTCTATTTAGATTTACCAGGCATATGACAGACAGAGGTACTGGGGGGCCGGGAAGTTGGCAGTCCTCCCAGCCCCCAGCAAATCCTCACTCTATCTGGGCTCTCTGGCGTTCTCTGCTTCTCTTCTTCTCTCAGCTTCCTTTTGTTCTTGGCTTCTCCTGCCATCCCCGTGATAATGCCCTTATAAACTCAGTCTCTCAGCCCAGGTGTACCCACTTCAGGGGCCCGCCATCAGGCATGCATTCAGGACCACAGGTTCCCTCATCTATCCTGATGGCGGGAGGGCAGAAAAGCCTGATACTTTTTACCTTACCCTACACTGTGTCATTTGCTTTTTTTGATAGATAAATTCTTTTTTTTTTTAACCACCCTTATCATTTCTGAATCTTTCCCACTTCTGTGTCCTCACAGCTGCAGTCTTGACTTGGACCTACAACAATATACATCAGTTTATCACTATTTCCTTCCTTCCCTCCTTCATTCATTCACTCACTCATACAGACATACCTCAGTTTAACAAGGGCAACCTTTCCAAAATATAAATCTGATCCTGTCTCTGTACTTAAAATCCATCAAGGTCTCCTCAATGGTCTTCAGAGTTACATTCTGTGCTTTCTGCTCCAACTGTACTAAGTGTAATTGATATAATAACGATATAATCATTTTTTCAGTTTCTAACATAGCATCAAACTAGCTGTTTTCTCTTGGTTGAAAACACAGTAAGGTTAGTGGTGGTGAAAACCATGGTGTGAGGGGAGGACAGACATGGTGCAGGTTTCCTATGATCCAGCAGACCAGGTAAAGGAGGAGTCAGAGTCCTCAGTGGTTTTTGCGGGTCTTTTTTATTGGGGTTTACCCGGTACATAGCAGGCAGGAGTGCTGGGGGGCCGGGAGGCTGGCAGGCCTCCCAGCCCCCAACAAGTCTTCACTCTATCTGGGTTCTCCAGCCTTCTCTCTCTCTCTGGGCATCTTGGCTTCTCTCTCAGCTTCTACTGGCGTCCCGGTGATGCTGCCCTTAAAAAACACAGTCTCAGCCCAGGTGAATCCCATCTACCTATGCCCACACCCTACTCCAGGTGCCCGCCATCAGGCATGCATTCAGGACTGCAAGGATCCATCATCTATCCTGATGGCGGGAGGGCAGAAAAGCCTGATACCTTTTACCTACCCTACACATGGTAAGCCTGGCTTGAGTCTATTTGCCACATTTCCTTTTGCCTTCAAAAACTGCTGCAAGAGATTAAATATTTGATGTACATAAAGGCTTGCATTGTCTTGAAGTTTTGTCGATTAGTTAAACTTCTAGGAGAATTCCATAAAAGCTATCAGTGCTTGCCATTGCCCTAATTCGCATTCACTCATGAAATGAGAATCACTTGATATTAATGCTAGGTAATCATTTCAAACTGCTGTTGTTAAGGTGGAATAAGGTTTGAAATATCAGCTTAAAGAAAATCAATTAAAGATAACTCCACACCCAACTCATCTAGTTCACATTAGTTTGCTTTTCAGTCTTGTTAAAGGAAATTAATTTTGACTGGTTGATGATCACTACCCCTTGCTGTACTTTATAAAAGACTCTAAAATAAACATGGGTTAACTTGTATCCAGTTGGTACGCGGCAATTTTAATTTTGGTCCAAACATGATTCAAATGCCTCTGAAGAGGTTATTCTTCTAGAGCAATGCTGTCCACAGAAACTTTCTGCACTATTGGAAAAGCTCTAAGTATTGTACAAATGGTAGCCTCTAGCCACACATGGCTTGTGAGTATTTTAAATGTGGCCAGTGTGACTGAAATCAGACACCACCCTGTCAGGTCTTTGGAGTCTGGCCACAGAGCACTGCTTGCAGGCAGTGCAAGCAGCAGCAGGTAGTAGGTATTTTACCACCTGCCACCAATGGCCCCACTGGGGTTCAGGCTGCAGGCAGAGGCCAGCAGTGATGGTGGACAGCAGTGGTTCCCCTGCCACACCACTCCAGGGCATGCAGCCCCTGATTCAGGGCTGTGGGGAAGAGCTTGGGGTACCCGGAGGCCAGCTCTAAGCCCTGACTTCCACTAGCTACTGACAGTAGAGATGCCTGAGGATTTGGTGCCTGGATCATAGAAAAGACGGATCAGGTGCGAGCTATGAGCTGATTGATCGGTACTACTATCCAATCAGCCATGGGATTGAAAATGGTCCAATCAGATTTGTAGGTCTGGGGATCCTGAAGGAGCACACAAGCCAGGGCAGGCGCCAGATTGGGACTCTCTCAAACTCTGTTACAGGCCTCCAAAGAAAGAAGGACCAGTGGCCAGCCTCTGAAGGAAGTAGAGAAGCCAAGAAGCTTTCCAGAGAATTTGAAGAGCTTTGCAGAGGGCGGGGCCTGCTGCCCTACTAATGCCCTGCCTTTGACACCGCCTGGAAGGAGCACCAAAGGCCCTGGGCCTGGGGTGTCAAAGAGCAATTTGCTGTTGGTGTGGACCAACAACTCACAAAAGAGCTGTTAACACATTGTTTCTAATGCCACCGCCTCGTGGTGACCAAGTAACCAGCAATACTGGCCAGTGCTTTCCAGCACTGTTGACAGGTGACTGGCACTCTGTCTGGGTCACCTCTGAGAGCTGCCAATCATCTGGCAGCAGCACCTCCCAGTACTTCTACCTCTATGGCTGTCTGGTCCAGCCCCCAGTGCTGCCCATCCTGGCCTTCAGACTGTTGCTGTGGCATCATCTCAGCAGCCTGGCCTATGAGTACCTCCAGCTGCGGTGAGTTGACTCCTGCCCCACTGCTTGCCTGTGCACCACACACTCCAGGTCCTTGTGGTGGGAAATGCTACAAGTAGCTCTAGACATAACAAATTACCTGGTCCAAGAAACTAGGACAGGTAGGAGTTAATGTCTTAAAAATTATATCCAGATTAAAATTTTTCTTTCTGGGATGAAAGTTTGACATGACAGAATATGCAATAAGTAACTAGATTTACTGAGTCTGCTTTAGGAACAGTTGCTTTGTCTCCTCCAGAAATATCCTATGCTCTCCATTCCAACTTTTTCCAAAGAGGCTGAATTTCTATTTTCTGTTTGCGATCTACCTGTAACTGACAAATTTTAAAACTGAACTAGAATTGCTTACAAAACAAGAAGTTTTAATAATGTAATATTGTCTTTGAACTTAAGCACTTTTAAGAAAATCTAATCTCACAAATAAAGGCAACCTACTTTTAAAACAAGAATTTTTAAGTCTGTAAGAAAAAGAATGTAAATATATAAATAGGAATGTGTATGTGTTTATACTACACATACTATATAATATATAATATTTGATATATAAATACATAATGTACATATATTATTGTAAGTTACTGTGTTTTAAAACTATAATAACATTTTATATAATACATTTTAGTTATCTTACATTTTCATAAAGTTCATTGATCATAATTTTATGAAAATTTTACCAATTCATTTTATCTTTCCAACAAGTGTGTTCGCATGACTATTTACACCTCTTGAAATACTATCTGACATATTAAAATTATTTTATATGCACTGGTAATAAGCTAGTTTTTAAAAATCACTAGCAATAAAAACCGGCCATTTTTTCCCCAAGAAGGATGTCCAGAATTGAGAGCTTAATATGTGCTTTAAAAGAGATCATAAAAATACCTAAAATGTTGTCATTCTTAACTGGTTCTCTTCTGTGTGTTCATGAACAGCAAATGTCATAACCATATGTGTTTTCTTAATAAAAAACAGGGATGATGAATGACGTAGTTACCACTGTCACTTTCTGGTAAGAGGCGTCGGCTACCTGCTTTACTTCTCCAGGTAAGGATTACTCATTTCCTCTGATATCTTCCAATGTTTTCCTGAATTTCTGGTTACATAATCTATTGCTGCAGGAACTTCTTGAAATGTATCAAAAGGCTGTGTATGCATCAAAAGAATTCAGTGCCAACTTTGGTTTGCCATAATCCAGAGCTACTATTCCCCAAATGTTCAAATGCTTCTGTTTTGAAAGTATCTGTGTAAGGTTGCAAACCAGCAATCCATTAAAACATATTAAGTAATCATTCATCTCCCTTAATGGCCCAGCCAAATATCTGCTTCCTGCTGAGATCATAAAATACTCTAACTATAGAAGTTGTGAATTATTTTGAATGGCAAAGTTCTTTGACACAAAGCTCTATCTTTTCTTAAGTTAAATGAGGCAGTAAGTAGAAAAGGACTCTAGAAATTAAGAGGCAATGAAATATAAAGTTCAAATTGCTTTTTATTTGACAGAATTTCACTGAATTGTGGTGGTTAAATCTCATGAAGATGTCAAAATTGAAATTTTGAAAAATTCAGTATGAATTTCCCGTCAAACGTACTATTGAATTACTACCAGAAAGTTATAGTTTGGGAGTTATCTTGCCATTTGCAGCAAAAAGTCATACCTAGAATACAAGATTTGGTCTGAGAGTTTTGTTTTATATTAAATTGTCCTTTTATTCTTTTATATCAATAAATGAATTTGAGTTGCAGAAAGATCTGACACCAAAGCATAACAATCTTCAGAGTCAAAATGACACCTTTGTGAAGTTAAGGGCAATGAAAATGTCAGAATCCTGTTTGAAAATAATCAAAATGGGTAGTTCCTAAATAAGACCAGTTTTCCACTGGTCTTCACAATTTTTCCCCTGGACTACATTTAGGCTTTGACTTAGGGACACTTTTTTCCATTGAAAACATTTGAACTTAATCCCTTGGGCTTTCATTGCATCCAGCTAATCAACCCATGCCATCTTATTTCACACTGATATCTTCATAACCCACGTATGTATCATGTATCTGGTATTATGCTTGATTAGGGAGACTCAGATCAAATGTACTTGTCCTCAAAAAATTCAGTCTGCTAGGGAAACAAATATGCAATGAATGTCAATATAATATCCAGGCAGCAAGGTAGTGAATGCCAAGTGACTTCAGATCAGGAGCACCTAAGCCAGATTGATCACAACAAGCTAGGGTTCCAGAAAGATGAACTCTGGGAGGATGGAAGGAAAATCGGGTAAAGAAGGTGTATTTCAGGATTGAGGGACATGTATGTGCAAGACCACACAGTAAATAGATCTCAAGAATTGCTACATTTTTCTGCCAGATGGTATTTTAAAAGTCCTTGGTCAATAGAGAATCTGTAACTTACTATCCAGGTATCCAGGTATTCACTGAAGCTTGACATTTGTATTATCTATTTTTAAACCTTGACTAATGCAAAGGTATATCTGTACTACCTGTAAAATGTGATTTCCATCCTCATATCTCCCTGATACCTTTATTCATTTGGATTATCATAGGGTAGGCTAGGTTACAGTAAGAAACTGATCCACAAATATATATTTGCTCAAACAGTATTTGTTTCTGACTCATTTAATAGTCCAAGGCAAGTGTTTCTTACCTGTTGGTAGCTATTCAATGTGGTGAGTCAGACATCCACAGCCAGTGTTTGGTGTCTCCCTTAGTTGGAGGCATGGAGCTGGGAGTCTAAGGAATCCAGATTGAATAGCTAATCGTTTTACATTTCACACTGATTTCCAAAAAAAATGAGATTGCCATCAAAAATCCAAGTGACATGACAAACCAAGCAAAATCAAATGAGAACCTCTTTCCCCATCTCTTCTCCACTCTGCTTTCCCTGACCTCCCACTCCGTAAGTCCTACTTGCAGAGTTCTCTACCTGAAGGGTGACTTGGATTTTATGGCTGTTTCCAGATCTCTCTTCCTTAGTCATTCCCTTTGCTCCCAAATAAATATTTCACAATTAAAACACTGCTTTCTCCATATCTTAGTCAAATGTTAGCCAATTGTTATCATCCCAGTTTTCTATTTTTTTCCAAACATATATTATTATGTGATTATATTTTATTTAAAAATTCCATATTTTTTTGCAATCCATTAAGTTAGGAACCCTGTTCAATTCTGCTTCTAAATAATGTGAATGCAAAAATAAAGAATAACAATGGTGGTTAAAGGAAAATTATTTCACAATGTGGCGTGCTTAGTAGCTGGTACCTTAAACTTCCTGGGTATATTTGAATATTGAAATAAAAGTGAAATTTTAAAAATCTGAACCTATTGGTATGTGTGGGGGAGACAAGGGTCTAGTCCTGTGCTCTTCTGTACAAAAAATATAGAGAAGGGCCGACTGCAGGAAATGGTGAATTTCTGAGAAAAGTTACATTTTCATCATGTTCATTTTTCAAATACTTTAAGTTTCTGAGTAAGGAAATGTCTATGTACATAAAAATTAGCTTGTGCTTATTTTATTATGAAAACAGTTCAAGCAAAGAGAATTGTCAGATAACAGGGGTTCGTGAAACAATGGCGATCTTGGCATCTTCAAAGCTAGAGCATGAAGTAGAGTTAGCACAACTCCAAGGGCTTTGAGGTGTGATCCCGTGCCTCTAAATCATATACAGTGTTGTAAACCAATGTTAATCCACCAAAAACAAGGAGTACAAACTACTTACAAGATGAACAAATTCTAGGGTTCTAATGTACAGTATGTGGTAAGTATGGTTAGCAATACTGTGGTGTTTATTTGAGAGCTGCTAAGAGTGGATCTTAAATGTGCTCACCACACATACCAAAAAAGGTAACTATATGAGGTGATAAATGTGTTAACTAATCTTATTGTGGCAATCATTTCATAATAAATATATCAAATCATCACCTTGTGCACCTCACTCTTACACAATGTTATATACCAATTACATCTTGATAAACCTGGAGAAAAAAAAAGAAAAACAAACAAGTTAATTAAAGTTGTCCACTGGTGATCCTGATACACCCTAAAGTTTGTGTCAAAGTCCTAAAAACAGTTAAAAGGGACTGAACTAATAGATGCGTGGGACTATATCACAGGTACCCTTAACACTGACAATAACACAGTGTATAAATAGGAGCTCATTGCCTATTTCAAGTGGTATGAACACCCCTCACCTGCTTTGTCTTTGCAGTGAACAAATGAGAAAATTACCCTGCAGGTTTATCCAGGTATTTATCTAAAACTGAAGTCTCACCCTACATAAGTCACACAAAGAGACTTCAGGAGCTGAGGTAAAGGAATGGGCCTCCTATTTGGCCCTCTTGACAACAGGGTAGAGTGAGCAAGAAGTCACCTTTCTGAGAGTGAGATGTGATAATTACAGCAGGATCTTTTGAAGTAGTTTAATGCTATGTGTGCCAAACTTTGCAGTTGGCTTTGTACCTGGCCCCTGGGCATTTGTGCTGGCTCCAAGGACAATAATTACTTCCTTACAACTATAGTTCTAGGGGCCCAGTACTGTTGGTGTGCTTTTTCTTTTTCTTTTCTAATTACAGGACTGGAGAGACTACAAATGAGATTTTATTTTCTTTATAACTTACAGAATATATTCCAATTAAAAATGTCACTCTCTCACTGTGGCAGGAACCAGCTTGTCAGTTCTGAGATTTTTTTCTGTGAGTGTCTCTTTGTTTTTAACTAGCCGAGTGAAGAACTAGGAACAGAAGACAGACATAATAACTTATGATACCAAGTAATCTGTTGCTACATGTGTCCACCTTACAGCTTGAGTTTTTAACCTTCCACAATATTTTTAGAGAAGCTCTTCAAATCATAATTATTAGAATGTACTTGCTTGCCTAGGTTTCAAACAAATGTTTAAAAAGATCATCTTTTTGACCAGTCATGATACATTATTTGCAGATTTTCTAAAACATATGACAATTTTGTTGCCCAGTAAAATTAAATTAGGTCCTATTTCACGGTTTCACAATATAACATCTTATTTCAGAGAGATAGACGAGAGGAAAGACAGATTCTATCAATCATTGTCAAGAATGTGAGCGGGTTATTTTTTTTTTTTTAAGTTGACTCTCAATTGTACCTCTTGTTTCAAAGAAAACAATGAAACCTTTATGGTATATTAACAACTCACTTAGCAAAAAGGTTTAAACCACAAGAAAACAAAATTAACCTAGGATCGCTCTGCACTTCCTATCTTAAGAACTAAAGCAGAGTGGGAGATATTGTGTATCCACTTAAACACTGTGTAAATCTCACGAGTTGTAGACTGTGGTCACTGGAAGAAACTAAATATTATAGTAGTTTTACTAATCTTCAAATTACTAAAGTGATTCTGAAAACCAAAGCATTTTAATTGCTTTCCCAAGTTCTCATCATTATTAAGTGGTCAGGTTTGGCCCAGAAATCAGATTCTCTGAAGATTTATACTGTGCTCTGACCACTTCTCAAAATTAAAATGTAAATCCAAAGTCCTCCTCCTAGAAGGCAGTATAGTCCCAGATGAAGAAGGATCCGATGCTCCTGAGCACAGGCTGTGTCTTCATTGTCTAACTATAAGGTTTTGGGAAAGTTATTCAGGCTCACTGAGTCCCAATCTCCTTAGCTGACAATGAGGCTGTCAGCGCTTCATGCACATTGTGATCTAGTCAGCAAATTTCTGAGCAACAAGGGGAGCCAATCACTGTTTGAAGGCACTGGTAATGCAGCGATGAACATGCTAAGGACTCATGCTAAGGACTCTTGTTTTCTAGTGAAGACATAGGGACAGTAAGCAAATAGTTAAAGAATGTAGCACATCACACAGTTTGAGGTGCTGTGGAGAAAAATAGAGAATGGGGATATAGATTACCAAGTCAGAAGACACATGGGCAGACAGATTTTTTTTTAAGATTTATTTATACAAGCACTGGGGTACAGGCCAGAGGCACGGGAGGGTGAGAGAATTCACCAGAGACAGAGTGGGGAGCAGAAAAGGCAGAAGGACCAAAGTACACTGCTCAGGGGAGCAGTGGGCAAGAAAGGAGAGGTCTGCCATGTGGGAATCGCCAAGGCTGGCCGGGAATCGAACCGATGCTGCAGAGGCTGTGGACAGCTTCACAGAACTGCACTCAATCCACTGTGCCACTGGGGAGGCCCCAGATATGTTATTTAAAATAAGGTGATCTGGGATGTGAGGCAGTTACTGATAATGGAATAGAGGTTATATATGAAGGAGGTGAGGGAAAAGAAATTTCCTGAAAATAGCAAGCCAAACCCCCACTGAGGAACACATGCTCAGTCTATTGGCATAACCACAGAGAGATGATGTGATTGGAATGAACTGAACCGGAGTAAAAGTAGCCAGGGGAAATAGTGGCCCTGTTTGGAGCCCATGGGACATCCTATAAGGTCTGCAGCCATTATACGAATCTTAGCTTCTTTTTAAATAAAATGGGAAGTTACTTCAATGCCTTAAGCAGAGGGATGATATGACTGAACTTACATTTTAAAAGGATCACTCTTCCTGCTGTGTTGAAATAAACTGGAAAGGTGGCCGCATAGGAGTTAGGAGACCAGTTAGGACAGTTTTGCAAAACCCACAAGAGATGATAAACAAGAGAGATCAGATTTTGGATATAATTTGAAGAAATGGTCAATATTTTGCCGAGAGTATATCTGGACTATAAGAGACAGGATTCCAATATGAATCTGAAATGCTTTGCTCACTCTGTTAGAAGGTTATAAAAGAACTTGGGAGATAGAGGTATAGGGGGAAGATGAGTTTCAGACTTGCGAACTTTGGTCAGTGAGATGAACATAGTGAGAAACCAGGCATCTAGAACTAGTACTTCGAGCAGAGGGTCTACATGGGAGAGTCGTCAACCTGTGGGTGGTATTTAAGGCCATGAGAATTGGCTGAACCCTTTCAAGGGAAGGAGTATAACTAGACTGAGCCCTAAGACTAAGAGTTGAGGGAAATGTGTGAAACAGAAGAAAGGAAATTGAGTAGCAGAGAGCAGTGAAATAGCAGGATAAATAAGAGTATATGATAAGTAAAGATAAGTAAAGAATTGTGCGCTATTACTGAGGTCAAATTAGGCCAGGGCTAGGCAGTAGCCATTGATTTTAGTTAAATGAAGGTAACAGATGACCTTGATCAGTGGTAGCAAAAGCCTAATTGGAGTGTGTGCAAATGATAATGATGAATTTGGAAAGAAGAAAACCCTAAGAAATTAATAACAAAATGAGCAAAACTGAGCATAAAATAGCTCACAGGAAAAAAATGCCAGTGACAGACAAAAATAGGAAACATACAAAGATGTTCAAACTCATGAATACAAAACAGAAAAATATGTACAATCTTATAATGAACAAAACACAAAACTATTAAGATACCATTTATCAGATTAACAAAAAAGTGAAAGTTTAAAAACTAAAGCTGTTTCAAGAAACAGAGAAAGAGGGAGGTAGATAAATAGAATATATTAGATTATGTACTTTATAATTATACCTACATTATGTTTTATGTACATATAGTATATATGCATTATGCTTATATATAATTCAAAATCATCTCTTTAACTCAGCAATCACACTTCTAGACATCTATATGGATTCATGATATATTTTGTTCTCTTTATATATATACATATATATGTTTCCTATCCCTTTTCACTAAAGAAGCCTAAGTTAAGAACACTAGTAACAATTTATACATCTAGTGTTCAAATTGTGATTTCAAAATACCATTTATCATGGAGGAAGCAAGTTCTTCATAGAAAAGCTTCATTCCAATCTAACGCAGGAAATACACAAAGTGAGCCTACGATGTCCTTCTCTTTTTTAAAATGTATTGGAAAAGAGTAATGGGGTCACATTTTTAAAGGTCAGGGGATTCAAATAAAGGGGGTCTCAGTAGAAAATAAAACAGTATAAACATCAAGTATATTAAAATCTGTGCATTCATAATATATTAAAGACAGACTGTAAGGAGAGGAACTGGAAACAAAATACACAATCCCTTTGAAGAACAGAATTGTGATTTCTGGAGAAGTGGTGGAATAAAGAGAAGTCTGCTCACTTGCTGTGTTTCAAAATGGGAGCTGTTAATAGCATGCTTGAAAACTGATGAAAACAATCCAGTGGACAGGCGAAACTGATGATGCAGGACAGAGCAAAAATAACTAATTCCTGGAACAGTGCCCATTGGCAGGTGAGAGTTCATGGGACGTAGCACACAAATGGAAGATTTGATCTGGGGAGCAGCATGGACAACACATCCAGCAGCAGGAGTGAAGGAAGAGGGCATGGGCACACTGGCAGGGAGTCCACAGGTGGGCTGGAGAGGATGTATATGGTCTCTCTTCATAGCTTCAATTTTTTTTTTTTTTAAGAAATAGAAATGGTAAGGAGAAGAAAGAAATATTGGAGATTTGATGAGAGCAAAGATGTGAAGTAGTTTGTGGAGAGAGGGAATGGATTGAATATATATATATATTCAGTTATATATATATATATATATATATATATATAACTGGCAAGTGGCACCAGCATCCCAGGGGAGATGACTGTGCTTGAGTTTAGAGTCTCGGTTAAATGGTTGTCTGCCGTGCTGCTTCAGGTCATATTCAGCCAGCCCATGTGCAGTTGGGTGCACAGAGTAAGTGATGAGCCATGCATAGCCAGCATTTTGTTGGGATTAACTGAGATTTAATGCATAAAATAATTCAGGAATCACACATTAACTTTCTTTCCCTCTGACTTAATTTTCTATCTAGGAAACATAACAGGGTAGTAAAAAAGAAAGGAATGGGTATTCAAAATAACAAAAACATGAAGTATTTATGAAGGCATTTAGAAAGGGATGTTGATGACCTATAAAAAGAAACTAGAAAACAATTTTAAGGGATATAATTTTTAAGATACAATATTATGACATCATACTCTTCAAGTTAATGTTTGAATGCAAAGTTCCCCCAATAAGAATTCAAACAAAACATTTTGGAACTACTGTAAAAAAAGTTCTATAATTTTGGAAAGTAAATAAGCATGAATATGATAAAAATTCTTTTTTGAGACTTCCTACACGGAGAACTATGAGTGTTTCAGTAAGAGGAATAAACTTTGGAACTGCATACTGTGAACCTTGGGCCCCCACTCACTTGCTACTCAGTCTTTCTGGGGCTTCAGCTGCCTTATCTGTAAATGGGTCTTTTATTTTTACCGTCTGTTAGAACTGCAATAACCTGAGAATAATGCTTGACTCATAGTAACAATGATAGGGCATATTTACTGGGTGTTCGTTATGCACGAGATGGGGTTTTGTTTTTCTTTTTTATACTACCCTAAATTTATATTTTAAATTATTTGTGGTAACATTGGTTTACATCACTGTATATGTCAGAGGGATAGGTTCATACCTCCTCAGGTGTGCATCACCCTACCCCAGAGCACCCATATCCATTTACATGTACCTCTGAGCTCTATGCATGAAGTTTTAATCTAGGCACATTACATTTTTTTTGTTTTTTTTGTTTTTTTTGTTTTTTTAAGATTTATTTATTTATACAAGCACTGGGTACAGTCAGAAGCGCGGGAGGGTGAGAGAATTCACCAGAGCCAGAGCGGGGAGCAGAGCAGGCAGAAGGACCGAAGTACACTGCTGAGGGGAGCAGCGGGCGGCAGGAGAGGTCTGCGCGCCATGCGGGACCCTCCTCCGATGGCCGGGGAGCAGCCGGGGATCGAACCGGCGCCGCAGAGGCTGCGGGCAGCTTCGCAACCCAGCGCTCAACCGCTGCGCCACCGGGGAGGCCCTAGGCACATTACATTTTTTTTAAATAATAATCCTACAAGGAAACCAAAGAACTAAAAAATAAAAGAATTTGCCTAACATCTCAGAGCTCATCAAGGAAAGAACTAGGGTAATCCAAGACTTAGTTCTTAGTCATTATACAGTCCAGTATCATACTATGAGAACAAAAACAAGGAGAAAAAAGGAGCTTTATTAAATATATTACAAGGTAACAAACATTAAAACAATATAGCTTTGGGCCTCCCTGGTGGCACAGCGATTGAGCGCTGGGTTGTGAGGCTGCCTGCAGCTTCTCCCCAGCCACAGGAGGAGGGTCCCACATGGCGCGCAGACCTCTCCTGCCGCCCGCTGCCCCCCTCAGCAGTGTACTTCAGTCCTTCTGCCTGCTCTGCTCCCCGCTCTGGCGAATTCTCTCACCCTCCTGCGCTTCTGACTGTACCCAGTGCTTGTATAAATAAATAAATAAATCTTAAAAAAAAAACAAACAATATAGCTTTGCTAACAAAATTGATCTTTATGACAATGTAGAAAATTCAGAAGTGTATTTAGTTATATGGTAGTGATTATATAATTGCATATTAAATAAAGCAAACTCATCAAAACAATAGGAGTGACTTTTACTCATCTGATTGAATGACATTTTATATACATATATAAACATATATATAAACACAGTTAATGAATAAAGGATAGACATTAACAGAAATATTTTATTAGAATTGATGTTCTTTATTGTTATAAAAGGAATAAAATGATACTCATTTTACTCAGAAAAATGGCGATATTTGAATTTCTTTTCTAAATTAGCAGTGATTTAGATATCTTACTTTAAAAAAGATAATTTGATTGGGCCTTCCCAGTGGAGCAGTTGAGCGCTGGGCTGTGAAGCTGCCCGCAGCCTCTGCAGCGCCGATTCGATCCCTGGCCACCAGACGAGGGTCCCACATGGCACGCAGACTTCTCCTGCCTCACCCACTGCTCCCCTCAGCAGCGTACTTTGTCACTCTGTCTGTTCTGCTCCCCGCTCTGGCTCTGGTGAATTCTCTCACCCTCCTGCGCTTCTGACTGTACCCAGTGCTTGTATAAATAAATAAATAAATCTTAAAAACAAAAAGATAATTTGATTTACCTACATTTTGATCTATACTTTAGAATATTCAGTGTAGACTTAATATATAAGTTTTCTAGGGTTGCCGGAACAAAACCCCACAAACTGTGTGACATAAACTACAGATATTTATTGTCTCACAGGTTTAGAGGCCAAAACTCCAAGATCAGTGTGTCATCAGGGTTGTTTGCTTCTGAGGGATGTAAGGAAATGTCCTGTTCCAGGTCTCCCTCCTTTGCTTTATAGATGGTTGTCTCCTCTCCGCTTCTCTTCCTTTTGCCCTCAACTTCCCTCTTTTATGCATGTTTCTGTGTCATATTTCCATTTATTATAAGGATACCAGTCATATTGGTTAGGATTTACCCTGATGATCTTAATTTGATTACCTCTTTAAAGATCTTATTACCAGATAAGGTCATATTCTGGGGTACTGAGAATTAGAGAGCCAACATTTTTTTTTTGAGAAGTCTAACATAATTCAACCCGTATATTTAATATTTGAGTATAAATCTTAGTAGTCACAGATTCTTCCAAAAGCTATCCTGTTGGTCTCATTGGTGTTCTAAAGCAGGTCCTTGTCAATTAACCATGTAAGTTTAATCCCTTTTGAGAATTAGTCAAGGTGTATTTAAAACCTGGCACAGCCTTCTGAATGACATCAAAGAGTCCCTCGCTTTTTTGCATGAAGACACCCTGTCAAAGAGAACAAAACACATTTCTTGGACCTGGTCCAATATTTCTGTAGTTGTATAAGAACAAACTTAGTGTTTCAAAAATTCCATAACATGAAACAAGGATAACAGTCAAATACACAACACATTCCTTCACAGCAACGTGGAAGTCACAACTTAGAAACAAGTAATTAACATGCAAGGCAGAAAGAAATGGGCTAGGGAAACAGATTGGGCATGGGTGAGAACCAGTGGAAATATGAAGGGGAGGTGAAATCTATGTCCCTCAATCCCAGGATACTGGTGTCATTGCTCAAGAGCCATTTTTGCCCCACCCCCAATCCAGTGCAACACTAGTCCTCAAACCACTTAGTGGATTATCAACCATGACTTGAAAAGCCTCCCTAAAAGCAGTGGTGTATATATACAATGGAATACAGCTATTCGGCCATAAAGAAAAGATGAAATTTTGCCATTTGCAGCAATCCTAGAGGTTAATATGCTTAGTGAATTAAGTCAGATGAAGAAAGAACAAACACCAAATGATTTCACTCATATGTGGAAATAAAGAAACAAAGAAAACACAGGAATTAATCAATGAAAATAAACATTTAAACAGAAGACCAAATTAGTAGTGGCCACCAGAGGGGAAGAGTGAAGGGGAATGCATTGATTGGTCACTTGAATGGTGAAGGACAGAATTGGACTTTTAGTGGTGAACTCAGTGTAGCATATACAAATGCTGGCTTCGAATGATGTCCCTTGAAACCTGTATAATGTTATAATGCAATGTTCTTCAAAAATAGCAACAGCAATAAAAAACCAATGTCTAGGTTTTTCATATGTCTGCACTCTAAGACTAAAACCGGATAATATTGTCAATAGCAAACTAAATTAGTGAATAGTTTTGTGAATGATTGGAATAATGAGTCACCACTACTATCTTTCTTTCATATAAGTTATCTTCTATTTTGGTTAACTTTTAGACAATTTAGATATCATATGAATTTTATCACCAATAAAGAATATATCACTCACCTTAGAAATAGGAGGAGGGAGAGGATTAGCTTCGTTCCACAGTCTCTCATTTTATCAATAAATATTCATATTCTTACCTCCAAAATATATCACAAAATCATCTATTTTTGTACCTCTCCACTGGCATCATGTTTATCAGAACTTCCATTATCTCCTGCCTAGGCCACCATAAATGCTCCTGTGTCTGGCTTCACTATAACTCCAGGCGAATCTATTCTCCACAGATCAGCCTCTCACCTGTTTGAATCTTCAAGGAGCTTTTAAATAAACCCCAATGTACTTACCAGACCTGTAGGCCTGTTCTCATCTTCCCTTCACTCCTCTTGCTGAGTACATTTAGCTTCTCTGCTCTCCTTATAGTTCCTTGAACATTTCCAAATACTTTGTGGCCTCGTGTCCACACATTCTCCTTTCTTTTTCTAAAAATTTGGCTAATTTCAATCAGCATGTTCCTGTACAATTGTATTCCTTATGAAAATAGTAAAATCTGTCTACCTTATTGGAAATTAAGTGTTCTTTGTGTTTCTGCACACTCTCAGGTATGTCCATATTTCTGCTTTCCTGGAATCTCTAAACTTCCACACAACCCAACAACTAACAGAATAATGTCTGACCCCATGTGAGACCAGAGAAACAAAACTATAAGAGAGAGAGAGAAAGAAAGAGAGAGAGAGAGAGAGTGTGTGAGTGTGTTTATTGCAAGGAACTGGCTTAAGCAATGGTGGGACTGACAAGCCAAGTCAGAAATCTGTAGGGCAGGAAGGGCAAGCTGCAAGTCTCAGGCATGAGCTGAAGCTACAGTGCGCAGCAGAATTTTTCTTCCAGGAAGCCACAGCTCTGCTCTTAAGAACGTTCAATTGATTAAATCAAGCTCACTGAGATTATGTAGGATGTCCTTTACCTAAATCAACTGATTATAAACTTTAATCCATATCTGCAAAAAACCTTCACGACAACATTTAATGTTTAAATTCCTGGGAACTGTAGCCTAACTTGGTTGACACATAAAACTAACCATCATAGATATTTTGTTTCAGCACACGGTTGCTGGTTATCTGCTTGACTGTTGGTTGAACATTTTTAATATCAACTCTGCCTGCATCCCCCTCCTTCTCCCTTGTCTTTAGATGGTGGGCTCCTTGTCTCTTGCAGGAACCCGTGAAGGAGAGTTCTCCTTACAACACCCTCAGAGGGGCCTTCCCTGTAGTCTTTCTCTGATCTGTCTCCCCATTCTCTTTTTGTTTTGTTTTTTTAAGGATTTATTTATTTATTTATACATTCAATAACTGAGGTACAGGCCAGAGGTGTGGGGGTGAGAGGATTCACCAGAGACAGAGTAGGGAGCAGAACTGCTGAGGGGAGCAGTGGGTGAGACAGGAGAGGTCTGCTGTGCCATGTGGGTTGCTCCTTGGCCGGGAATCGAACTCATGCTGCTGCTGAGGCTGCGGATAGCTTCACAAGCTGCGTCTTAACCCCTTGCACCACCAGGGAGGCCCTGTCTCCCCATTCTTTCTCTTCACTTTCCACAGGTTGTTAATTATGTGCTTTGTTTGCTTGTTTACTACTTTTGCTGTCATTCCCACAAAGCTGTGTGCCTCATGAATACTACAGCTTTTATTTGTACAACACTGTGTACTAAGAGTTAATTAACATGACTGACACAAAATACTCAATTAATATTTGTCAAATGAGTGATTTCCATCAGCAGTAGTATCATTAGACAGACACACATAGATCCAACTTGCTGTAGACTTAAACACACCCTATATGCCTTGCCATGTAGCTACTTTGCATGCTCAGCAACCCAGCTAATGAGGAATATTATTCTGGCATAGGCACGGATTCAGTGTAAACACCTTGACGCATCATTGCTTTAAAAAAAAACAACAAAAAACCCTAGAACTAACTTACCTCAAATCTACAATGTCAGTTTCTTCTACCCTTGAATTATATTTTTATTCTGATATGCAGAAATCAGTCTTATCTCTGATGTCTGACCCAACTCAGCTCTCCCCAGATTAAGGGATATTTGTTAGAATTGCTGCTTTGATGTTATTATGTGCCAAGAGGAATAAACCCAACTCACAAACAGATGTCAAAGGTGTAGTTTCTTATCTGGCCTCAAAATAATGTGTGCTCAAGTCAAAAGCACAACTGTAGAACCTACCTCACTAACTGACATGACTCCCAAAGCTCACCCCTCACCATCACATCTAACCAGGAGGCACAGAAGAATCTTCCACCTTGCTCTGGATTTCATTCTTTCCTTCATTGTTCATTACCTTCTATCTCTTTTCTCTCTTCTGACACAATAGCAGGTTTAAGTGGTGTGTGATCTCCACTCCCTTATTGAGTATCTGGGATACTGGGCAACAATACCTGTCATATCAGTGGACTTCCTCATAGATTGAATAAGGGTTTTATGGTAAATGAAGTGGATATTTTTTGCCCACTTTTTTGCTAACACAAATAGGCATTCTGAGTCACCAGTAAAAAAATCTTCAGGACTGTTGTGCATTTGATGGTCTTTGCATCATTCTCATATCCTAGGATAAAGTAAGGAGATAATTAGATGCTGTCTTAAAAGAATTGTATATATTGGAGCAAAACCAGACAATTTTTAGAAGGTGATAAAACTATTTTTATACAGGCAGAACTGCATGGTTCTGTGTAAGACATAATGATGACTCCAGAACAAAGATAATAGAGTGTGGTTCAGAGTAATACACAGTACTGCAAATTTCTGGAACAAGCCATTAAGCAATGATGTGCATGTAAAACTCCTTCCATATTCCTAATTTTAGTCATCCACTCTTCCTGCTATGTTTGCTATGGGAATATTACAAAATATGGTCAAGATCAACTAAAATAATGAAGTTTAGCTCCTCTGTTTAGCTTAAAAGAAAGCATATTTTCAGAGTCCATGAAAATCTTCCATAAAGCAAGAAAACATACCTGCAACTCATAAAATATATAATCTACTCAAAGACATGGATACCTGCCCAAGACAAAATTGTGAAGTAGGTGAAGTTTGAATTTAACCTCCAATCCAAATATGGATTGTTTCTTCATTTTAAGAGATTTTGTCTTTCCTCAGGAACCAAAGGTTCTTTGCTCTTCCAAGATGTATTTCAAATCTTGCAAAATCCTTCCCACAATAGTTTCCCTTTTCTGAATTCCTGTAACACAGTTGGCTTCTAATCATGCCAACTTGTCCTGTTATTTTTATTATAAATTAATTTCCTTGTTCCCAAATTAAATTATGAATTCCTAGAGGGCATGATACCAATTTCTATACCCTTGTTTCCTTATACCCCCATCAAACATCTATTTTACTGATAATTTGTGGACCAATAGAGAGATCATGGCAGAGACTACATGATTCTTCACCAAGATTTGCTTTCTCTTCCTTCTGAACACACAGATGGGCTGCATTTGCATTTCCCATTTTCCTTCCCCAGAAAAATGAAGCTCTGTGATGCATTGTGCCACTTGCAGGCTTGTTTCACTTAAGCTTCTTAGGGATTCCTCTTGTGCTTCATTCTCCTTCTAAAATATCTAAGAATGAGATTTCAGGTTTTAGAAAAGTCACAAGATAAAAGGAATTTAGGTCATGAAATAATCTTATTGAGGAAGCAGCCCAAAGACTAGGAACATCTGCCCTGGACTTTAAGTTGATATGAAATAACATGATTTGACCCTAATGTCTTAAAACCTCCCACGATCACCAGCAGTAGAAATGGAAGTCAAGCTGCTCGAATTTTTTCTTTTCCTTTTTTACCCTCCCATCTTCTTCCTTCCATCCATTTACCCATCCTTCCTTCCTTTTTAATTTATGGAATGTAGAGTACTTTTTCAAAGAAATTATTGAAATATTTATTACCATTTATTGAAGATAACTTTGCTCAAACCATTTTTATTCTAAAAGTTGCAATATACTCTATTCTCTCATTATTTTTGAAATGAATGTATCTGTTGCCACCATGACTATCCCTAGCATGCTTGAAATGTCATGTATACGTGGGTCTGCTTGTTATGGCAGCTCGCAGTTATCCTATTGCATCTAGTAATTCTCATTGAAAGAACTTAAATTGTGTTGACAATTTTTTATCAAGAAGATCACAATGATTAAACTATGTGATTTATGGCAATTTACTTAATTTCTCTGAGCCTCAACTTCCTCATCTGAAAAATGTACATAGTTATAACAAGACCTCAATTGGTTTGCACTGAGAATATGTGCATGCAGTCACTTAAAACAGACCTCAGAGAATACCTGTTCATTATCACTCAGAGGTGTGCTTAGGATTAGTTTTTGACAAGTGGAAGCTATATTCCAAGGGAGTGCAGAAAAGTAGCATTGAAATTTAATTTTATATTCTGTCTACAATAATTGTAGCAGAAATTCCTTGAAGACAAGAAAAATGCTTATGGGAGTAGCAGTGGTTAGATAAGCTGAAGAAGACTAAGCAAGCATATTTTAAAATATCCCTTGGGCTCTTATAACATCACTGCTGGCAGGCATTTAAGATTTTATGTTAAAGAAGGTAGGGCCTTCTTTAACATAATCTTAACAGTAGGCCAGACTGTGTCAAAACAGATAATTAGTTATAGACAATTAATACTGCTATTTAGGTCAAAGTTATTCTCCTTTCTAGGCTGGGCTATTCAGTACCTGGTGAGCTAGTTTAATCTTCATTGGGCATCAATGATTAAATGTCAAGTTGTTCACCCAATCATTGATTGCAAAAATAAGGTTGTCTCTGCTTGATTTGGTCAAGTTTAGAGGGAGAAATGAAGTAGTCTTTATCGTTACTGTTAGTTGTCATATTCTCTTAAGAGATCTCAAAACAGTAGGCTATCATGCAGTCCACAATAGGCAAGACTGAATAAAGCAAACTTACTTAAGCATATGTTTGTAGGTTTAATAAATCCTTGATACTACCTCTAGCAAATTTTAGTTTTTTTGCATTAATAGATTTATTACCACTTAGTAAAAATTTTGTCTTGTTTTCGAAGTATGAACATATAATTTATTATCATCTAAATCTAATCTTTTAATGTTCAAGAGATTGGGTTATAGGCATCTGCAGCAATTTGTCCTAAGGTAAGGTTATGTATTTAGGCAAAATTTTTAATGATTTGAAGTCATGTTATCTTCTGTTACAATTTTCTATTAAGATCACAAAGATCTGGCTTTATTTAAATTTTTTTTATGTAAGGAAAAAAGCATATATTAAAGGTCAACTTTCTAAGTCCATCACCTAAATCTGGAAATTATGCAAGAATAGATCTGTAAAACTCACCAAATGCAGATGGATATGGATTACATAACTGGTAAGAGTTACAAAAGAAGTTTTTTTTTTTTTTTTAAAAAAGAGGCTACCTATTATCTATGAGGAGGGAAATGGTGGAATAAATTACATATGTATACATGCACATATAAACACCTGAATATAGAATAATTCCATATTTAAAAACAAAACCAAAATCCAAACTAAAACAAAACAAAGTCCCTACATTTGTCAATATACACTTTAACATAATCTTTATGTAGAGGATGTTATAGAAAAATAAACACAAACACTTTCATGTTGATAACTCAGGAGTGTGGAAAAGCAAGACTTGTGATTGGAGTGCATTAGCTCATTTTGTGGGTCTTTGTATTGTTTGACAAGTACAATAGAAAGTATTATTGTTACAATTCTAGATAAGTCATAAGTTATTATAGCTATTACACATTATTATAGATATTACATGTAAAAGGCATTCCTAAGCTGTAGGAGGACATGAATAGCAACAGAAAGAGGTTATTTTGCAGATCCTAGAATTTTACAAAACTTTAGGACTATGTTTCATGTCTCACACTGCTAAATCTACAAAATTTTCATGTAATTGACATTCTATCAAAATATGCTATGCTAGGGATAGTCATGATGGCAAGATACATTCATTTCAAAAGTAATATGAGAGAATAGAGTATATTGCAACTTTTAGAATAAAAATGGTTTGAGGGCCTCCCCGGTGGCGCAGCAGTTGAGCACTGGGTTGCAAGGCTGCCCTCAGCCTCTGCGGCGCCGGTTCAATCCCCGGCTGCTCCCCTGCCACCGGAGGAGGGTCCCGCATGGTGCGCAGACCTCTCCTGCGGCCCGCTGCTCCCCTCAGCAGTGTACTTCGGTCCTTCTGCCTGTTTTGCTCCCTGCTCTGGCTCTCGTGAATTCTCTCACCCTCCCGCGCTTCTGACTGTACCCAGTGCTTGTATAAATAAATAAATAAATAAATATTAAAAAAAAAAAGAAGTATGAAAAGTTTAAAAAAAATAAAATAAATAAAATTGGTTCAAGCAAAGTTATCTTCAATAAATGATAATAAATATTTCAATTATTTCTTTGAAAAAGTACTCCACATTCCATAAATTAAAAAGGAAGGATGGATGGGTAAATGGATGAAGGAAGAAGATGGGAGGGTAAGAAAGAAAAAGAAAAAATTTGAGCAGTTTGACTTCCATTTCTACTGCTGGTGATCGTGGGAGGTTTTAAGACATTAGGGTCAGAAGCACAAGAAAGCAGATGTAGTGACAACAGCTGAGAATTTTAGAGCATCCTCACAAGGTGAGAACAGAAGGGGGTGTCAGATTAAGCAGAATTTGAGGACTTGCTATTTCCCTTCTTTAAAGCATGATACATTTAATTAAGCATTAAGATTCTAAATTAGCTATACCCTGCAATTGTTCTAGTCCTACATCTGCCTCCATTACAGAGGTGGCCACATTCCAGGGGTATTGTGCATGTTGTACACTGTCAACTGAAGTAGAAAATTACACCTAACCATATAAGGGCCCAGACACCCTGTGAGTTCATAGAGTGTCTATGGGTGTCTCACTGAGGACATTCTTCCTCACTCCAAATTTACAAGCAGCTACCAATGGGAACTAGGTGCCTAAAACAGAATCCCTCCCCAACACCATAGGGAGGAATGAGCATAACCTAGATTGAGAAGCAAGGAAGTTAAAGTGTGTCAGCAATGGAAACACCAGGAGGAAGGACAGGCATGAATCACAAAGAGAAGGGACAGTTCTCCTGACTATTCAAAATAGCCTGAGAAGTAGCAGAGAATATAAAATAAAAATAATTGAAATGTGGGAACCGGTCTTAAGGAAGTCATAATTTCAGAAAGAAAGCAATATGATTAAAATCAGAAAGAATTATGATTTCATCCCCTCATTTTGGATCTTTGAAATAGAAACTCACTTTTTGAGTAGGCCAGGGAGAAGACTGCTCATCAAAACATAAAGATGTTAAGAATTAGGATGCACGTTAGCTTGGTAAAGACACTACGACTACAGAAAGGAAAACGAGGAAAAGGAAGAAAACAAGGGCTCCTGAGGAGAACAGGTTGGCAAAGAAATCATGCCCCATGGGATTTTCTATTTCCTCTCCAAATCGCATGTATTTTTTTGGAACCAAGTCCAACCTTTTGTTTCCAAACAATACTCTATTCTAAAGTTCTTCTGAGGAGAATTCTCTCTCCTAGATGGACTTGGAATCTCACAAAGTGAGCCCAAAACATCTTCCCTGGGGTCACAGAGAGTGAGAATCTGGTCCATCAAATTTCCAGACTTCTTTTGGACATCATAGCCCATATGGGGAAGCAGAGGCCATGTAGCTCAGCCAGCACAATCTCTAGGAAGGTTGGAGTCCAGCTGAGCTGCAGCCAGACAACAAGTGACCTGTCCTCTTCCTCTTAAGCTCACCATAGTGAAGCTTTTCACAAATGACTAGAAGAATAAAGATCACCATTTGGATTGTGGCATTTGTTTACTGTCTCCAACCATTTGTATATCTTTATCTGTCCCCTCCAGATTTCTGGCTGGATTGTTTATTCTTACAGATGATAACATAAAATTATTTAACTTGACTATTTAGGACCAATGAAGATAGGGCCCTCATTTAAAAAAAAAAGTATAAAATTAATGACCATATTGCTCTATGTTAACTATAATTTTATTTGTACATTCTAATGAATTAGGAGATATTCATCGAAAGGGTGCCACTAAAGCAGGAGGAAATGTAGATAAACAAATATAAAGTAGCTACCAGAATCAATAGACATGATTTTCATACCCTTGCTGTAAGTACATTCTCTGCTTCCTTCTCTCACCATTTCCCACATAAAGTCATTATTACTGTTTCTTAAAATAAAACAATTTTGAATTCATATCCTTAGCTATACCAAACAGGAAGTCAACAAAAGTTGAAGAGCTACTTTAAATTACATTAAAATACTTTAAATTAAAATATTAAATGCATGAATATGAAAATATTTTTAAAATATAACTTTGTTTAAAATAATGACCATTGATAGCCTTCGCACAAGCAGCGGGACTCATAGAATTAGCTTATTTAGTTTCCTCTGCAAATATAGGTGACATGTCCAAGGTTAGAACAGATTCTACAAGTAAGACAATTTCCCAATTTTCAACCTAACATTCTTTCTATGTAGCTGTGGGGTCTTGGGGATCGTTAGCTTTTCATGCCCACTTGGCTCAACTGTGAAATAAACATCATAATGATATCTACATAGAACTGTTGTGAGAATTAAATCAATTAATATATTTAAAATGTATAGACTAAAAACTAGCAAGCATTCTGTAAATATTAACTGTTATTTACCACCTTGTCTTTCAATTACTTTATTACTTAAACCACCTTTTCAAATCAATGATTTCGAGTGTTTAGTTACTGTAAATATAGAAATCCATAGAAGTGAATCTTTTTTTTTTTTTTTTTTTTTTTTTTTTTTTTTGGTGGGACCCTCACCCAGCAGCCGGGGAACGAACTGGCGCTGCAGAGGCTATGGGCAGCCTCACAACCCAGTGCTCAACCGCTGTGCCACCAGGGGAGGCCCCATAGAAGTGAATCTTAAAGTGGAAATAGGAATATACTCTTGTTTCTTTTCTTTCCTATTTCCCAAAATAATTTTTCACAGTTTCTTCTCTCATCAAGTCCTCATTACTTCCTAGAAAAATTAATGAAATTGGTAGTAATATAGACAAAATATATGGAAGAAGGTACATGATTTCTAACTCCTGCTCCAAATAAGACCTCAAGACCAGGGTATGCCATTAACTGCCATCACAATTATCATGACAAACTGATCAGGAATAAACTGAGGTGACAGCTGAACTGGGGAAAAATACAGAGCCATTACTCATGCATCACTTCCAATGCCACCTCCTCAGTGAAGTCTCCTCCATCCCACCCATCAGAATTAATTGCTCCATAATCAACGTTCCAGTATAACTTTGTTTATACTTCACTTTTGACACTAATGGTATCAAACCTGGGCAGTGTTCTCCCACTGCACTAGATTGCAGACTCCTTGAAGGCTGGACTCTGTCTCATTCATGCTAACATTTCCAGAATCAATACCTCACAGCAGAGGTACGCATTTAGAATCTATTGAATTCATTGAATTCATTTAGAAATAAGTGAGAATATGAACTTCTTTAAAAGCTACCATTATTTATAGAGCATTTATCATGGATCCAAAACACTGTTAAATTTATAATGATTGTGTGGAACATTAACATTATTTTATTTTTATAAGCCAGAAAAAGTTGAAGCTCAGAGAGGTTAAGTGTTTGCTCAAGGTCACACTATACGTGGCAGAAACAGAATGTAAACCCCACATCTATCTTGTAATGCATATTGATTAAAAGGAAAATAAGGATAGAGCATTCCTCACTTTTATTATTCAACCCCATATAATCCCATCTGAAATAGGTTCTAACTTCAGGAATGTGTCCTCTTTAGAACCTTTTTTAATTCCTCTCCACAGATTAACCCCAAGTGTCTTAAATAACACCAATGTCAAGAAGATTGCCTATACCATACTCACTGGGCAGCAGTGCCTACATCACGATGTTAGCCCTTTCAAAACTTGTGACGGACACAATTCTATGGAGTTGCTGTGTTTCGTGGCTGTCTGTGACCTGCTCCCTTGTCTGTTATGATATGCCTTATGTAGGCTAGCACAACAATGCTCATACCGGTAGAACTTGTCTGGCTATGCTAATGTGATTGGCTTCCAACCACTTCTCTTCAGAACTGCAAGACAAACCAACTCTTTTCCAGCTAGAAGCCCAACTAGCCCCACACAAATGTGATACATTCGTATCTGAGATAAGTCTGCTCAATTCCACTGTGGTCTGTCAAAGGCTACAATTTGAAAAACATACTGAGTCCTTTATATATAGTGCTTCCCCCATTTTTTTCAATCTTACCATTCTTTAGCAACCATTTGCTTGTCTCTTAGGTATTTTATAAACATCTCTTTAATTATCCTTGTCGGTGCTCTGCAATACCTGGCTTTTATAACTATTTACACTAATAGAATTGATGCATGCTTTTAGTCATTACATGGGTTTGAACTAGGAAAGTCAATAAATTAATAGGGTACATTAATATACGGATCAAAGTCAAGAGTATATCAATGGAATGTTTTAAAAATTATTAGTTCCCTAATTCCTGCATCCAACTTCAATTTCTTCTTTTTTCTAAAAACTGTGGTTATTGGGGGGGAAGAGGGCAATGAATGTTGAGAAATACTGAAATCTTGAAAGAAGGTTTTTAAAACAAATAAAGCCTAAAGCACTTCCTATTTTCAGTTTAGAACCAGTGTGAAATTAAGATAATCTTGCCAAGGCAGAAATAGAAGCTACCTGCCCTGGGCAACTGTAAGATGATAACCATTAAGTAGAGGACCACAAGCCAGTCAATGTAGTTTCCATCACACACCTCTTCAAACCAAAGGCAGTCTCTGAAGGAACAAGTGTGGAACATCTGGACATGTCTTTGCATCGGGGCCCAGCCCACTTCCCTCACTCCAGAAGCCTGGATCAAGTCTCTGAGCCATTACTCCTCACAGTGGAAAAGCAGCCCCCTGCCTTCTCCATTCTTCTTTCTTAGTGGGCTTGTTCAGCTCCATTTCCTGGAGAAAACATTTCCTCACAGGCATTGCTGTCACATGCTGTGAGTTTTTCTACGTTGGGGCATGACATATTGAATTGTCACAATTCAATTCACAATTGAATTGACTACAATTATGCGGCCTAGTGAGTGACTCCCGGAATATCTAGTAGATGCTTCCCTGTGGTCCATCCTTCCCAAAGAGGTTATTTCCCAGACCATAAATCCCAACGGAGTAAGAGCTTAACACTGATGAAACTTTCCAAGGGAAAAGCTTCAAAGGCTTTTCCTCTTCCTCATCTTCCTAATCTTATAAGTGCATGTCATGTCTAGGTTTAATCTGGGGAAAAGAACAAAGCAAGGAAGGGAGGAAACAAAAACCACGTTCAGAGGACCCTAAACTACAAAAGTACCCTAATTCAGAGAACAATAAAGCAGTGTTCCATGAGCTGTAAAGCCCATCTGGCTTTGGTTATTCTTAATCTGCTATATATCTCTAAAAATAAACTAGAAAGTTCATCTTTCCTCAAGTTCCTGTAGATTTAGATGTCACAGTTTACTCAATCCTGGAAATGTTAGGACTAGGAACAGCACGGCCCAACACAGTAGGCAGGGCCAAAGAGGAAGAAGAGTCAGAGTTAGATTGTAATTGTCATTTTTCTCAATTTTTAATCGGCAGATCATTTCACAGGTATTGTTATCTCCATCTATAAAAATGGAAATGGCAAATGCATTCCATAGGTGTGAAGAGGCAAAGCAATTTGTAGCAGCATAAAAAACAATCATATGAAAATGCCTTCTGCTGGGTGTACATCCAGACAATGCAGAGCACCGCTGGGTCCTGGGAAGATGGTGCTGGTTACTTTTCCAACTGTGTGGACAATGAGTGTCTAAAATTTTAAAAGGATGATAAATTAGACAGCTTGAAGTTGGGATGTGTGTGTGCATGTTTTTATGATTCCACATAATTCTGAGAGCTTCATAAACTTTTCTTCAGAGAATTTAAATTACACTATAATGGCTTCCTTTCAACTTGACCCTAAACCTCCTCCAGTCTTTTATGGAGCTGATGTTTGTACTGCCTAGATCCAGTCCTTCCCTCCAGCCCAGTTTACCCTAGTCTTGTATAATCTTTTATGTGTAAGGCCTCTTGCTTCATTTCACTTTTGTATATATTTTTTATTTCATCTTTAGATACAAAACTATTGTTGTATTCATTTACTCCTATCCATGCATGCCCACTCTTTTTTTTAAATAATAAATTTTATTTTTATATTCCCCATACAATTGCAACCCCCCCAATCTGACCCCAATCCTCCCACCCCCCACCTATGCCCACTCTTTAAAATCTTTAAAATGACCTGCACCCCCACCCCAGTAGACCTACCCTACATAGTCTCTGAAGCTGCATGTTGTATCAAGGTTGCCTTTTCATGAGATCAGAGAAGTATTAGGAAGCAGGTCATACATAGCATCACAACTATCTTGGAACATCTTTATCCTAAAGTGCCTGCTCTCAGAATAATTTTACCTGATTTATTTTAGCTCACTGTTGGTATGCAAAAGGAGCAGTTCAGTTCCAGAGAGATAGATGTCACATGATTACTTAAAGAGATAATTGATTTTTAAATAGGCAGATACTTTTTTAGGGGGAAGGGTAGCGCTGAGTTGATTTTTCTTATAACATAGGTAATACTTGGTGAGCATGACAAGGGGCAGAGTTTGGCACAAGTAGGCCTTATTGCATGAGAAAGACTCATCAGAAATAGAAATACGGGGGAGTGTCTCCTTGTCCTCACTGTCCCTGAGCTGCCCTGCCCAGCAGGTGCCACCTCCTACTCAATTACAAACAAGGCACTCACAATAGTTTTCCAGCAATAACTCTGTTGACATAATTGCCAAGCAAAGTTTGAAGCCAAGCAACCCAAATGCCAGTCTACATTTGTAAAACATGCCAGATTACATCAGGTGGAGATGGTCCTGCAGAACTCAGCACACAGGCTCTGTAAACAGGGAGGAAACCCAGGCATTACTCATAAAAATGGATTGGGCAGAAAATTCCTTAGAGATAGTAAGAATCAGTTCGGAGAGGGAAGAGGTATTGATCCTGGGTAGATTTATCCATTCATTTGATTAATCAGTTCAAAACATCCTACTACATTCTTCATAATACTCTTGATTCATACATCATTTCTGCTTACAATTCACATGCTCTTATTTGCTGTGTTTTTTAGCACACTGTTGTATAACTAATTTGACTACCTTATAGAGTGAAATACTGGCTAACCATTGCCATAGTCCAACATCTTATAAATAAACATGTGCTGCTAGTTGAAATTATACTGGGTTCTAAAAATAATGATGAAAAACAACCAAAGTATGAATGAAGGCTTGTATTGTTATCTTCTTTACTCTGTCACTATGAAAATTCTTGTCATTTGAACATTGTATTTGCTTTAATTCCTGGTGTAAAACTAACCAGCCAAATACATTGCCATGACTTCTTGATTCATAGGTATATTTTGTCAATATTTTAGTATTTTTAAATAAGGTATTGATTGCTTAATTAAATGAAAAGCAACTTTCCAACTCCTAGAAGCATAGATTATATTTTGTAGCTACTGTCTGAACATGTGCAGATTTTACCTTATATAAGTTTCCTGTCCATGTATTGTCATCTCTATTAAGATATTGAAATTATGATACCTTCTGTGGCTGATTTTCTATCAAAAATGTCATTTGCTTATTGGCGCTTGAAATAAAACATCTAGGAACCAGCAGAGAAATAAGGAGTTATTAAGTGCAGAAGGTTGTTCTCCCCTAGGCATATTGGAAACAAGCAGTGGAAACTACAAGTTATTCAAAATAAAGGATAAAATTTCCAAAGATTGTCAAGATTTCTATGATCCATTCAAATGCTGGCTAGGGAATTGGTCAATGCCAACAGTTTTGACTGACATCAAAGACAAAAGTTTAAATCAATTAAGCAAAACCAACATGTTCAGCAAATAGAGAAAGCAGATAAAAGCACATGTATTTTTAAGTGCTTATAGTACTTACCACCTAACAGGGATAAGAATTTCCAGTTCATTATTACAGATTATAATAAGTATAGAGTACTCTTTATATGTGTTTTAAAATCATAAATTAGGTCCTCTCTGGTGGCGCAGGGGTTAAAGTCTCAGAACTATCAACTATCGCCAGCCACTGTGACCTGAGTTAGATCCCTGGCCAAGGAGCTAAGCCACAGGGTGCGGCAGACCTCTCCTCTCTTGCCCACTGCTCCCCTTGGCAGTGTGTTCAGTAGATTCATCTGTTCTGCTCCCCACACTGTCTCTGCTGAATCCTTTCACACACCCATCCCACACCTCTGGCCTATACCCTGTTCTTGTATGCATAAATAAATAAAAATAACTCTTTAAAAAAATAAATTACAAAGTTTTGAGAAAAGTAATATGAGAAAGAAATGAGAGACTTCATCCAACATGGTTAATTATCTTGGAAATGAGAAGATTATAATCCTATTTTTACTTTAGCATTGAATATGGGTTGGTAATGCATTCTTTGGGCCAGGCATAATAATATATTTCTTCTCCTCATCTTTCAAAATTAATTTCAGTTGAACTAACCGAACTCAAGTGCTAGTCAAGATCTGTCTTACACTTTTCAGTGATGTTCCATGAAGTGAACAGACATCCTATTTTTTCCCTTCCTTTGTGGCCTTCACTCTTTCTTTGACCAAGCAACAAGAGCAGTTCATTTTAAAAAATGTTCAGTGTCTTTGTTGAGGAGAAGATGAAATTCTTGCCCCACCTCTCTTTAAAATATGTGTCTGGCGAACCATCCCATGTCTCCCAGCCATTTGTCATATGTAGGATGACCTACAGATTCAATTTGCCTGGGGCAGTCTCAGCATGTGTCTGTCATCCAAGTGTCCCTTCTACTTGAACTTTTTCCCAACAAAAGCTTCCATGAGTGGATAATAAAATATATGACCACTCATTTCATACATGTTCTGCTGAGTAGACTAATAAAAAAAAAATCAATCTCAAAAAATAAGTCCAATCAGATTCCTTCATGTAGAGTCAACCAACTGCCTAGCGAAATAGCCTAAATATAAAATCCTGCATGCCAATATTACTACCCAAGCAATCAACACAAATATAGAACACTTAAATATCTCCAAAGTCTAATGAACTTTTAGTGATAGAATATATACTTTGTTGAATGTTATATGGAATTTGATTTGGTGGGTAGGTAGATTCTCATGAGTCATTATCCAGCTGCTCCTTCTTCATAATGCAAAAAGGTACAATCTGAACCTACTAGGGTGATTTTAACACCAAGAATGCACAGTCAGCCAGAAGACTGAAAGTGGTGAAATCCAGACTCACTCCTTTAGATGACACATTCGTTACTGAAAAGAGACAGCAAGAATACAAATAGCATCTTCCTACCTAAGGATACTAAATAGTAGTGCAAGGCCCACATATCTCTAACAGATATTCTTGGGAAGAGGATATACCACTTTTGAAGTGGAGACATTAAAACAAAACACTCCCTTATCAAAAGTATCTTGTATAATATTTAGGTATCTTGTATAATAATTCATTTCTAAACAGAAACTCTTATCTAGAGCAGCTAGAGTAAGTGGAGTACTGAAAAATGAATCTAGGTTTCTCGTCTGGAAAGAGGAAAAAAATTAAAATCCTCACATTGTTCAAGAAGTATTATTTATCTTAGTAATGTCATCACTGCAATGGGTTATCATTTCTATAAAAGCAAAATTAAACTCTGCAATTCCATTTCTTGTTACTAAGGTAATTTTGTTTGTATTTGTTCTTTTCTATTACTAGAAACTTTATAATGATAACATAAATTAGAGTAGGTGATAGTTTTAGTTTTTCTTTCTCCTTTACCTCATCACCAACTCTGATAACTAGAACATGAAGATTTTATGTTACTGACAAATTCAGTTTTATTTAACTGGGTAATGGATTTTGAAGAAGGCAAATTGCCTTAGAGCTCCCTCTTCATCCCTCTAGAGAAAAAAATTAAGTTACAAATGGGACCAAACTTCCCACCTCTTATGACCCCTTTCACTGCATAATCCTTCAGGCTGACTTTTATACCTTGCCAAGATCAAGGTGTGATTCCTTGTACATAGATCTAGATAGAAGCAGAAAGAACAATGATGGGCATTTCTGCCCTAACTTGTCTCACTATCTTGGGCTTCTCCTTCCCCCTCCCAATCTCAGATAACCCCACCCTCCCCATCCACCCTGACTTGGCATTTTTAACGTCTGGTATTTTTGATTCTCCATGTCACTGATGCAGAACTATTAAATGTCCACTAAGGTCCTCATGGCCTGAAAGAGCTTAACAATTAAATCCAGGAAGGGACAGTACTCTCCTGTGTACTGAGAAGCCATCTCATAAAAGAATAGAATTAGATGCCCTTAAAAGAACATTTTTAAATTCCAGAATTCTGGTTAGCAAGATTGCTATAAATTTTCCACACTCCTATTTCATCCTCAAATAAGCATGTGAGATGGGCAGGCGTACATAGTCATTTTGATTTCAAATCAAATTGACTCATAAATTTTCTACATAGTGAGTTTTTCTCTTTGCTGGGCAACTGATTATGCTAGATACATTCTATAGTGCTATAATTTCTATTTAAACCTGGAATAAATTACTTTAAAAGATAGTTTCAGACTTGTAAACTAGAACTAGCATAGACAGAACTAAGCAAATTCCTCCTGTGTGGTTTATATACTAGTTCATGTCCATGCTGAATATTATATTCCCTGCATATGATAACAAAAAATTTTAGTTACACAGTAAAGTCTTTATTCTCTATTGCTGCAAAATAGACTGGATGGTTCTTTTCTAAGAAAGATAAAGCAAGAATGGAGAGATATAATAATAGTGGAATTCCTCCTTTGAAGGTAGTTATGCAGATGTATTACATTCCTTGGTCTAAGATGGTGGAAAGTGTTAGGAATGGTTCCTAGAGAATATGTACTAGTTGGCCTAGATTCATTTAATGATGGGTCTCAATCTATGAGCATTGATCAAGAATGCCAACTGCCTTATTTCAAATCCTTTATTTAGAACATGTAGATACTATCTAAGTAGAGATGTATTATTAACAGATCTCCTCCTTTTGGAATCTAATCTATTATTTTCCTTCTTAAAAAAATATTGAACTCAGTCATCAAATAAAGTTTTAAATTATTATACCTCAATATGGTATCAGCATGTAGTTATAGATTTTTTCCTAAAAAAATTTTTTTGCAGTGGAGTTTATTGAATTTCTTTAACCTAAATAGACCCAATCTTATAATTAAGAATCTCTCTCAAATATGTTATTATCTTTATGAAATTGCTAAAAACACTTTTTAGTTAAATAGGTCCTTCTTTACTTGACTATTAACTCAGTTATTTGATGTAGCAGACATCCTAAGTTAGGGTTTCTTATTATCAGCAATATTGAATTTCTTTTATTGGACAGTTATTGTAGAATATTCAGCAGTCAATTCATATGAGGTGCCAGAAGCACAAACCTCCTTCCCCATCCAGCTGTGACATTCAAAAAGTCTCCAGACATCAACATTGTAAGTCAAGTAGTAGAGGGTAGCATAGGATGAGAGTATGAGAATAAAGGATGGATAAGTAAATACAAAAATGAGGGATCCAAGATGAATAATACGGTATAAATAGAAGTTTTTGCTATGACTGGCATCTAAAGGTCAGGACTATAGTTGCAAGAAATAGGGTGAAAAAGAGGGAAGTGCCAGATCTTGGTAAGTGAACTTCTCTTTGCTCCTTAGCCTAGTGAGACTATTTAAGAAGTATTATATGAAAGATTATTTTTAAATATTGACAACAGAAAACTAGCAGTATTTTTGTAGAAGATGAATTATATTTATTGACCAAGTTTATTTCTTTAGGACGGATATTTAGAGGTTTTTTTTTTTTTCATATTACCAATGCATTGCTTTGTTTTACATCTGCTTGAATGCACCCATAGCCTCATGTCTTCATAAGTTCTTGCTACATTTTTTATCAACAGGTGTATTAGCATCCCGCTGATTTCTAGCTGTGCCTGATCTTATGTCAGAAGGCTGGCTTTGTCTGAGTAGTGCCAGAGAAAAGCAGTCTATCCATCTGCATTCTATTTCAGGCAGCACCATTGACTCATGGAGTGAGACACTTGACCTACTTGTGGCTTACTTAAGCCCAGTAGTCTGCCCTCTGATTCTCACAGCATCATACTGACATTTCCTGGTAAAAGGAAATTTAAAGGAAACATGGCTCCATCATCATCATTTTGTTATCATCTCTTGGGTGACTTAGTCCTCTGACATATTGTTAAAGCCATCAAAGTTTTAAAATGCACAACAGGCAAGAGAATCCATGGAACTCTAAAGCAGCCTTCCTTTTTCCTTCCACAAAATCAGTCCCTAGCTATGAATATAGTGACTATCTCAGTCTCCCCCTTCGGTAAAGAATGTGGGAAAACTTCAGTTCATTTCCACAAGTATTTATTACATCCACTCCAGCTCAGCCCTGCATATGCATATAAGCTAATGCACAGAAAGCTGACCATGACCTAGTAGAGTGGAAGATACAAATAAAGAAATTGATCATTTTGAATCAGTGCAATAAATGTATATTTGTGGGAAACACGGGGAAGCAGTATTCAGTAAAGAATCTTTACAAAAGACTGACGAGGTGCCAGGTAGCTAGCCAGAGGAGGAAGAGAGCCAAGTGTTGTGATGGGAAGGAGAGCATGAGCAAGGAGACAGTTGTGGAAGTGACCCCGCATATGTGGAGGATTCAAGCCTGATGTGAAGAAGTGAGGGGCTGGGAATAAGGAAAAAGGACCCCCACAAGGAATAGAGGTTTTAGCCCATAAGTGCCAGGAGACTGCTAGAGAGTTTTAGGGAAGAATTTGATTTAAAAAAAAAAAACAGACACGCATTTCTGAGAAATCACTATGGTATCTGGGTTTGAAAGTGGTACAATGAGAGGTAAGGACACTAGATAGTGGTGCATTGCAGCTCTTCCCATGGCAGGTCTGTACTCACAAAGTAGCAGTGGGAATAGAAGAAATCGTTTTGAGAAACATTTGCTGACTAGATAAACTTTATGATTTTTTTGACTGTTAATAGGAAAGTCAAGAAAGTGGACTTCTTAAGGACAAATTGAAGTTATTATAATTTCATAATTACTCCAACTGAGAATACAATTCACATCAACTAACATAAGAGTTAAAGTATTTGGGAGGGGTGGGGGTTGGTGGGTGGAGGAAACTTAGGATAAGAAGGATAAAAAAGCATTAAAATTAGTAGTAAAAAAATCCCAGCAAGTTCACACCAGTAATAGAAACATTATTTTTAAGAGATTGCCAACGAAATAAGAAGAAGCAAGTGAGCTAATCTTTCTCCTGGATTTAAATCAAAGACACTTGTGCCTATAAAGAACTGTGCACAGGGTAGTACTTAATATGTGACCATTAAATGAAGACTCAATGGCAGGTAGGTAACAATAGACAAAGCATATTAAGACAGGAACACAAGGAAATGATCTAAATGACAATAGTAATGCATGAAAAGGGATTTCAATAAATGTTCCTCAATAATGATGATTATCAGAGGCTGAAAAATGGGAGTAACTTCAGTAAAGTGGGCAAGAGCTAGAGTGCTGAAGGTCCACTGCCTTTGTTGGAATCCTGATTCTACTAGTTAATAACTATATGAATTTAAGCAACTTCCTTAACTTCTTGGAGCATATATATAAAACAGAAGAAAATATTGGAATGCTAACTATCTTACTAAGCTTTAGGAGGATGAAATGTGCTTGTGCACATAGGATGCTTAAAAGAATATCTGGTATAAACTAAGCATTGCTTAAAATTTACTATTATTAATGTTAGAACTGGAATTAGTTGACGTGGGTGCACCTCTTGATGTTGTTGCTTATTAGTTGTTTGAATGGGGGTTGGGAACAGATTTCCAATTCTTTTTTGTGATGAAGCAAATAGTCTTGAGGTCCTTATCATTCTAAGGAATTTATTTATAAGCAAAACTACCTGACAATGTTGCCTATCTCCTCCAGTCACAAGGTGCACATATTGTGAAGCGCAGGCAATCCAGCAGGAATGTCATTTGCTTACAAAACTGTCCATGATGCAAGAGAGGCTACCTGTTCCTCCATAGGAAATCCACTTCCTTCCCAGTCATTTTGCAACTGCAGTCACAGGACATAGAAAGGGTGAGATCTATTGTCTGTAGGTGCCTCTTTTTTTTTTTTAAGGCAATGTTTTAATCAATCAAAACGCAATCACCATAGTTTTGTTGAATAGAATTTAGCCTGATTTAGCTCAGTATCAAGAAAAGGAGATCATTTTTGGCAGCTGCAGACAGAGAACAAAATATTAGGACATACAAGACTAATTTCAATGCCATTGCATGGAATCTGCAAATTATCATTTGCCTTTGAAATGAGCTATTGGCTGAGCCTTAGAAATGGCTGCCAGGCACATGCAAAATGACCCAATTCAAAGGAATTATTTCTGCACTGAAAGATTGAGGACATAAGTGTTTACTTTAGTGAGTATAATTGTCTTAAATGAAGCAATGATGAGGAAGAAAAGCAGACATTTTGCAGCATTTGCAATCCACAAGGCCAGGGGAATTATGCTGTCTGTTAAATGGACCCTTTTAAACATAGGAAAAACAGTACAATACCCTTTTCCAACTACAATTTGCCTTAGTTTATGCATGCTTGAATTAATGCAACTAGAAGAACACCTTCAAATAATGAGGTTTTAGGAAAGAACCAACTGCTTGTTGTGGCACCAGGTGTAATTGAAAGTACTGATTGAAGAGGCCATTTTGTCTATTGACTACACTCCTCCTTTCTCCCAAGTAGTTACCAACTGGAATGCTTTCAGTTCTAAAAAGTCAAGAGTTCCATAATTAAATATGAGAGGTAATATCCTTCTGCAATACACTAAAGCTTTGGGGTATGTGTGTACATGTGATTTGATTTGTATTTATTTGAAGTAGCATCCTTATTTTACTGTTCCTATTACTTTCTTGATGGGGAGATTAACACAGGGCAAAAAGGGAGAAACTCAAATTTGTATATGTGTATCTCTTTGTTTATGAACAGTTATTATTTGCTGCTAATGATGTTAGGCACATCTGCAGATTATCACAAGAAAGAGATTTGATACAGTGAAAATATCTCCCAGAAGTGACATTAGAATCATTTTTTCAATAACTAAGACTTTATTTGAAAGCAAATGACCAAAATTCCCCCTCTTCTAGCATTTACATAGCTTCTTCATCTTGTCGCCTGCACCTCTCTCCTCCACCACCACTCCTAATTCCTCCATTCTATTTCTACCTCATTTTTTTTACAATGATCCTGAAACATGTAGAGTTAAAAAGTGTTTGCTGATCTAATTTTCTACAACTTTCCAAAATCTTAGCAATCAATATTTACTGAGATCCACATTGTGTCCAAATGTCCAAACATTGAACTTCTCAATGTTCTAAGAAATAATCCTTGTGCTCAAGGTGTTTATAGAAAAGAAAATGATATATATGTTGAATTCTAAAATCAGAGTTGAAAGAACCTCATATGCTATCTGATCAATCTTCTTAGTCCATGGAGGTATCCTTTCTGTAATTTACTGGTAAACTGTGACTCAACTTCTGACTTTCTATGATAGGGAAATCACTGCCATTGATAGATGGAGTTAGGACACATTTTTTCAAATAATGAGATAAAAATGGATTCCTATACTTTTTTCCATTGGCCCTAGTTATGACAAATTGAGTCTTCTTCCACTCATGAGCTTCTCAAATGTTTGAAGCTTTCTAATAAGATCAGAGGTATGTCCTAGACTATTTCTGCTCACTCTGTATACTTTCCCTGAGCTATCTATCCTGTGGCTTTATAATTATCAATAGCACAATGACTCACTCATGTTTATCTCCACCTTAGTTCTCTTTCTTGAGCATCAACATTATAAAGAAAGAAGCAATAAGATGATTTGTATGTAAACACACTATAATGTCATTATTTAAATTTAACTGGTCTCAAAATACAATAAGGAATAATCTACTTGAAACTTTATCATTAAGCACTTTAACATCTATTACTTTCTCTGTAAGGAATCATCATTCACAATCAATGACATAAAATTTCTTCTTGGCCTACTTTTTCTCCTATTTCCCCTAGAAATAAGAGATGTAAAAAGCTGGAGAACTATTTTTGTCATCATATTCTGAGATCTACACCACATTATTTCTGCAGTGGATGCCTAGGGGAAGCCCCAGAGTAGTTTATGAAATATAAGTATCAATGATACTAATACTTCACTTTAAATATGATTTCACAAGTAAATAATTCTTGTGGGTCCAAAGTTCTATCATGTATTCAAACTGCAGGTTTAATGAGACTAAATAATTGTTATGAACAAACATTACTCGTTAACTTTAGGTTGGGTAATAATGATGATCCCTAACACATACACTACATTCAGTTAAAGGAGTCCTCACAGCATTATATGAGAAAAATAAGAGCCAAGGATGTTTTACAAGCTCACTGCAGTGTTGACAAGACAGGTACCAACTGGATATTTTAATTGTTGGTTGAACCTGCCTGAAAAATAGGATTAATTCTCAAGGAACTTAAATGTAGCCGAAACAAATTGGTAAAGATATACTTCCCCTCTTTAAAAAGCTGAGATTTGGATTACTCTAATACAACATGTCTCGTGACTTGAAACTTGAAACTGGAATATAGAATAAAAATGATATAGCAATAGAAATCATAGAGTTCAAATTTATTGAGTATTTCAGGATGCTACATTTCCATACTTTCAGGATGTATTATTTTCACAACTAATGCAAACATGAAAACAAAGTATCCAGAATTCAATATCAATTTTTTTTTTTCAATTGAGAATATCCTATAAACCTGTCATGGAGCTGGATGCTATGGGAAATGTGACATTTAAATAGTGTTAGAAGAAACTTTCATGTGAATTATTTAATTATCATGATATCCTACAAAGTAGTTAAGGCAAATACTATTGGAAAATCCTGATCAGAAATAAATAAAAGGAAATTCACAGTCCTAGAACTTGCCTAAGCCTCTGATCAGTAAGTGGTCATATTGGACTTCTAACCGGTATTTTGTGCTTTTTCTCTGTAGAGCATATCATCTCCCAAGGCAACACAAGATTCACCCTTCACACAAAAATATCCTAAGTTACTTCAGAATTTAAGGTTAAGGCACAGAAAGTAGATACATCAAAATCAAAGCTAAATGTTGTTGGCAATGAGATAATTTTAATGTAGTAGTTCTGGTTCTGGTTTGACTCCAAAACCTACATTTTTTACTATACTACATGCTGATCATTCCTAAGGTCATAATCTCCAGATTTACTTCATTCACATCATTCTTCATATTCAACTACATTTTGGTGTGTCTGTGATATACTCCTCTGCCAGATTCTAAGATTACTATGGAAGGAGTGGCTGAGTTACCTGTCTCAGGTCACACCATTGTACATGGCACTACTGAGATTTGAAACAAAGTTGATGTAATACAGTAGTCCCATCTCTAAAATGTTAATAAATGATCATGAAAGTCTGCAGGTGATTTGTATGTATACAGCAGATATTGAAGGATTGTGACTCTCTTCTTCCTGATACTTGCCCCAAAAAATAAATTAATCCCTACTGGCTTCTTTAATAAAGATGGAGGAGATATATCTACCCATCTTACATTCTCAATCGATAAATGAGCCTACACATAGATACATGAAGTACATTCTGCTTTTTCCTACTTGTGAAGATCATGTCAACTATTTACTTTTAAAAGCTGATTAAAAACATATCTTAAGAAGCAATTGAAATTAAGCAAGTTTAGAAAAGAGGAAAATGAAACAAAATACCAGGAGAGAGTAAAATAAAGTTAAGACACTAGAGAAAAATTTGTTTGGCTGCCTGTTTTAAATCTCACGTAGAGACTTAATCAAATGCAGATCTATTTTTTGCACACAACAAATGGCAATACTGTTAAAAAAGTGTTCCTTTCCTAAATGTTTGAACATGTGTGTGTATAATTATATGTATGAGATAGTCAAGATATAATAGTATAGATAGATAGATAGATAGATAGATAGATAGATAGATAGATAGATAGATAGATAGATAATCCCTCTCAACGCTTTCCTTCATGACTCTGTTGGCAATTATAGAAACAGTAACTATCTAGACAGCCACCAAAAATATGCAGAGACTTCCAAGCTCCTCTTGGGGAGACACTGATGGGCAGACTGGCTCTCAGCAACATTTACAAAAAAGGTTTTTTATTTGAACTCTGCTGTCTTTCCTATACCAATTCACTCATGCTGCTTCTACGCCCTCATCTTCCCAGAACACAGCTCTAAGCCTCCAACTCTCCTGACAAAATGCACCATCCTGTTCTCCATCCCTCCTTCTGATCCCTAAGATATGCTAGTGTACTGCAGACCAGTGTGACAGTGGTAGTGATAGGTGGACAGAATTGTCTTGCTCCTCCTCGACATGTTCATATTTGAAAATGAATTTGAATCAGTGCTGATACAAATAACTAACATTAATGTGGATGATAAGGAGAAACTACTTCCTTCAGAGGAGTTGCTGAGAAGTTAAAGTAAGAACAGATTATATGAGAAGTTTGTGGAAAATAATAAAACAATAGGTCAACCTAAGAGCAACTGCTTTTGTTTGTGTCACTGGCAGGCAAACACAGGGTCTATTTACTCAGAAACTTTATGTCCCTCAAGGCAGATCAGTTAGGCACTGTCTGCTTGGAGCACAGGGAGCTGGGAACACAGGTGCTGCTCTAGTTCTAGGAAAAAATACAGTAGAAGGAAAATCAAAACCAGGGCAGGAGACAGAACACAAAACATGTGCCTAGAGGTCTGGTGCAGAAGTCTGGGGAAGAGATTTGAGACCACCAGCACAGTTCATATACCCAATTACTATGGATCTAAAAGCCATCAGCAAGGTGAGAAGAGGAGAGGCCTTTCACTTCACAGAATGAGAAGGGGAGAGGCTTCAGGCTATGATCCTGGGATGTACCTGTAATGTGAGGGTCAGGATCTCAGGGTTAGCCTGCAGAGGACAACATGTTCAGAGCAGGCGATGCTAACAGGAACAGTGCCACTGTCACCAGCAGCTACCACTCATTGACCCTTTCTATGTTAATCTTTTCAAATACATTTTTTTATCCTAGTAATCACAACAGCCCTGTGATGTAGAGATTATCTCCAAAACATGGACGTGTTTTTTTTTATTTAATTTATTTCCCTACATTGTTGTTCATTTTTGTACAATATTTGATTTCTCACTTCAGATGTACTCCCCATAGTTCTGCCACCGCCATAGCATCTTGTGGTCCATTATCACAGTCCCTTGTACTCTTCCCTGTTTTGACTCCTCTTCTCTCCCCCCCCTCTGCCGTATGCCTCAGATCTATGGTCAACTTGTAAGTTTTGTCTTTTTCTTGATCCTTTCTTCAGTTTCCCTATATTCCACATAAAAATGAAACCATCTGATATTTATGTTTCTGTTTCTGATTTATTTCACTGAGTATACTCCCAGCTCCATCCATGTTGCCACAAATGGCATGAATTTGTCTTTTTGATTGCTGAGTAGTATTCCATTTTGTGTGTGTGTGTGTATCACATCAAGGTGATATGCTATATCAAGGTGATATATCCCATCACCTTGATCCAGTCATCTGTTTTGGGCTACTTAGGTTGTTTGCATTTCTTAGCTATTATAAATAGTGCTGTAATAAACATAGGGGTACAGGTTTCCTTTTGAATTAGTGTTTTTGTGTTCTTTGGATAGATTACTACTACTGGAATCACTGGATCATGTGATAGATCCATTTTTAGTGTTTTAAGCAACCTCCACACAGCTTTCCATGGTGGACAAGATTTAGAAAGGAGTAAATAGTGTCTGTCATTCACAGAGCTGAGAACAGTCCTATTGGGACCTGTAGCAGATTAAACTACTGGCCCCACTACTGCAACAATCTCTACCCTTCGCTGCAGGACTTTATAGTTCCTTTCATAGGGAGTAGAATGTACCTCCTGGTCCCTGACTTTGGGCTCAGTCCTTGAAGTATTATAGTCAAAGGGAAAAGTATAGAAATGACAGTGTGTCTGTTCCCAAATAGGATATAAAGGACATGCCAGCCTCCGCCTGCTCTATTGTTTCTGGCTTCACTCCCTCCTGCTGCCTCCTCAGCTTGCTTTTCTAGAATGATTGTGTGGGGAGCTTATCTGAGTTTTATCGCAGATAATTGGACCAGCAGCTTGAAGTATAAACCTACTCTAGATCAGCAGACCCCAGTTAAGGCACAGACACGTGACCAAATCCCCTGAGATTGACAAAGCCATCACATATGATAAATAAATACTAATTGTTATAATCCATCAAGGCATATGGCTGATCTACAGTATTATTATGGGAAAGGCAAACTGTTATAGCAATGAATAGTATGATTTAAATTCATCCTGGATTCATCTGCTCATTCCTATGCTCATCTCTGAGCTGAAAGATAGCAGGAATATCAGAGTAACTGAGTTTTAAGCTAGAAAGTAGCCATCATGGCCAAATACTCTAATATTTAATAAGATAATTATTAAACCTATCACTCCACAGTATTTTCTCTGTTAATAAGTTTGAATAACACTGTGGTATACCTTAGCCAACCCACAGATAAGCAACAGGCACAGAACTTTCAGACAAGAGGAGTCAATGTGGCAGACAAGCAGATGTCTCCAGAAAGAAAACCCCACTTAGACAAGTGGCAGATGGGTACTGTGGTTGCAGGCACAGCGTGCTTTTGGCAGGGCCATGAATTCCAGTCCTAGTGCTGCAAAACCTTAGGCCAGAAAGCCTAAGGGGAAGTAGCTAAGTAGCACGAAATGTGGAAATCAGGCTTGAGCTGATTGGTTGCACATTCGTGCTGATGTCTAGAAAATCCACCTTTGATAATATGTCATCCATATATACCACAGAGAGCAAAGCATAAACAAAACCAGCCAATTAAATGGTGTTAGTCTATGCTGTTTTATTACACCATCATTAGACATAGTATTATAAGGATAGTTTTTAATTTACTGTTTCTTTAAAAATCTTTTGAATAAGCTCTTCATTAATATATCCAGTATCAAAATAGATACTATTTTGATAGCATTAAACAGATAGTTTTAAACTATTAAATAGATTTATGTTTACTACAAGGAAAATATGTATATATTTGATGGTAGCCAGTGAGTGGGAGGCAAGATCATGGAGAGGGGGGAAGTGCAGGGCAGCACAGGGCAAGCAGCAGGATACATGGGCTTGAGTGTGTGCCAGGCCACCAAAGAGCACGGTGGCCAGCACTCTGTAGATCACAGGTTCATGAGAGAGAGAGAGACAATCACAGTAGAGGCTTCCAACTTGTCTTATTTATGCAACTGCTTTCAACCCTAAAATTAAATAAAGCTAGAAAATATAGCATTGAGTTATTTGGATTAACTAAGCTTCTTAGAACATTTTATTGGAAGGATGTAAGAATTCTTTAAAAAAATAAAACATGACATGAAGAATATTACAACCCCTGACAAGATTGTAATATGAGGGAGCTTACAACCAAATATCCAACCAAAGAAAGGCCAGAGAAAAATTAAAAAAAATGAAAACCTGTCATCAGAAAGGGAACTCAAGAGCTGTGACAACTTCCTACCACAAAATTGTAGGAATTTTGTTAGTTATAGTGTGCTTGGAATAAAATCAAAGACTGACTCACAGTTGTCTTCTCGAGAGAATGAAACAACATTATAAAGAATAAGAAAAGGATGCCCTGGGAATGGAAGCCCTGGCAGAATACTTTGGAGGACTTAGCTAAGACTCAGAGCTCTCTGGTTATGAGGCAATACTGCAGTGGATGCCTCTGGCCACTCTGAATTTGGAACAGTCTGAATCTTAGTTAGAGAATTTGGCAGCTAAGTCCAACAGACCCTTTGAAGGTGCTATGGGATTTTATAGTTCAGCTTCTTGGTTGAGTCAGGAGTTAACTATAACATGAAATGAAATGGAGATGAATCCTTTAACAAGAAAGGGAGAAAGCTAGAAAAGGTTCTAGAGTGTGGAGAGATGGGACCATTCTTGCCCCCCACTATTACAGGTTAAGAGCATCAGACGTAAATGTACTAGAGGGACTGTAAAGCCAGTACTGCCTGGGACTGGACTTCTTGTCATTGTCTTCTTGTCCTGCCAGTTCCACCTGATCTGGGAGTAACACTTTTAAAAATACAGACATCTCTGGTATGAGACAGAATGTGCCCTTTCAGCTAGAAGTCAACAGTTCCATGATGAAAATCCAGGAGAACACGATCATACTCCGTATGGGTGTAGAGAGTAGGCCAGAAAGTTGGTCTGTGGTATAGTGGCACCAACTGAGAAAGAAAATCCTGCAGAGAAAAATTGCCCCTCTGAAACTGTATGTCCCCCTCACCTCTACTCCCCCTCCATATAAACACCCAAGTTAAGAATTAGGAATACAGAGAATTTTTTCCTTAATTTTCATTCAGAACTTCAGACTGATACTAAAGGAAAGACCTTTATATGAAAACCAAGAAGTCCAAGGAAAATCAGCACAGATTATTGTGATGTATCTACTAAGCCCAGATAAACTTGTCCTCATCCAAGAATTAACTAAAAGAACAGGAACAATATGCAGTGTGGTCTTCAATGGTTCAGCAATCTGAAATGAGACAAATGTAACATGGAAGGATCAGTGAAAGGAAATACATCTCAAGATTTACTCCAGGATACACAAGTAAATTTTTAGGTACAAAATACTTTGTCTTTTTAAAGAAATTAATTAAATATGATAAAAAGATAATAAAACAAGGATTTGGAATGACGTGATAGCTGGCAGAGTTAAGGTAACATATTAAAGAATAAAGAAAGTTCTGAAAAGTAAAATAGTATTAATAAAAAATTTTACGTTACAGAAAATTATATTTTTATGCATAATTTCTTGAAAAGAATTACTTAGTTTTTCAAGGGAAAAAAGATAGAGATGAATATACCAGAAAGATGATGACAACATAGAAAGCATAGTAAAAATAAAATATAAAAATGATTTTTATAAAAAGATACTAGAAATAAAAGTTATGAAAATAAGGCTGTAGTAGAACAAAGCTATAGTATAATCCTATCTCCCAATCTGAAAAAGAAATTGGGGGAGGGGGTGTGAAAGAACTAACCAAATCCTGCAAGTTTAATAGTAAGCAACTAACATCTAAACATAACCTAGAAAATTTAATGACTTTATAAGACTAAGAAAAAAAGATTCATCCAAATATCTAATATAAAAATGGAAAACTGAGTATTTTCAAAGGGAAAAAATATCAGCTACCTCCTACTATGGAACATCAGATGATGGAAGATAATAAATGAATAGTCAGTTTTGAGGGGAAAGGATTAAGATCTGTAGATTCATTCAATTTTATATTTCATGCAATAGAAAAACTTTTCCACATTTTCAAAATCTCTAAAACAATTTCCATAATTCAGTCCAAAAAATAAAATAAAGAACTTCTATGTGAATAGTTGATGAAAACTAGTAGTAAGGCCAGCATCCATGTAATTTACCCTAAAAAAAAAAAAATTGAAAGAGAATGTACACAAAAATTTCTTTGTAAGACAGGGTGAATAATGTAAGCCTTTTAACAGTGTAACAATAATTATTTGAAATAAATATACAAAAGTTTATAATAGTCAAAACTAAGAAGTGGGAATGTGAGGAAGAGAATACACGTCAACAGACACATTTTCATTCCTGTCATTGATTGCTGGAGTCATTCAGATGAATAGATTATATGGAAATCATTTTTTTTCATATCCACATTTTTTCCTTTGAAGAAAATAAAGGGATTAACTTTTGAGTTTGTCATCTAGAACATGGTTTGTTCCAAGAATAAAATATCAGTCACAGAACTTCAAATCACCTTCTGGAGAAGCATGAATAAAGTCTAATGCATGAATTACTAGAAAAAGATGAGACTTGTTATCATTTACTATTAAATTGTGAGGCATGAAAAATTTAAGTATTTTTGAAGTTTGCTAAATTTTCTTTATGTAACTTGCTAAAAAGAGATTAATGTTAATTTAGCCCACTAGGAGACAAGGAAAGAAAGAAATGAAAGCAAGAATATTAGAGGTGTAAATTATGCATGTGCCTTTAATAGAAACTCATCTTTAATCCTGCTCTAAAGTGTCTTTCAGAGTTTCTGAAATGCTGATTTTGCCCCCTCATATATTACTGAGTTCCTTGAGGTGCTTTGGAAGGTGCTTCTAAAACAAAAGGACTAACCCAGGGAAATGTCAAGCTTTTGTCTTAGAACTATGGCATGTCAGGCCAGCAGCAGCAAGCAGGGTTGCTTGCTGAAGTTCAGCAGACTGTGCAAGCTCCAAACCAGCTCATAGTCCTCCATACTTTCCCAAGCACACTGCTGCCTGACACTGAGATTTAATAATTAGCTTTACCAAATATGTCCTGGAGCATCTTAAATGTTCCATGGAATGATTTGTGCTATTGCTTTACATATTACCCTTATTACCCTAAAGAGGCAACCTTCTGCTAGGCAACAACCCTACTCATTCTGAGTAACATAAGGGAATAACCATAGCATACTAAACCTGGCAGTCTAGTCTATAGGCAAGGCTAAAAAAAGAGGAATGAACTGCTTCATCTTAAAAAATATTAAAATCCTTAAGGAAAAAAAAAGACCTGATTATTATCCCTCCCCCACCCCACCCCACAGTTGCCTGGCTAGATAACACTTCTCAGAGCTCAGATTTCCTCTGGGAAGCCTTTCCCATACTCTGGCAGGTAAATCCGGGTCAGGTTTTCCAAATGCCTTCTACATTAACCACTTTAATTACACTGATTACATGTTCAATGTTTGTCTTTCTCAATAGACTATAAGCTCCCAGAAGGCAGTGGCCTCTTTGACCTTGTTTACTATTCTGTTTTGAGCACTTAAGTCAATGTTTGATACTCCATGGATATTTGTTAATTTGACTGATTCAATTATAGGTATAGCTGCAGTTCGTATTTGAGAATGAGCAGATGACTATCTGGTTATTTGGTATTTTCATTGAAAGAATTTTCGAGCTCTCTTTTTAAGAATGGTAGTCAACGTTTACTACAGATTAAGGAGTTATCACAGATTAAGGTATGTTAAAAATCAAGGCTGTAAGTCAATCCCCACTGAAGGACATGTTGAAATCCCAAGTGATCTACAGACTTTTATTCAAGGAGCCAATGTATTTTTAGCAACTTCAGGAGAAACTCACCTGTGCCAACCATTAGATTAAAAGAACTATTTCCAGAGTGTTAAAAATGAATGCTCTAACTTCTGCCAGGAATTGACCATCCCAACCGAACTATTTGTTCTGAAGAGAAGCATGCATTCTTTGATATGTACTTAGGCCAGATTGTGGAAAAGCAAACAGTTGTCCAGGTTACTCCTCCTTCTTTTTCCATTTGAGTTGTTCACATGCCAATGCTTCAGCTACTTTTGTCAATTTGTAAATTTCTCTGGCAAAATACCATGCCACAAACTTCCTTAGAAAACCTGCTATTGTATATGAATAGAAAATAACTGTTGGAATTGTCACATTCTCTTGATGAGCAATGGGAATTGGACAGAAACGTAGAATAAACTATCTTGCCTAACTAATAGTGAAAAGAAACATTGATTCAGAAATGTGGAACTGTAGAATTTGCTCATCTGTTTTAGAGTGACTCACTGCCATCCCAATCCTTCTATATTTGGCCTTAGTCCTTGCTCAGTGGCCATTTCATGTATGAAAGTCATGAGTCACCTGATCTTGTAGCAAAGCCCAAGAGTGGTTTCCTCCCTCCAACTGCGGACTGGCTATAGGTTCTGATCAGCAATCCCCTCTTTCAAAGCAAATTCTTATTGAACAGGTTTTATATGCCAAGCACTTCAACAGCTGTATTGATATAATCCCTGAAACAATCCTGATTTCATAAGTCAGTTATATCTCAGAAACAGACCCGGGCGATAGCCCTAGATCACAGGGTACTTAGAGAAAGAGCCTGCATCTGCACCAGGGACTTTGGCCTCTGGCAAACCATTATTGCTCTGAGTGTGGCCCTTGCTGTCAGCCCCTTCCAGGTCCTGAAAGCAGGCAGCATTCTCAGAATGAACCCAGGCTGGCTGACAGGATTTATCACTGTAGAGAGGAAAGTATTCCCACCTGCCCATGATTCTGCAATTTCCACAGGCCACGCATGCTGCCCAGGTTCCAAGCACAAGAAGCTACTTTCCTTCTCTGATTCTCTGGCTTTCTCATGTTTTGATGGCCAACTCCTCAAACAGCTCAGCAAATCCTTTTCCTGTCCACCTTGTTAGAGAAAACAACCTATGATAGCAGGTGGGTGTTTCTCAGGATATCTGGGTGCAAACCCTACTTTAGAAGAAATATAAAAAGCAGAAAAATGACTTCTTTTTCACCACCAGGATTCCTTTTCTAAAACTAGACTTCCTTAAAATACTCGGAGTCATGGCGCTAAGGCTAAAGAATGTAGACAAGCAGGAATGATGATAAAATTCTTATGAGCTTCTTGGAAAGACTGCCTTACTAATCTTGGTGTTTTCTGTCATGCAACATGGTAACTATTAAAAGTTTTGAACTGCATCAATAAGTAAATGCTCGTATCAGCCTGTGTGGGTTTTAGAATTTTATGACAGATTGTTTAACAGATATAAAAAAAGGAGGAAAAAGAATATATTGATTATGATTTGATTTTTCTCCATTTTCCTCCTTTTCTATTATTTTTGCTCTTGCATTAATAAGCCATTATGTATAATACTTGGGATACATTAGTATCTAAATCATCTTGCAAGGTCCTCCTTGCTCAGTCTCACATGCTACACTTTCAGTGGTGTCAGAACTAGTGTCATTGCACATTCAGCAGAGAGCAAGACATAGAAATCGCAGGAAAAGGGAAGGAGAAACAATCATAAGAAAAAGAAGACTCATCTTCTGTTTGTTAGTGAGTTCATTTTGTCACAACTATTTCATTAATCATTTTGTTTTGTTTCCTACGTAATATAGTTGTCATAAAAAATGCCTTATACATGGTGACAAATTAAAACAATTTCTTGGTTCTTTACATTTATGCAAATCAGAGTAGTAAAAGTCACCCAGAGTTGTCCTGCAAAAGGAAGGAATGACATAGTAGAGATGAATATTCTGAGTTTTATTAGATCACTAATCTGAATCCAACCTGGATCCATAGTCTCCCACAAAGTTGTGTCTGTTTGACTTTCAAATACTGTTGCTTTGCTAGTCACTGCATTCAAGTCTTTGAGAAAATATTAAGAGATGATTTTTATCTTCCTGTGTGATTGACAATTTGAAACATATGCAGACTTTGCTGGTTATTCCTAAATCTTGAATTCTCCCTCACACCCCCCAATATAGCATGCCAGCACAATTAGTTTCACAGATCTTCTTTCCATAATTTTATAGCTTTTTCCTTGAGGTTTCAGTATGACTTAGTAACCCCATTAATCTACTTTTAAGAGTTATTTGTGCAGGGTAAGGAACACTGTAGACTTAAGGCTACTTACTTGTACAGCTGCAGAGGGTTCCATGACCTTGGAAGACTCCAGGTCTCCAAGCAATGGATTCAGTGTATTTCATTATAATTTTGTACAACTTTCCCAAATGTAACCCAGATTGTTTACCAGATCCCTACTCCAAAGTCTTCATTTGGAATGTACTCTATTAATCCATCACTGTAACCACCTATTAGAAATTCTTATCAATACTAAACTTCTTTTTTGCATACAGATAAAGAATACACTTAATATTGGGGAGTCTTCTTGGCCTCCTAAAAATCTGACTCATATAATGGACATTGGTCATGGGTATGGGGAATATATATTCTATTAGAGCTAGAGAAACACACTAACTATTCTAGGAATAACTCCTGGGAGGGCATCTTTGACAAGTGGCCCCCAAACTGGGCATTTTTCTATATCTATTTCTGTACTTGTTTTCCTGGAGAGTAACATTGTGGATGAGCTTATCTCCCCAAATGAGCCACAAGGACAGGGCAGCAGCTGGGTCATCAGCCCAGGTGGTCATTCCAAGGCCTGAGGGCTGGTAGAATGACTCTTCTCATGTATCTTTTAATTATTAAGAGAAACCACTGCCCATTATAATTTTTGTGACGCTATAGAATGAGACTGATAAAGTCTACATTTGCCTATCCAAATGAAGCTTAAACATTTAGAAATCACAAAGCTTTGTGGGTTGTGAGTACATTCACACCACAAAATTACCTGAGTAATGAGCCATGCCAGGACATGAATCACTGTGAAATGATTCAAATATGTTAGCATTCAAACCACAAATGGAAAGGATGTAAGTGACATGGATACAACTCTACTGTACAAATATGTAGATTTTAGAATACTTAAAAGCAAATTTTGTTAAAAACTATACTTACCTAACGCAAACCTTTTAGGTACATAGTATTGAGAAATATCTTATTCTTTACCGATCCTGCCCCATCAAAAAAAAAAAAAAAAAAAAAACCTGTGTGAATTGCACTTTAATTACATAAAAATGTTTCTTATTTAACATACTTTCATTCTTTAAACTTTTCTTTGGTATGATATGAACCTTTAACAGCACTCAATTTTCAACATCAAAAATGTCGAATGGTGCCATGTCTCTCAAGGATTTGGTTACAAATGTCAAATCCATAGAACTAGGTGTGTATCCTTTTTTTATGACATAGATTCTTCCCTGTATTTTTCATGCAGTGATGTCTGAAAGGCAACCACTACACTCATACAAACATATGCAGTTATTGTTAGATTGCAAATTAGTGGCTACCTGGATTTGCCACGAGAAGATGCCGGTAAAAGTAGTAGAAAATGCCACATTTTACTCTTTTTGTTTAGTTTTTAATTATTGAAATGGTTTGAACAATTAATTTGCTGGCAAAGGTAAAGCTTCTCCTGTACTGTCATTTCCACTGTGAGAACAAACTATGCGCCGACCAGAAATACCAAAGCCCCACCCAAGGGTAATCATTGCTTTGTAGCTTGACACAGTGTTTTACTGGAAAGATGATTATCTACTTCAGGGAACAACCTTTTAGAAATGTGAATTCCAGATGGGTTGATGAAAAGAAGTCTGAAATTTCAGCAACATGCGATTTAAATGAAATCAGGGAAGGCTTTAAACCAAGCACACTATCATATGCAATGACTAGAATTTGGCAGACAGGGAGAGAAGAGAAATGGGCACTTTGAGTTTGGTACATCAAACTAGATGGGAATTTAAAATCAGTTATAATGAGGGAAATTGTGTTGGAGATATTTCCCCCATTCATACTACAAAATACAAAACCTGAGAGAACAGTGTTTAAAAGGTCTTAGGGGCTGATTTCTTTAAAGCAAGGAAGGGGGAACTAGTTAAAATCTTTGGGGATTGACTTTGGCACGCTTAGTTGCCTTCACTTGCCAGGGATCTTCATCTTTACCTGCTTGTGCAGGCAATCTCTAACTATAGTGAGGAAATAAGATAATGCCTGCAGCAGAGAAAGAACAAGCTCTTTCAGTCTTTTTCCCTCTTCCTCTATTTTCACTCCTTTCTTCTTTACTTTCTCTGCTGCCAAGAAAAACATGTGCATGAGGCAACAATAATGTAACTCAATGATGGAGGTGAGAACAGCAGTTGTGGGTGTGGATATGTCAGAAAAATAGTTACAATATATTGCTATCCTGGAATCTTACTATTTCCTCTTCCACCAAAAGAGATTCAGGATAAAGCATCTGCTCTAATCCTTAGACAAAGAAGATAATTGTTGTAATATGCAAAGTTCCCAAACCCTCTAAGAGGATCCCTGCTGTGTTGATCTCTGAAGAGCATCTCCATGAGATGTATGTATCTATTAGCCCTTCAGCTTAGGTAATAGGAACCTATATCTAAATTTCTGAAGTTCCAGTCTTCAGTTTCCCTCTGCCCTTTCCATATATTGTGTTATTTTATTAATGGTAACTTAAGATTTTCTAAGCTCTGACAGTAGACTGAGTTCTCTGCAGAGTTCCGAGGTCCCGCCCCTGCTGTGCTCACATACCATGCATGCATTTCTTGGATGTTTGCAGAGCTGTTCTCTGCTCTGCCATTAACTAATACAGAGATCTTGGGTGCTTCCTTTTGCCTTTATGGGATTTGTCATTTAAATAAAGTGCCTTTTAAGCATTCATCTCCAACTCTATAATTCCATGACAATAAAGCATTAATACCACCTTATTGTCCATTTGAAAATTAGATAATTTTGCAGGGCTTCATTACAGAAAGGTCCGACAGGAGGCAAATGACCTGAAGCTGCAAAGGTACTAATTGGTAGCAGCAGGAATGGATGTGAGCTCTATCTTTTGTTATCCATTTCATGTACTTGCATTTAACCAGTATTCTGGGAATCAAAATTCCATCACATTGAAAAGTTTCTGATAGTGGAATATCAGGTTTGAAGACAGGTATGACTGAAAAAGGTCTTATCTGAATACTGGAAGACCTGATATTCTACCATTAGAAACTTTTTAGAAAAGTCAGTGGTAACTCAGTCTAACTGAAGGGTGCAACCCTGCCTTGCAGCCCTGCTTTACAAGAATATGGTGGAAATGAAAGTTCTTTTATCTGTAATGTTAACTTGAATTGTTGGAGAAAATGTCTTTGTCAAGAGGTATCTAAGCTTTCCCTTTGATTACCAACAGTCCCTGTGTTGCAAATCTCATCTAAAAGGGAAGGTTGGGGAAGAGTTTACGAACATATTTCCTATTGCCCTTTTGAGTCAGCAAAAATCTCTCGGAACATTAGGTGCAGCCTACTTTCTCCAAACATAGTTTCAGGTTGATTACTAATGCAATTACAATGCTTACCTTTCCATTCACAAGTGTACCCTGTATTACACCATATGTAAAAACCTAAAAACACTTGTGCCAACAACATTTTTTAAAATTAAAGTCATGCTTCAAATACTTTAGAAAATTTTTGCTATTTATGAAAATCTGCTGAAAGGTCTATACATACTTTCTTATTTATGACCATGATTTCAAGATAACCATTTTTTATATCAAACAAGAAAAATTTCTTCACCAAATAATTTAGATGAAAAGGTTTCCTTAGTCTTGACTTTCTCTCCTTTTAGGAAGACAAAGTACGTAGATTGGCAGTTATAACATACGTATAGACACTGTGCAAGACTAAAGTGATGGCTCAGTGTGGTATCAGCCCAAAGTGGAGTAAACTAGGGATTGGAATGTGGGGCTTTGGCTAGAAGATGGAGGGTTCATAAATGGTGCAGTTTGGAAGATTCTTTTATGGTAGAAAATCAGGGGAAGGGCAGGGGTGCATTTGGGTAAAAGTTGAATTCATGCAAAACTGAATGCATGCTTTATCCATCAAAAAAAATGTAACCACACCCTTCCTATTAGTATATTTCCATCAATGAAAGATGTACTTTCCATCAAAGAAAAATGTTCTTCCAGCCACCCAGGCTTGCAAACCTTGAGTCATCTTTGAGTCAGAGATGCATATAATTTGAAAGCTGGAGAAAGTCTCAAACAGTTCCTAAGCCAACCCCTTTACTTTTCAGACAAGGACACGGAGCTGAAATGGAGCTTGCTTTCTCCAAGTTCTCATCAAAAGGAGTAGAGCCAGGGCTTTACTCTGTCTCCTCAACCCCTATCAAGTGTTCCTTTCACTATTCCACCTTGTTCTTCCCTTTCCTTCTCCTGTTATCAGCCAGTCACTAAATCCCAATGACATTTATATGAAGCATTTCTTAGGTATATCCTTTTCTTTTGTCTCCAAATTACCCTAGGCTCTACTCTAAAACCATTTTCTTAAAAAAAAAAATTCCATACCTCTAGGTGATCTGCTCCAATCTAGTGTGTTCACCATACTTAAGTTATTCTTCCTCAGTCCTTAATTTCATTATATTTCTCAAGTACCTCATTGTTAAATTCTAATAGCATAGGATAATTCAAAATGTTTGGGTTTTAGAATCAGATAAACTTGTGTTCAAATTCCCAATTTACCTTTATTCTCAGAAATGTGACTTAACCCTCCCTCCCAAATTCATTTTCCTCATCAGCCAAATGGGAATAACAGTTATAATTTAAAATAACAAAAATGGCAGTTATAGTGAGAACAGAATGAACTCACACATATGAAATTGTCTAGCGAATAAAATACACTCAAAAAATGTAAGCCCCTTCTGAGAAGTCATGTCCTTCTGCAATGTGGTTCCTATCTCCCTTCCAGTACAGACTTCCATTGTCCCACAGGATGAATTGTCAGACTTAGCAGCTTGACCTAGCTTGTGCACATAACTCTGCTCAGTCTCAATTGCTGGGAGTACCCCGTTTCCTGAAGATGTCCATCCCTTATTGTTTGTGCAAATTCTCTGATTTACCACAGACTTGCTCCTCACTGGTCACTTCTCTCCAAGAGACAACAGGAGTTCAAACATGGCATATTGGAAATGCTCTGAAGTCCTTAGATCTCAACAACCAAGCACACCTCTCTCTTATGCCAGGGACCTGTGGATTCACATATTCTCCTCTCTTCTCTTCTGGTGCTTACTCCAGCTGTCACTCATCCTCAGGCCAGACAATGCTCTAATGCAGAACTGGGCCTGCCCATCTGACCTCCTTCTATCCCCAACTTGGTCCTCAGCACTCCTTCTGAACTTGGTCCATTGCTAGCTGTCATATCTGATGAAACTAACCCAAAGTAACTTGGAGTCCATGGATGATTTGAAGATAGAACTCTGCTCTTTAAGTCTCCATCAGATCACTTCCTAATATGTTGATATATCTAAAGGCAAAGATGGCTCCCAGTGACACAATAGTGAATAATCAGTAAGCCTCTCACTAGCCTCTTTCTGAATTTTTTAGTAACTATTGTTACAGCTCATCCACTACAAACCCCACTCCTTCCCTTCCACATTCCTGAACTCTGGGCCTGAGCTGAAATGCTGCCCGGTGATTCTTCTAAGTGTCTCATACAAATACAATGGTCCCTGAGCTCACTCAAGGCAGTTTTCTTCTACCGCAGGCTAAGTAGGCACAATCAGGAAGCCAAGGAGTCCCCTTTGCCCTCCATCTCCACCCCCTTCCCTGAGGCAAATTACTTAGACTCACTCTTTCCAACTATAGTTCTCAAATCATAGGGTTCTCATCCTTACAATTAAGTGAGCTATTCCAGGTGAAGTGCTTCACATCATGTGTGGATGTTCAGGTTGCACAGTGAACAAGGATGTCTTGCTTAGGGAACAAGAGGGGTCTAAATTCCAGCCCACACTCCCTTCTCCTGGGTATGGGGCTGGTTCTGCCCAGGAGGTCAGGCACCATTTAATATGTACACAAAAGACCATTGCTTGCCAAGTCCTATGCCCACCAGATAGGCAGCTTTTCCTAAGCTATGTGAAGACTCTGTGTGGGTCAGTGAGGGCCATGCTGGGACATAACACAAGCTTGATAAATCCTTGTTATAAATCTGTTACCAAGTCCAAGTGGTGACTGCCTTGAAAAGACTAGCACAGAACAAATTAATGTGATGCCAGGTATTAAAGTCTTTAAATTGATGGAAATATCCAAAAGATGTGCACTATAATCTCACTCAACATTATCTCATTGACTTTGTTATCATTAGCCATCAACTAGCCAGAAAAAAAAATTCTTGATATAGTTAGCCTTATTCAAGCTTTGAAAACAGGATATTTTTTTTCTCTTTAGAAGAGTAACTACTCTTTATTATAATTTTAAAGCATAATATCCCTGACTTAACTCCCAAAAGGTCTGGCAAATATTGGACCTATAGGGTTCTTGTCAGATAACAATTGGGTGTAGAACACATTTATTTTAAACAATAGTGAGAGAGTGCGTTGTATTCAGAGAGGAACAAGAAAAAAAAAAAGTACTGTCCTTCCCACTGTAAATGCTGTACAATGAAATTCTCAGACATGACATCATCAGTTTCTGGTTTCACAATAAGGAATCTTAGTCCATAGGGCTGGTCAAGGAAGAATGAGAAGCAGATACAACCAGAATCAGAAAAGGTGACTTCTTTAGCCTTTAAAATATTGAAACTCTGGAGACTATTTACCTTTATGAAAAATATCCTTTCGAAATAACATCCAGGAATTCTAGAATCTCCTCATGAGAACAAAGGGATGATAAAATTGGTAGGTTTAAGGGGGAAAAAAAATCAGGTATTTAAGAGTTACCTAATTAATAAATTTAATTGTAATAAAACTGTGGAATATTTCCCATGCAAAATTTTGTTTTAGGTTCAAGGAAATTAAAGTCATCAGACCAGTTTAAAGAAATGCCTAACAGCTATTGTTTATGAGCATTTGCAGATAAATTGTATGAGTTTCAAAGCAGTTGAAGAAAAGAGATACAAATATTTGAGCTTAAAAAATGTGGTTTAAAATGTTCGTGAAATATATTGCAGAGTCAAGGACTTTGGAAAAACACTGTTGAGGGGCTACAGAGCTGCAATTCAAGGATAAAAGAAGCATACGTCAAGGAATAGAGACTACATTAAAGTCACACATATTACACATTAAAGTTACACATTAAAGTACATATCGACAAAAAGACTATGGACTTCCATTCGAAATACATGTCATTTGTAAAGAAAACAGAACAAAGGTAATATATGTTCTTCATAAATACGAATATCAAGAGTGAAACATCTTCCATGCTCAACCTAGAAGGCTAAATGATTGATGCTTCTGCTGCCTGCAGGGGCTTCGCAATTTACTGTTTTCATTGGAGCAGCACAGAAAGAACAAGTTTCTGTCACTTTGCAGAGACATCAGTAGTTCATACTGGGGGGTTATTTTTCATAAACACAGAGAAGAAAAAAAATTATGTCAATAGTACATAAATCACTAAAATATCTCTAAATAAAATACACCCAAATCATCACAAGAGAAGTAAAACACAAATTATCATAATATGAAATGGATGTTTGATCTCACTCATTCACAACACAAAATTTAAAGATTTATTTTTCCTATGAAATTGACCTCAAGCTTTTTTTTCAACTTGGCTAAATTTATTTAAAAGTGCTGCAGATATTGCAAACACATATACTTAATACACCTGCAAAGACACTACTGATAAGATTAAAACATTAGGCAAATAACTGTAGCTCCTTGATCCAGAAGGTTCATTTCCAGTAATTTAAGAAAATACTCAAACAAAAGTAGAAAATTTACATGTAAGTCATTCATTATTGTACTATTTTGTTCTGTATTGTTTATAATGATGAAATAGTAAACAAGTAAAACATCCTTCTTTAGTAAATTTTAAAAATAAAATGTGCTTTGTAATGTAATAAATGTTTTGAAGCCACTGAAAACAGTGTTTTAAATACTACATATACTATGGGAGAATAAAGAATTGGTCACTTTATAAGGTGAAAAAAACAGCAAAATACAAAATTAAATGACAATTTCAAGGAGGTGATTGTGGTTGTAAAATATGTATCTGAATGTGTATCCAAGAGGCAGTACTACCAAATGTTAACAGTGGTCATCTCTGTATGGTGGAATTAAATGTATTTTTTTTAATGTGGAAAAAATATGTGACCAACCTGTATGTCAATGGAAAGATTAGGTAATATTCCTAATTCTTTAGTGAATTTATTTGCTGACCACTTCAAAATACATTCAACACTTGAGCTGAGGAAATGCAATCACAGTAACTCTAAACTGCTTGAATGGGTTTGAAGAAACATCTGTGACCTAATAAACAAATAAGGTGTGGTGGGAACCAAAGTAGAAAATCAGGATCCCAGACACCATTGCACAGCATGATCTCTGTAATAGGACATACTAAGTCAATCTCAACCAAAAAAGCATTAAAAACTCCAGAAGACTAACCCTGAGTAAGAAGAATAGGAATGTGTCACCACAGAGTCAGAGCAGAAAATAAGACCAATTCTCCTGATCAAGGAGGGAAGAAAAGCAATTTCTTTTTTTCCCATTTGAGCACAAGACTCCCTGTATCCAAGTGTACCCTGGTTCAAGCCACAGGAACCACAAGCAAGCAACGTCTTCAGTCTCAGGCTTCTTTTCTTCAGGTAACACATCCAGTGTCCTATAGTTAGTACAGAAAAGTCACAATGGCGTCAGGTTCCTGACTCCTCTTCCCTTCTGTTTAGTAATTTTAGCAGTTAGCTTTCATCCTTATATTTCTTGCAAGATGACTCTATCTAAACAAGAAGGACAAAGGAGGCAGGAAAAGGGCAAAAGCTCATGGAAGCCAAATTGCCACGTTAAAGAACTTTCCCATCCAGACTTCTGTGTAGCTCTCCTTGGTCAGAATGTTGTCTCCCAGCCATTATTTGCTTCATGGGAAGCTGGAAATAAACTTTATTAATCTGCACATTCCTTCTCTTGCTGAATAATAAGGAAGGAGGAGAATGGAAAATGGGCAGACAGCAATCACTGTCTACCACACCCTGCCAGCCAATAGTCCATTCATCCATTACCAAAAGCAGATAGTTTGTATGTGCCTACAAGGCCCCTTGAGTCTGCAAGCTCTCCTGATGGAGTTCTGTTCAGCCTATTACTGCTACCTTTACAATTTCATAGCACAAGAACATACAGCAAACTTGGAAAAAGGGGAGGGGAAAGAATTAGTCCAGAGAATGTTTCTATCCTCAATTACAGATGCAGTTAGTTTCTACCCCGATCTCTTCCCCACCCTTGCTCACAATTAAATCCCAATTCCTCTCAGCAGCAATGCATCAAGTTCCAGGTTAGGGATTGTTGACTGCAGCAAGGGGTCAAAACAGTCCCACTGTCACTATGTAAATAAAGCTTTGTTGGAACACAGAAGAGACCATTTAAATAGTTTTTTTCAGTACAACAGCCACAAAGTTGAGTGGCCATTACAGAGACCATCTGGACTGCAAATCCTAAAATATTTATAATGTGGCCATTTACACAAACATTTTCTGGCCCTGCCCTAGATGACAGATCATGATTAGACAAACTCAATCATCACAACACTGTTCTTCATTTTCCCACCTTCCCTGGAACCTGGATGAGGCCATAAGACCATCCAGCTAGATACTGCTAGGCACTTTTAAGGAAACTTATTCTCTCTGATAAAAAGGCAACCATGGTTACTCCATCTTCCTGCCTTGAATAGGTACATAAAAGCTGGAACTGCAGCAGAAAACTTTGAACCATGGGAGAAAAGTCCCCGAATATCATGAAGGCATTGAACCTGACACTCTTTTTTTTTTAAAGATTTATTTTTATGCATACAAGAGCTGGGGTACAAGCCAGAGGTGTGGGGGCTTGGGGTGTGTGAGAGCATTCACCAGGGACAGAGTGGGGAACAGATCAGGCAGATTAACTGAAATACACTGCTGAGGGGAGCAGCAGGCAAGCCAGGAGAGGTCTGCTGTGCCATGTGGGCTGCTCCCCGGCCGGGGATAGAAATAGTGCTGCAGTGGCGGTAGTCAAACTCATAGGTTGTGTCTCAACCCCTCACCTCACCAGGGAGACCCTGAACCTGACACTTTTTTTTTTTTTATAATTTTATTTTTATATTCCCCATACAATTGCAACCCCCTTATTTTGACCCCAATCCCTTCTCTCCCCGCTTCCACCCCCCATAGAGTGTCTCTGGTTCATAGTTGTTTGTTGATTTTGATATTTTCTTTCTTATAGTTATTCTTTTTCCTGGTCCCTTATTTAAGTTTTCTAGATTCCTGCTATGAATGAGACCATCCGGTATTTTTCTTTTTCTTTCTGGCTTATTTCGCTGAGCATGATCCCTTCCAGCTCCATCCATGTTGCTGCAAATTGCATGTTGAACCTGACACTCTTAATTCACTAAATCCATGCTGGGAATCACCTACTTCTAGACTTGTTATTATATGAGAAATACAAATCTCCATTTGTTTAAGCACTATTACTGGACTTTCTATTCCTCGTTGCATCTGATGCCTTTCCTGATGATATAACTTAAGTCCAGGAGGGCCTTTCTAGTAACTGCCAGCAAAGCCAGTTAAGAGAACTAAAACCAGCACATATTATCCAATATTATGTTATTCAAAAGGCTGTCCACTTTTTCATTTTAATCATGAACATTACAGTAATAAAGAATCAAGTACAGTATAGTAGTTTAAGCACAAAGGATCTGGACTCTCCTTGGGTTGAACTACCTCACTCTAAATATTACTGTTACATGATTTTGGGCAAATCATTTGACTTATCTAGAAACCTCTTCATTTGTAAAACAGGAAAACCAGTATGCAGATATCATTTGGTTTTTATGAGAACTAAATGAAATCAAGAAGGTATAGCACTCAGCTGGTCTGCTATTGTTTAATAAATTATTGATTTCTGATTTTTTAAACTTAATGTTTATTTCAATTCTTTAATCCATAAGGAAAATAGATATTTTAAGAAATTGCGGGTATCCTAAGCTAATACTAAGCATAGGATGTAGAAAACAATTTTAGTTTTTCATGAGAGTATTTTTAAAGCTTTTATAGTTGGTATCCTCAGCTCTTGAAATTCTATCTACTCCAGATCTTACTCACCTGAAAAATTGGTTGTCTTTCTCACTATGAAGGAATATTTTTATCTCCCTTCCTTCTCACTTATCCATTTTTGCATCATCTTCTTTGACTTCAGTTACATTTTTCAACAAATTTCTGTCCATCTAGCATCTAACCTATGGTATTTTGCTATAGCAAAGCTACATGGTTAAGACATATGAGAAGGTATTTCCTCTATTTCTTTTTTTTTTAAATTAAAGATTTATTTATTTATGCATACAAGAGCTGGGGTACAGGCCAGAGATGCAGGGGGGCTGTGAGAGGATTCACCAGAGACAAAGCGGGAAGCAGAACAGGCAGACGGACTGAAATACACTGCTGAGGGGAGCAGCAGGTGAGATAGGAGAAGTCTGCTTCACCATATGTGTTTCTCCCTGGGCGGCCGGAATCTAACTCGAACTCGTGCTGCAGAGGCTGCGGATTGCTTCATAGTGTGGTGCTTAATCCCTTGCACCACCAGGGAGGCCCTTTCCTCTATTTCTTCCACTAAATAATTCATTCTTGGAATAGTTCATCCAATTTTGGGTGATACATTTAAAAAGAGTGATTGAGAAACCGGAACTCATGTCAAGGATGATCCAAAATGGTGGCGTGTAAATATGACAGTAAGAAATGACAAAGAGAAATGGCAATATTAAGCTTGGTAAAGAGAACGCTGAGATTGTCATCTAAAAATATTTGGAGAAAAATCCTATCTTTGCCAATTCTCTTTATTTGCAACTTTGGAAATTTTATTGACTGCCTACATTCTTAGCTATCACTGATTTCTATCTGCTGTCTCTAAATTATGAAAAGTTAGTGAGGGAATCCTGCCCCCAAGATGAAGCCAGAATTAAAATCACTTCACTGAATTGATATTTGTACAATGTCCACAGAGGTAGATGCTTATAAATCAAGGGATTAAAAAATATATTAGACACATGTACTATTTGTTCAAAAGAAATAGTGGCAATTTAATAGATATTTTGTTCTAACATTGTGACCTCATTTTTAATGTGCATCTTTTAGTAAGAAATTATGGAAGGTTTGTTTTCATCATCTAAACAATTAATTTTTTTCAATAGGCAAATGTTGGTTGTTTTGTTTCATACTTGTGTTGACTTGTCTGTTCCAGAGAGGCAAGCATTCATTAATGTAGCCCCCAGGAACTAGACAGACAGCTCACAGTGTGATGGAGAAAGGGTTACAAGGAAATAATTGTAAAGTTAAAGAAATTGCATTGAAAGTGGATTGAGTAAAAAAAATACGGAAAATATAACCTACAATAGAAATACAAGTGAACTTTTAAACAGACTCATGAAATATATTTGAAAAATGTTAGTTTCTGCAATGTGTCAAAAAAAATTTATCATGTACAGGAATTCAATGGTAATCAAAAATAAAACAACAAAAATATAAATGTATTGGCTTTAAAGGCAAGCAGGAGAGTCAGTTGTATCAGTTACTTAAGCAAGAGTGAAACAGGCACAAAACTACAACTCTGACTAATGCCACAGATGGCGGGGTACAGAGTATGATGAGTCTCTGTAATAGGAAGATTCGACTGTATCAGGGATCTGAGGAAAGATTCCCTGGAGAAGTTTAAATTGAACTAAGATCTGAAGAATGAGAAGGAGTTAACTAGGTTGGATATGGGAGAGGTTGAGGGAATATTAGAAAATGGAATGGCTTGTACAAAGGCCCAGAGGTTGAAAGAAACATAAATAATAAAGGCACTGAAATGAAACCAGACACTTGTATCCGGCAAAAGGGAAAATGATGTGAGATGGAAGGGCAGCTCAGGTTTAGACCTTTCAGAGTCTTATGTGTTATCTTAGGGAATTTGGCTTGCAAATGTGCAGTGGGGAACAATTGAAATTTTTAACCTTCAGAGAAGGACAAAAGTGACATGATTAGCTTGACTTTGGAGGAAAATGTAACTCTGACCACAAGGTAGAGGAGCAGACATGTTAGAGTGGAGAAGAGCAGAGCAATAGTTCAGGTGAGCGGCGATTATACATTAGAATGAGTTAGGATGTATTCATTTGGCAAGAGAAAGACATGTCAGGGATGATTGTGAGCTGCTTGAATGGAGGGAGGGGTGAGAAGTTGTTACTGAGAAATGGAATACTGAAACAGGAGTGAGGATTAAGTGAAAAGGTCATAAGTTCAATTTTGAATATGCTGAATTAATCTAAGCTGAGTACTCCAAGATGATTTTTCAAATAGGTTATTAAGTTCATGGGTGTGGAATCTGGGAAAGAGCTCAAAGCTAGTGATCTCTGTTGTCAGTTATCTGAACCGGGGGTGGAGAAGATAGAACCTTAAAAAGAACACCAACATTTAGGGATGAGATAAGGAAGAATGAAATGGAGTTGCAAAGGAGTCAGCTGGAAAACCACAGAAATGCAGAGTTCAAGATGGCAAGGAGTGTTTCAAGGGTGAAGTTGTCATTGGGTCAACCATTGGTGAGAGTTCAAATAACAAGAAAATGTGAGAATATATTGTCCTTCCTAAATAGGAAGGTTATTTAAAGCTTCCAAAAGAGAGTTTGGTTCATTTTTATTAATTCCTTAAATCTCAGAATTGTGGGAATTGTAGGAAGGACTTCAATATATTTTAACCACTTGGTATCATCAAAGATTGTATGAGGCTCAGTCTGATATACCCACAACAATGCACAGTTCTGTTTTTCCCAAATGGAGAAAGTGGAACTTGTATGGTGTGGTGACCCCCCTCATATAGGTTCAGTGACCCACCCACATAACCATCATCCCAATTTTATTTTGAAAATGTAGAGAAACATGAACTTGATATTCCTAAAAGTTCTTTAATAGCATTAATATAGAAACTTTCAATAGAGTGATTACAAAAATGAGAAGGGAGAAAACTGAAGAAAAGTAGCAGGCAGATATATCATATTGTTACAGGGCAGGGAGAGGGGCATCCCAGAAACCCCAAACCTGTGTGCTCTAAATAGGTTTTGCCATTGGCTGCATCAAGACAAAACATATAGACCTTTAATGGAAAGGAACTTTAATAAAATTAGTGTGTAATCCAGAAAAGACAAAGAATATAGCTTCCAAATCAAGCACCCAAAGTTACCCATCCCTTTATGGGTAAAAATGCAGCCAAGCAGGATTGGCCCAAAGTAAAGCCTGAAAGCCTGCCACAAGGCTAAAGCACCTCCCAGCAGGAACCCATAGAAAAGGGTCAGAGACGGTCAGACAAGTCTGGAAGGAAAAGAGTAAAATCAAAATCAAGATAAAAGCTGCCATTATTAACCTCCCACAGGTCTCTCAGCCACATCTATTCCAACCAGCCCAAGACCAGGAAGCAAGCGCAGTTTCTTCACATGTCTCTCTGCTCCATGCGCCTCCTCCAGGTCTCCTTCTTGCTCTCCATCCTGCTTCCTTCATTCTCCAGTCTCCTCTCCAGTTTGCTCTCCTCCCTGCTCAGCTCCACCCACTTTGGGTGGGGCAGGGAATCTGGAACCTCCCCTTTTTCCTGGGCACCACCCTGTTACAATATCTCAAAAGTCTAAATCATCAGTATGTGTTTTATTTTGTAATATATAGGGATATATTGCTGTGGCTTGGCATGTTTTGGCACACAATGCTTGCTACCCACTAATTTTTTTTTAATTGAAGTAACATTGAGATTCAACAGTCTGTAAGTTTCAGATGTGCACCACTGAAAATTGACATGAGTATATACTACTTTAAGTTCATTTCTAAATGTCCAATTCTACCGTTCATCAAACCATTATGCAATGTTTATTAAACAGTGAAAAAGAAGAATCAGACAAGGCACAATACAGTTTTAAAGCGATTACATATTTTTAAAGAAAATCCATATTTATCTTCAACAAAAAATACAGATTCTTTGCAACTCAATGAAAAATTATTGACATTTGAAAATTAATTTGATATTTTTCTAAATACATAGTGCATTCCTGATCACTTTTCCTTCATTATTCATAGATACACACTTATATACGTATATTGTAAATGTAATTCATGTATAAGAATGCAGTTATTATACATATATACATATTTATGTATTTATACACACACAAAATCATATATTTGGTAGACCAAGCCCAGCCTCTCCTATGGAGTGAAAAGGAAGAGGGGAAGAGAGTCACCATTAAGTGTAACCATGCCAAGTGCAAGAACAAACTAGACACTCTAAGCGGACATCTCATTTAGTTCTCACAGTAAATTCCTGAGTCATAGTCCCTGCCATCTTACAGATACAAAAAGTGAGGTTCTAAAAGGAATTTTGCTACAGGATCAACAGAGAGTTGTCTGGCCCCTCAAATGCCATATTGTCTGTGGAAGCCTGAGGTTCCTTCACATGAGGGATACCTGTCCATTCTAAACTAGACTATCATATTTGAATAAAATATATAGCACTGTGTTATATCTTGTGAACAGATTGTAAACGATGGAAGGATAAAACTTCATCTGAGGGGGATGAAAGAAGAGCACCAAGAAAGACTTGGGACACCAAAGATGTTTTCATAATTTTGTCTTCAACCAGCACTGTTGTGGGCAGAGAGAGTCATTGTGGTGTTGATGGAAAAGACCTCCTATTTGGCACAATTAGCAAATTATCACTAATATATTTGTCCCCTCACATAGTCTCTAAAATAATGTCCCTCCATTGCTGGAGCTACAACTTTAATTAGGAAATAGAGAGCTCTGTATAAGCTGTCTTTGAAAGAGTACAAGTTGTACAGATGGAATGGTCCACTACACAATCCATGGATTAACTCTTAATTTCATTGATTTCTCCAAGATCATGATAAAAAAATTTAGGAGAGCAGAGTAGGTTCATGACCAGAGAATGACAGATCTAGCTAGTGTCTTTCTCAGAATTTTCCAAATAGAACCTCTATAAATAGTCCCTCTCTACCCAGCAGAATTTGATTTGGAAATTAACAGCTGCCTCCGTGAAGAATTTTAGCCCCACAGGAAAAAAAAAATTATTAGAGAAGCAGATGCTAATTGCACTACTGCAGTTTCCCAGTGTGGTACAACTTCTGAACCACATTACACTGCTCATTCTTGTATACAGCATGGCTATCCCAAAAGTAAAACACTGCTTTCTTAAGGTGACTTCAGTTTTGTTTTAAAACATAGTCTCATCAGGAAGAAATAGTACAAGGCCAAATAGCTGATTCAATGACTTGTCATAGTGCTCTCAGAGTAATGGAGCTAAGCTTGTTCTACTTTATCTGAACTCAGTACTTCCCTTTTATGCAATTTGCTAGCACTTAGGATGAAATTTAGAGACTGGAGGGAATCTGAGCCCTTTCTAAGCCATTATAGCTGCCGAAGCAAGAGGCTGCCTTTTCTGTGTGTGGCAGAGACTGTCAAAAGACCATCACCAATGTTGCTCTTCAACCCCTGTAGAGATTTCAACCATTGTTTTATTTTAAAAATTTTTATTGATGTAACATTGCATCATAAAAGTATGTAACTTTCCAGTGTACATCACTGAAAATCAACATGTGTATATACTTAATTGTGTTTGCTTTAATTTTTTTGATTGTATTGAAACATTTCAAGTACCTTTAAATTTTTAGTTTGTTTTATTGAGATAGAATTAACATATAATACATGTAAGTTTAAGGTTATGATGTGGTCATCTGATACATGTCTATTTTCCAATTTATTTACCACAGTAAAGTCAATTAACACATTCTGCATATCACAAAATTATCATTTTGTTTTTGTTATGGTGAGATTATTAGAGCTTCTTTTCTCATAGCAACTTTCTGGATACAATACAGCATTGTTAACCACAGTTATCATTCTGTGCATTAGATAAAAGATATATATTTCAATTAGCTAACCTTTAGGATAGCTGAGGTTATTTGAGAATAAAATCTGTGACAAACAAAAGAAAACCATTTGTGAAATAGAATTCTTTCCCTCCAGTTATGTTTTAGAAGACCCTAAAAAAAAAACCACTCCATTTTTCTTATTTGTGTGATCTCTCTCCCTCCCTCCCTCTCTCCCTCCATCCCTCCCTCCCTCACAGCTGGTAATTTCTTCCATTGTAGACTTCTATGAATATCAAACAATAAAGGACTAAAAAATAGGAATAAGACGTATTAACACACTCATTTCTCTAATAAACTTGTAGTGAGCATCTGTCATGTGCAGGATGCTCTTTTAAAACTTCTAAAACTTTGTCTAGTAAGCGAGATAATTCACTGTATAAATGACTACAATTAAGGCCAGATGTTAGAGCTTTCAAAAAAGGGTTGTAAAGAAAATGCAATACTAGTTCAGAGATGTGGATGGGACAATGATCAAAGTATTCAAGGAAAGTATGGCATCTATTGCCTATTGGATAGTTGGAGCACTTTTCACCATCTTCTGTCATTCTACTGCATCATGAGGGCTAGCTTGGGAGTTGCTTTTCCAGGGATCCCTTGCTAAATGCATTTTGATAAGATTCTGCCCATCACAAGCACTTACATAAATTTGGAGGTAAAAGACACAATGGTATATTATTATTCCTTTGACAGTAGCAAGTCAACATGTGGGGCTATTGTATGGTTGAAGTTTCTTAGTGACTTTGGCATTTTTCTAAGAATTAACTACTTTCATGCTCCAGACAACTGTGGACATTGATGACAATTTTCTATGGTTATTTGAACTCTCCCATTCTGTGACCGTTAGGGGCAAATGTACAAACTAGCGATAGCTTTCCCTGACATTTCTTTTCTGAAGTCCTTTCCAGCACCCAAACTTGAATTAAATCTATACCTACCTAAATTTCCTACATACAGTACTCTTACTCTTGCTGAACCTATAGCAGTAAGGATGATTTGGGTATGGATGGCAGAGTAAAGAGTGACCAAGTGCTGGTATTGTCTGGAGATCTGCATGAGCACAAGTATATTATCTTATTATTTTCACCATCATCATTGCCAGTATTTATAGGGTGCTTACTATGTGACAGGTACTGTTGTGTGCACATTTTAAGTACACTTAAGCCTTAAAATGACTACCATAGATACTATTATTGTAAAAATGAGGAAATTAGTGCCACAACGGATTAATTAAGCTTAATTAATGGTGACAGAACTAAGTGTTGAAAACACAATTCACTCTCTTTGGTCAATGATTAGAGATACTTTACAGATTAGAAATATTTTTACTAATCAAGATGTAGAAACAACCAAAATGTCCATCAGTAGATGAATGGATAAAAATGCCATTGTATACATATACAGAATTGAATACTACTCAGCTATAGAAAGATGAAATCTTGTCATGTGCAACAATAAGGACAGACCTCAACTAAACAGAGAAAGATAAATACTATATGATATCACTCTTATGTGGATGATAAAGAAATAGAACAAATAAACTAATGAAACAAAAGCAGACCCAGACTTTAAGAACAAAATAGTGGTTACCAGATCAATGGGAGAGGGGATAGGCAAATAGAATAAAAGGGATCAATTATATGGCAAAGCACAAAAACTAGACTTTCAGTAATGAACATAATGTAGTACATGCAGATGTCAAGGTATAATGCTGTATACTTGAAGCCTGTATGTTATAAATCACTGTCACATTATTTTTAAAAAAATAAGTTTTGTTTACCTTTAATAAATATCTAAACACTAATTTGCATGTGGAGAAACTTGATGAAATTTAAATTTAAGCTCAGGAAAAAATTGAGCAGCTAGAGAAATTAAGCCAAAATATTAAATATTGGTGTGTGGTCATAATTGTGTAAATTGCTAATTTTATGAAGATGTTTTATTTAATAATACTTATAAACTTATGGGAAGTTGAAAAAAAAGAGTGGTCCTGTATACTCTATTTCCAACTATTCCAAATGATAATATTTATGTAATTATAATACAGTATCAAAAGCAGGACAAATGATCCCCATAATTTAGCCTATTAGTTTTCAAACTGTGAAGTAGACTCAGTATCCTCAGTAACCTTTGGAAATTTTTTAGAAAACAAATTCATGGGCCCCACCTCAGACTTAATGAATCAGATATCAGGGGTGGGGCTCAGATAGATATCTGTATTGTAATAAGCCTACCAGGTGAATTGATGCCTGTGAAGTTTCCAGATCTATGGTGTATCCCTTAACTACCTGGGGTGTTGTTATGGTGAACAGAAATGTCCTTTCTCCTCAACTACTGCTCCATGAGGGAAGGTTTCTGTCTTCTGTATCCCCCAGCTTTGCCAAGAACAGAGCTAAGTAGTCATGTTATTGATTTATTCAGAAGACTTATTTTCTTTTGTGTGAGGAACTGTGTCTGCTCTGACATATATCAAGAGTTGGCTTCCATCCTAGAATAAGCTTTCCCTGATTTCCTAGGATTTGATGTAGTTCACATCTGTCAATACTGAGAGGTGTAAAAATCTGATTCCCATTAGTAACTGTCAGTGTTATGAATGTATGTTTGACACCAAACTGAGTGTGTAGCTCTCTCTTTCTCTTAAGGCCATCCTGTCACATAGATTAGGCAGCTGCCCTTGGGTGCCAAGGTCAGGGCCCCATCTCATGCAGCTCAAATAGCTGCCTTCCACACAAACTCAGTTCAGAGAGGCTGTCTTGTGCCCTTTCATCCTTCTCTCTCTCGCTCTTTAAGAACATTGGAGCTAAATGCTTCATCAGAAGTTATTAGTCTATTTCCAGTGAAGTATCCTATTCAAGAGGTAAGTATTTCTAAGTGATAGGGGTCAGGGCCCTTGATCTTTAAGAATTACTTTTTAGGATATCAGAGGGCTTAATTCAAGAGAATTCCTTCTGCCTCCCTTCTCTCCCTTGACTCAACAGTCTGTGAGAAGTGTCAGCACCTAGGATATGTAATTCCTTGGAGTTTAATTCCAGTTTTCCTGAATGCCTTGCTGTTTAATTTCCAGGATTCCTTGCTTTCTTCACTTGCTGAAGAGACAGGAGCAATGGTTCCCAACCTTTTTTTTCTATTTGAGAATCACTTGGGAATATGTTAAAAATCAGCTGGGATTTCTCTGAAATTTTTGCTTCATAGGTCTCAAGCTAGAGGGAAATCTCAATTTTAGCAAGTGACCAGGGAGACTCTGATTCAGGAAGTCTATAGGTCATACTTAAATTACAAGGAGAGGCTCACTTAGGTTATTAGCATAACCTGGCAGCCAAACCAGGTGGTAGAAAGCAGAGTTCTGATCTTTACCCCCTAGTAGTCAGTCTTTAGAACTGCATTAGTGATAGTACATGTGCTACATTTGTAACATATGAATATATATATTTCAAATATTACTCATCTGATTACTAAATCTTATTGTACATGTTATGGCTAGGTCCTGCACTAAGCATTTTGGATACTGAAGAAATACAGATATTAATCTGGTTCTTATTGAGAGTGTCCCACAAAAGGAGTTCATTGACCTAATGGCTAGGGTTGAAAGATCAGGAGATAGGAAGGGCTGATGAAGGACAACAATTTATTCACTAAATTAAAAAAAAAAAAACTTGGCTATGTGAGGGTCATTTGTGGAATATGCAGAAAATCACACCACTATCAGTCCTCATCCTTTGGAAATAGAATTAGAAGTAATGTAAAATCCTCTCAATTAATAGGTTAAATCTAATATCTTAAATTTTATAAAGCATACTGCCATTTTTAAAATTAAGTGTGTGAAAATATCTACATTTGTTTTAAAAATTAAGGACTGTAGGGAAAATAACGGGATGCATACTGAAACAGAAGTTTGATCTCTGGATCCTGGGATTACCGGAAACTTATTTGATTTCTTTGCATTTGTCTGTAACTTCCAAATTGTGTATAGCTAAATTTATAAGAAATTGAATATAAAAATTAATATATAAAATCTTTTTCTGTAATTAGAAAAAAATATTAGAAACAAAACTATAACAGATCCTACAAGAAAAATCAAAAGCTTCAGGATGTGAGAGCTATCTGGCTGTGACGTCTGTCATCTGACTGATCGCCATGGTTGATTTGGCTGATCTGGCTGGCTGGGTGGGTGTCCCCTTCCTCCCTCACCACTCCAGGTGTGTTCCTCCAGAAGCTCCTTCCTAGTGGAAAAGGATGTCCTTCCCCAGAATACAGAGAAATGGTTCTTTGGCCAGAGTATAGGAGTAGCTGCATTTCCCTGGTGGCACCGGGGGTTAAAACGCAAGCTATGAAGCTATCCGCAACCGCTGTAGCACAAGTTCGATCCAAGGCCAGGGAGCTACCCACATGGCACAGCAGACCTCTCCTGGCTCACCTGCTGCTCCCCTCAGCAGTGTATTTCTGTCAATCTGCCTGTTCTGTTCCCCACTCTGTCTCTGGTGAATCCTCTTAACCCCCACACCTCTGGCCTGTACCCCAGTTCTTATATGCATAAATAAATCTTTAAGAAAATGAAAAGCATGAATAGAAGGCAATAATGAAATAACATATTGAGCTAAAATACATTTATTAAGCATCTACTATGCAGATGTTACAGTTTCTAGAACCTTAATCTGTAGATCTCCACCTTACTATTTGTGTAATATTGGACAAATTACTAAATTTTTGTGCCTCATTTTTCATCTATAAAGTAATTCAGGTGCATTCATTTCATTGTTGTGAGAATTAAATGAATTAATATGTATCAAGTGCTTAGTGCAGAAATTTACATTTGATAAGCCCCCAATAAATGTCAACTGTTAATAATGTTATTGTTGTTATCTAAGGAATTATTATGTCACCCTGCTGTGAGCCAACAGGCTCTGCTGGAATGATCAGAGATCAGGAGTTCTTTACTCCCTAAGGTAGCATTTTACATTATTAAACTAAAGAGCTTATTTTTGCTAAGCCAAAATATGTTTTCCTGGAATTTCCATCCATTGGACATGTTTTTGCACTATAACACTATATAAAGATTACTTATCTTCTCCATATGTGCAGATTACTGCCACTTCTCTGGGGTGTCTCTTTTGCTTGGTAAACATTTCCTTAAATGCCATAGAAACCAGAGCAGAACCACCTGCCTTGTGCATAATAAAACTCTACCACATATATTAGTTGAGCCTCTCAGTGCATAGCATACATATTACCACCATCATCATTTTATAGGTTAATAAATTCAGGCTGGGAAAAGTAATTGACTCACAAGAAGTCCCAAGTAGTAGGTTCTATACGGAGAAGTAGACACAGGCTGGTTCCACATGCAGGATGTCTCCTTCCTCAGTGCCACACCTATTTTAAAGTACCCTGCTCCTCCAATGTGTGCTGCTCCAATTGCACACTGAAGGAATCTCCTGTCTTCCATTACATCTATTACTGAAATGTGAGTTTGTTATCAGCCAGAAAAATAGAAATCACTCTACAACTTCCAAACATGGAGAACCAAAATAGAAGGAATTGGTTACACAGGTGATCAAAGAATTGAGAGGCCAAACAGGGTAAAGAGGCAACCAAGAGATTAGCAAGAGCAAGAAACTTTACCATCTCTAGAACACAGAAGCAGAGCCTGAAGCCAGTCTGCATTTAGAAGCTAAGAATCAAGGCCTGGTATGGACTGTCTGTGGGAATGAGAGCACAGGACACAGGTATGTGGTCTGGGGGCTGAAATACTCTTGATCTTCCTCTCTCTCCACCCGCCAGTTGTCAGTCAAAGCCCAGCATGAACTGAACCTAACCAGAAACCTAACCGGGGTCTAGGAGAGCTGGAAGAATAGGGAAGCTAAGGCTGGCAGAGGCGAAAGAGTTATAGGTCTGAGAGCCATCTGGCTATCAGAGAAAAAGCTCAGAATGACCACATCACACTTCGAGTTTATATTGAGTTGATTGTCAAATAGACCCAGGTCACATTCATATTTTATCAGATACATTTTGGAATCACATTTTATTCTTATGATCTTTGTTCACAAGTCATATTTCTCTAGTTTATTCACAAGTTAATAAACTAGTTGTTTTTGGTATTTGGCAATTAGCTTTGTGAAGTAAGGGAATTTAGAAAACCTATGTACTTGCTTAGTTTCTTGTACTTGCTTAGTTTCATCATTAACTTTTGATCAGCCTTTAAGATGCTGTAAATCTCTCTCTATCCCACCTAGCCTTATGTAATATAGAAAACAATAAATATGATTTATATAACTACATTCAAATTAATATTAAATGTTTTGAATATGGTAGGGCTAAGACTTGAGACTGGAGGGGACTCAAATCAGGTACAGAATTTAAGGGGGTGAAAAAACTAATCAGTATTTTAAAATATTTTAATGAATTTTTTTGACTGATTGGTTTACAGTCTCTTTTTGAGCATTTTTATTTTATTTTGTATATTTTTTACATCATTTTTCATTTTTGCACAATGTATGCATTTTCATCTTGGTTATAGTCCTCATACAATTCCCACCCCCCTTGTTTTGATCCTACTCCCTCCTCCCCCTTGTAGTGTGTCTCTGATTTATAGTTGCTTGTTGATTTTACTTTATTATAATTAATTTTTTTCCTGGTCCCTTATATAGGTTTTCTAAATTCCTGATATGAGTGAGACCATCTGCTATTTTTCTTTTTCTTTTTGGCTTATTTCACTGAGCATGATCCCTTCCAGCTGCATCCATGTTGCGGCAATTTGCATGAGTTTATCTTTTTTGATTGCTGAGTAATATTCCATTGTGTATATGTACCACATCTTCTTGATCCAGTCATCTATTTTGGGGCATTTGGGTTGTTTCCATAGCTTAGCTATTGTAAATAGTGCTGCTATGAACACAGGGGTGCAGGTGTCCTTTTAATGTTTCTGTGTCCTTTGGGTAAATACCTAGGAGTGGAATTGCTGGATCATATGGAAGCTCCCTTAATGGAATATTTTTAAAAAGGCAAATTTAATGCAAAATTCCAAGGTAAATGACATATCAAAATTATAAAGACAGAATACAAATATCACATTTATCAATTTCTCAGCCAGCTACAGGTTCTCCTTTTTTATGCTTTAATGTATGCCAGTCTTTTCATCTCTTAATGAATAAGGTACTTTGTCAAATATCTTTTAAATAATTTCATAAATTATGTTCTATAATGTAGAACACTAATTTACTAACAGTGTAGAGTATGAGGTAAAAATGTAAGGTCAGATCTGAAATTTGTATAAATTGGGGAAATACTGCTTCATAAAAACACTTTATGCTTAACACATTTCCCAGCTCAACACCAGTTTGTGCCAAATCCCCAAACTGTAGCTACTTCAGTGCTGCCTGGCTAGAGATAAAGTCTTAACTGATTGTGGCTGAAATATTTTGCCAACATTACAAAATGCATATTCTTGTGGATACATTGCAATGCTTCCAGAATTGTAGAAAGTGTCCTTACAAGCAAAGCTTTATTAATTTTATATTAATTTCATTCAAAAAATCTACCTCTGACTTTTGTAGATAAAACATTTAGTAAAATTTTACTCATGTAAAATAAATAACAGTAACACCTTCCCTTGGCATTATCATACAGATCTGATTTTATCCTAGCAAAACACATCTTCTGAACAAAAATCCCTTCTCTATACATGACTAGATTGGAGTAAATGGTTTTGAAGTTGTCTTCTGATTTTAAAATTATACTTTATTTCATCAAAAATAAAAAAGCTAGTTATTTGAAAAATAATTCAGGACAACAATGACAGTCAATTTCCCCAATGTATGTTTTATAAAAAGAAATCTGATTATAAAGTATCTTTATGTCTCTTTACAAAAACTATCTCAGTTAGCAAGAAGAATTGTCTTTTTTCCTTAAAGAAAACAACTCTCTTGAGGTAGCTTCAACAAGAAATTAACCAATCAAGAGAAAAGTAAGCATTAAATCTCCAAAAAGTGGCCATGCAATGGAATCTGGTAAAGAGGAGCTTGTCTAGGGCCTCCCTGGTGGCGGAAGGAGTTAAGATGCAACCTATGAGGCTGTCCGCAGCCACTGCAGCATGAGTTCCATCCCTGGCCAGGGAGCTACCCACATGGTGCAGCAGACCTCTCCTGACTCGCGTGCTGCTCCCCTCAGCAGTGTATTTTGTCAGTCTGCCTGTTCTGTTCCCCACTCTGTCTCTGGTGAATCCTCTCACCCCCCCACACCTCTGGCCTATACCTCAGTTCTTGTATGCATAAATAAATAAATCTTTAAAAAAAGAAAGAAAAAAGAGGAGGTTGTCTAAAAATAAACCAATCTCTGGATAAGATGGGGGAGTTTAAAGAAATGATTAAAAAATGCTAATATGAGTGATGTTCACTCAAATCAACAAATGTCTTATACTCAATAATTTAAAATCAGTTTCCTTCTGAATGTAATATTATTGCTTTTAAAGTAAGTTCACAGAGAATGGCAAATCCCCCACAATTTAAAATTTTAATTTTGAATAACACAGTGTGTTAGGAGGTATGATGCAATGGTAAGAAAATCTGAACAAAATAATTAATGTGTGAGAAAGATATTTTAAGTATTTAATCTTAAATTTGGTAAATGCCCCCCTTAGAATAAAAGGCACAGTCTGACTCAGCTAATCTAAATACATCTCCTTATCACTCTGTTAAAATCACCCACAAATAAGAGACAGCTCTTCTTCGCTCACAGCAAAATGACTTCTCACATCTCCTTAAATTTGTAAAGCTGCCAGTTAACTCTAATAAAATACAATCAATGTAATTTCCCATGGCTTGAGATTTAAACACTGAATTTGATTATTTAGTTGATACTAGTTTTTAAAATGCACATTTTATTTGAAATATTAAGATTTGAAAATTTAGAAATAGGAATTGTACCTATAATCCACATGAAAATAAAATGTGGATTTTATCATTTATATAAAATATATCATTTTTATCAATAATGTGGTAATATTTTGACTGATCTACTTTTTATTGGTAGCAAATAAACATATTTCCCTCAGTTGCTTTTTGTTCTGATCATTGTTATCTATTTTCAGATACATTGTGTAATTTTTGACTTGGTATATTGTGTTCTTTATTCAGTCTTAATTGCTTTTCAGGAACATCTCTAAATCTCATCAGATTAAATATAAATAAAATTTTATTTCATTCCTTTTCTATAGAAATTTATATTTCAACCAATAAATGTCAGTAATTATATGTAACTAATGATTTCATATCTTAAAATCCTGGAACCATCACTGTAGAACGAGGTGGGAAAATATACAACATATTGTATTTTGGCATTAGCAAATTTTACTCAATTGTTTCAAAGGGAGGGGAAATTGTGCAGCTACACAGTACAAAAATGTGCTTCTAACAACTTGATTGCAAATGGTCTTGTATATGCAAAAGAAGTCAAGAAAACTCCTAACAACCCACTGAGTTCAGCATTCACATGTGATAATGAGCAAATTCTTATTTCTAAGATGTTCAAGTACTTGTAGCTAGAACAAATTTATATTAGCATATTCATCATTATATTTTGAAATAAGTTTTGGTACTCATTACTCATGAATAAAAGAATGTTGATGCAATGAAATCCTTTGAGGTAATCTTCAGAATGCAAGGTTTATTTCTTCAACCAAACCCTTCCACTGCTAAGGAAATTGATCTTAATGCTTCAAAGTACCTATGTGAAAAGAGGATGAAATTTAATTTTTGGAGCTTCGTATTTTTATTTCATAGATTTCCCCTTAAGAAATGTGATTCATAAAATATAAAGGCCGGTCCTCAAGTTGTACTTACCATGTACCATTATTTTTTTTTAAAGATTTATTTATTTATTTATTTATTCAAGCACTGGGTACAGTCAGAAGGGTGGAAGGGGAGAGAATTCACCAGAGCCAGAGCCAGGAACAGAACAGGCAGACTGACGAAATACACCGCTGAGGGGAGCAGCAGGCGCAGCAGGAGAGGTCTGCGTGCCATGTGGGACCCTTGCTGGCTGGCCAGAGATGGAACCAGTGCTGCAGAAGCTGCGGGCAGCTTCGTAGCCCAGCACTCAACCACTGCACCACCGGGGAGGCCCCCATGTACCATTATTTATAGGACACTACATGTCAGAGGATTTGAATGAGTTTTATCAGTCATTTCTCGCTGTGTCTTTTGTGATTTTATGATAATTGCCCTTTGATAAAGGAAACCAGGAATAGAGATATTAAGACTTTAGATTTGTGCTGTGCCAAAAAAATCTATCCCATCAGCACAGCTAATCCAGCCATGGAGAAAAAATAGCAGCTCAGTCAAGACATTCAGCACTGGCTGCACAACAAAGAAAATGAAACAAGAATAAGCTCATGTGTTTGTAGAGAGGGCCCAAATGAATTTACTCTGGTCACCCAAGATATGTTTGCTAGAAAACTTCAGACCTAACTCCTGCCTATCATGTGAATTAACTCATCGAGTTGAGATGGGACAGCTTCTTCCCCCACACCCCCCAACAAAGGAGATATGTAATTTCCATCACGTGCTTACAAAAAAGGTTTTATATAAGCTCTTTTTCCCATGTTCACTTGAAATGAGATTTTTTTTTCACATTGAGAAATAATTTCTCCAAACATTGAATATTTTTAATAAAATTATAGTTGATATTTACTGAGTTGACTCTGCCAGCCACTGTCTGGATTATTTTAACAAGCACTCAGAAGAGTCATGCCTCTTTGACATGGGTTTATGCCAGTTTATAGAGTTGTGATAGAGACCCAGACAGGGAAGTTAAGAAACTTGCCCAGTCATAAAACTAGTTTGATAGAGCTGAAACTTGGATTCAGTGACCTTACTTTAGAACTGCATACCTTACTATTTCATCAGTTGGGAGAAAAATTTCCAGATTTTAGCCTGATGTCTGTCATTTAGATTTACCCTCACTGTTGATCCCATTGATTGATGACGTGGTCCAGGTAGAAACAGGACTATCAATTAAACCTGTACCAGTTGTTTTCATTAAAAATTCATAAAACAGCAACATTTTGATACCCACATCATGAAATTCCCATACAAAAATGGGAATTCCATGTGTCAGAAGGTACAATGGGCCTTCCCATGTGTTCCCTATCGAACCAGTGAAGGTGCTAGAATGTATACTTTCATTTTGGCATCTGGAAGTTTTCAGCATAAGGGCAGGATATGGCTCATGGTGGTTCCTGAGAGCACTGAGTGTATGGGCCTTGTGGAAATTTGGGCATTCTTTAGGGGGCTGGAAGAGTAGGAGAAACAGAAGCAGCTGGAAGGCCCATAAATAATTGGGGGTAAAATATCTCTGGAAATTGAAGATTCTGCATTAGTAAGTAGGAGTGAGAGTCCAGAAAATCAGCTTTATAACTGTTCCCTTTTTACCTATTCCCCACCCCCTTCAAGTCTGGTACAGCCTAAGAAAACAAACTGTGAGTTTTGTTCCCTGACAATGTCCTTTGTGTGCTAACTCTTTCATAAATAGTGTTTTAATCATTTCTCATTCCACTTTTGATGGCTTTGATTTTCATGTTTTCATATGTGTGGGCTTACTGTGCATTATCAGTTGTATATCATACTGTGATTATCAAGACCTGGTTTATCTCCTTAATACAGCATATAATTGTCTCTGGCCCAAAAAGGTAAATTGACATTGTAATTATACTCAAAGTTAATACATAGGTTTAGGAAGTTATCCAAAGAAAACAAGTCAACACAATAGCAGCCATGTCGGTGCCAGGAAGGGGTTAGACAGGGCCTGTTACCCAAACTTAATCACTGGTTTTTGTTTTGTTTCATGTTTCTGACATTTTTAGTTAACTATGGATGAGAAACCTGTATTATTACTTTTCAAGGCTACCACCAGTCCCAGCAATTCCCAATAAAAAAAAGTACAGCCGGCCTCCCCAGTGGTGCAGTGGTTGAGCGCTGGGCTGCAAACCTGCCCACAGCCTCTGCAGCACTGGTTCCATCCCTGGCCGCTGGCGAGGGTCCCACGTGGCACGCAGACCTCTCCTGCCGCGCCCACTGCTCCCCTCTGCAGTGTACTTGGTCAGTCTCCCTGTTCTGCTCCCTACTCTGGCTCTGGTGAATTCTCTCACCCTCCCGCACTTCTGACTGTACCCAGTGCTTGTATAAATAAATAAACAAATCTTAAAAAAAAAAAAAAAGTACAGCCATGGCCTAGAGGATTTTACATTCAAAAATAAACTAGGAGACAGCTTATGACCAGATATTGGGGACAATGATTGTAGCATATATGCACAACATCCATGCATGTGTTTGTGTGTGGGGGAGGGGCAAGTGTTGTATGTCCCTTTGAAGAGGGACAGGCAGCTTTCTCTGTTCAGTGTCAGCAATACCAGAGTGACACACTGGTTGTGAGAGATAGCTGAGACAAAACTAAAAGAATGAAATAGAAGATGATTTTCTGAGTTTTCAGGAACAATGCCAAGAACAATGCCAGGAACAAGTATTGCAAACAGGGTCTGGGGATCATTTTTAGAAACACATTGCCTACCCATGTGTTTCCTTTGAATGAAGCTTGGCAATAAAGAATGATCCAGGCTTTCTTTGCCCCTAGTGGAAGGATGAACTTTGGGTGCCTTTAAGCTCCATATGGATATTCTCACGGTATGCTCCTCTGTCCCTGAGTAGAAGAAGCTTCTGCTGATCAGGTCTTTGCTTCCATCATCCATAATAATGATTTGTAATAATACTTTTGTGGAGGGCCTCCCTGGTGGTGCATGCGGTTGAGCACAGCGCTGTGAAGCTGTCCACAGCCTCTACAGTGCAGGTTCAATCCCCGACGGCCTCAGAGCAACCCACATGGCGAGGAGACCTCTCCTGTCTTGCCCGCTGCTCCCCTCAGCAGTGTATTTCAGTCAGTCTGCCTGTTCTGTTCCCCACTCTGTCTCTGGTGAATCCTCTCACCCTCCCACACATCTGGTCTGTGTGCCAGTTCTTCTATAAATAAATAAATCTTTTTTAAAAATAATGCTTTTGTTGATTATTTCACATTCTAAAAGTATTTCAAACCTCTCACCCAGTGTGATCCTCACAATACCCCCTAATGGAGCATTAAGGCAGCATTAGCCTTCATTTGCAGATGAGGACACAGACTCAGAGAAGCATTTAGTCTAGGTTAAACAGCTAGCCACTAGCAAAGACAGCACTACAACTTTGGGCACCTGCTCTTGGCACCACCTCATGATACCGCTAGCTGTGGGCAAGCCTCTGAGAAAATGAATTTCTATGATTCTGGGAAGATTTATCTTTATTTTTTTTTATCCTGATGGATTCAGGAGTAGTATGGTATCTTTAAATTGATGAATGAAGTAAGAAAAGAATTGGATTTTATTTCATTTGCACGCTTTGTCTTGAGATTCTATTTATTTACCACTAACTCTGCCACAGGAACAAAGTGTTAACTTCTCTGTTGATCAATTTCTCTGTCTTTAAAGTGAAGAAGATCTTTGCCACCACTGACCTCACTAGAATGAAGGAACTAATGCCTCTAAAATTATATGGAAGAGATGGTTTCAAAGAGGTGTCTAGAAACAGAAATGTGAATGTATATATAACATTTATAAATATGATTTTAACTGAAATAAGAGCTTCACCGATGATTATTACCACATTGAACTCATCATAATATGTATTATCATAATTGTTATTTTCCACTGCAAGTGTATAGACAGTAAATACTTTCCAATTTTACAGATTCTACCATTTTACAGTCTGTTGTTGAAGATTGAAATCTCATAATCTTATACCTTCCACCTGAGACTTCATTTTACTTTACTTGTAATAGTTAAAGATTTAAATGAATAACACTATTTCTTTGAACATTAGCTCAGGAAAAAAGTATAAAACAATGAAGCAGACTTTGCTTCAGTACTAAAAGTGCCACTTTGCTCTTTTTTTAAAAAGATTTATTTATTTATGCATACAAGAACTGGGGTACAGGCCAGAGGTGTGGGGTGAGAGGATTCACCAGAGGCAGAGTAGGGAACAGAATAGGAAGATTGACTGAAATACACTGCTGAGGGGAGCAGTGGGCGAGACAGGAGAAGTCTGCCTCGCCATGTGGGATTCTCCCTAGCTGGCCAGGAATTGAAACAGTGCTGCGGAGGCTGTGGACAGTTTCACAGCGTGGCGTTCAAACTGCTGTGCCACCAGGGTGCCCCGCCACTTTGCTCTTTAACCGAGAATCAACACAACAGCATTACTGGGCCTGGGGACTGTGACATCATAGTGACTGCCTCCAGTAGTCAGCTGGTGCCTCACACTCAGGGAACTATAAGATGTGTAATCTCTCCAAAGAGAGCCTAAGATACAGCACCCAGATAGCTGAAATCTTAATGAATGACTCTACCTAAACATGCCTGAATTACTAGGGGCAAAACTATTAACCAGGGAGACAGCTGTGGCTTGCAAACTTGATAAGGCATACTTATTCCTGAGAAGCCATTTTTAGATAAGAAATGCAAACTTTCACCCGAATTGGATTGTCTAAAGCACTTGAGCCAACAAAATATTTTTCTTAAAGCTGCTATTGATTGTCAAGGTTGACCTGAAATAATACAGATGCATTTTTTCATATTTAAATTTTATTTTTTATATTCCCCATACAATTACAACCCCCTTATTTTGTCCCCAAGCCCTCCTTTCCCCGCACCCCACCCCCAATAGAGTGTCTCTGGTTTATAGTTGTTTGTCGATTTTGATATTTTCTTTCTGATAGTTATTCTTTTTCCTGGTCCCTTATTTAAGTTTTCTAGATTCCTGCTATGAGTGAGACCATCTGGTATTTTTCTTTTTCTTTCTGGCTTATTTAATACAGATGCATTTTTCTAAGATTCACAAGCAAGGGTTTTCATGAATGATATTATGTATTATAAACTATTTCATAGGAATGAATTTTTTTCTAAATTGCATTAGTGTCATTTTTCTTTTTTGACTTTTTTTTGGTTTTCAATGAATTAATATCCTACTGAATGTCTTCAAATAAATAAACACCTTTTTTTTTTTAATGCCTGTCTTTCAAACCTCTGTCAAAGTGCTTCACTTAGTCCTAGTAACTATGGTCTACCAACAATGAAACCAAACAAACAACAAACATGACCACAAGAGCAGACAAGCATACAGAACAGTCCATTCCTCAAAATGTCTAATTTATTCCTAAAATATAGGGATTCCTAGCCCAAAGTTCTCAAAAATGTTCATTCTTCCACTTGGCACCTATCTTATCTTTTGTACCCTTTGCTAAGGAATGTGCATTTTAGTTTTTTGTTTTACTGTGTAAGTGAACAACATATTTCTATTAGCTTGTCAAGAAACTGTCCTTTAATTCATCTCACACCCACTTAAAGCAAGCACACATCTTTGGAAAACAATCCACAATAACTTCAACAAGGTCAATAGATTGGAATATAACTGAACATCAAAGTTCTCTTTATTGACTTAAAATTCCTTTATGCTGAAAAGAAATTTGCCCCTACAGACACTTGATACATTTTAATACCAGCCTGCTACTGTGGCAACAGTAGTAAGTAAATGATATCAATATATTTAATGCCTACTTGGAAAAACTCATAGTGCTTTACTGAAAAAAAGTCACCTGAACACATAAGGAATTAAAAACCATGTCTGTTTAACATAAGTTTTAGTAATTAACAGAGTGGAAGAACAAGAAGTAGAATCTACATTCTCTATAAGAATTTAAAGTTTTTTCACATGGCCTATGTCTGTGTATTTTAAATCACAAACATTTAGGTCTTCAATAAAAGAGGTAGACATAGCCCAGAGATTTTTAAAAATGTTTCTTTTGACTATTCTTAGCAAATTTTTAAATACATGCAATAAAATTCCTGTTTTATTGTTGATATTGTGACCCCCAATCTTTGTTCCTGTCGTTACTCTTCTCGCCAATTAAATAATAAGACAATTTTAAGAAACCATAAATCATTCTTATGCCAGGAATATTAGGAGAAAAGCCACTTAGAATCTGGGAAATTCAAATGAAAATTTTACATTTCTATGCAGTGTATTGTCTATGTCACTAAAGCAAACCAGCTGTTAACATGTCTGATATAAAGTGCATCCTGGGCCTTCCTGGTGGCACAAGGGGTAAAGACTCAACCTATGAAGCTGTCTGCAGCCTCTGCAGCAGGAGTTCAATCCCTGGCCAGCCAGGGAGCAACCCACATGGCACAGCAGACCTCTCCTGACTCACCGCTGCTCCCCTCAGCAGTGTACTTCAGTCAATCTGCCTGTTCTGCTCCCCACTCTGTTTCTGGTGAATCCTGTCAACCTCCCCCCCCCCACACACACACACATATACCTTTGGCCTGTACCCCAGCTCTTGTATGCATAAATAAATAAATCTTTAAAAAAATAAAGTGCATCCTTTTAATTCTTAGCTAAGCCCATAAAATATACCAATACAACTGCACTTCTAAATGCATTAGTAAATTGACAGTGTTACTGAGTTAAAGGTGAAATTCTTTCATTTATCTAGGAACTCAGAAGGACATTATTTTATAACTTCCTCTCCTTTATAAATAGTTATGATATCTTGGTATATTTGCTTAGAATTTGGCACTTCAGCTAATATTGACCAAAGAAGCTAGGATGGTTATATTTAAATTCTTATCTCCGAAAGTGCTCATCACATTCTACAGAATGTTTTGAATATTTTAAAATCAATTAGATCTATTTTTCTCAGATCGTATTTCAAATTCATTTTTCCCATCAAATTATTTTCCTCATTGTTTCCACCTAAATTGTAGGAAATGACTTTTATCTGAAACAAGGATTCCATAGTTCTCTTTCAGTCCTTCCTCTTTGAAGCCAGGTTGAAATCAAATCACTGTAATAAAACCATATACCTCCATGTTGAAATGACAAGTAATTGATTATGAGTCAGGGTCTATAAAAGGTTAGTGATTAGAGAAACTTGATCCTGACCAAATACATTCTTTCATTCTAATTACCAGATGGCACTTATGTCGTTAACTAAAATTAATATTTTGCCATCATTGTCATAGTCTTAACAACCAGATAAAGTGAAGAAGCATATAACATATAATAAGATATGAATAAGTTCATACTGCCTAGACTCATTTTTCTCCTGCCCTGCTTAATAAAATATTTAAAAAGATCATAGATACTACCAGAAATGAAAAATTTAGCCTACCTCTTGTAGAAAAAGGAATTAAAATCAGAAGTTCTGTAACAGGGGAGTGGATCATGCTAGAAGTATTTTAGCTATATTAATCTCACATGGAATAGCAATTACTATTTCATAAAGAAGCCATGTAATTCATCTTCCAAATCCAGACTAGATTAATTTCACTGGAATAAGACAAGTTAAGACTTTCCCAAGTAGACTGAAATACAAGGTCATTCTCCATCATATCTTTAGCAGCACATGGCTGTTCAATACGAATGAAAAAAATCAATTGGACAGTGATGCACACCTGGAACCTATATAATGTTATCATGAAAAATTACTTCAATAAAATAGATATTTTTAAAAAAACTAAAAAATTGGACTGTGTCATCAATAGCTAGCACAACATGTTCCAAACCATGTAGTAGATATTGAGGGACCTTATCTTGAAGTGGAAATGTAAAATTATATTTCAGGAACTGCATGAGATTTATTCATCAGATTTCCTGAATTTCTTCACTGACCTGAGTTTCTATGTCATTTCTGAATATATGATACCTTTCTTCATCATGCCATTGAAGTAAATCAGTTGAGTTTATCGTTCTATAGTAATCTAAAAATTAAAAATGTTTCCTCTAATATATTCAACATGCTATTCACAGGGTTTGTTAAATAGGGTCTTCACAGGAGGTAGTTGAGAAGGAGAGCATATAGCTTTTACAACTGTATTGGTTAGTGTAGAGAGCTACCAATATGCTCTTTTCCAAACCCAGGTAGTTTCTGCAAACCATTTTAAAATATTTCAATTCTATCATAAAGAAATAGATTGGTGTAAAATTTAATTATAGGCCACTCGTTATTATCTGGGGGTGGGATGTCTGCTTTGCAAAGTTAACTTAGCTACTTGGACATCTGGTTGAAATCTAAGCCATACATTTCTCCCTCTAGAAGGAAGATTTTCTTATTGAGATTGTAGACAAGACATCTGAGGACTCTGGAACTATGATATCAGAGAGATGATAAATTCCCTATTTATCTAAATATTGTTCTACCATAAAGATCTATGGTTTTATCCCAACCCATCTCACAGACCCAAGTTACTTTATAGGTAACTTATTGAGGACAAATATTATATATATTAACAAACTATGTTCAAAGAATACTTAAAAGCAATTCAAGAAAAAATATATATGACAAAAAAGTTTGGAAAAACCTATATGCTCTATTTCTTAGAGATTTACAGTGCAGATATAGCATATTAAAGTTCCTGAGTATGCTAGATATAAAGAAATTGTTTACTTTAATTTCCTAATCTAATCCACCAGTGAATATATTTTTTAGGTAATATTTTAGAATAGCAAAGATATTTGATATTCCTTAAAAACCTTTGGGGAAGTCTTTTGGAAATAAGTTAGAAGAGACTGCAGCAGGAATAAACGAGAGGTCTCATTGTGGGAAGTATTTGTGACTTGTTTTGTCAATCTGAAAGAATAAATAGTTCTCACTATTTGATTCCCCAGGAACATAATGAATAAAACAATTAATAATTGCAAATCTTTAATAATATTTTTAAGTATGAGATAGTCTCTACTGAATGACAATATAATATAAATATACATAACCACTGGTGTCGATAGGAAAAAAGGTCATATGCCCAAAGAAATATTAATAAAAATAATATTAAAAGAGGGAGAATCATTTTTCCTTTTTGTTATTCTTCTGAATGGTAAGAAATGTTTTTTTGTTTAAAATAGTAAAATATAGTCAATATCATATTATTCAACCTAGTAGTTTCTAATATATTTTTTATGACTCTTGTCTACAGCAGAGAAAAATAAAAATCAGTGTCCCTGATTACTCAGCAAACAACTGACCCAGTTGCATGAAGCTTGCTATATCTGATTAAAATTTTGAATTTTTTCTGCTACATCATGTAAAGATAAAAATAATTTATTTTTGTTTTAGTCACAAATGTTTCTTATTTGGGGAAGTGATATTTACCATAAGTTTTGTATTTTAAACAAAAATCATAACTTGCATATTTTCTATCTATTAACCCCTTTTTACATATTAGCCTTTTAATATATATATATATATATATAAAAAATTCAGAGCAAACAAGTTTGTTTTCATTGTTATCTTGGAATGCATTTGGAAAAATCCATTTCCAAAGGTATTTTTGATTCCAATTTTTAATTACTCTGTTAAAGTGAGAAAGTTATTTACTGTTATACTTTTAACTAAATTATTTTAACTTGGGTACATGTAAAGTGACTGATTTTAAATATGTGTGTGTGTGTGTAATCTAGAGGAAAGACAACCTGAGAGGAATATATCAGATACCACAAAATTTTCTTTAGTTAGTCTAGGTAGAAAAGTTGCATTTGGAGGAAGATTTATGTGCTTCAAATCAATGTATATTATTTAGATATAACCAAAAGTTATGATGTTTTGCCCGGGACTATTTCGGTTACTTACCCTTCCCTATGACTAATCTACAAGGAGAACATTCTTTGAGGTTTAATCTTTAGTGTCTCTGTAGCAAAAATTTCAGTCATACCTATAGAATAGTGAATGGAAGCAAGAAGGGTGGTCATAAAAGAATGCATGAGGTCAAGTTCATCTGTGACTGGCACAGCTTGCTGCTATACAGCTGCAGCTTCACTATCCATAGACAGCATTTTACCTTATTTTCTATCAATATGGTAAAATAAATGAGATTAGACACACCAGACCACATACTTCAAATATTTCAGAATCAGTAAAGTGAATCTATAAGACAGAGAAAGGAATAATGGAGACAGGTTAATGGTAACTGCTAATAAAATGTATATCTGAGCCAGCAGTGCAGTTAAGAAAGGAATGATCTGCTGTTTGTAGTCTATTACACTTCCAAATTCATCTTTCTTTATTCCAGATTTCATCCTAAAGAGAATGCTATGAGGTGAATTCAGTATCCTCATGTTGATCAGTAGATATCTATGAAGAAAAGAAGTCATCCATATTTTGGTGGACCCTTTCTGATGAAGACTTTGGTAGGTTTTTATTTGTCAGTTTTAGCTTATTTTTTCATTTCTCTTCAGCTCTACCTAATGCTTAAAACATTTCATAAATCACTAACACAGAAGTTTAGAGGAGCCAAATGAGTGAAACAGTAAGGTGAGGACCATGGAGAGGACTTGCCCTTTCTGGAGGGTCCAGAGCCTATTTAGCTCTGGCAATCAATAGGCAATTTATTGACTGTCGATATGCAGAAGTGAAATCCAGTTTGCCTGATCTGGAATTTTTTCAAAAGAAGTTGAAGTGTTTAATTTTTCTCTGAAAGGTCCCATTAAGTGAGGATAATCGTTTTTGACAATATTTTTAAGCCTTCTGTATTTGAACCAAAAGTCTCTTTGCTGCCAATTTCCAACCTGGTCTCTGATGGTTTACCTACCCCTTTATGTAGATTTCATCTTTCCTATTCATTTCTACTAGTTCTTGGTTCACATCATGTTCTCAAAAGCATATTGCTGCAATGAAATTATAGGCTTATATTCATCCCCAAACCAAATGCCCAGAAAAAGTTTGCCAATGAGATTTTTTTTGGTGACATTGACTTTTATGCTCAATGAATCTCTTCTGGCATATTCAGCTACATGATCCCAACTTTAAAGGTCATCCTGCTGCCATTGATTTCAAAGCACCACGCAGGAAAGAGACATTGTTGATGTTATTTCATTTAGGACTGCTGCCTGTTTTTTGTTGTTGTTGTTGTTTTTTTTTTTTTTTTTGGCAATACTAAGTGGTGAATTTTAAAAGAGAATTTGTCCTACTGTGCATGATTGGGTTAAAATATCAATCATCCAGTATTTTGTAACAGAGATAGCTCGGTAAATTTAATGTTTTTCCCTTAACTTGGAAGTGAAGTTATTTAAAATCTATCATTAAAATCAATTTTGTTTACACACATGCACACACACACACAACTAATTCTTGGGGAAAAATTTTTATATTTTATGCAATTGAATTCCAAATATTGATGAACCATGATATTAGATCCCAGCACTGCATACGTGAAGTTAACTTTTTAATTTAGATTCATTAATATAGTTAAATTGTGGCAATTCAAACTGAGATGCTTTCTATTACTAAAGTTAATAAGGCATAAAGAAGTGTTAGAACAAAGCATGAATCTAAGAATGTACAGACTAGAATCTCTTTCAAGTCATGGAGAAACAAAATAGAATCTACAGTTTTCTATTAATAGAAGTGTCTATGCAAGTCTTAGGAATCCACTGACTCTCATGCATGGAATTGTTATAAAATAACATCACTGATTTCTCTGTGTACCTATAAAAATGCATATTATTCACTGTTAATCCCACTTATTTTCATTTAGACTAAAACTGCTATAATGTTTGAAAGGTCTGATGAGGTTTTAAATCACAGAAATCTAGGACAAGAATGACTCAAGTTTTAATCCTTCCCCAGCCTATTTTGATCCTTCCCCAACCTTCCAGCAACTGTCACTCCCCTGTGGAGTGCACTATAACTCTTAGCACTTAGGTCACTTTGGGATTTACGATGAAGAGTAGATAAGGGTGGCAACAAAATTAATGGAGTAGTAAAGTTAAGAAAGAAGGAAGGTAGGCCATGTGATTTTCTGTTAAAGGTCAACCCATCCCTGCTATTCCCTGACTTGTTCTAGAATATTAGAATGATGCCTGCAAACTCAGGTTTCTTTTCTAAACTGGCTTCCAGTTCAGTTGGTTAATGCAAGAGTGGAGGGCAAAGGGAAAAAGAATCTGGAGTGTTTTGTCTCTTTATCAACCAAATATATCCAGGGGGTCACCTCAAACAGTGACTACATCAGCAGCCAGGGTTCTAGTATCTGCCGGTAACCCCCAGGTCTGAATTCAGGTGTGACTACTTTCTTTTGGGTCTCTCTAGCTCTAAGAGTAGTTGTGCTTCCTGCTGCTGGTAATCTCTGAGTGGCCTTACCACCCATTGTGTGGCTTCTGAGTTCTTTCATCATCTGTATAAGAAATAATCCACTAAATTTCTCTTCTTTGAAAGTTTCTAAAATGATTTTTGTGCCCCTGACTGGACCCTGATGGACACAGATATAAGACTGAAGGCTGGAAAATGAATCAGCTGTTTTTCCTTCATGGTAACCAGGGTAACTGCTATTGTCTATATGAAAAGAGGCAGGGGAAATGGAACAAGAAAGGGAACAAATACTGATTGAGTACATTTGGTATGCAAGTGCTTTATTACATTTCATCCTGACAGATGAGGAAACTGAAGCTCAGAGAAATTAGGTCGTTACTAAGATCCTATTTCTAATATATGGTTGAACAAGAATTTGAAATCAGGACTGATTCAAAAGTGTTGTCACTGAAGCATACTTCTTCCCTAGCAAAGTTACATTTAGAAATATTTTTTTTTAGGATTTATTTATTTATTTATACAAGAACCGGGTTACAGGCTAGATTCACGGGAGGGTGAGAGGATTCACCAGAGAAAGAGTGGGGAACAGAACAGGCAGACTGATGAAATACACTGCTGAGGGGAACAGCAGGCAAGACTAGAGAGGTCTGCTTCGCCATGTGGGACCCTCTCCAGCAGGCCGGGATTGAACCCACGTTGCAGAGGCTGCAGACAGCTTTACAGCACTGCGCTCAACTGCCTGCGCCACCAGGGGAGGCCCTACATTTAGAAATATTCTTGAAGGACTGGGGGAACTAAGAGATAAAAGTAGTAAATATCATGTAACCTGGAATTTGACTGACTGCTATGTCCATACCAAGCTTAGCTGAATGTAGCCATTATTATGCAGCACAACTGTTACCTCTTTAAAGACTGCCTTTCATGAGTCTATATCCTGCCAGGATTTGAGGATGACTGAGAAAGTGTTTATTTTTGAGAACTGAAAATATATATTAAGCATTCTGTTATTCTGGAGTTGTTTTCATGGACTCTAGGATCCCTGTGTTTGGAAGAGAACAATTTATTTTGGAACTTTTCATCCTCCTTCCACTGAAAAAGTTTATTAACATTGTTCTGTTTTAGACATCCTCAGTATCAAAAAAAAAAAAAATGCTGCTGTGGGAAAGGTGGAAGGAATAGGTGCTCTTATCTGCTTCTGTGTTAACCAAAACCTGATTACCCCCCAGATCTTGCTCTCGCTTGAGATATAAACATGTATATCCACTACCTCTGGCTCTATTTGTTATTCTCGTATAAGTCAGATTCAGTATGCCCTGCACTCACTGTATTTCCCTGAATATAAGGCTCTTCCTTCTATATTTATATACTGGGCACATAGTACACCACCTTTCCCCTATCAACTGCCCTAGTCAATCATTCTATTTTTTTTTAAAGATTTATTTTTTATTTATACAAGAGCTGGGGTACAGGCCAGAAGCACGGAGGGTGAGAGGATTCACCAGAGACAGAGCGGGGAGCAGAACAGGCAAACAGACTGAAAACAGTGCTGAGGGGAGCAGCGGGTGAGACAGGAGAGGTCTTCCACGTCATGTGGGAATCTCCCTGGCAGGCTGGGAATCGAACCAGCATAGTAGAGGCTGTGGACAGCTTCACGGTGCTGTGCTCAACCTGCTGCGCCACCGGGGAGGCCCCCAGTCAATCATTCTAAACCCCACTCTCTTCCTCAGGCTCCACATCCAACCAGCTACCAAATACTGTTATCATCAACTTTTTAAGTCCCTCCCAAATCTAGTATCACTTATTCATTCTTCAAATATTTAATGAAAGCATCACTTATGTATTCTTCCAGGCCTTTTGCCAGGCCTGGTCCTCAGTCCTGGGGTATTAAAATAAACCTCATATGCTGAAGGAGTAACTTCCTGTGTAACTCTTTATATGTCCATGTTTTCCTTAAGTTCTTTCTTATCTGGATCACATTATTAATCTCTTTACTGTTTGAGCTGTCATTTTCCATCTTCTTCTCCACCCATCTTGCCTATGACCCCAGAATGAATTTTTACAATTGAAACATTCTTAAAGTCTTTCAGTAGTTACACACAGCCTTCCATGCAGTCTAAATGCTTTGCCATGACATGTGGGATACATCGTGTCTGATTGCTTCCAGCCTCTACCTATCCCCTTCAGATTAACATACCCCCTTCTACAAAACCTTTCACCTGTCTTATATACATATTGCTCCCACTAATTCTAACACCTCTCCCCATCTCACACTTCTGCTTAACCCCCTTTATGTTTCAAAACACTATAGAAAGGAATTTCCTTCTCTGGAAACTCCTCTCCCATGCCTGGGGCTCCTTCATGATTCTCAGTTCCCACAATACCTAGTGCATACCTTTTTCATCATATCACAGCACTTATCAGACTAATACGCAAATGCACTATCTCCTCCATTCACTTCCTTGAGGGCAGGGAGAGGCTCAGGTTCAGTGCACATTTTCACTGCCAGGCCCTGGATCTGGAACATGGTAATCCCTCAGTACCTACTAGAATGGACAAGTGCTTACTTTGAAACTTTGAATTAATATACTATCTACATCATGAAGCTCAAAAGAACATTTTTGCTGTTTAAAACTTCTATTTTATCTGCGCTGTACCTGAGACTAGATTCTGCTTTATACATGCAACTACTAGAGTAATAATCCAGTTTTCTTTGAATACTACTTTAAGCCATTAAACAAAGACTGAGGTTATAGAGGTGACTGGAGAACTCCAGCCAGGAGGAGTTCATCTAGTCTTTCAAGTCTCCATAGCAAGTTCAACTTTTTTTTTTTTTTTTTTTATTAACTAGGTATACCAGGTGTAGACTTTGGAATAATTTTAGGAAAATGGGCCTCCCTGGTGGCGTAGGTGGTTGACCACAGCGCTGTGAAAGCTGTCCACAGCCTCTGTAGTGCCGGTTCGATCCCCGCCGGCCTCAGAGTAACCCACACGGCGAGCAGACCTCTCCTGTCTCGCCCGCTGCTTCTCTCAGCAGTGTATTTCATCAGTCTGCTTGTTCTGTTCCCCGCTCTCACCCTCCCGCGCATCTGGCCTATACCCCAGCTCTTGTATAAATAAAATGAATCTTTAAAAAAAAAAATTTTAGGAAAATGTGTAAGTATAACCACGATCTCAATGCTCCACTAGGCAGTATCCTAAAAGGAAGAGTCTACTACACAAAGTGCTGATTTTCTTGGGGCAGTGTTTTCGTTATAGTGGGATTATAAGAAAAAAAAGTATTTGCATCTCACACAGGTCCCTGTGAGTTCAAAGTAACAGGATGAACAGCTTTTTAACATCTGTCAAAGAGTAAATCTACTGAAAGAGAAAAACCTCTGCATGGCTCTTGGATAATCTAATAGTTTAAAAGATAGACTTAAAACCATAGGTTGGTTCCCATACCATCCCTTATCTGCCATGTACCAGAGGATAATAAAATAACTTATTACAAAATATCTCCCACTGCTAGTTACATGCCAGTACTGCCAGTGCACTGGAAGCATTTAGCCAGGTGTAAGCTGAATAATGCATTTAGATGGTGCACAGCAAGTATTACAGAGTTGTGCCCATAAGATAAACTTCTGTACCTATTAACACTTAATAACAGAGATCTGTTTACACAGGATTACTCTGGCTTTCAGGTCCAAGCTAAACAAGTTTTGAGGAAATACTCCAGGGAGAAATGAGTTTTGGATTTAGTAGGAATCCTATGTTTTGGTTGTAACAAGAGTGGTATTCTTGTTATATTCTCTTCTCTAGATAGATTCATCCAGGATGATTGTATTTCAGGTGTTAAGAGACTGACTTTCCTAAACTATTATTAGCAAAATAAAAGGTCTAACTTTCTGATATGCTTCCATACTAAATATGCTATAGTGCCAAGAATCCGTTGGCAAAGGAGGTTGTGATGCAGTGATGTGACATACCAAAGACGGGAGACCATTATTTTTTACTTTTCCATACGCTTTATTGCCAACAGTTTGAAATGGTCAACATAAAAAAAAAATTGATAATAAATACTGCTCTTTGGGCTGTAATAAATAAAAAGTTTATTAACAAGGAATGCACTTTTCCAGCCACAAGTATCTTCAAAAATTAAGCAAAAAAAAAAAAAAATTATATATGGCCATAGTTCACAGTTAAGCAGCCAAAAGCTGCTTTAATTACAGCCTTTAAACAACATGGGAGCTTCCTCCCTTCTCCCTCCCCTTCAGGAAGTTTATTCACAGTTCCAAGTCCTCTGTCTGAAATGCTCTCAACAGAGAGAAGTTAAGAGTCTATGCACCTTTCTGCGTAATTGTCTGAAAAACCCTTTAAAACAGGTACGTCAGGAAAACTGCATTCTGGTTCACTCTTGGATTATCCAAAGTCACGAACTGTATGCCTCAGCCTGGTCTGGCTCCACTCAGTCCAGCAGGCCACAAAGGAATTGTTTTCGTACCACCACCTGCCCTTCTTCTTCAACATGCTATAGATCGTTCTACTGGCTTCCCTGTAGATCTCACAGTGGAAAAGAGGAGTCCCATAGGGTCCGTTCAAGTCTTTTAGTTACATCTCTGTAACAGCATATTCAGAGCATATTCCATTCGATGTTTTAATTCTAGTGAACAGCCAGACATCAACAGAGTTGTCAGCCTGAATGTCGTAGATATTCTGTCCTCATTGATGTAAGTGAGAAGGTATTCTTCATTTTGGCTACAGATGATTATTTTCGTATGATCATGGTAGAAATTCACCTTTAAAAAGTAAACGGAGATATTAGATGGCTACAAATGTTAAAGAATTAGAAATTTTAGTCAATAATTAAACTCGTTAGGTAGAAACCATTTTTTAGGACCTAAAGATGCACTTTCTGAAAGGGTTCACTTACTTGAAAAGTGCCATCATTGAAGAGCATCATTAAGGCCTTATCAGATTTTAGCCACTGAAGGAGGTAGAGCCGAGGTCTTCGAATGTCAGTAACACTAGGCAGATCTCCACCCTGAAAGATATTCGAAGTGTTAGTTCCTATTAAGATTTTTGCGATGTGAACTCAATTCTTCTAAGCAAATGCCTCACACTTAAGGAAGCATCAAAATGCTAGTTTTCTACCCCCACCTCACAGAGGTTCTGACTCAGAAAATCTAGCGTAGGACATGAGCATCTGTGCTTCTAACAAGCTCCAAGTGTACACAGATGCTTCTGGGCTCTCAACAAGGCTTCAAATACCACTGCTCCAAAGTCACAGTACTTACATCCATGAGGTTCTCCTCCATGTAATGAGAGAAGTATTTCAGCACCGTCACTTGACTAATAAATTGTTCAGGGGCATCCGTTGCCGGGAAAACAGAACATTGGCCAAGTTCTGCATAATAGTGAACTGTTCTAAAAAACAGGACAATAAAAGAAAAAAAAAATAGAAGAAGTTAGTCATCATTTTCAGGATTCTCTAGCACAAGACTAAAGAACTGACAGGATTTCATCAGTTGGATACTTACTTTTTGTCCGGAAGGAGGCTCATGTGAGCACCGTTGTTGAAAAGGACACCTACAGTGTGGTCAGAGAGCTGGTACCCAAAGCCATATTTGTTAGAGTAATCGACCCATTTGGTAACCCACTGAAAGGAAGTGCTCAGCTGCTCTTTGGGAATGCAGTCAGCTTCAGGCATGTTCTCTAGACAGCCTCGAAGGACTCTTGCCACTGTATCTGCAACACTTCCCATGGTACTGTCTTCAAGGCCTGCAGGTCACAAAAAGTTACAAAATACTTAATAAAATCTGTCTCTGGTAGATGCTAAGCCTTCCCACACTAATTTGAAAGACACAGAACTTAAAATTCTCCTTTTTCCAATTCCTCTGATTCTGCTTCTATGTTAAATCAGGCTACAAAACAAATTGACTTCAATCATTGGCATTTACAGTTTCACCATTTAAAACATGACTGACAACCACTTACATTCACTGCTACTGCTGCAGCTGCCAAGAGTCCCTCTGACTATCATCCGAATGGCATCTCCAATCTGCTGCTTGTTTTCTACTGCAGGTGTGCCAGATCTGGCAACTGTAGTGCTGGGTGGCTGGAGCTCCTAGAAAAGAGAAGTCAAGCAATGAGTCAAGCTTCTAAAATTCATTTAAGGTTGAGATTTTGGGGTTATGTTGAGTTAAGTTCCTGGGAAATCTTATCAAGAAGTAAAGGGCACAAGGACATAAAAGATACTGTAGTAAATCAACTGCATGCATGGTTTAACTGAAAGACAGAATATCTCCTTTTAAAGGGAAAATTTGAAGTCAATTCAGCATGCTTGAAATGTGATAATCATAGTCCAAGTGATAATTGATGCAGCATGAAAGCGATGTAAAGTGTTTGTGTCTATTTTATTTATTTCCAGTATACCTCATCTGTCCTGTGTTTGCTGGGTTGCTGAGTTATCGAAGTCTTTTTCAAATCATGCCTAAGCTTGTAAATGTCTTCATCTTCTTTAGACACTTTATCTGTAAATCAAGGAAAAGAATTATGAGCATTATTTAGCCTGACAAGATAGGAACAGAGCTAGTCATATTTCCTCCTTTTGCATTAATAACTAGCTTATAAGCAACAAAGGCAAAAACAGTGTTTTGATTTATCATTGACATCTGCTGCAATATGCAAACAGCACTCTTTAACATACATGAAATAAAAAGCTATCAATCACAATTTGCAGTGTGGGATTTTAGGCTATATAAAAAGGTCAAGTGTACATAAGCATACCTGCTAAGTTATGTTACTATAAAAATATTTTAATTCACTTAAAATTTAATATAATATTGGTTACATAAGAGAGCGAGAACTTTTAATACTTACTATGTGTGTCAATATATCTTGCTTTGTCTTTTTTGCCACCAAAAAGAGCAGCAGCTGCTTTCTTAAAGAAATTCTTAGCTGGACTTGATAGGTGGAAATCTGGAACTGTATGACAACAGCTAGAAGAAAGTCTGTCTGGAGTGAAGCCCTATGAAATAGCAGAAGACTTTCAATAACTGGCTAGGGAAATGGGACTAATAACATGTAATAAAAAGACACAAGAAACACACAAACCTGCAAAAAAAATTCATGCCGAATGATGTCATCCAAACTGGGACGATCCTCTGGATTTTTGGACAACATGCTAGCTATTAGGTGCTTAGCGGGAGCCAGCAATGACGATGGCATTGTATACCTTGCTTCTCTAATGCACCTGTAGGTTTCTTTCAGATTTGTGGTTTCAAATGGGGGTCTTCCTAATAACATTGTATACCTGCATACAAGAAAACATTTTTTTTAGGAATGGTCCAGTGTTAAAATCTAAATCCAAATTTTCTTTCGGATCACTTGGTGCATTTACTTACATTACACAGCCTAAGGCCCAAATGTCCGATTCACAGCCATGTCCTTGTTTGTTGAGGACTTCAGGAGAGAGATAATTTGGGGTACCACATATTGTTCTGGAAATACAAAATAGGAAGATCTTATTCTATTGTTCAAACTTAGTTTGCTGGACAAAAAAATCTTGAAAGTACTATGTTGAATTTCTATTTGGATTCATCTGACTCTTGATTTTTGGCATTTGGACAACTGACATTTGACCATGTGACCTGGTAATTTTTTTTAACCCGTTAGGAGTTCTCAGAACTCATGACAATGTTTTCAACAGAGACCAGGTACAGCATGGCCTTTTTATACATTTTAGGCAAAGATCAGACAGATTTCTTTCATAATCACCATGTAGGCATAAGGTACTTGTGTCTGGTCCACAGAAGGCACTTAATGTTTCCTTAAATTAACAGTATTGTGGTTTATAGATCAACCAACATTTTATTATCCGCTAAGCTTCTTGAAACATTAATTGGAAAGTAATAAAGGCACATTTGATCTCCAAGAAACACTACTAGGGTATTCATTTCTGGCTCTTACCTCCTTCTGTGTTCCAAGGGTTCCAGCCTGGCTGCCAAACCAAAGTCCCCAACTTTCAGTTCCATAGCCTCATTAATAAAAAAGTTCCCTAGAGGACAAATAAAACAAAATCTGAATTACTATGAAAAGGCATTCTAACCAAGTGCATACACATTCACTTTGGAAGCACAGAGCCGGTTGTTTAATATTAAAGTTACCCATTCAAAAGCAAGATTGCATCAGCTAGATCCCAGTTAACAACACTAACAGATTAAAAAGGGTGAGAGAAAAGAAAAGCCCCCCCCTCCCCACCCAACACCAAAGTGAGCATTTGGAGTACAGGGCTTACCTAGTTTAAGATCTCTGTGCAAGATTTCTTGTTCATGAAGGTACTTGAGTCCAGACACAATCTGCCTGAGGTAGTATCGGACTTCTGGCTCCGTCAACACCTTTCTTGCTTTCAAGATATGAGCCATGGACTATGTAAAGAAGGAAAAAAAGAGAATGCGTCAAACAAAAAAATCAACGGTTTCCTTTTGCAGAAAGAGTGACGAAAGTTAATGTTGCCTTAGTACAGCTCCTCAACTAAAATACCAAATAAACCACAATTTGAATACCAACTGGGTTTGACAGAAATAGATGTACTGAGAAGTTAATGCTTACCCGTCTACTGCAGTATTCCAAGAGAATGTAAATGTTTTCTTTGTCCTCAAAGTAGTGGTAAAACTGCACTACATGCTTATGATGAAGAATTCTGTGAAGCTCTATTTCTTTGTCAATCTAAAAGAAAAGCAGCATAAACCTTATTAGCCTCTCTTCACCTCTGAGGAGCAGTTGCTTACACATGCAAAAGACATTTTCCTGACAGGGAAGGGCTATCCCTGCACACAAAGAAAATACTTTACTCAACAGTCATACACACCTTTTCCCTTTGATGTGGTTTAGCTACTCTGCTATGAGGAATAATTTTTGCAGCATAGACTTTGTTGTTTGTCAAATCTGTCATCTCGTAACATTTTGCAAAGCCACCCTGAAAGGAAACAAAGCCGAGAAGGGAATTGAGTATGGCAGAAAAATGGACAGCAGGTATTTTAAAATAAGGAAAAATACAAGGAGACAGAGGGATGCAGTTTACTTTTTAAAAGCTCCTCGAGGAAGGGAAAATCATTCCTGAAAACAGCAGTTTGCAAGAATTTTCCTTTCTCCCTATACAAAGAGGAGCTTTATGGGGGTGGGGGTGGGGGTGGGGGGTAGGTTGGGTTGACGAGAAATAATGTGTGAAGAGACTTGTCAAAAATGTTTCCAGGGTGGAGGTAGAGGGAGCTAGGTCTGGTACAGAAAGCCCCTGCTTTTCTGGCCTCATGATCAATGTCTTTTAGCTGCAAGAGGCATCAGAGCCGGCTCAGGAGGTAGTGTCAATTCCGTCGCTGTCAGCGCACAAAAGGCAGAGGAGGGCAGGTGAGCAGCCCACGTCGCGCCGGGGCTGGAACCCCAGAAGCTGTGGGCGCGGGGGCTCCGCATCCAGCGCGGCTCGGGGGGCCGCCCGGTCAGACCTCCCTCCCTCCTGGCAGCCAGGCGCCCGCCGCTCGTCACCTTTCCCAGCACTTTGCCCCGGCAGTAGCGCTTCCCCGTCGTGGGGTCGACGATAATCCGTGAGATCTCGGCGCCCGAGTGCGAGTGGTGGTGGTGGTGGTGAGGGGCCGCGGGCTGCACCGGCGCCTGGGGCTGCGGCGCCTGCGGTTCCTCCGGGGTCTGCTGCGGTCGCTTCTTCTTCGAGTCTCCGCCGCAAGCCTTGCCCAGCGCCTGCTCGCACATCTTGGTGCCGGCGGCCGGCTGGTAGGTGATAGTCCGCAAGAGCTCCATCGTCGCCCCGCCGCCTGCCGCCACCCCCGAGGCGCGGACGCGCGTCCGAGCCGGCCCTAGTCCGTGAGCCGCCGCCGCCCGCCGCCCGAGCCCGACGCCTTCATCCACTTGTGCGAGTGCGAACGCCCGGCGAAGTCTTATAAATGGGCCGGGAAGGGGGCGGAGAATGAAACGGGATGAGACGTCACCGGTGACGCCCCGCCCACCGGCCGCCCGAGCGCGCGGGGCCGGCCCGAGGTCACGACGGGTGGCGAGCGCCGTGGGCCCTGGCGCGGGGCGGCCGCCCGGGCCGGGCTCCGGGAGCTGGGGGCGCTCGCCGCGACGGGGGGGGGGGCAGCCGAAGGGCCGGGCGGTGTCCCGGCCGCCACGCCGTCTCCGGACGCTCGGCAGTTCGGGGTTTGAAATAGAAACGCGAGGACCGCCGTCGGGCCCGCCCTCCCGCCGGGCGCGCGGCGTGCGGAGCCTGCCGGCGCGTGCTGGACGCCCGGCCCATCCCCCGCGCGGCCCGGCCTGGCCGCCCCGCAGCCTCCCGCCTCCGGGGCCATGGTGTGCGCGTGTGCCCCGAGTTCTTGGCGTGGGAACGTGGGGCCCCGCCCCGGCCACCCGGAGGGCTTCCGAGCCGCGGCTGCCCGCCCTGCTGCCCACTCGGTGCTGCTCCCGCACGTTTTTACCCCATTAGCTGCCGTCTGGTGGCGGGCACGCCGGGGAGGCCGTGCCCGAGCTTAGACGCCAAGAGTCGGATGTTCCCAGCCCACTGTGGCTTCTGAATGCGGAGTCAGGCTCGCGGCCCCGGGCCCGAGTCCTCTTAGCCAGCGGGGGCCTCACCCATCACCCCAGAGCGGGCTTCGGGGCCTCGGTCGGAGGTCAGGCCCTTAACCTTGGAGAGGGAGGACGAAAGGCTTCGAGTTGCTGAAAACCAGAAAACAAGGGCGCCATCTCATGGAATGTTCCAGAAGCCCAGCCGTCTCCGTGGCAGAGGTTAAGGGCGGTGTGGGCCATTGACAGCGGCGTGAAAAGCCCTCATGCTGCTGAATAGGGTTTTACCATCGATATCGCCTCCCACTTCATATTGCCAATGGATTTTGCAGAATGCGTCCTTCTTGTTGCTCATTAAGCCTCGTGGCTGGGAGAATCAATCCAAAGCTTTCTAAGGTGAGGGGATTGGTAGGATCAAGGGAGGACCGCAGGCAAGTGAGCCAAAATGTTATTTAGTTTCTTAATTCCAGATTTTACTATTCAGTTCTGCCAGCCTAGAAACACCATTTTACCTTGTTCTGACAGCAATAGTGTGACATTTATTGAACACGTGCGAGGCATCAGGTTTAGTATTTTTAAGTGCCTCCTTTAATCCTACAGTAATTCCAAGTGGAAAAGACATCACCGTTTTTCAGATGAAGAAACTGGAGCTTAGAGAATTCAAGTATTTTTGACAAAAGGAATTAGACAGTTTTTTGATACTAAGCCCCATTACTATTTTGTATAACAAATTAATCCACTGTCAAGTTAGGTATGCAGGGTTTCAAAAAAGCACTTACAAGACATCCTTTCTCATACTTTGAATAAAATGTAGAAAGACTTCATGTGACATTACATAATAGAAAGGGAATGTTTTCTCTTATTTATTTTTAACAAATCCGGGCATGCTTGGGCATGTTTCTCATAAGTGAAAGTAGACTTTACTCCAAGATTATACATACTAAAATACTGGGTGGCCTGGGGTGGAAATAAAGAATTACATAACCTGTCCCTTTATTCAGCAAACCTGAGAATGACCTTTGCTTTCCAGATTTATGCAAACCTTTTCATTAGCCTATACTAGGCTTGCTAGTTCAGAAATGCTACCTTCAATTTCTAGAGCTAACTTTATGCCATGTCTTTATTTATTGGTTGATATTGAAATAAAAGTTTTTGGCCTTCTAAGCTATGTTTTTGGCCATCTTCTTGATACATATATTTTTTTGGACCGTGAAGAATACCGTGGATTTTTTCCATTGTTATTTCGGTTCTTTGATTATTTCATACTTTTGTTTATAATTTTACCTAGGGCACGTCAGCATTTGATAGACTACTGAACACTCGAAATGAAGCACAGGTCTACCTTCCCAAACATGCAGGTATTTAAAAATATCAACTCTTAAGTGCTAAATTGTCTTCTTTCCAACTGTGAAAATCTGATTTTTTAGTTTGTGCTGCCACCATGTGGATAGAACCAAAATTGTAGTCCAGAAAACAAAAAAGGAAATAAATGTACCTCCCAGTAGAGATGAATCTTTAATTACAAAATATTTATTTGTAGTTCTATATACTTAATGCACGTAAAATTAAAATAACAATAAGATTTTGGATTTACTTGAAAAACATGAAAGTGTGTAAAAGAAGAAAGGAAAATCTCCCAGCTGTCAGGATATAATGAAGCTATAGCAATCAAGAAAGCTCACAGGGATAGATTGACCAACAGAATATGCTAGAAATAGATCATCATACACATATGAAACTTTGATATATGACAGAGGAGGCATAATAAATGAGGAATGGAGGACCTAATATTCACTACCACAGAGTTAACATTTTCTTGTGATGGGAACTTCTATGATTTACTTTCCTTGCAACTTTTACATATATGATACAGTTTTAGTTATAGTCAACATGTTGTACATTACATCTCTGAACTAATTTATCTTAAAACTGGAAGTTTGTGTCATTTGATCACTCATTTCATTAAATCCCACCTCCCACCTCTAGCATCCACCACTAAGAGTTCACTTTTATTTTTAAATCCATATATAAGTGAGGTCATAGAGTATTTGTTTTTCTCTGACTTACTTCACTTAGTTTAATGCCATTAAAGCCCATCCTTGCTGCAATGGCAGGCTTTCCTTTGCTTTAATGATGGAATAGTAATTACATAGATACACACCACATTTTCTTATGCATTCATTTGTCTATGAACACTTTTGTTATTTTAATGTCTTGGCCATTGTGAATAATGCCACACTGAACTTAGGAGTGCATATGTATCTTTAAGTTAGTGCTTTCATTTCCTTTGAATAAATATCCAGAAGTGGAATTGCTGGATCATATGGTAGTTCAATTTTTAATATTTTGAGGAACCTCAGCACTATTTTCCATAGTGGTTATACCAATTTACAGTCTCAACAACAGTGAATAAGTATTCCTTTTTCTCCAGAACCTTGCCAACACTTATTATTTCTTGTCTTTTGGATGGAAGCTATTCTAAGTGGTGTGATGCAATAATGGCTCACTATAATTTTGATTTGCATTTTTTCACTGATGATTAGTGATGTTGAACCCTGCCATGTACTTGTTAGCATTTTTTATGGTTCTTTGGAGCAGTATCTTTTCAGATCCTCTGCTCACTTATTAATTTAGTTGGGTATTTTGCTATTGAGTTGTAGAAATGCTATATATGTATTTTAGAGATTAACCCTTCATCAGATATATGACTTGCAAATATTTTCTTCCATTTTATGGGTTACCCTATCATTTTGTTTGTGATTTCCTTTTAGTTTTAGTTTTCTTTTTTAGTTTAGAACCTTTTTAGTTTTATATAGTCCCACTTGTTTATGTTTGCTTTTTTAGTCTTTGTTTTTGCTGTCAGATTCCAAAAAATCATCTCCATGACTGATTTCATGGGGCTTACCCTCTATGTTTTCTTCTAAGAGCTTTATGGTTTCAGGTCTTACATTCAAGTCTTTAGTTTAATTTCTAGTTGATTTTTATGTATGATGTAAAATAGATTGTACATCTTTTATATGTCTGTCTAGTTTTCCCAATGTCATTTATTGAAGAGATTGTTCTTTATATATATCCAAATATATACAATGGAAAAAGATATACAACAAAGAGAAATATTTCTTTGCATGCAAAAATCATTAACTCTGTAGAAGAGAATGATCAATTTGACTGAATTAAAATGAAATTTTACTCATCAAAAACACCTAAGAATAAAAACTCAGATTATAAATGGGTACATGTACAAATTTGTATACGTTTACCAATAAACAATTAGTACAAGAGTACATAAAGGACCTCTACAAATCGATAATTGAAATGAATCAACGGAAAAATGAGTGAAACATTTCATAGAAAAAGGATTATATATAACTAATAAGTGAGATGAGATTCCCAAATTCATTATCATTCACATGAAAATCAAAACCATTTTAATTGTTTCAATTGATAAGAATTAGGAAGCCTAAGATGTCAAGTGTTGGAGAAGATGTAGATTAATAATTTATTTACGCAATTATGCTGGGAAAGTAGATTTGTCATTCTTACACCATACCTACCACCTAACAGGAGAAATGCTTGCACATGTGTACTAGGAGAAACATACAAGTACAGCAGTGGCAGCTCATTTAGTCTTAGGAAACAAAGCAGACACAAACAAAATGCCCATAAAATAAGAGAATGGATAAATAAATCATACTACATATTATAATAGGATACTACATGATAAGCAATGAATTACAAATATCCATATCAATATTGATCCATTTTAATGTTCAGTTCTAAAAGGCAAATCACAGATTACTCTTTTAATAAAATTCAAGAAAATTTTCAAAATATTTCATAAATACATGCACATATATTGATCTAGAGTACTATTTACAATAACGGGGAAATATTAAAACACAAAATATAGGATAATAGTTACCTTGTGTGGGTGTGGTCAGAAACATAGACGGAAGAACACAGAGGTCACCATGAAATATTAAAATTGATTCAGTTCTTCAGTTAGGTTAGTTCTTCTTTCCCCTAAGAACAGAGCAAGCAGAAGACTGATACATGCAGAGAATTGAAACTCTGTCATGAGCCAAGGAGCATAACAAATCTAATCACGTCTACTTTAAATCCAGGTTAAAAAATAATATTGATTCCTAATAAGCATACGATGTGAGGGAAGTGAAACATATGGGAAGAATAATTTGATATGCAAGCATGTTTCTAATAAGGCTGCAGGGTCCAGGCTGGACCTCATGACTCCAAGTCCAAATAACCTGGTCATCTGCAGCTTCAGTCTGGAAGGTGAAAAAGAGCCCAAACCTTATTTCATATTTACCACAGTATAAGTTGATTGGATATTTGACTTTTCATATCTAACTCTATGAAAAGTGAATAAGTATAAAAGGTTAATTTTAGTATATGAATTTAAATGTCTTTTATGTTCACTTGGCCATTCTTCTTTTGCAAAGGACTAGTAGAAAGGACTAGTACAGCGGTTGAGCGCTGGGCTGTGATACTGCCCGCAGCCTCTGCAGCGCCGGTTTGATCCCCAGCCACCGGCGAGGGTCCCACAAAAAAAAAAAAAAAAAAAGATTTATATTATACAGCCATTGAAATGCTCAGCAAAAATTCTTACTCATTCACTCATCTATCTATCTAGTTAATCTTCTATCTACTTTCTGAACTTGGTAATAGTGTTTGAGCACGTTTTCCCATAGCCACCATACCACAAACTGCAGCAGCTAATTATTGTGAGTTTACATCTCCCTCTACTGGTACAAAATGATAGTGCCAATCAATCCTGAAAGTCAAGGTTGTTTGAAATGCAACTGTCCTTTTAAGTGATCCCCAAGTTATTATGTCAAAATAAAAAAGTAATCTCACTTTTGAATCTATCTTGAAAGGGCACAATTATTTTCTAAAGTTAATTTATTTTAAATTCTAATTTAAAAACCCAAAACCAAGTGAAAGATGTTTTAACTTTCTTGAAAATGAAAATGTTTTCTAAGTATTAATATAAAAAAATTGGGCCTCCCTGGTGGCACAGGGGCGTAAGCACCTCACTATGAAGCAATCCACAGCCTCTGCAGCACGAGTTCAATCCCTGGCTGGCCAGGGAGAAACCCACTTGGCGAGGCAGACCTCTCTTGTCTCACCCACCGCTGCTCCCCTCAGCAGTGTATTTCAGTCAGTCTGCCTGTTCTGTTCCCCGCTCTGTCTCTGATGGTCCTCACACCCCTTGCCTCTCTGGCCTATACTCCAGCTCTTGTATGCATAAATAAAAAAAATCTTTAAAAAATCAATAATATAAAAAAATAATAAAAATGACATAATGATTTTTAATTTAAAATAATTAAAGATTTTAAAATAATTTAAAATTTAAATAACTTTTTAAAGAATGTCTTCCTCTCTTCCTCTTCTGAAGTCTTGAAGTTTGTCTTCTACACATGTACTTCTGAGTTTTCTGTTCATTTAAAATCATCTCTTCAAACATATGCTTGAAAAACAATAGAGGTGCGACACACCTCTCATGCCATGGGTTTGAGATCCTGTTTTACTATTTTAAGAATATTTGCAAAAACTGGTCAACTATTGTTCATTAACCTTGAAAAAACATTTTATTGGGAAATCTATGGGTGCATCAAGTAGGAAATAAAAAGGCAGACATTTGAAAGTCTCTAGATTGAAGGCTTCCCACTAGAACCTTCAATACAACACAAAGACATGAAGATTATTAGAACTATTCCAATACTGCTTTTAATACAGAAGAGTTAAAATTACTAAACTTACAAATGTAAAGTACACCAGAGGTTTGAATGTTTTATTACAACCTTTGATGAGAAAGAAAGAGTGGACTGTATAAAATGAGGTTAAGGGCCTGTTTTCCTATTAAGGATGTTAAGTGAGGAGTTAATTTATCTCTGCCTTGAAAAACAAAGGGTACTTAGCATACAAAGATAGAGTGCAGGCCAGCTCTTTCGATGAATGGCTGTGCCATCCCCTGATTGCCCTCTTGGGTGACTGCTATAACCCCAGGGACTTCAGCTAAGGAGTTTCATTAATATCACAAAGGAAAGAATTCTTAACAAAGCCTCCCTATAAAGCCTCTTCCTTGAGGCAGGAATAGCTTTAACTGAAGTTTGCTAAAAATGCTTCACAAACTTGTCTTTGCCTTAACCATCAAAGACTGACCTTACATTCTTTAATGTAATGTTAGATTCAGATCTAAAAAGTGCTAACTCACACGGAGCAGAGAGATTTCATTTAAGACTCAAGTTAAATGAATTTAAATGTGAATTTGTTGGGCAGGGGTCTATATTACAACAATATAGGCATACAACTCAGGTAGCAATAATAGAAGGGCATGAGTCACTAAGGAAATCCTAGAGACCTGGGCAGATGACAAAATCTGGAGAGACCCTTACAGGGGTCAGTTTTGGGGCAGGAGTTGACTGCTTCTCACAGAGAAAATCTTAGTTGGTTTTTGCAAAAATCTGGAGAAAGCTGGGCCACCCTGGTGGCGCAAGGGGTTAAGACGCCACCTATGAAGCTATCCGCAGCCACTGCAGCACAAGTTTTATCCACGGCCAGGGAGCTACCCACATGGCGCAGCAGACCTCTCCTGACTAGCCCGCTGCTCCCCTCAGCAGTGTGTATCAGTTAGTCTGCCTGTTCTGTACCCCACTCTGTCTCTGGTGAGTCCTCTTGATACCGGAATTGTCAGGCGTAGTCTCCCAGCGAGGAACGGATCCCAGGCTGCAGGGGCAGCGCTGAGTCCCAGCCAATAGACCACCACGGGTTGGTGTCTCACAAAGCCGCAGCAGGAACTTCGCAGACGCTCAGGCAAGCAAGCGAGAAGAGGCAGGTTTGTTTAGAGGAAGAAAAAGTTTATTGAGGAGAAAAGGAACAGAAATAAAGTGGGACTCCCACGCCATGAAACCAGACCAGGGAGGGGCAAGGAAGCCAAAGTGGAGTCATGTCTCAGGGAATATATACCTTCTTTCCCTCATTATTCTAAAGCTCCACCAGTCTCTTTGTGATTGGTTAGTTCTCGGCTGTCTCACTTAATCTGCTACTGAGCGGGGGATCTTCACATTCCTTATCTAGCAGGTTTGTCTTTCCCCATTTGTTGTACCTTCCCCCTTGTTTGATATATCTTTATGGCCCTGTCTCCCAGATGAGTACCCCTGCATTTTAGGAAAGAGAAAGTCAAACATCAGCTATTGAAGAAAAACAGGCCGCCACCCACCAGTCTCAGTGCTGACCCATTCTCATCTCCCCCTTGCATAAATATCCCTGTGCTCTGACAAAGGGGAGGATGGTGATCCTACCAGACAAGAGTCTGCTGCCCTCCTAATTTGTCCATAAATTAAACCACTCTCCCTTTCCCCAAACTCCACCTCCCTTTATCACCTGAGGGAAACCAAGGCCAGTGTTAACAATGTTGTCCTTGGTCCTGGGATATTTGTTTTTCCCAGTGGAATTAGTTACATTCCTCTAGTTGTCCTTATCTCTGAAGCCTTCCTAAACTCTTCAGAGGTCCCTTCCAGCATTATCCCTAAAACTGCCTAATTACCCTAACTTGCCCTATGTCTCACTCTCACCCCCACACACCTCTGGCCTGTACCCCAGTTTTTGTATGCATAAATATATAAATCTTAAAAAAAAAAAAAAAGGTCTGGAGAGAGCTTATCAGACCAAGGTCATGGGGTCCAGAAGTGCTCAAATTGGCTTATTTCAGCTCCTATATTTACACTACTTATAAGGGCTATATTATCAGGACCACTTTGGGCATCACATCTTGAAACAGCAGGTCTCTTAACTGTCCTTGCTTTTCACTTGTCTACTTGCTACATGACATGGAGAGGGGCACCCCAGGGCCCTAAGCCTGCCTGCTCTAAATAGGTTCTGCCATCTGCCACATCAAGTCAAAACACACTCTAGTGTGTAAAACCTTTAATGGAAGCAAACTTTAATACAATTAGTGTGCAATACAGAAAAGGGGAAGAATCAAGTTTCCAAATCAAGCATCCAAAGTTACCCATCCCCTCGTGGGTAAGTGCCCAGACAAATAGGGTTGGCTTAAAGCAGGGTCACTGAGGCCCTAAAGCCTAAAGCACCTTCTGGTAGGTCCCACAGGACAGGTACAGAGGGGCCAGACAAGTCTGGAAGAAAAATATCAAAATCAAGATAAAGTTTGCTATTGTTAACCTCCCTACAGGTCTCTCCCCCACTTCTGTTTCAAGTGTCTCCTTCCAAGTCCCTGGTACTGTTACAGGGCAAACCCCGATATAAAATGGGGTTGCCTGACTGTGGGTCCTCACCCGTGCGCTTAAAGGGGACTTATTAATGCTAAACTGCAGACATACATAACACGTTGATAAAAGGTTTATTTACAAGGGAAGGGGAAATGGGGAAATGAATAACTCAGGGAAAAAAGGGGGAGATAAGTTCATAAATGCATCCTACCCATTCCGCTCACCTGGAATCCCAATAAACAGCCAAGCTGGCAAAAAAAAAAAAAAAAAAAAAACCTAGTACACCTCACTGGCAAGGCCCTGTGACCCCCCACCCCCACAACATGGCCAGTTAAATACCCAAACCCAAACGAGAGCCTAGTTGCTTAACTCCGCCCTCAGGTCCTCACCACCTTCCCTTTGGTGATCATGGGATTTGTAGTTCCCAGTGACTTAATGGAATGGGGGTGGAGTCCACAAAGCCCATATGGAGTTTGCTTAGGACATCCTTTCCCCCTAACAGTACCAGTCCAAGGCCAAGAAGTAAGCACAGCTGCTTCACATGTCTTTCTCTTTATGGGCCTCCTCCAAGTCTCCTTCTTGCTCTCCTTTCCTTCTTCAGTTTTCTTTCCAGCTTCTCCCTGCTCAGCTCCACCCGCCCTTGGGTGGGGCAGGCTTTTTTCCTGGGACCACCCTGTTACAATGGTTCAAAATTTAGCAGTTGGGTTACATAAAACATGCAAACCTAAATTTTAGAAATGTGAAAAAATCAATGAGAAACATGAGCTATGAGCATTTAAGGTATACAATTAAAGCAGCTAGGTCTCAGCTGGGGCAATTTTTGCCTTCCGCAAGGGAACCTTTAGTAATACCCAAAGACATTTTTGGTTGTCACACTGGGGAGGAAGGGGATACTATTGGCATCTACTAAGTAGACAGCAGGGATACTGCTAAACATCCTAGAATACACAAGAAAACCCTCCACAACAAATAATTACAGATAATTAGCCCAAAATGTCAACAGACTGAGATTGAGAAACTCTGAATTAAAGTAATGCTCAGGGGAAAAATTCTTAGCTTTAAATGTTTATATATCGGGCCTCCCTGGTGGCTCAGAGGTTGAGCGCTGGGTTGCGAAGCTGCCCGCGGCCTCTGCGGCGCCGGTTCGATCCCCGGCTGCTCCCCGGCCACCAGAGGAGGGTCCCACATGGCGCGCAGACCTCTCCTGCCGCCCGCTGCTCCCCTCAGCAGTGTACTTCGGTCCTTCTGCCTGCTCTGCTCCCCGCTCTGGCTCTGGTGAATTCTTTCACCCTCCTGCGCTTCTGACTGTATCCAGTGCATGTATAAAACAAACAAATAAATAAAATAACATGCCTCTAAAAAAAAAATGTTTATATATCAATAAATGAAGAATAATAGATTTACTTAAAAGTAATGGGGGTAAACTGTTAGTCCAGGTTCCACTCTTTCCCTCCAGAAAATTGAGAGACAGGCAGATAAAACATTTATTTTTTAAATAAAATAAACACAGAAGAAATTTAGAGAATAATTGGAACCTACTTTATTCTGTATAAATAACAAAAATCTATGATGATGCACTTTTCTGAGAAAAAAAAATTATCAAGCTTAACACCCCAAAATTTAAAAAGTTAAACAGACCAGTCTCCAAGAAGAGAAACTGTAAAAGAATGACTACTAAAAAACATATCAGGCCTACATAGTTTCATACTGCAATTAAAGTTAAAATAATGTCAAACTTTTTAAAACTGTTCCAGATCATAAACTAAGACAAAAACTTAGAATTTTATTCTTATGAAGCAAGCATAGCATTGACATCAAGGTCTGACAAGATTATACCAAAAAGTCTACAGATAATCTTACTTATGAATATTATGGATTTTAAAATAAGACATCTAACCAACAAAACCTAGCAGTACAATAACAGAATATTGCATCATGATGAATCATCTTTGTTAAGACACCGGTGACTTCCATACAACTGGTCTTTAGGAACCATCATACCCTGGCAGGCAGGTAGTAGGAGAGGAACAAGCACATCAGCAAACTAAGATGTTTAACCGGCAGGGGGCAGCCTTCTCTAGGCTTTTTATCTTACAACACTTTCTCCTGGAGCATACCAGCCCTTAATATCTCTCTCTCTCTCTCTCTCTCTCTCTCTCTCTCACACACAATATACATAATACATATATTTATATCATATTAATATATATTTTCCCTACCTATGATATAGATGTCAAAGATAAACAAAACTGAACGCTAGGTAAAGTGAAAAGGACATATTAAAATCAGTAATATACTATTATAATAGAGAAAGGTGTTCAACATGAACTGAACACAGCTTCCATTTTTACGAAGGCAAGTTAATAGGAAAATGAGGGGCTCGAATGGGCGGTGAGCCAGGTACTAAGTAAAGTTAGAAAAGTGAAAATTTACATAAAGGGCAAAGGGTGGCAGGGCAGATGGGGATGTTCGTCCTTATGAAACCCATCTGAATTTGTTCGGTGGAGCTTGTTGAAGTTAGTCTCCTGTCCCTCACAAACTGGGGTTAGGGGCCTTAACTACAGTTGTTGGCTGGAACAAACAGTAAATGGGTTGGGCAACATTGGGTTTTCTCAGGCAGGTACTTCAAATGAGATAAGGGTCATCCTAGGGGTTTATTCTTGATCTCTTAGAAACTATGGCAGTGTCAATTCAAATCTTTTTGGCCAACATTGAGGCCTAGTCTAGAAAGGGCTCCCAGGAGACTAAGTTTGGCTATGAAGAAAATCTTTGTCACGGGGAGGGTATTTATGCTGGTTTTATTGACAAAAGTGTAATTCCACTATGCCCATATACCAATAGAACCTTGTTAGTACTTCTCAGTGACTTAATGACAATAATTCTGCTTTGGAACAGCTTTGCGATCTCAGTAGAATTTGTGCATTAACTCTAGAAATAGATATCTCTGTTCTGAGGAAACAATCTTGTTCCTAGATTTTCCCCTGTAAATAATCTTTGGGAACTGAAGTGGCCACTTATATTTCTTCTGCACGGCATACATTAGACTTCTTATAGTCAAAATACCATGATATCATTTGGCAAACCATGCCATGTCAGCAGGGGAGAAGTGGTTAGCCTCATTTGTCAGCATGCAAGGCTGGCCCAACCCTGAGAGCACTACATGTCTCTAGCCTACAAAAGTCTTCCAAGGTTAGCTGAAACCTGGCTCAGGCCAATGATGACTTCTGGAACTGTCCAGAAAATAGGCACTCTTGCCTCTATACTATCAGCAGTATATGTATCAAGCCTTGTGTTAAGGGGTTTCCACGTGGGAGAGCCTACAGTGGAAAGAGTTAACCAAGAGAAGGTGCCAAAACTGATGATGAGCTTTTACATACAGTCACTTTAGGTTTATTTTATTATTATTTGTATTTATTATGATGGAATATTTTAGATGTTCAAAAAGGTGTGAAAGCTAATATAATGAGCATCATGTTCCTACCTGTACACGCAAGGCAGTTTAAGAAATAAGTGATTACAAAGAAATTAAACCCATGGACTCTTCAGTTATATAGGTCAATAAATCCATTTGTTTAGGTCAGTTTGAGTTATTGCTCTGACCTTAGCAACTAAGGAGCTCTGATAGAATGTAGACATATCAATAAAGCCTGGCCTAAGATGGTATAAAGATAAATATAGGGCTTCTCTGGTGGCACAGGGGTTAAGTCTCAGCACCATGAAACTATCAGCAGCCACTGCAGCACAGGTTTTTGATCCCCGGCCAGGGAGCTACCCACATGGCACAGCAGACATCTCCTGTCTCTCCTGCTGCTCCGCTCAGCAGTGTATTTCAGTGAATCTGCCTGTTCTGCTCCCTACTCTGTCCCTGGTAAATCCTCTCACCCCCTGCATCTTTAGCCTGCACCCCAGCTCTTGTATGAATAATAAAATAAACCTTTAAAAAAATATCCATAGCCAAAGGCCCAACCACAGTCAGTAGCCCTGAAGGACAGTCCCCCCACCCCACCCCCCCAAAAAAAAAGATATACATAGGTACATAGGTACATACATACATATAAGCAATTTAACAGTAACAATTTGGGTTTCACGTAATGGATCCTATTCCAGTTGATTTTGCATCTTTTTTTAAAAAATAGTTTTAGGTTCCTAACAAAATCAAGGGATAGTACCCTGGAAACAACCCAAATGCCCAAAAATAGATGACTGGATCAAGAAGATGTGGCATATATACACAATGGAATATTATTCCGCAATCAAAAAAGATAAACTCATTGCCATTTGCAGCATCGTGGATAGAACTAGAAGGAATTATGCTCAGTGAAATAAGCCAGAAGGAAAAAGAAAAATATCGGATGGTTTCACTTATAGTAGGAATATAGGGGAACCAAATAAGACATCAGTGTAAAAAAATAATAACAGTACAAAACACAACAAAGCAAAAATAGACAATTATAAATCAGAGACATCCTGCAGGGGAGGAGGAGGGAGAGCGATCAGAGGGTGGAAGGGAGGAAGGGAGGAGCACAGGGGACTGAGGTGATGGTGCACAGGTGCATTGATGAAGGAAACACTATGGGGACTATACCTGATGGGGTGGGGGAAGCAAATATTGTTTAAAAATGAACAATGATGTAAATTTTTTTAAAAAAAATCAATATTAAGAAAAAAGGAATTTTGGGCCTCCCCTGGTGGTGCAGGTGGTTGAGCACTGCGCTGTGAAGCTGTCCACAGCCTCTGCAGCACCAGTTTGATCCCAGCCAGCCAGCGAGGGTCCCACATGGCGTGGCAGACCTCTCCTGTCTCTCCCACTGCTCCCCTCAGCAGTGTATTTCGTCAGTCTGCCTGTCCTGCTCCCCGCTCTGTCTCTGGTGAATCCTTTCACCCTCCCACGTATTTGGCCTGTACCTCGGTACTTGTATAAATAAATAAATAAATCTTTAAAAAAAAAGGAATTTCCCACATACCCTTTGCTCCCAAACATGCACAGCCTCCCCAAATATCAGCATTCCTTCCTTGCAGTTCACCCTTGCTGTTGTACATTCCATGGGTTTGCACAAATGCATGATGATATGTATCTACCACTGTGATAGTATACAGAGTGTTTTCACTGTCCTAAAAATCCTCTGTGCTCTGCCTATTCTTTTCCTCCAACTCCCAACCCTTTTCAACCCCTAATCATTTTTTGATCTCCATAGTTTTGCTTTTTCCAGAATGTCATATTATTGCAATTATGTAAAATGTAGCCTTTTTAGATTGGGTTCTTTCACTTATATATATGCATTTAACTTTCTTCCATGTTTTTCTATGATAGCTCCTGAGTGATGACATCCCATTGTCTGTAGCTACTACAGTTTATTTATCTATTCATCTATTGAAAGTCATTTGGCAGTTATGAATGAAGCTGCTATATATATATCCATGTTTTTATGTGGAGCAGAGTAACTTTTTGGGGTACTTACTTTTATAAAAACCAACAAGCTTTTCACCCATTAAGTTTTTTCCCATCAAAATAGTACTGATTTCATTCACTTACAAAAATATGTAAGTTTGGGAATACAGTTTTCACACCGCAGCAAGTGGACTCACCTTCCACCCAAGCTCCTGCCCTGGAACACTAATAATGCACCACTTCTATGCCTTTCTTTCTTCCTCGCCTTCCTAGTAACCACTCTGGTTTTCAGAGAATCTAAGAGTTATTTTTGTTGTGTTTTGCCAGTTTGTTTTCTTTGCTTATTTATATTCCTCAACCAAGAGAAATTATCCAGTAATTGTTTTTCACTTTCTGAGTTAATTCACTTAGCATAATCACCTCAAATCCAGCCATATTGTCCCAGAAGTCACTAGTTATCTTTTACAATAGCTGAATAGGGGGGCCTCCCTGGTGGCGCAAGGGGTTGAGACATAACCTATGAAGCTGTTGGCAGTCACTGCAGCACGATTTTGATCCCTGGCCAGGAGCGGCCCACATGGCACAGCAGACCACTCCTGACTTACCCGCTGATCCCCTCAGCAGTGTATTTCAGTGAATCTGCTGTTCTGCTCCCCACTCTGTCTCTGGTGAGTCCTCTCACCCCCCACACCTCTGGCCTGTACCCCAGCTCTTGTATGCATAAATAAATAAATCTTTAAACAACAACAACAAAAAAAAAAACCCCAAGAGCTGAGTAGTATTCCATTGAGTATATATGCCACAATTTCTTTATTCACCTGTCTACAGTAACCTCCAGTTTGAATCCATGTCTTGGCTATTGTGACTAATGCTGCTAAAAATGTAGGGGTACACAATCTTTTTGCCTTAGTGTTTTCATGTTATACAATAAATACATAGGAGTAGTACTTCTGGAGCATATGGTGTTTCTATTTTTAGTTTTTAAGAAACCTCCATACTGTTTTCCAAAGAGTTCATATCAATTTATATTTCCAACAATAGTAAGTGCTCACTAACACTTGTTTCTCATCTTTTTGATATAGGCCATCCTCACTAGGTAAGATGATCTCTCAATATGGTTTTGATTTCCTTTTCCCTTGTAATAAGTGATGTTGAACCATTTTATTCCATATGTTTCTAGAGCATTACCCTTGTTTACTTGAGACATTAACCATTCTTGCCCCTCACATGAATGCCTTCACTTTTCTGTTCATCTAAAGTTGAAATGACTTCTGAAGTATGTTTTCTACAGGGGAACAATAGGGAGCCTTTTTAGACAAATCCCCTGCCCCACTCAGTCTGTTAGTGTCTGTTATGTTTACTTTACCTTCTACTCTTTATGGGAATAGAGTTAAACAGGCTACCATTCCAGTTTGGGGGGAAAAAAGTGAATCTAAGGCAATTACTGTCCTCTGCCTTCTCTAGTTCCTTGCTCAGTATCAGTGTACAGCTGAGATCATCCAGGATCTGAAAGCAAAGGACTTAGAATAGTATGTTCCTCTGGTGAGCCTGCCTGTCCTCACCAGGTTTGAAATGGTAATAGTGACCATTGTTGTTCATGGGAGAAAGGTGTCTGATATTTACTAGTCTTCTCTTCCAGCCTGACTTGGTAATAGTTTGAAATGGTAATAGTGACCATTGTTGTTCATGGGAGAAAGGTGTCTGATATTTACTAGTCTTCTCTTCCAGCCTGACTACAGTGTGAAGTTTCAAAATATGTATTTAAAAAATTATTAAATGTCATGACATACCTCTTAACATTTACTAAAGACGCCTACAGAATTAAAGAATGACTGACTTGGTGTCTGTTATTAATCCTAATCCACAGTATTATCTCCTTCAAGTGAATTTTAAAAGAATTTTTGAAATAGTTTATCCGTTATCTAACTTGTGAAATTGTGTACACAGTCCAAGATAAGTGGCATACCTGCTATTGGGGTGCTAAATTATGTGGCTATCAATTTTATCCAAAAAGCAGTAAAATTTTTTTCGTATTTTTCATATGGAATAATTACTCACTTTTCCCAATGTCATTTATTTTAATCTGAAGAAATACAAGGGGAAAGAGTGGGGGAAGGAAAGAGAATGTTTGTTTAACTACAGTCCAGTCATGCTTCAAGTCATGTTATCTGATCTGTGTAGCAGTTAGGAAAGGCATATGATGAAAAAAGGGAGTTGGACTAAAAGGAAGTAATACTAAACATCAGAAGAATTTCAAACATCCTCTTCTTAATTCGATGACCCCTTTTATATTGTTCATTTGTTCTTAGTACAACCTCAGGTATCACCCAATCCATTGTTTAACAAATGAAGGAAGCAAGATTAAGAAGTTGTGCTAATTACCCTACATTCCAGAATCATATGTTCTAGGTAACACTGTTTTATGCTTTTATGTTTTTAGGTTGAACATGATTTTTCAGTCACACATTCCTTAAGTTAGTGAGCATGCCAATGAAAGACCATAATCTCAGAAAGTAGAAATGCCCTGCTTTGACTGAGTTGAAAATCAAGTTTTATTCATAAAACTCCTCTTTCTTACCACCAGCCTTATAAAACTCCAGGTTGGGCCTCCCTGGTGGCTCAGCTGGTTGAGTGCCGCGCTGTGAAGCTGTCCGCAGCCTCTGCAGCACAAGTTCAATCCCTGCCGGCGGGCGAGAATCCCACATGGCAGGGCAGACTTCTCCTGCCGCGCCTGCTGCTCCCCTCAGCAGGTCTTAGGTCTGCCTGCCTGTTCTGCTCCCACTCTGTCTCTGGTGAATTCTCTCACCCTCCTGCGCCTCTGACTATATCCCAGTTCTTGTATAAATTAAAAAATAATAATAATAATAATAATCTGGGCCTCCCCGGTGGTGCAGTGGTTGTGTGCTGGGTTGCGAAGCTGCGCACAGCCTCTGCGGTGCCAGTTCGATCTCTGGCCGCCGGGCAAGGGTCCCACATGGCGCGCAGACCTCTCCTGCCGCCCACTGCACCCCTCAGCAGTGTATTTCCTCGGTCTGCCTGTTGTGTTCCCCACTCTGTCTCTGGTGAATTCTCTCACCCTCCTACACTTCTGACTGCACCCACAGTGCTTGTATAAACAAACAAACAAACAAACAAATAAATAAATAAATCTTTAAAAAAAAAAAAAAAACCTTTAAAAAAAAAAATCTTAAAAAAAAAAAAAATCCAAAAAACTCCAGGTTAGGAGACTCCAGATAAAGGTAGAATTCATTTAGTTAAAAGTGTACTTGTAAGTTAATAAAATATCCCTCCACACAAACTAGTAGGTCAATTTACCAAAGGTGGTAATCTGAGTTCACTTATCTAATTATCTCCATTTTCATGATTTTTAAAAGAATCTCTTCTTATTCATTTCCAGTTTTTTAAATTAAGATACACTTTATATAATGCATGTAAATTTTATTTATTTTGTTTAAAGATTTATTTATGCATACAAGAACTGGGGTACTGGCCAGAGGTGCGGGGGATCAGAGTGAAGAATAGAACAGGCAGAATGACTGAAATACACTGCTGAGGGGAGCAGCAGGCAAGACAGGAGAGTCCAGGGATCGAACTCATGCTGTAGAGGCCCCAGATAGTTTCATGGTGCTATGCTTAATCCCTTGCACCACCAGGGAGGCCCCAATGTATGCACATTTTAAATGGACAGCTTAATAAATGATTAGATAGGTACATCTTGTGACCACCACAAATATCAAGACAGAACATTTCTAGCAACAGAAAAGGATCTTCATATACCTCCCAGTCCATAATAATTACCACTCTTCTGAACCCTACCATCATAAGCTTTACATAATTTTGAGAATGGAATAATATACTTTTCTGTATCTAGCCTCTTTAATCCTACATTGTGTTGTGAGATTTCCCCATGCTGTTGTGCATGTTATTAGCGTGTTTACTCATTGCTGTGTAATATTCCAAATGGCTGGATTTACCATGGTCTTTTTGCCAATTGCATTGTTGGTGGACCTTGGAAATGCTTCTAGAGTTTGTTGGGTTTGTTTTTAAAGATTTATTTGTTTATTTATACAAGAACCATGGTACAGGTCAGATTCGTGGGAGGGTGAGAGGATTTACCAGAGACAGAGTAGGGAACAGAACAGGCAGACTGACTGAAATACACTGCTGAGGGAAGCAGCGGGCAAGACAGGAGAGGTCTGCTGCGCCATGTGGGACCCTCGCTGGCGGGCCTGGATGGAACCTGCACCGCAGAGGCTGCGGACAGCTTCATAGCGCGGCACTTAACTGCCTGCGCCACCACGGGAGGCCCGCTTCTAGAGTTTTGGAATATTATGAATAAAAATAAGCAGAAACAGTGATGCTTTTTGTTGAGTATATTCCTAAGAATGATAATTCTAGGTCTTTTAAATTTGTTTTTCTATTGGTGCATATTTTTTAAGCTCCGAATCATAATCTAACACAAGTTCTCCAATGAACCACTGCAATGAGCCTATCTTTAGTCCTGACAAGTGTTGCAGGTAGCAGAATTCACAGCTTAAAATGTTCCACCATACAGTAATATCTTTCATGGTCCACTTCTGTGGTATCCCCGGTAAGTTTTATTCTCCCGTTGTCTTCTCTCTAACTTCCTGCCATATGTATTCTGACTTAAAGTGATGAGAGAAAAAAAATATCTAAAAAACTCTTGATAGGGACATCAGAGGACTTTCTTTCCATCTAATCTGTATAGAAATAGAAAAAAGTACTGGGTTCTAAAAAAGGAGACTGGGTTTTCATATCCAAGCTTGATTTCTACTTCCTAGGCTAAAGGCTATAGAGGAAAATCACATTACCTCTCTGACCCTCAAAGGGTTCACCTGTATCAATAGTTCCCAAACCAGGTTACAAATCAAAATCATCTGGGGAGATTTCAGTGTTTTGTTTTTTTTGTTGTTATAAAAATTGTGTATATTAATGGAAAAAGATGAGACAGTGTCAAATGAAAAGCAGCCCCCCCTACCATCTGCCATTCCTCCCATTCCATAAATTATTCAATCTAAATTACACTATAGAATAATAAACTACCTCTTAGACTGTATGCTGCCCAAAATACATAACTATAAAAAGAAAGCAGGAAAAGAAAACCTAAACCTAATTACAAGGCAAAGAAGGAAACTGTAAGAAGTAAAATGTCCATCATTAGCTCCGCCGGGGCCTGACTGAAGATCCTTTCTAGGTCTGACCCGGGTGCCGGGGGCGGGCATGGCTGGGGTTTTGGACCCACGCCCGCAGGGCCCGAGTTGGGGGGCCAGCTCATGCTCCTGAAGACGCTGCAGACCAATCCGTATGTCAGACTTTTTCTTGATGCTATGAAGCACTCTGGTTGCGCTGTTAACAGAGAAAGACACTCTTTTTGGTGAAGATTGTAGTGGAAATGTCAGTGACGGTTTTAATGCCTCAACATCTCAGATTGTCTTGTGCTAGAGTAACATCGGCAGCCAGGCCCACATGAACCGCGTGGTCACCCATGCGCTCAGCAATGCGTTTGACCATTGTTGAGCTCATGTCAACTGGTTCACCGATGTCAAACATCTGGCCTGCTCAGAGGTGTGAGCTGCTAACCTCAGTGGCGACTGCTCACTTATCAATGAAATATTCAGGTTACAGTTTGGATTGAAACAACACCATCACAGGTGAGCGCGCCACAGAGCCATTCTTTCTATCCTGGCTGTTAGGAATGTCAGGAGAGAAGTAAGTAGCTCAAAAGGCTGTGAATGAAGTTTTTGAATCTTGTTTCAATGATCATGAACCTTTTGGAAGGATCCCACATAACAAGGCTTACATAAGATATGCTCACAGAGACTTTCAAAACCATGATCGGTATTACTCAGATATATGAAGACTCTTATATTACAGAGCTTCAGTGATCATGAAGAAAATATGATTCAAAAGTAGACAAATGTATAAAATGTAAGTGATAAATATAAGTTAAAACAAAGAAAATGCCGATTTTAACATTGGATCAGAAATGTATATACCTCTGTAGCTTTCCATTTGCTAAGGCAAACAAATGGTATTTTTTTTGTATTTTCAAAAAAAATGCCCATCAGTAGGTCAAAGATGGGAATTGGGAAAACATAGAGCTCAAGATATAATAATAACACTTGATCTATATAAATGATGATTGTACAGTAACTCTCCTTGAATAAACATAGCCTTCTATAAACAGAATTATTATATTTATTACTAAAAAAAAAAAGCTAGAGAAATGGATCAAGCAATAACCCTCCATTTTATTTTTCTATAAAACAACAAAAGTGATAAGGGTTTAATGACTTTCCTAACATTCAAGGACAAAACCTAGATGAGCAGCTATTCTGACTTTTGAGAATATAGCATGTAATTTTACATAAATATTACACTAATTACACACTACATGCAGATTGTGTACACATATGGATGTGTGTGTTATTACTTGGAGTGGTGGCTACCAGTTAAATATGGTAGTTAAATTTGCTAACGAGACTGTAAGAGTATGTCCAAGCTTCCCAACTTCATAAAATTTCCATCTGGAATTTTTTCCTGCTACCTTTCTATTCTGATTAACTCCTACTTACCCAACAAGGCGTAAGTCATTTCTTACTTTACTTGACCACTCTGACTTGTCTGTCCCTTTCCTGCACTCCCACTGACTCTGTGCATAGCTAGGTTTTTCTTAGGCCTTACTACTTTCATCTGAAATGATCTGTGAATACAGCAGCTTCTTCCATTAGGCTTTTGGTGCTGCCTTCATTATTGCATCACTATTGCTCAGTATAGTGTCCATCATGATACCAATGCCTATTCAGCACTGACAGTATTGTCCTCCTAATGTCCAGCTGGTATTCCAGTAACTAAATCTTCCTCTTGTAAGCCATCTTATACAAAGTTAACCCTCTTTGTTTGAAAATTTTCCAATACAATTCAAAATGCAACTTTTAAATTAATCATCTAATTTAATTGTGCATTTTCCTTCTTTTGTAATGCACAGAGTTGGTCTTTGAGAGAAACTATTAAATAAGGATTCTATGTTGGAAATGTGTTATTCAACCTAACAAGTCAGCAAGTATAGAGGTTTAGCACACAGGGGCTGGGGGCGGGTGGTATGACCATGTTGGGTGACTGGTTGTCCACTCTGCTTCTTTTCCCTCCTCTGTAAGATAGGATGAATAGCAGTCCTCTCTTGCAGGGTTGTCAGAATTCACTGAATAAGGCACAAAGGCTTAAGAATACACACCTAAGTGTTCAGAATATGCTGGCTACTATTATTATACCATGTTAAACAGTGTTTCTCTCATATTTGTTATTTGTTATTGTTTGCTTGCTGTAAGACTGCCTTTAATATGCTGAGTGTCAGTGAATCTCCATGAGAGCCATATTTCTCAGATTTACTTCATGAAAGATCTACTAGAAAATTCCAGAAGTGGTACAACTTAGAATATACTTTGGAAAAATTCCTATGTTGTCAATCTTAAAGTTTAATTAACATCTACTGAGCCAAAAATGTGACACTAGTTTGACAAATATAGCATAATCTAAGGTTATTGGGACATAATATTTGAGGGGAGAATTGCTTTTGCAATCTTGCAAGCAAACAAATCAACAAGACCTATGAATTACTACATTTTTTTTCTTTTTAAAAATGTGAAATTCAAGTGAAATGTCTTTCATTAATTCTAAGGTGGGGACTGCAAACATTGCTCAAATAAAAAATAATCTAGGCATCAGGCATCATTTTCTGATATAGGTTGGAGAATTATTACTTAAAAAAGATGAAGGCTTGACTTCCTTATTCAAAAAGTCATGCCTTTTATCTTTATTCTGATGCTTCTGATAAGAACTTCCTTTAGAGTCAGGAAACTTTGCAAGTCTGAAATAACCTGAAAGGAGGAGGTAAAGAAGGAAGTAGTTAACCAAACTGAAAAAGAGGAAAAACTTCTCAAGCAAATCACATAACCAAAACAACACAAGAGAGGTTGACATAGCAATCTCAAGGTAAGAACCAGATTTAGGGTATGTGGGTAATGAAAACCTCTAAGGAAAAGGTGATTTTTAATAACTTTTAATTGCATCAAACACAGTTTTTAAGTGGCTTTAGGTGGCAGGAGGGTTAAAGAAAAGCAATTTACAAACTGAGAGTGATGTTAATATTTCCTTGCAAATACATTTACTCAACAAGTAAAGAATAAGAGGATGAGAGGATGCTATTGCCTCATTTCCAATAGAACCGTATTTGACTGAAAGTTAAAGAATTTTATCAACAATTTGTTATTTTAAGGCAAATGCATAATTATAGGTAACCTGGTATAACTGTTTTCCAAAAACAGTTGTGCTTCCAACTTGGACAAAGTGAAATTTATTTAGGGGTTAAACTGTATTTATTCTTGTTTGATATTGGTTTTATATTCCAGTCAGTCTTGTGTCTCATAAGATTTGTTTCTATTACATTATTTTGAAGACTGGTAAATGATACATTTATTTGCCTGTAAAAAAATCTTTACTTTATCTCAGTGAATATTTAAGTACTTTCATAATTTTAATATTGAGAATGTACTGACGTAACTACATAGAACAATATATGATAAAATAAATAATTCTCTTGGAAATTCAGGAGGGCAATTTCTTATCCCCAGGGGACAATAATTCGTCTTCCCCACTTTTATTGCAGACCTAGAACCTTTGTAAAAGCTGATTAATTTCTGTCAATATTTAAAAATTAATACAAATATGCTGACAAATAATCACCTAAATGAAAAACGATTTTACCATAAAATATTTTACATATGATCAATTCTCATCTATTTCAGAAAGTAGGATTCAATGGTTAAAGTCATTTGCTAAACCTTTGCCCTTGAACAACATATTGTGACTCACCTTATAAAGTAAGGGCCCTAAAAGTTCCAGCACAGTTATGAGCTATCTCGATCTGGGGTATCTGTCCTTTTTTTATTAAATAAATTTTATAAACTACCTATCATATTTAATTTTTATGTGAAATGCCAAATTATAAACTAGTAAGTAAATATTGTCATCCTGAACAAAGAAAAGTATCATGTATAATTATACACTAAAAGGAGGGCATATCACTCTAGATTTTTTTTCCTGTTTATCATTACTATTGTTGCCAAAATGCTGGTTGCTCCATTCAATGACAAATATTTAATAAACTAGCAAGTCAGTGTTGCAGTACTAGTGTTGGTAAAATAATGATAAATAACATACGATTCCAAGCACTCAAAAACCTTAGAGTGAAGCAAGTTAGAAGCTGACCCAAAATAAGTAGGTAAACAAATATTAGTGATGATATTCAATAGATGACAGTCATCCCACAAACCTACTATTAATGTCTGTTAACTGTTAATACTGTATTGTATATTTGAAAGCTGCTAATAGAATAAATCTTAAAAATTCTCATCACTAAAAAAATTATAACTATGTAAATTGATGTATGTTAGCTAAATTTAGTGTAGTAATTATTTCACAATATGTGCATCACCGTTGTACATTTTAATCCAGTGATATTATATGTCACTTAATTGAACTGGAAGAAAAAAAACAATAAGAAAAATTCCATTTTGGATATAACTATTTCTATGTTTAGGCTCATAAAATCAGAATACTTTGTCTAGGTGGACAACTCCCATTCCTTCCACATTATCATCTTATAGCATTGACAGAGAATATACTAAAATCATCTCAATTGAATGAAAGTTACCTGTGAAAGTTGTGGGAAGACCAGTGGTGGGAAGACTTTTGAGTTTTGTTTTAGATATTTTGCTATATATATTTTGTGTTATATGAAACAGCTTTTTTCTTCTTTTAAAAATAAACTGTATCCTATAGAAATTGTACCGTGAGTTTTAAACTATCTAAGCAATTAGATGCTGAGATTTGGAGCCATGTGTTTATTTAATCATTCACTCAGTAAATATTGACTCTGCCTTTTCTATGCTAGATACCATGCTATTCTTCAGGAGTATAGAGATTAAAAAAAAAAAAACCTACTTCCTGTTTTCCATGTAACTAGATAGGAGGATACACAGTTCCCTATTATTGCAATTATCATGCTAAAATAGAAAATGGACTCTTTAACATAAGAATACAGAGGAAGCCATGATTAAGAAAAAGACCTAGTCCCTGGACACTCGGAAGAGGAATGGGCAAGGTTTCATAGAGGAGATGATAGGTAATGGAAATGATTGTACATATATACTCTTGCTCCATGCCTCTTGCTGTGTTCAAAGTGCTGTCTTTCACTTAAAAATTATTAGCCTTATAGTTAAAAACCATGTTGAAATCTAAGTGATAAAACCATTAAGGCTTTGGCAGTTACCACACATGTAACACTTTTTCTCTCCACATTATCTGGTATTATATTTTATATTGGTAATATTTTATATTGAAGTAACAGCTCGCCAAATGTTGGTGCCTAATGTATTGGTATAAATTGGTGGGTTTTTATGTTGTGTAATAAATATTCAAGTAATATGTGTTTAATTTATAGCAGATTATCTGGACGGCAGATGATTCAATCTTACTTGTCTTGGGTTTCTACTCTGTTTTAATCCTCCACTCATTTCTGTTTCATCAATAGAAATTGACACAGTGCAATTTTACATTGATGATTCTAAAGTGAGACCTATCACATACAAAGAGAGCAAGAACCATGTTCCAAAACTATGTTTACTCACTCTCTCTTCAAATTGCTTCAGGACATTGCCAGATGATCTTCTTTTAGGGCTGAAAAATAAATGCCTAAAAGATCTTTCAAAATTGCATTTGAACCATACCCTACAAGGAATTACTGTGGTCTGTATTTGTGAATTCATCAAGGGCTTCCCCAGACCACAGAACAACACTGTGCAAAAATGCTGAAAAATTGTGGAAGTACAACAGCGGCCATTTCTGTAGGAATTTCTCTTTTTTTATTGGTGGTGGTCTGTGGAATTGGGTGTGTTTGGCACTGGAAACGCAATAACACACCACAATTTACCTTACCAAGTTTTTTGCAAAGGAGAAGAAGCAGGAAAAAAGAATCTACTGAAACACTACCCTTCAGTCCCTATGTGGTCAGCTCAAGTCAGCAAATGTCATTTCAAACTCAAGACCACGGACCTGCTGAGAGAGAGGCTGACATACAGGATCACTATGAAAATATGAATGTAAGTCCACACGAAGCTGAAGAAGAAAGTGAGAAGGAAATATACGAGAACAGTGAACAATCCAATTTTGAAGAGCATATTTACGGGAACGAGACACCATCTCCTTATTATAACTTCCAGAAGCGTAGTATTAGTAGCTCTGAAGTTCCTCAAGATGAAGACATATATATTCTTCCAGATCCATAAAAACTTTTAAGAACACTGGGTTTAGTTATTGGATGAATATTCACTTGGGATTTTTATTATACTGATGTTATTACTAATCAAGTTCTTCTGATGAATGTAATGATTTTGTCTACCTCCCCCCATTTCAAACTTCTTTATGTAGCTTGCTGTATATAAACTTTAGGTATTTTCTGCTTCTTCCTTTCCCTAGATTAATTTTGAATTGTGTTATATTGATTCTTCCTTTGAAATGTCAACTGTGATCTTTTTCTGTTTTTCTGTCTTCATCTTTTTCTGAGTCAGGATTATTGTCACAGTCTTCTTTCTGGCTCTAGTTCCTGCTAGATGAGTTCTCCATGATACCTAAAGATTCGTCTTCCGAAAATTTTCCAAAATGACCACATTATTCCTTTGCTTAAAAACCTTTTAATGTTTCCTCTTTGGAAAAAGCATAATACTCATAACCCTAACTCCAGAATTCATGACTGTACACAGTTGGCTCCAATTTACTTTTCTAATAACTTCTACTATTCCCTCACTTTTCTGCTTTCGTCAAGCTGATGTCAAAGCTTATCAAACTTATCCTTCCTCCCCAGTGTTGTTTGTCCCTGCTCAAGCCTACCTTGGTCAGAACTTCTTCCACAGAGCTTCCGAATCATTCCAGTGGATTTTGCTCTTACAGATTTTGCTGTCTATTCAGGTCTTTGGACATTTAAGCATATGACTGCTTGCCATGGCATTTTGATCACTAACATCATATCAGAATGTCTACATTCCTTGCTAAATTAGTAAGGAACTTTCTCATATTCATATTTTAGCTTCACTTGCCTAGACCATCATATGAAGCACTCAGTATTGATCAATTGACAAGAAATGAATTGTATATTTTGTTAAGTAGCTTTGAGAAAAATCTAATAAATTTATCTATCTAGGGAGTATACTATTTACTGTGTCTTCTAATTCTTACCGTGCTTCTCACATGGTGAGTATAAAATAGTAAAAAGAAAGACCTGGGGCCTAACATGTAAACAAATGAATAATATGCTGATTATTAAGCAATATTATTTCATCTCCAAGCCTACTACTGTAAATGCTGCTATGAATTGCTCTAGCCTGGGAGCAATTCAAAACTACGTTAATTCTGCAAACAATTTTTTCTTGCCAGTTGGATCTATAATAGGTTCTCTCAATAGGGGCCATTAAGAATATTGGTGGGCAATAGGAAGTAAAAGGGGACTTACTCCTTTTCCTCATTGCCGCAGCATATACCTTAGGCATGTAGTTACTCCAGCGTCAAGCTTTGTTTGCTGGTTCTAGCTTCTTCCAGGACTCCCAGAACCAGCTTCATTGTACCCTGCCAGAGGTGACAGCACCAGCCAGGCAGCACCCACTTCTTAGAAGCTGAGTACAAGTTCCCAAGGCTCCCCTTCAACCTCCTAAGCTACTTGCAGGAGCCAGATGGTCCCCTTAGAAATCTGGGTTCCATCCCTGCAAGGTATCTCCTCCTAGGTTCTGAAAACCCTCAGTGCTTATTTCCTGCAGTTACTATCCCCATGGTACCTCAGCATCCTTTCTTGTCTTTTCAGCCTATATGCATATATTTTTAAGCTATTTCTCTATATTAAATTCTCCCTGTTAAAACAAACTGGTATGGATTCTGTTTCCCAAGCAGACCCTGAATGATACAAATGAAATTGTTATTAAAGGTGCTATCAAGAAAAAATATAGCTTTCTGTTTTTGAGAGCAATGGGGCTGGATGGGGAAAAGAATTTCAGTTTGAATTTTTGAATTTAGAGAGGCCAAAGGAAACCTACTAAGGACACACACAAGCTGATTCTTGAGGGTGAAAGAGTAACTCATGTGAAGAGTGCAGGGACAGAATCAGCATGTGAAGATTCCGAGGGGAATTGTGATTCAGCGTCTCTTTTTACTGCACATACTCCCCACTCTTCACCTCTCTCCTGTTTTCTGTTGCTCTTCCCCCTCTCTCTTTCCCCTCCCTCCTTCATTTCTCTTCCCTTTCCCTCCTCTTCCTTTATTTCCTCTTTCTCCTCCCCCTCCTCTTCTCTCTCCTCCTCTCCCTCCTCATTCCACTCTTTTCTAGATCTTGCTCCTTCAATTTTCTATCTCCCATCTGAACCCTTCATTGCAATATTTCTCTGCCTTCTTAAAATCTCAAAAGCATTGTCCTTGAGAGATGAAGATAATAAAATTTGTCAATACCTATTGAGAGCATCAGTTTGTACCTGTGTTATATTATTTGCAAAAGTAACCACATGTACCACAATAAAAAGAGGAAGGATGTAGGGGTGGGGGAAAGGACAGAAGCATCAAAAATGAGTGTGGCTTTACTGTGCACTCACAGAAATGCAGACAGGTTCTTCAGTGACTTGTAGCTAGTCTCTGTAAGGCACCATGGCCAACATCCAGCAACAGTGAGCAGCTGGTTTCTTGCTTGACCTTGATCTCAGCCTACAACTTGAAATATTTCAGTCTGCTTTACACTTCAATATAAAGGTAATAATAACAAACCACAATGCTCCATTTGATCTCCACAGCAAATGCATCCTTGCTTAGCTCCTTGATGACTTTGCTTTACAACCTCCTAATGCTCAGACCAGACACTTATGCCCGATTCTCCAGAACCCACTGCTGTTTTATCATCTCCACTACTACGAGCTTCACTTAGATAACACCCATTAGCCTTTCTGGATTAGCTTTCCTACTCATTCCTGTCTGACTCCCAGGGTCTACCAGGACATAGACCCTGATGGCTTTTCTATCAGGTTCCTTCCCACTCTGGTTTTGGATGTAGGTAGACGTAGCTACTGATTTTTTTTTCCCCCTTTGCTCTTTTTTTTTAATTTTTATATTCCCCATACAATTGCACCCCCCCCCTTATTTTGACACCAATCCCACCGTTCCCCAACCCCCAAAGTGTGTCTCTGGTTTACAGTTGTTTGTTGATTTTGATTTTTTCTTTCTTATATTTATTCTTTTTCCTGGTCCCTTATTTAGGTTTTCTGGATTCCTGCATAGCAACTGATTTTTCTAGCCAAAAAAAAAAAAAAAACTTATTTGAGACTTTAAAATGTGACCATCTTCTCCAGGACCAATCTAGAAGCTACAGCAAAATAAATTCCTTTTTTTAAATTTTTTTCTGGATAAAAATAGGAGCTGTTCAATCCTTGCCACACTGGCTGATTTTTTTTTTTAATGAGTGTTGAGTTGTTGAATAACGTTCAAGTGGATTTTTAACTTGTGTTTTATTTTTGCTGCTTTGGGGAAAGACATGTCAGAAAACCACCTCAGATATTTTTATTATTGTTAAGCATGGGAACCTCAGACCAGAACAAGGGTTAAAAGAGAAGCCACTTGTGACTTAAAGGTCTAGGAGTTACTGATCATAATTAATTTATTTTATACCAGATTATACAAATAATCAGGTTTCTTTGCATTGGAGTCAATAATAGGAAGCTTCCAGATGGGAAGAGTTTCATTAAAGACATCAGAAAAGCTGCCCCTGGATTGTAGAATGCCATTTATGAGCAACAAACTCTACTGCCTGAAGAAGGAGTGGAATATGATCATTGAATCTGGCATCAGAGTGACACTGACCTCACAGAATTTTCTGGAAGAGTTTGTATAGAATGCATATTACTTCTTCCTTAACTGTTTGATAGAATGCACCAGCGAGGCCATATGAGCCTAGCATTTTTCTTGTGATATTTAAAAATACAAATTTAATATCTGGGAGTCCCTCAGAAATGAAGACAGAATTAGTTATGGCATAGGGGAAGGCTAAGAGATGATGAGAGTGCATTGCTAATAATTAAAAAAGCTGACAGTTCAAAATGTCCTAGTACCAAAAATATCAGCTTCGGAATAACATGGTATCAGTAGAATATGTGACGAGTGACTGCTTAGAGTTTGTCCCTGTGATCCCTATCACTGATGAGGTGGTACCACATATGGAATGTGGTGCCCCTTCCTGCTCACCCCAGGACTTCTGAATGGAGAGCTCTGAAATGTAGCACCATATGTATAGCAGCAAGAAGGGGTCCAGACCCTGCTAGGCATCTGGCAGTGCACTTGTCTGAAAACTGCAGGTGCATAGCCCAGTAGTTCTACTTACTTAATTTACTTCATCAGTTTTGTTTGCTAGTAATTTTAAATATATGTAGGATAACTATGTTGAGCTGGACCTAAAAACCAATGTTTAATAGACTATCTCATGAAAAAACACAGAGCATGGATTTTAGAATTTGTCTATTCTGAGTGAATGGACATCCTCTGATACCCCTATAATTGGTAGGAAGGTTGCAAATCCATCTTAAATAAAAGTACACTCTGCTAGGTGACTACAGTGGGAGTAGACAGGAGGCTGCAGAACAACAAGGTGATGGAATTTATAACAAATGATTTAATGATCTAGTAGGGTGAAGTGATTTCTATCCTATAACAAATAGTTGTCAAGTGCCTGTGACATATAGCACTGGGAGAACACTGGAAATGTAGCAGTGGGGCTGTTAGCTGGTAGTTTAAGGCTCTGCATGCAGAGGCTCACACATTACAAAGGAGTTTCTGTGCTTATCCAGGCTACTACCTGTGTGGAGATAATGGTATGCCATGAAAACACATGGTATAACCAGGTTGGGGGTTAAAAAAGCTTTCCTGCAGAATGTGACACCTAAACTGAGACCTGATGGATAAATAATAGATAGCCTGAGGAAGAGACTGAAAAATGATATTCCAAAAAAAAAAAAAAAGGACAGCATGTGCAAGTGTCCAGAGCACAGGATATTGTTAAGAACCTGAAAGAAGATAAATACCACTTGAGTGTAGAGTTAATGGAGAAGGGAAAAGGAAGGTGGTACCTGAAAGCAAAGGTCAGATGATATGAGCTTTGTATGGCAGCTTGAGGAGCTTGGATTTTATTGTAATGAAACAGATATCCTTAATATAAGAATATGGTCTGGGACGGCCTCCCTCATGGTGCAAGGGGTTAAGCACAGCACTGAAGCTATCCATAGCCTCTGCAGCACGAGTTCAATCCCTGGCCAGGGAGCTACCCAAATGGTGCAGCAGACCTTTCCTGTCTCACCCGCTGCTCCCCTCAGCAGTGTATTTCAGTCAGTCTTCCTGTTCTGCTCCCCACTCTGTCTCTGGTGTATCCTCTCACCCCCCACACCTCTGGCCTGTACCCCAGTTCTTATATGCATAAATAAGTCTTAAAAAAAGAATATGGTCTTGGAAGGAAGAGTTTTGATTAAAAAAAACACCATATGGGATACTACAAGTGTAGAATTTATAGCAAATGACTGTAATAGAACGTGGGAGGTAAGATTCTGAGGTTCTGGACTTGATTTCAAGATGCACATATCTATGAGTTATGAAATAACCAATGCTAGTTTTTTAATAAGCCTTTCATAGCTGTTAATTTAAATTCAGCTCTTGTAGTTTTCGCCTTTTGTGATTCTCCCAGTGGAGATGGGAATTAAGCAAATGAGAGAAGCTCAAACAAAAGGAAGCACATAAGATGGTAAATTGCCATTCTCTCTATCAAGGCTGGCGAAGGTGTGACTGCAGCTATTGACCTATGCTGTTGCCATGGAAACCAATGCTCTGGGTCCTGGAGTGTTTTCCCTTTTTAAGGACAGATTAGCTTTAGTGAATAGCTAAGACTGCAAAATTATGGAAGTGGGATCATCTATTGCTATAGGTATTCTAAATTCTTGTTAGTGTCAGAGACATGACTAGCTGTGTCTTAGGTGAATGCCCAGAAGCCCAAAAGCTGTCAAAAGAAGAGAGTTGACATTCAGTGAAGGGCAGAGTTTAGCTGTTTCCTCATGTCCACTTCCCAGCACCACTCTATTTTAGACTGGCATATCAATTGTGATACTCAGAATTTAGGAGGAGGAATATATTGACTAGATTTATTTATGGATATACAGATTTTTTTTTTTTTATTTTAAATTAGGAGGTTAGAGCTCATCAAGCTAATACAAAAATATTCACTTTGTTTTTCCTCCTAGGTGTTTCTGAGAAGACTATGTAGTCCATGATACATTCTTAGCATTGGAGTGCTTTCTGAAACCAAGCACCATAATTTTAGGCTTTACATTAATGATCGACATTAATTCACCAAAACCTCTATCACATAGATGTGGTTGTTATCTCCATTTTATTTATTTTATTGAGGTAACATCAGTTTACATTATTGTTAGTTTTTTGGAACTATAGGGTCTTCCCCTTCAGGTATAGTTACTGTAATGCAGCTGCTAACAGATCACCCACTGCTATCCCCATTTTAGAGCTGAGACGATTGATGCTTAGAAAGTTAAAATTCGACCAAAAATATTATAGTCAACAATAAAAAAATGGAGGTGGTAGTCACACTCAATCTGTTTCATTATAGTATTTTTAGTAGATGATAGCCTCTTCTTAGCATCTTGAAATTTCAGATCTGGAAATCATCTAAACTGACTTCTACATTTTTTTATTCTATTTTTTTAAATGTATGTAGAAGAACTGGGGTGTAGGCTAGAGGTACAGTGTGTGAGAGGATTCACCAGAGACAGAGTGGGGAGCAGAATAGGCAGATTTACTAAAATACACTGCTGAGGGGAGCAGCAGGCCAGACAGGAGAGGTCTGCTGAGACTTAACCCCTAGGCTACCAGGGAGACCCCTGACTTCCACATTTTGAAGATAAGAACAGTGAGTCCAGGAAATTTTATGTAACTTCCCTAAGATCACACAGTGAATTACTAGCTTACCAGAATCACCAGTTCATTTGTTTTAGTTTTTTAAACATATCTTGCTGCTTTTCTTATTGATTGTAAAAATAAAAAGGTTTTGTTTTTTAATTTAAATCTTTCTCAATATCCCTCTGAGTCTCATTTCTTAAGATCTTCATTTTTCTCTATTTTAGCTGGCTATTCTCTTCTCTGTAACTAAAAATGGCATTGATTTTTTCCAAACATTCCGTGAAGATAGTCTGCAAGAGCAGGGTATGCAGGTTTCTTAATGCATGTGACTCTGGTGTGGCTGGAGCTTAAGTAATGAAGGCAATCAATCCACAGAGGACTGCTGCACGTGTCTTCTGGTCATTATGTCTTAAAATGTACTCTTTTGTCATCTTGTCTCATTTGGCAGAATTTGTTTAGACTGTAAACACTTTTAACTCAACTATAAGATAGAAGGAAAAAAACGAGACCAACAGAAGATGAACATTCAGGACAATGGGGAGAGGGAGGTTTGGGGAGATGTCTGCGATAACTATATTGCAACAAGAAGGCTAGAGAGCACATTTGATGGAATAGCTAATGGCAAAGCAAGTATCCTCTCTGGGCTGGCAAGGAAAGGGTCTGGCAGCTATTTTCAGTCCCTTTGTTCTAGGAGAAGATCAAGAAAATATTGTGAAGTTTCTGAGCAAGGACAAATCTGACATTGCAAAGGAGAGCCTCTCTTTAAAATAAAAAGATGAAAAAGCAAATTCAAAACAATAATTTTTTTTCATTTGCTAGGTCAACCAATTTAAATCTTAGACCATAAGGGAGGGCACTGGAAAAGTGACCTATTGAAGCAGAGAAAAAATTTAGAAAATAAGAAGGGATGCATAAAAAAGGAAGTCATTAGAGAGAGTACTCCCTTGGTATTATCAAAACAGAGAAAGTTCCTGTCAAATGTTGAAATACAGACATCTCTAAGGGCTAGGCAGGGGACATGCAGTTATGAGTTAGCCTGATGAAAGACACTGGCTTCTAAGAGGCTTGTCTGTTGAGTAAGAGAAACAGGTGCCCAAATTGCATTGTCTTTTCAGACAATGTAGGCCAAGCAATAGCCAAGTCGTGCCCCTTAGCTATAAAACAAGATATTGCTGCTTGTCTCTACTACTTTAATGCATCACGCAAGTCTGTAGAAACTAGGACTTAATTTTATTTTTTAGTAAAAGCCCTTTCTAATGAAATATTTTATAGCTCAAGCATATACAGTCTTAAAGGAAACTATAAAACCTATATAGTATACTACTATATGTTTAATACATAGTATTAAAGAGGGGAAGTGGGATTCTTCCTTTAAAATAATTTTATTTCCTCTTTTAACTAGCTGTATTGTTTAATATAACAATAACTTCTTTACCCATACATGTTGAAAAAGAAAGCTGTGAGACTTGATTTAGGATGCATCTCCCCGATTGCACTTAATGGAAAATAAATAATAACTGTAACAGAAATTACATATTTATTTCAACATATAAATTGAGATCTTGCCTCCTTTTCAAAGCCCAGATTAAATCCTAGGTTATTTGTGAAATCCACTATAATACCAGCAGTCCAAAATGACCTATTCATTTCTGGACTTTTGTCCTTTATCTCTCTATCCAGCCATGCAGCCAGTCAGCCATTCATTCATCCAACAAATATTTATTGAGGGCCCATTAGCTTTTAGGTATTATAATAGGATAGAGGACTCACTGGTGAATAAAAACATAGATAAAACCCTCCCCCCCAAAAAAAGTCACACAAATATCGAAGTAGAAGTATAAGTAAATGCTATGAAGGAAAGAAACATGATGATATTAAGCCTTATAACAAAATATCTTAAACTTGACTTATTCAAGCAGTCAGGATAGACTACTTTCATTGAATTACTAAGGTACTATTATATGAACAATTTACCTAGAAAGAAAAAAGAAGTAATGACTGCCTTTCTCTAAAAGAAGCATTGTTATAGAGCATTGTCATTTGTGTTGACTTGCATATTTTAAAAAAGGGAAAAGCTCAAATTGTTTTGAAGGGTTTATATAAACTGTTAATAAAATAACTCGAAAGAAACTTGAACATATTGGTTGAGAAATTTTTCAGAGATTAGCTCTCTACAAAGGTCTTGCACAATCTTAAATATTTTCTAGGCAGTATTTTAGAGTAGAAGCAAATCAATGCTAAAACTTACAGTAAACCTATCTGTGTATGATAGTTTTAATGACTAGTAGCTGTGTGGTCCTGCAAAAGTTAGTTTCTCTCAGCTAATCCACAGAGAAGTGGAAGTAATAAAACGTTGCCAGGCTATTGTGGAAATTAAGTAACATAACGTGTAAAATTTTCTCAAGCATTAAGCTTATTCAATGTCTGAAATGCATATAAAATATTAATTTGCTGTATTACTTCAGTTATATTACCTACATTTTGTTGACTTTTCACCATTAAGTACTACTTTACATGATTTTCTTCTTCAAATATTTTGTGTTATGAAATATTTAACTCAATAAAATAAACCTCATTATATAATAATTCCTTTCGAAAGTTAAAAAAGTGGGGGTAGGGGGAAAGAACTGCCTGCATTATTTCCACTACCTTTTAAAAACGAGTGAAGTGGCACTCTTTTATTTTTTATTTTTTATTTTTTTAATTTTAACATTTATCATTTTTAAAATTTTTTTAGACAATATTTGCTTCCCCTACCCCCTCAGATTGAGTCCCCATAGAATTTCCTTCCCCAAGGTACCCGTGCGCCATCCCTCCCTTGCTCTGATCCCTCTCCCTCCCTCCTGTGCTCCTCCTCTGATCCCTCTCCCTCCTCCTCACCTGCAGTATGTCTCTGGTTTATAATTGTCTGTTTTGCTTTGTTGTGTTTTATACTGTTATTATTATTTTTTTATACTGATGTCTTATTTGGTTCCCCTATATTCCTGTTATAAGTGAAACCTTCCAATATTTTTCTTTTTCCTTCTGGCTTATTTCACTTGCTCCATCCACATTGCTGCAAATGACACGAGTTTATCTTTTTTGATTGCTGAATAATATTCCATTGTGCATATATACCACATCTTCTTGACACTCTTGTCCAGATTCCTTTCCAGGAAAATCAGGGCCAAGAATGCTCGGCCAAGAGCAAGGTAATTGGAGGTTGAACTGGACATGGATGAGGTATATGCACTCACCACCCCCCAAGCAGTTTTGATGGTCCCATTTGGACTCTAATGCACTAGAAAAATCTAGCTAAATCCCTAATTTCAACATTTCCATGAAAAATTGTGTGTGTGTATATATGTGTGTTACATAAGATTTCATTGGCAATCTTGGATGTCCCCACAAATATTAAATCTATGATAAATGTATCTTCATATGGGAAACAATCTGGGCATGATTACTATGGGGAGCTGTTAGAGTATCATGAGGAAACAGGAGACATCATGATTAAATCTGGGCCACCAGAAGTCAGAGGGAATTTTGATATTTGGAAAACACTAGAAGTAGGAGGGAGACTCAAGAAGAAGAGGTGGGAGTTGATAAAATAATAGTAAATGCACTTTATGGTTTCTTACTATTTTATAGAAAATGTATATGAATATACATGGGTAATTCAAGTAGAGAGAATTTAATAAAGGAGTTGGTTGCAACGGTTTTGGAAGACTGTGGGAACAAAAAGTAGTAGGTAATTTTACTCAAAAGGTCAGTAACTGCAGGAAGCCATTCCCTCCTTTATGGAGGGACAGCTAAAATGAAATGGATCATCCTAGAGCTTACAATTACTGTGCCCCTGAGACTGCTGCTTGAGGAGTCAAGCTGTGTGAGCAGCAATCCGGGAAGCAATGGGCCCTGTTAACCACTGCCATCACTATAAGAAATGCTGCCAAAAGGCCCAACACGGTTCTCATTTCTTCCCACATTCCAGTTTTAACAAAAAGTCAGTTGAAAAGAGAGTTTGGGAGTTTGAAAAATAATGTGCAGGTCTGCACCCCCAATTGAATAAAGAAAAATATAGAAAAGTGATTGTGGAGTCCAGAGAAAATAGAATATATATATAGCAATTGCAAGTCTTGGTTTAAGAATATCCTGTTTTTACCTTCATCTATCTACCCCCAGGTCTCCATCAACAACATACAATTAGGCGAACACACACATACTTACTTCATGTTCTTTGTCATTAAGTACATATATAGTCATTTCTGCATTTGGGAAATACAAAATTGTTCTAATAATATACTGGAAATAAATGAGGGAAAGTTTGAACAAATAGGAGAGATGCAGGTTTAGGTGTGAACCTTTAAAAACAAGCAGAAGACTAGGAGTAATTATCTCAGGAAAGTAATAGTTTCCTCCATTCCCATTGTCAAATGAAATATGCACTGCCGTGTAAAGCAAACTTAAAAGTTTAGTAAAGGAGAAATTTATCACTTAGGTTATTCAGGGCCAAACAGAGGACCCAGGCTGGGACACTCAGAGATTTCCCTGAGTGATTGGTCCCAGGGTTTTTGGCCTCAGTTTATATAGGTAAGTTATATGGATAGAAAGAATACATAATTATTTTTCCTTAATGAAGGAAAGAAGACATCTAGTTCATATATAATGTTTTTAGTTACCTAAAAAAGATTGGTTTCTAACAAACCTAGTTAATTGATGAGGGAGTAACACTGTTCATAACTTCAAAGCAATCCTTTGATCTTACAGAGCTAATTTAGCCAGAGCTAATGGCATTAGGAAGACATATAAAGATTATTAAAGAAACAAAAATCACAAATTTAGTGTTCTCTTTGGATTTATAGACAATTCATGAATCTGGCAGCATCCCATCTAGATACTAAAAGTGCTTACATAAAATGGAGGGAATTTGTAGACCAAAAGGATGGGGTGTGATTATTAGTAAAAGATTATTTCGTGTTAAGCTACCTTCTCTTGGGGAAAGATAACTGGCATCTAATCATGCAGATACTTCACTGGTGTTTATTAGGGAAATCCAGACTGATAGGTTTAGGATTATACTTTGGGAGACATTAAAACTATAATAGGTAGTAAGTCTAGGTAGAGGCACAGTTTTGAGGGACTCCATTTTGGGCCTGATGTTTTCTTTTTTTAACAGGACCAAAGATTATTTGAATTTCTGATTCTAAAACTACTCTGTAGACTTGAGAGCACAGTCAGGCTGTTATGGCTCCTTCTTCCTGCAGCTCTCGGACATGGCAGGGGCTTGCACTGTCAACTTTTGGGGGAATTTCCTTTGTTTCTTACTGTAGGGTTTTTCACAGTGAACTATCCTTCCTTCTGCTGATTTTAACCTCCTGAGGGGCTTCTGACAGGATGAAAGTAGATAACGTTCCAACAGAGCAATACATAGAATTTTCTTTTCTTTGTCTACACCAAACTATTCTTCAACACAAAGAAAAACAAGTCCACTTATTTTATATAGATATGCTTTCCTTTGAATTTTTTTAGGTTATCATAACTGCTTGACATCCTGTAACAGGGTGGTCCCCAGGAAAGGGGGAGGTTCCCTGCCCCACCCAAGGGAGGGTGGAGCTGAGCAGGAAGAGGAGAAGCTGAAGAAGAGACGGAGGAAGGAAGCAGGATGGAGCCAGAAGGAGACCTGGAGGAGGCACATGGAGCCTAGAGACACGTGAAGAAACTGTGCTTGTCTTTTGGTCGTGGACTGGGTGACACAGATGTGGGTGAGACCCGTGGGGAGGTGACAATGGCAGCTTTTATCTTGATGTTGATTTTGCTCTTTTCCTTCCGGGCTTGTCCGGTTGTTTGTGACCCTTTTCTGTGGGTCCACACTGGAAGATACTTTAGACTTGTAGCAGGCTTTGGGGCCTTGCTCTGGGCCAATCCCATTTGGATGGACTTTTACCCACGAGGGGACGGGTAACTTTGGGTGCTTCACTTAGAAACTAGACTCTTTGCCTTACCTGTATTGTTTCCTAGTTTTATTAAAGTTCCTTCCCATTAAAGTCTCCTATGTTTTGTGTTGATGCGGCGGAAGGCCGAACCCATTTGAATAGGCAGGTTTGTGGGGCTTGGGCTGCCCCTCTCCCTGCCCTATAACAGATTTGGCGTCCAACGTGATTTAGGACAGAGCCATCCGTGGTTAGTCAGCCCCATGGGGAAATTGGGCTTCCCTATGGCACTGGCTACCATAAGCGCAAATGTGATTTTTGGTTTCTCCGGTGTGTTTGTTTCATATCCCTTTCCTGGGGACCACCCTGTTACAATCCCACTATTAAAGATTTAAGTGGAAAATTTAAGTGGACTGTATTTTTTCCAACCCAACAGTCTCTGATAATGAAATGTGGCAAAGCTAATTCTAATAAGCAGCTATTCAAGTTGCTCAAATTTGCTCTATTGTACATACTTGGATAGAAAAATAAGATGCAACTGTTTCAAAAGGATATTGAATGACTAAATATTTTAGAACAATAACTACTGGAAAACTCAACTGGAGAACAAAAATAGATTTGTAATAATAAAAAGCTTTGGTTTTCAATATAATTTATGAAAATGTTCTACATTTTAATAAAAATTGATTGCATTTGTTGATCTTTAAAAAGATTAATATAAAAATAAAAAGTTAAAAGCAATAAAAAGTATTTTAAGTTTTTGCTTTCCCATTTATTTTTCTTCTGTGTGACAATTTTTAAAGGCACCACACAGTAGAGTCCACAATCATGCAAAAATTTTTAGTGCATATTTTAAATGGTTATTAGTGTCATTGCATTGAAAATTTAGTCTGAGAAATCAAGAGATGCCAGAACTTAGATTTAAAGCAAAATCTCACCTGTTAAATAATTTGCGAAGTCACAAAAATACTCAAGATTTTTTTAAAAATACTCGAAATTTTTTTTTTAAATACTCTAGATTTTTTTTTTTTTGGCAGTTTGTGTGGCATTAAATCTTAATAGACATATTTAAGGAGTAGTAAGAATTTCATCATAACTATATTTCTAAGGTCACTTCACACACCTAAGATCTAAGTCCTTCAGACTTTTTTCCTACCTGTTTTCTTTTCCTGTAATTCTCTTTCCCCAGATATCTGGATGATTCCCACACTTTCTTCAAAGTCAGTGAACACCTTATGCAGTTCATAATCATGATTTAACACTTTCTTAACATAGTCATAAGATATTGACTAACTAAAAGGATCAATTTTAGTAGGTAATTTAAAGAAATAATTTGTATACATTTCCATGGTTCAAAATTCAAGAGGTACAGAGCTTATATAGTAAAATTATTCTTCTAGCACCATTTTATCCCAACCTCTCGCCCCCTCTTGAAACTAATAAAAGCTGTGAGATCTGGAAGCATAACCTACACACTGTTGGTGGATATCTCCATAGGAAGAAGTTTAAAGATGGTCTTTCTGTTAAAAAGAAAATATGGAGAGCTTGCATTGTATAGGATATCTCTGCGACTTGTTACATGGTTGAATGGACTGTATTTTATTTTCTATCTCATGTGGATAATTACTTTAGAGAAATCTCTAGGGCCCCAAGGTGTTATGTTGTGATGATAGTGAACATTATTTAGTGATTGGTTATGCAAGGTGAGGGGGACACCTCAAGGAAAAGAATGTGACTATAAGTTTTTAGCAGTTGCATTAGTTAGGGTTCTCCAGAGAAACAGAACCAAAAGAGACATTATATATCATATAACACACACACACGTACACATGCGTGCACATACACACACACATATATATATAAAGGAAAAGATTTATTATCAGAAATTGGCTCAAGTAATTATGGAACCTGAGAAGTTCCACAATCTGGAGACAAGGAAAGCAGGTGGTATAGTTTTGTTTTTTTTTTTAATTTAATATATTTTTTACATCATTTTTCATTTTTGCACAATGTATGCATTTTCATCTTGGTTATAGTCCCCATACAATTCCCACCACCCTTGTTTTGGTCCCACTCCCTCCTCCCCGCCCTGCAGTGCATCTCTGGTTTATAGTTGCTTGTTGATTTTGATTTTTACTTTATTATAATTAATCTTTTTCCTGCTATGAGTGAGACCATCTGGTATTTTTCTTTTTCTATCTGTCTTATTTTTCTGAGCATGATCACTTCCAGCTCCATCCATGTTGCTGCAAATTGCATGAGTTTATCTTTTTTGATTGCTGAGTAATATTCCATTGTGTCTATGTACCACATCTTCTTGATCCAGTCATCTAATTTTTGGGCATATGGGTTGTTTCCATAACTTAGCTATTGTAAATAGTGCTGCTATAAATATAGGGGTGCAGGTGCCCTTTTGAATTAATGTTTCTGTGTCCTTTGGGTAAATGCATGTGATATAGTTTTAAGTCCTGAGAGCATGTTGGTATGGATTCTGATCTGGGTCAGAAGCCATGGAAACAGGGAGCAGGCAAGGGTAGGAGACCTCAGTTCTGTTCCAGTAGCAAAATAGAACATAATCCAACCTTCCAAAGCCCTTTTCTTCTGTCAGGTCCTGGAGGGATTGGATGAAACCCACCCAACTGGGAGGACCATCTGCTTTATTCAGTTTCCCAATTCAAATGCTAATCTCTTAGAAACACCCTTGCAGACACGCCCAGAATAATATTTAACCAGCTATAGGGGCATCCAGTGAATTTTAGATGTGAAATTGACCATCTCAACAGTCAATATATTGAAGTTATATGTTTAATAAATGAAACTTCGAAAAAATATTTAAGTATAAATAACACATGAATAATTAATGGATACAATTTTACTTCTTGAATCTTTTGAACACTTCTAATCTCTTAAAAAGACAAAACTTTCACACCACACCGACTCAGCAAATTTATTATTCTACTGATTCTTATATTTATTTTACAGCTTTAGTGTAACAGCTTTAATTCATTCCTTTTTTGTTTCATGTTTATACCTTCCTAGGAGTGTGACTACGCTAATTTTAATAGATACCTAGAAATTCGATAATATTATTGTGATAGCTTCTGGGGGTTGGAATAATCTTATCAGATGCAAAATAATAATAATAATAATAATAATAATAATAATAATAATACCACCTCAGACCAGTCAAGGTTTTTCATTATCAACAGATGAACAAAGAATTTGACTTTTCCCAAAGTAAGTTTCCTTTTAATGAATACATTTAATTTGTTATTTCAATGATTCTTTTAAAGTACTCTCTTCTTGTTGCATATTATTATTGTCATTATTTTGGCTCCGGGTGAATTTTCCCAGACATAATGTACTTTTAAATAAACACATAGTCAGTGTTTCGTAATCCACAGTCTTGTCCTAGTCCTTGTCTGTTTTCACCATTACAAATTGATAAATTCCTTGTTAAGAGTTTTATTATAATGGAACTTCACCTTGTAATTCATTAGGGCTTAACTCTAGATAATCTCTCTTGTTATTTTTAGAAATAGACATATTACAGACATATAAAATATAAGGCTAGGGCCTCTCCGGTGGCGCAGCGGTTGAGCGCTGGGTTGCAAAGCTGCCTGTAGCCTCTGCGGCGCCGGTTCGATCCCCGGCTGCTCCCCGGCCACCGGAGGCGGGTCCCACATGGCGCGCAGACCTCTCCTGCCACCCGCTGCTCCCCTCAGCAGTGTGCTTTGGTCCTTCTGCCTGCTCTGCTCCCCGCTCTGGCTCTGGTGAATTCTCTCACCCTCCCGCGCTTCTGACTGTACCCAGTGCATGTATAAACAAACAAACAAACAAATAAATAAATAATACAGGCCTCTTTAAAAAATAAATAAATAAATAAAATATAAGGCTAGTAGTAGTAATATATATGTATATATAAATGTAGTAGTGATTTTTCTGTATTTGTTAAACACAATATAAATTTAAACAGACCTTATTATATTCACCTTTATTTTGCATTGTTTTTTAAATAAAACTGTTCTCTTGGAATGGTTTTAGGAGCTCATTGAATTTCATAGCAATCCTTGTCTAAATGAATGAAACACTATGATTGTTATTATTGTTGTTTAAAGTTTAAGTTTAGATTATTACCACTTGACCCATGAAACACCTTTATGCAGGTCTTCGTCCTTCAATACTATCTCATTTTTTGGCAATAATTGAACATATCCTGATATTTTTCTTCCCTAAGACATGAAATCTATTACTTTCTAATAACAGCCCTTGCTTTTAATTGAGAACAATTTTATGATAAAAACTTGGGTGCTAGGCTTGTACAAGAATGTTGGTGGTGGGCAAAATATTTCCTTCTGTATTTGAAACATTTTTATTAGTAACAGAGGCAGAATGTATGTGCATAATATATATGTATGTCTGCTGCACATATACCATGTACACATACATACACATATGTTACACACACAGAGGAGTTCACATTGATTTTTCTAATTTAAATATAAGAAGTTTCATTAATCATTAAGGCTTTCTTCTATGTGATCAAGAGGACATTTTAATGTTCTCACCTTGATGCCACATTATCAGAGAAGAAAATGCTTAGTTAATGATAATTCAGTATCTTATCCTGTCTCCACTAAATGATTAAATCTGACTTTGATCCTACTAGCAATTTCTCTTTTGAAGCCCAATATATCAGTTAAATAATGTGTTTTGCTAGTCTGTTTTCCGCCTTTAATTCATGGCTTCATGACTATGCCATCCATGCAGTTACACAGGACCTCAGGCTTAGAAAGACCCTACACTTGGTTTAATGTTCTGCCAGTGCCACTTAAGTTTTTAATCATATTTGAAGAAGGGACTCAGTATTTTTATTTTACACTAGGCCTTATAAATTATATACCCAGCCCATGATGAATTAGATTAGCATTTAAGGCCCTTTTTATTCATTCAAATTAAGGGGCAAATTTGTAGCATGTGCCCTTCCAATACCAAAGTATAGTAATTCTAAGAGATTGACCATTTCCCACATGTGTGTCAAATACTATACAGAATGCCTCAACATAGAGGCAAATCAACCTACAATTAATCCTCAAAATATTTGACTGATCACCAAAGTTACAGGGAGAATTAAGGTTACAGATTTCTGCGTGCTCCCCAAACTGAATTTAAGCCTTTTGGAATGGAACAGAGAAATCTGCATTTTTATAAACTTGTAGGCCTCTTTTTAAATTAGTTAGGCGTAAGTGTAGGCTGCTGAAATTTATGATGTGAGCTTAATTCCTGTTGAGTACTAATCTGATGTGGTGTCTGCCTCTTTCTACTCCATCTGCCAGGTACCCTCCCCCTCCAGGTGCATGTGAGACCTCTTACTTCTTAGAATGATGCTAGGCTGACACATTCAGGAAAACATGGGCAGAAAAAGTCCTTTTTAATTTCTAATTTTATCACTCTTCCTCTCATTTGCCCATTTCCTGTGGTAACTATATATATAGAATCAACTTATTTTCCTTTCTCTTTTCTGAAGCTGATGTAAATTATGGCTGTTACTTTCTTCTGCTCAGCCTTGCCACTTTTTCAGGAGAGTTCAGAAGATAGAAATAAAGCAAAAGCAGAGGTACCATCTTAACAGAGACACTTGGGAAATTTCTAGTGCTGCCCTGACATTTATTCTGCATAATCATTGTACAAGGGGTGAATTATTACTCTTCTGTACTCCCCTTGAGGTACATAGTCTAGGATTTATGAATTTTCCAAGGAACCAGCATCTGAGAAAAACCATAGGGGAAATATTGATGTTAAAGTGTACAAAATAAAACTGCAAAAAAACAAAATTAGGAATTAAATGTATATTACATTTACTTAATTGCTACTATTAATAATCAGAAAATTTTTACTATATTTGGAAATAATTTGTAGGTTAGCTCTTCCTTGCTTTGCTTGAATTCCCAAGAATATATGATTGCTGAGCATTATAGTAAAATGTTAATTAAATGCATTATTGTTTCCAAAACAAAATGATAAAATTCATTTCATTTTTTTAAATGGAAAAAAAAAAGTTAAGGGACACGGAGAACAACTTAAAGAAGCCCATCAGCCTAAAATGGGACAGTTTGAACAATAATAAATAATAATAGATTATAACCTAAAGCATAAAATAAATATCCATAAGTCCCCACTATATAAACAAGCAATTGAATACATTTTTAAAATATAGTTAATGTGGAATGTGGGTAATTTTTAAATGTTTAGAGTGATCTGGGGATACAAGGACACTAGAAGTTCACTAAAGTCTTAAGACATTTCAGTTGGCTAAATTACCATTTACTTCACATCAGTACTTTAATAAAAGTTTGCAAAGTCAAGATTATAGTTGATCTAGTAAACAATTACCATAATTTGCTATGATGTAGTAGTAGTCTTGCAAAGGAAGGGAGGAAGGAAGGGAGGAAAAGAAAGAAAATCAAGCAACTGAAGGGCACCCAGAAACTCCATCCCTGAAGTGATCTGGTCATCTGTGCTCACAAAGGCAAAACAGACTCATAGTCTGAAAGAACTTTAATAGAATTGGTGTGCATAGAGAGAGAAGAGAAGAAAGATATCTCTAATAGTTTTCCATTAAAATTCCCCAGATTTTACCCAACCATCCTGGAGAAATCCCAGCTAAACAGGTTTGGCCGGAAGTGGGGCTAATGAGGCCTGAAAGCTTGCTATAAGTCTAAGTCACCTGTTAGCAGGAAATCACAGAAAGGGATTGAAAGGGGCCAGACAAATCTGGGAGAAAAGGATCAAAATCAAACTACAAATCAAGATAATGAATGCCACCCTCACCCTCCCTTCTGTTTTTCACCCATGTGTCTCTTTTAAGTGTCTCTACATGCCTTTCCTCCGTGTGTCTCCTTTCCAACAAGAGCAGGGTACAAGCTGAGCGGCAGAAGCAAGAGGTTTTTCCCAATGCTCCCTTCTGTGTTATCGAGCTTTACCTGGCCACTGAGCTACGCCTTTGGTTTCCAGTAGCACACTGGAACCTATAGCCTAAGTCTACTACAAATAACTGAGCACAAGGATCAAGGTACCTCCCCTAGCAGACAGACAGATAGACAGACACAACTGCTCTGCCCCTTTCCCACCAAGGGAGCCCACTCAGTGCTAGAGAACTCTGATGCTCTGTGAAATTAACTTTGCAACTTATTTATATAGTAGAAAAATTAAGCCTTTGAGGGAAGGCCATGTGGTGGGAGAAAATTGTATTTATCTGTCTGATAGAGGACATTTATAGAGAATATGAACAGAAGTCTTACAGCTCAATAAGAAGACAAAAATCCCACTGAGAAATGACAAAAATTTGTTTAGTTTGCCTTTATCTGATCCTTTGTTTTGTTTCTCTATGTTCCACATGTAAGTAACACCATTGGGTATTTGTCTTTCTCCTCTTGACTTATTTTGCTTAGCATTTTCCCCTCCAATTCCACCCATGTTGTTGCAGATGGCAAGAGTTTATCTTTTTTGATAGCCAAGAAGCATGCCATTGTGGGTATATATCACATCTTCCTGATTCATTCGTCTGTTTTTGGGCACCAAGTTGGTTTCTAGTTTCCATAGTTTTGCTATTGTAAGTAGTGGTTCAAGGAACATAGGAGTGCATATTACCTTTTGAATAAGTGACTTTGTATTCTTTGAGTAAGTGCTTAGCAGTGGAATTGCTGGGGGATCTGAAAGATCCATTTTTAATCTTTTGAGAAACCTCTATATTGTTTTTCATGGAAACTGAACTCTTCTACTTTCCCACCAACAGTACAAGCTGATTCCTCCCCCCCAACCCCCACATCCTTGACAATATGAGAGCAGAGGGGGAGTGAGCACAAGGACTATGGTGGCCGACCATGGGTGTTCAGTGGTGGATGTGTTGTGGTAACAGCATTTGAAGAGGGAGATCCTGTATGTCTAAAACACAAACAACATTGTAAACCAGTGTTACCTCAATTTAAAAAAATAGGGAGATCATGTACTTCTAAAACAGCATTGTAAACCAATGTTACCTCAATTTAAAAAAATGTCAACCAAGCCTCAGTATGTAATCATTTTTAAAAATCAAACTCTTCTATCTTAAAAGAAATGGCAAAAGTTGTAAAGAACCACTTCACAAAGGCCTCATGAATGCTAAGTGAACACATGACAATTTCTTAACATTAATTGCATCTGGCTAAATGCAAATTCAAATAACGAGTTACCGGGCCTCCTTGGTGGCTCAGGTGGTTGAGTGCAGCTCTGTGAAGCTGTCCTCAGCCTCTGCAGTGCCGGTTTGGAGATACCCACATGGTGAGCAGATCTGTCTTGTCTTGCCTGCTGCTCCCCTCAGCAATGTATTTCAGTCAGTCTGCCTGTTCTGCTCCCCGCTCTGTCTCTGGTGAATCCTCTCACCCTCTTGCACATCTGGACTGTACCCCAGTTCTTGTATTTATAAATAAATAATCTTTAAAAAAATCAACTAACAAGTTACCACTACACACTTAGTAGAATGGAGACAATGAAAGGTCTCCATAACAGTGTTGGGAGACAGCAGTGCCCAGAATTTTCAGACATTGCAAGAATGCAAAATGGTGCAGCTACTTTTGAAAATTATTTGATTGTTTCTTATAAAGTTTAACATCTATTTAAAGACTCAGCAACCTTACTCCTAGGTATTTACTGAGGACAAATGAAAATATGTTTATACATACACTTAATTGTGAATATCTATAGACATTTTATTCAGAGAATCCAAAAATTACAATGTTCCTCAGCTTCCAAAATAGTGGTTTGTAGTACATTCATTCAATGGGATATCATTGAGCAATAAGAGAGAACAAACCATCAGTTCATCCAACAATGTGGAATAAATCCCAAATGCATTATGCTAAGTTAAAAAATGCATATTTGTTTTTCATATTTCACAAGTAACTTTCTGGAAATGGCAAAGTGATAAAGACAGAAGTCAAATCAGTGCTTAAAAGGATCTGTTATGTCTCAGTGTATCTGATCCCACCCAGTATGATGATGAACAGAAAATGAGCTGGCACATGATAAATGCCTAACAAGTGTTTATTTCTCTTAAGATCTTCTTTAAAAGACCTTTTTTTTTTTTTAAATTGGAAACTGCTTCTGGATTTTATGGGCCTTAGTCTGACTAATAGAATTAAATGAAAAGTACAGTGCCATTTACTCCTCCTCCAGGTTTGTTCTGTTTTTCCTTTTCCCACTGTAGATTTTACCCCAAGAAATTGAAACAGTGATTATAGTTCTGTTATGACTTTTTTTATTAGTAAAAACCTAACTCATTTCAGGTAGTTATATATTGCCCAATTGTTTACCTTTGGAAAACAGGACAGAACATCTGACCTCTAAATATTTATTTACTTCTCTTTTATCAAACTTTTAAAAAAAATTATTCATGCATACAAGAACTGGCGTACAGGTCAGATGTGCAGGAGGGTGAGAGGATTCGCCAGAGACAAAGTAGGGAAGAGAACAGGCAGATTGACTGAAATACACTGCTGAGGGAAGCAACGGGTGAGACAGGAGAGGTCTGCTGCGCCATGTGGGCATCTCCCTGGCCAGCTGGGATCGAACCCATGCTGTAGAGGATGTGGACAGCTGCACAGCACTGCATTCAACCGCCTGTGCCACCTGGGAGGCCCTATTTATTTACTTCTTTAAGAGGAGATGACCTTAAAGGTAAATAGTCATGTCCAGGCATTGTCTTTGCTATAGAATTGGAGTTTCAAAAATTGGAATGTACTCTGAATGTTGTTTAAAAGTCAGATACTTCTTCCAGAATAAAATATCACAAAATGGTATTTTAGCGCACAACTTAGGCTTTTAAAGACCATGAACTCATTACTTAATGTGTTCAGTAGAATATGTAGCACTAGCTGATTCAGTGTGTGTTTTCTTTTAAAAAACTAAGATGCTGTGACTTAGTAAGAATATTCTTTCAAATTACGTAGATTTTTACATCTATCTGTATAGTATTTAATTTTTTTAAATTCTTACCACTAGTTTTAGATGAACACATTTACATGGATATCACAAAGTGAGCTGACAGATTATGTGATAATGGATTTTTACTTATCACATTGCAGAATATTTTCTTTTTACACTTCAGACACTAAGAGAGAAGTAAGAGTGCCAAAGCCTTAGGAGACAGTTTTCTAACAGCAATTTTTTAAATCTTCACATGTAAGTATTCCCCATTAGCATCTTCTCAGAATGGAATTGTTAATACATACATTAAGCACTCACACTTTTCTACTTTCTGTTTTTTCCCTTAAAACTAGAAATGTTTTCTATTGAGACAGATTCTTCAAATTCTCTGCATTTCTAAGTGAGAGTGACATCATTTCATTATGGAAGTTGCTATTTTTTCCTCTGGGAATTTTAATTCCCCCACCATATGTCTTAATAATTTTGCAGCACAGTATTTGTTGTCCCTTCTTTCTATTTGCTGCATTCTCTGCTTCTCCGAGCTAACTTTATTTTGATTACTATTACATATTTCCTACCTAAAAAATTACGTTCAGTAAGGATTGAAAACAGTGAAAGTGTGTTGTTTGCAACAATCCCCAAATGTCTTAGATAAAACGAAGCAAGGAGTTTCATATTCAGCATATTTTCTTCCTTTTCTGCAAACTGCATCTTTTCCTTCTCCATTTCTCAGTGTCTGTTGCGTAACTTTTTCACCTTTAACTTTAAGATCCAAATGCCAACTTTCTCTGTATGAATTAATGTATTTTCTTGCAATCAAGAGAAAGAATCTCAAATAGAAAAGAACTCGGGCCATCAGTTGTGGAATTTGAGCACCACTAGCAACTTGATAGGAAGTCAATAAGGAAGGAAGAAGTAAAAGAATGGAAAAAGGAAATGGGATTTTTGGTTTTGTTGTCTCGATTAAAATGCATAGATTATTAACTGTATCTCCAATATTCATTGGAGAACAGATTGAGGTCTTCACTATAATGAAAATGTGGTAAGAACAAACCATTTAAATATTTAATGTAAAATCCCACAATTGAATTTATATCATATAAAAATAAACCTTGCAAAAAGTTTTTGAGTCTGTGCTATTATCCTGATTTGTTTCTTGTCACAAAATAAACTTTATAAATGATTATTTCTCCTTCCACCATCTGTTTCGTGTTACCTACTCCATCCCATTTACTACAGGATTCCATAAGAAGAGAAGAGCATGTGTCTTCTCCCAAGTGCCTATTCTTAAACATGTTGTTTTTCATCACCTTTTAAGTTCCTGTCTCCCACTAAAAAATCACACAGATTCTTTTTGGTACAATAAGATAATTTTAGTGATTAAGAGCATGAGCTTTGAAGTCATATACATCTAGATTTAAGTGCTAGCCTGTTATTTCACCTTGCTAAGCCTGCTTTTTCATTCATATATAAAGCAGAGTTAGTAATACTCTACTTGCACAGTTGTAAATGGTGCTGTAACAGTTAGGAACATCTCTAAAATATACTTGAAAACATACAATTATGTGGAACAAAATGCTAAAGAATTATGCAGATAAAATACACTTTGGGTTCTTCATAATTTCTTTCAATTCTCCCTATAGCGTGTCATTCTATGATGTCAGCTTCCTGAGGGAAAAACAGTGTCTAGTTGTTTTCAAAACACCAAACTCACCCTTCTTACCTTTATGACTTTTCTATTTTCACTCAACAATTCTGGAAGTCACAGAGAGTTAAGGATCAAAGAGTGGAAGTGAGAGTTGTGAGTGCCAGGGAGGTTGAGAACACAAGGTGGTTTAAACAACATTGGCTATTTGTTGAAATTATTTTAGTCCTGGAAGCTAAGTGATGCATTTTTAGAGTTCATTATATAAATTTCTCTTCTTTTGTATAGTCTTGGGGTTTTCCATTACATGTTCTATATACATGTGTATAACTGTATATGTGTATATATGTTAATGCATATACGTATGTGTATATCATTGTATACAGTGATTCCCTACTTTTTGAAAGTTCATGTTATGCCACTTAGCTCTCCCAGAAGACCTATGTTAAAACCTGTTTTCCCTAACCAAAAGGAGTCCATAGAAAATTTTCTATTTTATGATAAAAGGTGAAAAGCAAAACTAGTGTTCAGGTTTTGTTTTGTAGCACACCCCAGAGAGCAAAAGTGGCACCCCCCCCAACTTCCATCCCTAGTAACTACTTTAGTCAGGCTATGCATTATCATAGCACTCCTATTTTTACTAATATGTTAGTGTTATTTTAGGAGTCATGTGTTATTTTTAATTTATTTTTTACATTTATTTATTTTTAAGATTTATTTATGTATACAAGAACTGGGGTACAGGCCAGAGGTGTGGGGGATGAGAAGATTCACAAGAGACAGAGTGGGGAACAGAACAGGCAGATTGACCAAAGTACACTGCTGAGAGGAGCAGCGGGTGAGTCAAGAGAAGTCTGCTGCGCCATGTGGGTTGCTCCCTGGCCAGCCGGGGATCAAACTCATGCTGCAGTGGCTGCGGATAGCTTCATAGGTTGCATCTTAACCCTTTGCACCACCAGGGAGGCCCCCCTTCACCTCCATTTTCTATTTTTTCTGAAACTACTCTAAATCAGATATGAAATTGCTTGGATGCAGACTTTACCTTTTCCTTCATAAATTAGTCCACTGGCTTTTAGATAGCATAATGGGTTTTCCTTGCCTCGCTTCTCTGAGTCACCCATAGTAGTTTCTTAACCTTCCTTGCTTATATTCCTCCATAGAATGGACTATGGATGTGCCTATTCATAGGATTGTTGTGAAGATTGAAAGAGCTAATACATTTAGCACAGTCACACAGAGTAAGCACTTAAAATGCTAGCAGTGATTTTTGGAAATAGTATAGTATAAGCAGTTAAAGGTATGGACTCTATAGACTTAACTGGGTTTTAATCCTGGCTCATTAAATGACTTTGGATAAATTGTTTAATCTCTGTAAACCTCAGCTAAAAAGGAGCATCATTGTATTTCCTACATGATAACAATTTAGAACAGTTACTGGCCATTTTGAAAAGTTATGACTTTTGTATTTTGCCAATTATATTTTTAATTTGTAAGACTTCTTTTGTGTTCTCTGGTAGTTCCTTTTTATAGCATTCTGTTCATGGTCTATGGATATAATACCTTCTCATATTTCTCTGAAGTCATTAATCTGACATACTGTTCCCAGAATAATCTTAATTTCTTTCATAGTAATTCTCAAGCTTTATTTATTTTCACTTTTCATGTTCATTTAGAGCACTTTCCTAAAAGACCTGGTGAATATTTGTTGGTAATTGCATTTCATCATCAGGTCATGTAAAGCCTATCTCCTAGGGATCCGTGACCTGGAATGGTATAATCACTTAGTAGGGGTCCCCAAACTCTTGGATTCATTGAGCTTTGCTTTGGCATGATAATGTGAACATGGGCAGTTCTTGTTTTTGTTTTTCAGGAAGAAATCATCACATCTCCCATCCAGCATGAATGCCTGTGTTCTCACTAGCAGGACTGATGGGGTAGGGAGGTCAATTATTCTGTATTCAGATTTTCTGTTAACCCCCCATTTTTCATTCCTTCATCAGGACTTGAGTTGGAAACGTTGCCAAGACTCTTCTGGACAGATTGTCAGCCTTTTTGGCAGCAGCACACATAGCATGAATCCTAGGCCAAGGCTTTCTCCCGCGGGGCCTCGGAGGTCAGTATCCTCCTTATTTTTCTGCCTTCTGGAAATCTATTAAAATCTCTTTCCAAATTAAACCTCTTTCCCATTCTAACTGCTGTTATGGGTTAATATTTTTTAAATTTCTTTCCTACTAATTTAATGGAGATTTAAAGTGGAGAAGAGATACAGTTGTCTAGTGGGCCATATTCAATGATGACTCTTGGGAGGTATATTTTAAAACATTCCATGGTTTATGTCAGTCTCATTTTGTTGCGATTTCATTTTTATTAGTGAACCCCACATATTATCAGATATAAAGTATGATATGTGAAGAGGAATATTTCAATGTCAAGATACTTGTCCAGCATTTGTAAACACAGTGACTCCTCCCTGCCCTTGATAGCTGGAGTGCATGCCTTCCAGGGAGCACTCCCTTATTGACTTCACACATTATGCAGCTTATAATATCCCAGGGTTCCAAGACCATATAATTTTGGGAATATTGATAAATGCACATTCAGTTGCGAACTGATATTCCTCCTTTCCTTTCTCAAAATCCTATCTAGTCTAGGGCCTCCCTGGTGGTGCAGCAGTTGAGCGCTGGGTTGCGAAGCTGCCCGCAGCCTCTGCAACGCTGGTTCTATCCCCGGCCACCGGGCGAGGGTCCCACATGGCGCACAGACCTCTCCTGCCACCCAGTGCTCCCCTCAGCAGTGTACTTTGTCAGTCTGCCTGCTCTTCTCTGCTCTCCGCTCTGCCTCTGGTGAATTCTCTCACCCTCCCGCGCTTCTGACTGTACCCAGTGCTTGTATAAATAAATAAAATAAAATCTTTAAAAAAAAAAAAAAACATCCTATCTAGTCTCTTATCCTGGTGACATGGACTGGATAACAAAGAACTTTCTTAAGGCACCATTCCATTCCATGTAGTCAGTAATAGAACTTCTCTAAGAAACTTGATATTTCTTTATTCTTTTATTGAAAAAAAAATGCTTTGGAGAGTTTTGTGTGCGTGATGCATAGGAGCTAAGGATAAGATAGATGTGATTCTTCTTATCACATAGCTTTGTTCCATAGGTTTCTCATTATTCCAGGCCCCTCTAGCTCTTAGCAGTTTTTCTGATTTCAGCATCAATCAGCAGCATACACTTCCAGTCCCATTTGCTATTCTGAAGGGAAAATGGAACCAGTGAGACTCACACCGAGGAAAGGCTGGATGCAGTTTGGTGCACTCAGCAAAGGTTGCATTGTATACTCTCTGCTGTTTTCTTGGTGCTCTCTGAGCATGGCGGTCTTGATGAGCAGTAAGAAGAGTGTGTAACCAATCTACTTAAAAGCTTTTCTTATACCTACTCAGCATTTTAATTTGGACCTGAGAGGAAGGCACGATTACATTCCCTGAAGCAGTGTGCGGTGTGCATTGACTATCTCTCTTACTTTTATCAGGGGACTTCTTATGGTATTAACTCAGGAACAAATACAAATAAATTCAAGAAGTACTAATGTCACTATTTCTCTATTACAGACTCCACCCACCCTTTAGTCTCTCCAAAACTTCCTGTCATATAAAAGAGTGCAGCTTTAGAACTGCCACGTTTTAAATTCTGAGCATAAAACTCTTCAGATGACATAGCAGTTGTTTCTTTTCTTCCTCATGAGGCTAACAGCCACTAGAGGCCCTCCAAGTCCAGAATTCAACAATGGAAGTGGAATGCTAAACAGCCCTCCGCAGCATCTTCAGCCCAGAGGTAACTGTGTGTATGATTAATCACTTTGAAAGCACATATTTGCCAGTCATGTCCACAACTGGCATATTAAACACCTGCAATCTGTTACATAGTCTACACAGGCTTCTTTTCTGAATAGTACTGTCTAAAACCAATAATCATTTCTGGGTTCATCTGTTCATTTTTTATTCCTTTCTATAATTTTTTTAAATATTCTTTTGTTTCAAAGCAAACACTCATGACTTACATCTCTTGTGAGGGAGTTCACAACCAGCAAAGATCATTCTGTTTCCCCAGATGAAAATACTCATTGTTATTCAGCAGAGGATCCAAAGAAGATGCTTCCTTCCATCCCATGAATAGTAATGCTGAGCATTTGATTCACTGAGTCAGATGGGCAATTGAGCTTGAGAGGCCTGGTTTATGCCTCTGTGGTCTTTCTTCCCAGTTAGGTGGGTATCCAGAGATCTAGTTATGGAATAGTCCAGGACAGAGCTTAAAAGTATGTCTGGTTTTCCACATAGGCTGCAATAGCAGAAAAAGACAGTTTTATATTATATATGTGTGATCCTTCCAACTTGCTGAACATGTCAATACTGACAAAACTATGGACCACAGGAACATCTTCAACTCAAGTCTTTCAGGTTAGGAATAAGGAATATTTACCACCTCACCATTGATTGTGCATAATGACCATTCATTCTTCTCTAGAATTCATCCAATCTCCAGCATGACCCACTACAGACAGATTTCTCAGCTGATAGTCAACTTCCTCTTCCATCTTTATCATAACATATTATTCTCCTTAAATCAACACATGATTACATTACTCCTCTGCCCCAAGCGTATTGATGACTCTTTATTAGCATTTGGATAAGTCCAGTCTTCTTTATCACCTTATTCAAGTTTCCTCATTGTATTTTCCTGTTTTCTGATGTGTTTTTCACTTTTCCCCTTTCCCCCCTAACTTTTTTGTCCAAAAGCTCACCTTTTCTGCTTGAAATTCTTAACAGATTTCCTCAGTAAAGGTTCAAGTCAGTTATAGAAAAAGAAAGTTCAGTGTTCACTACCTTCTTTCAGTCACTGTAAGAGTGTGAGTGAACCTGAGACAAGAGGGAAAATGTCTGTAACTTTGGGAGTGATTCCATTTTAAGAGCCCCAGAATATGATGAACTGGGAACTTGGGCTGCGATGTTCAGGGAAGGTTATTTGTCCTTTGAGAGATATCCTAGCATCTCAGTATGCTCAGAATTATTTCACTTTGTCTTATCACAATGAAATTGAGTGGTAGAGTAAGCAACTTTTAATACTGGACAATTTTACCATTAGTAGTTTATTTTAAGTTCCCTACAATGACATGCAGTTATAGGTGTGTCAAGAAAAAAGAAGATGTTAAATAACTGCTCCTTTACTGCTAGAGATATTCAGTAATGAATCACATTGTTCGTGTTGTGTTTCAAGTTTGTCCAACTGTCTATGTCACTAGACACTATGTCTAGTGACATAGACACTATGTCTATGTCACTCTTCAAGAGGAGAGGTTTATTTATTTATTTATTTGGGGGGGATTATTTTCAGTCTGTTTCATAGCAAAATATTAAGAGTCTCTTCTTAACCAAATGGTCTTTTAACTTCATCATGGGCAAAGAATTTGGAAGTTCTTGGTTCAATTCCTTTTTTTGAAACTTCTACTTCTGGTATGATGCTTTCTGAGTTCAAAGGAAAGATAACTATGTTTTGTATAGAATTGTACAAAGTGGATTTATATTGATTTTAGCAATTTCAGCTTCCCAAATCTTAAAGAAAATCACTTGCACATTACCTTTGACCAGCTGCTGCCTGTGATTATTCCTTGCACCTTGGTACCTCAGACCATTGCCTACTTGCTTCTTACTATATGTTTCTTTATTTTTATTTTTGAAGTCAAGGACTTAAATAGGCTATTTTAAACATGAAATAGCCTGATTTTAACAGGACATAGCAGTTTGTCTTGTCACCGCCCTTGATGCTCACATTTAATGACCACTGAAAAGAACCTGAGGACAAAATTTATAATGATTAACTCTGGCTGCTGCTTTTGTGAGGTAGTAGATGGTGTTGCTGGGAAACTAAATGGAAGAGAACTAGAGAAAACCAAAACTTTTACATTAGCAAATTTAACATGGATTTAATGTGGAGGGAATATTTGTTTCAAGGGCTTGATTCTTTCTAGCTTGATTTAACTTAGTTGATTGTGATACAAGGGATCTGCATTCTCATTTTTAATAATCATAGTGGTTCTTAGTGATATTTTATGTGGTCATTTATATTTGGTATCTAAGTTGATATCTAAGAAACTTAGAGATCTCTGCAGGGAAAATACGTGTATGTGTGCACATCTGCACACATATACATGCACAAGGAATGTGTGAATTAAAGCATTTTCCAGAAAACAGAGCCATAACTTGGTAAAATATGAGCTTTAAACATTGCCTGCCCATATGAAAAGCCCTCATTACTAAACCTGGGATGCACTTATAAATCCAAAGAAGCCCCGAGGTGGACAAATAATTTATGTAAAAATTCTGTGTTTGCCTGCATAAAGATTACTATGATTCACTACTTTTTCAGTCTTGATAATTCAAATTTTTATTACTTAGTGAGAATCGCTGTGAATTTACCTATTGATTAGTGAAAATCATAGCTTTCATAGATTAGTTTACATTACAGTCAAGTTGCAGTGCATTATTTCAAAAACTTTCTACTTCCCTGATACATATATCTTTTCGTAGCCCCTTCATTAGAACACATGTAGAGTCCACTTAAAAAGAGTTAAAATAATAACTTTGTGTTATATATTTTAGCACAATAACAAAGAAGTAATTTTTAAAATCACTTGGAGTGTGCTGAATAAAAGACAAGCAAACACCTCAGCCCTTACCACCAGATGTTGGGATTTTATTGCTATTGTGTGCATGGTCTACATGTTTATTAAATGGTCTATAGATGATTCTGATGCAGATGATTCCTTTCTCTGCCACGCCTTCTCTGCCATGCCTGTACCCTGATGTCATATCAAGGGTACAGGCATTGTGTGGTCACATTACTGTCTGTTTCAATTCATTCACTTGCTTCCTATACTGGACCATCACCATCAGCAATTGTTTTATCTTCTTAAAATGAAAAAGGCTCCATTGTGCTTAATGGTCAGGATTCAGTATTATGTTTAATACTATGCCGGGAAATATCTTCAACTTTAGAAGTCTGTAGTGCCAGGATGAGCCAGAGCAGGATCTGTATGACTCAAGCAAAGCAGGGTAAAGGAGAATCCTGGAGCCCTTGGTGGCTTTCTCAGGCTTTTATTGAGTTTTTACATGTAGTGCAGCAACCAGGTACAAGGCAGGCAGGGGTGCTGGGGGGCCAGGAGGCTAGTAGGCCTCCCAGCCCCTGGCCAACCTTTCCTCTTTACTAGGTTCTCTGGTGTTCTCTCTCCTTTTCTCTCTCCTGGCTCTGCTTCTCTTGGCAAATATATCAATACTGCAGCCATGACCCACAGAAGTAACACAACTTATAACAATGTAACAAATGCAGGTACCTGCTACTAGTGGTGGTTGGTGGGTGGGGGGTTGGACAGAAAAGCCTGAAAATCATTTACCCTACAAAGACTAACACAGAGAAGGATATGTCTTGATTTCTGGTACCATAACTGGGTCTATAGTTTATAAAACATGTGGTTCCACAAGTATGAAACGCTTCTTGCTTGGTGGTAGAAAGTGGAAATCCCAGCAGCAGAACCTCATTTTCATTTTGAGGAAATAAGATAAGGGGACCATATTAAAATGAGAATATTTTCAAGTAGGGGGTCTGATATGGGATTGCCTTTCCTTTCTAAGTGGACCATTTAATGAAAGGAAATTTAGATGAGGAATTGGTAGAGAGAACTTGAAAATCCTGGGCATCTTCAGGAACTCCCAAGTGAGAGGACGCCTATGTAAGGGGATGAGTGAGAGCGCTGAAAACCAACTCTCTTCATTATTTTTCACTATTCACTATTCTCCACTATTTACTTCACTATTTTTCTATAATAGTTCTGCTTTAATTTGCACGTGTGTATATGTGTGTACATGCATGCTTGTAAAATACGCACAGCAGAGTGGAGGAAATATCACTTAAAATTTCAACATTTTTTTTTTTAACATTAGACAGTTGTCATTTAAATAGCAACACTCCTTTAGTTCCAAAAATTTTTAAATGGTCTAGAGAGAATTTGTTTAATCAAATACTAAAAAGTACTGTAAAATTATAAAACTAAAGTACCATAGAATTAGCATAGGAATATACAGAGACATAAAGGAGGCAAAGTCACGAACATATTCAAGTATATGCACATTTATGTTTATATATGTTTATGTATATTTTATTTACACACATATATAATTTATATATATAAAATTTAGTGGATGACCAAGATGACATAAAATCACGAGCCATTAAAATTAGTTTAGAAATATACTTATTTCTGCAGCAAAAAAAAAAAAGGTTTTCCTTAACTCTGAGAGTTTTCGACTGCATCTCAAAATAAAACTTGCAAATAAAATGAAGAGGAGAAAAATTCAGCATATTGTTGAATTTTCACATGTACATGGGAGCCTTCACACAGGGACCTGAATACCTAAAGTGACCCGAATAAGCAACTTTCACACCCTTAGCCAAGGAAACCACACATTTGTAAAGAAAGAATTGACAATGCAAAGGGGCTTGAGCTAGGTGAAGAAGTAACTAGGAAGGTAAGAGTTAGCTTAACAAAGTTTCTTTGCACAGATTTCTTGGTCCCTAAGCTACCTGCCTCTGGTGTCAATAACATCTTCCTTCCATTTGGCACAGGGAGGGTATCATCAGCTTGGGAGATTGTTGACCTCTTTGAGGGAAAAGGGGCAGGAGGACTAGGGGAGTCAGAGTGACTTTCCAGCTTCTGCTGTTTTCTCATACTCCTTTAGCTTATGATATTCCATTTGTCAAGATACCATATGCCGGTCCTGCCTGCAGGCCGACGGGGTTCAGGAACACGGCAGAGGGGCTGGGGATGAAAACACGCTTCTACTCACATGGATGGCTGCAGGAACGCTCTTTATTTTAGGGGAGGGGCTATATCTCGGAAAACGTGCGCATGCACTTTACGTGGATTTGCAACATCCGGTTACTGTTGCATCAGCTTCCGCTTTGGGCGGAAGTGACTCATCTTTGGGCGGAAGCGACCACCACCCCAGGTCCCCCTGCTGGTGAAAGCCTGGTACTGACAACCATATATAGGGTAGCATACCCTGGACCCCCATTATTGGCATAGAAAATTTTAATGTGAAGTTCTTGTTTTGCACATAGAAAAGATAGATAATTCTGTGGGGGCAAAAAAGTAAAAACAGACTTTTTCCAGATAGTGGTAATTTAGGTAAATTTTTATTTTCTCCTTTTTATTTGAAGTTTTAAAATTTAAATTATACTCATGTAACTTGTGTAAAAATGCTCTCATTTTAAAAGACTAAATAAATACATCTCAGTGATAATTTATTCTAGTATTTTATAATTACTGCAGGGTTTGCAGGAACTTAGACTGCTTACAAAATAGAAGCCAAGGAATATAGAGCCACAACCAAAAAATAGAACAGGTCCCTAAAATCTCACTTGAGTGAAGTAAATTGTATAGTTATAGAATCATACACATAAAGAGATTAACTCCCTGCTGAGTGGACACAGTATTTCAAAGTTATAAAACTTTTATTGAGGCATGAAGAACTTTTAGCTAAATTGGAAGAACTTATCAATATTTCAGAATCAAAAAGGTCAGAATAAAAAGAAAAGAAAATTATTTTTTGCCATAGTACTCTTTGCCCTTTACCAGAGACAAACAACCAGCAAAGATTGAAAATGTGCACAGAATAACGTTGAGAGTGGTGGCAAGGTGTTCACAGGAGTGACATGACCCAGGCGCCCACCCAGGATATTTACCAGAAAGCCTGTACTTTCATTGCTAAGGAACTGTGTAAATCAGATAAATGCCACATTTGTAATTCTCACAAGCACAGCTTTAATACCAGCTAGGTCAATTCAATTATCTCAGAGCAGAGATGACGAGAAAAGTGCGTGAGAACATAAAAAACAGTTTTCCTTTGGCAAAAACAGGTAAAGTGATACAGAAGCTCACATGACCAGCTACCATGTGACCTCATTATTTTACAGCTGAATAGAGCTTCTAAGCACTGTCCCTCAATAGAAACCCTCAGCCCAAATCCACCTTCCCAATACTACAGGTCTACTGTCCTCATGGAACAGATCAAACTTTTCATTAAGTTTTGTTGATTCTACATCTTTATACAAAGTAAAGATCCTTTCATGTGTAAAAATGATGCCAAATAATAATAGCCAACATTTACTAAGAATTTACAGTCTGTCTGGCACTGTTCTACTTATTTAATGCTCATAGCCTAACATGGTAAGTATATGGTTATCATTTCCATTTTCTGTAGAAGGAAACACAAAGAGAGATTAGGTAATTTGATCAATATAACACAGCTAATAAGTGGCAGAAGTAGAATACAAACAAAGCCTTCTCTTTTAATGATCACAATGTGATTTGAGAAAAAAAAAAACTGACAGTATAAGCTTATTGCTACTTATAAGGCTCCAAACACAAAATAGAAGCAAGTAAGTATGCTCAAATCTGACCAAATAGAGTGGTACTTCACCTACTTGAGAGGGGCAGTAGAAATGAGCAGAAAGAGAAAACACTAAAGGATTGAAGAAGAATAAAAAGAGGAATCTTGAGTAATTGAAAGTAGGGTCTACAATGGATAAATAAACATGATATATCCATATTATGGAATACTACTCATCAAGAAAAAGGAACAAAAAGACATAGCAAATTGATTGACTTTCAAGGGCATTATGCCAGGTGATAGAACCAGATGGAAAAGATTTGAAATCTTTTAAATTTATATAACATTCTATATGATTTAATATATACAACATTCTGGAAAAGGTAAAAAGCCTCAATGATAGAAAACTGATGATATTGCTCACCAGGATTTAATGGGGAGAAAGTTGAATATAAGTGTGTATGGTGGAGATTTGGGATTATTAATGAACTACTATAAGTATGTGTTAGAACTCTCAGAAGTGCACACTAAAATGGGTGAATTTTATCTAAATTACATTACTTTAATTTAAAGAAATTATAAAGCCCACAACACTCAATACAACTTCAAAATCTACCTTTGAAAAAACCCTACTTGGTTAATTTCACTCTTTTGGAGAAGTCTGCATTGAGCAGTTAGTGAGCATGGACTGAGCAGGCACACCGATAACAATGTGTAGCCCCAACCTTGGAGAGTTCCAGACCTGTTCCATTTATTGTTGTTAGGAAATTCTCTGAAGAAACCTGAGCAACCAAAAATAGCACAAAGCATGCAATATTTTTTCCTTTCAGATGTACCCCCCAAAGCCTAGATTTTAACATGTATAAAATATAGATATAGTGCTTGTGTATGTAGCACAAAGTTGACTACATCAGATCCACCCATGGGAGCCCTTAACTGAACAAAATAGTTCATGCATCCATTAATTTCACAATATTTATTATGTGCCTGTCCTATACTTGGTACTAAGCTGTGGCAGTTAGTTTTATTTCTCAATCAAACATGAATTTAGGTGTTACTGTAAAGGCATTTTGTAGATACAATTAATTACATAATTGGTTGACTTTAGTTAAGAGAAATTATCTTAAATAATTTGAGTGTGGACCAGGTTCAATCAGTTGAAAGACCTTAGGAGCAGAGCTGAGGCTTGCCTGATGAAGAAATTCTGCTTGTCAACACTTTCAATTCACATCTAAGTGTCCAATTGCCCTTTCTAAAGGCCAGTCCTACAGATATCAGACTTGCCTGATCAGACCCCCATAGTCATATAGATCCATTTCTTGCAAAAGAAAAAAAAATCTTGAGATATATATGTATGTATTTATGTGTATATGTCCTGCTGGTTCTGTGATTCTGGCTGAACCCTGACTAATCCACAGGAAAGTGGGATATGAAAGAAACATTTTGTATGTCCCAATTTTAAGGTTTAGTGGAGATGTTGTGAGGGTAATCATGTGATTACAATATAATTTTATGATGGTAGAAGTACAGGGAATGGGATTAATAAGGAAATCTTCCTAGGGGATAGAAAGTTTGTTTGGAGAATTCAAAAACAAACTATGAATTAAGGCAGTAAAGTGCATATGGTTAATGTGTGTTTTGCAGGGAGGATGGTGATAAATTATTGTGAGCAGAGGATATGGTTTGTGTAAAAATCTGGGAGGCAAGAGGAACATGACACAATGGAAAAATAAAAGAGAGTCGATGGAAAAATGAAAGTAAATCCATGCATAGTGAGGAAGTGAGATTGGAAAACTGGGAAGAGAAGAAAAGCTACATCATGAAAGCCTTGTCAGTCATGTTAAGTTGCTGGGCATTGGGAAACCTGTAGAGGGTTTTAAGTATAGAGAACAATTGATCCTTTGGATTTCAGGAAGGGTTCAGGACACAGTATGCAGGATGGATTGGGAGAAATGGAGGCTTAGGAGTAGAAGAAATAATTCAAGTGACTGATGATGGTCAGCTACTCTGGATGGAAGCATTGGGAAATGGAGAGAAGGATTTGATTGGAGAGCTCTCTAAATAGCAGAAAGGACACTGTGATTGATTGTAGTCGAGGAATTATAGAGATTTAAAAGTCAACGACAAGATGAAGTTTCTCATCTCAGCAACTAGGTGAATAGTGTAATTGTTTGCAAAGATTGGAACACAGAGCAATGAGCAAGTGTAGGGCAGGGAAGGACACTTTAGATCTACTAAAGGGACAGACAGATGGAGATATTTGTTGGTCAGTCTCAAGGTCTAAAGGTCAGGAAAGTCCTGGGCTCAAAGCATGGATCTTAGGAAGCAACATTTGGAAATTGAAGCTGTGAGTATGAATAAGATGCCTGGGAAGAAAATAAAGTGACAGAAGAAAAGAAACGAAGATATAATCTGGAGCAACCCTGCTGTATCTAATGGGAGAAGAGGAAAGCCTTCAAAAGAGCAGGCATTAGTTTTTAAAACAAATTAAAAGCATGACTTACAACATGATCTTCTGTAGGATAGTTTTTCTCCACAAGTCACGTGTAGATGTGAAAAACAGTTGGGAGCCAAAGATATCAATATGTTTTTCACTTGTAGATATGCTCCCTTTGTGTAGTCGTAAGGTCTGGCTAGCATGTGCTTTATAGGTTGAAACAAGTTTTCACTCATATACATCCTTTCTTTCAACCCTAAAAAAGTCCTATGAGTTGGCTATTAACAGAATTTATATCTTATAGACAAGGACACAGTCTTAATTCAATAATTTGTCCAAATTTATTCCAGTCCATCCCACTGTGCTGACCTTCAGTCCCAGCAGTATAACCCTTTACCAGGACATAACACTCAAAAACAGTTCTGCACTAGGTTGAACTATATTGCAGACAGGAAAATAAAGACTCACAAAAAAGCAAAGTCTAGTCAATATTTTTCAATTTGAAAATGGAGTAGCTAAACTTGCATTCAGATATTTTGATGCTATAGAATCAGCTTGATAACCTCCTGATTTGTAGTAAATAGCTACTTAGTAAATCTTTATGATTCATGACTTCAGTGATATTTCTGTTGCTTTTTTAAATATTGGTTTGTCTGAGTATGAGATTGGTTCTCAGACTATCTATACTGGGCATTGTGATTTTTCTAGGAATCCACTATCTTTTTGCCATAAAGCAGATTTTTCTTTTTGAAAACAAAATAATAAGTATTGATCCCAATGATTACTTTCTGCTTTATTTTCAGACTCTCCTGGTGCCATAAAGTAAAATCTGAAGATATTGTTTTAAAACCTATCAGTTTATATAAATACCAGTTTTCTCACCAGGATTATAGCCACCAGTTATAAGAGAATTAATAAGAAACAACAATGTTATAATAAATGGTTAATGCAACAATACCAAAAGACCCTTGCGATGTATTCTGTATAAGTTTATGAATCATTATAGGAAGAACCCAGCTATAAATGTTTCCTAAACTGACCCTCACCCTAGAAGTACATAACATAATTAAAAATAGCACATAAAGAGTTGCCTTAATACCTTGACCTGATCAACATGAAAGTGATTGATAAATGGTAGATACCCCCATAGTACAGGGAACATTCTTCTTATTAACTTATTAATGATGGCAATCAGATTTCTGTTTCAGTTGGGCAGGACCACCCTGCTGCAAGGTGAATCATCCTGGTTAAAAATCTATGATGAGCATTATTACTCTTTTCATGCAAATAAATTCAATTATTTTGGAAGAATTCCAGCATCATTGAAAATTTTATGTAGATGTAGGATTAGATATAGGAGACTAATGTTACTAAAGAAAGAGCCTCAAGACCTTGGTGGATGTTTATGCTCATGTTATTGAGTGACTTATTTTCAGTGGTAACATTTATTTCTACAGGAGTGGAACTGCTCAGTTTCCATAGCAACTCAAGTGCTGGAGTGATGACCCAGGAAATGCCCCTGTATTTCTGCAGATGGTTGTTACCCTGCATAAATCATTGCTGTTTTTACAAAACTGACTTCCATTTGTTTGAGATGCATCTAGGCAGTTTATGTTACCTTTGTTTTTGTACCTCATCTATAAAGTAAGAATTGTTACAGTTGTGCTTATCATAGTTGCTACAAAGATACCATGGATCATCACTTTGTAACTTTTTTCTTCAAAAGTTTTATGATACCATCTTTCACTTTGAAAGGATTTAAATCAAAGTTACAAAATTATAAAAGGGAAATTTTTTTTGTATAGAATAAGCATGCATAATATTAAAATGGGACACATGGGCTCTCTGTATACTATAAGCCTAAAGAATCTCAGGAAATATTAACTGTATAAATACATATACATATATTCTAAAAATCATATTCCACATGTTTCTATTTTCATTTTCTTTTTCATTGACAATTTTCAGTCCTCAAAATTTACATTGCAAAAGTAAGGCTAAAAATTTCTAGGGAGACTGTGAGATCTGATATCTGAATGTAGCCCTAGTGAGAAAACTTGGTAATTTGTGTACTAGCTTGGGAGTAATTTTTTTTAATTAAGAAGCTCAGAATTTTTTTTTTAGTTATAAAACTAAAGTTACCTCTTTAATGTTGTATAAAATTACCCAAGAACTTCAAGAACTATCATGCACACCTGTTCTCATCATAAAAGGGTGCAAGTAATTATTCATGTGACAGGCTGTGGCATGGTGTATCAGCATATAGTTCTAGGGTCTCACCACCTGATTTTGCTTATAGAAAAGCAAACTTTCAACTTCCCATGCTTCAGTTGATTTCCTCATCTATAAACAAGAATCATCATAATATCTACCTTTTGGAGTTTGAGTGAGGAAAAAATGATAAAATGAAATGTGCAGAAAGCTTATATACTCTTCGGAAAAGCCAGCTATTAAATGCTCGAGTAGACTTCTGCCTGTAAAGAATGACGTAGGCTTGCCTTTGTCTCTTGTGTGCCGCAATGAGACAACAGATAGGCTGCAATCTAAACTGCAATCATTCACAAGCAAAACTCATGGGGGGTAAAATTTTTTCTTGTGTATCAGTATCCCTGCTGTTCCAGAAAATCATTTGAGCTGCATGCGTTAATCTTAAAATCATTTTGTAGATTCCAAGCTAATGAAAGAGTGGCTGGCACTCTCCTGGCTTTGAGTATTAGACTGGAGAGTACTTATGACATTACATATTTCATCTACCTCATTTCCTGAAGATGAAAATCAATTCCTCAAAATATTGCATAATTTTTATTTTTGTTCTGTCACCCACCAACCCCTTTTCTGCAGTCAAAAACAAGGAACCCAGAAAAGAAATAATAGAGTAAATTGAACTGAAATTCAGTGCACTTGGGTTTCATTCACATAGTACTGAGGTACTTGTGTGTGAATGCCACATTTCAACCGAATATCTCCTCCAAGGGATGAAAGTAATTCTTTCCAAGTTATTTCTGAGATTTAAGAACAACAAACCAACAGTCACAAAAACACTTCCTATGAATACATCCATAATGAAACATCTGAAGGGAAAACTCTCTGCCTGGGAGTTCTTATGGTTCTGTTACAAGGCATAACAGGTGAATTTGAGAGAACAAATTTGTGGTATGCTAAAAGCAACATAAATGGATGGAGCCTATGAATTCTCAGGCTGGGCTGGCTACTATTTACAGGCTGAGTGCTCTTCTACTGAGACATAATGTTCCATTAGTCAAAGGTTGAAAAAGTGAGATCAGAAATTACATTCTGCAGCACTAACAACCTTAGCCAAGGTTTACAGGCATAGCACCGTGCAGAGAAGAAGCTTATAAATGTTTGTTTTTCATTTCCCAGTAGGGTAGGACCAATTCTTCCCAGTTTGCCTGGGCTTTCCTGGTTTTAGCACTCGAAATCCTCTATCCTGAGATGACCTAAGTCCTGAGCAAACTGAAATGGTTGGTCACCCTTCGTCCCACACCAAGGTAGTCCTACCTCTAGTTATACCTGCAATGCAATTTTCAGGCTTCCAAAACTTTGTTTACCAGGAAAGCACCTTCATCAGCTTGAAATACAGCATTTGAGAAAATAAAAATTAGACTTGTATGCATAAAATAGCTTAAAATCATTGGGAGAACAAAAGTTGAATTGATTGGCTGGAGATTGGGTCAGGAGCACAGGAGTGAAGACCTGGCAGGTGATCACAGGGCAAACTGCACATGAGAATGGAATGCAGAGTTGGTTGAGGTGAAGGCTCTTCTCCGTATGGGGGCAGGTAGTCAGATCTTTCTGATGTGGGACTGCCTCATGGACAAAGGCTGCATCCGGGGTGCTATTTTCCTTACCTGGGAGATATAATTACTTGGGAAAAATAGGTTAGTCTTATTATTATAGCAAAGGGATCACACATTATCTAATTTAACTACCCAGTCTGGAAAACTGATTTGGTTAACAGACTCATCAGAAAAAGTACAAGCCTATTTTGGGCATGGGTTTCAATTTGGGGGGCTGTTTTCAATACTTCAACTCTTATACACTGTTTCTCAACCAGAAAAGAAGAGGTAACTAAAACCATTGGATCAAATATCTTTCTGGAGATTTTTACTTCTGATCTAATTTGCGGTATTCCATGTTTTTTGAGCAAATGTCCAGTCAAATTATGAGATAGCATATAACCTTTCAAGTCTAAAATAGTAGTTTTTGAAATGTGATGTATTTACAAAGATTTCTGGTCTTAAAGTCATGTAAATTGTAAGTTGGTACTGGCTCTGTTACTAATTAGTGTGGTTAGTTGAATCATTACCCATCCTTGACTCTTGATTTCTTTGTCTGCAGACAAAGGTCTCCTATTTTATATCCCTTATTCTACCTTTGCAATTTACTTCTCTTCAGAATATCCTTGAACTGATTACTCTCTCCTATAAATCTTTAGAGCAGTCACTAATGATAAGAGTGAGAAGACAGCTAATCTCAAGCTGCCTTGTGTTATCTCTGCCATTAAAGCCTGTTTTCTGCTGTACCCTGCCTATATATCTAGTCTCTTGAACTAGTTTGGAGCCTCCTTGAAGATGAGGATGGTGTCTTTGGCTCTCCATTTTAAATTATAGGATGTAAGCCTAAAAATAATTCAATAAAAATTGATACACGTAAAAATTGAGTATATTAATAAAATGCAACATTCTTTGACAATAGTCTCTTTTCTAGTACTTGTCAGAGCTTGTACTTCTAGTACTTGCATTGCATTGGATGCTCTGTGGAGCTTTAAGCAGTTCATTTTACTTTTCTGGGATCTATTTCTTGGAGAATTGAGCTTGATTAACTGCAAGATCTCGTCTTAGTGTACAAGTCAGTATATAAATGCTATGGAAGTTCAGGACACAGATATTTGTTATAAGCCTCATCCTCCTTAGCAGCTGAAGTTGGCTCTAAGATGCATGCTTAGTATAGGGCCATAGACTGGTAACTTCAGACCCTAAGCTACTGAAGGCATGCAGGATGATTCTCACTGGTACTCTGGGTGGGTACCAACATGTACTTCTCCGCCTCCCAGCCTCTATGTGCAGTAGACACTGTTGCAATTCTTATAAGATGCTGTTTATGGCTACTCTATGTTCCCAGAGTTAATATGTTGAATTGGCTCTCTTTCAACAGGTCAGAAGCCTAGGGGTAGAAAGTTGAATACCAGAGCTCTACATAGTTAGGTCAGTTATTATTAAAATGTTTCAAACTTCGTAATTGTATTACAATAGTAATTATTTTTTTAATATTTTATTTTATATAATTCTTACATCATTTTTCATCTTTGTACAATGTATGAATTTTCATTTTGTTTATATTCCCCATGCAATTGCACCCCCTCCCCTTATTTTGACTCTAGTTTTTCCTCTCCCCATCCCTAATTCCCCCCTGTAGTGTGTCTCTGGTTTATAGTTGCTTGTTGATTTTTTTTTTAAAGTTTTTTTTTTAATAGGGGCATGTTTTTATTTATTTGTTTGTTTGTTTGTTTGTTTGTTTTGTTTTGTTTATACATGCAGTGGGTACAGTCAGAAGTGCGGGAGGGTGAGAGAATTCACCAGAGTCAGAGTAGGGAGCAGAGCAGGCAGAAGGACCGAAGTACACTGCTGAGGGGAGCAGCGGGCGGCAGGAGAGGTCTGCGCGCCATGTGGGACCCTCCTCCAGTGGACGGGGAGCAGCTGGGGATTGAACTGGCGCCGCAGAGGCCGCGGGCAGCTTCGCAACCCAGCACTCAACTGCTGCGCCACCGGGGAGGCCCTGCTTGTTGATTTTGATTATTACTTTGCATTGATTAGTCTTTTTCCTGGTCTCTTATTTAGGTTTTCTAAATTCCTGCTATGAGTGAGACCATCCAGTATTTTTCTTCTTCTTTCTGACTTATTTCGCTGAGCATGATCCCTTCTAGCTCCATCCATGTTGCTGCAAACTGCATGTGTTTATCTTTTTTGATTGCTAAGTAATATTCCATTGTGTATATATACCACATCTTCTTGATCCAGTCATCTATTTTTGGGCATTTGGGTTGTTTTCATAGTTTAGCTATTGTAAATGGTGCTGTTATAAACATAGGCATGCAGGTGCCCTTTGGAATTACTGTTTCTGTGTCATTTGGGTAAATACCCAGGAGTGGAATTATTTTTTTTTTTAAAAGATGTATTTATTTATTTATACAAGCACTGGGTACAGACAGAAGCGCGGGTGGGGGGGGGGCTGTGGGTGAGAGAATTCACCAGAGCCAGAGCGGGGAGCAGAGCAGGCAGAAGGACCGAAGTACACTGCTGAGGGGAGCAGCGGTCAGCAGGAGAGGTCTGCGCACCATGTGGGACCCTCCTCTGGTGGCCTGGGAGCAGCCAGGTATTGAACCAGCGCTGCAGAGGCTGCGGGCAGCTTCGCAACCCAGCGCTCAACCGCTGCGCCACCGGGGAGGCACCCAGGAGTGGAATTATTTTTAAAGATGATAATGACGTCTCTTTGGCGTTACCCTGTAACTTAATAAAGATGTGTGTCACTTAATCTTTATACCGGTCTAAAACCTGTAGCTTAATAAGTACTTTGTATGAAATGTTTAGTACTTCTCACCTCTTCTCATAATTGAATAATTAAAATTGTGGTTTTTTTTCTGTTGAAAATTAAAATTCAACAGAAGAAAATTACTGCTCTCACTGGCTTTATTGCAAGGAGTCATGAATCAGGTAGCATCCCATCTAGCAAGTAGAAAGGTACTACGTGGGATGGCACAACATTGAAAGTATTTATAATCAGATGGAGGATGGGACAGGTTACTAGCAAAGGAAAGAATGATTAGAAAGAATTGTTTTCCAGGCAAAACCATCTTCCTTTAGGAAAGGGCAGGGAGATTTTATGCACATCACCTTACCAGTGCCATTCAGGAAGTTCCAGAATGATTGGTATAAAAATTACATTTTTGTGAGAGATGAAACTGCAATTAGGCTAGGTATTAAGTCAGCCCAGGTATTAGTCCCTTTGGAGGCCCAGCATGATGCCATTTGGAGCCTGTTACCTTTTTCTTTTTAAACAGTTCTAAAACTGACTTCTATGAGTTGAAAATGTAATATATACCATTCATCAAGAGATCTGAATTTTGGACAAATTCCTTAACAAAACTTCTAGTGAATCAAATGAATCTGTATTTATCTGAGAATGTTGACAGTTTTTAAATTAAAAAGTGTTATATGAAAAGATATAACCTAGTAATTCCATGATAGGATACCTAATATCTTTATTCTCAAGCAAGATTAACAACAAATTAACAAAGTTCAACAATTAACAAAGTTCAGTGAAACTTCTTTGTAAGATATTATAGAACATATTATTTTTGAAAGTAACATTAATTTTTAATATTACCTTTTATGTATGAGAAAAATTATAGAGAGGAGTCTAGGATTTGGAATCAGATAATCTTGAGCTTTAAATCCTTGAATTCTTTAAGCCTTTGAGCTTTAAGTCCAATATCTTATCAGCTAGGTATTTGTAAGCAAAATACCTAACCTCTCTATTAATCTCCTTTATAAAATAAGGTTAAACTACTGTGAAGTATGTTGACAATTAGATGGAATAAAGTGGACAAAGTAGGTGTTGAAGAAAGTGTAGCTGTCATTAATAGTATATTTATATTATGGGAGAAAACTTCCACTTTCTCTTCATTCAATTGGAATACACTTATTTTTTACAAAGTACCTTACATATATTGTGTATGAGACTGAAAACATTATAAGCAGGAGTGAGTTAAAATGTTGTTTCCTTTTAATTAAGAAGAAATCAGTAACATCATGGAGATGTTTAATATTTTCCCAAGAGAACTTAAAACAATCAACAACATTTGTAGATATGGATGCTGCACAAAAGCTGAAATCAAAAACAGTCCTGACTGCAAAGTCATACCATGATAACTGGGCACAGGATAGAAAATTCTCCTGGTTGATTGGAAATGGTACTAGAAACAGTCTGGGATTAGACATCCAGCCACATTCTTGTGCTGTGGGTTTGAGGCAGGTTTGCATTAGGAAGTAAGTGAATCCTCAGGGGCATCCTTATCTCCCATACCAAATCACACTCATTTTTCAGTGTAAGTCCTAACAAATAATGACAGTGGTCAAAACAAAATACCTGTTGCTATTTTTGAGTTAACAACATCATCATTATTAAATAATAATTATCGTTCTTCTTCTTGGGTCTATTTTAGCCAAGAAAATTATCCCCATTTGCCCCTACTTGACAGAACTTAATACTGTTTAATAGACTTAAGAGAGACATGGACTGTCAGTAACAAAGAATGAACTAGATTAATAAGACCAACAAAGTGAATACTTGTAAATGTCAGATTCACCTATAGTAGTAAAAAGCCAATCAGTAATGAACAGTGATGTGGGACAGTGAAAAGAACACTAACTCAAAGACAAAGATTTAAGAATTCTCTCATCCCAGCTGTCCTTCTAGTGAACTGTATGATCCTAGGCAAGTGTCCTTCTGAATAGGCCCTTTGAAGCTGCTTTTAGTCTAATTAGCGAAGTGCATCATGTTCCATTCACATGTGGCTCCTTTGCCTTCTGTTAACCAAATTCTGCCTTTAAAAGTCTTTTAAATACTGATTCTTAACCCTAGATTCATATGATATATAAAAAATTTTCCCTCTTTCCTGTTTATTCAACAGGAGCCAGAATATACTAGCTTTTAGATGATCCCTTGATTGTAAGTTTTTGACTATTGTTAAATCATAGAGATCCTTCAAAACAGATAAATTTCTACATAGTTAGACATTTACATTTTAGTAAAATTGCAAAAGGAAAAGAGCATCAAGGTTGATCTTATAGTCCCCCTGATGTCCTGTGGTAGAGACGACTGTTATCTTTCCATCTTGCTTTGGAACAGAATTCCGTTTTCAGCAGGGCACATGTTTAGTCAGATTAAAGGCTACATTTCCCAGCTTCCCTTAGAATGAGATAATGATAAGATCAGGCACTAGACAAGGTAATATAGGAACAGTGGTTATTCAAAATGTTGGGGCAATACCCTTCTTCATCCTTTCTTTGAGGTGTCACAATGTGGGTGTAAGAGCAGTCATCTGGTGCCTTGGGAATGACATTCATAGATGGTGGCCTGATTTCAAACAAAGCTATATATTTCTGTTCTGACTTTAGGGAGGTAATCAGTTCCAGACTACTTTTGTTTATGTAGCTGATCCCTGGCTAGTTACCTGCCATCCCCCCCCCCCGACCCCATAAGTCACTTAAATTCCCAATAAAAACACGAGAAAGAGATGGTTTTTGAGTTCCTAAAAACCATCTGTAACTTTGTTTTTTAAATTCAATTTTAATGGGTTGTTTCACAAATAAAAGACATACTGGAAAACTGAGGAGAGATATCATTTTAATAAAATGTTAAGAAGGCATGAACTTCTCAAAGAATAGTAAATTTGTAATACTTCAACATTTGTAATATTTAAGTATGTTCTGTCATATCAGACTGAATTCTGAGAATTTTAGATGATGATAGTCCAAAAATTGGATTCCCTTTTACTTTTTAATTTTATTTATTAGCTAATTTAAATGAAATTGCTGTAACTATCACATATAACCCCAACTATTGAGTAATATTTTTAAATGTACTTTCTGAGTAATTATAAAAGCAGTTTATGTAGATGATACTGCATCACTTTCACATCAACTGCAAGTTTGGAAGACAAATTTTAGATTTCTTTACAAACAACAAAAAGATTAAAATTAACAGGACATACCAATTACATTGTTGTTGTGTTAGTATTGAATCAATATTATGAAAATTTTCAAGTCTGAGTCTTTGAAAAAATCTTACATGTAAACTCTTCTATGGCAGAGTTTCTCAAATTATGACACAAGGCCACTTGTATCAGAACTGCTGGAGTGTTGGTTTAAAATGCTAACTATAAGGCTTCTCATTACATCTGGTGAATCAGAATCTTAATGTTCATGCCTTGAGAATACGAATTTTTAAAACTCCCCCAAGAGATTCTTAAGCACATTTAAATATCAGAACCTTTGTTTTGCCTAATGCAATGAAGTCCCAAGCTGTTTAAGTTCTTAACTACAAACATTTCTGCCAATATCAAGTTCCTTCCTTTTCTACTCAGCCTCCAATAGCATCATTTTCACTGCATGTAGAAGACAGGGATCGTAGCTGGACTGATTAACCTTTACTCTTAGCTAGGTACAGTGAACATGGATAGACACAAATATTTGACAATCAAGTGGAAAAGATAAGTAGAATAAAAGTACAGTTTGGGGGTATCAAGTCGATTTTAAACTAGACTGGGAGGAGTACTTAATGTAAGGAATGACAGTTCTTAAAAAGGATAGGACAGCTTAATGGACATCTTCTATCTCATTGTGCGACGGTGCTTTTGAGTTCGAATGATGAACGTGTTCGTTTTATGTGACTTGCTTTGGGTAAATAACCCAGTGCCCTATCAGCTCTCGAGTTCGTGGCCAGCAGCTACAGTGTGCGCTAATGACGGTACAAGGTGCCTGTGGGAGGGTCTGGGGAGGGGCCGCCCAGCGCTAGCGGGCCCCTGACACTTCCTAAGAGACTCTCAGTCCTTTCTCTGCAGCTGCCCCTTGAAGACTCCACGCTTTCTCTCTGGGGGAAGAAGCCATCTATCTCTATCAGCTGTCCTCTTCCCGTCCCTCATTTCTCCCTCCGCCAGCCGCCACCCCCAGCCCTTCCATTGTGTTGTGCTTTATTTTAACCCCGCTTTCTACGCAAGACCCTATCCTCATTTGTAGCAGGAGGAATTACTTGAGGATTTCAGAACCTCGAGTTGCCATGGAGCTGTACGGAAAGGTAAGCAGGAGAAGAGAGTAGTTCCTCTGGTTGCTGTGAGCAAAATCTTGCTTTGACTTTGTGTGTGTGTGCGTGTGCGTGTGTGCACGCACGCGCGCTCGTGTGTGCGCGCTATCTCAATGCAATTGTGAATAGACCACTTTCTTTATTTGTGTGCCATTTACCGTCTTTCTCTTCCGCGTTTGTTGAATGAGATTGTAATGCCACCCCACTCTGCCTAGGGAAATGTATCAAACTTTCCCAATTCGGGATAGAGAGGTGTATGATGGAGTCCCAGAACGCAGCACAGGCTTCATTTGTATTGGCAATTAGCACAAGGTAATGCTTTTTCCAACCATGAAATCACAAGTTAGCTTCGAAAGGCGTATCGATAGCAAAGAAAAAAAATCCAGCTGAGATGAGCTGTGGTCACTTTTTTGCCTGCTCCTCTTGGGGAAATAAGCCGAGATCGGTAACCACTAACAGCGATTCCAGAGCAGGCGAAGGGAGGCTTGGCGGCGGGGTCTGCGACGGGAGTAGGCAGCCTCTGTTTGCTGGCTTGTCGGGAGATGTAGTTCACTCTTCCACAGTTTGCGGGGAAGCGCGGCTGGCGGAGACTACAATTCCCAGGAGAGTACGGGGCTCGCGGCCAGTACGCGTGTGCGGCTCCAGGAAGGGACAGCTCCGGTGCTGATGTTGGAGCCGGTTAGCGTACCCAAGAGTGCAGCGTGTGGAGCGCGGAGCGCGCGGGCTGTGCACGCTTGACCAGGCACCCGGGCCACCACTGTCCAAGCCAGTGAGAAAGGACATTTTGCGAACAATGAGACACGAAGCTCCCATGCAGGTGGGTCTGTACAGAAAGTGTGGCCTCAGGAAGAATGGAGAGAAATGTTTTTTCCCTCGCTCCAAACTGTGCCTAAGGGAGGATGTAGGCGGCTACCTGGGAAGATGAGATTCTGACTTGGTCCTGGGGACAGAATTGGGTTCCTGTACACTCCGTGTGGTTGTGTTTGGGACTGTCTTGTTGAGGGATAGGGGTATTATCTTTTAGGCTTCCCCAGGAAGCTAAGTGTGTCTGCTGAAAATATAAACCCGAGCAAACAAAAGTCAGAGGATCGTGTGATCTCCTGTTGGCATTGATTTTACCTCTTGGGTTTTCTGATTTGTGATCACGGTACAAGCGCACCGACTCAAGACCAGTTTTGTGATTGCTGAGCTATATTGGAATCGCGATAGAGCGGATCCCGCTTGGGTAAGAATTTTAAGTAAGAAGAATCCAATGCTAGGCGACCCAAAGTCCCCTTTCTTCATTTAGGGTCCTAGTATTATCAACGAAAGTAGAAAATACATTGCGGCTTGGCTTATTCCAGAGGTATGACAGCCCTTTATCACTGTCCACAGAACTGGTTTAATCCTTCCTTTCCAGGACCTCCCTCTGAGCTTTCCGAAGTGATGTGTACATTTATTGTATGTTCTAAGTCACATTATTAGATTTGCTTTTTTTTTCCTTTTAGAAATGCAAATGACTTCACTGCAAATCTACTTCTGCCTAAGCATCTTGCTTAAGTTTTGTTTTTAAGATGAATGATGCTTTCTCTTTTGTATGTACAACCAGTGAATGCTAAACATCAGCCTGTGTTCATTAACCAAGCAGAGTGATCCCATTGCATAACAGAAAGGCACTTTATGAATGGGGTTGAGAGGAGACTGGAACACACCATTTGAAACGGGTTATCTATCTTGAGAACCCACCCCTGCTGCCAAACCAACAACACTTTAATTTTTGCTTAAATGTTTTTCAGGTGTTTTCTCCATGAATCTAAGACTTTAAACATATGCTTTGATTTACTTTTAATTTATTTTATGGATTAAGTTTATGAAGATATACACTGACTGAACTGTTAAATGAAAATAATCTGTGGAATTTGTTTGCTGAAGGATTATGTAATGAAAGCCCTCAAATTACCTTATGAGTTATTGAGAATTTGGTTTGTTCCAGAGAACAGTGGTCCCATTGTGTCCCTTCTACTATCTCTGTTTGTGACTTAGCTTTTCATTATAGACCTGATGTGAGAAGAATCTGGGCAATAAAGGTAAAGGATGTTGCAATCAAGATATATTGGCTTATGATAATTTTTCATTACTGAAGATAGTGCCAGGAGCCAACTGACTAAATTAATCATATTTGATTATTAGTGAACATTGACAGTGGACTTTAAAAGTAGATTGTTAGTATTTAAAGTCAACCTATGTATGTACCAAATCTGTCAAAGTGAATTACTGAAAAATTAATCACACTGCATTTTAAATTATGTTTGCATAGAATGTTCACAAGGGACATCACAATGTTACCAAACTGTATAAAATTAATGCCTTCTATTTTAAAGTATTTCATATCTATTGTGGAGTAGGCACTGTATTCCCATTTAGTAGTAAGAACTTTAATGCAGAGTTAATGCAAATTCAGTAATATAAAATGAGTTTGCTTGTGAATGGAGTTATTTTGTATTAATGCTTTATTTTATTCATTGCACTAAATTCTTAAAATTTAAATGCCCAAATGATATCATGAGTAACATGCACATTTTAAGAAATCAAAGAACATTTTCTCAAGCATATCAAGTGACACATTCATTGATTCAATTTAATAAGTCAATTGTTATGGTCCCCCTCTCTTTACTACTATCAGGTTTTCACACATATTTAATGTTAGGAGGAATAAAAACTTTAAACCTGCTTTATATGTTGTTGCCAAGTAATGTCTCTAAACCCATACTTCTGAATCATAATCACATTACATGTGACTTTGATATATGAAAATACAACAAAATAAATAGCCAACATGTCTTCTTTTTTACATTTAAAGACTGAATCATATCATCGCTTTAAATATATGCCCCCAAATATTGTACTTAGGTTTCTGGAAAATGAGTCACAAGCAAAACCTCATTCTGTACTTTTATTATGCCAAAGAGATTCTTTTCTCCGTTGGAAAATATTTGGTTTATTTGTTGATGTGAAACAAAACAAGCTTTTAAATTAAATTGTTCATTTCCTAATTTACTTACCATATTTTCTTAATCAAAGAAGCCTTTTAAAAATTACGTAATGTCATTTAAAATACTTGATGTGCCTATATAAATAAGTGGTATACTGTTCAGGGTAGTTGTCTTTGATATATGTATATTTTCTGAAGAATTTTCCTTTCTGAACTAGTACAAAATGAGGGATAATAATTTTTTTGTAGATTATAATAATGTACAATGATAGTCTTTTATGCTTATATTTCTTTTGTAACTAACTAGCCAGAGTAGCATTTGGTAAGTGTTCCAAATGATGGGTTAGAAATTTAATGTGGAAGATGGTCATTTTGTGTTTCTAATTCAGTGCATTCATAAATTGTGAAGGCCAAATGAATTGGGGAATAGCAGTGCTCATGACTTGAGGGCAAGACTCTGATGAATAAATTGTTATTTCATTTGGGAGCCAGATTGAACAAATTCTAGTTTTATTAGTGCTTTGTTTGTGCCAAGCACTGTGCCTTGCATTTGGGTCTCGCATGCATGTGTGTGTGTGTGTGTGCATGTGTGTGTATGTGCGTGTGTGTGTATGTGTGTAAAATATAAAACAATTCTAGAAGTCACTATTATCCATGGATGTATGTGTGTATAAACTATAAAACAATTCTAGAGGTCTCTATATCCTAAGAACAAGCAAGAAGGAAGGTAACAGGAGCATTTTAAGATTCAGTAACTTGCTCAGCATGGCAGAGTCAAGACTTCCAGATCTCTGTCTAGAAAGCCTATATTCTGTCCTCTGTTATTTTGGGTTCTGCAAGAAGACAAGGTTGGTGTAAAGAATGAGGGACTTATTTTTATAATTTGAGTCATCCATTTGGTTCAGAAGAAAGAAAAATAATCTCTGTCTTCTGTTATTGAAATAAACTTGTGTATACTACACCAAATATTTGAGAAGTACTGATTTAAAAATGATATGCTTTTTGTCTTCTGAATTTGTTATTTCTTTTTTAAAAGATTTATTTATTTATGCATACAAGAACTGGGGTACAGGCCAGACGTGTGAGGTGTGAGAAGATTCACCAGGGACAGAGTGGGGAACAGAACAGGCAGATTGACTGAAATACACTGCTGAGGGGAGCAGTGGGTGAGTCAGGAGAGGTCTGCTGTGCCATATGGGTAGCTCCCTGGCTGGGGATTGAACTCGTGCTGTAGTGGCTGCAGATAGCTTCATACATTGTGTCTTAACCCCTTGCACCACCAGAGAGGCTCTGAATATGTTATTTCTTGCAGGACCAAAGTGCAATTCATTATTTCTGATTAAATGCTTAATCTTTAATTTGGTGCCCATAGTTTTCTGGGTCAGCTCCTAAGTGTAGAATATTCTATTTAGGAAACTTAAAAGAAAAACATTTGCCAAAGCATCAAGCAGAGTGCCAATTAAAATGAGAATTGAAGAAAGGGTATAGATGTAGGCTGAAGATGAATTAAGGTAAAAAACCCATAGATACAGCCAGGATTAGTACAAAAACAACTTACAAAGGATTAAAGTCCAAATGTCACTGTTTCATTTGACTATGAAAAAATACATGGAATTCTTTCCTTTAATTATTGGTGAATTCATAATCATTTCCAGCCTTGGTGAAGATCCCTTTGTCTTTATAAGAAATGCACATTTGCTCCTCATCACTTACAGAAAGAAAAACTAATTGACTTTGGAGACATAAGAGCTTTCCTATTCTACTGGAACAATTTCCCAAAGTAGTCATTGTTCTTCTGTAGAGGAAAACAGAGGATAGAGAAGAGAATTAGTCTATAGTAAAAATAAACTCTGGTGTAAGAAAGGTTTTCCATTTCTACTTCTTTGATAGAAGAAGTTGTGAATTTATTAAATGGTGTATTTCAATTTCCCCCTGCCATTCTAAATTTACAATGGAACTGGAAATTCCTTTCCTGAGCCTAATATTCTAAGGAGAAAATATATTTTTATCTTAGGGATTTTTCCCCTCTCTGGGACTGTCCTTGTCATCAAAGTCATTCAATTTACTATGTATAAACAGTTGTGCACCTGAAAAAATGTTGTGTAAGTCAACTATAGTTATCTAATTTTTTCCTCTTTATTCTTTCATTAATTGGTTCAAAAATTCTATAGGAGCCATCTTAGTAGGCCACAGCTTATTACCAAAAGTACTATGATCTGTGTAGATTAAATCACCTCAATTTATTTACAATTATGAATGATCTCAGTAGTTTTCATTTCTTTATTTATAGTTTTTGAGATATTTATATACATTGAAATACAAAAATACTAAGTAAACAATTTGATGAATTTTGATAAATGGATAGATCTGTGTAACACATATGCCTCTATAAAGAAATAGAATGTTTCTAATATTTTTACCATTTAATGCACTGACAAAGTAACATTTTTCCCACCATCAGTTTTATTTGTTCTAGACCTTCATGCAGTTCTGTAAAATATACAATATGAACTTATGTGAAACATACAGGATGTACAGTCTGGCTTATTTTTCCTCAGTATAATGTATATGGGCCTAATACATGTTGTTGTATATATCAATAAATATTTATTCCATTTTACTGATGAATATTATACTTTGTATCAATCTACCACACTTTTTAAGTTAATTCTCTGTTTAGTGGACTTTCCAGGTAAGTTTTCAGTTTCAGGCTAATGTGATTAGGCTATAAATTTATCATTTTGATCTTTTTATAAGCTATGTTTTCATCCCTCCTGGGTAAATACCTAAAAGTGGAATTGCTAAAATAAAGAGTAAATGTATGTTTAATTTTGTAAGAAAAAAACAAATATTTAGCCAATGTAGTAATAATACCTCAGCAGTGTTTGAACATTCCAGTGGCTCTACATCCTCAATTATACAGAGCACCAGTGGTCTTTTAAATTTTGGCCACTTTAATGTATGTTTTGTGCTAACTCATTGCAATATGAATTTTTATTTTCCTGATGTTGCGTGATGTTTACCATATTTTCACTGCTTACTATTTATATATCTTCCTTTGTGATAGTGCCTATTTAGTGCCTTCTGTTCATGTCAGTGGTTATCTTTTTATTTTTTACATACCAGAGATTTTTATACAATTTTGTGACTAGTTATTTGTCACACTGAAATATATATATATATATATACACACATACATACATTCATATTCATATTCCTGCCAGTCTATGGCTTAAATATGCTTATTAGTATCTTTTGATGAAATTTTTTATTTTGGTAAAATCTAGATTGTTATAGGTGAATATCTGGGTTCTGGATTTCCTTTGATCTATTTGCCTTCACTGTCATTGCTACATTTATTATATTTAGTAGACTTTATATTAGATTCTTTAGGATTTTCTACATAATCACATTATTTGCAAATAGAGACAGATTATTCCATTTTGATAACCTCCCTTTTTACTTCAATGTCTTGTTCCACATTATAGGATATCCAGTATAATGCTGAATAGAATTGATAAGCAGACATCCTTATCTTGTTCCCAGTCTTAAGGGCAAAGCCTCCTATCTTTCACCATTAAGCATGAGGTTAGATGTAGTTGTTTTATTGTTGTTGATGGTGATAGTTTAGGATGCCCTTATATTGAAGAAATCTTTTTTCAATTTCAAATATTTCTAGTGAGATATTTGTTTTTGACATCAAATTTTGTCAAATACTTTCCTGCATGTGTTAGGATGATCACATGGTTTATTCATTTATTCTGTTGGATTTTTGAATTAATCCATTTTCCCTTAGATAAACCCATGTTAGCCATGATGTGTTATCCTTCTCTGTACTGTTGGAGTCACTTTGATTATATTTCCTTAAGGATTTTTACATTTTGGTTTGTGATGGATATGGATCTATGATTTTCTTTTAATGCCTTTGTAAGGTTATAATATTGGTGTTATACAGGCCTTATAAAACAGGCTAAGAAGTGTTCTTTACCCCTCTGTTTTCTACATGATTTTTTGGTAAAAGATTGGTATATTTTGGACTTTAAAGTGTTTGGTAGAATTCATCAATGAACCCATTGAATCCTATGTGTACTTTGTTGAACCTTTTTAAAACAAATTAATAGTTTTTGATATATAAATATTTCAACTACTTATTCTATATATCAACCTATCTACCTACCTACCTATTTCTCCCTTTAGTATTTTGTGGTAGACAGGATAGAATCCCTAACATGTTTGTGGCCTTCTCTATATAGCATGAGACTGAATTACAATACATAATGAAAGGGACTTTGCAAATGTAATTAATATTGTAGACTTTATTTTTTTTAAAGATTTATTGATTGATTGATAGATTAATACATACATACATACATACAAGCACTGGGTACAGTCAGAAGCGCGGGAGGGTGAGAGAATTCACCAGAGCCAGAGCAGGGAGCAGAGCAGGCAGAAGGACCGAAGTACACTGCTGAGGGGAGCAGCGGGTAGCAGGAGAGGTCTGTGCACCATGTGGGTTCCCCTCTGATCCTCAGATGGCCGGGGAGCAGCCAGGGATCGAACCAGCGCTGCAGAGGCCGCAGGCAGCTTTGCAACCCAGTGCTCAAACGCTGCGCCACCGGGGAGGCCCAGTATTGGAGACTTTAAAATAAGGAGATTAACCTAGATTTTCAAGTGGATCCAATCTTATCACCTGGTGGATACTGCAATCTAGCTTGTAAAAGCAAGGAACCTTCTCTGACTAGAGCTAGAGAGAAGTGGCAGTAGGGAAAATGAAAGATTTTGAAGCATGAGTATTATTGGCTTGAAGATGAAGGAGACTCTATGTCAAGGAAATAGAGACCTTGGTCCTACAATCAAAAGCCACTGAATTCTGCCAGTAACTTGACCAAGCTTGGAAGTGGAATCTTTTTTTTTTCTTTAAAAAATTTTCTTTATTGAATTAACATTGCTTTATAACCATCAGTTTCAAGGGTACAGGGTTATTAACATCTATATATATAATACATTTTATTCATCATCAAAAGTCTAGTTTCCATCCTTTACCATATAATTGACAGTTTTTACCCAATATCCCCTCTACTCTTCTGGTAACTACAGTCTAAATTTAAAGTTGTTCTGAAAGTCTAATGTTTGTTTTTGTTTTGTTTACATATTTGTTTTGTTTCTCTATATATAATATATGAGTGAAATCATACAGTTTCCACTTCTTCAACTGACTCATTTTACGTATTTCTAGCTCTATCCATGTTGTTGTAACCAGCAGGATTCCACTTTTTTAAAAATAGCTGAGTATCCTTCCATTCTATATATATGCCACATCTTCTTTATCCAATCATCCTGCATGGGCAGTTAGCTTATTCACAATTCTTGGCTCCTGTGAATAGGCTGTGATGAACATGGGATTCATATATCCCTTCAAATTAGTGTTTCCCTGTTCTTGGGATAAATACCCAGAAGTGGGATAGCAGGTAGAATGGAAATTTCTATTTTTTATATTTTGAGGAATCTCTATTCTGTTTCCCATAATGACTGCACCAGTTTATCTCTCCACAAACAGTAAAAGTGTTCCCTTCTCACAGCCTCTCCAAAATTTGTTGTTTCTTGTCTTTTTAGAGAATAGCTATTTTCCTAGGGGTGCTCATTGTGGTTTTCATTTGAATTTCCCTAATAATAAGAGATTATGACTATCTTTTCATGCATTGATTGGGCATCTGTGTGTTTTTGGAGAAGTGTCTATTCAGATATTTCACCCATTTTTAAATCAGCGTTTTTGTTTTGTTTTGTTTTGTTTTTTTATTGTACACATGACTTAATGATAATACTTTTGTCCTGAGCACAGTGAGTCCCAGGAAAGCTCTCTCTTCTGGTTAAACACCATGAAGTAGATGACAAAGTCTGCTCAGAGCATAACTCTTATCCTACTTCATCCTTACCAAAGTAGAGAAAAAGATCGGAAAGGATTTCATTCTAGGTTTGAAGTGGAATCTTGTACCCAACCAACATACTGATTTTGGTTTGAGCAGAGTGAGCAGAGCACCCAACTGCATCACACTGTGTCCAGATGTCTGACTCAATAAAAAATAAGTGGGTGTTGTTTTAAATATTCATTATAACAGCAAGAGAAAATTAATTGTGCATACATAATTTTTTTTTTATTTATCCTGGGTCAATTTTGGTAAAATCCATTTTCACCTAGTTTTTCAAATTCATTGACATAAAGTTGTTCAAAATACTTTATTATCCTTTAATTTCTCTAGGATTTGTAGTGATATACCAGCTCCTATTCCTATTACTGATAATTTGATTTTTCTCTCTCTGCAATCTTACTAGTTATTTACCAATATTCTTAATGCCTTTAAATAACCATTTTTGGCCTTTGTTAACTTCTCCATTGTTTATTTTGCACTTTCTGTTTTGAGCTTCTAAAATATAACTGTATTGCCTATATGTGTTTTTAGGACCCTTTTTCACTAAGAATACTCAGAGAAGAGCTTTACATCACTGAGTTTAAGAATTTCTTTTTTTTCTAATATATAGAAAAGTTTAATGATAAATCTCCCTCTAAGTACTGAGTTAGTTGATTCCTACAGACTGTTTTCTTTCCTTGTGATATTTTCTTCAATCCATGTGTTTAAAAGTGTGTTGCTTAATTTTCAAAAACTTGGGTTTTTTCCACATAGTTTATTGATATGGATGTCTGATTAAATTCTGTTGCTACCAGAAAATATATTCTTTAAGATTTAAATATTTTGAAAAAAAAAATTTAGACTTGTTTTTAGGTCAGCATGTAGTGTAACTTCATCAACATTCCATGTGTGTTGCATGTTGTGCTGCAGTTGTGAGATGTAATGGTGAGGCATAAAAAGATGAGACACTGAGTCTCTCTCATCATTAGTCTACCTGCCTTTCATTTAATGTGAGTCCATCAAAGATGAAAGAGTATTCCTTGTTCATCATCTGGTGGCTCAGATGCATGTCTGAGCCTCGTTAAGTAGAGAAACTTACAACCTACCACTGATAAATAATTTCTGTTCAAATGGCAGTAGGTGCAGGACTCTTAAAGAGCTTGAACACATTAAGTACCATTGGCCAACTATGCTCTCATGTGACATTCATCTATGATGTTAGCAACAAAGGGTGGTTTTTCTTTTGAATGTTTGATTCACTGAACACCTGTCTGAGTGATAGGACTGATGAAAAGAGATGATGGAAACATAGCCCACCTGTGGATGTGACTGTTCATTTATTAATGTGCATTGGCAGGAACATTTAATAGTATTATTATTAGCTTTTGAATGAAAAGTGGGGAAGCTTAGAACTAGAGAAGTGACTTTCAGTCATTCTACGTGGTGGATCTGGAAATGAAATCCATAGTCTGCTAATAAACAGTCTCCTCAAGAATGGTACAGATCTTCCCTTTGTCTCAAAAGCATGTGTTTGCCCCTCCCCCTGACCTACCTCCATGAATGGAATAAAGGAAGACAGGTGTCAAGATTTGGAAGGAATCTTCATAGCAAATATCTGGAGGTATTTTTTAAGTGCCAAACCAAGTGCCAAGAATCCAAACCTGACTCATCAATAAATTTAAAACTAATATTTTAGGAAATATTTAATGTTTTAAAATGTTTAAATATGAATTTTCTTTTTTTAAGACTTATTTATATAAGACCTGGGGTACAGGTCAGAGGTGCGGGAGGGTGAAAGATTCACCAGAGACAGATTGGGGAGCAGAACAGGCAGACAGACTGAAAACACTGCTGAGGGGAGCAGCGGGTGAGACAGGGGAGGTCTGCCATACCATGTGGGTATCTCCCTGGCCGGGACTCGAACTGGTGCTGCAAAGGCTGTGGACAGCTTCACAGCACTGTGCTCAACCCACCGCACCACCGGAGAGGCCCCTAAAGATGAAATTTCTTAGGAAACAAAAATGAGTAATAAAAGCTAGTTTTTCCCGCAGTGAGAGTCATTATACCACATAGTTCTGGGTTTACTTTTTTATTCTGTTTACCTGTCAATTTCTTCTCTGGAAGAGATTTTCTTGCAAGAGATACAGTTCATTTTGTGGTTTCAACTTGGGCAGCAACCTCCTGTAGGTTCCAAGGAGATTCATATGGAGTGAAAGGGGAAGTAAAGTGCAAACGTGTGTAATTTTAAAATATGCTGGTGGAGAAAGTCAAGGTCACATTCCATAGAGCTAAGACGAGCAAAGTATGTATGTTCTAAGAATGTAATTATTGGTTTTTACTAGGCTGTGTCTCCTCATAATCTTGACATGATCATTCAGTTAGTTATATATTGCTGGTCCTCGAAAGATTCTGGATCTTACCAGGCTAGGTATAATTAACACATTTCTCAGAATTCAGCTTGTCTGGGTAGAGTGAGTTTTCAAGGGTGTGTGGACCTTTGTCTGCAGTGTCATTGTTGTGATGAAATCTGTCACTATTGCCAGAAGGGGTACCTGGGGAAGATAGCAGCTGGTAGAGCGCTCTAGGAATCCTCTGTCTAAATGTCAGATTATTCAGTCTCCTCTTACATAGATGCCTGAGGCCTTGACATTGTATGCCTGACCTGGTTTCCATGTGGACATTTGTTCATTCAGGGAATCCAAACCTGACTCATCAAAAGAATTTAAAAATGGCTGACACCTGACCCACACTGAATATTCTAATTATGCAAAAAACGGTGGAGTTCCCCAGGTTTGGGAATCCCAGATCTAGTATACCTTATAAGAATTTAGTTTTGTAATCCTAAATAAAAATATATCCAATTACATGAGGCAGGTATTTGAGAACATGATGTCTGGTATTTTTTGCTATCAAGAAGTGGTGGGCCTCCCCGGTGGAGCAGTGGTAGAACACTGGGCTGGGAAGCTGCCTGCAGCCTTTGAGGCGTTGTTTCAATCCCCGGCCACCAGCAAGGGTCCCACATGGCACGCAGACCTCTCCTGCCACGCCCACTGCTCCCCTCAGCAGTGTATTTTGTTGGTCTGCCTGTTCTGTTCCCCGCTCTGGCCCTGGTGAATTCTCTCACCCTCCTGCACTTCTGACTGTACCCAGTGCTTGTATAAATAAATAAACCTTTAAAAAAAAAAAAGTAGTAAGCAAGCTTATGTATATATTTATTCCTTTCCAGAAGAAAAAAATTTAAAGGAATTGTTACATTGTGTTGCTAAGAGAGTCATTTTTAAAAATTAGCATTTGCATATATAGGAAATGTGACTATCAAAAAAGAATGTTTGATGACTTTCTATATTTTAGACTTAGTTTTGGTTTATCAAAGTTGTCTATGGGGAAGGTGGTTGTTTGATGAGACAGAATCAGGGTGGAACATAGAGCTTGACTTTCAACAAATCCTTGTGTCTGTGTACCCCACCCACACCCAATTTGCTGGTTCTAGAACAAGAAAATCGCAAATTGAAAGCCCAAAGTTCTACTGTCCTAGTTTTAGCATGAAAAGGTCAGTTGCATCCCAGGAAACCCCTTAGTCCCAGGTAAGCCCAAAGTGGCCCTGGCTACCCCCATAATCAAGACAGATGTCCTCTCCAATCCCAAGGCTATTCCAATCTCTGCAGTATATTTCTCTTTGACTTTCCTAGCAAGCTTAGAGTTTCTTTTCTTTGACATTCACTCTCAATCACAAAACTTGACCTTTCTTCTTTTTGTCTAAATGGAACTTTGGTTTTTTGAAAAACTTTGCCATTATATTAGAGGGATTTTGGGAAAGGATAGAGATAACTACCCTGTATGCCTGATAGTATTGAATATATTAAATATGTGTGTATATATATTGATATATATTTCTCTATGATACATGTATATATGAAACCTCTTAATGACATCTTTCCTTGAAATAATGATATCATGGATTTTTAAAAAAATGTCTGTTGAAATATAATTTATATATAACATTGAGTAAGTTTTAAGATATACAATGTATTGATTTGATACATTTATATATTGCAATTATGACCTTCTTAGCATTAGGTACACTTCTATCATGTCATATAATTATTTCTTTTATGTGTAGTAGCATTTAAGATCTGATCTCTTAGCAGCTTTTAAATTATAATACAGTATTGTTGTCTATAATGATATTATGAAATTTGATGATTTTTCCAAATTCAGTATTAGAGGTTAGGTTAAACCTAAAGCAACCCCAAGGTCATATGAGAGGACAGTCTTTCCAGAATTACTGTTAGTTCCTGAGCTCACTTCTCATGTTTTACATTACCATGTTTAATTTGGGTTTAGCCCCATATTAGTGCAGACATGGAGCTTATTAGCCCTCTCTGTTTCTATTTTTGGGTTTTTTCACACCCAAAAATTTCTAGTAAGCCTCTGGAAGTTACTGGGTGGCAGGCAGTGTCATAGAACAGGTGACATTACAGGATGTATTCCCCTCCCAACAACTTCTCCAGACTACAGAACATCAGTCTACATATAGGCCTCTCCGGGTCTCAGTGTGTATCCCAAGAGGCATTTTTAAAAAAGATTTATTTATTTATGCATACAAGAGTTGGGGTACAGGTCAGAGATGTGGGAGGTGAGAGGCTCTACCAGAGACAGAGTGGGGAACGAACAGGCAAATACACTGCTGAAGGGAGCATCAGGCGAGACAGGAGAGGTCTGCTGTGCCATGTGTATTTCTCCCTGGCCAGTGGGGGATTGAACTTGTGCTGCAGAGGCTGTGGATTGCTTCATAGTGTGGTGCTTAACCCCTTGCGCCACCAGGGAGACCCCCAAGAGGCATTGTAATGAATGTTCTTTGTTCCATGCCATAATATTTAAAACAAGAGCATAAATTTAAGGTGCTTATTTCAGTCATTTAAGTCTACAGAGTGGAATTGTTGGGTGTCAAAGCCACTTACCCTCTGAAGTTGTGAACTGAGAGGAAATGAATTTTATAAAATTCACCATTTCTATTTCAGAGTAGCATCAGTGTTACTTGGGCGGGGAGTGGGGGGGCATGAATGACTTGTGTATCATTTCAATGCAAAAGAATAGCAAAGATAATGCTGGGAGCTTTAATCAAATGCTTCTCACATGCCTTAATTATACTTTGATGATCTCGCTGTTACTTGTATTCTATAGAAGAGTAAACTGCAACTTCAAATTGTTAAAGCAAGGCAAAGCAAAGGCCTTTTTCAAGTTTATAGAAATAGCAAGATAGCAAGTAGCAGACCTGGCATTCCTTCTCAGGCAGCCTGGCGAAAGAGCATGGGCTCCTTACCTGCACTTACATGACAGCAAGAATGTAGAATGCTCTTTTCCCCAGAAGGTCTGCATGTGCATATCGAAACTGCTAGAAAAGGAGAATGGTGTTTCCTACCTCTGTTTATTGTAAGTTACTAATCTCTAGGTGCTCATCAGCTTTCCAGGTCTGCACTAATGATGACCTCTAGCTTGTCATTTGTGAGGATGTACAGAAGTTGCTGGGTTCTGCTTCATTGTAGCTGGCAGGATTGAATCAGTGTCCAGAGAGCTCTCACAGCTACTGTGTTCCCCTTCCCAGCAACCTTGTACATTTTCTCTGTTGTGCTTGTTACTGATTGTGAAGAGCACCATGAAAGTGATCTATTTCCAGAGGAATAGGGGAGGCACAGACTATGCACGGATGAGAACTGTCACCTAGGCAGCCACTTGAGGGCCAAATGACATGCAGAAATCCCAACTTTTTTTTAAAGATTTATTTATTTTTATACAAGAACTGGGGTACAGGCCAGGGTGTGAGAGGGTGAGAGGATTCACCAGAGACAGAGCGAGGAGCAGAACAGCAGAATGACCAAAATACACTGCCGAGGGGAGTAGCGGTCGAGACAGGAGAGGTCTGCCGTGCCATGTGGGATTCTCGCTGGCTGGCCGGGATCGAACCCACACTGCAGAGGCTGTGGACAGCTTCACAGCACTGCGCTCAACCCACTGTGCCACCGGGGAGGCCCCAGAAATCCTAACTTTTAATACTTTTTTCTTGGTTTTAAAATTTTATGGTCTTTCTTCGGAACTCTCAGGAATAATTGTTTTTATTTTTGCCATCTTTTCCCAGGTAGTAATGACTGAGATTTGAAATTACTCTTATAATTTCAATTTAAAATTACAATTTTAAGGAAGAATTGCATTTTCTTTCCTGGATAATTTACCCTTATTCTTCTTTTCACTGACTCTCAGGCTGTTATCAGTAGTCCTAACTGGAACATGGCAAATTTAAAATGACTTCTGTTTGTTTTTCTCATTAGTCCCACAAAATGGCTTAGTATAGTTTAAATTCTTAACTGAGTTCCCTAGTGAATCCCTGAAAAATAATTCATTTCCTCCACTTATTTTGAAAACCAAATGTCAAAAGTGCTGAAGTAGACTATGACTGTAGGTGTTGGTTTAAGAGAGACTCTGCTTGGTCCCTAGTCAGTCAGACTTCTGGGAAATCTACAATCGAAATTAAAAAAAAAAAAACACATCAATTAAGTCCATGATCTGTCCACCTGCTGTTGAACCAAGGCATCCTAGAGGGATAGCACAGTGGCTTTCCAAGAAACCTACTCCCAAAGATGAGGATGTGCTTCAGTTTCCAATATTCTTTAATGATTTATGTAGCAGTTTTATCCATAGGTTTATATATTAAACAAAGTGAAAAATTTATTGTTATTTGTCATAAACTGACTAGCATTTTGATCAAAATCTTATTTGAAAGAGATAACTAATATTTTTTGATCAAAGAACATAAATTGATCAGGCCAAAATTAAATTTTCAAATAAAAACAAAAGGAGATTTAGTAGGATGTACATAAAGGTTGACACTTCCATTAAAAATATAAATTTCCCAAGTGTAGGATTGGGATAAAAAAAAAGACCTATGTTAATAACAGTTAATGTGAAATTTTGTGCTAAGCATTTGAGGAGACTTTACTGCTAAGGTAAATATTATAGGCTATAGTAGACTCCTTTCACTCTGACTAGATAAATATCTGTAATATTGTGGTCATTTGTGGGGAGATGTCAATTTTAGCCTACCAAGATGTGGAAAAAATTTTTTTGATGTGCTTCCCGTGGAGAGAGGAGATAAAACAGTTGGGGTTAACCAAGAAAAGAGGAGAAAAAGCTTTTGGAACTCTGAAGGGTTCCTTCAGACACCTGAAGTTCTCTCAAACGGGAGAGACATCAACTGATCAACTCTTAGTCATAAAATGGAATCTAATACACATGGGCAGAAACTGCAGGGAGGTAGATTTTAATTTTACCTGAAGTTTAAAGCAGAATTTTATAGCAATTGTATTTCTTCAGGAATGAAATAGGTTGTTTTACAGCCTGGTGAGCTTTCTTTCACTCAGTATGAAGGACTAGGCTGAAATCCTAACCTGTGATGCTGGCATGCTGGTACAAGTGACTCTTGGGATGAGTAGGAAGTTGGACTGACCTGAATATTCCTTCCAAACCTATGAATTTTTTCAAAAAATTAATTAAAGATTAAAGCAATTTAAGGAGTTATCTTTTAGATAGCTTTTTATGACATCTAATTTGCTCTCTGGGAGCAAAAAAAAAATCTGATGAGAAAAACAAAAATCACTTCATGCCTACTCATGTTTTCAAATTTCAGCTTTATTTCTCTTGTACATGCTCATATGGCTTAGTAATTAGAGGAGTCAGAAAATTTAGTTAGCAATCCTTTCACATAAAGGATAAATCCCTTTCACATCCAGATGTTGTCAGATTGCTTCATTTCTGATTACTGTTCATCATCCTCTGAGCTAGGATTTGTTTCATTATGATGAAATTTAATAAAGCACATGTGTATTCTCAATGCACATCTTTTTGGGTCTGTGCAACAGTTATTAGTGATATAAATGAAGAAATAATATAAAAATGTATCTTCAAGAATAACATGTTAGCAAACTTTTCTAATTTATTCGTTAGAGACTGACTATACATATCCTCCACTTTTGTCCTCTTCATTCTAGACCTTTTGTGCCCCCATTACCTTTTCAAGACCCATGAAATTGAACATCTTCAAATTTTCATATTGTAGAAAGCCCCCGTATGGTTTTTTCTATGGAATTTTCTGCAGTTATGACAAAGATCTGTCCCTGTGATGTTTAAGACAGAAGCCAGTGGTCACATATAGTATTGTGCACTTGAAATATTGCTAACGCAACTAAGAAACTGAACTTTTAATTTTACTTAACTTTAATCAATTTTAATAAAAGTAAGCATATGTGACTAGTGGCCACCATATAAAAGAGAACCGCATCTGGTGAAGAATTCATAGTATCAGAAAAGGTGCTAAGTATATTGCACTAATTAGGATAATTCAACATTCTAAATACCTCTTTTCTTCATTGAGTTTAAGGGCATTTAGATGAAGTAATGCAACATTATATTTTTTTAAAGATTTTTTTATTCATACAAGAACCAGGGTACAGGCCAGATGTGTGGGAGGGTGAAAAGATTCACCAGAGACAGAGCGGGGAACAGAACAGGCAAACTGATGAAATACACTGCTGAGGGGAGCAGCGGGCAAGACAGAAGAGGTCTGCCACACCATGTGAGTTTCTCCCTGGTCAGCTGGGATCGAACTGGCACTGCAGAGGCTGCGGACAGCTTAACAGAGCAACACTCAACCACCTGCGCCACTAGGGAGGCCCTGCAACATTATTTTTAATATATGTTAAGATCATCGTCAAAAAAGAGAGAAAATAGCAACATCCATTTAAAGCATTTATGATTAATAGCAGACATAATTCTCTTTTCAATGCCAGATACTTTACATATCTGCTTTCCAGATATATCATCTATTCTTTCCATAATATTCCACGTTAGATGGTAAAATTATTCCATTTGATTTAAGAGAAGAAACTGAGTAACACCAATTTAAAATAATAAAACCACAGCTAGAAAGTGGTAGACCCAAGTAGGGTTCTTCACTGATTTATCTCACGTTGGATATTTCCTTCATCCTCTTTTCAAGTACATGTACATATTTCTCTAGTCATCATTAGGAAATAAGGTGGAGGTTAGGAACTTGAGCCCTAGCACATACTGCCTGACTGGAATCTTGACTTTTGCTACTTAGTACCTGTGTGAGCTTGAACAACTTAGTAAATACCTCTGAGTCTCAGTGTTCTTACTTTAATGTGGAAATAATAAAGGTATCCACCTCTTAGGGTTGTTGAGAGAGTTAAGTTAACAGTTCTTGGCATGTTTTTGAATCATGTATTCACCATCATCATTATTTTTAATTTGAGATAGACTGCCTTTTATTTTAGGATGTTGATTTAATGTGGTAATAATAGATGAAATAGAGATATGCTTTGGGTGTGCTTCCCTAGGAAATAAGAGAGCTCAAATAATTCAAATAGCTCAGTAAGAAACATCCTGCTGTTCTTTCTCTTTGGTGTCTCCATCACTGAGATTATAAAGTTTCAGAGCCAGCATACCCTGACAGTTTTCATATCTTTACTTTTCATGTTACCCTTATAAGAGTCTCCTTTGGTGTCTTTGATTGGTTCTGAATGCTGAACAGTGACAAACACCAACACAGCTGGAATGAGCTGTAAGATTTGCTCTTCTGTCTTCCAGCAGGGAATTATTGCCATGGATACCAGTATCAGAGGAAGATGGGGAGCACACTCCACTTGCCTCTTGAGTGGTTTGACATCTGTTTCTGGCAAAGCCAATAATGAGTATGCTGCTAGCTTCATATCAAATAGGAGACTGATCCATACCTCTTGTTTTTTACTACAGATGGCCTCGACCCAAGATGCCAGGTTTGGCCAAAAAGACTCATCTGATCAGAACTTTGACTACATGTTCAAATTGCTCATCATTGGCAATAGCAGTGTGGGGAAAACATCTTTTCTCTTCCGTTATGCAGATGACTCCTTCACATCTGCATTCGTCAGCACAGTTGGGATCGATTTCAAAGTAAAAACTGTATTCAAAAATGAAAAGAGAATCAAGCTTCAGATTTGGGTAAGTGATTTTGAACTGACAGTGTTCTTCAGTCTATGGCATTGAACATATAAATGGGAAAAGCTGTCTGCCTTATTCCATCTCCCTGGGATTCAGAAGCCTCCATTTTTAGGCTCTTTGCTGTAGAACATTCTGTTTCAAAGGCAGTAGAGTGATGTTTTTTTAAGTTATGGAGATTGACTTATGAGTTGTCGGTGATGTTCTTACAGTCTCACTCATAACAGGAATTTAGAAAACTTAAACAACAGACCAGGAAAAAGACTAATCAATACAAAGTAAAAATCAAAATCAACAAGCAACTATAAACCAGTGACACTCTCTGGGTTTGGGGGGAGGGAGGGATGGGGAGAGGAAAGACTAGAGTTAAAATGAGGGGGGGTGCAATTGTATGGGGGATATAACCATAATGAAAATGCATACATTGTGCAAAGATGAAAAATTATGTAAGAATTATATAAAATAAAATGTTTAAATAAATAGATAAATCTTTAAAAAAAAAAGAGTCATTAGAAGAAAGAAAATCTAAATATCTGTTGATTTGGTGGTGGAACACTCAACCAGAAGTCTGGCTCTGCCTTTTCTGATCTCTGTGACATTAAGCATATCTGAATCCTTCTATGCTGTCCTTATAATATACAAAATAGGCAAAGTGGATCCAGACTTTTTGGTTGCCTGCCCTAGGCATCTTAAAGAAGAAGGTAAACGATCAAATATAAAGAAAGCTTAGGTTTCGTTATTTATAAAGCCCCAGACATAACTTTTAACATGGTCTATTTATATTTCAGATTTTGTGATCTCAGTTCTAAAGGTTACAGTCAAACAAAAAAACAAATGGAAATGAAATATTTATTTTAATAGGTTTTCCCTGAGCCAAAGTTTCCTGAATAACTTTCTGTTAACTTTATGCCTCTCCCTGTGCTGTGAAGATCACAGGTTTCTTAACTAAATTATCTTGATAAATTTAAGAGCATAACAAGTGAGAAACAATATAAAAATATGGGTAATAGGTTCAAGGTAATATAATAGAGGAAGTAACTGAAAAATTGGTTACACCAACAGAGAAATATATGTGTATAGTTATTTAGATTTGTATATATTCAGCTATTTAGATTTAGATTTTCTTATATATTTAGATATTATATATATAATATATAACCTATGGGTAGAGTGGTAGATAATTTCTATAATTAGTTTTGTTTCCCAGTTCCTATTCATTTGCACCTCTGCCCCTGAAACTAATTTGAGCCATAAGCATGCCTTTCCCCAGATGTGTTTTCTACCTTCTTTTGAGACAGATACCATATCTGCTATCATTTGGTGCCAGGACCTGGGCGGATCTATAACACCAATGATAAGCCTACTTCCTCAAATATGGAAAGTTGAAAGACAAATCCCAAAATGCAGCATTTCAACTTAAAAAAATAAATAAAAGGGTTCTATGTTAAAATATACTTGAATATAAAATATAATTCATTAAACTGTATGACCTTTAAATACCTTAAAGTTCATAGTAGTTTTTAAAGATGTATATAGGGGCTAGCAGGTGCAGCTTCCATGTCTTCTGGGTTCACTGTCCTCCCAGCACCTTGATGTGTTCATCAACCTGGAAGGTCTTTGAAACTCATCATTTAGTATTTTTATGGAACGTCCCTTAAATTGTCATGATCAACTAAATCATCGGATGTTGATGATTTATTGAATCACCACTGGGTGCCTTTTCTCTCCTTATGGGGCTGAAAGTTCCAACCTCTGATAATACATTTCATTCTTCTAGCAGCCAGTTCCCATCCTGAGGCTAAGTAGGTACCCACCAAGAGTACTTCAACCTCATTACTGCAAATCCTGGCATATCTGAAAGGGCTTATTATGAATAACAAAAGAGGTTCTCCTCATCCCATGCCTGAGAAAGTTCTGAGAATTTTGGAAGTCCTGCATCAGGAATATGGAGGAAGACAGCATCATGGCCTTTTATGTATTTCAAAGGAAGAGAAGCAAAATGGTTTCAAATTAATGTAAACCATTGTAAATTGATCCAATATACTATGTACTACTACCTTTACCATGATAGACTGCAGATATTGATGTGATTCTAATCACTCTATTAATTTTAAACCTTAGCTTGGGAAAGGCGATGTAGACTTCTTTCCCCCAATAAAAGATTGAAAAATAACATAGCAGATCTGTTCCCAGTCAAGAAATTAAGATAATGGAGAGTTTAGTGTTTGACTTTACTTTACAGTTAGTGCCAGAGTCGAGTTTAAGCTACAGGTCTCCTTGCCTGCTAGGCCAGTCTGTTTGCTATTACACCGAGACTACTCTCAAGGTATTTGCTGTGTTAGGAAAGTCGTGATAAATCTCATTCCTGTTTGTCAGTGGAATCCACTGGGCATAGGAACTTGAGGCCAGATTTCAAGTCTTATTCTAGGATACCAGGAAGGGAAATGACTGTTTTTCTACTTGATGCACACACTTGCATATGTGGAGGGGTTTTCTTAGTCCATAAACTAAATTACTGGATTTTCCACAGTCCACATTCAAATTAAGCACCTTAATGGTTGTTAGAAACATAGGTCTTTCTTCCTGGACATGTTATGTGACTCCTTTCTATGAAAGTTCATTTCATTACTGCGTTGGGATAACTTGTTTAGAGAAATATTGATGGTCTTAATTTACCTAAAATTTTTGTAGTCCATTAGCATATTTGTAAATTCCTTTATTATAGTAACATTTTTATCACACTTTCATTTTATTATCACTTTTATGATCCTCAAGTCAAAATTCTAAGAAAACCTTAGAGATTCCAAGTATTTAGGATGGTTCTTTTATTTTTGTGTGTCTGTTTAATGCTATTACAAATATATTAAAAATCAATTAATGTTTTTTTCACTGTAATTATAGAAAAATATTTCACAGCTGGGTCTAGAATGCTTTGTTTCTAATTTAAAATTTAGCTTTGGAAAGGCTATGTAGAGTAGATTCCTTTCCCCCAAAAAAGATACAGATTGTACAATAATGTTGGGGCTTATAGCAAGCTGCTAACTAAAGAGAGATGAAAATAAAGACTATGCAGATAGCCAGGCTTGATGTGTGGTCTTCCTGAAGATCTAGATAGATCTCCTTTTTCAGTTGAGTCTACATTGTTCAAGTCCAAAATTCAAGGTTGATTCTAAATAATGGAAGCCTCAGATTGAAAAGTCTGTAGTTTAATTAGAGAATTTAGCTTAAAATGGACAGGGGACCAGTATGCATAAGGCATTGCTAATTCCTTTAGAATTTTTGTGAGCATTTATCTTATTCTAATTTTTTATGAGATCTGATTAGTCGGTTTGCCTTTCAAAACTGAGCTCCAATGAGTCGCTTATGATCTCTAGAGGTCAACTAACTGGAAGGAGTCATCCCTCCATGGTCCACAGATCCCTAAATGTCAAAGCAATAGAATACAGAAAGTAGAAGACAAGAAGCATGTTCACAAAGCCCTGGGGGCAGCATCTGCCACTGATTCTACCCTGACAATTGCTGGTTATAGCCACCATTCCATCCAAGCTCTATGTATTATTACTCAGGACTTAGATACCTAGAACATCAGGTCAGGAAAATATCTTTCAGATTTTCTGACCCATCTTCTCATTTGAAAATTTTGCTGATAATAGCAACATTTATAGAATTCAGTTACTGACCCATAAACACTTTATATGTATTTGCATTTAAAAATTTATTTTTTGCATCCATCCTTTGAAGGAAGATGACATTATTAGCCACCCACTGCTCCCCTCAGCGGTGTACTTCGGTCCTTCTGCCTGCTCTGCTCTCCGCTCTGGCTCTGGTGAATTCTCTCACCCTCCCGTGCTTCTGACTGTCCCCAGTGCTTGTATAAATAAATAAATAAATCTTAAAGAAAAAAAAATATGTAGAGGGGAGGGTCAAAGTAAAATGAATGAATACCTACTGGAAAGTAGTTCTGCCTATAATCTTTGCATGGTACTCATTTAGTCTGTTTACGCTGGCACTGATTTCAGGAAGGTGTTAAACCCATTTGTCTGTTTATAAGGAGCCAAGATTTTTCTTCCCTGGGTAAGTTCCTTAAGAGAACCATTGGAGCTGGTGACAGCTGCCAACACCATTCCTGGTGCTGTCATTTGTATGTTAACCCCCCTCCCCCAATACCCCCATCACATTTCTTTTAGCTTTTCCTGAGAGATGAGAAAGGCAAGATTTAGTTTCACTCTTGAGTGGAAGCTGATGCTGCTGCAAAATGTCAGGATGTATGAAAACATTCATTCTGTCAAACAACCCAAAGTTCCAACTCCTGCATCCCAGGGCATTTAAACCACTCTTCTCAGCACTAACAGAACACAAAGAATGGTAAAGACTGTTCCTGGACTAGTAAAGCTTACCAGCTATGAAGGAAGACAGGAGAGCAAGCATGGAAGGAAGGATCACCCTGCCGACCAGTCAGTCATGCTGTCAATGGACAGAGTGACCTGGAAACTCAAGCAGAAACTTTAGAGTCAATGACTTGGGGTTCAAAGATCAGGGATGACCCTGATCTCTCTAGCTATGTAACCACAAGCCCTAACTTCTCTGAGTATTTACTGTCATAAATATTTATATATAGCTCAATAGGTATACATTGGCTCTCAAATCAGTTTTTCTCTTTTCTAAAATGGTATACCAACCTTCAGACTTTCGTAGTCATTCAAGTAACTTCATCCAGTCAAATATTTATTGGATGCTTTTATGTACCAGACACAGTAATTAGAGAATGTAGCTCAAAATGGACAGGGTACCAGTAGGCGTAGGGGATACACTAGTGAAGGATGTACTGGGGATACACTGGTGAAGGATGTAAGAGCTAACCATGTGATGGAGAGGAGAAGAGTCTTCCTTTGCTGCAATAAATGTCCAGGAGGCATGAGCACATGTGCACAGGAAAGATACCTGACCCAGCCATAGGGACTGTGAGGTTTCCCTGGGGGCAGCTATATCTGAGTGAAAAGAATTTATTTATTCAATCATTCAATCAATCAACATTTATTGAGTTTTTACTATGTACCAGACACTATGAAGGAATTCGAGATCAAAAGTAAATACACAGGGCCTCCCTAGTGGTGCAGCAGTTTGAGCACAGTGCTTGAAGCTGTCTGCAGCCTCTGCAGTATGGGTTCGATTCCCGGCCAGCCAGGGAGAAACCCACATGGTGCGGCAGACCTCTTCTGTTGCTCCCGCGGCTCCCCTCAGCAGTGCTTTCAGTCGGTCTGCCTGTTCTGCTCCCCTCTGTGTCTCTGGTGAATCCTCTCACCCTCCCACACCTCTGGCCTGTACCCCAGCTATTGTATAAATAAATAAATCTTTTTTGAAAAATCATTAAAAGTAAATACACAAAAAATATAGATTGTGACAATACCGTTGAGAAACCATCAGAAAAGAGGGAGGGAGGCTTGTGTTCCTTAAATGATAAAGGAGGGTTTATATGAGAGGACTGACCTGAGACCTGGGGCTAAGAAGAAGCCAGCCATGTGAAGAGTAGGAGCAAGAGCTAGTGCTTGCATGTTGGTGTCCCCCACTCCCCACCTCTCCCACCCCCTTGCTTGCTCTCTCCTTTCCTCTACTTTCATAAGTGGGAGGTTTTGTTTTCTGAGTATTTTCCCATGTCTTTCTATAGAGCATTTATTGCCTAGTGTCTTTCAAATACTTCCCCCCCCCCCAGTTTTTCTTCCATTTTAGCAGGGGTGATACTCGATTTTTGGGTCTGAAGCTGATACAGTTGGCAATCATTTTAAGGAAAAATATTCAAAATATACTTTTGCATAAGTAACAAAATGCAAATGACTGTGTGAACACATTGCTGGAACCCTTAGAATTCTCAGAAAGTACCCAAAGTTTACCCATCAGTCAGTTTCATGGTAATTCACCTCTGCTTTTGTGGAAATTTTACCTGCATGATTAGAGGGACTGAAATATACATAGAATTGATAAGAAGCAGGTATGAGTCTTGCAAAATAGGAATGCAGGCATGATGTGTGGGGTAGAAAAGGAAGGGGCATTGAAGCAGGGGACTGGATCCCTGAGAAATGACAAAAGACTTCCCTAAGCATCAAATGCTGATCTTAAAACTAAAGGGAATGGCCTCAAAACAAAAATAAAGCTGACATTCAGTGATCCCTAATGTGTCAGTAAGCAGTTTATGGGCACTAAATCATCTAATCTTCACAAAAACCCTATGGGATGGATGATGTTCTTCTCTTCAGTTCAATCAGATGAAGAAGACTGAGACACAGAGAAAATAATTTGCCCAAGGTCCCATAGCTAACAAGTAGTTAGCAGGTCTGAGTGTGAGAGACCTCACTTTGGAGCTTTTCTCTTAACCCCTTCTGCTACCTTTCTCTTTAAGTGCCACTTTTGAGTAATTGCTGTGGACCAGCCACTGAGCACATTTTATTTTTAAAGCTTACAATGACCTTAAGTGTTAATGTAGCTCTTTTTAAGACTCAGAGAGGTTAAATAATTCCCACCTGGTCACAGAGCTTGTTACCCTGATTGCTTTTAGCGTAACTTTGATCTTTGTAATTCTCTGATTTAAAAAAGTATCAAGAGTAGCCACAGCCAATGGAAAAACTTTTCCCCCCAGAAATGTATCATGACAATATATTCTATCCAAGTTGATATATTTGGTGATCTTCCAGTCATCCTGTTTCTTGTAGGGATTTCTAGCTCAAAAGTGCAGCTCTCAAACCTTCCAAAAAAGGGACTATCACCTTTGCTAACAGAGAATGAATATTCTGCATAAGTGAAGTTCCAGAAAAGTTAAATATTTAAATTGCCAAAACTTTAAATAGTTTACTATTTTCAGGAAAATCTGTTTAGCATATGTTGCACACTTTTATCTTAATTGGACAAAAAAATCTTTAAGAACATGAAAGCTAAGCCAACTCTTCTTAGTCTTAAAGGATTAACAGTCTGAGTTCCTTGCGGAAGATTTCTCTGAGTCATCACCACATGAAATTTTTCTGCAAAGTTAGGTATATATATTTTCTTCTTTATCAGTGTGCACCAACATGTTTCCAACTATTGCTTTCATCTTCCATTCTAGTTTTTAACTTCCGTTATGTTGTTTTGTAAATCAAATACGTTATCATTAGCTGAATTGACAGCAAAGTGACTCAGAGTGAGAGCAAGAGAATCTTTTTTTTAATATGTTTTGGTGTATGAGTGCTAGAAAGTCTAATTTGATCTTACAGAAGCCTCCCTTTGCTACACTATTATCTTCAACAATTTATTAACTGAAATGTTAAATCTGAACACATTGGTGTTAGCTTGACCTTAGGTCTATTCTGGACTTAGTTAGATCTAAATTTGCCCAAAACTGTAATATCAGATAGTGGTTTTATGATTAAAAATAGATTCTGAAGCTAGGCTGTCTGTGTTTCAAATTCGAAGACATACAGGTGTTGTAACTGTGGGCAGCTAATTTTTATGTGCCTCAGTTTTTTTCATCTGTAAATTTTTCTTATAGTCTGTTTGTACAGATTAAACTATATTTATAGTTTTGTAGCATAGTATCTGTCTCATAGTCTCATAGCATAGTATCTGTCTCATAGTATCTGTCTCATAGTATCTGTCTCTGTATGTTGCTGATATTGACTTCACCTATCTAAATCCACATGTTCTGGAACTGCTGATAAGACTTTTGGGGATACAAATGACAGTTCTAAGATATAGAAACCTTTATATGAAGAACTTTATTTTGGTGTCCTGATATGGTAATGAAATACGCAAGCATATTGACAAGGTGGAACATCTTCTGCACACATGGACTCCTCTCACCAGCCACTGGCAAATTTTATTAAGTCCAGGTACAGTGAGCTATGTTGTTGAGATTTTTTTGTGGTATTTTGGAACACCCTGTGTATTTAGATAGAGTTATCAACTGTGCAGGGAACAAAAACCTCTATAGCTTGTTTATTAAATGCTCATAAAATAATTGATTTCCTGCCCTAGAACAAAACAATTATAAATCATTGTATCCATGGAGAGCCATTATTAAAATACTGGGTATAATTTCCTCTGGATATTGCCTCATTAAATGCAGCGTCTGATCTAAGATTTGAACTATGTCCTGTCACTAGGTCATTGCTTACTGGTTCTCATTGTTATCTTTCTATTGAATTATTTAAAGTGATACTGACCTGACCTGTTGTTCTGACATTATATAATCACGGCTTAAATAAGGGTACTAAGGAAGCATTTAATTGTTCTAGTTAGTAATTTATTTTCTAGTCAGGTTTCAGGAAAAAGCACAGCATCTCACAAGCTAGATGGCACTTACCTGTATTGATAATGTTCTTTTGCTCCTTTTTGCTTTTGCCCCTGTAACATTAATTTTGCTAGTCCCAAACATTTCCACCATGGCAACTTTATCAGCAATAAATACAAATAGCAAATGTGAGCATTAATTGATATGAATCACTTTGCTCAAGCCACTGTTGCATACAGAGAAATGGAAGGCAAGGTGTCCACCCTCAAGAAGTTTACAGTCTTTGTAAGCAACTAAATCAATCTCAGCTTATCTATAAAACATCATGAGCAAGTCTGTAGAGTATAAACTGAAGGAGACATAAAATTAAAAAGAACTTGTGTATCAGACAGGGTTTGGGGGAGAAACAAAGTGTGTAATTCAGGAGAATTCATGCAGAGGTGTGTGCAGGTTCAGGTAAGCAATAAGGGATGGTGTAGACCTTGCATCAGAGCCATCACTGCCCCTTGGGCTGAAGGAAACAGGGACCAGGAAAAAGCTGCAACTGTAGCTGTAGCAGTTGGAGAAGGCCTGTAGATTAGAGCCTGCATCTTCGAGAAAAACACTGCCTTTCCAGATCTTGAATCGCTCAGTATGGAAGGGCCCAAGGAAAGGAATGCCCTGATTTCTTCTAGCTTTGGTTCCCCCAACCTACAACCTGTGTCTTTCATTGACTAAAACTGTTACCCCATGATCACAGTCTGTTGTTCCGCTGAGCTCTTGGTCTCCATCCAAGAGGATTAAGGGCACAGGTCATAGGTGAAGCTCAGGAGATAAGCAATAGAAATAGCTCCCCACAAGAGAGGAGGCCTGAGGGATTGCTGGTTGCAAGTCTAAGTCTAGGGATACTTCTACTGTTTTCTGGACAGCTGGCCCCACTAAGCTGCTACACTGTGTGGTTGCTACTTTGCCCACATCCGTAGTATCCCTTCTCTCTCAGAAAGGATCACAGACCACCACAAATAGGTCTTCACTGAACTGTTTTGCCAACCTAGTTTTGCTGAGCTGTTTTGGCACTTTTACAATCCTTTTTTTCTTTTTCTTTTCTGCTAACTGTCTGCTTGCCTGTGCCTGGGTCCCTTCATCTGCAACCTTCTCTCAAATCCACATGGGTGGCCAGTGAGGGCGCTCTATCTTAGCAATTAAGGGAACCTACTTACCCCTGGAGCACAGAGTAAGATGGAACTGAGATCCAGAAAGGCAAAGACACATGTCCAGAATGATTTAAAAAAAAATGTAGTTTGGGATTAATATTTTCTACATAAAATAATTATCAAATAAGAAGACAGTACCCAAAGGCACATTTTAGAGAATTAGGATTATAGATATTATATGGCATTTTCTTCATATATTCATTCCCCTGGTAATTTGCATGACATGGTATAAATTTCATGACTTGTATTATGTTTTGCTGTGATGTCCACATGATCTCCGTGTTTTAGTGGGATTCTACAAACACTTAAGATATTGTGAATGAGGGGCCTCCCTGGTGGCGCAAGGGGTTAAGCACCACACTATGAAGCTGTTCACAGCCTCTGCAGCATGAGTTTGATCCCCAGCCAGCCAGGGAGCTACCCACATGGCACAGCAGATCTCTCCTGACTTGCCCGCTGCTCCCCTCAGCAGTGTATTTCAGTCAGTCTGCCTGTTTTATTCCTCACTCTGTCTCTGGTGAATCCTCTCACCCCCCACATCTCTGGCCTGTACCCCAGCTCTTGTATGCATAAATAAATAAATCTTTAAAAAAATATTGTGTATGGGATGACACTTGGAACATATATATGTAGTTAATTTCTGTTGCATTAGGAATATAAATAATTTTCATTCATAGTGGGTGAGTGTCTACATGAAAAACAAAACAAAGCAGTTCTTTATCTAATCATCTCTGAGTTGCTCATAATATTCTCTGAGAAGGGAAAACGAATGGTCTGAGAACTCTTGCAACAAAAGTTAGTGGGTCAATCAATGGTTTAGTCATGGAGAGCCTGGGAAATCCTATTTGCCACACAAATGTGGGAGTTCTGAGTTGCCCTGCTCCAACAGGCTGAGCGCACCTGCTCCGAGGAGTGTCCCCCAAAGAAAAACTAGTCAGTACATTTTCTTCATAACACTAAGTTTATTCAATTTTAAGAAATATTTAAAATTAAAATATTATTTGTTATATTAATTCCTACTCTTTTGGTGAGCTGGTAGATTGCAAGGTTTTTTTTTACAATCTTTTTTTGGGGGAAATGGCAGTTCTCTGTCAACTACTCATTTGTATTTATTTGTTATTAACATTGTTTGTGTCTTGGAAGTCTAAATGTCTAGGAATCAGTGCTGTGAGGGAATTGTTGTGGTATAATCCCACTATGGCTGGGATAAGATTAGGAAGTGGTTATCCCGGGCAGTTTGCTATAGGTATAATCCCACTAGGGCTGGACTTTGTGGACAGCACAGTGAGAGAGCCAGATGTTAGCTGTCTGTGAGTCAGTCCTCAATATGGCTTTGTCTTAAAGCACTAGATATTTATGAGTAATTGCTATATCACTGAAGGTAAGTGAGTAAGTTTCCTATCTTATAGCCATTTAAGGACAGAAAATGTGTGGAAATAAATGAAGATCAACCACTAGAAAAGCAAATTCTATTTATATTGAGCTTGATACAGCAAACAGGTCAGCCATCATTTGTTTCAAAGGTAACTGGAGAAGCAGGAAAGCTTCCTGGAAAGGGAAGGCTTCAGGTATTTGCTGAGTGGGACTGTTTGCAGGGTAGCTGAAGGCCGGCTAACAAGACACAAGGCATGTGTGTGATTGGTTAGGGGGTACATATTTGATTTTCTCTGATTGGTGCTAAGTGGGAAATAGAAACAAAAGTTAGGGAAGGTATCAGTTATTAATCAAGTCTTGGTTTTCTGGGGCCAGTTGTCATAGCAGTTATCGTTTAGCTTCCTGTATTTTCACTGGAGAGAGCTGACTTCTTGCAAACCTGACTTACAGCCTGACTCCCTGGGTTGTTTATTGTAGATAAGGAAGTGGTTTTCCTGGGCAGTTTGCTATAGGTTGTGGGTCAAATAAAAATATGTGTTTTGTCCATGATCTGTTTGTATGTTCAGTCTCACAAGTAAGCCAAATACAAGTTTTGATAAGAAAAACAAGAAAGACAGTACAAGAAGAAATAATGAATTTTGGCATTTGAAGATTTAGCTGAGCAAAGTATTTAAATCTGTTATGGCTCATTATCTATAAAATGAGGATAATATTTGACTTCCAGCATTGTTTTGAAGAATAATATAATATGTATAATACGCATCAGGGAGTATTCTCATATTTTTTGTTTTCTTTTTTTTTTAAATAGAGGCATGTTTTTATTTATTTATTTATTTATTTATTTATTTATTTATTTATTTATTTATTTTGTTTATACATGCACTGGGTACAGTCAGAAGCGCGGGACGGTGAGAGAATTCACCAGAGCCAGAGCGGAGAGTAGAACTGGCAGAGTGACGAAGTACACTGCTGAGGGGAGCAGCAGGCGGCAGGAGAGGTCTGCGCGCCATGTGGGACCCTCCTCTGGTGGCCGGGGAGCAGCCGGGGATCGAACCAGCATCGCAGAGGCCGCAGGCGGCTTTGCAACCCAGCGCTCAACCGCTGCGCCACTGGGGAGACCCTATTCTCATATTTTTTGGACCCATCTATACCCTTAAGAATTATTGAGGATCCCAAAAAGCTTCTTTGCATGTGGGTTATATTGGTAGATATTTACTATATCAAAATTAAAACTGAAATTTTTAAATATTTACTAATTCATTAAAATAAATATATTGCATATAAACAAATTATGTACATACTTTCAAAGAAAAATAATTACATTTTGAAAAACAAAAAAGTGAGAAAAGTATTTTGCATGTTTGCAAATCTCTTTAATGTCTGACTAAATGGAAGACAACTGCATTTTCATATCTGCTTGCTTATTCAGTCTGTTGCTGTAGCACACTCATCTCTGAAAAACTCCACTGTATACTTGTGAGAGAATGAGAATGAAAGGCAAATAACAACTTAGTAGTGTTTGTAAAGTATTTGTAATGTCAGAGACCCTCTGAAAAGGTTAGACTACTTTTTGAGTACTACTGCTCTAGAACTTGATTATTGATAATATTGGCAGAGGATTTTAGCACTGTCGACACATATCCACAGGGGCACATCTTAATGGAGATGTCCTGAGATGTCATTGATTGGAAAACTCCCATATGCTGGCAGATAAAATAAATGAGTTCTTCTGACAATAGGTGACGATTATGGAAGCCAGGTTTGAAGTTCAGGGCAAAGGGCGCAAGTCTGCAAATAGAGGCTGAACCAGAGGCTGTTTTTTATTTGTCAGCAGTATCTGAATGAGAGTGTGAATAAATGGAAGAGCAAACAAGCACCTTTTATACCTAGCTGTTATTAACACTATGGCAGCAGCAAGGATAAAGGATTAGAAAGTGGGGCTTGCCCAAATATAACTCAAGAATCTCTCCCCAATTCTGAGAAGCAAGGTGGGGTAGGAGTAACCCTCTTTCCCTCAGCTTCCACTTAGTTTACAAACTGGACAACTGAGCAGAGAAACCATTCAATTTTCTGGAAGAATTTTAGGAGGTAACATTGCAGATGAAAGCAAGCTCCTGGGTTTTGAAATCCTAGTTCTTCAACCTTTATCAGAAGCTAAAGTTTAATTTACATTAACTTATACACAACTGTGTCTAAAGGAGGTTTGAATATTAAAACAGTTGCTTATTAACCAAAGTAATTGAGAAGCTTTCAGGAAGTGTCTGATGGGGCCACCTTCCCTGGACTGTTCAATTTATACCAGTGAAGCGTCAATCCAGAACCATAAGGCACATTGTTGATCCTTTATGATAATTGAGGGGGAGAAAAGAGCTGATATAATTCACTTCATTTTATTTCAGCCAACAGATCTTTCTTCTATTCTTTTAAGGATAAGTACAGTAGGAGATTTTTTTTTTCCCTGCAAATTTTGCAAAACAATTAACCTCTGGGCCAAGACAAAGCTCAGAAGATTTCATCTTTACCACTAAATTCTTCACAAATGCATAATCAATTGGAAACAAGAGGTGAGAATTGAAAGCATTTTTCTCACTTTGCTGTATGGCTGGTACTGTGAATGCTATAACAAGGTCTGTAGGTCTGGTTTTGAAGTGAAATTCTAAATTGAGTTTTGTAATAACACAGCTCACAAGGGCTGAAAGCAGAGATAAAAGGACAGAGGTTCCTTATGCAGTGACTAGTGGAAATCAAGGCCCACAGAGACCTTATTGATGAACTAAAGGAGTCCCTTGAATTTGCAGATGGGCTGATCTCAGATGTGAGAGAAAGTTTCCTTGTGAAAATAACCAAACAAGATTATAAGAAGCAGAGCCTGGTTGAACTGTTTTGTTGCAGCAGGGCTCATCAGCACCATTGTTCCCACAGGAGTGCCCACTCAATTATATTAGCATAGAGACCATGACCTCTACAGAGAGGTAGTCCTTAAAGTGTACTATTCCCCTGCAGACAAAAACAAATTCTGATTCATGGCTTCCTGAATTCTCTCAGCCTCAATTTCCTCTGCAGTAAAGTGAGCACAGTTAGAACATCTACCATATACTGTGGTTATTAATAATAACTATAAGCCATGTCCACCACTTCACATAGCACCTTATAGACATTAGGATTCAGTCATGTTAGTTTGTGTTGCTTGTGGCTAGGACCAAGAGAAAGTTCAAAGTCAGTCTCAGAATGTCATGCATTGTCATTATGAGACTTCCTTCTATTGACATATGAAACCAAGTCAGACTGCTCCACGCTTTCCACTTAGTAAGATATGCCTCTTTTCTCTTCCTGAGAAAAGTTGGAACTTCTGTGAGATTTCAGAGCCCCCCCGCCAAGTTTACATAAGCTTCAGATTTCATAAAACCTGGATCCACCACTCTTTAGAAGAAACTTGAGGTCATGTAATAACTGGATCTAGAGGTTCTTGATCCTCATTGAAGAAGGAATAGTCATTTAATATCAAGACTTGTATGTAGTTAGACTAAAATAATGAGAAAGTAAGGAAAGGACAGAATATGAGCTAATTTATGCAAAAGAACAACACATTTTCATAAAAGTAGATTATTGAATGGAGTTCAGTTCAGCTGCTTGCTGACAGTAAGGGGAGTATTTTATGTAAGAACTCAGAGCAATGACAAGGATATTTGTCCCTTTGTTCAGCGTGAGTTGGAGGACTGAGACAACAGAGTCATCTATACTGGAGACTCAATTCTAGAATACTGATGTATATGTAAAGGTGATGAACTCTTCTCGCTGTTCCCAGAGGACAAAGTAGGAAGAGTGGTACTAAAATGACTAACTAGCTTAAGGTCAAATGTATAAGGAAGAATGTTTTGTTTTTGTTTTTGTTTTTTTTTGTCAGACATGGCATCTGTTACATGTGGAGGCTACAGTGCATCCTTAATGGAAGTTTTCCAGATGAATACAACTTAATCTGGGCACAGTAGTTTAATGAGAACAGAAGTGCTGAACTGATAACTTGTAAAGGTTTCTCTTGCATCCAAGAAAAATTTTTTTCAAAGTTGTATCATTTGACAGAATAGACTGCTGTGCTTACAGAAATGATTTCTATAGAATTGAATCTTTTTAAGGCAGATGCAGAATTGTCATTCTAGGAATCAAAATCAGACTAAGTGAATGTAGACCTGGAAACCTGTGTCTTGTCTGGTGCAAGCCCCTGTGAGCACTAGGATTTGTTCATTTTCAGATTCTCCCTGACTTCCTCCGTTAGCCCGGGAGGCTGTGCTTTGGAGCATACTTTACCTCTTCAATAATTGTCCTCTAGCTTTTGCTTCCTTTCCTGGCCCAGAAACAGCAATTAAATAACCTTCTGTTACAGTTCCAGAAGGCAGTCCATGATCACAGTGTGGCTAACAGGGAGCTCAGGAGAGTGGAATGCTGGACATAGGTGGGGTTTGATAACGGGAATAGCCAGAAATAATGACATGTGTTACATTTATGTTAACATTGTAATTCTGATTGTCTTCTTTGTAGTTGGGAGTATTACAAGAGGACATTGGAATTCTCCAAGTATGTGCAAAAGAAAACATGATCAAATTAGGAAAGTTAGAGAGAGAACCACAAAGAATATAGATAGCATCGTGCTAATTATGTTTGACTTATTGTTTCTGTAGCCTGCAAACCCAAGACTGCTGAAATAACTATTTTGGTTCCTGCCTGGGTCACCTTCCCCTGCATCTCAGTCCCTGAATGCTAATATTGCTATATAGTTTGCGTTATTTGTGTCCATTATACCTGGACTTGGAGTCCTATTTTTCAATACATCTCTTGTGTAAATGCCTCTTGAGTGACCATTGCTTTACTCTTTCTCTCTTGTTCCCTTGTTGGCTTTTTCCTATCCATTGACCTGCATGCTTACCTGCTCTTAGTGCTTTCTAAATTGATTCCCTTTGTCCCAATCCAGTGTTTATACTCCAAGTTCAGCAAATGCTTCCTCTGGTCTATTTTCATTTATGTTAGGATTGTTTATCTTGGCCTCTTTTCATGAGGAGAGATAAAACAAAAACATATATTTAAAAAATGTGCCAGACCCGTGTGACAAATGAATCACCCACAAAGTGGTGAATCATGATCTTTAGAGTTCCTTTTTTTTTTTTTGATTCCCTTTTTTTTTGAACACTGTTGCCATGTGAAGGCAGTAACAGAACACCAAAAAGAAAGGCATCTGAGAATTGCAACCTTCTGATTTTTTATTATGTCAAAGCGTTTCATACATGTTCTTTTTAATTTTATGCCTTTGTATAATTTCTGTATGTGCAGCACTTTAAAAACTGAGCAATAGCATATGAAAAGTAGATACATGACTGGAAAGAAATTTTGTAGTAGATCGGATTAACTTTTCGGTCAAACTTGTAGTTAGTGGAGAGTGCACAAACCCATGGAGAGGACTTGGACATGTGGAGGAAGCATTATTATTCAATTTCTTTTACTCAAATATGATTTTGCCATTTTTATTTTCTGGTTTGAGTGAATTTGAATACTTCTCTTCCAGTTTCCTACTCTTGATGTTTTCTTATACACAGAAGTGACATCTTTGGAAAACCGAAAGGTTTAATCATCTTTTGTCTTTCTGTGTTTTAGGACACACAATGAAAACAAAACCAATGTCAAACTTCCAAGCTATGTTCCTTAATTCTCTACCTACTTTTCTTTTTCTGTTCCTATACTTATCTCTTCCTCTTTTCTCTCTTACCATCTCATTCTTTCTTAATGGATAGGTAATTCAGTTATTTTCTGGTACATTCTGGGGCTAGAACTAGAAAAGATGTGGGATTTCTACCTCTCACACCTCCACTTTCTGGAATTACCCAATGAAAGGACTTAGCTGAAGAGACATAGACATGGATTTAGAGTAACTCTATAAATTTTTAGTATACTATTAATATATTCCCTTAGAAGATAAAAATTTCTTTAAAAAAAAAAAGGAGATGAGGAAGGAAAAAGAAGCAGTTGGAGGGGCCTCCCTGGTGGCGCAGCGGTTGAGCGCTGGGTTGCAAAGCTGCCCGCAGCCTCTGCAGCGCCGGTTCGATCCCCAGCTGCTCCCTGACCGCAGGGCGAGGGTCCCACATGGCGCGCAGACCTCTCCTGCTGCCCGCTGCTCCCCTCAGCAGTGTACTTCATCACTCTGCCTGTTCTACTCTCCGTGCTGGCTCTGGTGAATTCTCTCACCCTCCTGCGCTTCTGACTGTACCCAGTGCTTGTATGCATAAATAAATAAATAAATAAATAAATAAATAAATAAATAAATAAATAAATCTTTAAAAAAAAAAAAGTAGTTGGAGCCACCTACTCAAGACTTAGTCATAATTAATTTTAACACTGAAGTAGATTTTTCAAAAAAATCAGCATTGATTAGTATTTTAAAAATACATATGTACTTTGTTGAAAGTGTGCAAATACAGAACCATAGAAAGAAAAATCATAAGAGATGTTACTACCCAAGAATTATTATTAATAGTTTGGTGAATAATTCAGTTTCCCCCATATGGATATTCTTTATTTTAAAAATGAAGTACACACTATGTCACCAGCTGTGTTTTCATATATATGTTATGAGCATTTTCTAGAATACTTAAATATACCTTGGAATTTTACGTAACAACATAGGAATAACTTATCTCACCAATCCCTTATTGCTGATTTTTCTTTTTTTCTTTTTTTTCTTTTTGCCATAATGATAATGGGAATTTGTATTGACACTGCTTTACTGCATTTACCTCTATGTGGCTGAATAAATTCTAGGAAATAGAATTTCCCAGTTTTTAAACTCACATTGCCAAGTTGACTTCTAAAGTGCTATGATTTTACCCCCAATGGTAGGGATTAAGACACCATTTCAGGGCCTCCCCGGTGGCGCAGCGGTTGAGCGCTGGGTTGCAAAGCTGCACGCAGCCTCTGCAGCGCTGGTTCGATCCCTGGCTGCTCCCTGGCTGCAGGGCAAGGATCCCACATGGCGTGCAGACCTCTCCTGCCGCCCGCTGCTCCCCTCAGCAGTGTACTTCGGTCCTTCTGCCGCTCTGCTCCCTGCTCTGGCTCTGGTGAATTCTCTCACCCTCCTGCACTTCTGACTGTACCCAGTGCTTGTATAAATAAATAAAAGTAAATCTAAAAAAAAAAAAAAAAGACACCATTTCATTGAACCCTGCAATATTTAACATGATAGATTTTTTGATTGATGATTTAAAATTTATTGTATTTCACTTTCATATTTTGGAGTATTTTTTTCAAATGTTTATTTTCCACTTTTTAAAAAATAAGCTACTAACGTTTGTGCTGGATATCTTAATTCTTTTGTTTTATTTTGTTTTGGTAAAAGAATGAACATATTTACTGTATTTTGTAAATCAGAATTACAATCCTTAACTTATAAGCAGTTTGTAAATAAGAGTAACAATATTGCTACAATATTACAAGTCTAATTTATGTAGTGTGATAGATAAAGGCTACTAGAAACATTGGTTTCTTGATATACAGCAACCATCTTGCTCTTCTAGTTTTACCAGTCTTTTTCACAGACTTGGGAATGTCAATCCTTTGTAGTAAGTGAAGTTTTCTCACCTCCACTCATGGCTGTGAGGAGACCAGGAGTGCCTATAAAGGAAGTAGTCCCTTGACTGGCCAATAATCTATCAAATTTTCATTTGGAGAATTGGACAGATAGATAAGCTGAACAGGTATAGGATGAAGTCAGTTATTGGTGGGACAGCAGGATGTGGGCTTTGGTTTCCTGAGAACCAGTAGGACAGCATTTTATCAGATTCCATGCATTTTTATCTCTTAGAAGTTTTCCTTTTTAAAACAATTTTTTATTGAGGTAACAATGGTTTATAACACTGGGTGATTCAGACACCTCTTCAGTCAGATACATGTCACCACATCATACCCACCACCAAGGCATCTACAGTCTTCCTAGTCTTACCAATTCTGTCAAAGAATCAGTAATTTTTAAAGAGAAGTTCACCACATAAAGAGAGTCTGTTGTATACATCTGTATAATGTGAACACCCACTCATTTGGATTCCTTTTACAAAGACACTTTCCGTTCCCAGTGTCTCCTTAAAGTGTGCTGGGTTTCTTTTTCACCCCCATTCCAACTTAATGAATATAGAGGGCAGGGGAGCAGACTCTCTTGATTCTTTCCTGGAGTCAAGCTCATTCCTGGCTCTTGGAAAGAATGAGCTTCCAGCTGCTGGCAGTAAATTTGTCTGCCTGCCCAGAAGCTATTTTGACTGACCTATATGCCTGCCAGGAAGATGAATATCAGCAGCCTCTGGGTGGCTGTCGGAACTCCAAAGTAGGATAATCATCACCTTGCTCTTTTCCCCCAAACCTTATGATTAAAATAATCCCTAGGGTAGAGTGAGGAATAGTCAGTCTAGCTATGAAATTACTTGACAGCATTGTTTCTATTTGGATAAACTTCAGGAAAGTTGGCAATCACCACTGCAGAGACACCACCATTAAAATTGATAAACCAACATATCATGAGAAAGTAATTATAAATAATAATCACTGTGAGGCCCAGCAACATTTTTATTTGGGGCTGCCTTGCTCCAGGTGTTATATAAAATACAGCTGAAATATATGGCTCTAAAATTACTCTCATAAGGATGGTCTTAGAATTCCTGAAATGAAGAACAGAATAAAACATCAGTTGTCTTTCAGGGACAGTGCTGTCAGAGAAGGTACCAATTTTTGTAGGACAGTAGCTGTGCTTATCATAGAATGAGAACAATAGTTCTTTTGCTGTAAACTAAAAATATGATGCAAAAATATAACTATATCAACTTTCTAATGATGTAGCAGGGAGGCTTCCAAAAGAGAATTTTACTTGAGTTACATTTTTCATATTTTACTCTGCTTTAGGAACAAGGAAGTCAATTTTTTTGGTAACTCTGCTTGAATTGTGAGTTATCCCATCAGACAACACATCCTGGAGTCATGTTAGTACATAGCTGCTTTTACTCTCCTCTGAAGATTGTCTCCACCTGCAGTCAGCTTCGTAGCAGAGAATCCAGCTTGCTTTGTCAGATTTTTATGAGAGCAAGGTTAATGTGTGAATAGAAAATGTCAGCAAATATGATGGGGTAGAATGTGTTACTGGTGCAGGCAGGCTAGACTTAGTAGAGGGATAAAGGGCTACTTTGAACACTTTTTCTAGTTAAGAATCAGTCCTTCCAGTTATAACACAAGTAAGCCCAAGGGGGAAAAAAGCTTATTAAGAGAAACAGGGATCATCTGGACATAGTAAAAGATGAAATTTTAGCATTGTGTTCTAATTGATCTCCATCTCAGTATCTACGTATGTCATTATCAGGACCAAATCCTTAAATTATAATTTAAGCAACAATTTCAAAACATTTCCATACATTCATATGCAGTCTCTATGTCAAAAATGTAAGGATGTAAATAACCTTCCAGGTGTTAATTTTTATATCATTATGTGAAATTTAGAATATACTTTGTTATTTAAACATGTGACAAAGTATGATTAATTTCCCAGTAGAGCTCTAAAACATATAACTCATAAGGGATCAGGAAAAAAAATAGTAATAAGTAGTCTTGAGGACTCTATGAAAAAAAGAACTTTGGATATAACCAGAAACATTTTTTGCTAACAGAAAGCAAATGACAAAACCGCATTTCCCAAGGAGGGCATCCTCCCGTATGTGAGCATCCAGAAGAGTCCTAGAGCTCCAGGACAAAGAAGTGTCTCCCAGGGTGTGGGGCCAGGGTCTTCAGGGATCACTAAAGGGAGACACTTTCTCTAGAGATCTTGTAGTAGGCACAAGGAACAAAATGTTGTTTCCAAATAGGTGTTCACTCTTTCTTTTTTTAAAGAAAATAGGTTTTTATTTTACTTTGTTTTTTAATTTTCATTTTTTCCCCATCACCATTCCTTGTGTCTGCTTGTTCCTTTCCCTAGCCCTCCCTCTTAACCTCAAACCTTCAGGATGTTTATTGATGATGGTTTTTGAAATTGTTTTATATTACTGAAATTGCTGTGTGAAGTTCCAGTATTTATTGTTCCGATTTACTTTGTTGCTCATTATTCTCTTAAATTCTTTCCATCTTTGTTGAAACTGGCTGTATTTCATCTTTTCTCGTGGCAATATACTATTCCATCTTGTGTCCATAGCGTATCTTCTTGATCCAATCATCCACTGATGGACATTTAGGCTATTTCCATGTCCTAGCTTAATGCTGTTACAAATATTGTGATTTTGTGTTGATAGTTTCATGATTTAGGGACATATGCCCCAAAGTTGGATTGCCAGGTCATCCAGTATTTCTGATTTTAGTTCTGTGAGGTAAATCGAGATCACCTGTTCACATTCCCACCAACAGTGTAGTAGGGTTCCTTTTTTCCACATTCTCTCCAATACTTGATGTTGGTGTGCCATTCTTAATATGTGCCATTAATATGTGCCATTCTCATAGGTGAGAGGTGGTATCTCGTAGTTTAAATTTGCATTCCTCTTATTAGAAGTGACCATGAACATTTTTTTCATGTCTTTTGGCCTTTCAGATATCCTGTTTGGGGAATTAATTAACTGTTCATACCTGCTGCTTATTGATTAATTGATATTTTTTTATTGTTAAATTATATGAGTTTTTAAAATATACTTTGGATATTAATCCCTCATCAGCTATATGTTGTTTAAATATTTTCTCCCATTCAATAGGCTATCTTTTTAATCATCTTGTATTTTCTTTTGCTGCATAGAAGCTTTTTAAATTTTTTTGTAATTTTATTTAATTTCTTTTTGGCATTATTTATGCAGTACAGGGATTTTTTTTTAACAACCTTGTTTATTTTTTCACAATATAGGAATTCTCTGCGCAGGTGTGGTGGTCACCATAGTTTTCCCACCAACAAAGCACCCATGATGCTCCACAGTAGCCTGCTGCAAATGACATGAGTTTATCTTTTAATCACTGAGTAGTATTCCATTGTGTATATGTGCCATATCTTCTTGTCCCACTCATCTGTTCTGGGGCATTTAGATAGTTTCCATATTTTGGCTCTTGTAAATTATGCTGCCATAACCATAGGAGTTCAGGTTTCCTTTTGAATTAGTGTTTTTATGCTCTATGGACAGATACCTATGAGTGGAATTGCTGTAAAGTACAGCAGATCCAGTTTTAGTCTTTTGAGGAATCTCTACACTCTAGACTGGTTGTTGGACCAGTCTACATTCCCATCACCAGTGTAATAGGATTCCTTTTCTCCACACCCTCACCAGCACTGGTTCTTTCTTCCTTTTTTTTTTTTTTTTTTAAATGGGGCCTCTCATATTCAAATTTTACTTGGAGGCAAAAATTACCTTAATGACCAAGCCTAATTATGAGAGCTTGGGAAATAAAGAGTCTTAACTCTGTACTTAGAAGGAAAGAAAAGTCATATTTTGGTGAACTTGTAACTGATGAGACCACACCCCTCCTTAACCCCTGCCTATTCTGCTGCCAAGATAACCGCCTTTGTTTCCTTCTTCCCTTCCCAGTCAGTCTGTCCTCTCCTCCTGGGCTAGTAGTCACTCTTCATTTCCATATACTTTGGCTTCCATTCCCACAGGCCAGTGTAATTGTTCCCACTACAGCGTGAAGTTATATCCTAATTATTAAATGCAAAGATATTTCAGGCCTCATCCTTTTGATACTCTCAGGTTCCCTGTCCTTGGATTGTCTTTGGATTCCATGGCTTCAGCTCTCCTGGTTCTTCTTTCCTCTCTCAGATCATTTCCTATAGATCTCTCTCATTAGCAGTTCCTTTGTGCTCATGACATACATTTTGGTCCTTTATGGGTTTTTCCTTTGATCTGTTTGCCTGTACTTGCTCTTTATAGGTGATACATTTAACCTATTTATATCTCCAAAATGTAAGTCTTTGCTCTTCACCCCTACACCATGCATGAAATCCACAACTCCCTTCCTTGACATCCAAACTTAACAGTCTGAAATGGAACTGAGCTTCCTTAGAAGTCATAGATTTATCTCCCTATCTCCCTGTTTTGAGATGTCAGACTAATGATAATGTTTAATGAGTATCTTCCACCTACTATGTAGGCACAAAGCTAGAGATCCGACATGCATTATACAATTAAAACCTCCTGATACCCTATAAATCAATATCACTATCCCCAAAGGGGACAAGTTAAGGTCAGAGAAGTAATTCTCTGATAGTCATCTATTTAGTAAGTGGCAGAACTAAATTTTGAATCCAACTCATAGATCTTATCCTCTGAATTATTAGGCTATTGGCTGATTTTATTTCTCATAGAATGATTAATTGGAACCTTTGTTATTCTATTATTCTACAAATTTTACTTCATAGTATATTGGACTTCTTAGGTCAGTCATCTTTGAAAAATAAAATTTCTTTGTCAATTGAAATGTTTGATATAGATGAAAATTGATACCATTTTTAAAAATTCATTTCATAATCTGCATCCAGTAAACTCTATGACTTGGCTCCCTTATGGCCAATTTATTTAATTTATATAAACAATGAAATATGAGAGCAATTCCTGAAGATATATAGGAAGAGAAAACAAAGGTATCCTTTACTGGGGTCCTAAAAGATAGCCACAGGTGTCGCCATTAACAGACTAACTGAACATGCTTAAAAAGAGTCTAAGGAAATGATAGTCATGTTGTTATAGGACAGGGAGAGGGCCCAGCTAGCTCAGTCGGTAGAACATGAGACTCTTAATCTCAGGGTCGTGGGTTCGAGCCCCACATTGGGCGCCAAATCTGTTATAGGACAGGGAGAGGGGCAGCCCAAACCCCGCAAACCTGCCTATTCTAAATGGGTTCTGCCATCCGCCGCATCAACACAAAACATAGGAGACTTTAATGGGAAGGAACTTTAATAAAACTAGGAAACAATACAGGTAAGGCAAAGAGTCTAGTTTCTAAGTGAAGCATCCAGAGTTACCTGTCCCCTCGTGGGTAAAAGTCCATCCAAATGGGATTGGCCCAGAGCAAGGCCCCAAAACCTGCCATGAGTCTAAAGCACCTTCTAGTGGGGACCCACAGCAAAGGGTCAGAAACAATCAGACAAGCCCAGAAGGAAAAGAGCAAAATCAACATCAAGATAAAAGCTGCCATTGTCACCTCTCCACGGGTCTCACCCACATCTGTGTCACCCAGTCCACGGCCAAAAGACAAGCGCAGTTTCTTCACATGTCTCTAGGCTCCATGCGCCTCCTCCAGGTCTCCTGGCTCCATCCTGCTTCCTTCCTCAGTCTCTTCTTCCGCTTCTCCTCTTCCTGCTCAGCTCCACCCTCCCTTGGGTGGGGCAGGGAAACTCCCCCTTTCCTGGGGACCACCCTGTTACAATGTCATTTATCCTAAATAACTAAAAAGGATTTTTCTATATTGATGAAAATATGGAGGTTTTAAAGAGCAATTCTCTTTTAGCTGTTATGACTTTAATTAGTTGCTTGTGTTCTTGACCACATGTCCCATACTTGGGAAATCTAAGGTTACCACATGACAGCTATCAGATTCTCAACAGTATCTAATAAGTAATTAGCTATTCAGACTATTAGCAAGTGTGCCACATTTTCCTTTTGGAAATTCAGGCAAATTTCACTCAGTTGAAAACCTACATTAAAATGTCTGATTTGTCTTCCAGGTTGATGCATAATTGAAAGTAATGATTTTCCCTTTTCAAGCTATCACATGTGACCTTCTAAATTCCCTATTGTAAATTGCCTGTTTCAGAAATCATGCCTTTGTGTGGCTACATCCAATTAATTGCAACACCACTCCTGAAAAGGTTTCCTGCCTCACTCTCCATAAAATAGAACATTAGCTTTGCAGGGATTTTGCTTCAATACTATATTTAGTTTTCACTCCCTGGGATGTTGCTAACAAAAAGTGAGTTCCCTAGGAGGGGAAGCAGTGGGGTTATAAGAAAAATAAAAAATAAATATCTGGCTTTAAAAAAATGTTCTGGGTTGTAAAGAACAAAGCACTACAAGGATGTTAGTAAATCAACAGCACTGCTTTTCTAATGGGATTTCTCTTACATGAATTATCCCAGGCAAGTCAGACTTCAGCTTTTCCTAATGGTAACAAATGTATTGTGGAGTTCAGGGAGGAATATCTGCATCCAGTATCTGTTATTGTTGTTGTTACTCTAATGCTTAAAATCTTGTGGGGACCTGGTATTGTACCCATGTTGGCACAATAGTTAGTGACTAGAATTAAAAACTGAATTAAGTAGGCAGATAGAATGAATGTGAGGACTACAGTTAACAGAAATCGTACTAATGAGAGCAGCAACTAAGGCAGAGGGCAAATGAATGAATCAGGAGTCGAGACAGATGGAATGTCCAGTCTTAGAACTGCAATGTGCAACTTTGGCTGAATTCCATCTCATCTTCTATTGAAATCAGAAAAATCTAGAAATAAGAGTTCTTAGATCCCTTTTGGTTCTAGTGCTCAATTACTTAATAATGGTTCAAACTAAGCAGTTCACCATGTTTAGAATCAATATTATCTTGATAACCAAAGCATACCATCAAACAAATGGTGTGACAATGATAGCACAAATCGTTTCCAGACACATGTGTTAGGCTAGACCAGGTACAGTATATTGTTGATAGCCGTTACTATCATTTCCCCCATTATGTAGAAGGGCAACTACATTACAGAGGAATTGCATGATGTGCCCAAGGACACACAGCTCACATTTGACAAATAGCAGAGCCAGGAGATGAACCAAGGGCAACTGTGATCTTAATTGCCACATTCCCAAAACCAACCATTGCTCAGAGATTTTACAACATAAATAACACAAACAGTAAATACACACCTGAATTTTTCAAAAATGGGGAGAAAAAGACAAATCACACAGAGGTTAAAAAATGTCACCCTTATTAATCATAAGGCAGATATTGGGGACAGTGGCTTAGATGTGAAAGCTCCAGAGTTACATGCAGCCCCTAGTCACAGAAGTGATGACCCCCTGCAACTCTCCCTAAGGAAAGGGCAAGAGCAACTTTCTGCAAGAAAGTTTTTCCCCTAAACTCACTAACCGGATGAGTCACTCTGGGCAGGAGTGAATGAGGAAAAGAGAGTCCAGGAGTGCTCCACTTATTCACAGCTCCCAGGTAGAAGCAGAAATGAGAAATGGTGAAGAAATGCGTCCATCCTATCCATTTCTCCTGGTTCTTCATTTATAATTTAGTTCCTCATTTTCTTGCTATCTATTCTAGTGTGAAACTTACCTAAAATATTTTTTCCAGAATGAAAAGAAATTTATAATGAGCACTAAGAGAGTTATGGTTGTTGCTTGCTTCTGTTCCCTCTGTCTTCATATTTGAAAGTGGACCACAGTAGAGGAAAGTTGAACAAGAGCACACTGTCATGAGGACCTGCTCTTAAACATGGCTCTTTCAGAGCACATGTGAAGAGCTGATATGGCTGTTTGTTGGTTAATAACCAGTCTGAGTGGTTTGATAGTCTAGTAACACTGAAGACAAAGTGATTTATGACCAAAAGCAGTTACATTTTGGGAATTTGATTTCCAAGACAGTGTCTAAGGCAATGAAGACATTAGGTTTGGAAAGTAGACATGATTCAGATGAAACCTCTTGAGTTTGTCTGCAAGGCAATCAGTAGTCATATTTGAATCACTCAGTGAAATCAAGCAGGTCTCCATTTGTAAAGTTTATTAAGCTGCAGCACATCGGCCAGTGTCACAGGCCGATTATTAACGCCAGAGAATACAAATTGAGAGATCACTGGGTTCTAATTTTCTCTTGTAGCTCTCCTAAATGAGTGTGCAAAGCATATATTTCCATGACCAATTGTGTGTCTCGCTTCTAATAGAAAAATATGCTCCATATTTGCACAGATGCATGAACTACAGCTAGCCAGAAATATGGAAGAAGAAACAGCACTATTTACTCCTCAAGTTGGATAGCTGACAGAGGGCCAAGAGTTCTTTAAAGACAGCAGGAAAATAGGGGCACAATATTCTTCTATCCACCCACCCACCATCTATCTATTCTAGCAACTTGTTACAAGCATTCACTATCTGCCAGCACTGTGTACAAAGAGGAAGAGATGTAGATTTGTCTTCTTAAATAGACAAGGGTAAAATATAATACTGGGTCACTGGTGTGACTTGTGACCAAGTAATCAAGCAGTGAGGATTGAAGAGAAAATGCTCTCTCTCTTTTATGGGAGAAGTACAGGAGTGTTTTCTGGAAGAGCTGATAATGTCTCTGAACCCTGAAGCCAAGGAGGAATTAATTGGGAATGGAGGTGAGTGGGAAGCAGAGCATTTCAGGCAGAGGAAGCAGAATGAGGCTGAGGCCGGGGGCTCTAGCTAAATGACACTATGCGCAGCAGCGGTAGAACAGGGCTGGAGAGTATGGAACCAAGGTTTTCCTACTTCACTCTAGTAGTGTATTCCAGAAAGATATTCTACTTCATGTACCTTCATTTTTGCTTGTTTTGGTTTGGGTAATACCAGAGCTAGTCTCTAGAACCTAAGGGATGGAATCTCAGTACAGCGTCTCATTAACAATCCTTTGTCACAGTTTTTAACAAAAAGGTGAGTCTAAAATATTTTTTCTTCTTGGTGATATACTTGATTATTATTTTAGCTGTTTTCTTAATTTATAGGCAGCCTTTGGGGCATCATCTACGCCAGTCCTAAAGTGGGGTGAGGGACCTCTCTGTTCTCACAATACCCTCTCTCGATGAGCTTAGCATTTGATGTTTTAACTGACACTTTAAAACAGTTCCTGCCTCCCTTTCCTGAAGGCATTTATTCAATACCTTTGCATCCTTAACACCTTGCAGTACCTGCCATAGTGCTAGGTAAGGAGTCATTGAAAGAGTGAAACTGTGAAAAAATGAATTAGCTTTTCGATGAATTTTAAGGAAATTTTTTATATATGCAGTTTCCAAGGAAAAACCCAGTCAACAGGGCGAACTTCTCACCAGTAAGCCAGGAAAAGCAGATAAAATGTCTTTTGTGGGCTGTTGGCAGACTTCCAAGCCTGCTGTGGGGTTATGATAAGAAGATAGAGCAAAGCTTTTACTGGTGGGCACCAAGCTGGTTCAGATGCGTGGGGAGTGCTGTTTAAGTGGAGAACTGGGCATGCAGTGGAAATAGAAGGCAGCAAAATCAATTTTGCCTACTTCTCAGTTTTGCCTCTAGCCTTCCGTGGTCATCCCCGTCACCACTTGTGGGGGCAGGGAAAGCTGGCCTCATGCATCACTGGCCTGGGTTTTAGTGTGTTCATTAAATAGCAAGACCAGTGATCACTCATGGCTGACACATTCAATTAGGAACCGCACAAATAATTTTCCTCAAACTGCCCCTTGGCACCTTCTGCTATATCGTTTTAAAGTGTGCCGAATCAGCTAAGGAATAATGATCACACTGGATTGTTCATCTTGTATTGCAGGCTGATTAGCACTCGGTCTACCCAGAAAATATCCAGATATAAAGGAGCAGAATGTTACTTGATTCAATATTCCTCTTTAGGAGCTGGATCTCAAATCAAATCCAGATCCTCTATTTGGAAGAGCTATTGGATAAGGCACTGAAGCCAATTAAAAGGAAAGTCAACACTTTTCTTTTGTAATGATGAAAATCCTTACAATCAGCTTTTAGTTAATACGATACTAGAGCAATTTTCTGATGAACAGAATAATAGCTTCTTCACCCCAAAACTTCGAGTTGTTACTTTAGCTGACAGTTTATGCCTTCAGGCAACCTCACAAGAATATCTGGGAGCAGATGGCATTGTGTTATGCCCAGGATAAATAAGTACCATAGGATCTTTTTAGTGCTACACTAAGATAAAGATAATCCCCACCCTCAGATTTACTCATGTGTGCAACCTCACGTGTTTGTACTTGAATTGACTAAATAGGTCTTAAATAGGTCTAGAGCTTTAAGGTACACCGCATTCCTTTGATATTGAGTGCAGTATAGCATTTTGACACTCTCTCATATTCTCTTTCTAACAACTTTTGAGATTAAATGAATTTCATCTGTTTTACAGATGTAAAATAACTGGGTCAAAATAATTAGTGTAGAGAATATGCAGCCATGCTTGGATTGTAAAAATCAGAGTTTTCATACCAAATGGTCTTGATACAAAGTAAATGGATAAAAAAAAGTAGAATTAGTAGTTTTGATTTAAATAGTTCCATGGATAAGAGCTGATCACTATTTTCCTGACCATACCATTCTTCACTGGACACAAGAAGCTAAAACTAAAAAAGTTATTAAAGTTCTTCAAAGAAATAAAAACAACATTTATGGAGAATGCTACATCATAGAGTTACTCAGCAGAAGATGTCAAATTGGTTAGCATCACCTAATTTGCTGTTCCTCAGTGCATCACTTTTCTAGTGGCGGTGACTTCATTCATTCATTCATTCAACAGCCAGTTATTGGATGAGTCCTGTAGTTTTTATGCTGTGAGCACAGAGATGAGTAAGTCTCTTCCCTGCTTGTCTCCCCTTAGAGAGACAGCAGTTTTATGTGTGATTGTGTGGGTTATGAATTTGTAAAATGGGCTTCTCAGTGTAAATTGAAACCCTTTATAGTTTTCAATAGCATAAAAGAAAATCAGGTGTCAAAATACAACAAAAACCCTCCCCTATTTTTAGGGAGATTTTATTTCAAGATCCAGAATATTTTTTTAAATAATTACCTTAAAGGCTTTGTAGAATATTCTACATTTCTTAGAGAGACCAGCAAACTAGAATCTCTCCTTATTTATCACTGTGGAAAGGATACATTGAAATGCTAAAGTATTTTTGTGCCAATTTTGATCAGAATAAACTAATTGCCATAAAAATTACAATACCTGAATAGATTAATACAATCATATTTAATATCTCAGTTCTTATTTTCTTATTGAACAGTTGTCCTGAGAAGTCCTGGCTTCCTATACTGTAGCTTTAAGATTGTGTGTCATAATTGGGAAATTAACTTACTCTTGATGCTTAATTACTTCTGCTTTGAATCAATCACTAATTCCCTTTACATCTGTTTGGCAAAAACTAGACATCAGTACCCCCTTCTGAGAGGAGCTCAGAAATGCTCTGGCTTGGAAGCACTTCCTACCATACATCTTAGTCATGCAGCCATTTCTATGGTAAATAGCTCCTGTCTCAAGTTTCCTAAGTACTCTACCACCAGGTGGCCCACAGGAGCCAGCGACTGAAGGGTTGATACTAAGAGGAAGTGGGTTTCAGGACAGCATTTGGGACAACAGTCCACCACTCTCCCTGGAATCTTTTCTGATTGCTTGCTGCCCATTTTTTGATTGATCAATATCTTACAGATCATACCCATAATCCAAATGTCTTTTCAAGCTCCGTTTTCCAATTTTGTTAACTCCAACTTTCTCATTACTTCAACTTCAGATTTCCTTATCCCTTTGGGAGTCTCTCTGGGTTTGAAAATTGGTACTGTCCATCTCCCCTTAACAGAATATGGACTTCCCTTGAACTCTGATTTAACAGCAATAGTCCATTCTCACCTTATTCTATACCATTTCCGTGCTGAATATCCTATCCACCCTAGTAAGGAGTTTAAAATTCCAAAGCGCAGAATCTTGCTAATTTCTCTTGATTTTCTGGGTCCTTCACTGTCACTTTCTACCAAGCTGGACACTGGCTCTTTGCCTCTCCACCCTCACAGTCTCCCTCTCAGCTCCCCTCCAACAGAGATATTTCCATCCCTCTCACTGAAATCAGCCTGGCCAACATTAAAAATCAATCTGTACACTCTGAACTCTGTTAACCAAAGTAATAAAGACATTTTCGCTGAAATGTTTTAATGGTCTTCCCATCCCAGACAACACATTTGCCTGAAAATTGCTCAAAAACAGTGGGCCTGTTGTTCTGCCAGACACTATGGCCATATCCAATACACTATTCCTCCCATCTATGATGGGACCTGATTTATTTTGTTTTCCTGAATTCCTGACTTCCTACCTTTCTGTTTGTAATTTACAATTTATATGCAAAGAATTTTCAACATATGAGTAGTACAAAGTGAAAAAAAAGCATAATGTTGTTCTTGGAACTTCGATTACATGGATTTAAAAACTCACCTTAGGTAGCTAGGGATATTTTTAATGAACAAACATTAAATACTGACTTTGCACCAGTTCACATTTTGTTAATGTGACATGAGGATTTTCTGTTTTCTCCTTGAATTTAAAACGCATCTTATATATTTAATATGCATCTATATCTTTCACTAGCGATTTAGAAATATGATTCAAACTAAATTCTTCATAATATTACATAAGAGAACAAAGATCAGAATCTAGGGAGAAAGAGAGGAAACAAAATTAGGTCACAGGAAAAAGAGAATGAGGAGAGAAGACTATATAACTAGACAAAAGAATAGCAGTCAAGAAAAACAAAACTAGTGTAAACTTCTAGCTTTGAATAATTAAGGATAGATTTACAAGTAATACAGTCACCGTAGTTCACCCTCAAAAACTGAGAGTTTCTGATACACGTGATAATTGGCACATACATACTAAGCTTTATCAACCCTGCACCTACATATCATGAAATCTCTTCATGCCTCAGTTTATCAATGTTCATAATTATAGTTATAAATTATCACTATAGATGCCACTCCTGGAAACCTGAATGGATACATTTGTTAAGTGTCCATCTCTATCTCTGAACTTCTTCTAACTATTGCTTCTCAAATAGTTTGAGTATAGGTAATAACAACTATAATTGCCCCAATGAGTTACTAAGAATTGGCCAGGAAATCACTATATCATTTTACAAAATAACTTCCACAATATTTGTTCATATTTCAGAATGAAAAAGGCTAATCTCCAAGACAATGAAAAAGGGAAAATTCAATTGAATTATAGAGCAGCCATGAATGTGGAGATTAAGCAGGCTCACTCATGATCTAGAGGGATCTCTTTATCTGAGCCTAAATTGAACTGTGCATTTGGTTCCTAGGGAACTGGGTAATGTCTTTGCTTCGTAGCTTGAATCAAAATGGAGTCAATAGGATGTCACTGATATGGGGATATTGAACTTAGACAAATTAGACCCTACTTAAAATCAGATTGTTTCTGGGCCTCCCTGGTGGTGCAAGGGGTTACATACCGCTCTGTGAAGCAATCTGCAGCCTCTGCAGCACAGCTAGGGAGCAGCCCACATGGTGAGGCAGACCTCTCCTGTCTTGCCTGCTGTGCCCCTCAGCAGTGTGTTTCAGCCAGCCTGCCTGTTCTGTTCCCCGCTCTGTCTCTGGTGAATCCTCTCCCCGCCCCCGCCACCGACACCTCTGGCCTGTACCCCAGTGTATGCATAAATAAATCTTTTAAAAAATCAGATTGTTTCTATTTATCGTGTGACCCACAGTATCAACCAGAGCAGCAGGGGCCCCAGTGCTTTGACATAAACTATGTCATATCACAGAGTTGTGAGATGCAGATGTTGGCACTGGCTATCACTTCAGTACCACTGATTATTGATTTAATCATGACTGACACTGACTACACTTTTCTACCTTCCTATCTCTCTTGTGTATTTTCTTGTGCATCACTATTGAATGAGTTAATGTATGAGACTGTAATTCTTTAGATCAGTTGTTTTCAAAGTGGAAAGGATGAAAGAGAGGGCAGAAGTGGTAATCACTCCAGGGGAAACACAGAGGATATGTAATATATTCACAGTAAAATTGGAAATTGTATTAATGCTTTAAAACTATATTTTATGTATATACATCTACATACATAATACTGTGCATTGCTATCATAATACTTATGCATATAATTTACTGTGTATACGTGTATGTGTAAAACAAACTATGCATAGTTAAGAATTTTGATTTTTATTCCAATGCATTTATTTATTTATTGAATTCAACAAACAGTTGTTAGCATGTATTTTGTATCCAGCACTATACTGGCCACTAGAAATACAAAAGGAGACAAGATAAGCACAAGCCTTTCATTTGACTTTACAGTCTACTTAGAATAGTAATTTTCAGGGTGATGGATGCTATGTCAGTTTATAACAGAGGAACCTGGCTTAGTCTGGGAGTGGAAGCTGTTAAAGAAGACTTCTGATATATCATTCATATATATTTCTTTGAAACGGGAATGTATATTTTATAATATCCTCTAATGAACTGCCCCATTAGTTTAGGTCCCACAATCAGCTTATATCCCCTCAAGAAGAGAAAGTGATTTTTTTCAAAAAAAGGATGTAGTTATATGTGTCTTTTTCCTCATTGTCTCCTATAGAAATGAAATCATTATTACATGAACTGCTTAGTTGGAAGTAATATCATATTTAAGGTCAGTTAATGGTCCTGAGGTTGCCATCATTTCACTGGAAGATAGCAGGAGAGATACTGTTAATTATGTTTCAATTTGTAGTTTCAGACCTTTGCTAAACACATACACAGAGAATTCTATACATAGAATTGTTTTTTTTCTTGATAAAGAAAAACAATGACAAAAGATGAGCTAAATTTGCTGATGCAAATTAAGCAAATTTTTGAATATTAAACCTATAGTCAGATAAAAATAACAATTAAATGATATGTTAATGTATTTTTTGTAAAAACATGTCCTTCAAAATTTAAGTTATACTTTAATTTAGAATTACTATCATATAGGTGTAATTAATCATTGTACCCTAAATATAGTTCCTTTTTTATTATATCAATTCCAAAAACAGATAATTTGTGTTACATATATTGTATTTTAAAGATTTATTTATTTATGCATACAAGAAATGGAGTGCAGGTCAAAGGTGTGGAAGATGAGAGGATTCACCAGAGACAGAGTGGGAAGCAGAAAAGGCAGATCTACTGAAATACACTGGTGAGGGGAGCAGCGGGTGAGGTAGGAGAGATCTGCTGTGCCATGTGGGTTAGCTCCCTGGCTGGGGATCAAACTCATGCTACAATGGCTACAGATAGCTTCATAGTGCTGAGACTTAAGCCCTTGCGCCACCAGGGAGGCCCCGTTTTCTTAAGGTGGTTTTATTTTGCAATTATTATTTAAAATTGATGTAGGTAAGCTATAATAAATCTGCAAGCAAAATAACAGATTATTACATTCATAAAATAAGTGTACTCAATGAATCTATGGGACTAAAAACAATTTCTCTAAAAAATAAATGGAGTTTACAACATATAAACATAAAATACCATTATGAAATAATATTTTATTTATTTACAAAACTAATGATATGAAGATTATTTCTTGCTAACAAATAAATATCGACCCCAGAAGCATGATCATCATTAACCTGAAGGAAATGAAAGAAAAATGATGGTACATGATTTGGAGAGGGGGATTGAGGCTAGGTTGTGACAGATGATCAAAAGTTTGGATTTTGAAGGTAGAAATGACAGAACCGGTGACTGATTAAAGAGAAGATGAGCGTGAGAAAGGAGAATTCTAAGACTTTTGTTTGGAGAACCTGGTGGGAGAGAGAAATAATAGAGACGATTGAATTTAGTTTGGGTCTTATTGAGATTTTTATATGGTGATGACTATTGAAACAGTAGAGAGAATTAGTAACAGGTAATAAAGATTTGGGTATTGTTTGCTGTTAGATGGTAGTTGAAACCATGAAAAGATGAAAAGACATATAATATCCTAATTTTTAAAAATATCATGGTTTTGTGCATAAGCTTCCATTTGCAAGTAATGTATTTAGAAAGCCCATTATTCATATCATGTGAGCAGTCAAAAGAATAGACAAAATACTTTAGATGAAATGAAACTCCCAAAATTAAAAATTCATATTTTCTGACTTCTGATTAATTTACTGTTTTCTGCAGTTGCTTCTCCTTTTTCTGATCTGATATCTTTTGGTTTCTCTTTTTGCTGTATGAGCTAGCTTAGTCCAAGCATTTGATCTTAAAGCTTAGAGCAATTTAAGGGCTTCCAAAGTATTCTTAGATCCACTACCAGACTGTAATATGTCATGGAGGTAATAAAATATTGCTTGGAGAATGCAATTTACCCGAAGGAAATCATTCTTAACAGCACATAATAAAAGGGCTTTTCACAGTCAACGATTTATGAGTGCTTTCTGGGGAGCTTAGAAAGTTAAAATATATTTTGAACTGGGAAATATGAAAAATTTCCAAAAGAGTTTTTTCCTGTAAATTTTATTCTGTAAAATTCAAATCCAGCTTTTCAAATAGGTTCATGACCAAGTAATATACATGGTTATGTTGTTTATAATTACCATTTACATGTTTTAAACCATAGGAGCAATTTCTTTTACACAGAGAATAGTTACATAATTACAGCATAAATAGAGAATAAGATAAGTAATATAACCAATAAGGGACACTTTGTTCTTTGCATTAACTATGACATAAATTTTAGTATGCAGCTAAAATATTCTACTTATTTTTAAAATTAAAATTCCCCTTTCTTATTCCTGACACATAATTCTCCTTTACCCCTACCATTATTAGGTCAACAATTTGCCCTGAACTTAGCTGGTGACAGTCTTGATCAGATTCTCTCATGCATCTGTGGTCAGCAGCAGGGTGACCCTACTTTTGAGAGCTGACTGGCTGTGAGCTGAACAATGGGACAGTGGGTCTGTTGGGCCACATGTATCTTATCGTTCAGCAGGTTAGCCAGGGTTTGCTTACATGTTAAAGTGTCAAAGTGCTTTAGTACTTTTGTCTTATCTGTTGGCCAAATAGATAAGTCACAAGGCCAGACCTACCAGTTTTTTTACAGGAGAAGTTGCAAAGTCACCTCATAAAAGCAACATGCCGACAGACAAATAGGTTTGAAGAATTGTAGCAATTTTGCAATCTAAGCCCACTGGTGAAAATCTTTTCCTCTAGAGTGTGTTAATCCCATAGCACATTAATTCTGCACATTGCTATTTGAGATACACATACATGTGTGTATATGTATATGTATACCCATACATACATTGTATTTCTAGATATTGTATTTTCATTTCAAATGAATAAATATGCTGAATTGAGGTTTTATGTATCTTTTTCTGAAAGTGGTCTTCACTATATCTATATTTTTTTTCCATTGGTCCCTTTTGAGAATTATGCCTCTTTCATCATAGTGTCTGCCTTGGTCCCAGTAGAAATGTGAGTTATAAAATAATATCAGTGCAGATCAAAAGGGTAGTATTAGTAGACTCATCCTTGGCCCAGTCATTCTGTCTTGTAAACACATTTTACAATGAGGTTTGAATAAAATCTTTCTTATTTGTTGCAAAATTAACTTTTCAAAGAAATTATTTATCTTTTTCCTAAGAACTTTAAAACACTAAGAGGTAAGCCACTTTATTTGGATGAAATATAAAAGGAAAGATTAACCTAAACACAACTGTTTGCTAAAAGTACATGTTACTTGAGCAAAAGATCTAAACAGATACCTCATCAAAGAGAATAGTCAGGTGACCAATAAGGACGTGAAAAGATACTTAACATCATTAGTCATTAGGTGACTCCAAACTAAAACTACAAAGGGATACCACTATATACTGTTAGAATGCAAAAGTGAAAAAAATTTCAAAAACAGCAACAAAAAGCTGATAATTCAAGGTGCTAGCAAGATTGTCAAACAACTGAACTCTTAGACTGTGATGCTGGAAACATGAAATGGCACAGCAGCTGTAGAAAACAGTTGGACAGTTTCTTAAAAGGTGAAATATATGACACAGCAACCATATTTCTGAACATTTATCCCAAAAGAATGAAAATATGTTTATATGAAACAATGAAAACAAATATTCAGGGCAGCATTATTTTTTTTCCTTTTTTAAAATTTTGTTGTGTTTCCTTTAGAGTTTTTTTTTTTAAGATTTTTAAATTTTATGTTATTTTTATACAAGAACACTGGGGTACAGGCCAGATGCGCAGGAGGGTAAGAGGATTCACCAGAGACAGAGCCGAGAACAGAACAGGCAGACTGACAAAATACACTGCTGAAGGGAGCAGTAGGCAAGACAGGAGAGGTCTGCTGTGCCATGTGGGACACTCGCCAGCCAGCCGGGATGCAACCTGCGCTGCAGAGCCTGCGGACAGCTTCACGGCGTTGCGCTCAACCCGCTGCGCCACCAGGAAGGCCCCAGCATTATTCTTAATAACCCCAAATTGAAAACAATCCAGCTTGGGTTGTATTGTTAAACAAACTGTAGTTTATCACTGACATGATCCCACAGCAATAAAGAGGAAGGCACTATTGATATATACAACCTAGATGAATCTCCAAGGATTTATACTAAGTGAAAAAGCCGGTCGCCAAAGGTCATGTTCTACATTATTCCATTTACATAACTTCCTTGAAATGACAAAATTATAAAAATAGAGAACAGATTCATGGATGCTAGGGAGTAGGGACAGAGGTGGAAGGAAATAGGAAATCGATGTGGCTATAAAAGAACAACATGAGGCATTCTTTTGGTGATGGTACTGTTCTGCACCTTCACTGTATCAATGTTACCGTCCTGGTTGTGATATTGCAGTATGGTTTATAAGAAGGGTCTATTGGGGGCATGTGGGGTAGAAGATATAGGATACCTCTGCATTATTTCTTAAAACTGCATTTGTAGCTATAGTTGTTTCAAAATTTAAAAAACAAAATAGAAAAAGTACAGGAATACTTCATTTCTTTGTGCTTTGCTTCACTATACAGACACTCCCTTTTTGAAGGTGTGTGGCAACCCTGCATGGAGCAAGTCTGTTGGCACAAAACATTTTCCAACAGCATGTGCTCACTTTGTTCTGTCACATTTTTATAGTCTCACAATGTTTCACTCTTTCATTATTACTTTTGGGTGATCTGTGCTCATTTCAAATCTTGTTATTTCAGAAATACATTTTATAAAGCTTTAATCGCCATAATGGTGATTCCTCTGATGAATCTGGGTAAGGTAAATTGAAAATCTTCTGAGAAGGTTCATACTAGATGCCTTTGAGAACATTCCTGATTCGTAGGAGGTGGTCAAAATTACCAGTATTGACAGGATTTTAGAAGATGTTGATTCCAATCTTTGTGGGTGGCCTTGAAGGGTTCAAGACTTCTGTGGAGGAAGTAGATGGACAGGTGTGATGGAAACAAGAGAACTAGAATTAGAAGTGCAGCCTGAAGATGTGACTGAGTCACTACTGTCTCATTTCTGCAGTCTTCATCGACAAGTTTGACTCCAATTTTGAAAGAAGTTCTACTGTGGGCAAAATGCTATCAAATAGCTTTGCATGCTTCAGGGAAATCTTTGGTGACAGGAGGAGTCAGTGTGGCAAACTTCACTGTTGTCCTATTTTAAGAAATTAGCACAGTCACCCCAATAGCCACCACCTCTATTAGTCACTAGCTGTCAAAATTGAGGCTCCACCAGCAAAAAGTTATGGTGGTTAGCTTTTTTTTTTAGCAATAAAATATTTTTAATTAAGGTCTGTACCTTGTTTTTCTTAGACTATTGCTATAGCACACTTAATATATTCCAGGGTCGTTAAGCATATGTTAATATTCCGGTAACATATCTTATTGGGATAACAGCTTTATTGAGGCAGTCTAAGCAAACCTGCAATATTTCCGAGATTTTCTGTACATCAAATTATGTTACACTCCTCTTCAAAACCATCCATTAGCTATCCATCACACTCAAAATTCCCAAGTCCCTCAATATGCCTCATAGGACCTGAATGATCTGGTCTCTTGCATCCCCTCCTAACTAATTTCTTGTCATTATTCCTCCAGCTAACTTGACTTCTTCCCATTTTTTAAATACTCCAAGGCCATTTCCACCTCAGGATCTTTCCTGAGCTTCTGGAATATTCTTTCCCTGGATTTCAGCACAGCTTACTCTTTCAGCTTACTCTTACACTTTCTAATTCTAGTTCTCTTATTTCCATCACACCTGTCCATCTACTTCCTCCACAGAAGTCTTGAACCCTTCAAGGCCACCCACAAGGATTGGAATCAACATCTTCTAAAATTCTGTCAATACTGGTAATTTTGACCTCCTCCTACGAATCAGGAATGTTCTCAATGGCATTTAGATGAACCTTCTCAGAAGATTTTCAATTTACCTTATCCAGATTCATCAGAGGAATCACCATTATGGTGATTAAAGCTTTATAAAATGTATTTCTTAGTACAGTGACTCAAATGGCACCGCCATAACCCCACTTGCCCAGTTAATGTCATTTGCTAAAATACCACCTCCTGACTGTGCATTTTTCTGACTACTGTATCTGTAATAATACATATCCCTTTCCTGTATCATTCTCTGCTCTTTTTTTTTAAAGATTTATTTATTTATTCATATGAGAACTAGGGTACAGGTCCGGTGTGGGGGCGGTGAGAGGATTCAACAGAGACAGAGTGGGGAACAGAACAGGCAGACTGACTGAAACACACTGCTGAGGGGCATATCAGGTGAGACAGTGCCATGTAGGTACCTCCCTAGCTGACTGGGCATTGAACTCTTGCTGCAGAGTCTGCGGATAGCTTCATAGTGCTGTGCTCAAACCCTTGTGCAACCAGGGATGTTCTCATTTTCTGTTCTATGATGCTGTTTAATTTCCCTTTTGGATAGTTAGTCTTACCTGACATTATTTTATCCTTTTTTTCCCCACTTTTTAGTGTTGTAAAATATGCAAAACATAAAATTTACTGTAATAGCATCATTTTTATTTATCACGACAAATGATAATTAAGTTCCACAAGAGACTGTGTCTTTTCTATTCACAACTGAATCCCCTGAACTTAGAATAAAATTTCGTTCAATAAATAGCTGTTTGGTTATTAAATAAATGAATGGATGAATCGATGGGCAAGTGAACTAAATCAAGTTGGGAAAGTATTCATACTTTGTAAAAGCATTCATGTGTAAAATATAACACAAAAAATTCCCTATTATTTAGTCATATAAAGCATCTAGTCAATATTGCTACTATGGAGAGATACTATATCATGAGTGAGAGAAGAGATAAATAGCATCTGATAGCCATTAATGTTTTGTTGACAAAATGGCAATGTGATCTAAGGAAAAATTGTGTGTACAAATTTGTTAATGGCTTTTCTATTGTTGCCATAATTATTTCCAGTTATTTCTTTTATGCTGACCTATTCAAGAATTATCTGCATTGGTCTATCTTTATTAGAATACACTAGAATTTGGGCTTTACTAGGAAATACAATGCTGTTTATCAACTTCAAAGATGGTACCAGCAATTTCAAATTGAAGCAGTATAATTGGTCAGTTAAATGCTTATGACTCTATATTGCACTCATTTCATTGTTTTTGATTAATTCTCATTTTCACCTTAATGTAAATCCTAGAACTGCCTCTCCTTGAGATTATTAAAACTCTGTATTATTCATTTTTATATCTTCATGGTACCATCATAGTGCCTTGCATGTAGACTTCATATATGTATTTAAGAACAAAGGAATGGACAAAGGATATGAGTCTATGTTACATGTTTAGGAGTAGGAAACTTTGATAACTTTGATATCACATTTCTAGAAGTTCTTTAATGAAGAAGTTAATGAGAAATCTGCATATCCACTGAGGATCACAAAGACTGACACTCCTTACTAAGTTCTTAAGGGACACAAAAAACCCTTTTTAGTGTCTACATTGCAAACTCCATTTGGCTTGCTGCAATAGATTTTTATGAATAGATGATGGAGTATATTATATATTTAATTCAATGCTTCTGGCAATTTCCAACACAGAGCTGTGAGAGGGTGAATCAATAAGTAGGCAGTTCTGATTAATTTGGTTACCAGTTGTATCTGGTGACATTCATTGTCCCTCAGGAAATCAGCACAGCACAATATAATTGACTGCATTTTATTGTGCTTGGAATGTTCATGTTTCCCCAAGCCAGCTATGCTCTCTTATTGCAAGTAAACCAAAATTATTTAAAGCATTTTCTGCTTGTAAATAGTAGTTGACAGAGAAGATGAACAGGCTTTTATTCTGTGAGAGTGGGTCACCTGAATGTGAGCATCTCTACTTCTGCAAAGTGCTGAAGGGAGAGACAACATGGCAAATCACCAGGAGCACAAAGACAGTGTGAGTAATCAATCACACAGGGAGTTTGTTAAAACACAAAATTCCCGGGCCCTACTCCCAGAGAATGTCATTCTCAAGATCCAAGGTGGGCAAGAAATTGCATTTCTGATGCACTGCCAGCTGACTTTGGGGCACACCTCATGGATTTTGAGCATCCGACTAGACGAGCCAGAGTGAGCCATAGAACCAGAACTGGAGGTGTGTGCTGCTGTGGACCCTCTTTGCTGCAGTTTAGGTGTGCATCAGCTGGATGTCTGAGCTGTAGGAGGAGAAGGGCCTGCCTCTTCCCCAGCAAGAAAGTGGAGCTCCTTTAAGGACATGATATGTAAAGCTAATTATGTGGAAGATGACTCATAGGATAATGGAGATGATTCATGGAAAATGGTACTGCAAAATTGAACAGAGACATGAACACAGCAGTAAAGTGGTGACGCATGTGGAACGTCAGACCAGAGCCAAATACTTCTTTATTGCTTCTAACCTTTGAATATTTTGTCCTAAAGATACAACCAATTGTTGAATATTGGAAAACAAAATTACATGATGCTTTTAGATAGATATGGGCTTGTGTAAATGCATCCTGGTAATAGCTGGGTCAGACCCTCCTAGTTGATTTTCCAATATCCTCTCATTCCTCCTTCTTACCAACAAAACCACAGTAAAATATTAACTGGGGACAAGTGGAAATTGCTTTTATATACTATTGATGGATCTAAAAATGGAGCAGATTTTATTAAGTGGAACAATTGTACCCAGTTATGAAATTTGATTTCTCAGCCTCCTTGACAGCTATGTGGATTCACACGACTGAGTTTTAGCAAAAGGGATATGACCAGAAGTCTAACCAGGCAGGGTTTAGGGAACCCTATTGTTTTGCTGATTTGAAGAAATAGACTGAGCTGCATTTCACTCTCCCTATTTCTTCCTCCTCTCCTAGAATGTGGTTGTGAGGCCTGGGAATATAGGAATCACCTTTGGAAGCATTAAGACAAAAGTCAAATGGAAAGGTAAAAGGAGGTGGCACCTGATGGCACCATTGAGCTTCCTTACCAACACGGAGCTACTTACCCCAGATTTCTGTTACTTAAATCGCTACTCACTTGGGAAACCAGCTGTTTTTGTGTGCTTATTATATGGAGCCTAACAAAATTCCTAAACAAAAAATCCTAACAAAAATCCTCATATTGAGGATTGCTTTTCCAAGAATTTTACATTCATTCTTCATTTAATCTTCACAACAGCCTCTGTTCCTTTATACCAAAAGCTCTTAATGAGAATCAATAAAACTAAAAAAAAAAATGCATCTTTACAATGCCAGTGTAGGTTTTCTTGGGTAAATTTGATTAAAAAATATTTTAATTTGGTTTAACTTCTAAGATGATTTCTTAAGACCGACTTTATAATGATACTGTCCTATGCATATTATGCTAACTTGTAATTGTAATTATTAGGCTCAAGTCAGGTGAAATTTGTGAAATGCAAGTTTTGATTCTTGTAATGTGGATGTAGATTATGGAGAGACACTGGCTTTGTAGAAATGGCTTCATTTTAGGTGCCGCCAATATGTAATATAGCTTGCCCATGAACGTCCTGAGATGACTATTACTTTCCGGTGGCACAGACAATTTCATCTTTCTTTTTTAATATAATTGCCTACCTTAAAAGCCTGTCTGTGTTAAGTCTTGTTCCTTCCTTTCCTCTTTAGAGAAAAGTGATTAGAACATTAAGTGGAACAAATTGACCTGAACCTCAGAGATAAAGGTAGAAATTAGTTTGCAAAGAAATGGTATACATTATTTAGAATTTATTTTCAGCTTGGATATGAGGTCGGGAGGTTAGGAGCCTGAAGGACAAATTGGGGATCTAGTTTTAAATTAGATTTTAATAACAGTATGGGATTCCACTTAACTTCAAAAAGTCTCAAAATTTCTTTGGTACTGAAGTGTTCCCAAAACTCATTATTAAAACTGAACAAATAATTTTTTTCTCTTCTCTTTGTTATTATTTCTTTCTTTCTGTTTTGAGATAACATTAGCTCACACACTATATAGGTTTCAAATGTGAATACTCTCACCTTAGCAATGGTGTATATTATACCACACACTCCACCCAATGTCCAGTCACCACCCATTGTCAACCAGTTGGCCTACTCTGCCTGTTTCACCCCTCTCATCTTCTACCCTGTTGTCAGAGTCTAAGTGTTTTTGTTTTGTTTATTCCTTTTCTTTGTTTCTTTATAGTTCACAAGTGAGTAAAATCATACTATATTTGTGTTTTTTTCTCTTGCTAATTTCACATAGTATAATCCGATGAAGGTTCTACCCTGCTGTCATAAATGGCAAGCATTTACCGTTTTTGTGTGTGGCCGAGTAGTATTCCATTATGAGGATATACCATACCTTCTTTACCCAGTCATCTGTCATCACGCATTTGTCAACACTCCATTTCTTAGCTATTATGAAGAGTGCTGCAGTGAACATAGAAACTCATTTATCTTTTGAACTAATGTTTTGAACTAATAGTTTTAATGAATCCTCAGCTTAGTCCACTATATGGAGAGGATCACACAGGTTTACAAAATCATATCTTCTGAATGAATGTAATGAAAGACATAATCAGTGTTAAATCCTAGAAATGTCAAATCTTAAAGACCTTAAGTATCTAGTGTAACATGCCAGTTTATAAATGAAAACACTACAGCTGAGAGATACATGTCATCCCTGCTAGTATCTAAACCAGGAGTAGAATTAGGGGCTCTTGAGTCTATGAATCTTTCTAGTTTCCCTTGGCCTTCTGTGAAAGATTTCTCAAGTGTTTTTTTCCAATTCTAGGTCTCAGCAGTTGTGTATCATTTTTTAACAACAGACTCAAGCAAAACTGATGACTTTCAAATGTGTCTTTTGTTGGAAATCAAATCTCCATCTCAAATGAGACCACTTAAAGTGTCATGTCTCCTTGACAGAAATAGAGAAAATGTCCTTTATGAGAGGTAATCCCATATTTAAAGAGCCTGTCCCCCAGATCCCAACATACTATGCCCAGAGGCAGAACATGGAGAGGAGCCAGAACAGAAGGGTGAGCGTAGCTCACATCCAATCCACTTTCTGACGAACTTCCTCCGCCTCAATCAAAGACACAACTAGCAGTCATGGTGTAAGCTCAGGTTCCCAGGTCAACTGTGGTCATCAGAAGGCTTACATGTTTATGAACACTACTCAGAAGTCAGAATGCCTGGGTCAAATGCTAGTTCAAAAATAACTAGTTTTGAATAGCATTGAATCTGTATATTGCTTTTGGAAGGATGGCCATTTTAATAATGTTTATTCTTCCAATCCATGAGCAGGGGATGTCTCTCCATTTCTTTGTGTCTTCTTCTATTTCTTTTAACAGTGTTTTATAGTTTTCTTTGTATAGGTCCTTTACCTCTTTTGTTAGATTTATTCCCAAATATTTGATTTTTTTTGTTTCAATAACAAAAGGGATGGTTTTTTTGATTTCTTCTTCTTCAGATTTATTGTTTGTGTATAGGAAGGCTACTGACTTTTGCATGTTGATTTTGTATCCTGCCACTTTACTGAACTGATTGATGAGTTGAATTAGCTTTTCTGTGGAGTTTTTGGGGTTCTCTATGTATAATAGCGTATCGTCTGCAAATAGTGAGAGTTTGACTTCTTCTTTTCCTATTTGGATTCCTTGGATGTCTTTCTCTTGTCTTATTGCCCTGGCTAGGACTTCCAGTATTATATTGAAAAGCAGTGGTGAGAGTGGACATCCTTGTCTTGTTCCAGATCTTAATGGAATTGCTTTCAGCTTTTCACCATTGAGAATGATACTGGCTGTTGGCTTGTCATAGATGGCCTTTATGATGTTGAGGTATGTTCCTTGTATCCCAAGAATTTCAAGGGCTTTTATCATGAATGGGTGTTGCACTTTGTCAAAAGCTTTCTCAGCATCTATTGATATTATCATATGGTTTTTATATTTCTTTTTGTTGATGTTTGGATAACGTTGATTGATTTTCGGATGTTAAACCATCCTTGTGCCCCTGGAATGAATCCTACTTGGTCGTGGTGAATTATCTTATGGATACATTGTTGGATTCTGATGGCTAAAATTTTATTGAGGATTTTTGCATCAGTGTTCATTAGGGAGATTGGCCTGTAGTTTTCCTTTTTTGTGTTGTCCTTGTTCGGTTTTGGTATTAGTGTAATGTTGGCTTCATAGAACGTGTTTGGTAGTGTCCCTTCCTTCTCAATTTTTTGGAAGAGTTTGTGAAGGATAGGCACTAATTCGTCTCTGAATGTTTGGTAGAATTCATTTGTAAGTCCATCAGGTCCTGGGCTTTTGTTTTTGGGGAGGTTATTGATTACCATTTCAATTTCGCTAATTATAATTGGTCTGTTTAGGTGTTCTATTTCTTCTTTATCTAGCTTTGGGTGATTGTAGAGTTGTAGGAATTTGTCCATCTCCTCTAGAGAAAATTTCAATGTCATTCTTCAAAGAAATAGAACAATTATTGATGAAATTCATATGGAATCACAAAAAACCCCGAATAGCCAAAGCTCTCCTGAAAAAAAAAAGAAGGGAATGGAGGCATCACACTCCCAGACTTCAAACTATACTACAAAGCCATAATCATCAAAACTGCATGGTATTGGAACAAGAACAGACATACAGACCAATGGAATCGAATAGAAAATCCAGAAATAAACCCACAGATTTATGGTCAACTAATCTTTGACAAAGGAGCAAAGACTATGCATTGGAGCAAAGAAAGTTTGTTCAATAAATGGTGCTGGGAAAACTGGGTCGCTACATGCAAAAGAATGAAGCTTGACCACTACCTCACACCATACACAAAAATCAACTCAAAATGGATTAAAGAACTAGACATAAGACCTGAAACCATAAAATATATAGAAGGAAATATAGGCCAAACACTACGTCATTTGCACATCAAAGACATCTTTACAGACACATCACCCAAAGCAGTGATAGTGAAGGCAAAGATAAATAGCTGGGACTACATCAAATTAAAGAGCTTCTGCACAGCAAAAGAGACAATAACAAAAACAAAGAGAAACCCCACCAACTGGGAGAACATTTTTGCACCCAACACTAATGATAAAGGACTGATCACAAAAATCTGCAAAGAGCTGATGAGACTCAACAACAACAAAGAAAATAATCCAGTCAAAAAATGGGCAGAAGAGCTTAAAAGAAACTTCTCTGAAGAGGAAATGCAAATGGCCAACAGGCATATGAAAAAATGTTCAACATCACTTGTCATCAGGGAAATGCAAATCAAAACTACCATGAGATACCATCTTACACCAGTGAGAATGGCACATATTAAAAAAACTAGCAACAACAAATGTTGGCGAGGGTGTGGAGAAAAAGGAACTCTTCTGCACTGTTGGTGGGAGTGCAAACTGGTCCAACCACTGTGGAAAGCTGTGTGGAGATTTCTGGACCTACTAAACATAGAGCTTCCATATGATCCAGCAATTCCACTCCTAGGTATTTACCCAAAGGACACAGAAACATCAATTCCAAAGAACACCTGCACCCCTATGTTTATAGCAGCACTGTTCACAATAGCTAAGCTTTGGAAACAACCCAAATGCCCAAAAATAGATGACTGGATCAAGAAGATGTGGTACATATATACCATGGAATATTACTCAGCATTCAAAAAAGATAAACACATGCAATTTGCAGCAACATGGATGGCGCTGGAAGGGATCATGCTCAGCGAAATAAGCCAAAAAGAAAAAGAAAAATACTGGATGGTCTCACTCATAGCAGGAATCTAGAAAACTTAAATAAGGGACCAGGAAAATGAATAACTATAAGAAAGTGAAAATCAAAATCAACAAAAAACTATGAACCAGAGACACTTTTAGGGGGGCGGGGGCAGGAGGGGAGGGATTGGGGTCAGAATGGGGGTGCTGCAATTGTATGGGGAATATAACAATAAAATTTATTATTTAAAAAAATAAAAAATAATAATAATAATAAAAAATAACTAGTTTTTAAGTTGATCTTTAGCCAGTCCCTCTTTCTCTCTGTTCCTTGATTTTCTTATGTACAAACAGATCTAACAATATAAACTCCAATAAAAAGAAAAACAAAGTAACAATATAAAAGGCTCAAGGACCCATGTATGTGTGGCTCCTGTCTGTTCCTAGCACTAGAGTTTGTCACAGTTCTATAGACTGTTCATACTGGTAAGATGAAGACCCCAGTCAACCAAAAACTCACCCTCACTCTTTCATTAAAAATACATTCTTCACATTTCTTTTCATTAGCCAATGTATTTTTCCTTGGGATGATTTGAATATTTCTAAGTAATTCAATCTCTTTTTGCCCTCATTATCTTTTGTTTGAAAATTTGGGGGAAAGACACTATGTAAGTCATTGATATCATCTGCGTGAATATTTCCCATAATGCACATATCCACAAATCTTCTTATTACGTCTCAGTTTTCTCAGGCCTGGTTCATTTGGGGGTAAGGGGTTCATTGAACCTTTTGAGAATCTGATGGCCGCTATTACCATCTCCCCTTCCACCAGCATTACCATCACATTCATATCAAACAAATGACATATAATTTCAGAGGCCTAAACACCCCTGATGCTTATTCATGGACCCTCTAGGTAAACTGCTAATGACAAAGCCCTCTAGTCTAAGCCCTCACAGACTTTATGTTAAGTGAAATTAATCAGATGAAGAAAGACAAATTGATGATTTCATTCATGAGTGGAATATAGAAAAAAAAAAGTAACAGACAAAATTAAACAAAACAAACCCTAGAAATATTACCAAATTGAGGCTACTAGAGGGGAAGGGAGAGTGGGGGTGGGAACAAAGAACTGAAGGGCCCAAAGTCTAAGGCATGGACTAAGGTAAAGTCCTACTGGAAGGACTATGGGTGCTTTGATGGCAGGTGTGGTGTGATGACATGTCTGTGGCCCTAAATCATACACAGTGCATAAACCAATGTTACCTCAATTAAAAATATGTATATAAGAATATTACTAAAGGATAGATTAAAAAGCTATTTTAAAACATTGACATATAATTTCAGAAAAAATTGCTAAGCAAAAGAAGTGATTTGTTCTCAATATCTATGGAAAAAGCATTTCTCTACAACTGTCTTTCCCTTTTAAATTATTTTGGACTCCTTGAGTTATGTTGAATGTGATAATATTCTAACTTAGACAAATCTCACTTAAGAAACTGCCAAATTTCACAGAAAAGTTATGTAATTATGCATTTCCAAAATAAGAAAAAGTTGAGGTACCCATGAAATAGCTTTAAAATGTGGAAATGTTATCAAAAACAAATTGTGTATTTTACACCTTAAAATCCAGATAACATAGAACTGCTGTTCTTATCTGTTTAAACTATATGCCTGCCTGATATATATCCATGTGAAAGTAAGTTAAGCAGATATCTTATGCCTGTTTTGTGTGACATCTGAGGCATTTGTATTTTATTGACTGCACTATAGAATATGGCAACTGTATGGTCCAAGTCAGAAAATCCTGTGTTGTTTCCATTTCTGATTCAATGCAGCCTTACCCCGATCATCCAGAGAGTATACTCCATAGCTAGTCAATGTGGAATGACATCTGTGAACTCAAAGTCAAGCTAAAGCTCTGACCATCCTACATATTTTAGGTGGGCTGAGCAAAGGTGAGCTGAGCTCTCATTTCTATCTCAGTGAGTGACAACCTTGTTGGATCCTGTGTTCTTCCACCAAGTGAATCATTTACATATAAGAGTCTGTTCTGCACCCATTCTCCTTCTCCTTATAATGAACAAAAGTGGACTGCTGAATGATTGTTGTTTTCTTGCCCAAAGATAATAATAGCAATGACCAAGAGTTTGACATTTATTAATGCCAGGAACCATTAAATGCTTAATTAAAAAATTAATTCTTACAACAACCTTATGAGGTGAATAAACTGTAGATCAGGAAAGTTAAAATAACTTAGTCAAGATCATAGGGTTAGCAAGGGACAGACTGAGAGACTTCAAACCAAGGCTGTCTGGCTCCAGAACCAGCATGGGTATTGTCTCAATGTGGGAGTAAAACTATAAGATGTTTCTAGTTAGGATTCCTATAGCAAGTTCCTTGTTTTCCAGCATAATTTTACTGAATTTGAGACATTTAACCTGTATATGTATATATTCATATGTACATACATACACACATTTTCGATAGGAACCATTAAAAATGCATTACTAAAATAGTTATGAGACTGAAAACGCTTAAAGAATCAAACTGGAAAATTTGACCCTGGCATGAATCATTCTTGCTTCCATTAGAGAACCTCATTTTGGCCTGTAGTTCTCTTGTAGGTTGATGGCACTCTGAGAAAAGCCATCCACTTAGTTTTTGGAAATATCCCCTAATTCTTCTATGCCTCACAGCCCACATTTACGTATTAGGATAAGATTAAATCATATATAATCATTATATAGTGGATGGCACCATTCAGTTATTTGGTTGTTCTACTCTTAACTTTTCTAGACATATTTTAAGAATGTTATATGTTAGAATTTAATGTTTAATAAGTATGGTAGGTACTTGGAGTTAGGGGATTGAGGAGGCTAGAATTTGGAGGGCAAAAATACCATGTTAAAATAGAATCTTCAAAGAGTGCTTATTGTATTCTAGGCACGAGGCAGGTGCTTCACAATGAGAAATCTATTTAGTGACTAGGCTGGACTCCCTAGAATCACAATCCTTAAAACATAGTCTGTTGCTGGTCCTTTCCCTGCCCATGTATGATTTTTTGTCAGGAGCCACACATTTTCTAATTTGTTTTATTTATTATAGCAATATCATTTTCAGATGTTAGATCCAAAACAATTTCATCTGAGATCCAATTCAGAGTTTCTCTCCCCCATGAAGCCTGATCCAATTTGGAGAATTATGGGAGAGTGAGGTCGGTTCCTTTCTTTTCCTCAGTAAACTCTTATATATATATATATATATATATATATATATATATATATATATATATATATATATATATATATATATATATTATCTCCAATCCTTTGATAATCCTTTAAAGTTAACCTGGTCATTCCTGTTTTATAGAAATTAAAACTCAAACACCATCTCTGTCATAGGATTTGACCCAGGGATGTTGTATTTTTTTTTTTAAAGATTTTATTTTTTTGTATTTGAGTAGACAAACAGAGGTGTAGGTCAGAGGTGCAGGGGTGGGGGTGAGAGGATTCACCAGAGACAGAGTAGGGAGCAGAACAGGCGGCTCAACTGAAATACACTGCTGTGGGAGCAGCAGGCAAGACAGGAGAGGTTTGCTATGCCATGTGGGTTAGGTCCCTGGCAGGGGCTGGAACTCAGGCAGTCTAGGTGGTAGCACTGAGACCCCTAGGTCACCAGGGAGGCCCCAAATGTTTTATTTTAAAGAAGATCTTTTCCTAGACTCACTCACAAAGTTCAGTTACTTAATGTGGTTGGTGTTGGGGGAGGGGCTAGGAGGAGGTTTTGGATTAGTTTCTGTTACATTATGTTTCCAAATGAAAGAAGATCAAAAATTTTAGTTATCCTCACATACTTTATGTTTATCTGAATTTGTTTGGTACAAGTTTCTGTTGTATCTCAGAGGCATTTGGGGTTGATGCAAAGAGGGATTATGACCTCCTGCCATAAAACAGAGATACTTTCTTTGTTCTGACACATGCAAACAAGAAATATGTAATCAAAGAAATACTAAAGGTATATGGGAATAATTTTATAGATAATGTGAATCAATGAATTATTAAAGTACACTTAGTAGAAGTTGCAGAATAGGTACTGTTAATTTAGGGAAGAGGCAGAGTTAGCATGTTTCAGCATAAAATCTTACTATGTGTTTGGAAGCATCTAGACAGGTAGTATAGAACTGATATCTTGAAGTCAGAATTAAGTGAGATTATTTCATATGATATATATTAGTAAGAGTGATGAGTATATATTTGAATGCTCTTTGTGAAGCAGCTAGTGGATGCTACGTAAAAGTTTTTTTCTTTCTCTCACATAAGAGAAAATAGTGAGAAATGGTGTATAATGTCCAGAAATCATGTCTTCTGCTTAATGCATGGAAAAAAAATACAGATGGCAATCAAAAAAGATCTGCCCAAATACAGATGGTTCAAGAGCCTGTGTGGTCACCATGAGGTTTAAGGGCACTATTTAACACTGCAGTCCAGGTTCCAGTAGCGTGAGATTCAACATCCATGTGAAGGTGCTTGACATCAACTAATGCAGTGTATTTAAAGGCAGAGATCTCTCCCAAAGGTTACAACACATTAGAAGATGTGAAAGTGCATTGAACCTTAAAACACCAAAGAAGTTGAAGATGGAAATTATTATAAGATTTCTTTTCTGTTGCTCTTTAAAAATTTGAATTCTCTTTGAAGTTCATGTAAGTTTTAAGATGCAATAAACACATGAAAAATAAGCCTTTACGAACCTGAAGTAAAACTTCCTCCAGATAAACATAAAGAACCATGACTTTAAGAAACTCCATTAATTTTCCTGGAACATCAAACTTAGTGGCAACTCCACATCATTGGGATCCTATTGAGGTCTTGAAGGCTGTCACCAGTGCTCATGCCTGTCTCACATCCAGAGTAACTTCCTCATCTCACCCCATCCAATCCAAGATTTACTTCAACCACAAACCTGCCTCAGTTCAATATGTACCTTCCTTCAGGTCTTCTCTTCAAAAATAGCTTTTTGTCTGTTCCATTTGCCCTTCATTTAGCTTCTGGGACATTAAATTTCAGCTGATGGTAAATATATCTCTTAAAAATGGAAATACTTTCCCTCAAAGCTAATTCCCTTAATCTCTATACAGACCTCTTTGGCTACATCTTTACTTAACACCCATCTCTGTAATAACCCTTTTCAGTTAAACACTTTTAAAGTTCTTTTGTAAAGATATATTTGAAACATTCAGTATATTGCGATTTAAGTTTGCTGTTTCTTTCTCCCATCTGCTATTTAAATTTTATTCTCAGCAGAAAACCTTGCCATCACTTCATTTCCACACATGGCAGGCATTCAAGCATAGCAAATTGGAATCACAGTTGTACTGAAATGAGAAGGAAATGTGCTTCCCAGTATCCCATCAGCTTCTCCCACCAGAGGCCATTTGTTTTTTCCCTGCCTTATTATTTATTTATTTATTTTCTTGCCTTTTAAGCAAATGACTACCAAATAATCATCCCAAATCATTGCTACACAAAGCATTCACTGTTTAGTAGCAGCCCTGGCCAGTGTTGCACAAATCATCTTTTATACATTAAGATTTCTGTTCAAAATCATAGTGAATCTGAAATGACTGTATTTTCTAAGGGCTTGGTGATCTTTACCCAGCCTTCTAGTTTCCTACTTTGGAGACTCCTCTGTGGCATCAAGTCTCTCTCTTTTAACAGGTCCCTGTCTGGTCCACAGAACTGGTTCTGCACCCTTAGCCTGCGGTGCTATGAAAGGACACTTTCCCTAACACAGCCTGGCTCTTTGCTGTCAGACCTTTTGTTCCTGTCAGCCTTTGCCTTTAAGCTCATTTCAAAGAGAAAGTTCCTGTGTTGCACAGGGCACATAAGTATGCTCTGAAGAGGGAGACTTCAGAAAACTCTGAAGCCACATTTAAACTCTGTCAAGGACAAAGGAAATTCCTTAATACTGATAGCCCTCTCTCTGACCACTAAAGAATCAATTGCCATCTGAATTCTCAGCCCTTGCTTATAGAGAGAGTTGATGTGGGTCTGGCTAACCTTGAACTCATCTTTTATTAATTCTAAATTACTTAATGGATAGCCAAAGAACAGCTGAAAGGTGCTGTATCCATCTTCCCTTTGAACTTGGGTTTGCGCATTCACTTTGCAAGCCTTGCATAGCTGATCCAGTATCTTGATTACTATGTCATAATTCTTGACCTCTACCTTCCTCAATTTCCAAAATAGAAAATTCTGTATTTTGAATTTTGTTTTGTTTTTCTCTGGCATGCATATTCTTTTTTTTTCATATTTATGTACTATTATTGATGCCTTTTATGGCTTCCAGATCTTATTTGCTTATAATAACTTTTTCCACTCTGTAGTAGTTTACTAGGGCTGCTATATTAGTTTTCCACAAACTGGGTGGCTTAAACAACAGAAACTTATTGTCTTAAAGTTTTGGTGGCTAAAAAATAAAAACCAAGGTATTATCAGGCCCACAGTACCTCCTGAAGGTTCTCTGCCACATCTCTCTCAGCTTCTGTAAGCTTATGGCTGCATAATTCCTCTCTTCTCATGGCATCCTCCTTGTGTGCATTCTGTGTCCAGTTTTCCCCTTCTTATCAGGACACCACTCACACTAGAATAAGGGCCCATCCTCTTCCAGTTTGACCTTATTCTAGCTTAACTAATTATATCTGCAATGACCCGATTTCCACATAAGGCCACATTCTGGCTGGAGGCTAGGACTTCAACATATGAATTTGGAGGAATGAGGGTGGTGAGGTATAATTCAGCACCCAGCATGCTTTAATATTTATATTCTATATATATTTTTAATGTATTTATATATTTATTAAAACTATCTTAATTTCTCATAGAACTTTCAGATGAGCAGTAAACCAGATTAATAGCTTTTGTTCTTCTTGGTTTTTTCCCAACTATGTTCTACCTGAAATTTATTTTGGTGAAAAGTGGATGATAGGGTTAAGGATGTACCACAGTATTTTACCGAGGAGTTAGTGCTGATTATAATGTCTTACCCCATTATATTGTCCTCTCTAGAACCTAGTAAAGTGCTTGAAACATGATCAGGTACTTACAAAAATGTTAATTTGAAATGGAATCAAACCACCAGAGAATCAAAATGTTAACTTTCCAACTAGATAATGGTTTATCTAACTTTTAAACTGATAAGAGGTTACTAGAGGTTTAATCACAAGTTGTAAAGAAATCCTAGAGAACGAGAAAGCCCATCCATAGCTAAAATGACAAAGAATATTGGGTAAAAGAAATGCTCACATTTTCTATTTACTGAAGGAAGTAAACAAAATTCCTGTGACATATTTTTCATCTGCGTAGGAAACATAGTTTTGGATTCTGGGTAACATATTTATGGACTTCCTGATCTGATGGTCTCTAAACTCATTCTGTTGTGACCCATGCCATTCTCTTCCACCCATTCATCCAGCCCAGAGCAAGGAGACATGTGTTGGGTGCTGTGCCCAAGCTCACAGTGTGACAGTACAAGTGAAGCGACCATGTTGGGTGAGTAAAGTAGGCAGTGGTGCCAGGTGGGCAGTATGGCTAAGTGGAGAGAGTGAGCATGTTGTGAATGTTGCGGTCACTTTGCTTGTGGCTTTTATTGGATTCACTGATCGATTTGTTCTTCTATTTACACATCGAGCAGGGCACTCCTTAGCATCTTTCTTCTCTCAGATGCTTGGCCTCTTTTACCCTTGAAACAAGAATCTTTGTCGTGATTGAGGACACACTTTGGAGCATTTAAATTTCACCATTTTTGAGGCAGACAACTCTGTTATATGTTTAAGCATGTGTTCTCATCTAGAACTTGTTAACTCTCCGTTAAAGCCTTTCACTTGATAGCTTTCCACATGAAAGCTATTGGTTTCTTGCCAGTCTCATAACCTCTTTCTCTGACCAAAATCAGTTTTCAACTTAACACAGTGTCGTAGCTGTCTCTGTGAGAAGAATGCCTTCAGATAACCCTTACTGTGTTTGAATACTTTTAGCCTCAGTTTGACCTATTTAATGTTGCTCCTTGACTTAAAATTCAGAATCAGAATTAGAAAATCAAAATGTGAATCAGACGGCAAACTCATGAGGGGTTTTCTTTACAAAGTGAAATGAGCAGAAGCAGTGTTTTCTTCTGAGTTGTGAATGACAGACATATCCTGTAGGAAACAGAATGTTTGATTTTCTGGACAGAAATGTGTGCTGAGCTCAGTCTTTTAGAGATTCAGTTTGTCAGCAGGTTTTTGTATCATTCAATTTTTTGCTTATTTCTTTGAGAATCTGAAATTCCTCCTGCTGAGTAGATTAAATGACTGTTGATCACAACTTTATAAACTGAGACATCAGGGAAGTCCTCTATGTTTCAAGGTGGTCATTAGGGAAAGTGGCAAGAATATATAACAGGTAAGAAAATCAAAGAAAGGGGAGGAGTTATAAATGCATGTAAGTTTCAGAAATTTCTGAAGGGAGATGTTCTTAAACAATACCAGCAATTTAGCTTTGTGTTAAGAGAGCCACTGAATCTTCCTTTGAGATCCTGGAACTTAAAAATTGGTAATTTTGTCAGACTATCTAACCAAGGGAAAAACCTACCATGTTCAGAAACCAGATAAAGAATGATTCAGAAAAACCACACTTTTGGAGTGTTGTTTTATTTAAGTGGATCATGAAAAAAAAAATGACCTGGATGCTCGTATGTTGTGACTGTGCATGCTCGTGTGCACACACATGCGTGAACACATACACACACTATAAGCAACTAATTAGGGAAATAATATCAGTTATCCCTTCTGTTACTCATTGCTGCAGTAACAATTTTCTAGTGCAAAATTTATTATTTCACAGATCTCAAGGTCAGAAGTCAATCTCATTGGATGAAAGTCAAAGTGTCAGCAGGGCTTCATTCTTTTTGGAGTATCCAGGGGAAAATCACTTTCCCTGTTTTTATCCAGCTTTTGGAAACTGCCTGCACTTCTTGGCTCTAGGTTCCTTCTTTTCAATGACGTCACTCCAGCCTTTGATTCCATCATCACATTTTCTCCTCTGAACCTCCCATGCCACTCTTAGAAGGACTTGTCCCTATCTAACAGCCCTTAACTAAATCATGGCTTCATAGTCCCTTTGCCATAAAAGTAGTATTCATGGGGTTAGAGAATTATGACATGCACATCACTGAGGGACTACTTTTGGGTCAACTAACTGTACCCCCTTGCTTCACACAGATGTTTAAAAAGCACTTATATGACTGTTAAGAGAAAGGGGCTTTGGAAAAAGACATTCATGAATCCACTGATATAGAACAGACTATGTTTGTGAGCATACAAATACACGATGTTTGCATAAACATTATTCAGATCAAATCTTTCTTGTTTCTAATCCTGAAAAAACTTAAAAACATCAAAAAAGAGATGACCACAGAAGGAAGTACTGCGGCACTGCTTCCATGTTTAAATAAGTATCAACTACTAAAGCCTGGCTATTGGGTCTTGCCAGTGTGAAGGACAGCTTTACCCTTGAAATAAAGGAAAGGAAACTAATTTTAAACTAGGATCGTTTTGAAAAAATTGAACAGGCAATTGGACCAGAGGAAACAGTGTATTGTGATGAGGTACATTTATTTCCCAGGAGAGAACTTTACATGTAAATGGCTCCTATTAACCAGTCTCTGCATAAATTAAGAGGAAGTAATTTAGGGCACCTGAATAAAGAAATAGAATCTTGTTGCTCCATTTCCTGCCAGAATACAATTTTGCCTGTCAGAACAAATACCTAGTATGAACTTCCAAGAGTCAAGGTAGTGAGAAGGTGCATATTCATTGGGAAATAGTGGTTGGAGTTGAGGATACATAAAAGAAAAAAAGGTAAAACTTTTGAGGTCAAACCATGGAGATCATAAATGCTAGACTAGAAATTGATACTTGATTCTATAGGGAATGAGGGGGATTAGGGATTTTGAGAAACCGTGTTGTTTTAGGAAGATTGATCTGACCACTGTGTATTAGCTGATTAGAAGGAGAAGTGAGAAAGTGGCTGAGCAGATTGTGACAGGTGATGCTAGCAGAAGGGAAGGAGCAGATTTGAGACTGTAGATGAGATATCTTTATGATTTAGCAACTGTGGGTATAAGAAAAAAGTGTGACTCAAACGCTACAAGATTTCTGGAGTTCAGGCTTTGATAACTGATCATGGTATTAACAAAAACTGGAAAGTCGAGGAAAATGTTTGCTTGTATGAAGTGGGGGCATGTAAAAAGTGGAAGATGGTGAGTTTAAGGTGTCTACAGAGCTGCCAATGATGATGCTAAGTGAGCTGGGAGCAGGAAGTACTTGAAGACAGGCCACGGTAGGAACAAAACGTTGGACCAATTTATATGAATAGTCACTAAAGGCAGAGAGATTATTTTCACAATTATAATACCTAATATATATATATATATATATTGGAATTTAGGTCTTTTGCTAATGCCGTCATGTTTAGAATGAAAAGACTTCCTTGAGTTATGGTTACTTAAAGACAGTTTTTCAGACAGAAATACTAAGCAAGTCCAAAAGCTGTTAATTCCCATTGTGCTGATGGTATTTGATTCTCAGTATTTCAAATTGCCTGTGATAAGCTGTGTTACTATTATAAAGGAACTATAAAGGGGCAATTTATATGAGTGGGCATTTTTTATATGATTCAGGATTATCTTTCCATGGTTCCAGTTATTTGCTTAAGATTTGTGAATTTATTAAAATTATCTCTGACATTTCATAAGTTCCCAAATATATAAGATAAAGGACCACATTATCAGCTAATAATTCTCTTTACCCTTTGGTGTTCTTGTACATCATGACAGGTAGGGAAAGGGGGAAGAAGAAAAAGGAATAAGAAAGTAGGGGTCTAGATAATATAAAAAAATGGGTGCAGTAGACTTCTTATATGAAGAAACTAAACAAATAAGTGGTTTTAGTCAGAGAGAAGTCTGATTTTAAGAATTGAAGAGGAAAAAAAGTAGATTTCAAAAGATATGCACATGATGTGACCAGATGAGTAATCAGATGACCTGGAAGAGCAAGTGAACATCACTATCCATTTCCCGTTTCATTCAGGGAATTGATTTAACTTGCAAGTAACTCAATATATATGATTTTTTTTTATTTTTTTGATATTTTAGTTATGTATTTTTTACATCATTGGTCATTTTTAAACAATGTTTGCTTCCCCCTCCCCCACCCCTGGCCAGGTGAAGGGAATTCTAAGGAATGTGTTTTTGTATCTCTCTATCCTCTGGACTTGGTGAGGTACTCCCCAAGTTGTAGGTTATCAGTCACTGTTGTTCGAATTAAATAGAATTGTCATTTCTTTGTCCCAGTTTTCTCCCACTCTGAAGTTAGTTAAGTATGCACTTATTTTGGGCTTCCCTGGTGGCGCAAGGGGTTAAGCACTGCACTATGAAGCAATCCACAGCCTCTGCAGCACGAGTTTGATCCCCAGTCCTCCAGGGAGCAACCCACATGGTGAGGCAGACCTCTCCTGTCTCGCCCGCTGCTCCCCTCAGCAGTGTATTTCAGTCAGTCTACCTGTTCTTTTCCCCACTATGTCTCTGGTGAATCCTCTCACCACCAACACCCCCCTCCTCCCTCCTGCATCTCTGGCCTGTACCCCAGCACTTGTATGTATGAATAAATAAATATTTTAAAAAGAAAGTATATACTTATTTTGCCCTAGCAGTTAGGCCTACCCAATATTCACTAGGATTTTTATCTATACATGAAAGGTATAAGGGAAACTGAGACAATTATCTGAGTAATTTAAGTGAAAATTATTGTATTACTTAAATCCTCTGATTTTCCAATCTGTGTTATGAAATTTAAATATAAAATTGGGTACTCAATTACAAATACAAACAAACAACAGTATGATAATTACCAATGGTTGTCCGCTAAATGTCTTCCTAATGTCTTCCTTTTTAGATCCAATTACCAAAAATACCCTCTTATTATAACTAATGAGTTCTGTCACTATCTGCCCCTCTTGGTTCTGTTTCTGATTGCCATCTTCTCTCTCTCTCTATTTCTCTCTCTCACATGCACACACTCACACACACATTTAGTTCACAGGACCATCTCTCCTAATCAAATGTGGAGAAGGACTCTTATAAATACCTTTTGTCCTTAAAAAAATTCATGAACAACAAGGTTAGCTCTTGGTCCATCTAGTTGTCCAACCCAAGTGGAAGAGAGTCAATGTCTTCATCTATTTAACAAGTTCTCCCAACAACACTACTGATTCAGTTACAAGCCGCATAATCCTTGAAAAAGACTTGACATTTTGTTGTTGTTGTTGTTGTTTTAAATCTTAAAGTATTTTCAACCAGTGACCTAGAGCTCAGCAATATTTTCTATCCAGGTCCCCTGGGAATAATAATGACATTATAGTCACCTTTGTTTTCCTTAGATACTTGTGAGAAACAGGATCCTTCTATGGGACTTCATGAGTTGAAGCCCTAGAAATGATTGTGGTTCATTTTGTCCACCCACTAGATACCAAAATAACCTGCTGTCTTACAAATATGCATTCATTCCTCAAATCATATTTTATGCCAGATAGGGAATCATGTCAGAATTCATTTTAAGTCAAATTCTATATTCTATTTCTAGTGTTAGCATTGTAGACACTGGAGGATAGTTTCACTTAAGTTGACTTCTTTCCTTCACAGCTTCTTTTCAGATATGAATTGGCTAAAATTACACTAAAAATAAGGTTAAAATTATGATCAAAAAATACAAAACAAAATTAATTATAACCCTGTAAAACCCAGTGAACATTTTAGTGATAATGTGGTTGGTGGGGCTGTTAGTGTTTTTTCCTGAGTTTAGGAAATCTCATATGAATGTGAAGAAACTCCACATAGTAAATCCTGATCTATATGAATGTGGCATTAATTGAGATATAAGGCAAAAAGGTAAAAAGATTCATTCTGACTAAAGAGAATAGGCACACATATAATGAGCTCAACCCAAATGTTAGTGCAGATGATCCTATAGATAAGATGGACTCAAAATATACTTACAGGACATGACTTGGCATTTAGTACTGTAATACTTTATAGCCATTAGTAAAATATTTTGCATTCTTTTAAAAAAAAAGATTTATTTATTTATTTATCTATCTATCTATCTATCTATCTATCTATTTATTTATTTATTTATACAAGCACTGGGTACAGTCAGAAGCTCGGGAGGGTGAGAGAATTCACCAGAGCCAGAGCAGGGAACAGAACAGGCAGACTGATGAAATACACTGCTGAGGGGAGCAGCAGGTGCACAGGAGAGGTCTGTGCACCATGTGGGACCCTCGCTGGCGGCCGGGTATTGAACTGGAGCCACAGAGGTTGCTGGCAGCTTCACAGCCCAGCGCTCAACCACTGCGCCACCTGGGAGGCCCTTATTTTGCATTCTTGAGTCTCTGAAGTCTTAGACTTTCACCATTGGAAACATTTCTGATTTAAGTCCCTCAATAGATTTGCTGAGGTTCTATTTTATTTATAAATTTTGTTTATTTTACTCCCCTTACCTATCACCATTTGACACTGGTTGAATATGCTTTTCCCAACGTATCAACTGTTTGAAATGGTTCTTAAAATGCTTTGGAAAGGCCAGTCTTTTTTTTTTTTTCTATAAAAATGTCTGAAATCATTTCTGTTAGTGCTAAGGGCTATGGATTTTTAATAACAAACTTACTTTCTGGTAGAGACTGGAATTTTCTAACTGTGACTCTCGAACCAGAAATTGTCATTGTTTCTTCAGAGTTCCTGTAAAGAGGGAATATGATAGGGAAAAAAGGTATCATTTATGTGTTCTCCTTATTCTAAGATCCTCCTCATAACTCTGAACCTGGTTTTTAACTTAACATAATATTCTTTATCACCTGACCATGTAGACCATGGAACCAACCTACCTTCCTTGCCTTACTCTTTAAGAGGAATAAGAAGATTTCCAGGACCCAGAATAAGTCAAGAGAAGTCTAAATTTAAGACTTCAGTATTGGAATGTGTTTATCTCCATAAGGTCTATGGGGTTGGTCTTACATGATTGTGTTCAGAGGTCATATGTTCTATTTTTAAAAGACAACCTTTTTTACTTCCAAATTATGAAAGTCTTAACTAATATCATGTTCTACACAAAAGATTGAGTTCTTCAGGTCAAATATGAACACTGCTGTGTTCTCAGGTCAAATGTTTGATAGATCAGGCGTGTTTAACTGATATTTCTTTGTTCTTTGATTTTGTGAGCAGAATTTGATTATGTTGTAAGCTCTCTGAGCATACTGTGCATCATTGGTTATAAATGATAACTTAATACTGCCTAGACAATCAGAGATGGTCTCTTGATGGATCAATAGTGATTTCAGTGAAGTCAAATGTATTTGATTTGGTTTCATCTCCTTTGTAAATTTTACATTAATTTTTAATACACATTGGTTAGTTGTATATACACATTCTACTCAAGCAATAGAGATAACTGACATGTATTGACCTTTATGTTAACCAGAAAATATAGTTCATTCTCATGTAATCCCACAAAACCTCTATGAAGTTGGTCTTATTTTCTGTCCCATTTTGATAAATAAAACTGTAGCCAAAGGGATGAAAGTTATTTGAGCAAGGTAGAATGGTTATTATGAGGTGAGATCAGAATTCAAGTTAGGAAACCTGACTCTTAAACCTGAACTCCCTCTTCCTTTCCCTGCCACACCCCTTCCTCCTATGCTGTTGCCCCTGAGTGGGTCATTATATGGGTCTTATAGCTCTAGCAGTATTTTCCAGTCCATTCATTCAGTCGTTAAAAGTATGTCTTTCTGTGTATAAAATGAGAATTCCCCTTTAGATAGATTATCCTAGAGGATATAAAGTGAAAGGAGGAGTATAAATGGACCCGGCTTTGTGAGATTTGGGGAGAAGAGTGCATCAGGCATAGGAAACAGCAAAAGCTATTGTTGAATTCCATTTAAGAGGAAGCAATGAATGGTTGTTCAAGGAAAGAAAAAAAGGTCAATAGGGCAGGAGAAAGGTGAAGGAGAGAAAATGGAAAGAGTAGTTAAGAAAAGGATCATATGTGTTCTTATAGCTCATGTAAGAGTTTGGATAGTATTTTTTTTTTAAACTTTTTTATTTATTTATTTATTTATACAAGCACTGGGTACAGTCAGAAGCGCGGGAGGGTGAGAGAATTCACCAGAGCCAGAGCGGGGAGCAGAGCAGGCAGAAGGACCGAAGTACACTGCTGAGGGGAGCAGCGGGCGGCAGGAGAGGTCTGCGCGCCATGTGGGACCCTCCTCTGGTGGCCGGGGAGCAGCCGGGGATCGAACCAGCACTGCAGAGGCTGCGGGCAGCTTCGCAACCCAGCGCTCAACCGCTGCGCCACTGGGGAGGCCCCGAGTTTGGATAGTATTTTAAGTTCAGTGGGAAGGCTCTGGAGAACTTTAAGTTGGAAGATTGTCATAGGTGAATATATAGTGAGATTGGCTCTACATTAGTCATAAGTGGATTAAGATTGGCTCTACATTAGTCATAAGTGGATTAAGCTTTCTCCCTCAAAGAGTGTCACCATGCACATATTATTACAGAGATTATTGCAGATAAATAGATAAGGCATCTCTTTGATGGATAAAACCCATAGGTAATAGAAAGCCAAGGAAAGAAGCAAGAAAGGGAGGGAGAGATATTTCTCTTTGTTTGCTATCTACAGAAGCTCAGCATTTCCATAGATGAAGGGGCAAAAGAAGCCAAAAATACTTTCTGCCTTTAAATTCACTGATTGAAAGTTCTAGCTGGAAGGAGGAAATATGGAAAATTACCAGACATAATGGACTGTCTGAGAAAATTTGACTGGCATTTAGGAGGCGCTGTCTTGGTACAAAATGTCTTTTTCAGGAACTAATAGCTTCTGATAGGCAGGCAGCATGACTTGTGCTTTTTCATTGTGCCTTGTGCCCAGAAGACAGACACTAAGTAGGTATTTGATCAGATAGATAGATAGATAGATAGATAGATAGATAGATAGATAGATAGATAGATAGACGTACATGTATGTGTGTGTGTGTGTATGCATAATGTAGTTTTGGAGTTGATTTTACCTATTTTCTGCTCACCTATGGGTCACTGAAAAATACATCAGATAAATCCCATTTGTATCATGATTTGATTAGTATGTGGAACTGGTCTTCTTGTTCTTTAATCATAAATGAATCATTGCACTCTTCTCTTCACAAAATGTGATTGTGTTCTCAAGATTGATGGATCCAAGCATATTTTGGACTGGTACAGTCACAGTCTAGACTGCAACTAAAGCAATAAAAAGCAAGGTCAGAATACCCAAGGATGTGTAGACCTGCTGCACAGTTCCCCTTTAAAACACCCATGTGTTACTGCTGGCAAGAAAATAACTCCAGATGACTGGATTCTTAAAAGCTCAATGTATGTAAATTGTAGTGAGAGAACAAGATGGTATTTATAATTTAAGTACATCCAAAAGTATAGACATTGCTATTTTATTGCAATGTTTTATAAACTCAAAGTTTAGCTTATAGAATGTTTCAATAGGTATTTAAATGTTTAATCCATTTTTTCAAAAAGGAATGAATTTATGTACCATTTATAAAACATTTACCAGAAATTCAAATATGTATTTACTAGCAAGAAAATAATTTTCAGGGGAAAAAAACAAAGTCTAGGCTGATCTCATAATTATAAACAGATAGTATGTGCAGATAATGATATGTTTTGCTAGTAGCTGGTTTTTCATTTTAATATTAAGCATTAAGTTTAGCCAACTGATACCAAGATATACATTAATTGAAATGGTAAAACATAGAGCCAGAATCATGTTACATTTGTTCCTAGATTTTGACCCATATTGTATTTTTTTTTCTTTTGTTGTAGCAAACACTGAGTGACAATGGTGTTTCACGCAAATGTATATATATATATAAAAACACCATCCCTTCCCAAAGACAATCCCCTCATTGTCACTGAATTTGACGAGACTCTACTTATGCCACCTTTTCTTGAATTGCTTTTCCTTTTCTATATTCTTATCAACTACTTTCCCTAGTATTTAGACAATGGTTGTAATTCCTTCTAATGCACATAATTTTTAACCCCTTGTAAACTCAAAATATAATTTCTTGCAGCCATGTAATCTACCTGGGTCAGGAGTTTAAATTTTAATGTAATCTGGAAATGTTTGCATTTTTAGTTTCAAACTCTGAGAGATAGGAGAAAATACTTCTTGCTTAGCAAACCATCATCTTTCTTCATTACATACAAATTTACCAAAACCCTACAATACTGTGTTTATTGTTTTTTATTAAATATTAATTTAGCTAAGCAGAAGGACTAGAAAATTGAGAGGTAAATCCTACAGACTATTTGTACTCAGCAAAAGCCACCTTAAAGGGTCCCACTGAGTGCCCCAGCAGGTTCTCTATCAGACCCCAAACCCTGAAGTGCAGGGTCTTGTCATCTATGTCTTGTAACCTCAGTGCCCACCCAGTAGCCTGAGCATGGAGGAGGACTCAATAAATGTTTGTCTGATGACATGTACATTCTAAACAGTGCACAGGGCAGACTCCATGATGAGAAGCCAGGGCCACAGGCATCTGAAGGCTTTGCTGAGTGAGAGCAGCACCCCATCTCCCCCACTAGGCTTCTTGAAAGAAGTGCCTCATTCTCACCTTTCTTTTTAATCCCTGAAGTTTGCACAGTATATGGAAGTGTTTTAGGAATAAATATTTTAAATTGATAAGAATTTTAGAAGACAAGAGCAGTATCTTTGCACGTTATTTTGTTTTCTGAAACTTTCAGGTAATATTAAAATCCAAATGTCCTGATTCCCCGAACTTTCATGTTGCATGATAAGTTGAATGTGAGGAAGCAATAGAGTGCATTTTTTATGTGTGTGACATTACAAATGTAATTAAAACTAGTCAGGGACTTTAGAAACAGAATTAAGTTGGAGGTCCACAGGATAAACTGGAGAATGTCTCCCCACACACGCTCTCTCTGAACCCCAGCTTGTTTATCTGGAAAGCAGAGATGGAACTTATGTTACTTCCCTTCACAAAGCTTCCCCTCCTTCTTCTCTCCCTCTGCAACCCTTGTTTCCTTTTTTCCCTTCTAATGGAAAGACAAGATACAGTTGTTTTGTAGAAAAAAATTGAAAATAAGAGTAAACAGAAAATAAAACCATCTTTAAAGAAACCCTGCAGAGATAACTACAATATTTATACATTTTCAGCTAATATTTTTGATATCTATAAACTTTATTAAACAAAACTAGGATTATATGATAGAATTTTGTAACTTTCTGGGAATAGGTTTGAAATTGACCTGAGTAGTAAGTATGGTTTAAAACCAGAAATTTCTGACAGATAAACTCAGGGCAACGTATATATTGGGCTAATGAATACTCGGTATAAAAAGTAATGAAAAATCACTTCCAGAATAGAGAAAAATGAAGAAATTTTCAATAAACAAGAAAGAAATTATTCAGAAATCATATATGGCAGCCAAAGTTGAACTCTCCTAATGAGTAACATCAAATCTGTACTTTCATAATAATAGTTCTAAAGGCAAAAGTAGTTTTCATTTGTATCTTAATATCCTATTGAGGCCATTTTTTCCCAGAAATTAAGCCAGGATGTGAAGTAATAGCTTTACTTCATTCAAGTCATTAGTCGATCTCAGATTGAGGCCTATGGAGTCATCAGAATGTCCTGGAGAGCAATTCAGAATGAAAATTCCCAAAAATCCCTTGGCCAACTGAATTTGGCCTTTTAATGATGGGACACAGGAATTTTCATTTTAACAAATTTTGAAGCACTACAGTTAGAGAGTCACTGCATTGACATTTGTAAAACTCTTCAAAATCAAGGGGCCCTACAGTGTGTTAATTTAAATTCTCCCTGGAAACAAATTCCTTTAAAAGGCTTAGCCTTAGGAGGCTCCAGATTTGAAAAACCATAAAAATTATGTAACTCAAACATGACAATATACAAATAAATAAAGTCAAAGAATGAAGTGTCCTCCCTGAAGTCCCAGAACAGGTTTATGGGAGAACTGAGTCTGTCCACCCAGGAAGGACCTCAGGCCCCAAGACCAAAGCCCTTTCCTTCCAGACGGCCCTGTGCCTCCCTAGAGCTGTTGAATTACTTACTTCAAGCCACTATTTTATCACAGTAAATGTCATTTTAATCCTTGCTTATTTATTTTCTAATGACAAATTCTAAAACCAGTTTCTTCATAAAAACACATTTTGGTGTTTAAAGAGAAACATGCCTAACTTTAATGTAATTATGAAAACCACAGAGCCACCAAATCTCCTTTGTTAACTACATCCTGCTTGGGGTTGCATGTAATTTGTGGTCCATAATCCTTAAATTTGCCTGCTGGTGTACTCAGATAAGAGGATGCAGTGAGTGTTCCAAAATAAAGGACTCTGATAGAATAAACCACACAGATATCTCTATTTCCAAAAAAAAAAAAGAAAAAAATTGTATTTATTTAGTGAGAAAAGCAAAATAAATAGCTGAATATAATCTCAACACATAATTCTCGAAAGTACTGAGAATCTTGTAGTAAAGACACACAGAAACTTTTTTGTGAAATCTAAAAAAAAAAATCAAACTCTAGAAGAGGAGATAATGGTAGTTAACAGGAGCTGGGGCGAGGGTGTGGGTTGGAGGCGGAGATGGTGGGGATGGAGGAGGAGTAAGAGATATTTAAAAAATACAAACTTGCAACTAGTAGATAAATAAATGTCGTTGGAATAATGCACAGTGTAGTGAAGACAGACTTATTAAGAGACTAATTATGAACATCAAGCAAACAGAAACAATGTTGAGTGTGCCTGGTCCTGAGATTCTATTCCATTCCTCCCAGAACGATCACCATGGATTGTGATGATTGGATAAAATTACTTTTACTTTTTCTAAATTATTTCGGTTACATTTTCAGATGTCTAAAGGAGAGCTAGCTCTTTCTCTGCCTTAATGCTGTCCTTGCCATTCACCTTCTCACTGGGCATTTAGTTCCAGTTTAATTTAGGAATGGTAATCCCATTGCTAAACACTAGGAAGACTGATTTGTTGGCTAATGCTGTGCTCACCAGTTATTACTGGGTTAACAAACCCATGTTACCAAATCAGAGTGAATTGCAAGACGTACAATTGTATGATTTTCATTGCTTCTTTTCATGTAAGATAGGTTCAAAGCTACCAGCAATGCAGTGTCATATCCAGAGACAATTTCATTGAAGTGACAGGGGTAATTTATTATTTTAGACAATCACTGTTATCCTTGACTTTTTTTTTCTCAGTCTTCAATGATCTTTTACTGAGCATTTGATTGTTTATAATATCACATTATATGTTAGGCAGAAAGATACTTTTTCAGAGTACCTCTGTGTCAAAGTTCTTCAAATAGATAATAGAAAAACTATGCATCGCATAGGGTTTTTCTTAAATTATGGTAACATTGGTTTACATTATATGTGATTCGGAGCATAGGAGCACACCCCCTCAGAGATGTATCTTCACACCACACCCACCAACAAGATACCCACAGTCTTCCACCATAGTCCATTATGTCTCCCCACCCACCATCCCTCTTGTAGTCTCCATTCCACAGTGAGTTTTCTAGAGGTTTTTATTGGTTTGGTTCTATCGGACCCTTTGCTTTCTTTTTTTTATTATTTTATTTTATATATTTTTACATCATTTTTCATTTTTGCACAATGTATGCATTTTCATCTTGGGTATATTCCCCATACAATTCCCACTCCCCTTATTTTGACTCTAATCCCTCCTTCCCTCCCCTGCCCCCCCCCCAGTATGTGTCTGGTTTATAGTTGCTTGTTGATTTTGATTTTTACTTTATTATAATTAGTCTTTTTCCTGGTCCCTTATTTTTGTTTCTCAATATAGAACATGTTAGTGAAATCCAGCCACTATTTGTCTTTCTCATTCAGACATATTTTGCTTAGCATTCTCTCTTCTAGTGCCGTTCATGTTATCACAAATGTAAAGAGTTCATCTTTTTTTTTTAAATAACTGAGTAGCATTCCATTGTGTGTGTGTGTGTATGTCTGTGTATGTATATATACACCACTTTTTTTTTTTTTAATCCACTCCTCTGTCCTTGGGCACTTATGTTGTTTCCATAACTTGGCTATTGTAAATAGGACTGCAATCAAAATAGGAATGCAAATATCCCTTAAAATTAATACTTTTGCATTCTTCAGGTAGATACCCAGGAGTGGAATTGCAGGATCATATGGTTGATCTGTTTTTAATATTTTGAGAAGCCTCCTTTTATATCTGCAGGGACTGGTCTACATCCCCACCAATAGTATGTAAGCGTTCCTTTTTCCTCCACATTCTCACCAACACTTGATGTTTCTGTTCTTTTTGGAAGACAGTAAAAGTCTCTCGGAACTGGATTTATGGAGTAAAAGTAAATGAAACCCAAACTTACTTTTGAAAGGACTCCTTGAATAAAACAACTTGTTCTCAAGCACTTTTGTCTCCTTTTCCTGTCTTACTTTCACTCACTCTTCCTCCCTTCATCCTTTCTTTGGAAAGAGGCCCTTTGATTACTAACCTAATTTAACTTGTTTCTGGAAATGGAGCAAATTAAATTTTACATGTTAATATCCTTATGCCTGAAGTTTCCATCTTCCTGTGATCAGGAGAATACTTTCCGTTTGGTCTTTTGTCGGTCAATCAATCTCTTATTTTCATGTTGCTCACAGTAGTCTTACAATTATTTTAACCCCAGGGGGTACCTGATATTACATCTTTGATGGCTCTAATATAAAATTATGATTTTATGGCTCTTATGTTTCTCTTATGGTATAGGGGATACTTGGTACAATTAAAAATACATATTAAAATAGTCCAATTCCAACAACTACTGAGTGATCTAAGAATAAAGTGTGAAGGAGATGCCAAGTAAAGAAACTGTATAGGGGCTTTTTTTTTTTTTTTTTTTTTTTTTTTGCTTAAGGAGTAGCTTATGGTAGCTAGCTTACATGGTGAACTTCATAATCTCACTGAGAAGAGAGATCAGTCAGTCCTAGCTGCTAGTTGTCTTGGAAGGAAAGACTGAACGTTCACTGGATAAGCGTATTTCTTAACGTTGCCTGTTCTTTCATTCAAAATTTACATCTTTATTTACAGACAAGTGACTATTCTCCCTCATAGACTCACTGAAACTTGTAGGATATGAAAAGCAGAAAGCAAGAAGAATTATTAGAAGAAAAGGTAGATCTTCAGTGTAACAAGAACATACTTACTTATAGATGGTTGTTTTTAGAACTCTGTCTAGGAGTTTCCACCTAGGGCTATAATTATGTCTAAAATCTGAACTCCTTGTCTTTATTCAGAAGTTTAGTAACTTCTCTATTTCTTTGCCATTATCAAAAACATTTATTTTGCATTATTCAATTTTTACAACTTTGATACCATCTACAACTTTCCTCTTAGCATCTTGTCATTATATAGTTTGACCCTTTACAGAATGCATAAATTTTATGCCTTTTTTCATTCGCTAACATTAGTTTACAACATTGTATATGATTCAGAGGTATAGGGTCACACCTCTTCTGAGGTACCTTGCATACATACCACACCTACCACCAATGCACCCATAGTTCTCAGAATGCGTAACTTTCTTTTTTTTTAACTTGCTTCTATTTACTTACTCATTTACTTATTTATTTATTCTTTATTGAGGTAACATTGGTTCAAAAACACTGCATATGATTTAGGGGAATAAGTTCACACTTCCCCAGATACATAACATATATATATATATATATCCCTTAAAATTAATACATATATAATAGATATATATGTAACCACCCCACCACTACCACCAAAGCACCCACAGTCCCTTACCTTAGACCATTGGGCCCTTCCCTCCTTTCTTCCCACCCCCTGCTATTTCCTCAGTTCTGCAGACCTATTTCTAGGGTTTGTTCTGATTTAGTTTTGTCGGTTCCTTTGTTATTTTTTACTCAGTATTCCACACATAAGTGAAATCATCCTTTTTTATACAACATCTTTAATGTTGCTCACGCTACCTATTCATGCATGTCCAGGGATAAAGTACTCACCAATTCAAGTGGCAACCTACCGCTTCATTAATAAATTTCTCTATTCTGATCAAAATCTATAAATCTGTAATTATTTTTTACCATTGAGGCAAAGGGTCTTCTTTAAAAGCCAATTTGAATAGTCCCAAGCAACATTTCAGTCAGTATTTGTTTGCTTTTCATTCCATGGCAGCTTTCAGCTTTTATTTGCTTCTTCTTTTTTAATTTTTTTAAAATTTATTTTCTTACATTGTATTTTCTCCCTTTAGGTATAGTTCCTGTAGTTCTCCCACCACCAGGGCACTGTGAACCATCACAATAGTCCCTTGTGCTCTTCCCTCCCCTCTTTTGATCCTTCTCTCTCCCCCTCCCTTGCTATTTGCCTCAAGTCTATGGTCAACTTTCAAGTTTAGTCTTTTTTTCCTGACCCTTTGTTCGGTTTTCCTATGCTCCACCTATAAGTGAAAACGTTCAATATTTTTCTATTCCCTTCTGACCTACTACTCCTAGCATAATCCCTTCTAGCTCTATCCATGTTGCTGCAAATGGCATATCTTTTTGACAGCTCAATAATATTCCATTTTGTATATATACCACATCTTGATCCATTGTCTGTTTTGGGGTATTTAGGTTGTTTCCATATCTTAGCTATTGTGAATAGTGCTACAATAAACATGGGGGTGCAGTTTTCCTTTCAAATTACTGTTTTTGTGCCCTTTGGGTAGATTCCTACTAGTGGAATCACTAGATCTCAAGATCCATTTTTAGTGTTTTGCTTCTTATTGGACACTTTATATTCAAGTAAGTCCTCTGGTAAGTTTTTAACCTCAGAGATTTTTGCCTGTAAACTTCAAGCAAATTGGAAGATTAATAAACTAAATTCATAACCACTTGAGAAAAAAAGATTTTAGCAAAGAATGACAACTTATAAAATATCTTTGTAACTTAATCACTCATTATATTATTCAAATAAGAGCGATTAAGAGTGGTATGTAGCCACATGTTAAACTGCCAAGTGTAATGTATAAATATATCAATGAAAAGGAATAGTCTCCTAAAATTTCTGTGAAGTTTTACTCTCCATTGAATTTGTCCCTTTAAGCCAACTCTGAGCTTCATCAGTATTCATTGCTATTGGCTCCCAAAGGAAGGAAGGATACCCTGCCCCACCTCGTCAGCAGTTTACAATCTGTACAAGGCATTATCCCTTCACCTTTCAATGAAGGATGATGGATCTCTGCAAATCCATCCTCACACCCTTGCCCAGCCACCTGTCTCTCTCATGTGTGAAATAATTCACCAGGTTGAATATGTAATTGGGCAGAGAGAAGAACACACAGGGATCAGACTCTGACCTTATTAGCACAGCATGATCATCAGGTCTGGCATAATCCTGCCTGGGTGGTGCCCAGCTGGAGAAGTTTCTGTCTTTCCTGTAGAAGCATCAGTAGATGCCAGTGCATCTGCTCCCTGATTCTGTTATCAAGCTATTCAAGCAGTAGTCTATTGACATAGTAAGAAAAATACATTTGTCTGGCACACAAGCCCTAAAAGAACTTTTTGCATTGAAAATAAAAATTTGAATTATATTCAGAATACTAATGCCCTTTCCAGGCATCTCATGCCAGCAGCCATGTTGTCAGTGAAATTTAAATGTGGGAAAAAATGCTTTTATGGGCTGCCAGATTGCTTGGCAAATTACTTAGTTCTATTTGTAATGCAGTGATTTGAGGAACTCTTTGCTATGAAATATAAAATCTAAATGTTGCTTTATACATGGATTTTATTTCCCCATCAAAATGATTTTCTTAATCCTCGTTAACCTTTCTTAAATTTAAAATATTAATGTATGAGTGTTTTATATACCATATGGCATAAATCTCTCTCTGATTTCTCTTTCACACTTATCAATACAGATAAGTATTAATACAGAAAAAGCTTTTGATCTGGAAATAATGCGGTTGGTTTATTTGTAATGACTACTGGAATTTTGCTTTTTATGACTTAGCAAAATGTTTATCTCCTAGTTAAGATTCAGATTGAATTAATTTTGTAGCTGTTATTCTAGATTTAGATTATATCAAGTTTTAATGCATTTGGCCTCTCTTTTAAATTTTTGTTTTCTTTTAACTCCATGATTGACTCTATGACTCTATTCTTTATCCTTTCAAAAGCATTAGCCACAATAACAATGTTAAATGGGTCCTGAGTGCCCACAATAGTTTCTTCTCTCCCCACTTTGTTCTTTTGACGTCTCCAGAGGAGTATCCATGACTCATAGCCCAGTAATTCAACCAGGTGTTTGCCTTTCTAGCTCCCCAATCTTTATTTTTTTTAGATTTATTTATTTATGCTTACGAGAACTGGGGTACAGGCCAAAGGTACAGAGGGTGAGAGGATTCACCAGAGACAGAGTGGGGAGCAGAACAAGCAGACTGACAGAAAACACTGCTGAGGGAAGCAGTGGGTGAGACAAGACAGGAGAGGTCTGCCATGCTATGTGGATATCTCCCTGGCCAGCCGGGGATTGAACCCTCACTACAAAGGCTGCGGACTACTTCACAGCGCTGCACTCGACCACCTGTGCCACCAGGGAGGCTCAGCTCCCCAATCTTTATAGCCGATGACTAGGCCCTATTTACCTCAGTCCTATCTTGAATGAAGATAGATAGATAGATAGATAGATAGATAGATAGATAGATAGATAGATACACACACACATATGTAATATATATGTAAATATATATAAAATAAAATAAAACTGCTTTCCATGCTGTATCAAAAAGCTATTTATATTCTCAAAGCTTGTATGAAGTTATTCTTCAGGCTTCTGAGGCTTCATGAGGCCTCCCTGAATTGTTTCCACAGGCATATTGCCCAGACCTTTTGTCCTCTTTGTCACTGGCCTCTCCTCTGATTTCAGTCATCCCGTTATGAACCTGTATTCAAACTGAGGTCTGTAGACAACATTGTGTCTGATCAAAACTGAACCGAAATGAGAATTGCTTAAATAACAATTGAAGTCGCTTTTCAGTGGCTTCAACATTTCCCAAATATGTAAACCAAAAGCCACATTTGTCATCTACTTAGCTATAGATGATCTTGAAGCCTTATTGCAAATACCACTGATTTCAGGAGATCCTGGATGATTTTGTGCCTTGGAAAATTTGATGCTATATAATCTCATATGGAAATGTGAGGGTTACACATGAGCCTGTCCCATGTTGTGTGAGGTCCAAGTTTGCGTGCCCTTGTTTCCCACATGCAGAGCTTAGTATTTTCCACCAGCTTAACAGCTTTGAGACAGTATTCAGCAACTCAAAATTGCTTTTGATGTTTAGATATTCCATTTGGATGTAATAGCACCTCGTTGCATTTTTAGATTTAGATGAAGTTATTTATAAAGAAACACTCATATATCAGACCCACTTAAAGAAGAAAAATATATGCCATTACTAATAGTACTTGGTCAAGTCAAGAAGCCTTTCCAAAGAAGACAGTCTTCCTCGATAGCTTTTCTGTCTCCCTGGCTTTCAGTACACCTCCCACAGTACGATACTCAGTCTATCCCTTTTTAAATTATTATTTTTTTATTTTTTACATCATTGTTCATTTTTAAACTATTTGCTTCCCCCCCACCCCCGCAGGTGTAGAGTTTCCTTCACCAATGCACCTGTGCACCATCACCTCAGTCCCCTGTGCTCCTCCCTCCCTCCCTCTGATCCCTCTCCTGCCTCCTCCCCCTCTGCAGGATGTCTCTGATTTATAATTGTCTGGTTTTGCTTTGTTGTGTTTTGTACTGTTATTATTTTTTTACACTGATGTCTTATTTGGTTCTCCTATATTCCTGCTATAAGTGAAACCATCCGATATTTTTCTTTTTCCTTCTGGCTTATTTCACTGAGCATAATTCCTTCTAGCTCCATCCATGTAGCTGTGAATGGCATGAGTTTATTCAAAAGAACACTTGTACCTCTATGTTTATTTTTTTATAAATTATTTTATTTGATATAATTCTTACATCATTTTTCATTTTTGCACAATGTATGCATTTTCATTTTGGTTATATTTCCCTATGTTTATTCCAGCACTATTTACAATAGTTTTACTTATTACAATATTGTACATAGATAAAACCTGGAACCAACCCAAATGCCCAAAAATAGACGACTGGATCAAGAAGATGTGGTATATATACACAATGGAATATTATTCAGCAATCAAAAAAGTTTATCCTTTCGTTACATACATCTGTTTAGTGGTCAGCTGCCTGCTATGAGCTTGCTCTTTCTCTCACTATATGGAACATAGAATGAAAATGCTACCATGACTTTAGCATCTGTTTGCAGCATTTTCATCCCCCTCTGTCTCCCTGTATATTTTAGAGACCTCATTCATTGGGCTTAAAACTTACTGTTAAATAATTCTTACCAACCACATTGAGCAGTAGTTTGAGATGTGGAAATTGCTGCTTTAACCTTGAAACATTATTGCAATTCATTAGGCTTTTTGTTTCAATGAGGGTCAAAACAATCATAAAGATAAGAGGGTGCAGAAGACCTTAAAGAAATTAGTAAGCATAGTCAAGTGATTGTCATGATGGGGATTTAATTGTGTATTTCATCTTGGAATTCTGTTCCCTTTTTTTTTTTGTAAATGGGCAAAATGTGTAGAGAAAAATGAGGGCCTATAGATTCTGACCCTTCTCTTAAGGATGGGATATGTTGAAAACAATATTCTATGAAACAATCCAGTTGTATCTTAACAGACACTTTCTATTGGAATTTGACATACCAGCTTCAATTTTTTATTATCAGCAACACAATTAATAATAATATTAATGTTTCAAAGTCTAAATATTATTAGACCTATATTATAGAGCTTTTATAGTTTATATAGAAAGTTTCTTGCTTCAGGCTTACAATTCAACTCAATAGTGTATTTATTTATTTCATTGTAGAAATCAGGAAGCCGATGCTTAGAGAAGTTAGTTGATATTTCTTTTTTTTTTTTTAGTTGATATTTCTAAAACCACAAACTTATGCATCTCAGAGCTGGGGTAAGAACCCACCCATTCAACTCCAAAAGCCTTCTTCTTTCCTCCACACATACTACTTCTGAGAAGAAGCACCTAGCATATGCAAGAAGTCTTTATATACATTAATTTATTTGATCCTCACAATAATCTGGAGAGGGCAAATAATATTATTACTGTTTTATCTAGAAAATTAAACTCAGATGGGTTTAATTATTTGTTCAGGGTCATATAGCTGATACAAGGTCATGGATTATAGTCTTTCTCTTCCATTCTAGATTATAGATGCTGTTTTAGAAGTAACAAGAATTTGTTCCTTGTTCCCTATCCGCTCTCCTCCCTGCATATGCAAACTGACTTTTTTCTTACATAAGTTTTGAACCTTAATGTTCATGTCACTAGGCTCTCAACTGTTTAGGCTAAGTTAAGAATTAGTTTTATTCTTGATTAGGTCATTCCAGGGGTAAACAAAAGAAAGAAATAGCCATTTATCAGAATTTTTTAATTTACTTTTGAAAATATACTTGACTTCTCTTGATCATGAAAACAGGGGTTTGTGGAGGAGTGTACACACATGAGACCCATAAATCAGAAAACATAAGGAGAGGTTGGGAAACATGCTGAAATTCTGACACAAAAGGGTAAAAAACAAGGAAAAATTCATATACTAAATATAAATATAAACTAAGTAAAGGAATGTTGGAGCTAAATAAAAAAGAGCCTACAGAATTTTGCATTTTATTCTCAGGTAGACAGGAAAACAATGAATAATTTCGAACAGAGGCTCAATAGTAGTACTTCTTTTAAGTAATTATTTACCATTGGTCTACAATACTGTATCAGTTACAGGAGTATAGCTTCACACCTCAATAAATGTATCACACCACATCTACCACCAACATTCTAGTACCTTTCACCACTGTCAGATTGACCCCTTGCACCCATCCCACCACCACTCTCCCTTTCCTTCTGGTAACTACCATTTTGTTGTCAGAGTCTAAGAATTGTCTTTGTTACTTTGTTCTGTTTATTTATATTTCATATAAGTGAAACCATACAGCATTGCCATTTTCTTTCTGACATATTTTGCTTAGCATAATCACCTTCACATTGTCACAAAAGACATGATTTCAACTTTTTTTTTAATAGATGGCATTTTTTTTAAGATTTATTTATACAAGAGCTGGGGTAGCAAGAAGCAAGGAAGGGTGAGACACAGAGCAGGGAGCAGAACAGGCAGACTGACAAAAGCACTGCTGAGGGGAGCAGCGGGCAGGACAGGAGAGGTCTGCCACATCATGTGGTTATCTCCCTGCTGTGGACAGCTTCACAATGCTGCGCTTAACCTGCTGTGCCACTGGGAAGGCCCTTCATCTTTTTTTATAAATAGTATTCTATTATATATGTACCATAACTTTTTCCAGCCATGGATAAAGTTGGGAATTTAGACTGTTTACATGCCTTGGCTATTTCAAATAGTGCCAGAATGAACCTAAGAGTGCATATTTCTTTTCAAATTAGTATTTTCATATTCTTCTGATAAATTCCTTTAAGTAGAATTTCTGGATCATATGGTAGATATGTTTTTAGTCGTTTAAGGAATATCCATATTTTCCATAGAAACTGTACCAATTTACATTCCCACTCACAATATACAATGGTTCCCTTTACTCCACATCATGGCCAACACTTGTTTTCTCTGATCTTTTTCATTTGTATCTAATCTTTCTGTTATAGATCATTCTCAAATGTATGAGGTGATCACTTATGGTTTTGATTTGCATTTTCCTGATAAGTGATGTTGAACATTTTTTCATGTGCCTGTTGTCATTTTTGGAAAAGTGTCTTTTCAGATTTTCTACCTATTCTTGATTGGGTTGTATGTTTTTTGTTGTTGTAGTAGAGTTATATGAGTTCTTTAAATAGCATTACTATTTGTGGTAGTTCTGGGAGTGATTGCAAACTACAGTACATGAGGGATCAAGTAACAACAGCAAGGGAGAAGAGGGTCAGATTTGAGTTTAAAAGAGATAGCTGCTATTGAGTTCCAACCAGCTGTAGCCACACAGCAATGTGAATACCATTTGTTATCATCTTTTTAAAATTTTTCAAAAGAAATTGGAAATCTGGACTTTTGTGTGAAAATCTCCACATTCTTAAATGTTGGCTTAAAAACTCTTAAACGCTGTGTTAATCAAACAAAACACTTCTGTGAATAAATGTCCACGTGACTAACTAAGAAAGCTGATCAGAAAAAGAAATGAGCTGAACAGCTAACCTGATGATTTAACAAGGCAGAGACTACACAAGACACAGAAATACTATTATTGAGCCAAGCTCATTCTATAGCCATATATTTTATACCCAGTCTGGTTTCATTTTAAAACAGCGAGGTGACTCAGCTAACCTTTAGAACACTTTCAAGTTTTTCAGATCTTTAGAATTGGCAGTGATGATATGACGACTCAGTAAACCATGTCAGAATCTATGAACTTTTTTAATCCAGGCTTATTTTCAAAGTGAATTAAATTGAAAAAAAGTGTAGACAATTTCTGAGGCAGTAAGTATATTAAATGTTCATTAAGCTACTGAAGGGCATAACTGGGACAGTTCAAGGGAAATCAAGATGTATGGTCATCCTGTTTACCTTCAATCTCATTTAAATGCCATAATAAATGAAAAGAATGGGGGAAAATAATTTGAAGACATAGTAACTAATTTTTTTTCTAAAATTGTAAAAGCAAAAATCCTCAAAATAAGGAAGCACAATGAATACCAAACAGCATAAATCAGAAGATTATCAATATAGCCACATATTGGTGAAACCGAAGAACTGAAGAATAAAAGGTGAAGCGAATCTCATAATACTGGCTTCAGAGAAAAGAGTATACTTTTCTTCTTCTTTTCAACAAAATATATACATAATCTTTTTTAACCAAGTTCTGTATGCATCTTGTTCTCTTCCTGAAGATGCTAATCCTGTAACCCAGACTAATGACATTTTTTTCAGAGAGGGTAGAGAAAGATGTGATTGATAATAAGAGCAAAAATATTTGCCTTGACTGAGGTTTAAGGGGAAACAATTCTTTAAAAATATGAAATCAGTGTAAGATGTGGGAGAATATTGGATACCTGAGAGATTTTCAGCTATGTGACACCTTTTAGAGAAAAGAGGGATTTGCTAAGGTCAGCTGAAGAAAATTTAGCTAAGGTCAACTAAAGAATCAGGAGAGAAACATGCCCTGTAAGAGTGGATTTAAAGAAATAAGGGCTGACCATCAGTACTGAATGTTTCAGAAAAGCCAACTTAGGATGACAGCCAGAAATTAAACTACAAACTACAAAATATTGATTACTTTGTATGAACAATTCAATAAGGAATTGGGACTATACACAGTTAATTTGAACAAGTAAAGCTCACAGATATGGAAAACATTTCTGGAACAAGTATTAAATAGCCAAATGATGGAATCAAATATAGAGCCAGATAAAAAAAAAAATAACCTAAATTCTTTCATATTTAGCCTATTATATGGAGGGGGCATTAGACATAGTGTGAGGAAAACTTGAGTTTGGTTTGACTCCTATCATTTTCTATTTCTGTGGCTTAGAACTAGCATCTAACCTCTTTATTTCTGTTTCTTCATATATAAAATGGCCTACTACCTCAGGATAATTAAGTGAAATTATATATGTAAATGTACTTTGGAATGTGGAAAGCTTTACTCAAGTCTACAATGTTCATTTTGCTCTTTATTTCATTGGTGGTTAGTTGGGTGAAAAATCTACACCCATGGTGTTAAATATCATACATTAGTGTTATTTTTACCTAAACCCTGTTTCCATTAATATTCTGTCCAAAAGGTTTTGCCTATTCCCAAACCACAGCATTAGCATATTCCTGTTCTGGTCATTTTCTCTTATCAAAAAAGAACTCAGAGAAAGTACAGAGGGTTTTTAAGTCAGTGAAACTACTCTGGTACTATTATGGAAACATGTCTTTATAATTAGTATAATAATTACCAATCCCATAGAATGTGCACTAAGAATAAAATCTAATGTAATCTGTGGACTTTGACTGATAGCGATGTGTCAGTAGGTTTATATAATGTGCCTGTTTATAATGGGGAGGCTGTGCATATGTAGGGGCAGGAAATAGATGGGACATTTTCATATTTTCCACTCAATTTGGCTGTGAACTTAATACTACTCTTAAAAAAATTAAGTCTAAGTTTAATAAAAAGCCCAGAATAGGTGAGCCTTGTTTAAAATGCCCTTGTCATATCCAGTTGAAATAGTCATATTCTCCCCTTGTCACAAATCTGGTTCTATTCCCAGGGACTGTTGGTACTAGGAAGATGAGATCGTTGTACCCTGTAGGGTAAAGAAAATATCAGGCTTTTCTGCCCTTCCGCCATCAGGATAGATGATGGATCCTTTTCCTGAATGCATGCCTGATGGCGGGCACCTGAAATAGGGTGTGGGCATAGGTAGATGGGATTCAGCTGAGCTAAGACTTTGCTTTAAGGGTGGCGTCACGGGGGGACGCCAGCAACAGCAGTAGAAGCCGAAGCAGCAGCAGTAGAAGCCAAAGCAGAAGCCAAAAGAGAAGCCGAGAAGCAGCAGAACGAATGTTAGAGAGCCCAGATAGAGTGAAGACTTGCTGCACCCCTGCCTGCCAGCACCCCAGCCAGCACCCCTGCCTGCCATATGCCTGGTGAACCCCAATAAAAAACCTGCAAAACTACTGAGGACTCTGACTCCTCCTTTACCTGGTCTGCATGGGATCAGAAAACCTGCACTGTGGTCCATTGCTGCCCTTACATACCCTTTCACTTTTTCTGTCCCTTCTACTTCTCATTCTTCCATTGTTAGAAATGGAAGGAGGGCTAGAAGATGAAGAGAGGACAGATGACTCTACCTAACTGGACATGAATTGCAGTTGTCCCTTTGGCTTCTCCAGCTAAACCCAATCCTGCCACCCATATTTTTATATGTGGCAAACATCAGATGTCGGATCCTTTAGGAAGGATGGTCAGGGAGTCCAGCAGGGTTCTCCCACTCCCCATCCAGCTAAACCCAATCCTGCCACCCATATTTTTATATGTGGCAAACATCAGATGTCGGATCCTTTAGGAAGGATGGTCAGGGAGTCCAGCAGGGTTCTCCCACTCCCCATCCAGCTAAACCCAATCCTGCCACCCATATTTTTATATGTGGCAAACATCAGATGTCGGATCCTTTAGGAAGTATGGTCAGGGAGTCCAGCAGGGTTCTCCCACTCCCCATCCCCATAACATGGAAGATTTGCTCAGATTCCTCCCTTTTTTGTATACCTGATATCCTCCCACACGTCATCCATAAGACAGCCCTCTCAAAGGTGAGTTACTGATAAACTATCTCAAGCGCAACTACATGCTATTTACTGACCCGTGGGATGTTCACATAACCTCACCGTGCTAGCCTGTGGGTAATCAGACTTCTCTTGCTGATTCCCCGTCTCACTCTACCCAGGTCTCAGATACTCAGATCAACAATTCCATTGCCTAAGCAGACATTCATCCAGCTAGCCAACTGGCACCTGGCTTGTGTGAGTGAGAACTCCATCCTTTTATTAGGAGTCTAACTTGAGTTTTAGTTGCCAATTCTAAGGCAGCAATAAGAGTCCAACTTAAAAATCTGGTATCTTTTAAAAATAGAGCATTTGATCTGATGGAAGTATTTTGAAATGTGTTTTGTGAAGAAAAACAATCACCAACCTTAACTAAAAGCCCCAAGCTGCCTGCATTTAAGTATTTATGCCCCAGGTTTTAACAAACTTGAGTGTAATCAAAATCCCACTGGGAAGAAGTATGTCAAAAAGATAACTAGAAAGAAAGCAAAATGGTGTCTTTCTTTGTCGTTGTATTAGTCATTCTTAGAAAAAAGTTCTTAAATAAAATGAGTGAAAAGTCTTTGCAGGGTTTTGATTATAAATTTTATTAAAGTCTTGAAGAACGCTCATCTGAGAATTCAGCTAGCATGTACCAAAAAGTGTCTGTAACTTTCACGAGCAAAAACATGCAAACTGTAAATATGTTAGGGTCTCACTGATAATGGAGTGAAAGCTGCCCCCTCTCCCCTGATAGAAGACCCACATATGACTTTTCTCTTCCAGGAAAAATAAATTGCCATGGTAACATCACCAAGAAATAATAGGTCAAGTTTCAGCCTTCTGCCTCAGGCTTATTTTATTAGATTTTACTCACAAGTGAATCACATTGTAAAATGAAGGTTTGGTTATTTCAAAGTTAAACATCATGATAAGGAAATCTGATCAATAAAATCTGCTGATGTGAAAAGAAGGGGTAAAAAACAGTAGGTGCAGTGAACATCCAAATTGATTGAAGACATATTTAGAGACCAGTTTATTAGTATCTCCTCTGAAATGTGGGCTCAAGTAATGAATGCTTGTATAAGCATCCATTGTGTGTAAATGAATTTAGACTCTGCACAAGATTAGTAAAGAAAAGCAGTTTCAGGGAAGATTAATTACTGTTAGGGAAAAGTTCTTACTTTATTTCAAAAATAAAAGTAAAAAGCATAAAATATTAAACTTTCTGCTTCACTTACTATTTTTGTAAGACTACTGTCAATGCTGCTTTATGCCTGAATTTTTATGGAAATTTAAAAAAACCCTAGAGGGCCTCCCCTGGTGGTGCAGCAGTTGAGTGGTGGTCTGTGAAGCTGCCCACAGCCTCTGCAGCACCGGTTGGATCCCCAGCCACCAGCGGGGGTCCCACATGGCTCCTGCCACCTGCTGCTCCCCTCAGCAGTGTATTTAGTCAGTCTGCCTATTCTGTTCCCTGCTTTGTCTCTGGTGAATCCTCTCACCCTCCTGTGCTTCTGACTATACCCAGTACTTGTATAAATAAATAAATAAATAATCTTTAGAAAAAACTTAATACAAAAAAATAATAAAATAATAAAAAAAACCCTAGAATTTGGAAAGAAATTACCATATGAAAGAAGCAATATGCAGTTATCAGCATTTTGTTCTTTCTGTTGTTTTGGGAGGTTGTGTTTCGGTGTATATCGTGACTTTAGAATTTTATGTAACAGTATAGCAACCAGTTATAGATAACTTCCAACATAAAGCAATAATCAATTTTTGTCATTTCAAGCAATGCATGCTTAATCAATGTTGCATGTTAATCAATATTTCATATATATTTTAAGATCCATTTTTTTGAAGCAGTAAGATATATCACACCATCTTTTCTTATACAATATTAATTTTATATAAGTGAAATACACTTCACTTTTACATTTTAGTATAAAATCCTTCACAAATTCATACCATGAGATTGCAGTAGACTCTGAGTAAGGCACCTTCATTTCCTTTGTTTTCTCTTCTGTAAAGTAGTAAGCAAGTGTGTGGGTAGCTGTGAAATTTATGTAACTTTCACCCTGAACATGAAGATTGAAAACTCGGGTCAGTGACTGTATTAGTTTCCTAGAATAGCCGTAATAAAGCACCATAAACTGGATGGCCTAAAACAATAGAAATTTATTGCCTTTCAGCACCGAAGGTTAGAAGTCCTAAATTAACATGTCATCAGGACCATGCTTTCTCGGGTTCTAGGGGAGAATTTATTCTAAGCTTTTCTCTTAGCTTCCTGGTGGTAGCCAGCAGTCTTTGGCATTCCTTGATGCCTCACCACAGCTTCTGCCTCTGCCTTCATGTGATCTTCTCCGTGCTTTGTGTCTCTGTTTTCTCTTCTTAAAAGGATGGTAGTCATCAGTTTAGAGCCCATCTTAATCCAGTACAAACTCCTCTTAACTTGATTACATCTGCAAAGACCCTAGTTCCAAATAAGGTCTTATACACAAGTTCTGGGGTTAAGACTTGAAGATATCTTTTGGGCAAAAACACAATACAACCCATAAAGGTGGCTATGAATCAGAGAAACTCACCACTGAGTAAATGGTCTCAATCACACTTTTAAATTCCTATCGCTGCCTATTTCTTTAGAAATTATATTTTCATGATTTTACACAATATTTTGTAAATAGGAAGTAATATGAAATCCCAATTAGTGAATCACTGTTAATAACATATACAAAAACATGACTAGAAGAGATAGAATAATTTTAATATCTATAAATTTAATGTGTAGAATAACATATATGTGTATATTTATCTCTCGCACAGCCCCTGAATGTTCACTGAATGAGTAAGTGAGTCAATGAATCACAATGATCAGTGTAATGTCAAATTATATTGGACATAGTTTAATCTTCCTTTGATGATTCAAAATTTCCGATAGGTAAAAGATAGCAGTGTACAAGTTATGAGATCAGTACTTACTTAAAATGCTAATTGACTGTGCATTTATTTCATTCTACCTCCTTGTCCCTATTTGTAAATTTATTAAAGTATGTTTTAAGTTGCAATTTTTTCATCTCCCTTTTCTGTTGATTTTCTCTTTAGGTTAATGTATAGTATTTCCTTTAGCTTAATTATATTACTTTTGTTGAGCAGGTAGCACCAATATATTAGTTTGGTTTCTGGACCTGTAAAATTACGTGCTTTATCAGGTACCACTGTTGTATCCCCTTCAATCTATTTTTCTCTGATTATGGTGATATTATTTGAATTATGTTTTTTATTAATGGTTACTTCCATTTCCCCTTTTATCCAATACAGAAAAAAATAACCATTAAACAAACAAAAAAATTATAATATAACCCCGACCTTACAAGTGAACACTATTTCCTCACTCTTAAAACTGCTTATTATCTCTGCATGATTTCAGAAGGATGAGAATGCAATATATACATTAAAAAAAAGTTTCATGAAAGAAAATAAATGTTAAGGCAAAGACCAAAAAATGCCAAAATTCAAACTGAAAAAATTCCTAGTTGCTGCTTATCAAGCTGCTAATGTTTCTCATCTTACGGTTCTCCTTTTCACAGATATTCAAGTATTTGTTATTTAAACCTATCATTAAAGCCAAAAATTTCTACTACAAACATGACTGAGAAATCAAAATATTTAAAAGAGTGGAAATGATTTTAGTTTTTCAAAGGAGAGAAAAATGGGAGCTTACTATCATGGAAGAAAGTTTTTTTTTTTTCCCCACTCATTTTTATTCCACATTGCTGTTGTGTTTTTCAATCCTCAGAAGCCTACCTTCATAAAAAATCAGCAGATATCCCAGAATAACAATGCAAAGTCAGGGTTTGCAGCCATTTTCTAAGCAATTGAAAAGAGGTACCATTTTAGTTACCTTCTGAGACTATTCACATTTAATTACATTAGTGGCACTTGACATTATAAAATGTTCTTTTCTTTCAAATATAACCTTCTATCATCATTAGTAAATGTCAAATGCAATGAAGTGTTTTTCTGACTTCTTTTTCTTCTGATATCATGGGAGAGAAAATGCTAATAAGTTTGTAATCCTGGAATTATTTTCAGTACCCCAAACCAATGCAGAAAATATTTGGTGTCTATTTATTAGCTTAGTTTTAGTCTTATCTCTGTTTTTCTCTGATTTGGAAAGAAAATTTCCCTTTTGTGTTTTTCACAATACATTTCCTGTTTGGTGCCATTTCTTATTCTCCCTGAGAGCTTGTAGGTGACAACTACCTCCAATTTGATTGTGTTCCTGGGTTCAAATCAGATTGGAAAATCCTGCCTCTTGCTGTGACTTAGATGCTATGTGCAAGCTTCATTTGTTTCTTGAAAGCTTTTTTTTTTTTGTCCCTATTGCTCTAATTTTAAATTCTGCTACATAATGGCTATCTAACCTTGTGTTTTCCTATAACATCTCAATTTAGCTCTCTGAAAGATTAAACACATTCACAGTATGAAACTGATGTGCCTTATAACTAGAACTAGGTTCTTCACTGTCAAAATAATATTAACATCTTATGGAAAGGGAAGCCATCACTGGTGAGGTCAAGAAGAAAGAGATAACATAGTTTTCCAACACAACATTATTCAGTGTCTGTGTTGAAGACATGCCTGACAGGAAGAGTCTGGGTCACCGTCTAGCAATGCCTCAGGCATATCAGCTGAGAAATTTGAGGAAACCATCTATTGTACAGTGTAGGCAGCAGGAAAGCTATGCATCCAATGCCAAAAGAAAACCATTTAAAGTTACTTCACAATAAGGAAAAAAGATAAATTTATAGATGTGTTCTAGAAAATATGAACCTAAGTCAAAAGTAGAAAAGTTTTCAAATGAATGACTGGTTGTAAGGGGTTCTATTCCCCAGAGAGCTAAAATACACTGTGCAGCCTCTGATTATAACTTGTTTTTAAAAAACAAGGTTTAAAACATGGTCTTTGGAAATTTGGTTCTCTAGCTTTCTTCATTATTTCACAGTTGGATATACTGTTAATTGAATTAAATTCAGTGGATATTGAAAAATATCTAAATAAGCTCAAATTTTTTCCTTTCTGCCTAACAAATTTATGTATTTGTCCCAGTTATATGCAGCTTATGCTATCTGTATTTATTTCTAGCATCTACACACTCATTTAGTGTTTATAAAATATGAAGCAAAGTAGAATAAAATATTTAAATAATGGCCAGATAAGATCTATTATATAAGGCACTAGATTTACATTATTAAACTTGAGATTCAACACTATTTAAAGAATTAGCAGTTTATGTGTCTTAAAATAACTTTTAAATGAGAATATTAACATTTTTCTAATGATATTTAGCATCATTAAACATATTAAAAATATTAACTGTTGGTCTGTCTTGTATAATACAAATCTGTCTCCCAGTTTATAATTTGGATATATATGATTTCCATTTTATTTATACCATTTACCCTATATTTGATGAATTGTCAGACATTTTTGAGGTGAAAACTCTGCTTTCCTTTCTGTTTTTGTTTTTAGTGTTATGTTTTGAGAGATCTTGCCCACCAGTTCTGCTTTATTTTACCATAATCTTTTTCATCCTAGCTTTGAAACTGTGTTTTCCCTAATATACCCAATAAACGCCTTCGACGCAATCTGGCCTTATCCCTGCTCCAAAGAGTAGATATAATTGTTGTTAGTTTCATGAAAAGTCTCACCCTTGGCTAATTTTCAAGTTCCATTTTGTACTTAGGAAATCATTATCAGCTTTCTTTGGTTACCCTTCTCTGTCATTATTTGACCATGTTTTGTGTGTTGTGCTCTGTGTAAAGAACTTTGAACGCATTATGGCATGTAATCCTAACTAGCGTGAGCTGGAAGGCTCGAGTTTACAAGTTAGAGGCTTTTTCTATAATTTCCCTGCTTTATAATGTGAAAGCAGGGACTTCAGATCTGTTTGCTCTCACCATCCACACACAACAGGTATTTTTATTCTCATTTTACAGTTGAATAAAACAAACTAAATAGCATGCTCTTAAAAGCAGTTATGTTTTCATAAACTTCTTTTTTTCCCCACAGTGACTTGTACTTAATAGACAGACAATAAATGTTCTGTCAAAAAATGTTCTGCCAATGTTCTTTCTGGTTTTAAACTATACCAAAGCCACAGCTTTTGATATGTATAATCTTTCTTTTAATTTTATTTTCTGTAATTGGATTGTACTTAATGGGACTCAACATTTGTAGAAGTTACTTTGAGCTATATCTTTACACACAAAAAAAATATTTTCCGAATATTATCTGCTATATGAAAATCATTAGGAAAAATAAGACTGATGAAGATATAGAACTACATTGCAAATACAATTTAATCTCTCTGTTATGACCATTTTTAGAATCATTAATCACTACCCAAGATGTTTGTCTTATATTTGAGAAATTATTATTGTTCATTTTTAGGACACAGCAGGCCAAGAGAGATACCGGACTATCACCACAGCCTATTATCGTGGGGCCATGGGCTTTATTTTAATGTATGACATCACAAATGAAGAGTCCTTCAATGCAGTACAAGATTGGTAAGTAAGAGCCAATTCTTCCATTACTAATAATATTTTCTTTTCATTTAGCTTTCTCTTCCTCCTCAAAACAATGACTATTCTAATTGCAATGTATATGTTCAATGGAATACTACAATGTCCTTGTGCTTCATAAAACGAACAGATACTAGTAATGCACAAAACTACTATTTAGCGATTCATAAGAGATAATTTTGGTGATTTGGTGATTTTTCAACATTTTGTCTATTCCAGTGCTTTGCAGTTTGTCATCCTTATTCCTATGGAGATGAGAGCATTGCTTTTGGTTGTTTTGTTTTTTTTTTAATGTAAATAATGAATGGTTTAGAAGTTTACTGGATCATTTACTTATTGTCTTTGCTGCTTTCGGTCCACAGCAGCACAGTTAAGTATTACAACTGAGATCATCAAGCTCACAAGTCTAAAGCATTATCTATCTGGCCTTTTACAGTAAAAGTTTGCTAACCCCTTGTCTAGAAGGTTGTTAAATAGTGTTCAGGATTTTTTTTTTTAATTGAAAATTTTAAAGGCTGGGATGAAGAAAAAGACAAAACCAAAATGCTTTCTGACTCACAGCTATATCAAACCATCTAAAAATACCTGTGCCTTTGATGAGTGTGACTTTTAGTAAGGGATTCACAGCCATGACTGTAACTTCAGCCTATTCTACCAGCCTCTTGTGTAGAGACCTTGACAAGCTAGTGGTCATGGTAATGAATTTCAGCAATAGGGCTACGTGTGGAAAGAGTGAGAGTCTAACTAGAACTTTGTGTGGTATTAGGAGGAAAGTGGAACTCCCACTGGTGGGACCGGGACTGAATATATACCACATTTCAGTTCCAAAGATAACCACAACTTGTTCTGTGTAAGCAATACGACAGTGAAACAAACAGCGTTCATTTTTTCCCCCATTTTACATGATAGTATTAGCCAAAATGATTTTTTTAACATGTTTGTCAGTTCAGTGAAGGTCAGATGCTGTTAAAAACCCTACTTTCCTTTAGATTATTTCTTTTAAATTGCAGTTTTTCATCTGGGGAAACCCTTATATCTTTTTTAGACACACAAATACACACACTCATGCATACACACTTACAATGTAAGAAATAATACCATTGACATTAGGGACAAAGGGAAATACATAGCTATAAAATGAAAAACATAAACTTGGGACCTCTGAAAGAATAATCTACTGAGGGATATAAAAAGATTAAGTACCCTTCCTTTTTGTAGACTAAATATTGTAAAAATGCCAGTTTTTCTCAAATTCATAAACTCAAGACAATCCCAATTAAATATCAGCACGTTTGGTAAAAATTGCAAAGAAATAGAGTCCAGATACAGACACAAAATTGTATGGAGTTTTAGTTTATGCTAACAGTAGTATTTCCAATTAGTGGCAAAAAGGCTTGTTAAATTCATAATATGGTAAGAGCTAGATAGGTGCTACACATAGCTCTGGCACACATATTGCCAAGCAAATGATCTTTTAAGTTGGAATGTTTCCCCTCAGGGAATGATGATACTCAGGGCTCCTAGGCAGGCAGTGCTCATGAATTGACTTCCAGAGCTCAAGGTTCCAAATGCTGTTTGCTGTTACACTCCTTGCCCTGTTGACAGCCAAGCTAAGAGGAAGGATTCATTGAGTTCCTTAAAAAAAAAAAAAAAAAAAAAAAGGGCAGTAACACTAGCAGCATTTCTATCAGTACCACTCACTCTCACATCAGAATACAGACAAGTCCAGCTTCCTCAGGCCTGCCTCACACCTTTTCTTGGTAACCTCAGTCAAACCTTCAATCCACTGAGGCTTCCTCACTGTCATCAGACCCATCTGCCCTATTCAGTCCTCCTCCTCCTCCAGTTCTTTAATTCTGTTTATCCAGTCTTTCCTTTTGAAGTTCTGCTTCCTGTCTTCTGAAAGGTGCATTTTGAAATGATTCTTATCTCTAATGGCTCCTCTGTCTTCTACCTAGATTTCACTCCCTCATTTTACTCAGCCCAGGTTAAGTGTATACCCATGGCATTTTTTTTTTTTTTTTGGACTACTTCACAATTTCCTTGGCCATCTTATCTACTCACACGCATTATTTATCACTTATACCAGATAACTCCAAAGTTTAGATTTCTGGTTCCAGACTGTCTTTCTAAACTGCAGTGTTGCATTTCCAGGTCCAAAAATATTTCTCCAACTGAACATCAAGCTGGTGCTTCATGATCAATTATCTTCACCCCAAACTGCTCCCCTTCCTTATATTTTTTACTTCTGTGCCTAGAGTCTGCAATACTCTGTCACCCAGTGCCCACCTTGAGTCCAGCTCTGCACCAGCCATCCCAACCTGGGGCCTGAACTTGCATATTATTATTTTTTTTTTACTATTCTTTGCATCCTTCCTTTCTATTACTTCTGTGACAGTAACAGCTCATTTAATTTTTTCATTTACTTTTACCCTCATAGTAGCTTTCCAACGAATCCTTCACTCTTTAAGTTTCTTCCTATCCCAATTTGTCTGATTCTACTACAGCTATAAGGATCTTCCTAAAGAATGTGAAACTAAAGATCATGGAAGACTCCTGCCCAAAAGCCACAACTCACCATTACCTCCTTAATTAATTAAAACTTTCTCAGTTGACATACCATATCGTAGAGCCACTCTATCTGTATATCTCCTCTCCCTATTCAAGAACAAGATTGAACCATTCACTGCTTCTGGATATTAACCTAAATTTGCCAGTCTTTGGGGGGTTTTGTTTGATTTTTTGCTTTGATGGCATCCTCTGCTTATGTATTTTGTAAAACCTCCCACTCTGCCTCCTGTATATGTGGAGCTCTATCAAAATTCAACAAAACCATCTGTGAATCAACCCTTACTTACTCATTTTTAAATCAAAATTGTATGATCATTGATTAGCTTTTTAAATTCATTCAACAAACATTTTTTGAGCACCTACTCCATGAGAGTCAATCTGCTGGATGTTACATTTCGTACCAATGCCAGCATTTACTCTCTTAGTTAATAGATTCATTCTCTCAAAGTTATCTGACACAGAAATTTGAGCACTATTTTTGATTTCTCCCTCTTTTACCTATCACATCTCATTGACTACATAGTGCAGTTTTTTTTCTGAATGCCGTTCAAACCTATTTGTCTCCTTTGGCTCCATTCCCACTGTTTACTCCAGATTACCATTAGCTCTCATCCACTTTAGAAACTTGATTTTAGGATTAAAAAAATACAGAAAAACAGATATAGCAAAAAGAAGAATCACGTGGAACTGATTTGCAACTGAAGTTTCAAATACTTTCCCTAACAAAATCCAATTCAATGATACAGGAAGAAAAGAAAATGCTTATTGGCTGTAATCTCAGTAAAATCATTGAACTATCTTAACTATAGAAAAATTTAGATTGTCAGTTTTCTTAAAAATCTAATCTGTTAAGAAGGCAGTCATAGAAATTTAAAGAGAAAATCAGCAAGCTAGCAGATCACTTTAGGAAATGAAGATTATCCCTTTTTTGAAAGCACATTAGACTATGCTTTGTATTTACCAATTAAATTGTATTCGAGCATTTAAACTAAGTAAACACATCCTCTTTAATTTAATCAAATCCCTCAGTTCTATAAAAGAAGAAACTCATGATGAGCTTATTTAAAAAGTTATCTAGAGTCTACAAATCTTCAAAATCAATGTAGGAAAGTAAACACAAAGGATGTATAAGCAGTGCTGTAAACCAGTGTTACCTCAAAAAAAAAAAAATGATGCACATAAAGTGATCTAAAAAATAGTCACAGACAGTAACTCTCAAGAATCAAGAAAACTATATTAGTTTTAGTGCTTGGTTTCTACAAATAAAGTGTGCAAAGCTTATGTATTACTACTTTATTGAGAAATATATACAATCTCAGAGAAGCAAGACTGAGGAGAAAGGAAATATATCGGGGGAAGAAAGACCAACACTAGTTGACATATTGCACACCCATCAGCATCTGACATCAATTGTAAGTGACTGTTGATCTCACCAGAACTTCTTTGGTGAGTCATTCAGAGAAACTACCTGGTAGAAGAAGGGGGGGTCAATTTACACATCAGCTCTTGTCTTCTGTTGTTCAGATGTTCACTTCTGGACCTTAAACTCCCTCACACTTCTGAGTTACACATACATGGATTATTTATGACTCAGTGGCAACAGGGAAACTTCATTGTGGGAGGCAAGGTCCTTGGCATTGACAGGAAGCGAGCTGCTTTGGGTTGTGCCTGTGTCACGTTTGATGTCAGAAGATATAGCTGTGCAGAGTCCTTGTGGAAGTGGTTGGTGGAAAGAATGGAAAAAACAAGCAGCCAAGAGCCCTTCCAATAGGTGAGTCCAGGGACATCTGAAGGGATGCATAAAGGTATCTGATAGAGACTTTAAAAATCTTATGGAAATCCAAAGAATAAAATGGTTATTGTGTTTAAAATGAAATTTAGTTCTGAGAATCCTGGAAACCAAAGTGAACACCCAAGCTGACAAAAAAATAAACATGGATAGAAAGGTAGGTAGGTACATAGATAGGCAGATGAGAGAGAGAGAGAGAGAGAGAGAGAGAGAGAGAGAGAGAGAGAGAGAGAGAGAGAGAATATTGATCTGTAGATAGATAGATAGATAGATAGATAGATAGATAGATAGATAGATAGATAGATAGATAGAGCTATAGCTCCATCAAATCACCCAGGGCAAAAAATACATATTTTTTAATTAAATTCTGGTGAAAATGTCTTTTATTTGGGGCACATTAGGCTTATGTCAACAATGAAAATACCTTACAAATCCTCTCTTATAGTGCCTTCAGGACTTCGAAGACAAACCTTAGAGCTTGTTCAGTGAAGGGCCTTATAGGGGGCTAGGCAAATTCTAGGCACAAAGACTTCTGTGGTCTCATGTGATCCAAGAATTGCATCGTAACCTCAAGGAAATGTGTTTGCCATACATGCTACCTAGATTATCTTCCCTAAACATTATTTTTCTTCCTAAAGCATGTGCTAGAAAGGCAGTTTGAGATTACGTTTTCTGAAGAGGACCTCAGGTGCTTATATTGTATCGAATGTTATGTAAACCAGGTACTTGTATTATTTACTATACTTCTTTGAATTTCTCAGATGGAACAGTCACATTGTGTGCTGCCACAAAGCTTACAATATTGTTGATTAGCACATGTGATAAGAATCTGTGTAATCATGCTCATTACCTAGACAACTTGCCTGATCCTCTTGTGCTTAAATCTGTGTGGAGTTGTCAAAAGCAGCAATCAGGTTTTGAACTGAATTGAAATTTAAATTGAAGTTGCCCTTTAAAAAGAAATGAGTATATTGTGCTTTGAATCCTCCAATGGGTTTTTATTTAAGAGACAAATTAAATGTATTATTAGAGAGACAGTTACCAAATAGATTTAAATAGTTATAGAAACAGGAAATCACCAATGAAAACTTTACTCCTTTTGAAATGTTTTTCAAGTGAGTCATGGTCAAAGAGTTTACCAGGTACTGGTTGGAACATGATCCCTGAAATATGGATTGCAGGTTAGTTGTCCAGGCTCTTCCTGAGCATCTAGCACAATGACTCAAGTTGTCTACACATACTGTTGTGCATCTTAATTTGACTTAAAATCTTGCCCACTCCTGACTTTCAATGTGTTTCTTTTCTAAGTGTGGCATGGCCACAGGCTGCTGTATTTCCTGTCATTGGCTTATCTCCCCCATGTTATTTATTTACATTCTGTTTCTTATGCCACCAGCAGGAACTATAAATATAAGATTTTTTTTTGAGTCAGGAAATCTGGTGAGCAGATTGATATTTTTTAAAAACCATCAGACTGAGGATAGGAGTCTAACACCCTCTTCCCACCAGTTTTAAATAATTCATTTCTATGACGTTAAAGGTACCACTTCAGATGTGCTCTAACTAGAATGAGATTTGACCTTCAAATATCCTCTTTCTCTTCTGCATTGTATTTTTTTTTCTCTGAAAATATTATGGTCTTAAATTAAGGTGACCTTAAGTTAAATATAAAATGATTTTAAACTAATGATAACTAAGGTGCTAAACCTTTTTTCAGCATTTCCTAACCTTGCTAAAGGATGCTATCAATAGAGTCAGCTTTGTCGAATGCTTGGAGGGGAGCAGTGGTGGGATTATATCACAAACATAAGACCCTCCAGTTTTACCATCACCTTGATAAGGGTTGGAATAGAATCAGGCCATAATTATGAAAATGAATTAATTCTTTCAATTCAAATCTTGTAAGGAGGTACTTCCAATTTTACCAACATTTTGTCTTGACAATAAGTCCTCCCATCCTATTTCTTTGCATATCTCCAGAGGATATGAGAGTAGAATTGATAAAGAGAAATCAAAATGTGCTTTACCTTACAGGGTGTCTTGGTATTACCTGATTAATTCCTATAGCATATTCCATCCCTGAAATAGTAATTTTTTTTTAATGGAGGGAAGAGTATACCTGAGCAATGGGATAGTACAGTGAAAGTATAGCACATCATATATCTGCATGAAAAATTGCAAACATAGTAAAAATATGAAGCCTTAAATTAAAAATATCTAATTAAATGTTTCATTTTATCCAATATCTTCCAGAGCAGAGTGCATTGTATTAATCACAGAGCAACTTTTTTTTTCAATGACCCTAGAAATAGCAAGACTTTAAGACTAAGCAAAGCACAAAGCACATTAGCAGTTAATGTGCTGACTTTGTACAGAGAAGGACATAAGGGAATAGAATGTCTGCTTAAATAGAATCCTGTATGACTGTGTTTTGGTGACTAACTAAGCTCAACTGTATTTTGGAGGTGGTAATTGCTACTTCATAAATATTGACACTGAAGTAACAGATCGGCACCAAATTCTAGTAACTGCAGCTTTAATCTGACTATCTATGTAGAGTGCATAAGGATTAAATAAGAGGTCTGCACTCTTGATACAAGGCCCTTTATAAATATGACTGCTATTTGTTCTGTTTCACATGCACACTGAAAATAGACTGCTAGGCAGCTCCTTATGTGCAGTTTGTGTCACAATATTCATTGCAAACACTGGATTTTTCTCACAGGATTTCACAGGTTTCCACATATATTATTATACCTTCTTTTCTTTTAATTATTTTCCTGCCTATGGGGAGTAGATTTGCCATGAAGGACAATAATTACACCTGTCACATTATTCCTCAGGGAAGAAGATAGTAATAAGAGCCCATTTTCCAGTCCTAGATATTCAGCTTGGTTTCTGGGTGGTATTGTTCATAATGTTTGTTTAAAAGTAAATCTGTGAGATTTTTGATGGTTCCATTTAGAAAACAGAGTACTTGGGTTTAAAAATGAACAAGGTATAGTTGCGGCTTACGTGAGCCTTATGCAAGTATTGTCAGGCCGATCATTATTATAATTTCCTTCAAATGTGCTTTCTCAACACCATGAATGTATTTACTATGATTCATAACAATTGATCCCTATTTTCTCTTTATCCAATCAGCAAATAAATAACACTCAGCCATGGCATTGTGAAATGATGAGAAAAGTCAAATCTCCTAAATCTAAATTGATACAACTCCAGTCTAATTGCAAACTTTCTAAATCTATTGCACTGTTTGCTTAACGTGGGATTCTTTACTCTAGCTGGGGACTCCTGGAGCCCCATTCATTGATTTGCTCGTTCATTGATCTTTGTAGTTCGGTTCATTTAGATAGTTATCCAATCATAAGTTGTGAACCAACCCCCTCTACATACCCTCTCCTTAATAGAAGATGGAGGGAGGGAAGGAGGGAAATAGGGAGAGGGGGAGGGGAAGGAAGGAAGCAAGGAAGAAGGAAGGAAGGAAGGAAGGAAGGAAGGAAGGAAGGAAGGAAGGAAGGAAGGAAGGAAGGAAGGAAGGAAGGAAGGAAGGAAGGAAGGAAGGAAGGAAGGAAGGAGAGTAAAAGCGAAAAAAGGTAACTACTCAGAAAATTAGAAACCTAGCACATTACTCTCGAAAGGGTTGTATGTTGTCCCCAGGGTTGTATGTTGTCCCCAGGGATGATTGGTCATGTAGTATGATGGCTGATTCCATTAAATTTAGACAGAGCCCATTTTAAGTATTGTCACATACCTGTCCCATTTGTGTGCCAAGAATTTTCAAAATAAGAGCAAGACTCACAGGGTAAGTAAAAGGGTTTACAGGTGGCCCAGTCAGCTGTCAGTCTCTGTGCCTTCCATCTTCTGATCTTTACTTGGGAATAACTGTTAGAAGAATAGTTCTCTTTAAAGTGTAGTATAGCCTGTAAATATCAAATGCTTTTCCAGTCATTTTGAAAAATAAAGTTTTCCTTCTCCTAGCATATCAAAAGCAACTAATAGATAGCAATTGAAAAAAGACATGTCACAAGGCCCAAGTGGTTTCCTGCACTTTTTAACCAAATATTCATAGCAATGAAAATGTTTTCAGTGTCATCCCTACCAGACATAGGGGCATAGACCTCTGTAAGATTGGCCTCACTCTAGATAGTATGGGGGTTTCTCAGACCACCCTCACTTCTGACCAGCTGGTATAAATTGAGAGTTTCCCATGACTTTTCTTAGGTTTGAGCATTGACTAAAAGGACTCACAGAACTCAGAAAAGTGCTTTATTACAATTACAGTTTTATTATAACCAAAGAATACAATTCAGAACCAGCCAAAGAGAGAGATGCATAGGGTGAGACCTTAGGTGGTTCCAACTTCTGTAGTTCTCAAGGACACGTTTCCTTTCTGGCACTGTGATGTGTAGCAATATGCAAAGTATTGCCAAGTAGGGAAGTTGCTCCCCAAGTCCCAGCGTCCAGAATTTTTATTAGGGTTTCATTAGATAGGTGTGAATGAACTTAATTTCCAGCCCACTTCTCTTCTCAAAGGGAAGCCTGATATCACGTGACTAAAGGCACACAATCACATATTTGGTCTTTTCAGTATGAACACCCCACCTGGTTCCAATATCATCTGATTAGTATAAACTAGCAGTCATGTTCTAAAAGGCCCACCATGAATAAAAAATACCCCAGTCACTAGAGAGATACCAAGGGCTTAGAGGTTACCTCCTAGAAACTGCAGACAAAGGCCAGCCAAATTTTTTATTATGTAATATCCATTTATTTATTCATAAATCATAAGCACATACCACTGTATGAATCTATAATGCGTATTGTAACATACACGCAGAAAGCTAGATGGAAGGATGGATTAAATTTAAATAGAGATTCTAATATTGTTTTCCATCTGCCCTGTGGAAGATTACTTTGTAGAAAACTGCCCTAAATAACCCACCAAGGAGCCCTGACAAAAGCGGTGCCCAACAGCTGCAGTGACACCGGTCCTTCTCCCCCCTTCTTTTTTGCATCTCATTTCCCCTTGGCATTCTTTCCCCCCTTACCCCTGTTGGTCCCCAAAATTTGCTGTTCAAATTGTTCTACTGCCACTAATGTGAAATAAGTTATAAGGCCAGTACAACAGGATCGTGCTGAAGTGTCCTTCATCAAAATACCCACACAGTCTTACTTTTATGAGTAAATAGTAGAATAATAAGAATATTGCCTCTTTTTCTATCCCTCACTCCATCTCTGGTCAAACCCCTTCCTCAAGCTCATGCCTTCTCTGAATCCCACTGGATTTAATCGTAAACATGACCTTTTTGATAGATTTGTTACCTGGCACTTAAGAAGTTAAGTACAGTAAAAACTAGCTGTGTCCTCCCCCCAAGCCAGCACTTCCTAATTGCATTATCAAATATTTAAGTAATGTTAAAGCATGGATGCTCTGGTACAATTGAAATTATTTCTTTATCTTTCTGTTTTTGATAAACTGTGAACTTTAAATATGTATATTAATATGATAATTTATGTAAATCACTGCCACCATGATTTATATTCTGGAAATGAATCCTCTCTGAATTACTAGAGCATAGAATCTTATATCCCATGACCTGATAGTATGTATTGAAAAGTACTGAAGATGACTTAATTTATGTAGCTGGGTAGAACGGTTTATTTTAGGAGAATTTTCCTTATACTAGGAGGAAAAATTGACTTTTAAAAAAAATCCCATTAATTTAAAACCAAGAAAGATACAGATGTAGGTAGTTATGTGGGGGAGGGGTGAATGAGAAAGGTTTTGAAAAGGGAACAGGATTATTGGTTAAAGCTGGGGGAGGTAAACCCAGAGGTTTTGCAAACCCTCAGTTGAAGTCCCTTGCCTCAAAGTTAGATAAACCCAGCAAACCAAAATACTGTATGACCTTGGAAATTCCACAGCACTTAATCTTTTTCAGCCTTACTTGACTACATTTTTTTTAAATAATAAATTTTATTTTTATATTCCCCATACAATTGCAGCCCCCCCATTCTGACCCCAATCCCTCCCCTCCTGCCCCCCTCCCCCCAAAGACTATCTCTGGTTCATAATTTTTTGTTGATTTTGATTTTCACTTTCTTATAGTTATTCATTTTCCTGGTCCCTTATTTAAATTTTCTAGATTCCTGCTATGAGTGAGACCATCCGGTATTTTTCTTTTTCTTTCTGGCTTATTTCGCTGAGCATGATCCCTTCCAGTGCCATCCATGTTGCTGCAAATTGCATGTGTTTATCTTTTTTGAATGCTGAGTAATATTCCATGTTGTATATGTACCACATCTTCTTGATCCAGTCATCTGTTTTTGGGCATTTGGGCTGTTTCCAAAGCTTAGCTATTGTAAACAGTGCTGCTATAAGCATAGGGGTGCAGGTGCTCTTTGGAATTGATGTTTCTGTGTCCTTTGGGTAAATACCTAGGAGTGGAATTGCTGGATCATATGGAAGCTCTATGTTTAGTAGGTCCAGAAATCTCCACACAGCTCTCCATAGTGGTTGGACAAGTTTGCACTCCCACCAACAGTGCAGAAAGAGTTCCTTTTTCTCTACATCCTCGCCAAAATTTGTTGTTGCTAGTTTTTTTAATATGTGCCATTCTCACTGGTGTAAGATGGTATCTCATGGTAGTTTTGATTTGCATTTCCCTGATGACAAGTGACGTTGAACATTTTTTCATATGCCTGTTGGCCATTTGCATTTCCTCTTCAGAGAAGTTTTTTTTTTAGCTCTTCCAACCATTTTTTGACTGGATTATTTTCTTTATTGTTGTTGAGTCTCATCAGCTCTTTGCAGATTTTTGTGATCAGTCCTTTATCATTAGTGTTGTGTGCAAAAATGTTCTCCCAGTTGGTGGGGTTTCTCTATGTTTTTTGTTATTGTCTCTTTTGCTGTGCAGAAGCTCTTTAATTTGATGTAGTCCCAGCTGTTTATCTTTGCCTTCACTATCACTGCTTTGGGTGATGTGTCTGTAAAGATGTCTTTGATGTGAATATCACGTAGTGTTTCGCCTATATTTCCTTCTATGCATTTTATGGTTTCAGGTCTTATGTCTAGTTCTTTAATCCATTTTGAGTTGATTTTTGTATATGGTGTGAGGTAGTGGTCAAGCTTCATTCTTTTGCATGTAGCGATCCAGTTTTCCTAGCACCATTTATTGAACAAACTTTCTTTGCTCCAATGCATAGTCTTTGCTCCTTTGTCAAAGATTAGTTGACCATAAATCTGTGGGTTTATTTCTGGATTTTCTATTCGATTCCATTGGTCTGTATGTCTGTTCTTGTTCCAATACCATGCAGTTTTGATGATTATGGCTTTGTAGTATAGTTTGAAGTCTGGGAGTGTGATGCCTCCATTCCCTTCTTTTTTTTTTTTTTTCAGGAGAGCTTTGGCTGTTCGGGGTTTTTTGTGATTCCATATGATTTTCATCAATAGTTGTTCTATTTCTTTGAAGAATGACATTGATATTTTGATTGGAATAGCATTGAATCTGTATATTGCTTTTGGTAGGATGGCCATTTTAATAATGTATCCATAAGATAATTCACCACGACCAAGTAGGATTCATTCCAGGGATACAAGGATGGTTTAACATCTGAAAATCAATCAACGTTATCCAACACATCAACAAAAAGAAATATAAAAACCATATGATAATATCAATAGATGCTGAGAAAGCTTTTGACAAAGTGCAACACCCATTCATGATAAAAGCCCTTGAAATTCTTGGGATACAAGAAACATACCTCAACATCATAAAGGCCATATATGACAAGCCAACAGCCAGTATCATTCTCAATGGTGAAAAGCTGAAAGCATTTCCATTAAGATCTGGAACAAGACAAGGATGTCCACTCTCACCACTGTTTTTCAATATAATACTGGAATTCCTAGCCAGAGCAATAAGACAAGAGAAAAACATACAAGGAATCCAAATAGGAAAAGAAGAATCAAACTATCACTATTTGCAGATGACATGATAATATACATAGAGAACCCCAAAAACTCCACAGAAAAACTAATTCAACTCATCAGTCAGTTCAGTAAAATGGCAGGATACAAAATCAACACGCAAAAGTCAGTAGCCTTCCTATACACAAACAATAAATCTGAAGAAGAAGAAATAAAAAAAATCCCTTTTATTATCGAAACAAAAAAATAAAATATTTGGGAATAAATCTAACAAAAGAGGTAAAGGACCTATACAAAGAAAACTATAAGACACTGTTAAAAGAAATAGAAGAAGACACAAAGAAATGGAAAGACATCCCCTGCTCATGGATTGGAAGAATAAACTTGACTACATTTTAAATAGGAAATGATCTTAACTTACATGATGGTTGTGAGGTATAGAGGAGGAAATCTAATGTACCTGGAATACGGTTAGAGCTAATGGACTTTATCTTGCCTTTACGTCAATGTCAGACTAGTTTCCTATCCAAGTTACACATTAGAATTTTCTAGACATCTCAAGGCATATTGTCCTTTGTACCAATTCAATCAGAATTTCTGCTGTTCATATCACATGGTTTAAAAAAAAAAAATCTCCTCAGGTAATTGTAATGTGAGGTGGCACTGAAAGATGACATCTTTTCCCAAGGAAATTTTTTAGCCTCATATTATTGAAATTGGACTCTCATGTGTTAGTAACAACATTCTGGGGAAATAAATGAATATTTTATATATCTCATTGTAAGGTCAGGAAGACCACAGTGCAGGTTTCCTATGATCCAGCAGACTGGGTAAAGGAGGAGTCAGAGTCCTAGGTGGCTTTTTGCAGGTCTTTTATTGGGATTTACCCGGTACACAGCAGGCAGGGGTGCTGGGGGGCCGGGAGGCTGGCAGGCCTCCCAGCCCCCACCAAATCCTCACTCTATCTGGGCTCTCTGGCGTTCGTTCTGCTGCTTCTCGGCTTCTCTTTCGGCTTCTGCTGGCTTCCCCATGACGCCGCCCTTAAAAGCCGAGTCTCAGCCCAGGTGTACCCACCTATGTATGCCCACACCCTACTCCAGGTGCCCGCCATCAGGCATGCATTAAGGACCACAGGGTTCCGTCATCTATCCTGATGGCAGGAGGGCAGAAAAGCCTGAAACCTTTTACCTTACCCTACACTCTACACTCATATATACAATATATGATATATAATGTATTATATAATACATATATATAATATAGCCTCTTAACCTTTTGTATATTTAAAGTTTGCCAAAGTATTTTTTATACCCCTACCTCTACAACAAATCCATTAAAACTGACAACTCTATCACATATATTGTCACTTTGGATTAGTTCTTAATGCACTGTTTGCCAGTTTCTTTTCCCAAAACTCTGTGATGCACATAAAGACATAGAGCAGAGTCAAAGTATGGATTGGTGTAAAGGGCAGGACTGGACCCGTGCAGGTTTTCTGATCCCATGCAGACCAGGTAAAGGAGGAGTCAGAGTCCTCAGTGGTTTTTGCAGGTTTTTTATTGGGGTTCACCAGGCACATGGCAGGCAGGGTTGCTGGGGGGTTGGGGGGCTGGCAGTCCTCCCAGCCCCCAGCAAATCTTCATTCTATCTGGGCTCTCTGGCGTTCTCTGCTTCTGCTTCTGCTTTGGGCTTCTTCTCTTTCGGCTTCTGCTGCTACTGGCGTCCCCGTGACGCCGCCCTTAAAAAGCACAGTCTTAGCACAGGTGTAACCACTTCAGGTACCCGCCATCAGGCATGCATTCAGGATCACAGGATTCCCTCATCTATCCTGATGGTGGGAGGGCAGAAAAGCCTGATACCTTTTACCTTACCCTACAATTGGGAATTCCAATCAAGTGTTTGGAGCAGCAGCATTCAGATCACAAGCCCGTCATGTTTGCAAGGACAGAACCGGCAGCAGGACTTGCCTTTCTAAGGCAGGAGGTTGTACTAGAGTTCCTCCTAGCCTGAGATACTTATAGTTGAACCCACGGTTAAATTGAATAGTTTCCTCTAGATGGAGTAAAGCGATGCAATGACAGGTAGTAAGTTTTCCTGTTGAAGATTTGTCATGAGCGCTGCCTCTGCCAAAGTCCCCAGGCCCCATTGCTAGCCTTATTTTTTTTTAAATTTATTTATTTATGCATACAAGAGCTGGGGTACAGGACAGAGGTGTGGGGAAGAGGATTCACCAGAGACAGTGGGAAACAGAACAGGCAGATTGACCAAAGTACAATGCTGAGGGGAGCAGCAGGCAAGTCAGGAGAGGTCTGCTGCGCCATGTGGGTTGCTCCCTGGCTGGCCAGGGATCGAACTCGTGCTGCAGGGCTGCAGACAGCTTCTTAGGCTGCGTCTTAACCCCTTGCGCCACCAGGGAGACTCCATTGCTAGCCTTATTGATGGAAGTAACGAAAGAAGGATTGATATGGAAAAAACTTATGTAGGTCTGGGGTACATACAGCAACAAACATGCAGTGGTTACATGGTCTACCTGCTGTGCATGGCATCTCCAGCTAACTCAGTGTAGACCAGATTTTTGTGAGCAGTAGCACCACCTGGAAGCTCATTTGAAATGAGACAACAGATGCATATTGTCCTTCCTGTGTGCCCCTTGTTCTCTGTGATGATGTGACTCCACAGAAGAGAGGCAAGGTCGGATTATAAACTTTGTCTGAATTGGCAGAATAGGGTGATTGTCCTGTTTGTCAGTAACCACTCACTGTAATTTCTTTAACTTGAATGTGAAATCAATAATATGCTGAAAATAGCATATGAAATTCAGTTCAATCAACAAGGGTTGTGAGGTTTTTTTGTTTGTTTGCAACTGGAGGATTTTTGCATAGCAATTTCTACAAAAGATGCCAACATGAATCATATCCTACTTTGCCAAAATTCATTCTTTCAAAGGAAAAAGATATGTGTTGCTCTGATACACTATTGCAGAACCAACCTTTGTCTTTTTAGCCAATCTCTCCGTCTTTCTCTTCCCTCCATCCTTTCCATGTGGCAAGTGATTTGCCTCCTGCCACCTTCTGATTTACAAAGCCAGCCACAACAGGCCACCAGCTATGTCTCAAATGCACAAAGCTCTCGCTGCTCTTATTGTTCCATCATATTGAGGGCTTCCGTCCTTACAGCAGACCTCTGGGGGCCTCCTTTTCTGCTAAAACTCACCTCAAATAGTGTGGGCACTGGTTAGGCCAGCCATGAGGCAGGTTTTCACTAAATGTTTGTTCTCTTCCCTTACTCCTGATAGAGTGTCAGGATCAGTTGCTTCTCTAAGCACCTCCTGTACTGTCCCTCATGTATCTCATAAGTTCATGTTTTTATTTATGTGTTGTATTTTCCTGCTTACCTATTAATTTCCTCTATTATGCTATAAGGTTCTTGACAATGGACTATAAATTAAATATATTCCCATATAACCCAAGGAGCCCTCAGAGAGCCTAATTCTTAGCAGGCAATCAATAAGCAATTGATTAGTAGAAGCAACTTTACCCCATGTAACTTCCCCTTTGACAGGGTTTTCTTCTTATCTAAACTTCTATTAGCTAATTTTTTTTGAATAATCAGCACTAATCAGATTAAAACAATTTATCCCAGGAACTAGTCATATTAAAACAATTCACAGAAAGTATAAGTTGGTAATTGATTTGCTTGGACAGCTGGCCATATTTGCACTTTAGGAGAGTTTTGCATTCCAAACTGATCTCCTATTTTTAAAAGATTTATGGCAAATATAAATAGGAGTTCTTTTTGTTCCTTGCTGAGGTTAGCAAAACAAACAAGCCAAAACCAACTTCTCATTCTAAGCAAACAGCATCCTCCCTGTAACTATATCAAAGAATGAACACAGGGAGCCAACATCATTCTGTGGTGATGTCAAACCACCCACCCTCTCTTATGACCTTTGCAAGGAACTTCTTTATGTGGAACTTAAGAAAAACAAAGACATCACAAAGGGAAAGAAAGATGGCTTAAATGCTGGCTATTTTAACTAGGGATCAGGAAGCAGCTAACTTCCTGATATAGAGTATTACTGTATATATGCACACACACGTATCCATCCTTATGATGTTTCAAGAGAACTGCATGTGGTAGCTGAGCTTGAAATTAAGGACTTTGATTTATGACTTCTCATTAGCAGCCACTATACATCAACATGATCCAGTACCATCTTGCATAACAATCAGCTCATCCATAAAGTACATGTTTGACAGCTAGAATAAAAAGCAATATTTTGTTCATGCTACTTCTGCATCTATAGAGGGAATTCACACAATTTTTTCTGAAATCGAGAATCTCCTATATATCTTCCTGAAATAGGGTGTCTCCCAAAGTTAGTTTGTATATCAAATATATTCACAGATTCTGAAAATTATCCTACGACTCTAACACTCCGCAAGTATAAATGATATTTATTATTTCAATAATTGCCATTCCTGTATTTATGTCATTGATTCCAGTTTCTAGACCTGAGAACTGTTTGATTGTTTCCTTGAGCTTGATAGTTAATTCATCCATCAGGAGACACATACAGAAGGTCACAAGAGAACAGTAGAACTAAAACAGATTCAGTGGACTGTAACATTCTTAATTATTCTGACAGAAGCTTCAAATTCTCTGCTCTCAGGAATTAACTCATGCTATGAGTAGATACCACTCTCATTGATATAGCAACTACAACAAAACCTTCTTTACTTATTTTATGTCTTTTCTGACCAAATGTATCTTTCATGATATTTCTAGGTAATAATTAACATGAATAATAACATTTGAAGGATCCTTATTAAAACTTTTAGTAGGGTTGAAGGATGTAGCAAATAAAAGTATTCACCATCCAATTAGATTTGAAATTTAGATAAATAACGACTACATTTCTAGTATAAGTATTCCCATGCTATATTTGGGATGTAGTCATACTAAGAGATTATATAGTATTCATCTAACATGCAAGCTTGACAGAATATCCTGTATTTTATTTGGTAACCCTACTTTTTGGACAGGCATAGACAGCCTGAAAACTTTTTATATTGCTCACACCCTAGTATTTTTCTATTAAACTTCCCTCTTACTGTTTTTCCTGCCTCTTCCATTTTTCTGGAATTTACAGCTGGTAACCAAATGCATTCTATTACTTACTCGAAATATTTATTACTTATGGAAAAATACATATAAGCTTCCAAAGGGTGGGGTGTGCAATTTTCACAAAGAAAACAGCATAGCGTGAGTTCACTGGTAACCATCCCGTGGCACCAAACCAACTCTGTGTGTGTGTGTCTGTGATCTTTTTGTTTAAATATCCTTCTTGTTCATCAGTAGAATTATAAAATTCTTAAGTTTGAGACAACAAAGTAATACTCTATAAGTCACAATATTCAACACTAAAGTTATTTTCTTTGAAAATATATATTTTAAATAACAGCAAATACTATAATCAAGACCTTTAAAAAAAAAATAGAAGTCTTAGGGCCTCCCCTGGTGGCACAGGCGGTTGAGTGCCGCACTGTGAAGCTGTCCACAGCCTCTGCAGCTCGCGTTCGATCCCAGCTGGCCAGTGAGAATCCTACATGGCGCGCCAGACCGCTCCTGTCTCACCCGCTGCTCCCCTCAGCAGTGTATTTTGTCAGTCTGCCTGTTCTGTTCCCTGCTCTGGCTCTGGTGAATCCTCTCCCTCTCCCATGCATCTGGCCTGTACCCGGTTCTTGTATAAATAAATAAATACATCTTAAAAAAAAAAGTCTTAGAGCTTAAATGGCTCCAAATGAGATTTATATTGCTTACATCCAGCTCTCATCCTAAATAAATAAACCCTTAAATCCTTTCAGACACTTAAATAATATATATAGAGTCATCTTTGAAGAACAGCAGGGAACCTGCACTGTTACTTCATGTGGCCATAATGATGACTGCACTTGAGTGAAGGACAGGATGGAGCAATGATTACAAAATGCATACTAGGAAGAACTTTCCTGCACCTTTCCTACCACAAACTTTTTAATATAGTGGAGATCAGAAAATTCCTTAAAGTTACATAGGCTATTCCACTTTATTCAGAAAAATATCAGGGGAAAAGGATCTATCCATCCCAAAAGAATGCTGGGAAACACTAAAAACAAGAAAGATAACTCTTTTAAGCATTAAAATTTGCCTATTTTATCATGTGTTTATCCTTGATATTATAATCACCTGCTTTTGTGTCTTTCTGTCCCCTAGATTGAGAAATCCCATGAGATGGTAAGAGCCCTGCTTCATTTATCAAAGTGTTGCTATTGTTTAGTATAGTCTATGTCTCACAGTGTGTGCAGCAAGTATTTCAGAGTCTGGGAAACATTGCTATACAGTGGAATGCAATTGAGGGGGAGAGTTGAGTAAAACTACTCAATTTTCTAATTTTGAGACAAACCATACCTCTAACTGTTGGCTTACTTGTAGCCCCAAACTTGTATTTTTCAAAGATCTATAAGTTGTGTGTGTGTGCGCGCGTGCGTGAGTGCGCGCATGCTTATCCATTTAACCCATTTGGGAAGAATTTTTTTTTTAAAGATTTATTTATTTTTTATACAAGAACCAGGGTACAGGCCAGATGCACGGGATGGTGAGAGGATTCACCAGAGACAGAGAGGGGAACAGAACAGGCAGACTGACGAAATACACTGCTGAGGGGAGCAGCGGGCGAGATAGGAAAGGTCTGCTGAGCCACGTGGGATTCTCACAGGCCAGTCGGGATCAAACCCGCACTGCAGAGGCTGCAGACAGCTTCACAGTTCAGCACTCAACTGCCTGTGCCACCAGGGAGGCCCTTAGGAAGGATATTAAAGCAAGTGTAGGAAATATTTATCAAGTAAAGATGACAGCACTCCATCACAAGTAAGCTCCCTCTTCTATAGCATAGTTCCTGGAAAGTACTTGAAGTGAGGGCTCACATTCACCAGCTTGCCAGCCTCTCTTGCACTGAGTGGACCATGCAATGAGTTTTCAGCAAGAGATCACTAGCTAAAGTAATATATGCCACTATATTTGCTTTGCATTCACTTTTTCATCTTTTAATGGGCTTGATGCAGAATCTTGGTGGTCATAGGGTAAAGATGATAGAAACAGAAATGCAAGGAACTCGAGTTTCTAGAAAGAGTGTTTCCCTCCACCCCCTCAATCAGGAACACTCATTTTGGACATTATGTATACAAGGAATAAACTTTTATCATGTTTGAGCTTATATGCTCCACAAAATAGCCTCACTCCTAACTAATATAATTTAGAGCTAGGATTTTATTTCATGCCTATTCACTTTTCTCCTATTCTGTCCTCCTTAAAAACACTTGTTTATAGGGTATATATTTTTATAGCTTGCCCTTCCCCATTTTTCCTACACAGTGTTTGGGAAAGTCCCAGTACTGAGGAATCATGATTCTCAAAAACTTCCAAAGTGACTGGTTCTGTATGAATTTTCATTTCTCTTAACCAATATTTATCTAGTGCCCCTTATGTAGAGCATGACCTTAGTGATAAAAAGATAACTAACTGATGTGTTTTCAAAAGAAATAGGCAGACAAAGGATAACTTACAAGGGAATGGAATGGAAACTGTTAGCAAATACACAGGAGTCTGGAAGCAAGTAGAGCATGTTGTCTCATTTGGAGTAGATGAAGGACTCACAGAGAGTGCCGCTGAGTTAGGTCTTAGAAGATGATTAGAAGTCTATCTAAGGAGCCCCTGTTTATATCTCTTAACCACTTGTAGAATACAGTATGCTGCTTTTTATAAAGCTATATTTATTTGTAATATTAATCATTCTTCAGAAACAACTATCCATTATTTTTCTTTTATACTTTTGCTGAATAAAGTTTTTAGCTATTAACTTTACCATTAATAATTTATTCTTTTGCTTCAATCACCATGATCTCATCCATATTTTTGAAGTGTTTTTCTTTTTAAATCAAATTCTTTAGTCCATCTGTAATTCATGGTTGTGCATGATAGCAAGTAAATTATTCCCTACAAATATGTTTAATCTACATTTTAACCACTATTTATTTGTCCATTATTTTATTTCACACAGTACTATAATATATTAGACTCCAGGCCTTGGCTCTGTTTCAAGGATCTCTGTTCCAAGGATCGTATTCTAGCCTTTTATTTATTTTTAACCTGTATCATACAATTCTCACACCTGGTGCTTTATAATACTTCTTCGTAGGGCAGGCTCCTCAATGTTAGTCTTTCCTCTCACTCATCTCAGTTGAATTCAGTGTGACTCTGGCAAGGGACCAATTTCCAAAGACCAGATGTTTAGAAACTGATAAGATGAATGGGAAGAAATAAAGAGGTTTAGAGGAGGAAAAAAGGAATTAGTAAACTATATAATTGGTGCTTCTTACTCCATGCTTTTGTGAGTACTTCAAGGAGATCTCTTGATCTTTGTAAGTCTATTTAAGACCTTGGGAAATAGATGTATGATATATATATATATTGCATAGAATCATCACTTGGCCTTGGTTCATTTCTTTACATGTCAGCAACTCTATTCAAGGATCAGCTTGAGAAAGAATACTTGCATTCAGCAACTCTTTGTAATAGATATAGAAACTCCAAGACTTATTTATTAGAAAACATTGAAACTTAGTTTAAAAAAAAAAAAACTTTGAAAAAGAAAAAATTAGGTCTTTGACACTTGAAAGCAATTAAATCACCGTACGATTCACTCTGGGCTCTTTTAATATATATAGAAATTATTTCCTTAGTAGAGTCTACCTAGTCAGCAGAACTTTCACATTTTACCATTTGTAAGCTCATTGTAACTGATACCTTCACTTTAAAACCAAGATTTAAAACTGGGTTAGATTTGAAAAGCATGTATTTTTATAAAAATTAAAATGTGTGATGTCATACATAGTTCTTGTTCATTACTCGGTTTCTGGGTCTGCTTGGGGGGTATCTGTTTTGTTCACAGTCATATAGCTCCAGAACCAGAGTGATCCTGGATGGCACATAGTAGGCACTCAGTAAATGTTTGTCAAATAAGTGGTGTCAGACATAAGGCACAGCCAGCAAACTTATTCATAGATGTTAATCAGGAAGGCTGAGAGGTGATCTGGAAGCAGAGCAGATGAGAGATTGACTAAAGCAAGAGGCTAGGACGACACCAAGAATAGTGGTATGGACAAGATTGAAAGTAGACATCCTAACTTTCATTAAATTGTGCACCTTTTATTATATTGACTACCTGACCTTGTATTTATGCAATCAATTATTTGTTTTCCAATGCTTAATTAAGGCTGCTTTTTCAGTATTTTTAAATAAAGCTGTGGATTAATTGTATAAATGTAGGTCAGAAGTATAATTGTTGATTTTCCTTAATTTTAAGCCTCTCAAACGTTGCCTTTGCAGCTAATCATCAAAATAAAATAGCAGAGTTAAGCACAATAAAGTGTAAAATAGATATGGAAATCAGCTTTCAGATTCAGTATGATTACTTTGATTACTTTCTGACTCAGCAAGATGGTAAATGTATTTAGAACTCTAAACTTTTTAAAGTGCAAATAAAATTGTTTCAGAGATGCAAGAAAATAATACTTTTAAAATTCAAACTATGGCACATAAGGAAATTCAAGATAACTATATACTCACATCTCCAACCTACTTTCAATTCCTGAATTCTGTAAACATACAGCAACAGTCAGATAGCAGAACTTTCACATTTTACCATGCCAAGTAAGTAGCATATCCTACCAGGAGAAACAGCAGGTCAGATTACAGTATACCGCTGCTATAACTTAATAATAAAACTGCAATTCACTATTGAGAAAAGCCAAGATATCAGCTCCTGGTGATCTATAGGGGATTTAGGAACTCAGTTAACCATGAAAACTTCGAACAGGTCTGTGTCCCAAAGCAATATCCTTGAAAGCATTGTCTCAGGCTTGTATTAAAGTAGACTAGGTCACACAGTACAGAAAACTCAATGAATCAACTGCAGGAAAAAAGGTGTGTGCAAACAAAAAGACATGTATTCTATGATGAACATTTGCATATATTCATCATAAATTTTTACTCTTTAAGATTTTGTGATCTATTCCCAGTGATTCCAGTTGATGAGAATTCTCAATAGGTATCCCTTTTGCTTGATTCTAAGTAGAACTCTGATTGCTGATGAATGTTCTCTAGCTATTTAAGTGAAGCGCCAACAAGAGAGAGATGTTAGAGCTTTGGAGGTAAGAATAGAGCTCTGAAATGCCTATACTCTACTTTGCCAATTTTTATTACTTTTCAACTGCTACCTAAAACCTAAAATGCAGATTTATTCATAAGTTTAAAATATAGTGTGTTATTTGAATAATGTAATCATATGCCAGATTGGAAAAGAATACATTATGGAAATTTACTCAATGTGAAAATAGTGTAAGGAATTAGACTATTTGGGATGAGATTAGACCTTTGGGATGAGAAAGCCATCTTCTCAGGATCCAAGACAGATCAGTTGTGACCTGAACCTTAAATAGTGAAAAGTGATCATTTTTTAAGAAGCCGGAAGGTATGTTCCTTTTAGAAAAATGGCTAATGGAATGTTTTGAGCATACTTAAATTTCCTCCAAGTTTCATAAATATTCATTAAACCAATTAGTTATTTGAAGCTTGATGTTTTGCTGCTGAACAAAAATAATTATCTGTTAAGGTGGGTGTCCTATCTTGAGCTTGCATTTATTTTGAAATGTGCTAAGGAAACTAGTGGGGATTATCAGTTTGATCTTTCTCTGTGCAGCGGCATCTTTTAACTGAATCGTATAATTAACATTCTCTGACCCCAAAGAAACAAGATTGGTTTTTAAAAGGACAGAGATATTATGCATCTTATTCTGGTTTCTAAATCATAGTTCTTATGAAGCAACAATTTCTTAAGTCATTTTCAAGAATTTTCCAGTAAATTCCTATCCACTTATAAATAAATAAATCCTTCACTATTCAGAGTCCTGTTTTCCACAAACCTCCAGGTTCACTAACGTTCTTCAGAGCCAGAGTTATCCTACATCACAAACTACACCCCTCCCCTTCAGTCTTTTAAGCCAAAATGAAATTTCTAGGCATCTGGAATATCAGCATGATGGAGGGCTGAGGCTGACCAGAGAGGGCCTGTAGTTCAGCCCTCTGCTGCCCAGGAAGAGAAGGGGACAGCTGGGATGGAAGGCGAGCCTTTGCTGACTGCCCCTGTGCAGAAAATGCACAAAAGCCAGAAGCCTGGGAGAGGTGACAAGAGACAAGTATCGAAGGACTAGAACAAAGGGAGACAGAAAAGCGGCAATTCTACAGCACTGGTAGTGTCAGGGACGATGAAATGGAGGCCCAGTGGCTAACAGATAGCTCTTAAGGCAGGACTAGAGAGAGAGGACAGGTCCCTCTGCTGGCTGTTGCTCCTCTTGACTTGCCACCTCTCCGAACTGGAGCCTTTCGATATTTCCGCATGAAGGTTTTATTTTGTTGTTGTTGAGGAGAGCGGAAGAATAATTGCTTGTCTATAGTAATGCTCCATGATTTGTCAGAGGTTGGATTTCAGCTTGTGTGCAAGGGAAAGAAAGGGTTGGAGGTTGGAAGAGGTGGTGGGTAGAGGTGGGTTAAGTACATTCCTCAACTTGAGAGAGGAGAGAAATGTATAAGACATTTAGGGAAGCTTTCTGTTATCAAAAATTTAATTCTGGGGCCTCCCTGGTGGCGCAGCGGTTGAGCGCTGGGTTGCGAAGCTGCCCGCGGCCTCTGCGGCGCCGGTTCGATCCCCGGCTGCTCCCCGGCCACCGGAGGAGGGTCCCACATGGCGCGCAGACCTCTCCTGCCGCCCGCTGCTCCCCTCAGCAGTGTACTTCGGTCCTTCTGCCTGCTCTGCTCCCTGCTCTGGCTCTGGTGAATTCTCTCACCCTCCCGCGCTTCTGACTGTACCCAGTGCATGTATAAACAAAACAAACAAACAGACCAGCAAACAAATAAATAAAGCATGCCTCTATACAAAAAAAAAAAAAAAAAGAATTTGTTTAAAAAAAAAAAAATTTAATTCTGGCACTTAGAGGGTTAACCCGCACATCTATTATGAGGAATGAAATGTACCATGTACTCTCTTTCTCCCTGATGGGGACTTGCACTTTACAACACAATGATCATGCTGTCCATGTGATTAACAAAGAAAGGTCTTGCAGAAATGGTCTTTTAAGTAATTTATGTAACCAAAGCAATTCAAAGATTGTGATCTAGATAATGTCAGAGTGGCAAGTTCTTTATTATGGGGCTGAGTCATAGGTCTCATTATTCCTAGTTCCACCTTTCCCAGCTCAGGTGCCTCACACATATTCGATGTTAGATAAATACTTGCCAAATGAAAAGAGGTCGGTGTTAATGTCACACTCGGCGTGAGATGTGGATAGTCCAGAGCCATGTTAGCAAGGAAGACACTAAGCAGGGGTAATTGTTGCCTTTGGGGGACAACATACACTCCCCCACATGCTGACAGTGGTAATCACTACAGGCCCAGGATAGACCAAGCAAACATTCATACGATTGTACCATCCAGGAAGAGCCACAACAGCTAAGGGGAACCGGAAATAAATATTTATGTCATGTTCAATATATGAATGCTCTGTTCCTTATCTAAAGACAGGAAATTGAGGGGGGGAAAAAAACACAGGACAAATTGCACAAATACTGTGTCTAGTACATGTTACACTGAATACTACTTATGACTGCCTTCGGGTCTCCCAGCATCATCCAGAGAGCTAAATTTAAATTGCCTTGTTTGCTTTCTTGGTCTCTCTTTTCTCCCTCTCCCTCTTCCTTTTTTGCCTTCTGCACAAATCAATAAAAATATCTTCTGTCAGCCCAAGTTAAATTTCAAGTAACATAGGCAAGGAAACCAAAAAAGAAAAAAAAGTGAGGAAAAAAATCATATGTTAAATTTAAGATTCACTGGGGGCTGACAGCTGACACGTTATCACTGGAAATCATTCTCTGATCACTACACAACAACCCCAAAGGCAGCCACACGAGGCTGTGCAAAGAGGGTTTCACTCCCAAGAAGGATGACAGAAGGGCACGTGTGGATAATTTCCAAAAGTAACTGAGTGACGGCACTGATTTCTGACATTATTCTAGGGCGATGCCTTTTGATGTTCTCATTTAATGTGGTTGTAAGCCTGAACTAATCTGACATAATAAAAGCTTAATTGGCTACTTCCAATTAACATTTCCCTTTAATCTGGCTCTTTGTTTTCATGTGACATAGATTGCTGTTGCTCAGGGCAGGACACACTTTGTGGACTGTGCATTGTGAAATGACATTTGTGTTTTGGGTACAATCTTAAACTGTAAATCGCTCCTAATAATCATGTGTCTAAATACTGAATAACTCCATGGGTTATCACAAGAGAGTGTTGCACGTTGGAGAGGCATGCACATCAGGATTGGGAATAGGAAGGGACTTGGCAGGAGTATCTGGAATATTCCAGCATGGAGTCTAGAGGAGAGGCCTGCTTCTTCCTTACTAATGAGGTTGCTCAGGCAGAAGAAGCTGGAAGTCTCCTACTCTAAAAAATGCCCACTGGATGGCATTTAGAAACCCAAAGACTTCCTAAATGCAGTGACTGTTGAATACTATGCAATAATTTGCAAGCTTTCAAATTATCACTGACTATTATATTCTCAGTTTTGAATTTAAATCAATATTTAGTATGCAATATAAGACAGTTTGAAAATATAAAGTTCAAAAGACTATGGCATTCTGAAACAGATGAAGTATTAAAATCCATGCAGGTATTATACAATAAGTTCTTATTGTAACTACTGATACATTTTGACATATTTCTACCCTCTAGTTTTTACTTTTTATTTGGGGATTATTTCAATCTTGTGGATTTTATAAATTTAAAAGTAGTACAAGGAAAATTTATATGCCCACCTATCCTTTACCTGGAATCACTAATATCTGATGTGATTGGCTTTGTGATTACAATGCCCTTTCTTTGTTTGGTTTTCTCTATCTGTATATTATATGCATATCATTATAATCATAATTTTTTTTCTGAAGATATTGAGGTTAAGTCACGTACATCATCACCTTTTGCCCCCAAACATCAGTGCATATTGTCTAAGAATGTGGATATTTTCTTACCAAGCCCCAGTAGAGTTAGCAACTTCTGCACATTTACATTGATAGAATAATCTGCCTTTAATATTCATTTTTATCAATTGATCCAATAATACACTTTATCACATTTTATCCCTCTAGTATGGGATCCATCTGGGTTCTGGTAGTGCATTTGATTGCTGTGTGTCTTTAACTCCTTTCCATATGGAATACTACTGCAACCTCCAGCATTGATATTTTAGAAGCATACAGTATCATGGTTCCCCCTCCCCTTTTTAAAGAAAAACATTCCTCAAGGGTTTGTCTCATAGTTCCTTGTGATTACATGTAGGTTATCCATTCTCATTTAGAATATTGCATAAGTGATGCAGTGTCTCTCTTGTGGTATCACATCTGGAGGTACACAATGTCCATCTGCCCCTCACTACTGATGTTAACTTTAATTACCCAGTCAGGTATTTTCTGATTTCTCCACTAGCTAATTACTGTTTAATTTTCTCCCCTATAACTAATAAGCAGTCTATGGGGAGACACTTTAAAGCCATGCTAATAGCTAGTTCCCATCAAGATTTCCCTCTAGATTTAGCATCCATTGGTGACACTTGCCTACCCCCATCTTTAACAAAATAGTACAAAATTAAGATTTTTCCAATTTCAGCACTTCTACATCGGCCATCAGCCCTCAGCATTCCTTTTTAAGCAAAACTCTTCCATTTATTTATTTACTTATCTGTTTATCATCAACATGGACACACATGTTGATGTGCCCACCCAATCATTTATAACTTTAAATAAAATTTTAATTAAATGGCTTATTTACTTATTCAGTGAATATTTATTGAGTGGCTACAGCATGACAGGTACTCTAATATATTCTGTGGGTAACTGCAGCCTGCCATTTCCTGTATATACAGACATGTTATTTCTCTATGTATGTACAGAGGTTTGAGGACACATGTAATAATCTCTGAGAACATTTTTTTGTCAAACACCTATGTTGTGACCTGTCCTGGCAACAGAGGGTAGAGACTGATCCCTCGCCTCAGGAATTTAACAACAAACAGGTGTATAAATAAGTTGTCAGAGTTACATGTTTTAAAACATTGCTTTGAGAGATAAATGAAACAAAAAATACAGGAGCTAAAGTAGAAGATGATTATCATGGTAACATAGAGACCAGTCCTGATTAAAAGAAATCTGGAAGGATGGTTTTATCATGATCTCTCATGAACATTTGAGTGGTTTTTTTATGGGCAGATGTTCAATGAGTTTGGGGATTTTTACTTTGGTACCTCCTATGATGTTCTTCCAGATTGCTTGCAGCAGCCTCCTGAGGAGAACTAGAGCACACCCTGCTGTCATGTTCATGGTCCCAGCTTCAGATTTGATCTACCCAAGCTACTGACTGCATGCTAGTAACTTCTACATTGGGACAAAAATGATCAAATAGCAGAACCAAATAAGATTATATAAATATCACCTCCCTCAAACATTCAACAAATATTTCCTAAGAGTACACTATTGCCAGGCCATAGTAAAAAGTGGTGCACAGGACAAACTATACTTCTTCTCATTGAAATATGGAATTCCATGAAGGATGCGTACAAGGTGGTAAGATTCTGAGGCAGGTATAACCACAGTGGTGACTGTGGAGTCCTGAGGAAGGTTACACAGGGGAGTCTAGCTCAGACATGGTGGGGGTGCAACAGTAGGCAAACAGTGCTTTTTAGAGAAAATGAAGCCAGTACCTAAGAATGATACATGTTAGCCAGAGACTCAAGATGTTCCCTGGATCCAGGTGGCAGGAACAGCACATGCAAACTCACAAGAGCAGTAGGCCTGCATGCCCTGACTCCCTGTTTCCCCATTTTATCCCCAGTTTCTGGCACATGGTTGACTCACCGTTTTGCAAAGCGCTAGTGCATGCATGCATGCAGGATGCTTTTTCCTCAGAAGATAACTTTGATAAAATTCAACCTAAAATTCTTTATGATGTTTAGTGTAAGAGAGTCTACTTTCTGTGCTATCAACTTACATCCATACTGTAGCTTTAATTGCATACTAGAGAGGAGGATAAAACAATTTTAGAGCCTGGTGGTATTATAATATTTTTGATGATGCCTTTTAAATGATGTGTTGTAAAGCACATTATTTATAACTAAAAAACTGACTTCACTCACCCATGTAAATTTTCCAATGAACTGAAAGCCAGGTTGACTTAGCTTTGTTTGAGTTGACTCTTGTAGTCAAAATTTAGCATCATGGTACTGATTAATTAGTGATGAGGCATTTAGCTTATAAGAGCATAAAGTACATGGTGGTAAATTTAGAAAATGAAAATTAGGCCACAGAGCAGCAATGCTTTCAAGTTCTGTTCTTTGTTATTAAAAATGTCACTACCAGAGTGGAACTAATAGAAGCAGAAATGGGAATCAGGCAAATGGTCCCTCCTTCCTCATCTGTCTCTCTAACCTAGATAAGAGAGCTTATCTAGTCCTAACTCTGGGCTGTCTCAACCCTTATTTGGAATACCCCCAACCCTTTGTTTAGGAATCACCGCCATTCACTTCACTGTGATGAATGTGACCCAATGAATGGTATCACAATGAATGACACAAATGAATTTATATGTGCTTATAGGTCTGAAAAATTTAGCCAGTGACCATATGGAAAACCATGAAAGTTTTAGAATATAAGCTCCTAATATAACATAGGAGTTGAAAGTATGAGTTCTGAAATCAGATAGGTTCCAAGTACCACTACTTAATACTTTGGGTTCATGACTTCCTCATTGTAAAATGGGAATTTAAAAAGTACCTACCCCCAAGAGTTATTGTGAGGATTCAGTCAATGAATATATATAAAACACTGATGTATGATTCACTGACCTTCTCTAAATCTCCTTTCATTGTTGTTCTCAAGAAAGAAATTGCCAAAAGCCTAGACTTAACTGTGAATAGAACCCCAGTAAGGAAGTGAGCAATTATTATTAACCCAGAAATTTGCCTATTCTCCTTTCTTGTCTGATGTTCAGGGCCTAGAATATCTTGCATCATCAGTTAATATTTCACTGATAAAAATAAGATGTATCTATTATTGAGAAAGTAAATTTTGAGAACCTACCACCGACATTTCTCTGTGCTGGATGCTGTGTGCACTTAAATACAGTTTGATTTCTGCCATCAGGGAGATTCCAGTCAAGTTAATGGGGGCATGACATGGACACATGTCTAACAACATCAGTGCAGCAAGTCAGATAATTAGCATAATAGGCAGTGCAGGCATAGACTGCCAGTTAGATACATCAGTATTACTTTTACATCTTAATTTTCCAAAGAAATATGATATGTATGTTCTCAAAGGCAGTTCATATATAACATGAGTTATTTGAGCCCACCCTTTGCCCCCCCATACAGTAAGAACAAATATAGAAAGACATACACCAAACTTCTAAATGTGGCCAGCTCTAACAAAGGGATTGTGGCTGGGAGTGGAGCTGCTTTCCACTTTAATTCCTCTTCTTTATTTTGGTTGAATATAATTTACAAAGGGAAATTTATATTTTTTAATCAGAAAAAAATAATGTTTTATTTTAGTTAAAAGTGTCAAAACATTCTCAAAGCTCTATTTAGCTCTCTCATTTGTGACTTTAACCTGATAGTTACATAGTTTGTTTTTTAATTATAAATAAAAATATATACTATCAATGTATGTCTCCGCAATATCCACACTTCTTCCACATTTCATTTTGGGGTGACAAGTACCTTAAATCCATATATTACTTGCTCTGAAAAAATAGGTCAACTTGAGGATCTTGTTTGATGTAAAAACTTGAACTGTTTCCAAGGTAACCAATCATATCTATAGAAAGCTTAGAAGCTTTAGCTCTCTCTTCATTGTGAACACTCAGCTCTTTTGATTTCCTCATGGGAACCTTGAACGTTTCTCTCTCTCTCTCCCCCACCCCAGTCTCCCTCCCTCCCTCCCTCCCTAACCCCTCTCTCCCTCCCTCCCTACCCTCTCTGACTTTATTTGCTTTTCATGAAGGACAAAGATACAACAAAACTGAAATAGATGCTGATCAATCTTTGAATACATAAATAAGTACATAAATAAGCTATTTTATTATCTTTTCTGTCTTTTATATATTATTAATGATGGCAACCAAACCTTATGTGATTCTTCATAGAGGAGCATATTAATTTTGTATAAATTCCCAGGTAATTGCTGTTTATATTATATTCTTTTTTCCTGTTTGTTTTATTTTTCTCCAATATAGGTATTGAAGCTCAAGAATATGTCAATAATATTTAGTAAAATAAATTAAAATTCTGTTTAACTTTCTTTACTGACATTATCAATAGAAAAATGTTAGTCACACATGTCATTTTAATTCCCTAATAGCTGCATTTAAATAACAAAAAGAAATGAGTAAAATTAATTTGTAAGTATTTTAAATATCATTTCAACATATACTCAATATAAAGATTAAGATATTTTACATTCTTTTTCTACATTTTTTTGAAGTAACATTGGTGTATAACATTATATAGTTTTCATGTGCACAGCATTATAACGCAACATCTGTATATCAGTCAACCTCCCTGGTTTATAAGATACACATGTAATAAAAATTTGCCTTCCCCAAGTCAGAAGAACATGGTGATTTAGAGAAGAAAGTCATTTACTTTCACTCCAAAGTGAAAAAGGTACTAGAGTAGTGCAGACAACATAATGCAGAGAGAAGTGACTTGGCATCATGATAGGATGGATGGGGTTTTGGGGAAATTCGTTGTGGGAAAGAGTGATACAGTTGAAGAGCAAGGGGTTGGAAACCAGGAGCCTCAGGGACTGCACCCAGCTCTACTATCAACTCTTAGCTGACCCTTAAGAAACCTGGTCCTGCTTACCCTAAATGTGCTAATGTCCTACTGACTAGATAAGGTTGTATTTTTAATTTCCATTAAACACTGGGGCAGCATTAAAATAAGACAAATATGTTTTATACCAAACTTTAAGATCTCTTGATACAACTCGCAAGTGTGCATTGTAAGGATATAGAAATATAATGTTAAACTTCAGAGAGGGGGCAACCTTCTTCAGTGACTCCTTCAGCCGGAAGCCGAGTAAAGGTACAAAGGATTCACCTCTGAAGATGTTTCTGAATCTAACCTGCATTTCATGTTGCTCTGGTCAAGGCCCTTGGGTCACACTGCAGGACAGTGGGCTCAGCAGGGCCAGGCTTTCAGAAAGCAGCTGCTCTGTATGGGCCAGCACTGTGTTGGAGACAAGGACCCTGGCAGAGTCACCTGTGCAGTGCTGGTCCTCCAAGTGACAGAAAGCAATGCTGGAAGTTATCTCAAACTTTTTTTTTCAAAGTTGGTATTTCTCACTCACTTATTTTGGGGCTTATTTTGCAAGAGACAAATCATTGCCAGTCTTGATTGTTTATTGCTGATGTCCTATACCTAAACGAGTGTCTGGCACACATGAACCATTTTAAACTGAACAAATGATGAAAGTGGTATCCAGAATATTCCTTACCGTTTCATGTTAAACGTTCACTTTAATTAGGAAGACCCTCAGAGCTAATGGGGCATCAGTTTCCAGTCTTTAAATGAAATACAACTTAGTTGTCCATCAGATTGATAGTACAAGTTCCATCTTACTGCACAGTGCCTTTGATTTTAAAAAAATCCTGTTCTCAGTAACCTGATACATTTGTGCTATCTTTTTTCCATCTCTGAAGTAAGTAATGTATTCTGGGGCTATCGATTCAGATACTGTAAAGGTGAAATATTTGGGCTAGCTATATCAACTATTTCTCTTTTCAATAATATTGAAACAGGGGCAGTCAGGATGGGAAGGTGGGATGCCAGGACAGGCCAGAATGGCTACCCACCTGCCTGGGCTCTCAGACAAGAGAGCCGCCAAAAAGCCCCTCTGCTGCACCCACGTGCACAATCGCAAGAGACATCAAGTTCCCAAACAACTATGGGGCTTATTTTGCAAACAGGGAAAACAAAGAGCTTACTAACAGCTCTCTGAGACACCAGGCCTGGAGCCTTTGGTGCTCCTTTGGTGATCCTTTTCGGGAGATGTCAGAGACAGGACTGCAGGCCCAATCTCTGACTGAGGTCTTTAGTGTCTCCTCCTTCTTCAGAGGTCGGCTACTGGATGCTTCTTCCTCCTTTTTTCAGCTTCTGGGCCTCCATTACTCAGAGGCCAGGATCAGAGTCTTCCCCTTCTTTCTTCAGTGGCTGGAACAGTCTGGTTCTCTTTTTCAGCTCCCTCTGACCCTGGCTTCTATCCTCTTTCAGAGTGCCACACCCACAAGTCTGATTGCACCACTTTCCAGTCCTGTGGCTGACTAGTCCATTTAGCGCCAATCAGCTAATAGCTCAGACCTGATTGATCCACTCCAGGAAGTAAAAGGGCGGTTGCTGGGCTCTGAGGAGCAACTGCCACAACTGACTTGTGGTGGAGCAGCAGGGAGAGAGGACAGCACTGCTGCTGCCAGCTGCCACCGCTGAGGCGGCTGGGTTGTTCTTTGCGCTAACAGAAGGAGGCATTAAAGAGACTGTTGACTTTAAGATTTACTTTTTTTGCTGTACTATCATAGTTATTATTTTCAAGCACTTTTTGAAAAAATATATATTTTTAAAATATGGTGTTTTGGCTTTCTTCAGAACTGTCAAGGAAAGCAACTAGGAAGTGGGGAAATTCTTGCAAAAAACAATATGATTTAGGGCTTCCCTGGTGGCGCAGCAGTTGAACACTGAGTTGCGAAGCTGCCCGCAGCCTCTGCAGCACCGGTTCGATCCCCGGCTGCTCCCTGGCCACCGGAGGAGGGTCCCACATGGCACACAGACCTCTCCTGCCGCCCGCTGCTCCCCTCAGCAGTGTGCTTCGGTCCTTCTGCCTGCTATGCTCCCCACTCTGGCTCTGGTGAATTCTCTCACCCTCCTGCACTTCTGACTGTACCCAGTGCTTGTATAAATAAATTTTTTAAAAAATCTAATAAAAAAAAGAATATGATTTAGAAACTAAAGATTGTGCACTGTTTGGAAAAATAGGTTAATAAAAACAGACCTCTAGCTTTTCAGCTGCAGTAGGGCTCATTCATGGCCAACACCTCCTCCTGAGGGGGCCAGGTGCAGAGGTCCAGCATGTCGGTGGAGGTCTGGACCTACTCAACCATCACTGGCATAGGGTTTTCCATTCTATCTCCTTTTGCTAACTTTTACTTTGAATTGCTTTCCTACAGATCAGAAAAGAAATGGTCATAAGACTTCTTTCCTTTGTAAAATTGCATTGTCTGTTTACAAAGATATCACTTACTCATTTCAGAAAATGCAAATAGTATGTATTAAAATAAAGTATAGATGCTCATAACCTTACCACCATCTTGAGTAAATTTTCATATATACTTTCATATATATATACTTTCATATATACTTATAGATATATAATAACAAATTTGTATGATTTGATGTGAATGGAATTACACCAAACATGATTGTAGGGGCAGAACTGGGCACAATGCAGGATCTCTATTACCCGAGCAGTCGGGGTAAAGGAGGAGAGAGTCCTGGAGCCTTCGGTTGGCTTTTCAGGCTTTTGTTGGGATTTACCAGGTACACAGCAGGCAGGGGACTTTGGGGGGCTGGGAAGCTGGTAGGCCTCCCAGCCCCCAGCAAGTCTTCACTCTTTCTGGGCTCTCCAGCGTTCTCTGGTGGCCTTGTTCTCTGCTTCTCTTGTTGGTTCTCTTTCCTGCTCTGTTTCTCCCATTCATTTTGCTGGTGTCCCCATGACGCCTCCCTTATAAACCCAGTCTCTCAGCCCAGGTGAATCCCATCTACGTATGCCCACACCCTACTCCAGGTGCCCGCCATCAGGCATGCATTCAGGACCACAGGGATCCGTCATCAATCCTAATGGCGGGAGGGCAGAAAAGCCTGATATCATTGACTTACCCTACAATGATTTTGCTCCCTTTATTGTCATTCAAAAATATGTTGTAAAGATGTTGCCATGCCAATATAATCATTCATCATCCTTTTAATAGCCATATAATATTTCACCTGGTGGAACACCATCTAGCATTTATCTAATCACTTATTAATGATCCTGTTGTCAAGGAAAAAACAACTGAAATAAAGTTTAAGAAAAGAGTTCAGAGACAGAGCTGCCTTATAATGCCAGATGGAAATAGAAGATTAATGACAAGTCCAAAATAGCAAATGCCTACGTGAGGAGATAGACTACCCAGAGGTTCTGACACTTCTGGAAGAAGGGGCATGTTGTCATTATGAATAGGATAGTGAAGCTTCAGTGTGAACTAGAGGTTACTGGAGGAGTTCAGAGCCTATGAGGTAAATGGACATAGCTCAGATAAATGTATAATAGACTTTAGAAAGGTAGACTCAGTCTAGATAAAGGTTTATGCAAAGGGACAAATGCAATATGGCATGGCAGTTAGGGTGCACACACTACTATGTAGAGCTGGGATTTACAAGCTGATACACCAAAGGCCACAGGAGTCATGAGATATAGGAAAAGCTGATTCCAGACATTCAGGTGAGGTGTCTAGATACCATATGGTCTAAGGAAAATGTAGGGGATAGCCTTCAGGGGTCTGAGGACAGCATCTCCACATCTGAAGCAGGAAGGTGGGCCCACAAAGTCCTGTAGCTCAGGAGGGGACCTCTGCCCTGGAAATCATCACATTCACACAGGCCAGGGTCAGCCCGTGTGCCTGGGCTCTGAGAGAAAGCTAAATTCTTATGGTCCTGCTAATTTAGGAGGAATCTGGGTTATCTGTGGAGACATCACATGTCCAATGCTTTGTAAGCAGGGTAAGCAGTTTTCTAGTGAACTGAAGGGATGCTGCTGCTGCTGCCGAACCTTAGAAATCAGGTCAGAATAATTCAGTGGATCCTTCTCAGTTCTGAAAGGTGGGCTGAGATCCTGCCAGGCAATCTGGCTTTATTCCACTCCACAGCTCTGATGGCACCCAGCCAACAGAGCCTTCATTTTCTTCTAGACACTCATTTCATTCATTCATCCCTTCAGTAAATATTTGTTGAGAACCTGTTATGTGTCAGACACCTGACTGTGTACTGCAAACAGATAAATAAAACGCAGCCCTTGCTCCCTCAAAATCATAAGACTAATTACACCGTACCACAACTGCAAGAGGAGTCTGCGGAGACATTTGGGTTGAAAAAAACTCGAAAAATAGAAAAGACTGACATCACTTGACAAATCAACAGGAGATTTGGGGTAGGAAGGAGATGATCATTCTGTCAATATCTCCACTACCACTTCTTACATACTCAATGCATTTAAGGTGCTAAGCTAGATATTGTTCAGGTGCTGGAGATATTTAAAAGAGAGGAGAGATATTGCAACTTGTAACCTGTTGGTGGGGCAAGAAAATAAATCATAACGATGGGATAGAATCACTGAGAGGCTGCTTTAGATTTCATTACAAGACAGGGCTTCTTCGACAAATTGACACTGAATCTGAACTCTGAAAGATAAGATAAGAAGCCAGACCCTGGGGTAGAGGTCTCCAGTACACAGAGCAAAATCCCAAGGCTAGAATATTATGTGTTAGCCCACAGAACAGCAAGAAGCAGGGGTGGTGGGAGCAGAGAAGCCACAGGGCAGGACTACAGGCAATATGGAGGCAGGACCTGCTCGAGAACATGCTGGCTCTGAAGCCTGAAGGACCTCGAGTGCCTCACCAAGACTGAGCAGGCAGCACCTCCAGGCACACAGGTGCCCCAAACAAAAGTAGGAGTGACTCTCGCCCTCAGTAGTGCTGGATATGATAACCACCATGGCACCACTGAGAAAAGTATAATAAATTCTACTACATCCGAACCACATTTCATAAATGTATGTATATATTTCTAGATAGTAAGGAGAATTGGTTGACCATTTATATAACAAAAAATTGAGTGCCTACAATGAATGTGCCAGCCACAAACAAGTTTAGCTGGGGAGCTGATGGCAGACAAAGGCATACGTTTAAAGAAAAAAAAAAGGAAAATAATATAGTGTCAGATGGTGATGCGCTACGAAGAAGATAAAGCTGAATGAAAGGATGCAGCCCAGGACCTTTGGATCAGGTGCTCTAAAGAGTGAATATGGAGCAGAGATGGGAAACTGACCGTGTGAGGATTGTGTGGGGTGGGGCACAGTCCAGAAAAAGGAGGTGGGGAGTGCAAGTGCAAGGGCCACAGCCAGGAACTTGCTAAATCCAAGAGCGGCAAGAAGGCCTGTGTGTTGGAAAGGATAATGCTACGTGAAGTAAGTCAAAAGGAGAAAGACAGATACCGGATGGTTTCTCTTATAAGTGGAACATAGAGAAACAAAGCAAAGGGTTAGACAAAACCAAGCCAGTGACAAAGCCTTGACATTGGACAGCAAAACTGAGGCAACCAGAGGGGGCTTGGCAAGGTAGAGCAGGGAAAGAAGCTGTCCCGTGGAGCATGGAGGATTATTGGGCATGGTGGAGAATTATTGGGCATGGTGGAGGATTAGTGGTGGGCATGGTGTGAAAGCACACATATGTAGAGGTTTACCTATGACCCCTAAAACAAATACGATGATGTAAAGCAACTTTAGTTCCATAAACGTAATTGGAGGGGGAAAAAAAAGAAGGCCAGTGTTGCTGGAGCGTGAAGGCTAGCATGTCAGAGGAAGCAGGAGCTGGCTGGGATGCTCCTTAAGTGTTTGTTGTGTGTATGAGGGTGAGCTGATGTCGTGTCATAATACTTGCATTCTGATTAGGATAATCCCGTTGCTTTCTGAATATAGGATTATGGGAATTCAAGACTCATTAAAAGGCTGTGACTATTCTGTGCGAGATGCCAGATTCATGTGGGCCAAGGGCAGCAGTGCTGGGGAAGGGAAGAGGGATCAGATTCAGAACAGATATTAAAAGGAAGTCAGGCAGGGCTAGCTGTTGTCAAGAAAGAGCAAGGGGTACCTGGCCTGGTGCCTGGATAAAGCCCAGAGCTCCTGAATGGAGATGGCAGCAGTCACTGGTGGGGAAGACCCTAAGGGTAAGGGTCGAAGACCTCTGGGGGGTATATCATGGACAGCTCACATCTGCAATTTTTGTGCTGTCACCCTAGCACAGGTGTTGAATTGGCAATTAAATATTTGAGCGTGTGGTTCAGGGAAGAGGTCAGAGCTCGAGATGTAATACAAGGCATCGTGATGAGCATTAATGTTGAATTATTTGCACATCGCCCTTCCTTTCAATACAGACTGGGGTAGGGCGTGCTGGATATGTGCTGGTCTTCCCCTGGGTTCTTTCTTCTCTGGGAGAGACTGTGGTATTGGGAAACTACATCTGCTTAAAGAAATGAAGGGAATCTAGACAATCGTATCTTTAACAAAAGGAGAAATGAAGCATTGTTGGAGTGCAGCTTGATTTGAAGAAGCTTCTGAAATTCTGACTTAATCTTTCAGTGCACAATTTTATTAGATTCGGGCATTTTATATCTTTCTGCTTTTATGAACCTGCTGTTCAACTGCATCCTCGTCTATAACTTCTATCAGGGGGTGAAATAGTTTACGCATGTTTCTTTAAGAAAAATTTAATCATTTGCAGCATTCTTCAAGATATGAATTTACATTTAATATTCTCCACCAGGGAATACTAATAATATACAGTATTTTGATCAGATCATTTCTGATAAAATATGAAGCTCTCAAGGATGTTAATGAAAAACAGTAGCTACATAACATGTAAAATGTTCTTAAATCTTGAAATCACATTTCATGAAAATAATTATAGGCATCCCTAGTTTAGAAAAGTATAATATATGGACAAAGATGTTGCTATCCATTCCATAATGGTAATTATAATTATCCTAGCTGGGTTGTTTCTGTGTAACTTAATTATTCACTTCAACACAGAATAATATTATTAAAGAACAAGGATGGTAATTATTAATATGTTCTGCCCTGGGGTGAGAGTAGGCTGTTTAATTAATGAACCACCCTCTCTCTCTTACCTTATGGGTGACTCATTGATAAGTTGTGTGCAGTACAGCAGGCTTTTGGGTAGCTCTCCTGCTAATGGATTATTCAAATCATTTTCTCAACTGGAGTGGAAAAGAAGTCACTGTCTATAACCCAGAAATGATATTGGCAAAGAAGCTGAATAATCAGTGGAACAGCTTGGAATAGTGTTCGTTCTGGATGACTGACAAAATACAAAGGGGAAAGATAGTTTTTCAGGGATTGATGCAAGGCTGAATCCTGTTCAGGTTTCTTGGAAATGGCCTACTCCTTTCCCTCAGATGTTTCTTATTTCTGAGGATGTCTGAAAGCTAAAGTTCCCTGAACCTGTAGCAAGAGATTAGTTTTAATAAATACCATTTAATTATAGCTTTCCTTCTCTAGAGAGTATGGATCTCTACAACCCACCAATAGGAAAAGTGAGATTTGAAAAAATACCACAAATTTTACCATACTTTATAATCTAGCCCAAATGTGGTCATATTAATTGTAATCATAATGATTCTATTTATTTAAATTTATGTATCATCTTTATAATTTCATATAAAATTCATATAAAAAGTATTCATATACAACAAGTCCTTGGATAACATCATTCCCCTTTCACATTGCTTTTTAATAGCACTGATGAGGGGAAAATATCAATTTCTGCAAGGGCCACTGTCTGCTTGGAGTTTGCATGTGGGTTTCCTCCAGGTACTCCAGTTTCTTCCCACATCCCTAAGATTTGCACGTTAGGCTCATTGGCATGTCTAAATTGCCACAGTCTGTGTGACTACGGGTATACAGGTTGTGTGTGTGTGTGTGTGCGTGTGTGTGTGTGTAATCCCTGATTGGGAGTTCTATAAAGGTTGGCGCCCCCTTTGCATCCAGAGCTTCAGGATGGGCTTCAGCCTGAGCTGGAATAAACAGAATGGAAAGGAATGAACTTTATTTAGAAGTTTATCAATGTTTTTGTGACCAGATATTTACCATAGTAACTTAACTCTTGTTTATATCAATTAGCCTGTGGTAAATTTGGTCTCATTAATTGTCCTTTCACTTAAAGTTGCCATCCCCAAGAATCTACAATGATGTCAAGTAGGACATACTGTAGTTCAGAAACAGATTAGATTATAAAACATACACACTCACATACATACGTTCTCACACACAAAAGCATATGTATCAAAGAATAATTAATCCCATATTTTTAAATTAAAGAATAATTCAGAAATATTTAATGCATACTGTTTTATAAAAGATAAAAATGGCTTTTTACAACCCATATGTAATCTGACCCATAGAGCAATAACAATATTTCCCTATTATATTATCTGACTCCACGGGGTCAACTCCCTATGTGTTATCAACAACTCCTGCACCAACAACATTAATTACACAACATGCTTTTGTCTTTAGAAGGACAAAACCCATAACTTTTTTTTTAAAAGAACTTTATTTTTTTTTATAGAGGCATGTATTTATTTGTTTATTTGTTTGTTTGTTTGTTTTGTTTATACATGCACTGGGTACAGTCAGAAGCACGGGAGGATGAGAGAATTCACCAGAGCCAGAGTGGGGAGCAGAGCAGGCAGAAGGACCTAAGCACACTGCTGAGGGGAGCAGCGGGCTGCAGGAGAGGTCTGCGCGCCATGCGGGACCCTCCTCCGGTGGCCGGGGAGCAGCCGGGGATCGAACTGGCGCTGCAGAGGCCACGGGCAGCTTTGCAACCCAGCGCTCAACCGCTGCACCACCGGGGAGGCCCAAAACCCATAACTTTTACTGAAAAAAATCACTCGGTCATTTCTGATACAATGAGTATCTATGACACAGCACACATATATATTAAATAATTTATGTAAATAAAAATACACACATATAATAGATCCTGATTTAAAGGAGAATTCAATTTTTCAAGAAAGAAACATTTAACTAAATACTAATAATTTAAATGAGATAATAATTCTCAAAACTCTTTGAATAAAGAATCCAAGAGTCATAGGCTTATTAAATTTTTAATGCATGTAAGGAGAAGTGAAAAACTTTTAAAGCTTCTCTTCTTGATTGCTTTAAAAAATTACAGCATTTATACATTTTAATTATATCTAGCAATAAATTATAGGCAAGGGAAACTATTATATATTCAAAGTTTGAGAAGTTAAACTTGGTTAAGTTAGAATTCTCAGGACATAGCAACTTTTCTGGAGCCCAGGCATCTTCTGCAACTGTTTTTATAAGTTATAAGTAACACTTGCAGGAACAGGTTTTTAAAGTAGCAGAAATCAGAAATGAATGGTTATAGTTTCACAAATCTTCAGGGTGAACCAAAGATTAAGATGGATACTCTGGTGGATGTTTTCAAATTCAGAATTCTTCTTTATAAAGCACAATAGTGTCTGAATATCTGTGTCTCCAAGGGAAGTGGAAACATTTTTGTTCTAGAGATTCTTTTTACTGAAAAGATAGTACTAGAAGAGTCAGCTTCTCAAGGCTAGCCCCCATAATCCCATTTGTTAGAACAAGAGAAAAGAGATTTGAGAAACTCAGACTTACAACATGGAAATAGAAAAGAGAAATAATGATACTACTTGAGTAGAAGAGAAGTATGATAGATTGTGGTATCGGTGACCTTCAGATAAATAGCACCTCCTGGTATTTACACCCTTGTATAGTCTAGTCAAACTGACTCTGCTTGGCCATATCAAACATGTTGGGTGATAGATCATTAACAAGCATGATGAAAGCAGAGGCTTGACATGTACGGCCTTAAGTGGAAGAACCAGAGAATTTACTGTTTTGGTTAACAATAGTGAAATAGTGCAGGCTTTTAAGCAAAGGACCATAAGGATTAAAGTAGTGCTTCAAGAATATGAACATGATTGTGATATGTAAAATAGAATCACGTGTGGAAAGAGTAGCTGGAGATTTGGGTAAGAAGAATATTTGAATGGTTATCATTCTCTAAATTGACCTCTCCATTAGAATAGAAGAATAGACCACCAACACAGGGGATTAATTTGTCATTAAGAAAGGAAAGCAAAAAAGATGAACCACAATGGTGCAGTAGCTTACTTTGACCACTAGGGGAAGAGGTGGACAGTGCTAGCCAAATGGGGAGGGTTAGGTAAATCTTCTCATTAGCCTGAGAACAAAGACAAGAGGGGGGCTCCTGGTGTTTGTCTTTTGATTTGATCCTTTCCTGGCATCCCATGAAAGCACTCTCCAACTCACAGCTTTGGACTAGACATTTCTAACTATTTCCAACATAATGTTCTAAATCTTTGTATTCCCTGATTTCTAGAACTCACAGACCAAAATCCTAAATTGTTTAAATTTTATGTATAAGTAAATTTATACATAAATCAATTCTATTATCTAGAAAGCCACAAAAGGACAACTGGAGAAGTAAAATATCTTTAACAAGGAAAAGGTTCATTCACAGGGCAATGAAGCCAAGGGCAAGAATGTCAAGTTCTACATAGGAAGTAAGAGTGCTCAACAGCAACAGGTATTTGATGCTTTTCTTTCATTTGTGACTCAGAAGTTTATGTAAAGACAGCCTTCCTGGAGAGCAGTTGACTCACACCATATACCTGGGACAATAATCAAAAAGATTTCTGGATCAAGTACCAGGAGGGATAGGCCAACAGTAGGGTGAGCCAACCCGACTAATATTGAATGGCATTTTGTAAGCTAGTCTAAGTGAAGTGGTGAAGACGGGTGAGTATAGGATCAAGAGACTAACCAACTATAGGTATGGCCCAGAATTGTGTACATACTGGTCCCAATTAGTGTCCAAAAGTTATGGCAACAGAAGCTTGAATAGAGGGAAACAAGTGAGAAAGTCACCTCCATTAATGGAAGTATGTCCTTTGTTTAGACAAATAGGTGACAATGTTTGTTGAAATTGGGATTAATGTAGAGTCATCCTTCCTCAGAGGATTGCAGCTGCCTGTACCAGAAGCTAAGTAACTAAGGCTTGCCACAGAGTGGGCCAGAAATGTCAGATATTGAAAGATCAGCATTCAAAGCATTGTTATGTGGATGTCAGATGGGTACCCCTTTTGGATAATTCATGAGGAGTGAGGAGAGAAGAGTCCCAAGGAGTATATATCATTTCCATTGCTTCAAGTTTATGGAACAAGTTATACTGGATACCCTTGACTGAGGCCTAGGGGTAACAGGAGTATAGCTGTCAGTCAGTGTCATTCTTCCATATCAGGTGAGCAGCCTCGGGGTGACAGAATAGGCAGTAGGTGACTAGGTTTATGTGTATAACCCCACACCCTGGTCCTCCCATAATAGTCCCTCCTAGCAGTCCTCAGGACCAATTTATTCCAACCATCTGCTTTTCTCATCTTCTGCTCCCAGGTTGCAAATGCTGCTGGAGAAAATTAGAAACCTGTGCCAGTTGGCTGCAGGACATCCTCAGCTGGGCTCTCCATACTACTCGGCAGTCCTGTCACATGTCCTGGCCACCTTTCATTTACAGTGCCCGGAGCAGCTGTTCTGACTCCTTTTTACTTACCAGCTTCCTATAGCTCTCCTTTCCACTCATTCTTAGCTACTGGCCTTGCTCCTTCCTCACAGAGAAAATAGAGAGGTTTACCTCTGCCCCTAGTCCTTAGTTTTATACCCAAAACATTGTGAGGGTACAGTAGATGAATGAATGAATTAGTGAATGGGAATTGCTTCCTTCACACCAACTTGAAATGAGAGAATTCTTTTTCTGTCCAAGATTCACCTCTCTACCAAGGCTCACAAGTCTGCTTCCACCTCTCTCAGGATCAGATTCTATCAATTAACTCCTCTACATTTTGTACCTCATTTCCTCCTGTACACCTCAGACCACATACATCTCTCGGTATCTCAGACCTATGCAGCTAATAGGTACTGAGAACCTATTGCATGGAGCTTCTATCCTCAGCACAACAAAGATATTAGTGGAGAAGAAAACAAACAAACAAATAAACAAACAAAAACTTCTGCCTTGTAATGTAGGGGAGACAGATAATACCCTAATGAGAGAAACAAACAAGTTCAAACTGAATGGATATAAATGCTTTGGTGGAGATGGGGGGAGGGATAAGGAAGCAAGGCTACTAGGAGATGCGCCTTTAAATAAACCAGACAGGTCCAGCCCCTATGGAGAACAGTATGGAGGTTTCTCAAAATATTAAAAATAGATCTGCCACATGATCCAGCAACTTCACTCCTAGGTATCTACCTGAAGAATGCAAGCACATTCTTGCATTGATATTGCAACACTATTTACAATAGCCAAGTCATGGAAATAATCTAAGTGCCTAAGGATAAATGAGTGGAGTAGAAAGATGTGGTATATAGGCACAGTGAAATACTACTTAGCACAAAAAAAAAAAAGAAGAAGAAGAAAGAAAAACTCTTGCCATTTGCCATTTGAAACAACATGGGTGGAACTGGAGGGAACAATATTAAGTGAAGTAAGTCAGAAAGGGAAAGTGAAATGCCAGGGGGTGTTTTATCTAGAATATAGAGAAACAAAACAAAAGCAATACCAAACCCTAGAATTCTGACTGTGGAATTCAGGCTGGGTGGGTGGGACTATGAGGGAACAGGATGGAGAGAAGTACAGAACAGGAAATGGAGGCAGCCCAGTAGACCATGATGAAGGACTATGGCAGCCCTGGTGGCAGGTGTGATGTGGCAACATATATCTGAGGTGGTGTCATACCATGTCTCTGAATCTTACACAGTGTTGTAAACCAATGTCATTTAAAGTTAAAATAATTTGTTTAAGATTTATTTATTTAGGCATACAAGAACTGGGGTACAGGCCAGAGGTGTGAGAGGATTCACCAGAGTGGGGAGCAGAACAGGCACACTGAAATACACTGCTGAGCGGAGCAGTGAGTGAGACAGGAGAGGTCTGCTGCGCCATGTGGGTAGCTCCCTGGCTGACCAAGGATCGTGCTCATGCTGCAGAGGCTGTGGACAGCTTCACAGAGCTGTGCTCAACCCCTTGCACCACCAGGGAGGCCCTAAAAATAAATTTTAAAAACAGAGCAGTTAGCTGTAGATGACCCTGAGCCGGAATCTGAGTGTGGTAAAGAAGCACCATATGGAATATCTGTATTCAGAGCAGAGGGAATAACAACTGTGAAGGTCCTGTGGCAGGGTGGGAGTTTTAACAGCGTGAAGAGAGCAGGAACAAGGGAGACTGGCTGGAGTGAGCTGGTCCTGAGGGACTATGGGACACTATGAATCAGGATGTTGATATTAGCCTGCAGTATGGGTTGCTCATGGAAGGAATGGCATGATTTTATCATACAGAGTCCCTCTGACTGTTACATTGTGAGCTGAGTAGAGGGGGCGAGGTAGCCTAGTTAGGAGGTGATTGCCTGGTTAGGAGGTTAGCATCCAAGGGAGTGGCAATACACACCAGTGTACCCTTGCATTTGCCACCACATTTGTCAAAAGGGGAAGTCTATTCACAACCGCTATCGCCTCAGTATTCAGTAATCCCATATGTTCTATGCCTCCATTGTTCTGAAAATACTCTTGACCAAAGTCACAAATGATCTAACTACCAAATGCCAGCCCTGGAGCTTTTGTGAAGTGTCCAGAACTCCTTTACAAAACCGCAGAGCCAAAGCAAACCCACTGAGTCTTATCCCAGTAAAAGTAACGCTGAGGAAGTAGCTCCCACCTGGACAGCTTAGTGAAATCGTGACAGCTGTTCAGGCATGAGTTTCCCTTTGCTGTTTCCTTAGAGCAGGGTTTGCCAACTGGAATCTCCAGTAGCTGATGAGTAATGAGAATGAGTGCAAGTGACTGGAAATGGAATGACCTCTCCAAGGTGAAGACTTTTTCCCTTTCACACATTACATGCCTCATGGGAAGGTGGCTCTGAGCTGCCAGACTTTCTCATTTTTCGAAAGAATCCTGAATTCTTGTTTCATGATGTGTTTCCATTGTAAAATGTTGGCAGCTAACTTAAATTTTTGAAAATACCTCATGGACCAAACAAAATCTATCTGTAGATCATACGCAACCAGCAGGTCTCTGGCCTTCAAACCATCAAAGAGGAATTGCTCAATGTAGTGATGTAGTGAGCCAGGCCTAGCTCTCTGCAAGTGGAAGTGTCTTGTAAGCATTATTCATTTCCCCAATTCCCAGTCTGAAACTCCTGCATGCAACTCTACTTTCGACACTTCCCTTATTCAAATCTTGATTTCTCTTTGAATTCCTGGCATCACTTTACCTGCTCTATAACCTTGCATCACATTACCTTGTTTCTTCATTGCTCCCTGGCTATGACTATACCCCACTTTTGTTCTGCTCACCTCATCTCCCACCAGACAGAGCAGATTCTTTCCTGGTTCTCTCTGCAGTTATTCATTTTTTTTTAAAGATTTATTTATTCATGCATACAAGAACCAGGATTCAGGCCATATGTGCAGGAGGGTAAGAGGATCCACCAGAGACAGAGCGGGGAACAGAACAGGCAGACTGACCAAAATACACTGCTGAGGGGAGCAGCGGGTGGGACAGGAAAGGTCTATGGCACCATGTGTGTATCTCCCCCACTGGCCGGGATCGAGCCCGCGCTGCAGAGACTGCGGACAGCTTCACAACACTGTACTCAACCACCTACGCCACCAGGGGAAGCCCTGCAGTAATTCATTTTTAAGTCACCTCATGGACTTCCTATAGCTCACAACAATGATACAGGCCAACCTTGTCCTAACTCTAACCTACTCTAACCTACCTTTTCATTTCTCTCCTTCAGTCCGCTCTGCAACTCACTCTATGCACTGTACCAAATTTTCTTACTACTTTCTTCAATTAACTGCCAATGATCTGTGTGTGCAGGCTGTACCTTTGTTCTATAATGCCCAGTCCTGCATTCACCACCTCAAAAACTTCTTAAAGCATCAAGATTGTTCTCAAATATCACATTTTCTTAGAAGACTTTTCAAATACCTCAGTGAGAATCTGTCTATATGTTCATAGTGATTTATATGATACAGTAGCATTTAACACATTTAATTATATCTATTTTATGTATTTACATCCCTCATAAGAATGGGAATTGCTTCAGGAAAAGGACTATGTTTTATATATATTTTCATTACCTAATTTGTAGTTCCTAAGTCTTGTTCAAAGCTTGTGCATCCAAAGCATGTTCGAGCATCCAACATCAGTGGATGCTTGATGAATAAATCAATCTTTTTGTAATGATATTATAATGCAAATTAAGACCATAGTTTTAGAAAAACCAAGCTCATCATTTTTCTGCACTTCAGAGCTTTATTATTTATTCTCTCAAAGCTATTAACTATCTAAATCTCATAGGGTTTAGCAGAAAAAAATATTAGAAGCATCATCCTTTGTTACCCAAGTTAGCAGATTTTTATCTGAAGGTTGTATAGGATCTTGCAATAAATTCTTGACTACATTTAAACAAAAGGTAGGACTTTCCAGTACTTTATTCTCTTGGTTTAATCAGTTTTTCTAATTATGAGTCTTATAGTGATTAAAGTGTTGCTGATGAAGACCAGGCATTTGTTGGTTATCAGGGAGGTGGTTCTTTCCTTGACTCCCACTTACTGATAGTTATTCCCAGATTTTAAAAAAGGGACTGAAGGCAAGGCAAATCTGTGAATGTCATTAATCCACTTCTGCCTGAGTCTGAAGCCTGTGTAAAGGCTAGAATGGGCTTCAAGACATCATACTGATTTCAGACTTCCCTGCTCTTCTTGTCCTGATTGTTTTGAATAAGGAATAAGGGTAACTAACACTCATCATTAACATGCCAAAAACGCTAACTTGCCTGCCCACTTCTCTGCCTCTCATACTTAACCTGAGTATCAAAATAGTGAATGAAAATCTTTTAAACCTAGCGCCTCCTCTATCAGGTCTGTTTGAAAGACTCTCAAATGTATGTCTTGAATTTAGACTTTTCTTTCATGTTCTCCATTTCTGACTGATTACAGACATTTTCACTCAAATGACCCACTGGAATCTCCAATTCAACAGGAAAGCTATTGAGGAAGGAAAACTGTGTCATAGAAATATTTGCATCATCTTTTATCCTCATGACAGAAAGGTGTAATGTAAATGAAGCTCTATCGAAAGAAGGATTAGGAATTTGCCACATGTCTACAGGGGTGTACCACAGGGTAAATTTCAGCAGGTTAACAGGCCAGGCCGGGAGTGAGTGAGCATCTTTTCTCTACAGGCTTGCATGTCCCATGACCTGCCACGATGCCTTCAACTTCCATCAAAACTCTTCACACCCGTTTATTAGCCCCAGCCTAAATCTTCTTAGTTCATCCCCAGAATTTCTCAGCATTTTAATACCTGGTATGCGGATTTAAGTGATGATTCCAAATGTGAACATTCATAATGTCCACTATTATATGTAAAATTGCTAATCTTTGACAGTGACTGTCAAAGCAAATATTGACTCTAGTACTTAAACATCATATGTGTTTGCAGTGACTACTACTTTTTCCTAAGTCAGCTCAAATATGAAAACTAAGCATTTTTCATTGTTCAGAAATCATCTCAACAGTAATAACATAAATGCTAATACTTAGCATTTCTAATGTATATTGTATTTGAGAATCCCAAAGTACTGTTGGAACATAAGCTATGTGAAGGTATAAGTTAGTTGGCACTTTACTAGAAATATTGGCTTTACACATAGAAAGTATTCATAACCTTCAGCACCTGAACAAAATGTAGAAGAGTAAGAATTATTTCTTGAGCGCCAAGTTCTAGGGCCACATTTGCCTTTCACATATACAATGTGAAGGTTTTTTTCTTTGTAAGAGCCTTCTATCATATTATGTCCAACAATGTTTTTTATTTCAATTGCTTCAGTTCTTTCCTGGTAGGAGACTACTGCATAATCCCTCTTGATTTCCAAGGGCTGTGGGATGTAAATCTGTAGCACTATATATTAATAGCTATTCCTTCTGGCTGTAGATATTTTTTGTACTGATGTAGTGCTGACATTATCAGGAAATATTTTCCTACACTTATTCAGTCCTCATTAGAAACTAATTTGATAAGATTTCAAATACATGCATACATATTTATAAAGTATAAATATCCCCCAATCATATCTGTAAAGAGATAAGATTTTTAAGGAAAAAGCCATATGATAGGCTTATCACGGGGATAGTTTTCAGATTAAAGGTGACCTCTTGACCTCAAGTTCAGAAGAGTTAAAAATATGTTATTTTGTACGGTGAAAAGACTCAAATTGATATTTCAATCATTCAGAATAATGAACATCTGAAGTGCAGGACTAAAAATATGAGTCACTTAGAACAAAAATATTTTCTCTAGTGCCTGTTAAACCAAAGATAAAATATTACCAAAGAATCATAATATTTTAATTAGGATATATTACAGATAAGTATTTTTTTGTTTCTACTATGTCTGCTATGAGAACCATATCATATTGTTCATATCTTAAGTAGTTCTGAGGGAGCAAAGAAGCAAAGTATTTTCCATCTGGCACTTGCTTTAGGTGAGATAATTTTAGAGTAAATGCCTTAGTGCGTGCAAAGTGAGCCCATGAAGCCTCTTGTCCTGTTGGCATGTCAATCGTGCCCAGACATAACCTGAGAGTGAACTGGGCGTTCAGTATTGCCCTTTCTTCTCTCCTTCCTCTTTCTCCTTGAACAGTTCCCTCCAGTTTCTGAAGCAAGCTCGCAGTCTTGAAATGTTACTGTTTTCGACCTGCGTGTTGGCTGAGTGCAATCCTATCATGATAAACGGCACTTTGGTGTCACTTTAGACCAAATGGGGACTAGATTCTGTTGTGAGGGAGGAGTTAATAGGTGGACAAGTGAGAAGGCACTGTGATTAGCAGCCCTAGGAGATGTGCCTCGTTCTCATCTCAAGGTGAATGATGTGCAGGGTCCAGAGTGAAGACAGGTCTTATCCAGCTGTTCTTGTTTGGGTGAACATCAATCTTCTGCCCTCTCTTGTTAGAAAATAGATCTTAAAAACAGATGGGTTAGAAAGATTTTCCCACCTCAAAGCAAGGACTAAAATATATAATTGTTCATATTTTCACTTTAGAGATACGGCATAAACTTTGTATGGCTGGTTGTTTTTCATTAAAGAGAAAAAATGTGGATAAGCCAATTAATAGATGACCTTATTCTTATTCCCAGATATTCTAAATATGTTCCTTAAGTAGGCAATGCTGGAAAGGAGGGAGTCAAGAAAATGAAAGCATGAGTGTAAGGAAGAATCGATCATTGACCCCTGTGCCTTCCCCATTACCTTCGTGCCATGCTGGAGGAGTCTGTGAGCTTTTCACATCATGAGCATGCAGACGCTGTGTGAGATGCAGGTTGTGGGATAAATGAGTGAATCAGGCTTTTCATGCCGCTAGCCTCTGTGGCTATCTCTGCGGCCTTGATCATGTTAATACAGAGTGAGCTTGGGAGCGTGGGCACAGGGGCACACAACACTTACGCCTGATCGTGGACACCTGGAGCCTGGGTGTGGGCATGCGTAAGTGCGCACACCTGAGCCTAGCGGCGTGACTAGCGACTGCGGAAGCGGTAAGACCGCCAGAAAACGCCAGAGTGAGCCCAGAGAAAAGCCAGCATAGAAGATTCCGCTGTGCTGGAGGCTTGGCTGCTGCCCGCCTTCTCACCCTCCTGCCGGCCCCGGCCCCCCTGCTTTGCCAGACTGCCAGCTTGCCACTACACAGGTGAATATATAGAAGCATGTATCTCAGCTCTAAGGCAGAGTGGGGTAATCTCACCTACATTGGGAAGGCCTCCAAGAGTGGCTAGTCCGCACCCTGTGTGCATCTCACAGGAAACCCAAAGTGAGGATGGGTGAAGAGCTAGACTCAGTTCTTTTTGTGTGCAGCCTAAGGTGGTCTGAGTGTTGTATCTGAAAGCTGTCTTAGTTCAGCCAACTGTTTCAGTTTGCCCAAGACTGAGGGGAATTCCTGGGACATGAGACTTTGCTTTAAAAAAAAAAAAATATTTATACATGCACTGGGGTATAGACCAGAGGCGCGGGAGGGTGAGAGAATCCACCAGAGACAGAGCAGGGAACAGAACAGGCAGAAGGACTGAAATAAACTGCTGAGGGGAGCAGCGGGCAAGCAGGAGAGGTCTGCAGCATCATGTAGGAATCGAACTGGCACCATGGAGACTTCGGACAGCTTCACAGAGCTGCCATTAATCCGCTGCGCCCCCAGGGAGGCCCCGAGACTTTGCATTTTCTAACTAAAGTTCTGGGTAAATTGGGACAGTTGTTCACCCCCACACTCCACAATTCACCACTGAAAATCTCCTAAATCCCAGACTTTCAAGGAAGCCAGTACACTAGAAATATCTAGGGAGTTTTGAGAGCAATTGACATTGGCATCCCACCCCTGGAATCTGATTTCTTGGTCCGGGATGCAGCCTACTCAGAGGTTTCTTTCTTGCCCAAGCTGCCCAAGGGATTCTGATGTACTAGGACAGTTTGGGAACTCCTTCAGTAAATGATCTTGACATGTTATTTAACCTCTCTGAGACTCAGATTTTCTTTGGTAAAAATTCACCTTGCATTTTGTCTATGATTTTTGCAGTAATACTCAAATTTTCACTACTTGAAATATTCTAAATCAGTGTATAGCTATCACTTGGGGAGCTTGTTAAAATGCAGATTCTAATTCTGTAGGTGTCAGGAGAGACTAAGGAATTTGCATTTCTAACAAGCCCCAGGTGACGCTGATGCTGTTGGTCTGCAGACCATACTTTGAATATGAACATCAAAGGATGAATCAAAATGACTCTTGCCTTCAAAGAAATGTGGAAGTCATGGAGTGCTATTAGGGATGCACATGCAGGAATATAAGAAAAGGCAATGGGCCGAAAGCTGGGTGTGTTTGTATTTGGTACTTGGTGGGCAGACTACCCCAGTCCCTGGAACCTGTGATACAGGTTCTCTTCTTTGCAAAGGTTGCAGATGAAATTGTTTGCTAATCATTTGACTTCAAAATTCAGGGTGTGGCCTTGGTCATCCAGGTAGGTCCGATATAATCACAGGGTCCTTTAAAGAGGAAGTGGTGAAGCATCAGTGCCCAGGTACCACCTTGTGAGAAAGGCCCTACCCACCATTGCTGGCTTGGAAGCTACAGGGAGACTCTCAGCCAGGAGTGCAGGCACCTATCCGTGCTGGTAAAGGCAGAGAAGCAACCTCTGCCTTGAGAGCTTCCAGAAAAGAACTCAGCCCCACCGAGGACACATTGATTGTAGCCCAGCAAGATATGCCATGGCCTTCGCCCCACAGAACTGTGAGATACTGACCTTATCTTGCTTAAGTCTCTGTAGTTATTTGCTATGGCAGCAATGTGAGAGTAAAACAGTGGCGATGTTAATCCCACCTCAGGTGGCCAAGAAACACAATTGCACTTTTTATTAAGTCAATTTGTCACTCTAAGTCTGGTTTCTCCCAGATCTTCAACCTCCCTGGGATTTAGAGCCCCTTCTGTGGGGAGCAACATCCTGGTGTCTGCAGTTTGGAGGTGCATCAGGAAAAGCAGCCGATTGTACCCTTCTCCCTCTGGCCCACTGAATGGCAGTCAAGGCTGCCCAAGTGGTCCCATCTACAAGCAGCACCTGACTTTCTCCCATGGGTCCTTGCATCTCCCACAAGAGCTGTGAGGAGGGGGGCACAATTCCTTCTTTTTCCCCAGGAGAATCTCCTTTGTCTTAGCTTTTCTCCTTCCACAGTTCAAGGCACCCTATATATCTCTGTGAAGTCTCTAAATCCTCCCAGAGGTTGAAGCTTTGGAAAACAAGGTTCAGAAAAAGGTGCAGGTGGTTTTTATTTTCTTCTAGACCACATGGCTCTCCTGAGGCACTTGGCCCAGCAGGCCCAGGGAAGTGAAAAGGGAACCAACCCTATCCAGGAAGAAAGAACAGGGTCCATTTGTCAAAACATCAGCCATCTACTAGTGTGTAAGAAGCAAGCACAGTTAGGTTTATGTTTCCCCTTCAACATCCACAACAAATAGGAAAAATCCCCACTGCTGTAAATATACCTCTTCTACCTGACACATACAGAGGTGGAAAATATGAGGGCTTCTGCAGATGCTGGAGATGAACCAAAAGGAAATGAAACTCCAGGGGCAGGAGGTCAGCTGAGAGATGAGGCAGCAAGGACCGGAGTGTTCAGTGAGTCATTTCAAGATTTGATGTTCCTGAAAACTCGATTACTTCTAGGTCTCAGAGGTCAGCGGCGGGAGGGTGGATGCCAGCTCTCCCCCGCAACACGGGCAGGGGACGTGAGCTCTGCTAGTGGTTGACCCATACCTGCCCACTGGCAAGCTCTGGGAGCTCAAAATTTAAAACATTTCCATACTGAACTGTGGCTGGGCTGGCTCCAACATAATATCTGAGCCTTATACTTAGAGTTCTTTATGATTTCTAGGGCCAAGAAATACCCTCTGTAAATTGTAAGCTTGCTCCACAGAGACTTGTTATTAGTTGATGACAACTAAGATTTTAATAACATCCAGTTTTATCAGGAGACAGTCTCAGATATAATACATTAAAAGGCCCTTGAGAAGGAGATACAGAAAAATACTTGTGATTAATCAGGAGTAGAACTGTAACTTTTGTTTTCTTTCACATCTGTATTTTCTAGAATGTTATACATACCTTTTTAAAAATAACTGTTTTGGTTTTTAAGATGTATATGAATGGCAGACAGTTCAAGCTCCTTAGTAGTCAATGGGGCAATGTTTAGAAATGGAGATTATCTGCTCAATTCTCCAGCTATGGGATCAGGATTGGGGGAACTTGTGGTTGCTGAGTGTGCCAGCATCACAGCTTGCACTAGTATGATCCTCTTGAGTTTCCCTGTTTAATGAACCTCCTAAAGAGTCAGTTTGCCTTCAGTCACCTCTGTGGTGGACTAGAACTTGGGCTTGCACCCAGCTAGAGGTCTCTACCTGCCTGTTGATATAAACAACAAGCATAGGCCTGAACTCAAAGTCCAATGTGTGCCCTTTTTAATCAAGACAAAAAATAGAGTCCCCTTCTTTGTGTTTGAGACTTGCAGTTGACAGAACAGGAAAGATTAGGATGGAGATAGATTTTATGGAGAGTGGGAGGCCCTTGAGAGGCCTTCTGGTGGGGAGGACAGTTACAGCAGGTGAGGACTGGGGCTGGACAAAGTGGGTGCTACTCCTGCCCCCGGATTAGTGGGGAGGGGCTGTGCAGGCCTATGTGTGTGTGTGTGAATGTGACCTCTTCTATCTTCTCATATTCTGGAGAGGAATGTGATGGAGAAAAGCCCAGAGAGGATTTCCAAGGGCCTTCCTCCTGGCCACAACCCCAAAGAACCTCAGACCCACAGGCCTGCTACTATTTCCCTGCATCCTCCCTCCTAAGAGGCAACCCCAAAGCTTTGCTGCAACCTGGGAGACATAGGGATGAAATCAGCCACTACTGTTACCTTGAATGCATCAGTACATTTTATAAGTCCCAGATCCCCAGGGCAGATCACCTCTTTGGGCGGGAGAGTGCAGCAGACTGAAGAGGGGACAGCTGGAGGGAGACTATGGTCCCTACATACAGCTCTCCAAGGGGTCCATCCACCAGTCTCACAGGCTGGAATGAGAACCACCCTTAGCTGTTATGGCTACTAAGCACAATAATCATGAGTTGAATGATATCATGATACCAGTGACTGTGGGCTCTTTGATGTGCAGGGCCACATTTGGATCCAGGAACTGTCAAGAGATCCTTCCTGGGTCGGAGAGGATCATTCCCTGGGCTTCAGGTTAGGATTTAGCCAGAGCCTGTGCTAGAAAGTCCCCATTGTCCAAGGTGCTGGCCCTTCCCCTTACTGTAGTCGGTCAGAGACTCCGGCCAAATGGGAATTAAGCCTTTTTATTTTTTTAGTTGAGGTCACATTGGTTTACAACAGTGCAAGCCGTTCAGAGGTGCAGGTGCACACCCTTCAGATGTATGTTACCACCCCCCTCCCCGCTGCACCACCAAGGCAGCGCAGTCCTCCACCATCCACTGTCACCGCTCCCGGTGTCGCTGTCCCCCATCGCCACTAGGCTTTGTTATTTGGTTTTGTCTGACCCTTTGCTTTGTTCCTCGATGTTCCCCATAAAAGCGAAACCATCCAGTGTTTAAAAGGGAAAAAAAAAAAAAAACCTCTTTCTGACAAATGGAGGGAACAGGGGGGAGTAATGCTCAGCGAAATAAGTCAGAATGAGAAAACCTTTTCTGTTCTGTACAAGAATAGGTGCTATAGAAAAATCCCCACACAAAGAAAGGGAATAGAATAAGGTTGGAGAGGAGAGAGCCAGAGGGCACGAGCAGCCCTCCCCTACCTTGCCAGGCCCCGTGTCCCCCAGGTCACTGTTTATTTCTTCACCAAGCCTGCCATTAGCAGAAGGCCTGAGAGCTTTGAACTTAACCGGTGTACATAAAGCAAGCTGTTTGTTTAATCTGCACATTTAATTCAGCCCGCTCAGCGTGCTGCTCCAGCCTGGCTTCTTTCCATATAAGGAGTTCACGGTATCTTTCTGCAGCACCCCTGCCTCTGTGTTGAAAAGCAGCCAAAGATGGCTTTGTGTTTAATGCACGTGCTGTAGCCGAACCTGCAGCCACCGCCATCACCTTGACCCTCCCTCCTGCCAGGTAAGTCCTGTGTGGTCCATGTCGGGTTCTCCTTCCAATGAGAATGGGCTGAAGTCTAGCATCTTCACCTTTTTTATTTTAATGTGTGGAAAGAAAATTGGTTTTAATTTTACTTGTCTGTCAGATTATATATCAGGAACAAACATGCATGCATTTGTGTAATAATTTTCTTTTTGTGAAAATGTTGAACTCTAGTGTATCTTAAAGATTTGATAAAAACTTCAGGCACACTTTCAGTGAAATATGCATTCCAATGAATAGTGTATGGTAGGCAGAGAAGGGATCTTTCCTCATGCATATAATGTTCTCTTCTAAATAAATGCTATCAACTCTGTATATAATCATAGTTTCATTGAAATGTGCCAAGTGATTAAATAGATGGTTGCCTTGTCGTATTATCACATGTAAGCACTATTGGCTAGAGAAATTTCACACTTCAGATAATGGCATGTAAATGTATCATATTCCATTTCCCTAAGTGGTTTCTATGGTTTAATGTCTGTCAATGTTTTATGAAATATCTTCAAAACCAGACGATGCCACCAAAGTGAGGCAGAGTTATGTGGTTACAAACTAAAGGCCAGTTTTGGGTATTGGGCTAAGGCATGGGGCACACGTGTGACAGGGGCAGAAGGTGGGCATGAGAGACCGTAGCCTAGAAATAGTACTTAACAAGAACTGAGAAAAGGAAATTCATTATAAATACAAAACTGAGATGGAGGGAACATGAAATTTGGATGCTAATCCAGGTCTTGGTTAAAAAAAAAACAGAAAGAAACACTGTTATTTGCTTATGCCTTATCACCACTGCTCGTTTATGCACCAGCTGCCTCATTTAGGATCAGTTCTCCTCACAACATTAACCAAGGTGAACATATTACAAAACCCTGACAGTGAATGACAGAAGCTTGAGGTGCAGTGTGTATATCCACTCAGGGATGGCTGCAGACCTCAAACCAGATGTGCTTAAGACTCTTATCAGCAGAATAACAGAAATTAACTTCTGTCTGTCATTCTACATGTGAGCTGTGGACCTTATTTCAGCTGTCATTATCACCTTAAGAGACTTCTATGAAGGAGCTGGCTCTGTGGTTGATGTTTTATTAGAATTTTGTTTATTGCCTACAGCCTTGTGATAATAGGACTACTGCCTTTTTTACAAATAATAAAAATGAAGACCTATTGAAGGTAAGCATCTCAGCCAGTTATCACTAACAAGTGGAGGAGGTAGGCTTTGAACTCAGATCTACCAACCTGAAAAAAGTCCATGTTTGACTTTTTATGGAGCTTCTCCACTTAATTTCTAATGTTAAAATGATAGAAGTAAGTGGAAAGAGGATACAAAAATAAAAACACCTCCTTGGGAAAATCAGATTACATCTTAAGTCAACAATTAAATCTCAAATTGTTTTCATTTTCATATACCCTGAATTTTCCAGTAGTTGAAACATATGGAAATAATGGCCAAACACACTGGGTATTGTTTCTCAATCTTGTTTACACATTGTACTAACCTAGGGAACTGTAAAATTATTGATACCTAATTTTCATTTCCAGAGATTCAGATTAAGTCTGAGATGTATGGATTTTAAAGCTCCTTAACTGATCATAATGTATAGCCAAATAGATATTTGTGCTTAGTCTTCTCAATTCCAGACCCATTATTCAACTGATTTGCTAGCTATCTTTGCCTTTGTAACCCACATGCATCTCAAACGCAATATGTTTGAAACAGAATTTTATATTTTCAGTTAAACCTGACTCGTCTTCCTACATGTCTTTTTTTTTTATGTCAAGTACAAGTTATAGTATGTCAACCACTATGTTGACTGGAGATAATTCCTTCCTAGTTATTCATATCTTAGGTAAATGCAATCCTGAGATCAAATGGGCCTGCCAGCCCACTGCCTGTTTTATATAAAATCATAGTGCTTCCACGGGATTTCAAATGTTAGAAAACTCAAACACCCATTCTTCTTGAAAATATGATAGCTTGCTCCTGAATGCTAAAGAAGGATAATGCTCAAATTAAATGTTCTACATCAGAAAGTTAATTGAAATGAGCATGTGGGCCTTATTGTCCATAAAGTGAGTTGCTATCAAATTTTCAGTATGTATTTTTGGATTGTTTGCTTCCCCAAGGTACAATATTTATGGAGTATTGACAGACCCCATGAATGCCAGGTTCCTTGGGAAGCAAAAACTAATGAAGACTGCCCTCGGCTTTCCACAGTTTCTGTCAAATAGTTTCATAGATGAAAACTGTCTGACAGACAACTGTAGATGGCTTAAGAGAAGAATAAATGGATGACTCTGTATTAGCTAGGGATTTTTCTATCATTTTATAAAAACTCCATTTTCTGGGAGGAAAATAACAAGCTATTGGCTCACATAATTGAAGAGTCCTGTGTGGCCTGACATCAGTGTGGTCTAGAGGGAGCCGGTGCATTCTGGAGGGGCAGCTGGCTCTATTCTAACATTTCCTGTGCTCACTCCCACAAATCCCAGTTCCTATATAAGGTTCTGTTAACTGTTTACTTTAGAAGTAATAAGCCTGGTGACATCACATCTGAAATAAGGCCAGAAATTAAGGAAAAGGCGAGAAGGAGCAGCTTCCAAGTCACTGACAACAGCATCCCTGTAGCCAGAAGGGGCAAAGTCTCTCCTTCATATGGGAGGCAGGTGCACTAAGCAGATATCAAAGGGAAAGCTCAGAGACTGGCGGGGTGGTCAAAACTGAGCATTGGGCAAAAAGCCAAGTGCTTCTTTAAAGCAAGAAATAAAACAAAAGGGAAAAGGCAAATTTGAACCAAGAGAGAAGAGATCAGGGCATGCAATGTTGAGGGTCTTAGTGGAGTAAAGATTAGACCTTGAGCAAAGCAGTGAACCCCAGCCTCCCTGGTTTCCGAGAGAGGGCATCTGGAGAGCAGTGGTGGGTGGCAGCACACCTGGAATATTAGACTTGACAGATAACCACTTCATCAACCCCCCCCCTTGTATGATCCTTCAGAATGAGGGTGTAAAATGAATAGAAATAAAGCCAGAAATAAACACAGTACAACTGATTTTTACTGAGCTTGGCCTCAGTAATCATGCCACTATACATTAATAGTAAGAAGTGAAACATCTTCAACTGAAACAAAATTTCAGTTTCAGTGTCAACTCTAAATTGTACACTGATATTTTACTTAATTTGTTACTTAGTTTTAAATGATTAAAAATTACCAAAGCTTCCATTTTTTAAGACCTTTCAAATTCTGTGAAATTGTTTGAACTAAAATTTACACTTAATTAAAATGTTACACCTGATAGTTCATATTCAAGTACAAGTACAATTGGTTGTAATGTCTGAAGTGGTCACACAGGACAGATTGAAGTGACACAATTTCTCACTTGCCTTTGTAAGCACTGCACTATTGTGTACTGTGGTTATATTGTTTCAATACAGAAATAGGTAGAAACTGGAATGTGTCCATAATGAGCTCAAACAACTTAGAAACTTTATGAACTGAGTCAAGTAATACCTACATAGCTGAGACTACCTGTGTCTGCAGCTAACTCTGTACATGTAAGTTCCCCAAATTAGATTTATATACAATGGAATTATTTTAAAGGATAACTTTAGAATGAATGCATGTGTATAAGTATAAATGTGTCTGGGTGTATACTATTTATTTGTCACATTTCCTGGCACTATGTGATAAGATACTCCAGTTTATTATTTTAAAATCTCTATAGAGAAGTATGCTTATATTGCTTGAACCTGAGGAAGACCCCACCCACCACCATACAGAGTTAGCCCCACAAGTGAATACCCCACAAGTGAATACATCCTGTGCACAGAAGGCCACACAGTCCCAAACACTGAGGGCTTTACCAAACTACAGTGCAGACAGAACCGACCATTCGCAGTTGACCTCACCATCAGATAGCCCAGTCCTACATACACAACAAAAATGTATGTGTTTTAGAATTTGGTTGTAGGAAACTTGCTTTCCTTGTTTCTTACTATAAGAATTCCCATTTAGTGGAATTATGGACAACTTTGTCATTTTTGCTTGAGCGACAGCATAGAGTAAAAATTCCAAGAATGAGGGTACAAGAAGAGACAGACATGCAGGAGGGGGAGGGAGAGTCAAACAGGGAGAAACAAGCACACACATAGACAGGGGTCTATTACATATATAAAGGGAGGAGGAGACACAGAACTAAGGGGCCTGGACAGAGATGTGTGTCCAGGGAAACATGGTGAAACATACGTGCATAGCACTGTCTTCTATCTTCCCAGATGCGGGGAGTTTTTAGAAGTCAAATTTCTGGTCTTCACATCTGGAGAGGCTGAATCAGTATGTTTGGGATGAGACCCCAAAACCTATCAAAAGGTTCCCCCTGTTTCTGGTGATCATTCAGTGGGGAGTTACTGGTGCATGGGTTTATATTTTTCTAGTTCTGTGCTTATGCTATTCTATCGTTTAAATGACTATGGCCCTGATTTTACACTTCTAGTTTTCATTTTCTTGTCTATGTTCTTCTTTCATCCTGGAGATCGTCTCATTATAAAACTGTAATTTAATTCTCAGAGGGGGAGAATTCTTTCCAAAACCCACAAAATCTCACAATTGTGCAAGCAGAATGCAAAGTCTCAGGTTTGAAAGGTCATAAATCAGTTGTGAGTTTCTCAGCAGGGTGCATATTAAAATATATGACCTTCTGTCCTCATAGCAAATCACTAAAGAACATTCCATACCATTAAATGCAGTAATAATCGGGGCTTTTCATACTCTAACAAATTTCTAGAGTCTCCCTCAAATGTTTACATCTCCCTCAAATGTTTCCTCTTTTTGAATAGTACCGTTTGGATGGGTGTAGTGGGTTCCTTCAGACAAGATTCATAATTAGAAAAGAGAAATAAAAACAGACAAAATATATAACATACACAGAAGCTTCTGGGAAGCATAGTAATTTCTTACTTTTGTTATATATGTGTGTGAAACAGAAAAAAGCAGTATATAATGTTTACTGGAAAGATAGACAAGATCCAATTTATATATAGTCAGGATTGTCTGATGGATTATGCTTCTAAAAAGCATTCTGTTGTTGTTACTCTGCGATAAATACCAAATAGTAAATATCAAATACTATTTTTGCATTTATTAAAGTGATTAAGAATATTTGCCTTCATTTTGTCAAATTTTATTAATTACACTGTTCATTAGAAATAATGTTACATTCCTGTGATAGACCCCACTTGGTCGTGATGCATTATCCTACATGTACTTAGATTTACTTGCTGATTATTTTTGGTGGTTTTGTGTCTATGTTCAAGAGGGATATTAGCCCTTAGAGTTTTAACTAAGTTTTACTGATTTTCCATTCACTGCCACCACTATAATTTCAGGAGCATAGCTTCACACCTTGTGTTCACATGTCACTCACCTGCCACCCAGTTCTCTCCCCCTTCACTCCCCTGCCCTGGTAGCCACTATGTTTTTCAGTCTAAGAATTATTTTTATTTTGTTTTGCAATATGTCTGTTTGACTATTGATATTCCACAAATGAGTGAAACCATCGGTAATTTCTTTCACTTTCTGACTTATTTCACTTAGATCATCTCAAGTTCCATCCATATTGTCACAAAAGACATAATTCCATCCTTTTAAATAGCCAAGTAGATTTCCATTGAGTATATATACCACAATTTCTTCATCCAGTTATCTGTCAATAGACATTTAAGTTGATTCGTGTCTTGGCTGTTGGAATAATGCTGCCATGAACATGAGAGTGCATGCATCTCTTCATATTTGTGTTTTCATATTCAGATAGCACCTAGAGTGGCAATGCTGGGCCATAGAGTATTTCCATTTTTAGTTTGTTAAGGAATTTTTCCTGGAGGTTGCACCAGTTTACATTTCTGCCAATGGTGAATGAGTGTTTCTTCTTCCCCACACCTCAGCATTTGTTGTTTCCAGATATGGGCCATTTGCACAGGTGCGAGGTAATATTTGTGGGTTTGATTTGCATTTCTCTTATAAATGATGGTGGACATATTTTCAAACTTTTGTGGGCCATCTGCATATCATCTTTGGAGAAGTATGCATCTGGGACTTCTGCCGATTTTTAGATAGGCCTGTTTGGTTTTGTTGTTGAGTTGTGTGAGTTCTTTATATAATATACATGTGTATCTATGTAAAATATATTGGAAATGCAATTGAAGTGAAAGTAGCTTCTTCTGGTCCACAGGTTGCCTTTTTTGCTTTTGTGATGGTTTCTGTCATTGTACAGATCCTTTTTTGTTTGCTGTAGCCCCATTTGTTAATTTTTGGTTTTGTTTCCCTTGCTGTTGGAGTTGAGTCCCAAAAGATAACTCTTAAGTTAATGCCAGGAGTGTCTTGCCAATGTTTTCTTCTAAGAATCATTAGTTTAATTATTTATTAAAAACAATCATTTATTGTTATTTCAGACAAAGAATCAAATGATGTTTTAATTTTTAGAATATGTCTGTGAGAAAGGTATACTCCCCAGTGAGGGAGATAAGGTTAGAGAAATTCAGTGATTTTTCTCAAATTTTCTCAAGGCACTAGTGCAATGCAGAGCTGAAATTAAAATCTAGATCTGTGATTCCAAAGCCTAGATTTGTATGCAGTACTGCTGGTAGCTCTTGTATTTTGGTGTATATAATTATGTCCTCTGAGAACTTGTTTAAAATGCTGATTTCTGCCCAGAGTTCCTCCTTCAGCAGACCTGAGAGAGCCCAGAAATCTGCATGTTTACAGGCACTAGGATGTGTGTGACCACACTTAGGATAAACTTGCCCTGTGAATGCTCTGCTCTGGGGGGCAGCTCAGAGTCTGTGACTTGAAAGAACCTCCGTGCTGTTGTCTACTCAGAACTCAGGCCGCAGGAAACCACCCAGCAGCCTACCTGCCCACTCTGCTGCCTATTTTTTTCAACAGAAATTTTCTTAACTATCATTTCTTAACTTTAAAGCAAGTATCAAACATGTATGTTGAACTACATTTAGGATAAAAGACTAAGAGAACCTGGTGGAAATGACAGAAAATTAGTTGAGAGCAAATACTCAAGAGGAGAAAATATGGGTGTGGCCTTTTTCTCTCTTTGGGCCTCCCAACACCATCACAGAACAGCGCACACTCTGGGAATGGAGGCAGCTTTGGGATGAGAAGAAAAAGTCCACATAGAGGTAGAAGGAAAGACGGGATAGGGCAGAAAAATGGGCATAAGATAAAGAGAGAAAATAGCATGGAAAAGAGAAGGAATTAAAAGACCATGGAGATGGGTATTTCACAACTAGAGCAGTCCCTGGGTAAGCTTAATAGCCCTCATTTCAGATCTTTGTAGTTCCTAGGGCAACTGCAAGTTATTAGCTCCAGTAAAATTATTCCTCTCTGCATTTCCACCAATCAGGTTCATTAATATAATGGGTTTACCTAGATGATTATCTTTCTTATGAAGTTGAGGTAAAGTGATTGGCAGGAGAGAACTAAAAATCTAACAGGACCCGAGACTCCAAAGACCTCTGTATTCATTTGTGGTGTTTGCGCCAAGTGGCATAAATACTTGAGGCAATTGTTCACCTATGTAATGAAAAACTTTCTGGACCATCTTTGAACTAAGCAAGTTGTAGAACATTGTGTACAATATTGGAGAAATACTAACTCAAGCGACTCTAATATCTAGTAGGTATATGATGCTTAGCATGTCAGGCATTTTGTATGAAGGTCGATTTATCAGCTAAAACATGGTGGCTATAATGCCGCTTCACATGATGGTTGAAAGAGGCAAGTGAATAATAATTCAGTACAGGGCCTGGCAGATAACAGGTGTAGCAAGGGCATGCCAGGACATAGACTCTACTTCATATGGTTAAAAAAAAAGAGTTTTGTGAAGATGTTACTTACAAGGGAGTTGGCAGCAATTGGAAAATGGTGAGGTATGGATGCTGTCTTTGCAGGAAGCTAGACCACCCTTAGAGTTGAAGGACCAGGAGCGAGAATATTAACTCTTCTCATGAGAGCAGGAGCTATGCAGGATAAGTCTGTAAGAACTGAAGTCTAGGATGACTCAGTTACTGCCAGAGGGGAATGAATGACCTCTTTCCCCTCTACTATCTGACCACCTGCTAGAGTTTCCCTTTGTGAGACTCAAATGAAAACCACATGGGAAGGAGGCCCACATGATATATTCACAGGAATCAGCCTCCCTGGGCAGAGTAAGGCAGAGAGTGGTTGGGAAGAAGTTTTTTAATAAGGTCATTTCTATCTCTTAACCCTGATCTTCATATACTCACAAAACAAAACCATATTTCTGAATAAAACTGGACATAGAGGCTTGAAAGAAGCAGTTTGTATTTAGTTAGTAGTGCCATCAAAATCATTTGCCAAGTCCAGCAATGAATTAAAGCTAAAATTGTTCTTTCTTCTTCATACATCAGGGCCATTAATAGTTATGCACTTACTTGGAAAGATATATTAACTGCTGTGCCCAAGTCCTGTCTCTGAGATATGTGACTGCCCTTTAACTCCCTGAAAGAGCTAACGTGGCTCCCTAAAGACTTGCCAACTTGCTACCAATGAGTGAATTTGGTGCCTAGAGAGCAAGCAACTCACTATATGCTGCTGCCACCTCCACCTCCCAATTGTTCTTCCCCAACATTGCTTTCTTAGATAACAAACTTCTCAGCAGATGGAGCTGAGTCCCATTTGACAGAATGTATCTTCCCCACCTTCCAGAGAGGTAGAGGATGCCAGATTGTGGAGGTTTCTGGGTCTGTAGACTTGCAGCAGGAACCAAAGCATAAGCATCTGGGAAACAGCTGGCCAGTCTGTAGGCATGGTTCCCTCAGAAGGACGTCTTAACCACAGGTCTAGAGGACTGCTGGAAATCCAGGTAGGCACCTGACCCAAGGAACCCTGATTTCTCCCAGGGACGAAAAAGACTTGGTGATTAGTTTTTACTCACTACAACACTAAATTACAACTTAGCTTCTACACATAGAATAAAATAATATTTTAAATAATAGGTACCTTTTGTCAAACACTCACTATGGTCCAGGCACATGCCAAGAGTTTTAGATACCTTATTGTAATCATGACAACAACTCTTAAGACTGCAAGACATGAAATTTAAAAATTAATAATTCATGATACTGAAAAAACATGGATTCCTCCTTATTAAAAAATCAACTAATGCAGGAAAAAGAGAATTGGAAAACAACAATTGTTCAACCATTTAGTAGCTGGTTCAAGCAATGGCCATAAGTGGATAGTAATCAATGGATAAAACAGGGTAAGAAAGTTAAGGGGCTGGGGTGGTCACACTAGTCAAAGCATCAGGCTGTGGGGTACTAATTACAAAGGGACAAAGTTACCTTTAGAGTAGAAAAATCTTTCTGACAATACATTAGCCAAATGAGCCAGTTAATATCACTAGTAAGGGACAAATGGACATCACATGCCGTGGGTTGCATGGGAAGTACTCAGTCTTGTCTGCATAGTACTCTTGTTGAAATGTTTTACCTGAATGTAGTCACAAAGGAACAGGTTAATTCCGATTTAGAGACATTCTCTAACTGGTCACAAACAGTTAGGACTCTTCCAAAACATCACCATGAAAAAAAATGTTAGGAGGTGTGACCTAGATTCAAGTGAACTACAGAGATGACAGCTGAATGTGAATGTAAAGTTCTTGGATCATTTTGGATCCTGGATTGAGGAAGGGAATCAGTTACAAAGACATTACTGGGTTATTGGAGAACTTTGAACATGGGCTAGTTCAAAGTTAAATAGTATGATAGTCTGGGGTCAGATTCTTTTGTTGATTTAATCAAACTGTGGGCATAGAGAAGATGATGTCCTAGTATTTAGAGAAATCTGTGAAGTATTTAAGTGTCATCAAGTCTACAACTTATTTCAAATAGTTCAACAACCACAAAGTGTTAGTGAGAAAATGCAAATGTGGCAAAATGTCAACAACTGGTGAACTTAGGTGAAAACTAAATGCATGTCAACTTCTATTTGTCTAGGGTCTTAGGATTTTTTAAGATAGAAGTGAGGGGAAAAAAAAAACTAGTGGTAGCATTGATTCTACTTTTTCAAAAATGGAAACTGAGGTTGAGTTGGTTTAGCTTAGTGCATGCCTGAGTTAGTAATCAAACCTAAGGTCTTTCTCACTCTGCTACTCCTACAGTATAGTTTGACCCAAGCATAGAGTGAACAACGCTGTCATGAAGTGGTCTTGAAAGAGAATATCATTTATTTCACTAAGTTTCTCATGACTAGAGCAAATAAGTCTCCCAACCTGAGAGCTGAGGGCTTGGGTTTGGTTGTATAGATGCTGCCTTTCTCCCTAAACTCCCTGTGAAGGGTGCAAGCGTTCTTTCTCCTATGAATATTACGGAAAATAATTTTGGATTCATTCACTATCAGTCATTAAGGCCCTTTGCAAATGCTTGTGGAGAGCTGGAATCTAAATTAATCATGACTTTTCATCATCTCAATACACAAAACCTAGCAGACAACAGAAGACAATTTTGACAACAGCTCTAATAGAGGTCAAGGTAATACACAACGATTGCGAGCTCATTTTATACTTGTAACACCTGAACAAAAGAAGGATGTGGAAAAGGACATTTCCTCAATCCCATTGTCCCCCTTTTTTTCAAAAAGTTTATCAACTGTTTGAAAACAATGACATATTACATCTGGTATGTAGGAGGTGATTAACCATATAATAATGCATTCAGTTGAATTTAAATATGTCCATCCCAAGTAATGTCTGCTCCAGGTTCATGAATTTAGATAAATTTGCTAAGACTACCCAGTGAATGGTATTGGGAAGCTTAAATTTTCTTCCAAACCCACGTGGCTTCCTGATATATTCTATGGCATGTGAGTAAGTCCTCACTAAATGTCTCTACTCAGTATAAGTGGACACAGAGGAAACTTATTCTTTGGTAATATGTGGGCAGTAGCTCCACCTCTCCCTGGTCTGCGTACCTCTGTTTTCCTTCTACATTAAATTTTTGGATGTTGTGGATTGCCGACAGGATTGGATCTTTTTTTAAAAAATGTTTTGTGCAGGTAGGGGGAAAAGCTCACAGTAGGTTAATGGTGTCATTAACAATTTTGTTCTTTATAAAGCAGGAAAATATAATCTGGGGATTTGAAGCTATTAATTATATAGGCTGGAACTTCCCTCCCACTAGGAAATGCTTATTTTCTTCACTCCAGAAGATGGTTGTTTTTTAATGTTTAAGCAAATCCCTGCAGTGTCTTTGTCCCCTTAATGTAATGAAAGAGCTGTGTCTCAGAGCTGCCTGTGGAGAACCATTGGTGGTGGGGGGAGGGGGGGCAGGGAGGGTGTCTGCAGCCACAAACAGAAGGTTAAAGACAGGCAGGAGAAAACTCAGTTTTGTGGAGGACCTTTCACACTTTTTTTCTGAATGGAATTCTTTAGCAAGAGAGGAAAAGGAAAGAATATAAGACTGAATACACTCGGGGCCCCTAGGTAATAAGCTTAGCTCTGAGTGACTCGTGATGGTTTTCTAACCCTTGTAGAACTAAGTGATCTTTCAGACCATTTTCATTCTTGGTGAAAATATTGACTTAACCACAAAAATTGGGTGTCATCTTCTTCCCATCTGAAGTGATTGCCATTTTTCTCACAGGCAGTATATTCAGTGGCATAACTGCATTGGCTAAGCACATGGGTGAGGTTACAGAAAGACATGGGAATACCATTAGGGCTGCAAAGGCCCCTGGTAGGACTATGTACCCACAAGTGGAGTTTGGCTGCAGTACTTATTCAGTCCAAAGCTCCCACTTAGTCCCACACTGGTGTGCTCTCTCTCTCTTAAACTCCAAATTCTAGCAAAGAAAGATAAAAGCAGGTACTTGAAATAAGTAACAAAAAGGCTAGGACAAGACATTTCAATTAGGATTTCAAGGATCAGCTTTACAGAACAGGGCAAGGCCAAGATGGCATTTTGTGGTGAATGATGAGATAGTAGCATGCAGCATTGTAGCATGGTGTAAGCTGCGAAACTAGTGACACGTGGCAGGGCTGTGCCTGAGAGAGGAGGCTGTGTGGAGCATAGTCTGGCATGAAAGCCTGTGGGAACCAGAAGCATGTGCGTGTCTGGGACACTTCAGAGGTCAGGTTAAAATTCAGATCCTGCTGATAGATAGAGATGCATTCCTCTGAAGACTTTGAAATCTAAACCCTTATTATCCTCTCATTGGGCTGCAGCTTGACATCATCTCATACTCATAGTGTGGATAATTAAGAACATTTGAGATTAACATCTCAATCCCAGAAAGTGCATCTTATATTTTCTGGCCAAAATTAATCTTCTGGAGATATAATAGGTCAAGAAAATCATGGGAACTCCACTGCATTCCACAAAACCTTCCCTTAAATGATGCAGTGTAACTACTTATCACAACGCCAGGAACACTTTGCCAGGAGACAATAGGACTCGCTGGGGAGACAGACAGAGAATCTGCTCAAGTGAATCCTGGAAAGTTTAGTGGCTTTCAAGTGTTCAACTTTCCCACTGTCACCCATTTAGTGACTGACTGACAACCTGCCACAACAAAGAAATAAGGAGTGGCCTTTTATTCTACTTTCCTTCAAATCAGCATTCAAGCTGCATTAACAGGAAATGTGTAGACGTTACCTTTGACTGATAACATGAGGCCAACTTTTTTCTCTATGAATCATTAATAGTGATATATAAGAGAATTATGAGAGAAATATAGAAATATAAGACAATTTTAAATTTGGGAGTTTTTTTAAATCAAAGGCATACAAATACTGTACTTCAATGTAAACAAAAAAACCAACCCTACTGTAGTTAGAATAAATCAATCTGATTTTTAGCCACCCTCAAAACTCTTTCATTTTCAATATAACCCAATTAAAAACAAGGGACATGAAGACATATTTATCAAAAGACATATTTATCAAAAACCAACAGTTGCATGAAAGGGAACATGCAATAATATTTGTAGTCAGATATCACTTTAATACCTGTTAAACTGCCAATTATCAGAAAGATGAAATATAACAAATGTTGGTGAGGATATGGAGAAAATAAAATCTGCACAGTTGGTGGGTATGGAAATTGGTATAGCCATTGTGCAAGGCAATATGGACTTTCGTTAAATTAAAAATAGAACTTCCTTACAATCCAACAATCCCGCTGATGGTTATTTATCCAAAGGACAAATGTATTTCCTTGTTCATTTCAGCAGTATTTACAATAGTCTAGATAGAAAACAACTTAAATTAGGAAAGTACAAGACAGACACACAGATAGATAGACAGATGTAGCTATCTACATACACCTTGGAATATTATTCCACTATAAAAAAATTAGGAAATTCTGCCATTTTCAACAACATAGATGAACTTGGAAAATATTATATTAAGTGAAATAAGCTACATGCAGAAAGACATATATGTGAAATCTAAAATAGTTAAATCCCATTCTATTGTTTCTATGAGTCTATGGGGGAGGGGGGAGAGAAGAGAAATGGTGAGATTGGTCAAGAGTACAAACTTTTAGATTTAAAATGCAAGATTTTAAAAGGTTTTTAAAAATCCCATAGTATTTTTGAAATTTTCTAAGAGGATATATTTTAAGTATTCTTACCACAAGAAAAAGAAAATGGTAACCATATGAGTGTTAGCTATATTAACTAAATTATAGTGAATATTTTACAGTGTACACGTACTGTAATAAACACCCTCTAAAATACAAGGTTAACAGACATAAGATACTGCTTTGTAATAAGCACAACTGGACTAAACAGGAAGGACAGCTGTGTTCCACAGCATCATTCAGTGGCACAAGGTCCTTCCACCTTGCTGCCACAGTCTTCATTAGGGAATTAACCTCATGTGCATGCTGGAAGCTGGGTCATAACCTTAAATACGTTTCTACAAAACAGACATCAGCTGGTCTAGGACAAGCACTTGCATTTTGAGCAAGCAAAGTAAAAGTTGCAGCCATCCATGCATTCTTCTTTTATCCCCTTGACCAGGGCTTAGTCATTCAGAGTAGTTGAGAGAAACAGGACCAATAGGGTAAGAGAATGTGTGTGTGTGTGTGTGTGTGTGTGTGTGTGTGTGTACGCATAGATACACACATATACACACAGAGAAGTAGGTTTATTATAATGAGGAAACTGCTCATGCAATTATGGAAACATTGGGGAGGACCTATCTGCCTAACTCAGTCCCCCAATTCAAAAGCTAGATGTGGCAAAGCACCCAGGAATAATTTTTAATAGCTATCTGGTCAACTATTGGCCCAGTCAAGTTACCACCTGAAATGAACCATCATAGTTACAGCCATATCTAGCTATGAGGAAACTGGAAAATGGTGTCTTTTAAGGGGTGGCCATGTCCCAAGAAGAAGAAAGCTGATCTGGAAGACACAAACAGCAACCTGTTGTCTGTCTTGCAGTTCTCACTATTAAGAGTCTAATTCCATAACCAAGACGTATTTCTAAGAGGACTTTGGTTATATTTAAGCTCTCCCAGAAAAAATTCAAATGTATTTTTCTGTCAATACTGTAACAAAATATCAAAGTGACAATTCTTTAATTCACAGTGTTTTTTGTTTTGTTTTGTTTTGTTTTTTGTATTGTGCTGAGTACGTCAGTTACTGGGACGCACCTTTGTCTTTTGCCACTTCGTAGTAGTATTTCCAGCTGGCTCTGATACCAGAAGTAGTCAGCAAGTAGCTCCATTTCTCGGAAAAGTTGTTATGAAGTAAGGCAAGCTTGGTGCATTTAGGCTAAGTGTTTAGATTTTTAGATATATCTAATGCGATCACAGATGCCATCTTATATTTATTTCAGAAACTGTCAAAAATGAAAGGTGGTTTTTGGTATTCTAGAATCAGGCACTGCCACTGAGGTATGAAAGACTTGCCAGTTAAGCCAGTTAAGTCTCTGCATTTTGCTCTCAGAAGTAAATTAATTTTCTTACAAAACCACCACTGTATCATCAGCTCTGATGACTCATGTCAGTCCATTTTTTTCATGGCCAGTTTGTCTTCTACAAGTGATCCAGAACTTTACTACTATCATAGCTAGTGCACAGGCTCAGGTGGGTGATGGATTGTGCAGTCAAGTTGAATTTCACAACATAGAACTTAGGTAGGGCACCAGGAAGATAAAGCCCTCCAAAACAATGAGCTTTAAAGGAATTCAGCCTGTTCTCTGGGTTTTTAAAAATGAAAATAGTATAAACTGGTAGGTTCTTTCGCTAATAGTCCTTTCTCTGTATCTGGTTACCTGTCAGTGGATTCCTTCAGTGGAAATGATTGGTGACATGTCTTAAAACAACCAACATTTTGCCTTTTAATTCTAGGATGGCTGGCAAATAGCAATGGACTAGTCATTTTTCTTGTCTTCCTGTGCATTCATCTGTCAGAAGCCCCCTGGATTTTAATCAAGGTTTTAAACCAGAATTTTTCCTTTCTTGTATGCTTTCCATTCCTGTTGGCTTCCCCGGGCCTCTCATCTCAGAGCCCTCAGGTATTACTTCTGCTCTCTGCAGATTTTTTCCTCCCCAGGCAAACCCAAACAAGGAAGTAGATGTCAAAGTTCTCAGGGCTGCACATGAAACCTGTGTTAGAACCACTGGATGGAATTTCATCGCTTGGGTTTTGCAAACTAGAGTGTAGCCAAGACAGATCGTAGTACGTTGGCTTATGTCCACGCAAATAAAGTAAGGCTCCCACATCAATCAGTTCATTAGACAGAAATCAACCACCTCATATGCCAGTAGCAATGGCAGGTTGGTAATGGGTGAAGTGGTAACAGTGAGGAGCAATTGGAAATGATTTGATGCCTTAGCAAGATTTACTAGTGGCATTTTCCAACCAAGCAGAATGGCCTAGTGAAGTTATCTCCTGTCTTCTGCAGAAAGGGGAACTGCAGGGAATAAATGTTTGGCTAATAGAGTACTTATTTTCCTTTTAGAAAGGATTACTTTGATTTGTATTTCAAATTTTCATCATGGTCACTGCAGGTGGGAAGTGGGACCTTTCTAACTGATGGTGATTTGTCTCCTAGAGCACTCACAGTGACAAGTCAAAATGTATTTTCAAATTTATTTTGGGACAGTATTAATTTGGGTAGTTCCCATAATGTCTGGAATTCTTATTTTGCTTGTCCCTAATTATCAGTATCTTTGAAAAATGCTAAGATTGAAGGGTCATGTATTTCTAATGTTTAAATGGGTGTTTCTACTGTACTTTTTCCCTGAGGAAAAAAGCTCTCATAACTAGAAACTTTTTTTTTCTTTCATCAAAGTTCGGCCTCCAAGGAGGCGTCCAGAAAAAATTCTTCAGTGATATTTTGAAGTTAAAAGTAACTTGTGTAGGGAAAGCCATAGTTCTCAAGTAGAAACCATTTTTTAGTTAAAATTAAATATTTCAAATTCAAAAGCAGTCATTCTACCCACATTCACGCAGTGTTTCCACTGCATTGAGTATTAACAATTCCTGGCACATCACATACTTTTATTTTTGTTGAGCTTTTGCCTTTACTAGACCTTGGGCTAGAATGTCTTTTGGTGGAGGGGCTAGTAAAATTATATTTCATATTAAAGCAAACGGATAGCGAGTAGAGGAATTCATGTCCTCCAAATATAGTACATGGGATTAGGAGATGGAATTGCAGATGTCTGTCTGCAAATAGAATTTTAATGAATCTAATTGCTGAACTGCTATGTCCAGACAGCATAAGAGCAAATTGTGTTACTAATACTAAGGGAAACTGTAGCATCCTCTGTGGTTATGGTTAGACATGTTTTCAAATACCATATCCAAAAGTATACTATAATGAATAAATGCAAGCGCCACCATATAACAGAATAATTCAATGAACAGAAAGCTTTTTGAATGATCGGATTTTAGTCTGACTCAAAGACAAATATGAGTAGCATCTCTTCAAAGTAATTCTATTACTCATCTCATTTTAAATTACTTAACTGTGCTATAAATCAAGAAATTGGGAATTGAAAAGATAGCATGGGTCACTTAATCTAGCTACCTATCAGCATAAAATTTGCTTTATTGGATTACTAACCAGATTAACCTAAAATAATGTGGGAGGGTGAGTATGTGTAGAACACTTCAGTAATCAGATTAAAAGGATTAGTTTTATCTCCTGAGACAAAAATCCAGATGTCTTATCTTTGAATTCTTGTGTTTCTCCTTTGGAGTCAGGCAAGAATATTTATTCTTTATTCATCTTTCCTCAGTGCTCTATGTTGTCAAATTCTCAAGTATTGCTGTATCATGTTTTGTCACTTTTACATTCACTTGTTTTGACCAAAGCAAGCAAAAATGCTGGTTTTAGAATTTTGACTAAATTGCTTATACGTAACATAGTTTATATTTTTCTATGTTTGCTATTATTCCTTTATCCTTTTTTTAAGTTCATTGGCTAATGCCCACCACATAATATTTAAAGCCTAGTAAATAGCCTACATTATTCTCACAGCCGACGGCATATATCCATTTAGCTAAATTTGATCCTTCTTGAGTTAAGTTACAATGAGAGAAACTCTAGTTACCTTGACTTTATTTTTTTAATTGAGGTAAAATTGATTTACAGCACTGTGTATGATTTAGAAAAATAGGTTCACACCTTCTCAGATGTACGTTACCAAAGCATACATATCACCAAAGCACCCATAGTCCTTCCTGTAGACCATTGGGTCCCCTTCCTCTTCATCCCTACCCACCTTCTGCCTCTAGTAGTCTCAATTCTGCATTCAGCTTTCTAGGGTTTGTTTTGGTTTAATTTTTTCAGTTCCTTTGTTGTTGTTTTTTTCCCTATATTCCACATATGAGTGACACTGTCCATTATTTTTCTTCCTCCTTCAGACTTGTTTCACCAAGCCCAATTCCCTCCAATTCCATCCATGTTTACATTCACTTTATTATTTACTGTTCTTTCATTTTAGATTTCTGGGAGGCAGATGAAATCTCCACAGTGCTTAGAGAAATAAAGCAGCCTAAGACTTGAGCTATAACATAGTGTCCTGTTTAATTTCCTGAATGAAAAACTATTCAAATGTTAACATGGTGTATCTGTGATATGCCAGCCCAGACACAGGTCAAGTCATTCAATAGAGAGCAGCTAATCCCAGATACCTAGAGGCAGTGTCACAACCCACACATGATCAACCATAGCTTTGGCTTGAGGAGGTGTTTCTAAAGCCTATTAACTGGGCAGACTCCCATCAAGAGGTGTCTAGAGCTGCTCTCTTTTACAGAGAGACTGCGGAAAGCAAAGAGGGGTACAACACTGTCTTCCTTCCTTTCTCCCTCTCCTCCCTTCCCTGTATCCTGACTATGTCTCTGGTTGGAAATCAGTTGGCATGGCTGCCTGGGAAACAGGCAGGGCAAGGCTCAGTCTCCTGCCATGCATAGCACATCATGGAAGAGTAAAAAGGTCTGCAAGAACAAACAGCACATGGAATTTATATGGAACCTCTAAAGATGCTGAATAGTCAAAGCAGCCTTGCTATTAAATAGGCTAAAAAGTATCTAAAAAGCAATGATTAAGAAACAAATGCTGCTTTTGCTACAAAAATCTTCCATTTGTGTTTTCCTAGAGTTATTTGTTAAAATGGTCTTTTCAAGCATGGCCCTATGGGGCAATTTCTTCTGAGGTAAGAATAGAGGAACAGATGTATACGTCAAGGATGGGTTTTAATCGGCCCATGAGATGCTTTTCATTTTAGTTGATGTACTACTCTTACACATCAATTGTAGCTTGCTCTCCTCATTTTTTTGAATGATAGGTTTCTAGAATTTGCCCCCACAAAAATGGTATCAGTCTGTTCCTGTCTGCCTCCAAAGGATATAATGTGTACATGTGTCATTCTGATCATACGGAGACATGATGAGAATAGAACTTAATATGATCTTCTGAACTGAACATGAGTGCAATGAGCCACTTCTCCATTGCACAACATGTATCAGCAAAAATACTTTGGTTCATATGGACAGCCTGCAGCTGAACCCATTAAACATGCATTGTTTAATATGGCATCTGAAAAATTGAAAAGCAATTAATTATTCTAGGCAACAAGGGGCAAGTGATAACTATGGAGCTTGGCCTTTTTGTATTTTCTGGTTTCCTGAGGTCAGAGTTTTCTACAATGACAAAATGGCTTTCTTTGATTCATTTGAAATACACTGTCATTTTAAAGGGGAGGGTGTAGAGAAAGAGAAATGATTTTAGAGTGACTTTTATGGAATCACTAAAACAATGCTTCAGAAATACTAAAATGGAAGATGTTAAAAAGGTAAATAGAATGTTGAGAGAGGACAGTTGTCCTGGCTCTTCCAGATCTGTTTCACTGGACCAAGGGCTAGGAAAGGGATAGCAGCTCCTTACTCCCTTTAAGTCCATTACTTGATTCTGAGAATTAGCTTTCTTTACCTCCCTGCTTATCAGTTTCTTTCCTCCATACTTCCTTCCCACTTTGCCAACACAGAGGTATTTGAGGTGGCGCCTCATCAACCACCTATCCCCTTTTCTCTTACCCACTGGAGGGTAGTATGAGCTAAACTCACAAAGGCAACCACCGAAGGCAGGCACAAGGGCAGCCCCAGAATCTCCACTGACATGGCCAGGCATGGTGCTCCCAAACAGCCTCATTATTTTTCCCCCTTAGGAAGCCTCCCCAACTCTTCTCTGCATAGACTCCAAACCCTTACAGTACCCATGATCCCCTGCTTCAGTCCATGCAATTCTCTATTGTGGAGACTAAACCTTAGACTTAAGATTCATAAAGGCCCATGATTGTATTTCCGTATTTAAAAAATGCTGACTCAGGTTCCAACAATAACAAGTAGTAACAAAGGTCATAGAGAGAAAACTTTATTCTCTCTCTGTTTCTTTATGGTCAACAGAAAAAAAAAAGAAAATATTTTTCTAAAACCTGGAATGACTATGTGATCAGGGGGAAAAAAAAAAAAAAAAAAAAAGGGAGGTTGGGGGAGAGATGACCAGGAACATAATCTCAAGTCATAAAATGGGCTAGGAAAAAATCTCTCCTTTAAGAAGGCCCAAAGCCCTGTACTCTGGCTGCCACACCTTGCCCAGAAGTCCCATTCCTGCATCTCATGCCCCTGCCTCTAAACAGCTGCCACAAGCTTCTGATTGAAAAGGCCCCCATTTGTGTTGCCCATTTTACCATTTTTTTCAAATTAGACATTCTGTCTCTGGTGAACATGGCAACCTGAGGCCAGTGGCCTAGTCCCATCTATTTCAGTCCCCCATTGCAGTACCATGCTAAGTATGGTCTGAAAACCAGAAGCATCAGCCTTGGGGTGCTGGTGAGAAATGCAGGACTGCAGGCCTCACTTCAACCTCCTAAATCAGAATATCAGAAGTGGCACGGGAATCTGTCTTGCAAACCTCCCATGTGATTCCAACGCCTGCTAAAGTTTGTAAAATAGCACCCTGTAGGGTAGACACCAGTGTCTTGTGCACAGTAGCTGTTTAATAACACCTGTGATTTGATTACACCTCCAAGATCACTGTATGGGTTCAGGATAGCTCACTGAGCAGACACCATGTCTTCCTCTAGTGCTGTGTCCCAGCTCCTAGTCTGACACCTGATCATACATTTGTTAGGTTAAAATAGAACTGGATGTTGTTTTTTTTTTTTTCATTTTCATCTTTTTAAATTATCGTTTATAAAAACAGCAAAGAAATTCACAATGAGGATCGTAGAGACAATGATTTTGAGATAATACACCATTGCCTGTGGATAATTGACAATTATCAATTTGCCAGTAGTAACACCTTCTATTCATATAGTTCTCTGTTTTCCCAACTCTTTCATGGACACTTATCTCTTTGATCCTCATGAAAATCTGTTGAAAATATTGATAGACAGTTTTTCCTCTTAAAAAAGAAACAGCAGGGCCTCCGTGGTGGTGCAGGCAGTTGAGTGCCACACTGTGAAGCTGTCCGCAGCCTCTGCAGTGCGGGTTCAATACCAGCCAGCCAGCAAGAATCCCACATGGTGAAGCAGACCTCTCCTGTCTCGCCCACTGCTCCCCTCAGCAGTGTATTTCATCAGTCTGCCTGTTCTGTTCCCTGCTCTGTCTCTGGGGAATCTTCTCACCCTCCCATACATGTGGCCTATACCCCAGTTCTTGTATAACTACATTTAAAAAAAAATAAAAAAGAATCAGCAGAGATTGAAGAAAGATAAGAGAATACTTTGGTTCTCTGAATTAAATACAAAGAAATCGAACCCAAGACTTTGAGCTCCTACAGCAGTGGACAGGTTTGCCTTCCAGTTGCATCATATAGTAGCTGAGTTTTTCTGGTAACTTGTTCTCAATAAGTCTTCATTTTAGTTTCTTCACCTGTAAAGTGGGAAAAACAATAGTATCTACCTTAGTGTGGTAGAAATCAAATAAAATAATGTAAAGCACTTAGCACATATCCAAATGCAAAGGGTTTAATAAATGAAGCTAGTTAGTTTATTGTTGTTCATTTATTTTAGTTTTATCTTTACATTTTATGTGTATAATTATATATTTTTTATTCTACTACACTGACTCCTACCAGTCACCTGTTCTCTGTATATGGATTAATAAGAGCCAGGGTCTTGGTAGCTCAGAGGACTCCTTGCTAACCTTATGGCACATTTGAGACATTCAGTGTGACTCTCATGACTGGGAGTGTTTCTCCCTGCTGCTCCCCCAAGGGTCTCAACCATTGCTCAACCACTGATTCCTGTGGTCATTGAGCCTAGTAATCCATCTGGAAGGTTGGGTCTTTGCTGTGGTCACAGTTATTACTTCCCTTTCTCAAGTTCCGTTTGCTTAGTCATTCCAAATACATGCTTTCCTTCCATCAGTTGTTCACTTAAGTTGTTACAGTTTATTGTTAACGTATGCAAATTTCATGGGAATATAAAATAAATGCATGTCAAAGACATTTCAGCAATTAATGATGGAACCAGTAGATGTTGCCACAGGTTCACGGCAGTTTTCAATGAATACAGAGAGACAGACAAACAGGAATGCTGAAAGGATCTTACCCATAGTTGCAAAATAGGTTAATATCCATGGGGTAATAATCAGTTGCATTCTATCAGACAGTTCATTTGCAATTCTGTTTTTTACTGGCAAGAACTCATTTAAATTATTATCTGTCCTTTACCATCTACAGAGTTGTAAAATCACTCAGATGATGAAAAGTAGGAATGGCCTGGAAAGTTATGGCAGCATCCACAGTAATCTTTTTTACTCTATATAGTTTTCCACAATTTTTCTGACAGTGGGATTTCAAGAGTAGGTCAGTGTTGAATGAATAGAGAATACAGCTATGTTCAGTTTCATTTCCCTGCCTAGAAAGGTGGCATCATACTCCCAGGCTTCAAAAAGGATGAACAAGCATTTCTCCTTTTCCTGTCTTTATCTCCTCTCTTTATAACCACTTCTCCTTTTCCTGTAGCTCTTTCTTTTTTTTTTTTAAGATTTATTTATGCATACAAGAGCTGGGGTACAGGCCAGAGATGCAGGGTGGGGGGAGTGAGAGGATTCACCAGAGACAAAGCAGGGAGCAGAACAGGCAAACAGACTGAAATACACCGATGAAGGGAGTAGCGGGCGAGACAGGAGAGGTCTGCTTCACCATGTGGGTTTCTCCCTGGCTGGCTGGGGATCAAACTCGTGCTGCAGAGGCTGTGGATTGCTTCACAGTGTGGTGCTTAACCCCCTGTGCCACCAGGGAGGCACTGTAGCTCTTACTTTCAAAGCCCCACACACTTGTGGTCTCACTCCTCTCCTTGGAAACCCTGTGTTCCCACAGGAAGAGGACATTTCATCCTCCTCATTGTCTTACAAACCTCAGTGTTTAGGCTTTAGCTGAATGTAGAGTTTCTCCTTTGCACGCCCCCCTGGGATTATAAAGGGGAAAGAGAGAGTTCTGGTATCTGAGTGAGGGCAGAACAGATGCTAGATTCTAAGTCCATCTTCCCTTTCAACAAGCTGATTTCTACTAAGATGCTGGATACCTTGTCAAAGACTTAATTTCCACAGGAGAATTGAGATGAGGATATTTCTGTTAACATGACTTTGGCCTTGCTATTCTGGAAGAAAAACCCAGGCATTCCTGAACCTAGAAATATCTGAAACTTTACTGGGTCAGACTTCATTCCACCAACTGAAGGGGCTCTCTTGTTACTGTCCAGAGAGCACTGCTCTTTCCCCCTGGTTGTCATCCTAGTTTCCTTTGTTGAGTAGAATTCAGTTGTTCCTTCCACACATACCATTTACATAGAATCTGACATTTTCTGAAATCAACATGACATCAAAAATTATAAGAGAAGCATGATAGAAAATAATCTAAAGTTGGATTTAGAAGAGCAATGCAGAATCCATTGTGGTTTAAGTAGGTGCCAGGACTCCATTGATCAAGTTGGTGACTTGGATTCTTGAAATAATTGCTCAGTATTGGGCCTCAGCCACAGATGTACTTACTGCATGCAGCCGGCAGATCCCTCAGGTAAAGTTAGGCTACTCATTCTTCCACACAACCAGATCTGGGCTATTTTATTTTCCCTAGAAGACATATTTTTGTTTTATAAAAGTGATCAAATATTAGTATATGAATTATCAAGTTTCATGTTCAGTGGAATGTAGTCACTTCTCTGTCATGCAGAAGAAGGCAGCATATTGTAAATGAGCAGGCATGGGGAGCCTTAGTATCCAGATGCACTTGGGATAAATGTCACTGTGTATTTTGACTTTCAGTTTCGCTGTACACAAAGTGAAGAGTTAAGATAATACTTTAGGGGTGATTTCTCTAGTTTGCTACAAAAAGGAGTTAAGCTAGGGTAATCCAAAGCGCAGCTATTCCATGTACAGTGAGCAAAACAGTTGAAGCCCCTGTCGTCATAGAGCTGGTGTATGCGGGCGCATGTGAGGAGCATGTAATCCAGAGGAACATGTGTGCTGAGACCAGATTAAAGACAGAGAGCCTGAAATATAGACAGTAATGTGTTAGATAGCACAGGGGGTGGTCACATGTACACTCTTGTAAAAATAATAGAGCATAAATTCAATAGTTGACCAGTCAGTGGTATACATACTCCCACTGTGGTCAGTGAAAGACACATTTTAACTAAAAACACACAATACCCCTTAATAGTAGGATAATGATTAGATATGAGTGCTTTTAAACCAGTACTACCTTCTGGGCCTCCTGGTGGCGCAGCGGTTGAGTGCTGGGTTGCGAAGCTGCCCGCAGCCTCTGCGGCGCTGGTTCGATCCCCGGCTGCTCCCCGGCCACCGGAGGAGGGTCCCACATGGCGCGCAGACCTCTCCTGCCATGCCCGCTGCTCCCCTCAGCAGTGTACTTCGGTCCTTCTGCCTGTTCTGCTCCCTGCTCTGGCTCTGGTGAATTCTCTCACCCTTCTGCGCTTCTGACTGTACCCAGTGCATGTATAAACAAAACAAACAACAAACAAACAAACAAACAAATAAATAAAAAACATGCCTCTATTAAAAAAAAAAAAAAAACAGTACTACCTTCTCCAGAAACTTACCAATTAAGATTTGGGCTCCTCACTTGGAAAAACCCCTTCAAAGCATCTTAGCTGGGGTTCCCCCAGAAGCAAGCTCTGAGATAGGAATTAGTATCCAGGTAGCTTATTTGGGAAGTGCAATTACAACCAACAGCTACAAGGGGTAGAGACCTGAGCCAGGAAAGGGATGGTGGCCAATAAAAGGGGTGTTTCTACCATTATGGATAACCAGAACTTAATCTAGTTTGGAAGTTCTGGGAATCCACATGGCAGCAACGTGAGGAAGAATGTAGCTGTGCTATTTGTTTCCCAGCTCCTATCAGTCACTGGTGAGCACTCCCGCTGGGGTGTATTATTTCCTTGTTACATTTGACCTCTTCTGGTGTGTGGAGGGGACTTCTGTTGCTTAGGAGAAGACATAAAGACAAGAGTTGCAGATACTGGCCGTTGGAAGCACGGGAGCGTCAAGGTCTGAGGGATGTGGGCAGAGCACCAACAGTGTCTGCTGCAAACTGCCAAGTACCTATTTCTGTATTTGTAACTTGCTGTTTTTTCTTAAATTTGGCCTTTAAGGTTTTTTAATTTTAGCTCATTTTTATTTAAAAGCTTATCATGTATGGGAAATTAATAAAGCTATATCAGAGTGAAAAGGGAGAATAGCAAGAGATGAAGTTAGAAAGGCATGACAGGTCATATGGGTGTTATGGGCTCTTCAGGATTTGGCTGAAGAGTCTAGTCTCTTTGGAACTCAGCCAGCCTCCTACTGGCTTCTTGTCACTGGGACAGGTTATCAGAGCAGCCTCCTTCCTGGCATGGGCTCTTCCCATGATAAAGGGCAAAATTGAAAGAGGACTGGTAGAAACTCACAGTGTCTCTGGTGGCTACTGCTCTGTTCACATCAGGTCTCATATTCCATTGACTGAAGCAGTTCATTGGTCCAGTCCAAAACAGTAGGGCAGGAAAAATAATCCATGCATAGGGAAGCTGGTGATGATTCAATGAGGTCAGTAACACAATTGGCCATAGGATTTTCACCAAAATGCTAGCTAACAGTGGTTATCTGGGGGTAGTGAAATTTCTGATTATTTTTTTTCTTTAGCTTTTTCTATTAGAATTTTCAATAAGAATGTAGTAGTTTTTTTAAAAAAAGATTTATTTATAAAAGAACTGGGGCACAGGCCAGAGGTGTGGGAGAGTGAGAGGATTCACTAGAGACAGAGTGAGGAACAGAACGGGCAGATGGACCAAAGACACAGCTGAGGGGAGCAGTGGGTGAGCCAGGAGAGGTCTGCCGCATCATGTGGGTATCTCCCTGGCCAGCTGGGAATCGAACCTGTGCCACAGAGGCTGTGGACAGCTCCACAGCACTGTGCTCAACCTGCTGCGCCACTGGGGAGGCCCGAGAATGTAGTAGCTCTATTAAAAAAAAAAAAAAAACTCTGCCTACTTCTTTATCTCTAATATTTGCTTTTATTTGCAGAAACTTTAAAATTTCCTTTTAAAATTTCTTTGTTAACTGAACTACTACTATACATAGAAAAAGTCTAGCTCTTCTACTTGCTAAAACCACAGTAAATTATTGGGTTTTACTATGTTCCTAATTTTGTCTCCTTACTAACACTCTCATTTTAAATTTTCCTTAGTATGTATCTTTTTTAATCACCTGCAAATACTTTGTGTGCTAGATGGAAAATAAATAGCTTACTTCAAAACTGAAACGGAAAGTCGGGTAGAGAGGTGAAATACATACAAACCACCTGGAGAAATTTGTTTTTTAATTCCTGTGATGAAGTCTGTAGAGGTTCTGATTCAAGTCCTTTAAGTAGGGGTAATTTTTGAAAGCTCTCTAGGGATTAGAGAAAAATTAACTGACTGAATGTTTAAAATAGTGAAAAAATAACAGAAGGACCAATCCTATGTGATGAGCAACAGCAGTTTGGGCCATTTCCTTACAAATCTGAGGTCTGCTGAGATGCTGAAAGCTGACGTTTCTGAATATTGACTATAAAGGACACATATGCTGTGGAGAAATTGAAGCTTCCAGAATTAAGAATAAGATTGCCATTAAGATTTGTCTGCATATCATTGAGGGAGAAAAAGGAGTAATGTCCTCTCTGATAATTCATTTTTCCTATGTACAGCCCAAATCAGAAGCCAAGTACATTCTTGGGTCACTGAAGTAGTTTGTGGACTGTTCTCAGAACATTCTGACTGTGGAGTTCATTCTCTGTGAGAAGAGGTTGAATTCAAAGGAAATTCTGCTTATCCCCAGAACAGAGGATAAGGAGTAGTGATTGGTTTGTTTAGAATTCTCCAAACTAAAATGAGTATATCCTGTGCAGAGTTCAGTCATTCATGTGTAAAATAGGAAAAAGTTTTCATTTCCTTCTGCCCATAAAATAAAAGAATACAAACAGCAAAAGCCATATATGTGTATATATGTATGTATAGATATATACGTATATGTAGAGATATAGAAAATACATAAATATATATGTATTAGGAATTGTTGGATTTTTAAAATTATTTTTAGCTAGAGCCTCCCTGGTCTCAACACTGTGAAGCTATCAGCAGCCACTGCAGCAAGAGTTAGATCCCAGCCGGCCAGGGAGCTGACCCACCTGGCGCAGCAGACCTCTGCTGTCTCACCCGCTGCTCCCCTTAGCAGTGTACTTCAGTAGATCTGCCTGTTCTTCTCCCCACTCTGTCTCTGGTGAATCCTCTCACACCCCACATCTCTGGCCTGTACCCCAGCTCTTGTATGCATAAAAATCTTTTTTTAATTTTTAATATATTTCTTACATCATTTTTCATTTTGGCACAATGTATGCATTTTCATCTTGGTTATATTCCCCATACAATTGTACCCCCCTTATTTTGACCCCAATCCTTCCTCTCCCTGCCCCCCTCCATAGTGTGTCTCTGGTTTATAGTTGCTTGTTGATTTTGATATTTTCTTTATTATAGTTACTCTTTTTCCTGGTCCCTTGTTTAGCTTTTCTAAACTCCTGCAATGAGTGAGACCAACCAGTATTTTTATTTTTCTTTCTGGCTTATTTCGCTGAGCATGATCCCTTCCAGCTCCATCCATGTTGCTGCAAACTGCATGAGTTTATCTTTTTTGATTGCTGAGTAATATTCCATTGTGTATATGTACCACATCTTCTTGATCCAGTCATCTATTTTGGGGCATTTGGGTTGTTTCCAAAGCTTAGCTATTGTAAATAGTGCTGCTATAAACATAGGGGTGCAGGTACCCTTTGGAATTAATGTTTCTGTGTCCTTTGGAGTGGAATTGCTGGATCATATGGAAGCTCTATCTTTAGTAGGTTGAGGAATCTCCATGCAGCTTTCCATAGTGGTTGGACCAGTTTTCACTCCCACCAGCAGTTCAGGAGAGTTCCTTTTTCTCCACATCCTCTCCAACATTTGTTGTTGCTAGTTTTTTTAATGTGTGCCATTCTCACTGGTGTGAGATGGTATCTCATTGTAGTTTTGATTTGCATTTCCCTGATGACAAGTGATGTTGAACATTTTTTTATATGTCTGTTGGCCATTTGCATTTCCTCTTTGGAGAAGTTTCTTTTTAGCTCTTCTGCCCATTTTTTGACTGGATTATTTTTTGTTTTTGTTTTTGTTGCATCTCATCAGCTCTTTGTAGATTTTTGTGATCAGTCCTTTATCATTAGTGTTGTGTGCAAAAATTATCTCCCAGTTGGTGGGGTTTCTCTTTGTTTTGGTTATTGTCTCTTTTGCTGTGTAGAAGCTCTTTAATTTGATGTGGTCCCAGCTGTTTATTCTTGCCTTCACTAACACTGCTTTGGGTTATGTGTCTGTAAAGATGTCTTTGAGGTGCATGTCATGTAGTGTTTTGCCTATATTTTCTTTATATATTTTATGGTTTCAGGTCTTATGTCTAGTTCTTTAATCCATTTTGAGTTGGTTTTTGTGCATGGTGTGAGGTAGTAGTCAAGTTTCATTCCTTTGTATGTAGCGACCCAGTTTTCCCAGCACCATTTGTTGAACAAACTTTCTTTGCCCCAGTGCATACTCTTTGCTCCTTTGTCAATGATTAGTTGACATAAATCTGGATTTATTTATGGGTTTTCTATTTGGTTCCATTGGTCCATGTGTCTGTTCTTCTTCCAATGCCATGCAGTTTTGATTATTATGGCTTTGTAGTATAGTTTGAAATCTGGGAGAGTAATGCCTTCATCCCCCCCCCCTTTTTTTTTTTTCAGGAGGGTTTTGGCTATTCAGGGTTTTTGGTGGCTCCATATGAATTTCATCAATATTTGTTCTATTTCTTTGAAGAATGACATTTAATTTTTTATTGAAATAGCATTGAATCTGTAAATTGCTTTTGGTAGGATGACCATTTTGATAATGTAATTCTTCCGATCCATGAGCTGGGGATATCTTTCCATTTCTTTCCATGTCGTCTTCTATTTCTTTTAACAGTGTTTTATAGGTTTTTTTTTTAATAGGTCCTTTACTTCTTTTGTTAGGTTTATTCCCAAGTATTTGATTTTTTTTGTTTCAATGATAAAAGAGATGGTTTTCTTGATTTCTTCTTCTTCAGATTTATTGTTTGTGTATAGGAAGGCTACTGATTTTTGTGTGTTGATTTTGTATCCTGCCACTTTACTAAACTGATTGATTAGTTGAATTAGTTTTTCTGTGGAGTTTTTGGGGTTTTCCATGTATTATCATGTCATCTGTGAATAGTGATAGTTTGACTTCTTCCTTGCCTATTTGGATTCCTTGTATGACTTTCTCTTGTCTTATTGCTCTGGCTAGGACTTCCAGTATTATATTGAAAAGCAGTGGTGAGAGTGGACATCCTTGTCTTGTTCCAGATCTTGAGAGCTTGTTTGGTGGTTCTAGCAGGGGAGCGCAGCTACTCGTATACCCTCGACCAAAGACTGGTCCGTCTCTATTCGGGGAAGGCTGTCCTCTTTGACCGAGCGCACAGCTTCGGGAGGGATGCACATGGAGCCGTGAGGGAGGAAGGGGACACCCACCTAACCAGCCAGATCAGCCGAATCAACCCTGGCAATCAATGGGGTGCCAGATGTCATAGCCAGATCACCCTCACATCCTTGTTCAGCTTTCAGCTTTTCACCATTGAGAATGATATTGGCTATGGGCTTGTCATATATGGCCTTTATGATGCTGAGGTATGTTCCTTGTATCCTGAGAATTTCAATGGCTTTTATCATGAATGGGTGTTGTACTTTGTCAAAGGCTTTCTCAGCATCTATTGATATTATCATATGGATTTTATATTTCTTTTTGTTGATGTGTTGGATTACATTGATTGATTTTTGGATGTTGAACCATCCTTGTGTCCCTGGAATAAATCCTACTTGGTCATGGTGAATTATCTTATGGATACATTGTTGAATTCTGATAGCTAAAATTTTATTGAGGATTTTTGCATCCATGTTCATTAGAGATATTGGCCTGTAGTGTTTTTTTTGTGTGTGTGTGTGTGTGTGTGTGTGTTGTCCTTGATTGGTTTTGGTATTAGTGTAATGTTGACTTCATAGAACATGTTTGATACTATCCCTCCTCAATTTTTTGAAAGAGTTTGTGAAGGATAGGCACTAATTCGTTTCTGAATGTTTGGTAGAATTCATTGGTAAATCCATCTGGTCCTGGGCTTTTGTTTTAAGGAATGGTTTTGATTACCATTTCAATTTCACTGCTTGTGATTGTTCTGTTTAGGTGTTTTATGTCTTCTTTATCTAGATTTGGGTGATTATAGAGTTGTAGGAATTTGTCCATCTCTTCTAGATTGTTGAACTTGTTTCCATATAGCTGTTCATAGTAGTTTCTGATTATTCTTTTGATTTCTACTGTGTCTGTTGTGATTTCTCCTCTTTCATTTGTGATCCTATTTATTTGTGTCTTCTCCCATTTTTCCTTTGTGAGCCTGGCTAGGGGTTTGTCTAATTTATTTTCTTGAAGAACCAACTTCTGGTTTTGTTGATCTTTTGGATTTTTTTTTTTTTTAGTTTCTATTTCATTTATTTCTGCTTTGATTTTTATTTTTTTCTTATACTAATTTTGGGGTTTTGTTGTTGTGCTTTTTCTAATTCTTTGAGCTTTGAGATTAGGTTGTTTCTTTTTCTTTCTTGTTTCTTGATGTGAGCCTCTATTGCTATATATTTTCTTCTAATTAGTGCTTTTGTTGCATCCCATACATTTAGAAAATTGATGTCCTCCTTGTCATTTAACTTTATTTTTTTCTTTGATCTCCTCATTAGTCCAGTGGTTTTCCAGTAGTGTGAATTTCAGTCTCCATGAGGTAGGAGAGTTCCCTGCCTTCTTTTTAGGGTTTATTTCTAGTTTGATGCCTTCATGGTCAGAGAAGATGGTTGGTATGATCTCAATCTTGGTGTATCTGTTGATGTTTGTCTTGTGTCCCAGTATGTGATTGATCCTGGAGAATGATCTGTGTGCGCTTGAGAAAAATGTGTACTCAGATTTTTTGGGGTTTAATGTTCTATAGGTGTTTGTTAAGCCCATGAGCTCTAGTTCCTTATTTAGAGCTTTAGTGTCCTTACTTAAAGAAATAAAACTTTATAAATAAATACATACATAAATAAATAACCTAAAGAATAACTACATAGGAACACCACATGAAAGGAGGATTTATTCGGCAAATGTGTGTCTTTCTCCTAATAGACAGAATAAAGGAAATCCATCACTCCCAGAAATTAGTTGAAATTAGAAATTACTTGAGCAGGACCTCAACCCTGAAATGTAAACTGAAGACCAAATGAGATACTTTAATGAAAAAAGTTCAAATTATTATGTATATTATAGGAATGAGCTAGATTTAGAAAGGATAAATTGAGCTAGATTTAGGAAGAAGAATGGCTGGCTAACCAAAATGGGATTAATAACATGTTCGGTTTGTAGAGACATGTCCCAATTTAGAAAGAGTAGAGTACAGCAATGCCTAAAACCACCTTTGTCCAACAGAAGCCTCAGAGAACAAGTATAAAAGGTGATAGCCCCATTTTACAGATAAAAATACTCAAGTTAAAGAACACGGAATGACTTTCTCATACTCAGTATCAGTGGTTTCCTTAAAATTGGTTGAATAAATTGTTAGGATCATGAGCTGGAAGGTATGGGAGTTGGATTACTATCTGAACAGTCATCTGGCTTAGATGAAATGTGTAGAATTCTGGGTCTTTCTCAATCATGAGACTTATACTTCCCATCTCCAAGTTTTCCTGAGTAAAGAAATAGCTGGCATTCTTATTTCAACCTTGGTCTTTATACATAAAAGAAATAACAAGAAAGCAATAGCATTTCAAAGAATTGAAGATGCATAATTTTTCATATTTTAACACCTCTGAAATTGTGATGTCTTCTCAGAGATTTCTTATGATCTGTGGTAGTATTAAAGATTGATTTCATTACCTGAATGTGAACTAACTTGGTCATAGCTGCTTATACTGTCATCCCCTCAGTGAAGTAGTAGAAATTGTTAGTATGTAAGTAGAAAGCTATTTTGAATACAAAAAGGGATATAGATTTGAATTGAATACTTAGTTTGGAGTAATGGCCATCATTTCACTCTAAAGGACTTAAGAAAGATAGCCACAAGCAGCTGGGTATGTTGACCTACTACTAAGAGAGTCATAGAATGATTATCATGTGCCAAGCAAAACAAAAGAGGCAGGAAAAATTAAGTCACTCAGAACATATGAAAGAAATTTCAAAGCAACAAGCAGCTGATGAGACTTCTAGAAGGGCTATTTTTAAAGCATTTCATAGCTTTCTTTTCATTCTTAACCATTCACAAACTAATTTTCATCTTACATTTCAAGAAATGCGTGGTAATTTGTTAATCAGAAACCATGGTTCTGATCCCCTCTAGTTGTTGACTGGACTTTGCCTAAAGCTAGTCTTTTGATGAGGGACAGACATTAGGAAATCCATAGCAGATAAAAGCAAAGCCAAGCATTGAGGATTTTTACCCTGATTTTAAGAATCATAAGAATAATCAATTCTGATAATACCAAGATACATCCCAAATTAAGTCTATACAGCATGGGCATAGAAGGATGAGTTTGTCTAAATCAGAAGAGAGCTAACTTCCTCAAGCCTCTGCCCTCAGCAAAATCCTTCTTTAGGCAACTGAGATAGTCTCATATGACTCTGTCTCACAAACCTCATTCTGGGTAACTGACTTCTAGCTGTGTGCCTGGGAAAGTGCCTTCTCCATTAGCATAAGAGCTTTTTACTAAGGGTCTTTCCAGAGTTAGCCACAACATAAGTCTTGGCTTACAAGACCTATAGGAACAGAGGAATAGTTTTAAACTTTATTTAAAGAAAGCCTTAAGTTACATTAAAACAACCATTTACTTCACTTAGGATTATCCCCTCTAGTTCCATCCAATTTTTCATAAATAGCAAATGTTCATTTATTTGCAGCGGAGTAGTATTTCACTGTGCAATCATCATCATCATCATCATCATCATCATCATCATCATCATCATCTTTTGGAATTTCTTTGTGAAAATATGTCAGCATTTGAGGTTTAAAATGAATCCACTGTAGAATCTTTTTTATACCTTAATTCTGTATGAACTCACCATTTTTAATGTACAGAAGATGAGGTAATGGAAAAGTAGGTGGTTTAGATTTTCTCTGTTTTCCCAGTTGATGGATACTCGCTTAATGTCTTTGTTGCTAGAGGGATTTATCATTAACTTAGGTATCTGTATTAAAAAGCTCATGTCCCCAGATGACTCTGATAACAATATGCTGTACCCCAGAGATGTGCAGGTGGAACTAAAAGTATGTTTCACCAGACTTCTCAGTCTCATTTGAACACTTGTGCTTAAACATCTGCCTCTCAGCTCTCTCCTCAGTAGGGAGAAACCAATGGACACGTGTCACTGAAAGCTTTCTAGCTGCAGTTGAAAGCTGTTTACTTTTAGTCTCTCTTCAAGTTGAAAAGAGCTTATCACTGTTTTCTATCTAATAATCTTGAAGGACTTTATTGCCACTAAGAACATTTGAAAGCATCTCTTTTTGAAACTTTACAAATCCCCTTCTTTAAAGTTTCATTTGTTTAGCTTTTCAACATTTCAATATCTCTTCCCTTACCATTTGTTGAATTTTGTATCTTTTCCACGTCTCTCAGTTATTCTCAACTAAGAACCTGCCCAAAAAGACAGGAGTTTATTCTCATACTATTAATGAGTAACCCAGAATCATGTTCAAGAGCAAAGACAAGAGCCTAATTGCCTAGGTTTGATTTCCAGACCTGCTACTTTACCAGCTAAGGACTTGCACAGATTTTTAACTTCTCTATGCCTCATCTTCCTCAACTGTAAAATGGAGATGAGGATGATAATGTCTCCTCCCACACAGGGTTTCAATTAATGTAACATATACAAAGTATTAAGAACAATACTTGCATAGCAACTGTTTATCTTATGTCTCAAAGCCAAAATTTGATTATGAGAGTCATCCATACTGGAAATTTATCCTGAATTCTAGATTTTTTTTTTGTTTACAGTAACTTAAAACATCAGCCTGTTGTAATTTTGATATTACTCAATCTGGCATTTTTCTCTGTAAAATATAAGGCATGAGTATATTTGTTATTATGATTCATTTTTTAAAATTACCATTACCTGATTTCCTAGACTTTTTAAGTTGTAAAAGGGAAAAATGAAGTTCTTGTGTCACAGCTATAAATAGTGATCAACAGTCTTGGGTTTCCTGGAACTGAGGGATTTCAAGGGATTTCAAGGGATTTTGTTGTGAGAACAGGGAATGTCGTAGGCAAACTGGGATGGTTGGTTCCCTCTGGCTATAAAGATACTACATAAAGTGGGAATGGAACTGGGAATGGAAGAAGCAGTAGTAACATTAACTTCATTTAATACAAAAAATATATACAACATCATTGTTTCCTTGATTTTTGGCTCATGCAATCCCTGATGAGAATCTGAAGTGAAATTAATTCTAAATGTCAGGCATTTGGGCTTCATTTTTTGCTATTATCATCCTCTGTGGAATACATTTCTTCTTTATATTATGCTGTTCTGATTTGCTCTGATCGCTTTTTGCCTGTTCATTTTTTAGGTCAACTCAAATCAAAACATACTCTTGGGATAATGCCCAGGTTATACTGGTTGGGAACAAATGTGACATGGAAGATGAGCGGGTCATCTCAACCGAGAGAGGTCAACATTTAGGAGAACAGCTCGGTAAGCAACACCTTAACATAATTAACCATGAATAGAACTTGGTAATTATTTGTAACAGAGTCCCAGCTAATTGCTATAGTGGCTTTACTAAAAACTTTGTCACCCTGACAGTGGAAACCAACTCATCCTCCACAAGTAATACTTTGTGTGGCATTAAAATCCAAGCGCAAGGGCCTCCTGGTAGTTCAGGGGTTAAAGACAGTGCTATCAAGCTATGCCAGCCACTGCAGCATGGCCAGGGAGCTACCCACATGGTACAGCAGACCTCTCCTGCCTCACCCACTGCTCCCCTCAGCAGTGTATTTCAGTACATCTGCCTGTTCTGTTTCCCCCTCTCTTGATGAATCCTCTTACCCACCCACCCCCACCGCACCTCTGGCTTACACCCCAGTTCTTATATGCATAAATAAATCTTTTTTAAAAATTAACCAAAAAAAATCCAAGCGCAATTATGAAAGCAAAGTAGACAGCCAGTATCTTGACCTCTAGTACAAGGCATTCAAATTCTTATTTCATGAGAAATACAGGATATGCCTTGCCTGCTCTTTTTTGGGATTTTTTTCCTTCACACAACAATAATTGCATTAAATGAGCACTGTATTTTATTGTGTGATTGTTGTCCTCAAGTTTTCGTAGGTGGAAGATAATGGCACAGAATAGGTCACAGGATAGATTCTGATTCTAAGGACACCATTCACAATAGTAACTGTCAAAAAACCTCTTTAAGACTATTTCCTCTTCTCTCAAGAATGAGCTTCATAACCCATGCCCACTTTGCCATGTCCTTGTAGATAAGATCAACTGTGACAAGCAATACGTATGAGCGCTTTAGAATGGCAAAACCATTTCAAACACAAAACACTCATTTAAAGAGAAAATTGTTGCTGTGAGTTTCATTGCTAAGGGGATTTTGATTGGTTTATTGACTCAGCATTTTTACTGAGCAGCTGTTAAGTTCTTCATACCCTGCCAGACCTCACAGGACAGGAAGTAGGAGACCCACAGTCCCTGGGCTCTAGTTGCTGTCAGTCAAATGGGAAGACTAGGGATATAAACAAGAAAGCAGAAATAGCAAAACAACAACAAACAGGAGGAGATGGTAATGAGACAGATTCCAAGAGGAAAGCAACTGGTAAAGGGAGGCAGAAATGGGAGACAAGGGTCAGAAGGAATGTGGGAGTAGAGTGGTGCAGAGGGGCAGATAAAGAACACTGCAGAGGAGACACATACAGGGAAAAAGTGTGGAAACGAGCAGAACAGCTACGAAGAGGTGAGTGATCAGAGGAGATAGAGATTGTATGGGTTAAATGACTAGCTTAGGCTTGAATGGTCCCCAAAGGAGAGTAAATATGAAAACCACAGAGAGGAAAGGATAGATCATAAATAAAGAGCACAGTGGAGCAAAGACATTGAGAGGATCATTGAAAGGAAAAGCTGGAACCTAGTATAACTGTGGAAGTGTGCAGAGGTGTTGGAGACAATTCCAACCCGAGAACGAAAGAGCTGGAATTTTCCCCATCCCATATTTCTTTCACTACCCCTATTCTCCTCCTGCTTTTCCTTCACAGAGAACAATGCAGGATTCTTAGCAGGGAAGAATATTTATTTCCAAGCTTTATGGCCAGGACCTACAATAGGAAACCTATTCAGCCCACTATTCCAGTGGCTACATATAGAAAGAAAGAACAAAACAAAAGTTTCAAAAATACATTTTCCCTTGTTAGGTAAAATTCATTCTTACATTTTCTCTCATTTAATTGCTTGCATTTTTTATAATAATGGTCTGAACACACAAAATTTATCCTAGGACCCAATCATAGGCCTCAACCTACAATTTGAAAATATTGCTATAAAGGAGGTGCTTTGGGATTAAGCTGCAGAGAGTTTCAGCACAGACTGGTGACGCAGAGACCCCTTCCATGGCTCACTTTTTCACTAGTGATCTCAAAAATGAATGCGTACAGTCAAATCTGAGAAATTGACTATTTCCTCAAGATTAATGAGATTACTAGACTAAAGAGTATCACCTAAGGAGCACAAGAGACCTTCCACCAAAATACTTCAAGCCACCTTGGAGAAAGTCACTCAGTGGATGTCTGGTCTCTCTGTGACTGTCCTTCAGCCATTATCATCTCATTTATAGGGCCTCTCCCCATTTTATCAATTTATCCATTTTGTTAAAGTCTTAAAAACATGGTAGTCTTTCCTTAATCCTCTTAGCATTGTAGTAGTAGAGGATGGGAGGTCCTTCAGAAAGGAAAGGAAGGAAACCTGCGAGAGAGTTGGCAGAGCTACTTTCTGAGAACATCTCTTCCCTCCCTGTATTTTCTTGCATGTTGTGGGGGTGGCACTGCTACACAGATCATGTTGTCTCCATATATACATCATAAAATTGTTTGGTCCAGAGAAAGATAAATTGGGGCCAAAAACTGTTTAGTGTCATCGGTACAAAAGAGGCAGGTAATAGGCTACATTTTTTACTACTCTAATAAATCACATGGTTGTTAAAAAGATCAGGTTATGGAAGAAATGTTAGAATGGTAGGAAGGCATCAAGAACTCTGCTGACTGACACAAACACTGTTTCATGCAGTACATAGATGCAGGAAACTTCCTGAAACTGAGGCAGACGTGTTTTATGCTCCCATGCAAGTTCTTCCAATGGTTTCAAATTGATTATTTTCTCTCTGTTCAATAAAACCCAGCAGTTGTCATAGCAACCCCACTTGTGCATTCTTGGAGAGTCATTTACCTCCTTTAATGTGGTTGATTCTCTTGAATACACACTTCCACAAATGATCATGAGATCTCCTTTGTGTAGAAAAAGAAGTCTTAATTTAAAGGTTTTAAAGGTCTTTGCTTCATTTTTAGATTATTGTAAGTCTCCTTTGTGCAGAATACCATCACATACAGAGGTTGGGCACTGTTTTTTAAATGTCATTACTATCTTGGCAGATGGCTCAAATAGCTGTTGTATTGATCTGGTTACAATTAATTCTCCATTGCAGATGATTATATGTATACATGTGTTCAGCCTAATGAGGGTACTTGATGGAACTCAGTTATAGCTGAGCTCCTTAAAATTCTTGTATGGCAGCTGTCCTTGCCAATTCAATTCAATTCTCTAAACATTTAGTAAGTATCTACAATATGCCAAAAGCTCGAAATATGATGATAAATAACCCTACATTCCTGGAACAATTATTATGGTGCCTGATAGATTTTACAGATAATGAGCATGTTTTAGGCCTGCCTTTTTTCTGGTCATTTTATTTCCTATGGTGCTGCTGGGCATGCCCTCCTTGTCAAACCTTGGCTTCCATCCCACAGTGCTCTTGGTTCTTTTTCCTCTCCAGCCAGGCATTCTGTTTCTTAGGACACTCCTTCTGCCTCTTGCACTTGGGTTTTCCTCTGTCAGCCCCTCACCCTCTGTGTGTATGCCTGCCCACCCCCAAGGTTTGAACTCTCTGCCTGTTGACTAATCACTGCCAAATCATGTCCTAACCCCGACCTGACATAAGCTTCAGGCTTCTCTGCCCACCTGCCTGCTATGCATGCTCAGTTTCTCTGGCGTAGAGTGGGCCTCTGATCATCTATATGGAAGCACACGGGGTTCTTTGTCAAGTATATCTGTTCTCAGCTTTGGACCTGCTGCATCAGTTGTCTAAAGTTGAAGTCCAGGAATCTACATTTTTAACAAACACATGTTAAGTTTTCTCCTTAAGAACAGTGGCTTCAATGGTAAGGAGTGTTTGGCAAGGTCAGGGAAATGTCCTCAGAGCTGAACTGAACATTATTCTCTAGCTGAGATGATTCTTCCCATGCAAGTTTTTAAATCATTTTTAGAGGCAAATACTTTTAACAATAGATAAGAAGGTTTTGTATCTTTGTTTTATATCAAATTTACAATATGGCAATAATCTGTAGATGTACAATCAAGCACATAATTTAGGTTTTAAATGTAAAGCTGCTAAATATTAAATGAGAAAGTGGAAGAGATAATTAAATATATAAATTTTCCTAAAATGATGTAATTCAGCTGGGAATAAGAACAAAGCTTCTAATGAGGAAGAGATTTGTATTGCCTTGAAAATGTAGGAGAAAGAATACTTGAACCTTTTTCATAAGCCTTGAAATTGCAAAAGGCCTGAAGTTTCCCAAAAATGTAGTCAGAGAAAAAAGACTGCAGATAAAATTACTTCTGGAGAGAAGTGATTGTTTTTAATTAATAATTTATGAGGAGCAATTAACAGACACATATCTCCCATTTTCACCAGTTAGACAATTGTCATTTTATCGTGGGCATGTATTAGTGAATTCCAGGCCCAGTCTCTGCAGCCTTCACGCTGGTCCAGCCATAAAGTATCCTTACACTTTGCATTTTTTCCAAGTTGTAAAATTTGCCTCCTCTTATTTTTCCATTTAATCACTTTTTTATTTTAATTATTCACCTGAATCTGAGGGCGGAGCAACATGGCGGCGAGGAGACTCTGCGAGTAAGATCTCCCATTAAAAAAAGTTAATAGGGAGGAAAAGCGGCAGGTCCCAGTGAGAACTGGGACACGGAAGATAAACGGGTGACTCCAGCAAACTGCCCGAAGAAGAAAGTTGCCATAAAAGAGGACCAGAAGGGAGGGAAGCGCAGAACCCTGCTCCCCTCCCCCGCCCACAGAGGCGGCACTCTCCAACCGGCAGAGAGGAGGAAAACAACAAACCAAAACGGCCAACAAGAACAAACGACACAGCAAGCGGGACTGTGAGTGGAAAGGAACTATTGCAGCCACCACACCCTGTGAACGGGAGCTGAGGCGAACCCTGCAGGATTCGCTGCAGTGGTGAGCGAAGGGCTCCGGGCGCCATTAGAGAAGAACAAAGACCCCGGGAGACACGCACACAGCCCGGGCTGCCGGTAAGCTTGCGCGGAAAAGCGGCGCGCTGGGCAGACCAGGATCGAGGCTGCCCAGGTCCCCGCGCCTGCGACCTAGGCTTGCGGGGAGTGCGGAGGTCCTCACTGAGGTGAAGGTCCCTCCCTGAGTAAGCAGGAACCAGGCGCTCAGGCACGGGAGCGGTGCAAAAGGCGCCATTCCCGCGCCACTGAACTGGGCTACAGCCCGCGTCCTGGAACTGAGGGCTTTGAACTGAGACCCGGGGCACGAAAATTCGGGGCGTGGGTTCTCCACGACAGTGGGGCACAAGGCAGACACAGCACCCCAAAGCTGTTGAGGTGTACCCTACCATTCCCGCACTGTTCCCTGTCCCACGGGGTGGGGGGAGGCCAAAAACAGCCCCCCAAGGACAATAGGAGAGATCTCTAACGCCACCTAGCGACCAGGAAAAAAAAGTCACTAACACCCCATAGAACAGGAAATTTCTTAAGACTGCTTGAAAAGGACAGAAGGCTTCTGGAGGACCCAGTGGCCAGCCGGGAAGTTAGCCCACGCCAGGCCCCTTCCGACCAGCAGTCTGAGCCCACAGAGGGAGCAGGCACCCACGTCCGGGGCAGACCGGGTGCGCAGAAGAGTGTGCCTGAAACCGGAGGCGCAGGGACTGCATCCCGCTTCGCCATTTTAGAACAGGGACATTTCTTCAGTAAAAACTGCCTAAAACCAGCAGAAAGCTCCCCCAGAAGACAGAGATGGCTCCTGGAAGAGCCAGAGGGGAGCGGAGAAGTTCACCCAAGATGCCAGTCAGTCCGAGCAACACAGTGTCCCAACGCATACGACAAATTAGAAAACAGACAGTAGGGAGCAGAAGAACCACACGCAACCTAACAACTCCTCAGGAAAGAAGCACACCACAAAAAGAAAACCACTCCCCAGATTGCAACGACAGCAACTTGGAAGAACTTCTGAGCCTTCCAGAAAGAGAATTTAAAATTGCCATGATTAAAAAAGTGATAGATCAGAAGAAGGAAATTGAGTCCCTAAAGAGGGAAGTAAAAGAAATGCAGGAGATCAAAGAATTAATGGAGGAACTAAAGAACTCTGGGAAAAGCAATGAAAGCAGAATAGATGAAATGGAAGAACGAATAAGTAATCTTGAAGACACAGAAATAAAAAGAACCAAAACAGAAAAGGAAAGAGAAGTACCAAGGAAAAAGAATGAAGAAAGACTTCGGGAACTATCTGACTCCATGAGGAAAGGAAATATAAGAGTTATAGGAATTCCAGAAGGAGAGGAGAGAGATGTAGGAACAGAGAAAATATTCATGGATATAATTGAAGAGAACTTCCCAAATGCGAAGAAGGAGCTGAAAATTGATATACAAGAAGCAAGAAGAACACCAAACTTCCACGACGAAAGGAAAAACACAGCAAGACACATAATAGTAAAGCTCCCAAGAATCCAGGACAAGGAAAAAATAATGAAGCTGACAAGAGGGAAGAAACAGATAACATTCAAAGGAAAACCAATCAGGCTGACATCAGACTTCTCTGAAGAAACACTACGGGCAAGGAGAGAGTGGAGGGACATAGTCAACAGACTCCAAGAAAACAGATGCCAACCAAGAATACTCTATCCCGCAAAGCTCTCTTTCCTCCATGAAGAAAGAATATGGACCTTCCCAGACAAAGAGAAACTCCGGAATTTCGTTACGACTAAACCCCCACTCCAAAAAATACTACAAGGAATCCTAAAGCCAGAACCTCAGAGGGACGAATAACAACGAAAGAAGACCAAAAAAAAAAAAAAAGTTATTAAAAGAATAAATAAATAAAATCAAAGGAAAGACAAACATAATGGCAAATACAGATGCTAACATATCAATATTAACTCTAAATGTAAATGGACTAAACTCTTCAATAAAAAGACACAGAGTTGCAGCCTGGATTAAGAAACAAAACCCAACCTTTTGCTGTCTCCAGGAAACACATTTAGCTACAAAAGATAAAAATAGGCTCAAAGTCAAAGGATGGAAAACAATCCTACAAGCAAATGGGCCAAAAAAGAAAGCAGGAACAGCTATACTTATATCAGATAAAACAGACTTCAAACTCAAAAAAATAAAAAGAGACCCCAATGGTCACTACATTATGATTAAGGGGACAATACTTCAAGAAGAAATAACACTCATTAACATATACTCACCAAACAAAAGAGCACCAAAATATATCAGACACCTGTTGTCCTCTCTGAAAACAGACATCAGAGAAAACACATACGTAGTGGGAGACTTCAACACACCACTATCAACAATGGATAGATCAACAAGACAAAAAATAAGTAAAGAAACTAAAGCTCTAAATAAGGACCTAGAGCATTTGGGCTTAACAGACATCTATAGAACACTAAACCCAAAAAAAACAGAGTACACATTTTTCTCAAGTGCACACGGATCATTCTCCAGGATCGATCACATACTGGGGCACAAGACAAACATCAACAGATACACCAAGATTGAAATCATACCAACCATCTTTTCTGACCACGAAGGCATCAAACTAGAAATAAATCATAAAAAGAAGGCAAGGAACTATCCTACCTCGTGGAGATTAAAAGCCACACTACTGGAAGACCACTGGACTAACGAGGAGATCAAAGAAGAAATTAAAAAATTCTTTGAATTGAGAAAATAATCCAGTCAAAAAATGGGCAGAAGAGCTTAAAAGAAACTTCTCTGAAGAGGAAATGCAAATGGCCAACAGGCATATGAAAAAATGTTCAACATCACTTGTCATCAGGGAAATGCAAATCAAAACTACCATGAGATACCATCTTACACCAGTGAGAATGGCACATATTAAAAAAACTAGCAACAACAAATGTTGGCGAGGGTGTGGAGAAAAAGGAACTCTCCTGCACTGTTGGTGGGAGTGCAAACTGGTCCAACCACTGTGGAAAGCTGTGTGGAGATTTCTGGACCTACTAAACATAGAGCTTCCATATGACCCAGCAATTCCACTCCTAGGTATTTACCCAAAGGACACAGAAACATCAATTCCAAAGAACACCTGCACCCCTATGTTTATAGCAGCACTGTTTACAATAGCTAAGCTTTGGAAACAACCCAAATGCCCAAAAATAGATGACTGGATCAAGAAGATGTGGTACATATATACCATGGAATATTACTCAGCATTCAAAAAAGATAAACACATGCAATTTGCAGCAACATGGATGGCGCTGGAAGGGATCATGCTCAGCGAAATAAGCCAAAAAGAAAAAGAAAAATACCGGATGGTCTCACTCATAGCAGGAATCTAGAAAACTTAAATAAGGGACCAGGAAAATGAATAACTATAAGAAAGTGAAAATCAAAATCAACAAAAAACTATGAACCAGAGACACTTTTAGGGGGGCGGGGGCGGGAGGGGAGGGATTGGGGTCAGAATGGGGGGCTGCAATTGTATGGGGAATATAACAATAAAATTTATAAAAAAAAAAATAAATAAATAAATAAAAAAAAATTCTTTGAATTGAATGACAAGGAGGACACCAATATCCTAAATGTATGGGATGCAGCAAAAGCAGTAATAAGAGGAAAATATATAGCAATAGAAGCTCACATCAAAAAACAAGAAAGAACTCAAAGAAACAACCTAATCTCGAAGCTCAAAGATCTAGAAAAAGAACAACAAAAAAACCCCAAAACCAGTAGAAGAAAAGAAATAATAAAAACCAAAGCAGAAATAAATGAAATTGAAACTAAAAAAACAATCCAAAAGATCAATGAAACCAAGAGCTGGTTCTTTGAAAAAATCAATAAAATAGACAAACCCCTAGCCAGGCTCACAAAGGAAAAAAGGGAGAAAGCACAAATACACAGGATCATAAATGAAAGAGGAGAAATCACAACGGACACAGCAGAAATCAAAAGAATAATCAGTAACTACTATGAACAGTTATATGGAAACAAGTTCAACAATCTAGAGGAGATGGACAAATTCCTACAACTCTACAATCACCCAAAGCTCAATAAAGAAGAAATAGAACACCTAAACAGACCAATTACAAGCGGCAAAATTGAAATGGTAATCAAAAACCTCCCCAAAAACAAAAGCCCAGGACCTGATGGATTTACAAATGAATTCAACCAAACATTCAGAGACGAATTAGTGCCTATCCTTCACAAACTCTTCCAAAAAATTGAGAAGGAAGGGACAATACCAAACACGTTCTATGAAGCCAATATTACACTAATACCAAAACCGAATAAGGACAACACAAAAAAGGAAAACTATAGGCCAATCTCCCTAATGAACACTGATGCAAAAATCCTCAATAAAATTTTAGCCATCAGAATCCAACAATGTATCCATAAGTTAATTCACCACGACCAAGTTGGATTCATTCCAGGGGCACAAGGATGGTTTAACATCCGAAAATCAATCAACGTTATCCAACACATCAACAAAAAGAAATATAAAAACCATATGATAATATCAATAGATGCTGAGAAAGCTTTCGACAAAGTGCAACACCCATTCATGATAAAAGCCCTTGAAATTCTTGGGATACAAGGAACATACCTCAACATCATAAAGGCCATCTATGACAAGCCAACAGCCAGTATCATTCTCAATGGTGAAAAGCTGAAAGCAATTCCATTAAGATCTGGAACAAGACAAGGATGTCCACTCTCACCACTGCTTTTCAATATAATACTGGAAGTCCTAGCCAGAGCAATAAGACAAGAGAAAGACATCCAAGGAATCCAAATAGGAAAAGAAGAAGTCAAACTATCACTATTTGCAGATGATATGATAATATACATAGAGAACACCAAAAACTCCACAGAAAAACTAATTCAACTCATCAATCAATTCAGTAAATTAGCAGGATACAAAATCAACACGCAAAAGTCAGTAGCCTTCCTATACACAAACAATAAATCTGAAGAAGAAGAAATCAAAAGAACCATCCCTTTTATTATCAAAACAAAAAAAATCAAATATTTGGGAATAAATCTAACAAAAGAGGTAAAGGACCTATACAAAGAAAACTATAAAACACTGTTAAAAGAAATAGAAGAAGACACAAAGAAATGGAAAGACATCCCCTGCTCATGGATTGGAAGAATAAACATTATTAAAATGGCCATCCTACCAAAAGCAATATACAGATTCAATGCTATTCCAATCAAAATCTCAATGGCATTCTTCAAAGAAATAGAACAATTATTGATGAAATTCATATGGAATCACCAAAAACCCCGAATAGCCAAAGCTCTACTGAAAAAAAAAGAAGGAAATGGAGGCATCACACTCCCAGACTTCAAACTATACTACAAAGCCATAATCATCAAAACTGCATGGTATTGGAACAAGAACAGACATACAGACCAATGGAATCGAATAGAAAATCCAGAAATAAACCCACAGATATATGGTCAACTAATCTTTGACAAAGGAGCAAAGACTATGCATTGGAGCAAAGAAAGTTTGTTCAATAAATGGTGCTGGGAAAACTGGGTCACTACATGCAAAAGAATGAAGCTTGACCACTACCTCACACCATACACAAAAATCAACTCAAAATGGATTAAAGAACTAGACATAAGACCTGAAACCATAAAATACATAGAAGGAAATATAGGCGAAACACTACGGGATTTGCACATCAAAGACATCTTTACAGACACCTCACCCAAAGCAGTGATAGTGAAGACAAAGATAAACAGCTGGGACTACATCAAATTAAAGAGCTTCTGCACAGCAAAAGAGACAATAACAAAAACAAAGAGAAACCCCACCAACTGGGAGAACATTTTTGCACCCAACACTAATGATAAAGGACTGATCACAAAAATCTGCAAAGAGCTGATGAGACTCAGCAACAACAAAGAAAATAATCCAGTCAAAAAATGGGCAGAAGAGCTAAAAAGAAACTTCTCTGAAGAGGAAATGCAAATGGCCAACAGACATATGAAAAAATGTTCAACATCACTTGTAATCAGGGAAATGCAAATCAAAACTACCATGAGATATCATCTTACACCAGTGAGAATGGCACATATTAAAAAAACTAGCAACAACAAATGTTGGCGAGGGTGTGGAGAAAAAGGAACTCTTCTGCACTGTTGGTGGGAGTGCAAACTGGTCCAACCACTATGGAGAGCTGTGTGGATATTTCTGGACCTACTAAACATAGAGCTTCCATATGATCCAGCAATTCCACTCCTAGGTATTTACCCAAAGGACACAGAAACATCAATTCCAAAGAGCACCTGCACCCCTCTGTTTATAGCAGCACTGTTTACAATAGCTAAGCTTTGGAAACAACCCAAATGCCCAAAAATAGATGACTGGATCAAGAAGATGTGGTACATATATACCATGGAATATTACTCAGCATTCAAAAAAGATAAACACATGCAATTTGCAGCAACATGGATGGCGCTGGATGGGATCATGCTCAGCGAAATAAGCCAAAAAGAAAAAGAAAAATACCGGATGGTCTCACTCATAGCAGGAATCTAGAGAACTTAAATAAGGGACCAGGAAAATGAATATAAGAAAGTGAAAATCAAAATCAACAGAAAACTATGAACCAGAGACACTTTTTGGGGGTGGGGGGCGGGAGGGGAAGGATTGGGGTCAGAATGGGGCATTTGCAATTGTATGGGGGAATATAAAAATAAAATTTATTATTTAAAAAAAATAATTATTCACCTGATAAATATTTATCAAACACCTAATAGCTGGGTGTCATAAAATGTGTCTTCCCTCTCAGGAATTTGACATATGGTCTGTGTATGATAAATACAATATTTCTGATATTATAATATGTAAATTATAATACATAATTTATTGTAGTTATATTATGACATATTTTAATACATAATTATAACACAGGAATATATGTAATATGGAGTTATGGTATATACAAAATATTCAATACATATTATATAACATGTATTATATACATTATTTCATTATGTTATAGTATCTATAATACATAAATTAAACAGGACTAGAGAATTTCAAAACAAGTATAACTTGGAGAAGGAGGGTCATGGAGTTCCTTGCTTCTGTTTTAGGAATAAAGACTGACAAAAAGACACATTTTATGTCTAAAAACTGTAAAACATGTTTATTTTATAAATACTGGGCTCATTAAATAATTCTTTCAAGGTAATAATGTCTTGAAGTAGAAAAGAGAAAAAGATATGCTTGCACATAACAAAGAATATACTAAAGGATCCGATTATCTCTGAAGGATCTACGGTACAAGCATGATACATAATTTTTTCCAAGATCTGCATAAAGCAAGAAGGCGATCCACTAGAGCTAACCAAGAGTTTAGACTCTGGGAGATTCTGTCTAATCAAGGGGAAGGGCTTGTGTACCTTCACTATTCTTGTGTACCTTGACTATGCTGGTTTTAGAGACAAGATCACTGGAGTGAATGAAATGTCACCCTAACCCCATCAGCAGACTCCACCTTCTTGGATTCTAATAACCACCCTGAGGACTCCTGCTGAGGCTGCAGGACCACAGGGTGTCTAATTTGGGTACTCCTATTCTGGTAGTCTCTAATCTGCTCCTACGGATCTTTTAGTGTAAACCAACCTGTCTTTCATTGCCAACCCAGATAGGAAAGAACAGAAAGGGTAGGATCCACAATGTGAAGTCATGTTGTCACAGGAGCCCAGAACTTTGGAATTTATGTGATCTGAAACTAAGTCGTGAGATTCTCTGTACATTTTTCATCAAGGAGAAATATAATAGGATTGCAACCTTCCTATACTGCTAAGCTCCACTTGAATCATCATATCCTTGGTGCAACCTTGAGTTACATAAGAGGTTTTAACTGAATTTAGTTTTCTCTCTTACAATCCTAGAAAGAAGTAGGGTCTATGTAACTAGTAAATCTACTTAAATTCTGTTCTCGGACCTTACAGTCATTCAGTGACTCTCACATAAAAAATGTGAGAAAAGGACTTAAAGGTAAATTCTTGCAAATGTAATCTTACTCAGTTTCTCTCTTCAAAAAGTGCAAAGCTTGCTGGAATCTCTAAATAATAAACTACTCAGTGACTCTGCTGTGCTTTGTAAGAAATTTCTGGGGGAAAAAATCAATTTTTTAGGATATAACTGACATGAAACAAATTAGTTTCATGTGTACAGCATAATGATTCAATATTTGTATATGTTGTGAAATGATCTCAAGTCTTGTTAACATTCATCATCATACAGTTACATATTTCTTTTTTTTATGATGAGAACTTCTAAGTTCTACTCTCAGTTGTTAGTGACTCCAATAAAAATTTAGCACAGTCTTCTTGTCTAATTAACCCACTGAGTTAAATCAGCCAAAGATTCTCTTTTCAAGTGCTCTTGGGGTCATGTTAGGTATTTTTTATCTCTTTTGACAGGAGATAGATGCTTCGAAGACAGAATTTTAGTATAATATAGTTTTTTAATCATTCACTCATTCATTTAACATTATTGAACTCTGTTGGTCAGGCATTATGATTAAAGAGATAATACAACCAAATTTCTTGCCCCCAGGAACACTAGTTTCGAGAGGGACACAAAAATAAAGAGTTTAAAAGGCAGTGTTTAAGTGCTATAGTGGAAGTATGGACGCAGTGATGGAGAGCTAGCTAGTAAGATTTAGACTATCCCCCTGTCTGGAGACTCTGTGAAAGGTCACACCGAGAAGACGATATTTAAACCAAATCATGAAGTCTGACTAGGATTTAGTAGTTGGACAAAAAGGTGATGGTCTGTCTCTGTAGTCAGAGGAAACGGATCTGAAGAGGTCTGATCTGCTACTGAGAGCCTGTTCACAGGGCTAAAGAACTCAGCTCTGTTTTGCTCAGGCTAAGGAAGCAATGCTGGGTTTTAAACAGGGAGTGACAAGATCGGTTCCCTGAGATCAACTATGTTGGTAATATTCACAAAATTAGGGTGTTTAAGAAGATCAACCAGGGTACAAAGAAAATATTACATATATTTGTATCTCAATGTAATGATTAAGTTACTAATTATGCTTTACAATGAGTCTATTGTACATTATATAATTTGCACATAAATATTTGTGTATTAGCCCAGTGCTGAATCTTTTTTCTCAACTGTAAGAATTGTTAAAATTGTTCAGAGCAGTGGTCACAGGGGAGATCTGGAGTACTCATGTACACACATCAGTCTGTGAATCTGGGCCCAAAACAGGGAGCGTTTTAGCAGCTCAGGTGATTCCAGTGTCAGCAGGTTGAGAACCCTGGTTTAGGCCCTCCCCACATGTCTTGAGGCTGAGGACCACAGGCTCAAACTAAGTATCAAAAGAGAGAATACAAATGAGAGAATGTTTTAAACATTTTGGCAGTAGAACTAAAAACACTTAGTGAATGTCTGGATATTGAGTGCCAAGGAGATGGAGGCATAAAAGATGACAAAAATAAAGCCTTTAAAGGCAGTATTTAAGTGCCACAGTGTGTTTTTGGCTTGAGTAACTGATCAGAGTCATCATGGTGGAGAGAATGTGGGAATAAAACAGAATGTTAATACACAAAAGGGCAGAAGTGCAGACTGAGGCGCAGAGGAAGGAGAATGGAGATCCTTGGTGGAGAGTCATAGGGTGAATGGACAAGATCTAGTGAGCCAGCAAGATCCATTCACATCAGCCCTGAAAATAAGTAAATGATTGTTCAAATATAACTAACCACCCTTTTCCATGAAATTATATTTTTAAAAGTTTTTAAAAGTTTCTGTATTAAATGCATTTTTGTGTAACATAAGGTAGTACAAAAAAAGATAAATCTTAAGAACTGGCCGTCATGGCTATGTCATAGTGTGAACCTTCCCTTTAGCAACAGACAACTGCTGGCTTTATGGTTTGGAGGGCTACTCATTTTTTATAGCTCATCTTGATTCATGGGCTCCAGCCTGTCCAGAGTGCATTAGATTAGCTTTCCACGTAGCTGGGATACTAAATCCAGACAAGCATGAGCAGTCCCGGTGGTGGGCACATTCTTACCTTGGCCATTTAAAATTTTGTAGCTCAGATCTGCAATGTTTCCTTCAGTCACCTAACTTTAATAAAGGATGATGGTATTTTCCATTGATTATATATATATATATATATATATATATATATATATATATTTTTTTTTGCCTTGCTGTGACAAAAACTGTTCCATAATGCCAGGTTGAGAAGCCAGAAACTCTAATGAGGAGAGCATTGCCTTGGAAGCCTATTTTTAAAACGCAAACCACCTGCTCCAAATATGCATTAACTCCGTTCAGCAGCTTTTAAAGATTTATTTAAATCTTAATTGTAGTAGAACAGGGATTGCCAATGTTTGGATTTAGCAGGGAGCCCCAGAAATGCTATTTCAATGTTTAAGTAGCTATCTGCACACAGTTCTCTGCCACCCAACCATTTTTTCCACTGGCTTACTTTCCTTTTGACTTCAGTATTCCTAAGCAGTGTGAAGCAAACCTACAGGCATACATGGTAATGTGCTGAGTTGGCCGAGGTATGGTCATCCTCATGGGATAGGAAGGAAAGGGACTCCTACTTCCTCCTGGTCCTGACCTCCTTTGAGCTCCGCAGTTTCTTTTCTAATGACTTTTGATCTCCATTATTTCATGACATTATGGCAGCTGAAATTTCACTCCTCAGCAACTGTCTGTACCTTATGAATAAAGAGCCCATTGATCACAGTTTGCCAGAACAGTCCCAATGTATGCTCATTTCTCAGTGTGTTACTAGCACCCCTTCTTTTTTTATTTTTTAATTAAATATTTTATTTTATATAATTCTTACATCTTTTTTCATCTTTGCACAATGTATGCATTTTCATTTTGGTTATATTCCCCATACAATTGCACCACCCCCTTATTTTGACTCTAGTCCTTCCTTAACCCGCCTCTCCCTCCCCCCCGCCACCCGCTGTAGTGTGTCTCTGGTTTATAGTTGCTTGTTGACTTTGATTTTAACTTAGTATTGATTAGTCTTTTTTTAGAATAAAATATTTTTTTAGAATAACATATTTCAGTATCTTATTTTTTTTAATTTAAGTTTTATTTTTATATTCCCCATACAATTACAACCCCCTTATTTTAACCTCAATCCCTCCTTTCCCGGCCCCCCACGCCCCATAGAGTGTCTCTGGTTCATAGTTGTTTGTTGATTTGGATATTTTCTTTCTTATAGTTATTCTTTTTCCTGGTCCCTTATTTAAGTTTCTAGATTCCTGCTATGAGTGCGACCATCTGGTATTTTTCTTTTTCTTTCTGGCTTATTTCGCTGAGCATGATCCCTTCCAGCACCGTCCATGTTGCTGCAAACTGCATGTGTTTATCTTTTTTGAATGATGAGTAATATTCCAATGTGTATATGTACCACATCTTCTTGATCCAGTCATCTATTTTGGGGCATTTGGGTTGTTTCCAAAGCTTAGCTATTGTAAATAGTGCTGCTATAAACATAGGGGTGCAGGTGCCCTTTGGAATTAGTTTCTGTGTCCTTTGGGTAAATACCCAGGAGTGGAATTGCTGGATCATATGGAAGCTCTATGTTTAGTAGGTCCGGAAGTCTCCACACAGCTCTCCATAGTGGTTGGACCAGTTTGCACTCCCACCAACAGTGCAGGAGAGTTCCTTTTTCTCCACAACCTTGCCAGCATTTGTTGCTAGTTTTTTTTAATATGTGCCATTCTCACTGGTGTAAGATGGTATCTCATGGTAGTTTTGATTTGCATTTCCCTGATTACAAGTGATGTTGAACATTTTTTCATATGCCTGTTGGCCATTTGCATTTCCTCTTCAGAGAAGTTTCTTTTTAGCTCTTCTGCCCACTTTTTGACTGGATTATTTTCTTTGTTTTTGTTGAGTCTCATCAGCTTTTTGTAGATTTTTGTGATCAGTCCTTTAGTGTTGTGTGCAAAAATGTTCTCCCAGTCGGTGGGGTTTCTCTTTGTTTTTGTTATTGTTTCTTTTGCTGTGCAGAAGCTCTTTAATTTGATGTAGTCCCAGCTGTTTATCTTTGCCTTCACTATCACTGCTTTAGGTGATGTGTCTGTAAAGATGTCTTTGATGTACATATCACATAGTGTTTCGCCTATATTTCCTTCTATGTATTGTATGGTTTCAGGTCTTATGTCTAGTTCTTTAATCCATTTTGAGTTGGTTTTTGTGCATGGTGTGAAGTAGTAGTCAAACTTCATTCTTTTGCATGTAGCAACCCAGTTTTCCCAGCACCATTTATTGAACAAACTTTCTTTGCTCCAGTGCATAGTCTTTGCTCCTTTGTCAAAGATTAGTAGGTTTATTTCTGGATTTTCTATTCAATTCAATTGGTCTGTGTGTCTGTTCTTGTTCCAATACCATGCAGTTTTGTTGATTATGGCTTTGTGTTATATTTTGAAGTCTGGGAGTGTGATGTCTCCATTCCCTCCTCTTTTTTTTCAGGAGAGCTTTGGCTATTTGGGGTTTTTGGTGATTCCATATGAATTTCATCAATAATTGTTCTATTTCTTTGAAGAATGACATTGAAATTTTAATTGGAATAGCATTGAATCTGTATATTGCTTTTGGTAGGATGGCCATGTTAATAATGTTTATTCTTCCAATCCATGACAAGGGATGTCTTTCCATTTCTTTGTGTCTTCTATTTCTTTTAACAGTGTTTTATAGCTTTTTTTGTATAGGTCCTTTACCTCTTTTGTTAGATTTATTCCCAAGTATTTGATTTTTTTTGTTTTGATAATAAAAGGGATGTTTTTTTTTTATTTCTTCTTCAGATTTATTGTTTGTGTATAGGAAGGCTACTGACTTTTGCGTGTTGATTTTGTATCCTGACACTTTACTGAACTGATTGATGAGTTGAATTAGTTTTTCTGTGGAGTTTTTGGGGTTCTCTATGTATATTATAATATCATCTGCAAATAGTGATAGTTTAACTTCTTCTTTTCCTGTTTGGATTCCTTGGATGTCTTTCTCTTGTCTTATTGCTCTGGCTAGGACTTCCAGTATTATATTGAAAAGCAGTGGTGAGAGTGGAAATCCTGTGTTGTTCCAGATCTTAATGGAAATGCTTTTAGTTTTTCACCATTGATAATGATACTGGCTGTTGGCTTGTCATAGATGGCCTTTATGATGTTGAGGTATGTTCCTTGTATCCCAAGAATTTCAAGGGCTTTTATCATGAATGGGTGCTGTACTTTGTCAGAAGCTTTCTCAGCATCTATTGATATTATCATATGGTTTTTATATTTCTTTTTGTTGATGTGTTGGATGACGTTGATTGATTTTCGGATGTTGAACCATCCTTGTGTCCCTGGAATGAATCCTACTTGGTCATGGTGAATTATCTTATGGATACATTGTTGGATTCTGATAGCTAAAATTTTATTGAGGATTTTTGCATCAGTGTTCATTAGAGAGATTGGCCTGTAGTTTTCTTTTTTTGTGTTGTCCTTGTTCGGTTTTTGTATTAGTGTAATGTTGGCTTCATGGAACGTATTTGGTATTATCCCTTCCTTCTCAATTTTTTGGAAGATTTTGTGAAGGATAGGCACTAATTAGTCTCTGAATGTTTGGTAGAATTCATTTGTAAATCCATCAGGTCCTGGGCTTTTGTTTTTGGGGAGGTTTTTGATTACCATTTCAATTTCGCTGCATGTAATTGGTCTGTTTAGGTGTTCTATTTCTTCTTTATTGAGCTTTGGGTGATTGTAGAGTTGTAAGAATTTGTCCATCTCTTCTAGATTGCTGAACTTGTTTCCATATAACTGTTCATTGTAGTTTCTGATTATTTTTATTTCTGCTGTGTCCATTGTGATTTTTCCTCTTTCATTTGTGATCGTGTTTATATGTGCTTTCTCCCGTTTTTCCTTTGTGAGCCTGGCTAGGGGTTTGTCTATTTTATTTATTTTTTTGAACAACCAGCTTTTGGTTTCATTGATCTTTTGGATTGTTTTTTTTTTTTTTTTAGTTTCTATTTCATTTATTTCTGCTTTGATTTTTATTATTTCTTCTAGTTTTGGGGTTTTGTTGTTGTGCTTTTTCTAGTTCTTTGAGCTTTTAGATTAGGTTGTTTCTTTTTCTTATTTCTTGATGTGCGCCTCTATCGCTATATACTTTCCTCTTATTACTGCTTTTGCTGCATCCCATACATTTAGGAAATTGGTGGCCTCCTTGTCATTCATCTCAAAGAATTTTTTAATATTTTCTTTGATCTCCTCATTAGTCCAGTGGTCTTCCAGTAGTGTGGGTTTTAATCTCCATGAGGTAGGAGAATCCCTTGCCGCCTTTTCATGGTTTATTTCTAGCTTGATGCCTTCATGGTCAGAGAAGGTGGTTGGTATGATTTCAATCTTGGTGTATCTGTTGATGTTTGTCTTGTGTCCCAGTATGTGATTGATCCTGGAGAATGATCCGTGTGCACTTGAGAAAAATGTGTACTTAGATTTTGGGGGGTTTAGCATTCTATAGATGTCTGTTAAGCCCAGGCACTCTAGATCCTTATTTAGAGCTTTAGTGTCTTTACTTATTTTTTGTCTTGTTGATCTATCCATTGTTGATAATGGTGTGTTGAAGTCTCCTACTACATATGTGTTTTCTCTGATGTCTATTTTCAAAGATGATAATAGTTGTCTGATATATTTTGGTGCTCCTTCATTTGGTGAATATATCTTAATGAGTGTTATTTTTTCTTGAAGTATTGTCCCCTTGATCATAGTGTAGTGAATGTTGGGGTCTCTTTTTACCTTTTTGAGTTTGAAATCTGTTTTATCTGATATAAGTATAGCTGTTCCTGCTTTCTTTTTGGTCCATTTGCTTGTAGGATTGTTTTCCATCCTTAAATTTGAGTATGTTTTTATCTTTTGTAGTTAAATGTGTTTCCTGGAGACAGCAAAAGGTTGGGTTTTGTTTCATAATCCAGCCTGCGACTCTGTGTCTTTTTATTGAAGAGTTTAATCCATTTACATTTAGAGTTAATATTGATATGTTAGCATCTGTATTTACCATTGTGTTTGTCTTTCCTCTGGTTTTATTCATTTATTCTTTTAATAACTTTTTTTTTTTTTGGCCTTCTTTCGTTGTTATTCATCCTTCTGTTGGTTCTGGCTTTAGGACTCCTTGCAGTATTTTTTGGAGTGGGGGTTTAGTCGTAGTGAAATTTCAGAGTTTCTGTTTGTCTGGGAAGGTCCTTATTCTTTCTTCATAGAGGAAGGAAAGCTTTGCAGGATAGAGTATTCTTGGTTGGCATTTGTTGTCTTGGAGTCTGTTGACTATGTCCCTCCACACTCTCCTTGTCCATAGTGTTTCTTCAGAGAAGTCTGATGTCAGTCTGATTGGTTTTCCTTTGAATGTTATCTGTTTCTTCCCTCTTGTCAGTTTCATTATTTTTTCCTTATCTTGGATTCTTGGGAGCTTTACTATTACGTGTCTTGTACTAGCACCCCCTTTCAATCTCAAAAGGGACTTACTTTGAATAAGAAATTTTATGGCCATCCAACCCATGAAAACTTGTGTGTCCTACACTCAACTTCCTCTCTGACCTAAGGGTTCTGCATCCTCCCCTCTTTCAAACTTCCACACTTAACATTCTCTCATTTCCCAGTGCATGTATTTCAAGACCCTGGCAAATCTTTTACCCATTGTTTTCTTGAGCCATCTGCATTAACCTAAATGGTCTCTGCTATCCTCTTCCTCACTCATCTAGAGCTCTACCAATACTTTTCATCTCTGGCATATCTCCATTCCCATAAGTCTAGCTGCCAATATGCCCATATGCCCCCACTGAAGAGCCTCCAAACTCCCAGGGTCCTACCGTTTGTGGATCAAAGCTCTAACCAATCCTCAACTTACACATCTCTTGTCCCATCTTAAAAAAGTGTCCATTCTTCTTTCCTGGATTTGACTCCAAACCCCACCTGTGTTCCTTCTTAGAATGTTCTTCCAGTTTGTGCCTTTTTCCATTCACATGAGCTTGCCAATTTTTGTGAGCTGTTTAAAAATGAACCCAGTTCATAGAACAAGATCTTTGTAAAGTGCTGCTTTTTTAATTTGGTTTTTAAAAACAACCATAAAAGGCTAATATCAGTCTTAATTTAACAGTAAAATTAAAGACAGATACAAGAAAGACAAGTCGAAGCATTTGGAAACAGCTTAATCTGCTAAGTGATGAGAGTTGAAAGAGCTCAAATCAAGGACTGTTTGCTCGCTCAAGATTGTGAAACACATTCTTGGTGGCTGCAGTTGGCAGAGGTCCAGGTCTGTTTATCAGTTTTGCACACTTGCCAATGTTATTTCCTTTCAGGGCTAAATTATCATAGAATTAACAAATCACACTAACCAAATTCACAAGGGACTGATTTCTAATTAAAATTGCCTTTCATTATTTGCACTGAGAAAATGTAAATGTCACATCATTGATAATGTTCCTGTCAGATAATCAGTGCATTCTTTTGTTAGTAGGAAAAAAAAACCCTTGTGAAAGGCATTTGATTTCATAAGGTTTCTCAGTGGCTCTAAATCAAAGAAAAGGGAATTCAATGATAACCATTTATTTTTTTTTCCAATGTGTGCTTAGTATGTGCCAGGTCTGTGGTATCAAGGGAATCCCAGGGAACATGCACAAAAATATGCTCCCTTACCCCAGGACAGCTGGGGTGGCATACAAGCCTGTTGTCTACACTGCTCGGTACCAGCACCCAGTCCTCTCCCCTTCACAACACGGGACAGTAAACCCAAGACTCTCCTTTTATTTTTTTTGCTCCATGATGACACTTTATTCTCTCTTAACATGCTAACTTTGGGAATTGTAAATTCACTCACTGGTAAGAGAAATCCTGCTTTCCATATTAGAAATTTGGGGAACACTCTGGTCCCTTTATGGATTTTGGGAAATATTGTATTCTCATCAGAAAGTAATCTGTTAATCCTGTCTTGGAGTGAATTGTTTCTGCAGATGACTAATTTCATGTGCTTTCTGCATTTAGCAACTTTTTTCTCAGCAGGTGGCTTCTTCTTGTCTGGAACCTGAATTCCAAGGATATATCCCATTTGGTGCCCCTAGGTTCCTCTTCCCAGCGCCATACAGACTAAAACATGGTTTAATCTGTATTCATCCATGAAAGCCAACAGATAAAGTTTCCCACTAAGTCATATATATACAATATCCTCATTTTGTCTTTTGCCTTTTTAACATTAAAAATATATCGAAGTAGCATTGCATTTGACATACAAGTCTCAGGTGCGTATCACTATACGTCATCAGTGTATACTACATTAACTATTAAAAGGCCAGTTCTATCTTTTACCCATACAATTAACCCCTTTAACACAGTTTACTCTCCCCCTTCCCTTTTCCCCCTTCCCTTCTGGTAACCATTAATTTGGTTCTATTTTCCAAAATTTTTTGCTTTGTTTTTTAGTTTATGCATTTGTTTGGTTTCTCTGTACCAGATATGAGTGGACTCATACAGTGTTTATAATTCTCCATATGATTTGCATTACTAAGTATAATATCCTGTAATTCCATCTGTATTGTTGCAAATGGCAGGATTTCATCTTTTTTAATAGCTTTTTTCCCACATAGGAGGAGTAGTCCATTGTGTCCCTAATACATCTTTATTCAATCATTGTTGATTCCCAGCTCTTGGTTATTATAAGGAATGCTGTAATAAACGTGGGGGGACATATATTTCTTTAAATGAGTGTCCTTATATTTGGTGGGACAAATACCCTGAAGTGACATAACTGAATAGTTCAGGATTTCTGTTTTTAATTTTTCTTAGGTATCTCCACTTTCTGTGATGGTTGCACTGGTTTGCATTTCCCCAATAGTGTACAGCGGTTCCTTTCTTTTCACATACTTTCCAACACTTGTTGCTTCTTGTCTTTTGGATGATAATTCTCAAGTGTGAGGTGATATTTCATTGTTTTAATATGAATTTCCCTAACAAGAGTTGTGAACATCTTCTCATGTAACATGTTAATATTAGTCATCTGTGTATCTTCTTTGGGAAAATATTCATATCCTCTGCCTATTTTTTAGTCAAGTTGTTTGTCTTGTTGAGTTGTATGAGTTGTTCATATAGTTTGAAAATCAACCCTTTGTCAAGGGTATGATATGCAAATATGTTTTCCCTTTCAGTAGGCTGTCTTTTTGTTTTCAAGCAAGTTTCTTTAACTGTGCAGAGGCATTTTAATTTGATGTAACTCCATTTTTTATATTGCTTTTTTTACTCTTCCTGTTAGAGTTCAGTCCCCAAGATATACCTAAGGCCATGTTATGGAGTATATTGCTTATGTTTCCTTCCATACATTTTATGGTTTCAGGCATTATATTCAAGTCTTTATTATTTTTTGTGCATTATTCATTGGTGTGAGGCAGTGGTGTAGTTTCATCCTTTTACATGTGACTATCCAGTTTTCACAACATTATTTCTTAGAGACTTCCCTTGCTCCATTGTATGCTCTTGGCTCCTTTGTTGTAAAGTTGTCATATATGTGTGGCTTTATTTCTGATCTATAATTTCTGTACCATTGATCTGTGTACTGTTTTTATTCAAATACCATGTTTTAATTACTATCACTTTGTTGTATAGTTTCAAGTTGAGGTGGCATTAATAGCTTCATTTTTTTTCTTTTGTTTTAAAGATCACTTTTACTACTCTTTTGAGTTCCAAATAAATTTCATAATATTTTGTTCTACTTCAGTTGTTAGGGTTTTTATAGGGATTGTGTTGAATCTGTACATTGCTTTGTCTTACTCTACTTTCATTAGTTGTGAACTTCAGATTTTTTGATTGACTTCTAGTTTCAAACCATTGTGATCCCCAAAAATGCTTGAGAGGATTTAATTTTCATAAATTTGAGACTATATACTTGAGAATGTTGTTCTGTGAATACTTGAAATGATTGTGTATTCTTTTGGTTTTTGGTGGAATGATTTGTAATTATTCAGTCCATCTCATCTAATTTGTCATTTAAGGCCATTCTTTCCTTGTTGATTTTCTATCTGCTTGTTGTGTCCATGGCCATAAGTGGTATGTTAAAAATTGTGGTATGTTAAAATGTGGTATGTTAAAATTGTGTTGCTGTCAGTGTCTCCCTTTAAGTCTGTTAATATTCACTTTATATATTTGGAACTCCTATGATAGAGGCATATATATTAATAAATGTTTTGTCTTCCTATTATAATGATCCCTTTATCTAAAAATCCACTTTTGTCTCTTGATACTTTTCTTGGTTGGAGTTATATGTCTTTGCCTTTCACTTTACCTAACTGATATTCATGTGGACTGGCTTTATTTGACTAAGAAATGACCATTCTTAGAAAGATATAAAGATGTTAGTGTTCATCATCCCATCCTCCTCTTTGTTGGCTCAGTGAACAAACTAGCTGCTGCTAAAGTGATGGTCCCTTTTCCAGATACAAGATTTATCTGGAAGTGATAGCTTAACTACAACTTTCAGACCTATCGCATTATGAAGGAAAATAATTTGCAAGAAGCTTCACATACTTTTTATGTCTGCTCTGACAGGACAGCTAGGCTATGTTACCACAGAAAGAAGCTAGACTTTGAGAAGAATTCCTTGACTTTGAAAATTGGTAAACACTGCTCAAGATTGATAAGAATTTCTACCCCCAAGAATGTTATTATGAAACTGACAGTTATCATATGGTGTTTGAGTGGGTGCTACCAGGATATAAAATGAACATTTGGAATGTGCAGATGTTAATAGTGTGGGTTTTAGCATGAGGCTTCAGCTCTTAAGTTACCAACTGTGTGGTTCAATTGCTTTTCTTGACTGTAAGGTGGACAGTGTAAGGTGCTTCATGGGGCTGTCCAGGGCTATTAAGTAAATGCAAAATGCCCAGCACAGGATCTGCACATAGCATATGCTCAAAGTTATGTGTATGATGCCACATCCTTGGATATCACAATGAAATTTCATTACTGTAGAACCTTCTATTTAAAAAGTTACTATACTGATTGCTCTAGTTCATGTGCATCCCTCACAGCAAAATCCCTGCTCATTGATAGTACAATTAAATGCTATTATAAATTGAAATCCTTTACCAAAAATAATGTCAATATTTTTGTTGACACTTCATGGACTGTTTGAAAATTGTTTCCCTTATCACTGAAAAACTATTAAAATGTTAAGGAACAATGGGAACATTTAACAGATTTAATAGAACAAACACTTTTAAAACTATACCTATTTGCATATAAGCAATTACCCTGCCAATCATAAATGCTTCTTTTCCTTTTACTAAAATGAATCTGAAAGAACCTTCTTGACAGCAGTATTTGTCAATAGTTGTTAGTTTGGGTGTTGAAGTGTAACTAACCTGTATTTCCTTACATTTTTCAGAAATGTCTTTCATCACAGTTGAATAGAGCTGCTTTAATTTGTTTCATATCATAAATTTCCACAGGGCACAAACCAAAGTGACATTACATGGAATTCTGTGCTAGGTGAACTACACCTGGAAATAATTTACTGGCAAAACTGCTTACAAGTGTAGTCACTTCATAACCATAAACAAAGGAAAAACTGCTTTTTCTCTTCATCCCATTTCACCACTTCTCCCAACCAATAAATCCTTCAGTTAACCAAGATCTGTTGGATGCACATTCTGGGCACCATATTAAATATTGTGTGGTGTGCAGAGCAATCCACATGTGATGTAAAATCTAATTGGGGAGCAAATGACAACTAGTTGGAGGAAGGGAATCAGAAATGACTGCTAAATGGATATGGCTTCTTTTGAGTGTGATGATGTTCTGAACTTAGATGGCTGGAAAATACTGTGAATGTACTAAAAACCACTGAACTTTATAAAATGGTTCAAATGGTGCATTTTATATTATATGAATGTTGTATCTAGTACAAAACACCAACTATATAACAGAAAAATATTTGGTAGCAGGAGTGATTAGGCAAGACCTTGTAGTTTTGAGGTTTTTATTTCTTTTAAGGTGACACTGGTTTACAACACTATGTATGATTCATGGGTTCACATACCTCTTCAGTGTATGTTACAATACCACACTTTCCAGCATGGGACTCCCAGTCCTTGTAGTTGAGCAAGGATTCAGCTATTTCTAAAGAATGTCAAACTCAAATGTGTACAGGCAACAGGCAGGTACTGTAAATAATTAAATGAGGAAAGCTACCAAGTGCGAGACTCTAAACACAGTTTGTAAGCAAATTAAATACACAGGTGATGTTTCAGAAAAGTAAAAAGGTGATGTTTAAAAAGTAAAAGTGAAAATCTGACATGCTTTAAAATCTGAAATTTTAAAGGTGGCTCAAAATGAGATATTGTAGTTTTGAGGTTTTTGAGGTGACACTAGTTTACAACACTATATATGATGTGAGACAGCAGTAGCTGTCTTGAAGTATAAAATGGGGGGGGTCACATTTCAAGAGGAAACTTGCAAGACCAAAACCATTGAGGGTTGTGTTCAGTCCAATTGACATGCATATTACAAGTGGAGAGTTTGGATATGGGGTATGAGCCCTGGAGGGACTCATTCATGTGATATGTGACTTTTTCCATATGGGATAAAGGTCAGTGCATGTTTGCCCTGTGATAGGACTTATTTGCAATTTATGGTGCATGACGTGTGCTAAGTAACATTGCACAGAAGTCGTGATATGACATTTATCTGGTATGCAATAGATTTAGCTTGCATTCAGTTTGCTGCATATCACACATCCCTCATGCAATGACATTGGATATGTGATACACATGATGTGTGATAGATATCACAAATCTGTGATAAGGCATTTATCTCATGCAATGTGACTGCATGAAATGAGCACATATCCCTCATACATTAGTGATGTTACTAAGTGCACACATGACAAGATATGCTGAATAGCACATTATAGGGTGCAATATGTATCTCAGTCAACTTATGTACAAGAAACATCGCATTCACTGTGATAGTGTATTGCATGTGATATATGAATTATTGCATATGTGATAAGTATATCATGCAGCTCTCATGCCATGCAAATTATTACATATGTGACCTACCATGTGCAATTAAATACAGCTCACACACATGTCCTCATGTGATAACATCATTTGTCACATGTAATAAACCCCTGCATGATAAAGCCTTCATTGAACATGTAATATGCAAGTTATTGCATATACAATATGTGACATATCACACATGTAATAAGCACCTTAGCAGATGTGTGCCATGCAACCTGCACAGTATTGCATATGTGATGTCTCATGTTGCATATGTAATAAGTGGCATATTGCTTTTTGCCATGTGCTAAGGCATTTATCACATGTGATAAAATAGCAATGTCACTTATTACATATGCAATAAGACTCATAGCACATATGCACATATGTAATAAGCAACATATGACTATTTTTTGCCATGCGTTAAGGCATTTATCACCCATGCAATGCACTAGTTTTCATGCACAAAGACATTTATCACAGTGCAATAAGTCACATATTACATGAGTACTAAGCGCTTTAGCATATGGCAAAAATAGCAATATGTTGCTTATTACACATGCAATATGTAATTTATCACACATGCAGTAACTGTCAGCATATGGAAAGTCAGCAATGTGGCACTTATTACCTATGCAACAAATCACATAGCACACATGTAATAAGTGACATTGCTTTTTTTTTGATGTGTGATAAGGCATTTACTTCACATACAATATGTAATTTATCGCACATATGATTAATGACTTAGCACATGGCAACAATAATGATGTCATTTATTGCATCTGTGATATGAAACTTATTGCATATGTAACACCATGCATATTGCATGGCACTCATGTGCTAAGGCGCTTATTTCATGTGCAATATATTAGATATTGCATATGCAAGACACCATATTACATGACAATCATGTCTCTTTTTTTATTACTTATGCAATAAGGCATTTATTGTATGTGTGATAAGTTACATGTTGCCTGTGGCATAGGTGCCATGGTGTGTGAGGGCCATGCAATATCTGCTTTATTGCATATGTGTTAACTCATTTATAGTTTATGCAATAAATGACATGTTGCTATTTTGTAATGGGTGGGGGTGCTTATCGCATATGTGATATGCAATTTAGCACATTGGTGCCCTTATATGCAATAAGCAACTTACATACAGCATATGCAATAAATAATATTGCTGTTTTGCTGTGCAGTGACATCACATGTGATATGTGATTTAGGGCATGTGCAATGTGCATATCGCACATTTCCCATGCCCTGTGGCATTTATCAGATATGTGATAAGTGACTTATGACATATGCAATAAACATTACAATTTGCAGCACAGTACAGCATTTGTGATGTGACAGCACACATGCAATAAGCTGCATATCACACAATTTTCATGAAATATTTATCTCATGCGTTTTTGCACTGAGCAACATATCACATTTAATGTGACTTCCTCATGTGATAACAGTATATTACGTTTGCCAGACAATATGGCGTTTATCCCATAGGTGATGTCGCATGTGCAATAAGTGACATATCACATAGATGACATGCAATATGCAAGCTGTGACATGTAATATCGCATTTATCACATAAATTAAGCATTAGTATATCACATATTAGCTGTGGAATGTAATGTGTACATAGGCTATAAGCACATACTTAACATGTCAGATTGTAACATTACATAGCTATATATCACATAGCAGATACATAATGTATATACATATAAGTCATAGCTGATAACAAGCTATGTAAGTCTATATAATCTATAGCATTTATCATATATCTAACATCCAAAATAAGCTAATCTATACCATGATATATCGGATATATGCCATCAGATATACACACTATATAACATTAGTGATATACACACTATATAACATTATATATGGATTTCATATATATAATTACAATCCAATGGGAACCAAAGGTTAGCTTACCCCTCTGAATTGCATCTGTAGGAGCAGGAAAGATGTTTCAGTTAATAGTTCAAATAAAAACTCTGCCATTACTGGCTGAGCAAGTAAGAGACCATTTGTCATCAGTAACTTGAAGAAATACTGGCACCAAACTCATAGATAAAATGAGTTAAAAGGTATAAAGTTGTTAATAATACACGTTATATAGGAACCACTCAAATGTTAGCGCACCATACCTATTGTGGCATTTTTCATTTTCTTGGCACTTTTACAGGCATTTTCTCATCTGAACCTCATGATAACCCTGTAAGGTGTGTAAGGAAAGAGTCATAAATAAACTGAGAAAAGGAGACTAACCCATGGTCTCACAGGTAGTTAGTATGCATTGTTAGTAGGCCTAGATCTCACATCTTCTGATTGATAAGCCATCCCTCTTCCCAGATCATGGCATCGCCTTCTCCAGTCACACTGGGTAACTATGTTCCATATCTGGGTCTGTTATAATATTACTTTCCTGGGACGCTGTTACTTTAACAGTTATATCTTTCTGGGGTCTCAGATTAAGGTTGGGATGCTGACCACTTTCTGGCTCTTGCAACTTCACTGGTCTGTCAAAACCCAGGTAAAAGGAATCACACCATCTTTTCATGGTACCCAAATCTTTTAAGCTTCATCAAATTCAGGGTGGCTCAGGGGTTAAATCTCACAATATCAAACAATCCCCAGCCACTATGGTCTGGGTTCAATCCCCAGTCAGGGAGCTAACCCACATGGCACAACGGATCTCTCCTGTCTTGCCCACTGCTCCCCTTAGTGTATTTTAGTGGGTCCACCTGTTGTGCTCCCCACTTTCTCTAGTGAATCCTCTCACTCCCTGCAACTCTAACCTATATCCCAGTTCTTGTATGCATAAAGATAAAAGCAAGCTCAAGTAGGATATTCAACATATCTACCATCTGACGTTCTCTCTTAAAAAAAAAAAAGGTGGGGGCCTCCCTTGGTGGCGCAGCAGTTGAGCACTGGGCTGCGAAGCTGCCTGAAGCCTCTGCAGAGCCGGTTCGATCCCCGGCCACCTGAGAGGGTCCCACATGGCACGCAGACCTCTCCTGCCATGCCCCCCGCTGCTCCCCTCAGCAGTGTATTTCATCGGTCTTCCTATTCTGTTCCTGCTCTGGATTTGGTGAATTCTCTCACCCTCCCATGCTTCTGACTGTACCCAGTGCTTGTATAAATAAATTAATTTTAAAAAAATTATGTTTTTTACTTAGTTATGTTACTCAGTAAGAGAAATATTAGGAGACAAGCGAATCTCTCTGTTGTGTTTGGGGATTATTTTCCTCCAGGTGTCAGCCAGGGTCTTGACTTAAGTAAAGTTGGTATTTTGTGACAGAAAGCACCTTACCTAGAAAAATCCCCAGAAGGATGCAAAGTATTCTGCCATTTTAGCAATAAGAATAGTGCTTAGATCCATACTTCCTAAGTTCAAAATGTGAGGGAAAAAATGTTGGAAGTTGAATTATTTAGCCCTATATACTTTGTAAACATCAGGAAAGAGAATTTTGCTAACACTAGATGGCCAGATCTGTAGATCAAGAAATGCAGAAGTAGGAGCTACACAAGTGCTATAGAGAGACAAAAGAGACCTGCAGGCCAAAGTCCATTTGAAATATCTCCTGCTAGTTCATAGAGTCCAACTCTACTGCTGTTTCTTCCATTCAAATTCTGATATTATTCACTTGTACTTTAGCAATAAAATACTCAGCAAAATTCAAGCTCCTTGAAATTTTATCTCATGAGAATTGCTACCTTTCAATATTTTACTTAGGAAAAGAATTTCTGTGCTATTAGGAAATTTGACATGGATGTAAAATATTAAATCATTCTTTCTCCTTTGGTCCCAGGAGCTGGGATGAAATCACATGATTTAATCATTCTGGATCTATGTGGCTCCTCTGAGATAGGGGCAGATGTAACCACAACGATTTATAGGGTGTAAAATTCAGAATGGCTTAGAAAAGCATTTTTGTGTTCAGCCCAATACATCCTAAATCAACATTCTCTGAATGGACCAGAGCAATCCTAGCCTGGCCTACTGGGGAGGTTGTCATGGCAACTGGCAGCAAGCTCAGCCACTGGAATGTGCAAACAATAGAGCGATAAGGTTGTGCGTGCAAAGCAGCAGACTAAGGCGTCTGCCCAGGTACAATCACACATCAGAAGTGGGCAGCTGTCACCGCATTTAGAAAACACTTGCAATTCTGGCAGCACATTTGAAATTGATCACGTCCTTTCCCAGATGCTGGAGAAAATACTGCTGCTGCTAGGTGTGGAGAAATCAGCACCAGTAGATGCGGAGGTGTGCACAATCCCGGAGGGCTGTTAGGCTTAACACCGCTCCCATTTCCTAAGGAGGCCAGAGCGTGCTTAAGGTAGAGCTAATGATTCTTTAGTGCCACCTTGTGTCTAGTTAGATGTCAGAAATTGACCAAAAGCGCAACTTCAGACCATACCTTGAGCTATAGCTGGACAGTCATGGAGGTGGATTCTGCTCAAGTTTGGTAGTCCCTTTTGCAGGAGACATGAAGTCTTCTAAGTCTCAAATTAAATTAAAAAAAAAAAATTGTTAGAGTCTGAAGTGGGTGAAATACAAAATCAGGGTGGTCCTAGGAAAGATTGCCTGAGGGTTGGTGGTGGGAATGAGAGAAGAAAGGGTTGTTGAGACTCCTTGTTGAGGGTTTTAATGTTACTGTTACTAACTTTTGCAATGGAAATTTTTCTATTCAGCCCTGCTGGTGGGATAAGCGAATCAACAGAGAAAAATTAAAAGTATCACATTTCCTCTGTGTAAGTCTTTTGTTCATGGTTAACGGTATAGCAAGATACAGGTTTCTCCCTCTCTCCAAAAGTATGAACATTCCTACCTGGTATGATTTTGATGGATTATTCTTGAGTCTGGGCACACTCAAAAGTTTTTTCTATAAATTAATGGTAACATTCCCAGATGCAAAATATAGCCTACTACCTACTTCCCAGGACCAACTAGGAACATTCTACTCTCAGACAGCAGAGGCAACCTGGGGCAGGGTTTGTTCAATGGGCCCCTTCTGTCCCTTTCTCATCTCTCACCTAAACAAACCCAGCCCATCTGCTGCTGTGCCACCATCACCCCATCGCCATCCAAACTCATAATCAAGTCCCAAATTAATTTCAGCCAAAGTGTGACACGACCAAGCTGGATCTCTGTTTCTTCTAGGGTTTGAATTTTTTGAAACAAGTGCCAAGGATAACATTAACGTCAAGCAGACGTTTGAACGTCTTGTGGATATCATCTGCGACAAAATGTCAGAGAGTTTGGAGACGGATCCGGCCATCACCGCGGCGAAGCAGAACACGAGACTCAAGGAAACCCCTCCTCCACCGCAGCCCAACTGCGGCTGCTAATGTGCCCGCAGACACAGGCAGCTCCGGGAGGCTCGGACGCCAGGAAACAGCATTTATAAATGGTCAGTTAGCCTTCACGAATCCTGCCTGAAAATCGAAGGAAATCTATGATGTCAGTGGTTCATACATGCGTTCAATTCTTGGGAGATTTCCTATATTAATATGTGGCAAATGTGTGATCTAAATTTGTAAGGACTATCTATCCATCTCTAAACATCTGGTATTTGCATGTGATTTGTTATTTGTCTTTTAGGCTCTTTTTGTTTCAGGTTTCTTTTCAGATTAAGTTACTGCCAGGACCTCAGACTATAATTTCACCACAATTGACTTGTGTACCATGAGTTGAAAATATATTCCTTACTCATAGAGATGACCACCAAGGAATTGCTTGTGTGTGAGTGAGGGGAGATCTCAGGACAACTTATTTGCTTTACTGTTAATTGAAAATCAAGTGGAAATATTATTATCAGGGATACTATCATGGGCCTGGTCAGTTTGCTCTTCCGGAAATGAGTTTTTTTCAATGTTAATAATTGAGGAGACCACTGAGGAAAGGAATTAAGATATTGTATTTAAGGCCTTTGCAGATTTCCTAAGAGATTAATATTTACCTGACTGGAACTGGATTAAAACAATAATCTTAGATCAGATGTTCAAGGAATACCCGAACCCAAGACTGCCCTTCTCACTGAATCTACCCAGGTTTCTAAATATTTGAAGGGCACCGACAGATGAAAGGTGTCTGCTGTGTTATGCAACAAGCATTTTAACAAGGTGAGTGGCAGTGGAGTTCCAAGGCCTACACTTAGCCACCCCTAACACTTCCTCAACTGCCAGCCCTCAGTAACATAGACCACCACCAACACTTGGTTAACTCGAAGCTTGTTAGAGTCCCTCTACTTAGCTAACTGTTGTCTTCTATTCACACCTCAGCTTCCATGCTTTTACCTAAGTAGTTATTTAAACCATCTCTCAGTGGCCCCCATGTTGAGGGAAAAAAACTTCTCTAATCTTTTGCAATTCCAGGTGTTCATAATTCTAAATCACACCTGCATTCTATAAGCCTTTAAATATGCTTCCCTCAGAAAACACTCTTTATTGCTGAGAGTTCTAGAAATACTTGAGGATGCCAAAAGCAATCTGAGAGGGGGAAGGAAACCAATTGAACACCCAGATTCTTTCTCCTGGATTCTTTGAGGATCATATGTGAATAATAAGCAAACAAACGCCACCAGCTGTTCTGAGGCTGAGGACTCCTGGCTCCAGCCAGCGTTCTTTCCAATCCAGGTGTTAAGAAGGAAGTGGGCGCAGCACGGGGGGGGGGGGGGGGGAATGTGTAATGACCACTCTGATGAGTGGGTTTCCCCCTTTTTTGGACAGTCATGTTCAAGGTAGATGCTTAGATAGTTAAAAAAGTGCCTCATAAGTAGAGACACTTCCAGTGAAAGTTCTGGGTGCAGGGGTATTGACAGGGAACCATCCATAAATCTGACGATAAATGCTTACAAAGTCAGGAAACTCGGTCCCATATCAGTGAGTTGGATGATGAAAATGATAGGAGTGCACTTGGGATGTTTTAAGCATATCCATGTTATTTCTCAGCTACTTAGCTTAAAATCAACAAATTGGTAATACATTTCTACTTCAGTACCCCACAAGGTAAGCCTTCGCTTAGTAAAGACGAGAATCTACTCATGTTTTCTTAGACTTTAATGGGGAACGCAGCTTCAAAATCACAGAAACTGGAAAGAAAGAAATCAGAAGTTGGAGAGGGGTGAGAAATCAAAGCAGATTATTTTTTTTGCAACAGAATCCTGTCTGTATGACTTTGTGATATTTTTATAACCTGGAGTAGACTCAGCCAGGTTCAGTGGCAATACTGTTAAACTCACTTTTTTAGATCTAACCTGAAGAATGGAAGTCGGGAAAACATTTCTGTCCCCTTTCCCAGCCCCTGTCCCACACATACACACTCACTTCAGGTCTAGCTGTGTTGCAGATTTCCCCCCTACAGAAGAATCTTGATATGTGTTCTTGTGAAGTGGAAAGCAGAGGGGAGAAATCTATACTGTGAAAAAATAAACGAGGGTGTTTAAAAAAAAAAGTGGAAAACAAAATGAGAGTAGAAAAGTATAAGAGAGAGACCTGATTTTTTTGCTCTCTTCTAAGCTACCACTGAAAGCTGATGCCAGTGAATTTAATTAGCCCTAAGGCCAGAAACCCCAAGCCAGGTGTCCACATGCACATGTCAAATGTGCCAAAGCTGAACTATTTTGTGCAGTCAGGGGAGGTGGCGGTACAGCCCCAGGATTCATCACTCGTGCCACAGCCAATTCTTCTTGCTTTCTATTTTCCAAACCTCAGCAGAAATAGAGCTTAACTGCCTGATTCTCACTTCTGAAGCTCCCACTGCAGTGTAAATTTCGCTGAGTGAGAGAGAAGTTTCTGGAGAGGATTATCACAGAGCTCAAGTGAATAAACACTGATGTTTCTCATGTAAATCATGTATGAGGGGAGAATATTCTCTATTCTCAACCTCAAAAGATCCTGATAAAATTTGTCAGAGGAGCCAGTCCAAGGCTAACCATGCGAGGCTCTGTTGGCAGCCGCCTTCCTTATAAAACAGCACTGCAGTTCTTTTCCCCACTCACCCTCATCCTCTGCATCTTCTCCCTCCCGCTGCCAACAGCCTAAATAACCGCGGGTCATTTTTTATCAATGGGCTAGCTACATTTGAATTTAAAAGAGCAAGACACCCTAAAATCACGTGCTTGTGTTCAATTGTTACTTTTAGACACCCATCTTTTATTCTGGATGCAATTCAACTAGGGTTTCAAGTGGGAAGCTCTTCCCTCACTCCTCCCACTCCTCCAATTCCTTTTGAAAGCAAACCTTGTTTTGAGCAGATGCAGCCACGAGCTTTCTAATGCAATTGAAAGGTTAGACTAGAAATTATTTTTTTTTTCTAAAGATTTTATTTATACAAGAACCGGGGTACAGGCCAGATGCGCAGGAGGGTGAGAGGATTCACCAGAGACAGTGGGGAGCAGAACAGGCGGATCTACTGAAATACACTGCTGAGGGGAGCAGCGGGTGAGGCAGGAGAGGTCTGCTGCGCCATGTGGGCTGCTCCACAGCCGGCTGGGAGGGAACCGGCGCTGCAGAGGCTGCGGACAGCTTCACAGCGCTGCGCTCAACCGCCTGCGCCACCAGGGAGACCCTAGAAATTATCTCATCTAAATATCATGCTTTGGAGTGGATCAACATTTCAGTTTGGGGGTATAGGAATGTATGTACAAAATGTGTGAAATTTTGTAATCCCTAAATGGCAGTTTAAAAGTTAGCATCACATCTATAGGCTCATAAATCAGTTCATTGCTGCTACCCCCATTGAGCAGTTTCTACTTTCTGGATAAACGGAAGACTAAGCACCACTAGGTTCTGAACTGACTCTTAGAGGTCCCCTTTAGGCTCACCTGAAGTCAGTATCCCTTTACTGCCTAGTGAATAAGTGCTAAGATTTTTATTTGGAAATAGAACTATGATGAGGCCTTCAGTTGTAACAGAAAGCTGTATCATTGCTCTGATAAATGTGAAATTCTACAAAGTTACAACCCATATACAAGGTATTTCTATACACTATATATATATATATACACACACACACGTATATAGGTGTATGTATAGATAAATACATATATATGTTTCACCTACTTTTATCCAAATTAATGATAGTCCCTTTGTTAAACACACTGGTTATTTTTTTAGGAGCTAATTCAAACTTTCAATTTTTACTACTTCTGTGCTGAGGGTAGACTTTCAGATTAACAGACTTCCATGAAGCTATTTTATTTTTGGAGTCTGGCCTTCTGATTAGTGGTTCATCATAACATGTTTTATCCATCCAACATACATAGAATGCATGGAAGGATGGACTCTACCTTCCTCGGGTCGATTGTGTGGTATTGGTGGGCATATACGACACGTGTCCAGACTCTACCAAGCTATCCCAAGGCTGAGGGGGCAGCTGCATGTGGAAACCCAGAAGTCTTATTTTAGTCATGTTGAAAACTCTCTAGACCAAAGAGTGTTTACTAATTTTCATAGTTCTATCGAAATGCTCCATCATGTATTTTTGGTGTGGCCTACTTGGGTGGTGGCCTGTCTGTCTGAAGAATCCTCTCAAATTACAGTTTGTGTGACTGGTCACTGCAACTCTTGTTCCTTTGTGTGCAGGCTCACGTGGTGTGCTAAGCAGGGTGCCTGTCACCAGCTCAGCCACTGTGGCCTTGGGTACACGCAGCCTCCCCACTACGCTTAGCTTGCCTGGCTGTGGGCACCACCCTGCTTGTCTCCCCAGATGGTGATGTCATTCTGATGAGTAATACTTTAGCATTAGCATCAGCTTTTGAGTTCTTTATATTTTAGGTGAATTTTTTACCAAAGCCAGTTACAGACATAAACCTGTTTCCTATTCTGTATAAATTGAGACAAATTGGTTAGACAAAATGGATCAGAAAAACAGCATATTTACTCCTCCAATGACTTAAAAGGCTGCAGGTTCTAGAACTATAGTATCCCTTGAGGTGGCAAAAACAAGTCTGGGGAAGTTATCTAAAATTTATCTACCTATTGTTACTGATATTTCATAAATAAATAATTTTGTTCTCTTAAAAAACTTTAGAGAAATGCTTGACACTGCAGTGAAATATTTCCCTTTTGAAGATTGTTTGTTGGGGCCACTTATTATTGCACCCCCAAAACACACACACACACTTTTTTAAACAAGGAAAACTTCCACATATGGTGCTTTCTCAGTGTGAGAGAGAAGGGAGCTTTTGCTCTATTCCAGCTGCAACTCACATTTTGTTTGACAAGGTCTACGGAATATGCTTTTCATATGGATTTGATGAGTGTGTCTGTGCGTACAGTTAATTCCCATTAAAATGAGAAGGTAGATAAAATATATTTTGCAGACACTCTAGACAAAAGTAATTATCTTAAAACCTCTGTCAGCGCTTGAATAGTAAGATAAAATCATCTAGCTAGTAGATAAATTGAACTCTGTATTTGCAGTTCTTTTCTATTTCCTGATTTTTTTTATCATTTACATTTCTAAAAGCACTATCCTCACAAAATGACAGTGTCAAGAACAGGAAATAAGATTCAAGTTTTGCCATTTATCTCCCATCATCGCTATTATTGGTGGAGTTTCAACCAGTCACTACTTGCTAAAATGAAGTTGGAGGTTACCTGTGTATTTCATTTACCTGTGTTCATACTTCCTTCATCGTGGACAACTGAGAGTTGGTTGTGGCTTTATTTCTAAAGAAAATATTCCCACATTCATGGTGTTGAGAATTAGGGATTGCTTAGGTTCACAAAGACTGTCCTTAAACACACAGTTGGTACATGAGCCGCACAGACACCTGCCGTTCCAGGGACATGCACGTGAGCAACATCTGTCTAGTGGCTCCATATCCCATATAGAAGTAAAGTCTGGGGACTGTTTGCTGCATCAATAAGGTTTTCCATGCATTATTTCATCATCTCTAGGATGTGTACTGAATGAAAACTTCCTGTATTTCCTGTTAATATTGTTAATGTCAGACGTGATGTGATACCGTTGGACTGTCCAAATGTACAACTATATAATGGTGTTTGTGGAACTGAAATGTCTTAAATGTTGCATGAAATATGTTATAAAAATAGATTTGTTTTCTATTTTTCAACACCTCAGAATTGAGGGATCATGGGCCAATAAGTGCAATATTTAATGACTTATTCAGTGTATATAAACTAGTGTGAAAGTGTGAATCATAATGAATGTGTGATAATGCTTTGATGGCTGTGTAATTTATTCAAATTATTTCCTGTAGCTGTATTTGTCTAGTGGTGCAGTTTATACAGTTAATACCCTATTGGTGTCATGTGAAACTCCTCTGTGCCTACTTCAAATTATTTTTTTTTTCATATAAGACCAAATGTTTAGTATCTGCAAATATGTCAGTTTTACCTTTAGAATGGTGGATTTTATTTTCAAAACAAAATGGCTGTTTATTTTATCTAGACCTTCCCTTATTTAATTTCATAATTTTCTTTAAGCGTCTTATATATAATAGGCTAATTTAGATATCTAAGAAAATATGCATATAAGGAAGTTACTTTAACTTTTCTCAGAAATGTTGAGCACACATTCTGTCCACTGAAAAATTTCACTTGTTTTGTTTTCAAATGTAACACTGTCATCCCTGAGTATCCCAAAATATTGGTGTCATTTTAGGTTGTAGCAATTCTCAATTGTCCACAATGGTGATAACAGGGGAGACAATAGTAATCCTTAATTCACTTTGGCATATGTCATCATAAACTCATAGGTTTATCCTTAAACCCCCTTGGTTCATCCCACAATTTGTAGCCCAGAACTTTAATGAAATGTAATAAAGTCAAGAAGTTAGGCCTGCTTGCTGGATTACCCAAAACTATGTATGTCGATGTATATGAGGTCTAACGTAGGATAACCTCAAACTCCTATTTGCCATTCAATCTTGAAGGTACAGCATTCATTTTAATACATTGTGTTTTACCTTTAAAGTAAATGGAGTCAATCATGATACCCGGAGAAAGAAAAGTTAGGAATTTTTCACTGAAAGTGATGAGCAATTGCTTTTTAGATGACTGTGGCCATCAGGACATCATACAGAGCCTTCGCCTCTCTCTATGGCAGATGCCTGAAATTGACATGTGAGGATGTGCCAATCATATTAAATAACTTTGGGTGACCACCGGTGATGTGTGACCCTATTTTAAATGTGATAGCCTGAAACTTATCCTCAGCTCTCAAGCCCACTGTTTGAGTTACTTGAAGACAGCGAGTAAAGAGGGATGAAACGGAAATTAGTGATGACTTTGTGCCAAATTAAAAATAAGAAATGTAAGCAGGTAGTCAATATTAGAATGGTGATTAAAGAGTGTGTAAATGTTTAGTCAGTCATTACACAGTTACAAAATTCAACTTGTTCAGTGCTGTGGGGATCGAACATGGGAGAGAGGTGTCTCCTACCCCAAATAAGTTTACTTATTGGAAAAAAATGCCAGAATATAGTCTAAATGCTAAATTATGTCAGGACACAGGAGCATGGACATTGGGCGGGCCTATAAAAACTGGGAAGAGTCAATAATATCTCATTGAAGACATGTCTCCAGAAAGAATGAGATCTTAAGGTGATAGTGCCCGACAAATAAGTGGAAAGGGTCACAGTACACTCTTTATGAATACAGGGGTGTTGGAACTGGCAGCTCTATATCTTTGTATGTCTCCAGGGGACCAAATTGGCTCTCTAAATTATTTTTGTCCCCATGAGGAAGAACAATCACTGAATCATATTCTTCTGTGTTGAGAAGCCCCAGACTGCCACAAAACAAATTGCTTTCAAGCCACTTTAGAGCAATTGATTTAGACATTTTGCATTCACACCAATCCACAAGACACTATCTAGACCTATGTCACCCAGGTAGATATGTGTGCCCAGAGATTTTTCTGTAGTTCCACGTTCCCAAAGGGGTGTCCAGGGAAAGCACAGATGAAAACTTTCCTTTGTAACCAGATACTTTTGACTCTTCTCAGTGACTGCACTGTGGAACTCTTGAGAAAATATTAACAGCTTAATGCTTTCCTATAGTGATTGTGACATTTAGTTGAAAACTACAGCTGCACAGCAAATATTGTGACTCTGTTTCCACAGGAGCTCTTGTCTGGGTTTAAAGCTATAAAGTGTATTCACATTGTGAAGTTTTAACTCTCCTTACTGAAATTGTGTAAAAATTGTATGTGCTCTACTAGGTATTAAGTTTGTATGTGAATTCTGTGTAGAGCGTGGTTTTACTTCTTTGGATTTATCTTGTTTTATTTTTTGAAGATTACAATAAATATCTAAGAGACTATATTCCTGAATTTCTCAGTGTTAGTCTGATGAATTTTTCCATCTCTCTTCATTTTACATTATTTTTGGCCCTAGAATACCTGTTTCCATTTCTTGTCACCTTTCACTGTTTCTACAAACCTTGGCACAACACTGAGCTTGACCTAGAGCTAAAGTGTGGTTAAAGATAATATTTTGAACAATCTAAAAGAAACACTCAAGTTTTCAATCATACAAACTTCCACTGCATCACAGAATAAAGAAAAATATGAACAGACTGATCATGAATTAGGAAATTAAAACAGTCATCAGAAGTCTGACTGCTCCTCCCTACCCTACCCCCCCCCCACTGAAGCTGATAACTTCACTAGTGAATTCTACCAAATGCTCAATAACCTAATACCTATCTTTCTCAAAATAATTTAAAAAATTAAAGAGATGGGGGCTTCCCTGGTGTCACAAAGTCTCAGCACTATCAAGCTATCAGCAGCCACTGCAGCATAAGTTTGATCCCTGGCTAGGGATTGTTCCACATGGTGCAGCAGACCTCTCCTGTCTTGCCTGCTGCTCCCCTCAGCAGTTATTTCAGTAAATATGCCTTTTCTGCTCTCCATTGTTCTCTGATGAATCCTTTCACCCCCTGTACCTCTGACCTACACCCCAGTTCTTATATGCATACATAGATAAATCTTTAAAAAAAAAAAAGTGATGGGAATTTTTTATGAGTCCAAAATTACTTATTTATGATCCCAAAATCAGACAATGGAAATTACACAAAAAAAGGAAACTATAGTCCAATATGTCCAATGCACATAGATGCAAAACTCCTCAACCAAATATTAGCCAACTGAATTCAACAATACATTAAAAGGGTTAAACACGATGAGTAGGTGAGATTTATTGCATGGATTCAATGATGGTTCAACATTAGCAAATCAATTAATTTGATATACCACATCAACAAAAGAAAGCATAAAACTCATATGATCATTTCAACAGATACAGAAAAAGCACTGGTAATGTATGATAAAAACCCTTAACAAACTGGGCATAGAAGTTCCTCAGTATGATGAAAGTCACATAGAACAAACCCACAATGACAACCCCACGGCAAGCCTCATACTCAATAGTAAAAAACTGAGTTTTTCCTCCACTCTCACCACTATTATTCAACACAGTACTGGAAGTCCTCATCAGGGCAATTTGGCCATAAAAGGAAATAAAAGATATCTAGGATAGAAAGGAAGAAATAAAACTATTACTATTTGCAGATGACATGGTAATTTAAATAAAAATTCTAAATACTCCATTAAAAATTAGAAGCAATAAATGAGCAAAGTGATAGTTTACAAAAATCTGTTGTGAAAAAAAATCTAAAAAAACAAAAAAAATCTGTTGTGATTCTATATGCAAGCAACAAATTAATAAGAAATTAAGCAAACAACCCTATTTACAATTGCTTAAGAAAGAATAAAATGCCTAGGAAGAACTAAACAATGGTGATAAAGAAAACAACAATTGTATACTGAAAACTATAAGACATTTCTAAAAGAAATAGACATAGCAGAAAGATATTCCATTCTCATGGAGTAGAAGAATTAACATTGTTAAAATGGTTGTCTTACCTAAAGAATCAAGGCAATTCACTATTAAAATTCCAATGATCAGATGAACTTAACAGATATATACAAATATTCTATCCAAAAGTAACAAAATAGATGTTCTATAAATATTCTATCCGAAAATAATTTTATTATTTTTTTATTCTTGACAGGTATAAAACATGATTTAGGATTATATTAGGCCACAAAACAAGTCTCAATAAATTTAAGACTGAAATCATAACAACCATCTTTTCCAACTGGAAGCAACAAGAAAACTGGAAAATTGACAAAATATGTAGAAATTAAATAACATTTTACTAAGCAAATAATGGGTCAGAGAAACCAAGAGAAAAAATAAAGGGTATCTTGAGACAGATGGAAATGGAAATCCAACAAACCAGAATGGGTGCATCCAAAGCAGTTCTAAGAAGGAAGTTCATACTGATTAATGTCCACCCAAGATAAGAAAAATATCAACAAAATCGCCTGAATTTAAACCTCCAAGAACTAGAAAAGCACAAATGAATCCCAATGTTAGCAAAAGAAGGAAAGAAAGATCGGAGTGGAAATTAGTGAAACATTTAAGAGACAGTAGAAAAGATCAGTAAAACTAAGACCTGATTCTTCGGGGGAAAAAATAAAATTGACAAATTTTATTTAGTCACCAAAAAAAAAGAAAAACAAAGAAGCCTCAAGTGAAATTGATGTTACAACTGATACCACAGAAATACAAGGAATAGTAAAAAATTATTATGAACAATTACACCTGAGACAGTTTGATATATACCATATTAATGAAAAGTATGATACACCACATTAATAAAATGAATGATAAAACCATGGTAATCATCTCAATAGGTGGAGAAAAAGCATTTGCCAAAATTTAACATACCTTAAGAGGAAAACTCAACAAGATGGATATGGAAGGAACATACTTCAACAAAAGACCATATATGACAAGCCCACACATATCATACTCATTGGTGAAAAACTGAAAGCTTTCCCTCCAAAAGTAAAGCCAACAAAAGCAACAAAATGAATGAGTGGGAATATATCAAACTACAAAGTTTCTGCATAGCAAAGTCAACCACCAACAAAATGAAAGGGTAAGCTACCAAATGGGAGAAGATATTTGTAAATTATATCTCATAAAAGGGGATATTAGTCAGGAAAAATGGGGAGAACACTTACAACTCAATAACAAAAATAAAAGCAAAATAACATACCAAATTACCCAATTTAGATAGTGGACAGAGGATCTGAACAGATATTTTCCAAAGAAGACATTCAGATGACAGATACATGAAAAGGTGCTCAACATCCTTAATCACTAGGAAAATGAAATCAAAACCACAATGAGATGTCTCATACCCGCTAGGGTCCCTGTTATCAAAAAGACAGGAAATAACAACTGTTGGTACGGATGCGGAGGAAAGGGAATCTTTGTGCACTGTTGGTAGAAATGCTAATTGGGGCAGTCACTATGGACAAGTGTGGAGGTTCCTCAAAAAAAATTAAAAATAGAACTGCATAGGGTCCACCAATTCCACTTCTGGGTATTTATGCAAAGAAAACAAAACAAAAAAAAAAACCACTAACTTAAAAAAGTATGCAACCAGGGCTACCCCTGGCTGCGCAGCAGTTGAGCTCTGGGCTGCAAAGAAGCTGCCCACAGCCTCTGCAGTGCCGGTTCGATCCCCGGCTGCTCCCTGGTCACCAGAGGAGGGTCCTGCATGGCACGCAGACCTCTCCTGCCGCCCGCTGCTCCCCTCAGCAGTGTACTTCGGTCCTTCTGCCTGCTCTGCTCCCCGCTCTGGCTCTGGTGAATTCTCTCACCCACCCACACTTCTGACTGTACCCAGTGCTTGTATAAATAAATCAATCTTTAAAAAAAAAAAAGTACGCAACCAATGGTCACTGCAACATTATTCACAATAACCAAACTATGGCAACAACCTAAGTGCCCACTGATAAATGAATAGATAAGAAAAACGTCGTTATATATTTTTCTTTCAATTCGTTATATAGGTAATTTATTGAAGAATATATATGCACAACGAATCATTATATTTAATATATGTGATGAGAATGAATATATTATATACACAATGAAATATTCAACCATAAGAGGAAATTTTTTAAAGTTAGCTTATTTTTAAAGTACCTTTTTTTGGATCATTGTTAATTTTTGGACATTATTTCTTCCTTCAGGTGTGGTCACCATGGTTCTCCCACCACCAAAGCAGAGCCCCTTGTGCTTTTCTTCTCCCTCCCTCTTCACCCCCTCATTTTCACCAACCCCCCTCCTTTTTCTCTCCTGGATGCCTCATATCTATGGTCAGCTTTTAAGGTCTTTGACCCTTTGTTTGGCTTCTCTATATTCTGCAGATAAGCAAAACTATTCAATATTTATTTTTTCCTTCTGACTTTGGCTTTGTATAATCCCTTCCAGCTCCATCCATGTTGCTGCAAATGGCATGAGTTTCTCTTTTTGGATCACTGAGTAGTATTCCATTATGTGTATATACCACATTCATCTTTTGGGAACATTTACATTGTTTCCATATCTTGGCTATCATAAATAGTGTTGCAATAAATATAGGAAAGTGGGTTTCATTTTTAATTTAGCACTTTTATGTTGTTTGGGTAGATTCCTAGGAGTGGAATAGCTTGGTCATGTGGCAGATCCATTTTTAGTGTTTTAAGGAACCTCCACGGTTTTCCATAGAGGCTGGACCAGTTGACAATCTCACCAGCAGTGTTAAGACGGTTCCTTTTTCTCCTCATCTAAAGGAAGGAAATCTTCCCATTTCCAGCAATATGGAAGACTGAGGGCATTATGTTAAGTGAAATAAGTCATATAGAAAAGATAAATACTATATAATACCACTTACATGTAGAATCATAAAACCTAGGTAACTTTTGAGAACAGATTGGTGATTACTAGAGGCAAGGGTGTGAGGGTGGTGAGTGATATGAGTGAGGAGCTCAAAGCTACAAACTCCCAGTTATAAAATAAACCATGGGGATATTTTGTACAACACGGTGACTGTAGTTAACAATACTATGTTACTTACTTGAAAGTGGCTAAGAAAATAGATTTCAAAAATTTAGTCACAAGAGAAAGTTTTATAACTGTACGACAAGTGTTAACTAGATTTATCATGATGATAATTTCACAATAATACAAATATTGAATATTTGTGTTGTTCACCTGAAGCTGGTATTATATGTCAGTTATACCTCAATGGAAATTAAAGAGATGAAAGCAAATCTCTCAAAGGAGGTGAAGAGAGAATATGAATACAGCAGAAGCAGTGTGTTAGAGTGACAGAGTGAAGATAAATGCAGAATCTTTCACATGAAGGAAGAATGGACTAGGATTGAAGATACATATATTTATAGGCAACTAAGGAAGGCAATCTCTGAAAGGATACTTGGAGAAGGTGTGGCCAGAAAGGTGAGTGAGGAATGGAGTGTGGGTGGGATAAAAGACTCATGAAAGAGAGTATAAGAATGAAGGCCTCATACACAGTTTCAAATGATAGAAGGAAAAATTGAAGTTGCCAGTTACCTTGATGGGAGCAGTTTTAGAATAGTTACGGATTATTGCACAGGACAAGGAGTAAGTAGTAATAATGATGACAAGACACTATTCTATCAGATACCTTGAGGGGAAAGCAAAAGACAAGATTTTTGAATGAGGATGGTCTAAGGAGGGTTTTCTTTTCCAAAATGAGAGACTTGCTTATGCTTCATTTTATGATAAAGAGAAAAACAACAGTTTGAAGATACAAGAAAAAATCTATCTCTTGATCCAAGTCTTATTCCTCCATTTCCATTCCTGTTCATATTTCTTCTTATCTCTCCCTATGCACATTATTTTCTATGCAGTAACATCAATCTGACTGATTTTATCCTTTCTTAATATTGTTACTAATTATAGGGCAGAGCTAACATCTATTTTTTCAAATAAAAAACAACTGCCTTTTTAATGTCCACACTGAAACAGACACACACAATTGTTTATTCTCCTACAATTTTCAAGTTAACCAAGAAATGATTTCTCTTATTCAACAGTGATTAATACATAGTTAATGTAACAAAAGCCAGAAAATAATCAGTCCTTAAGTGGGTGTCAAGGCCAACTGAGCTAAGATTTTAAATTATTGTCTCCACCAAATCACAATGCCATTTGCAGAAGACGAAGGTGATTTTGTTTCTGGAAAGCTGGCAGCTGCTTCTTTATACTTCTTTTACCCTTAGCAGGGATGCCCCAAGCATGTCATGCATTCCCTCTGTGGTCAACATCACTTCAGAACAAGCACAAATTAGCATGTCCCGCAGATTTTTTTGCCCTTGCCTTTATTCATAAAACAGAAAAGTCAAAAGACATGGGTCAAATAATGGAGTGCAAACCCAAATTAAAAGAATTTTGGAGGAAGGGCTAGCATTGGGAATAGGAAGCCTGGACACTGACACGCGACCACAGGCTTAGCAAGGGAAAAGACACTGTTCCCAGAAGACCATGTTGACCCTTGGGTTAAAGGGGAAGTCAGACTTTGCCACAGGAAGTTGAGAGAGGAGTGAGGGAGAATTTCTTAAATGAGATTTGACAGCATGAGCAAGATGTCAAAAGCTGGTTTTAAAAATGAATCTTAGAAAACAGATTAGGTTCTCCAGTGCCATGAATTCCCACCCTAGAGCTGAAAACAGGTATTTGACAAAAATACAAGATTTTTTCATGTATTAGCCAAAAACTGAATGAGACTTGAAGACATCCAGATTGTGTCCCTTCTTCCCTTTCTGCAGCTTAAAATATAAATCCTCTCAAGACAAACCATATACTTATTGGCACTTCCCTTAACAGTCCCCCAGGGTTACTAAAACACTCCTGGAAAAGACATTTCAAGATTCTCTTAAGTACCTGTCTGTCCTTAAGTAGTAAAGGTCTAGAAGGTTGTTCTTGTATTGTCAGTACAAAAGATTCTTCAAAATGCAGTGTTTACATAAAACATTACTTTTTGATGTGTATTGTTTATAAGTTCTGTTTGATCATTAGATCAATCCCATGAACATAGTGATTTTAGTCTGAAAGAGCCAACGCTGTATAACATATAAATTGTTCAATAGTAATACCCTTAAAGCCATCCCATGATCTGATCATTAAAACCAAGTACAGTGATTTCAGTCCAAAAGAATCGGTCCTTGGATAAAATAAAAACTGTTCAATAGTAAGATCACCTTAACTAAGTTGAGCTTTAGTTTATCTTTGATCATTTCTTCTGAGGCATTAGTGTGTATTATCTCATTCATCTTGTCATTCAATAACTATTATTTGAAGGCCTTTTTGTGTCAGGTACTTGAGTTTTTTATTTACGCTCTAAGGTTATTTTGCCTGGGAACAAATTGGTCAAACATCAGCTTGATCCCTGAAGTGACAGAGAACAGGAATTTTCAACCTGACTTGACTTTCTCTACCTCAGCTAATTGAGAATCTCTGATGAGTCCTGGAAGTAATTATTTTTAAAAGATTCCTTGAGTGTTATTTATATAGTACAATTTTATGAAACACACAAATCCAATAGGAGATAGCACAGTTTTCCTAAATATGGAGTAAATTAGAGCCTTAGCTAACTTTAAGGTCAATCAGTTGTTCAAGCGTCAAACATTTGCCTTTCCACCTGTTCCCTGCTTTTCATCCAATCAGGAATTATTAACTCCCAAAGCAGTAGCTGCCTTATTTTTACTGGACTTGACATAAAAATGCACCCCTGCCCGGGGTAGAGTTACTCAAGCCATGGCCACATCATAAGAAATAATCCACCAAGCCATTCCACAAACAACACATGGAGATTTAACCCCTGCCCCTACCCAGTGAATTTCTTGGTCCTTATAGAATTTTCTCTACCTTTCCCCTTTATCTTTCCTCTTCAGGTCATTTCTAATTTCTAGTGGTAGTTAAATAAGTGAAACTCACTCATTTCTGTTTTAACAGTGTAGGAGCTCTTTATTCCCAGGTTGCTGGGCACTGTAGAATGTCAACTCCATGCATCACTGGGAAACTCAAATATTCTCTGCACAAATTCAGTGTGGCAGTCAGCCCCCTAGTGACCCCATCTCCTGGTATTTGTGTTAGCATTCATTTTATAGTGTCACTGCAACAGATTACAACAAAATTAGCAGCTTATGACAACACCCAAATATTATCTCACAATTCTGTAGGCAAAATAATTGGGCACAATGAGGGAAAAAATAGTGTCCTTCCTCTTTGGTGGCTGGAGCAGTGTACCTAGAGAAGTGTTTCTCAAAGTGTGGACTAAGGACTACTTATATTAGAATCACCTATGATGGGTGACTAACTCAAAGGTTCCTAAAGCTTCTAAATTAGAATCTACAGGTAGTAAATTTTCCTTACTGAAAAGCTTCTCAGGTGATATTTATAACCATAAAAGTTTGAGAACCACAGACATGGTGGTTGGGAATACAGACTTTGAACAATATGCATCCAAATCTCACTACTTTCCTGCAATTCTATCAGTGCAGAATTTCAGTTGTTTCATCCCAGGACCTAGTGACAGGCACATGATGCTCAAAAAAATATTTTTTGAATGAAGAATGAACAATAACTGAACAATCAAAGGTAACTATCTTAATTTCACCAATTTTCTTAATAGAAAAAATTAAAATGATAGGCCGTATTGCCTATCTCCCAGGGCTACTGTAAGATTAATTGGATCAATGCATGTGCCATGGGGAGTGGGTGCCTGACATGCCAAGGGCACACCTGTTGAGGGTACTGGTGGCTTCAGTGTTGCTGTGGTCATCCCATACGTGCCTGGGACAGCAGCAAAGACCGAGAAAACCCTTATCTCTCAGTGAAACTCAGGAGTCAGAAAAAATGTTCTCTGTACTTGTTGAAGAGACACTGGGCAAGCAGCTGGGGTGAGAACACATTTTCTGTTTTTAGCAGAAAAACATCTTTCTTTAGAAGGTCCAAATAACCTTTTCAAATCAGGTAATGTTGAAGGCCTGACGTAAAGGAATCAAACTATGTGCATACTTTTATGTCTCTTCTGCTGCATCCTTTCTCCTTTCTTTATCCCCCACATAGTAATTTTTTATATTTCTGGCCAGAAACTGCTAGAAGTTCACTGGCTTCTTCATACATAAAAGATGGGCCAACTGACCTAAAACCAATTTTGAAAATGTTTTAAAAATAATTCAGATTGAGGGCCTCCCTGGTGGCGCAAGGGGTGAAGAAGCAACCTATGAAGTTATCCGCAGCCAATGCAGCACGAGTTCGATCCCTGGCCAGGGAGCAACCCACTTGGCACCAGACCTCTCCTGACTCGCCCACTGCTCTCCTCGGCAGTGTATTTAGGTCATTCCTCCGGTTCTGTTCCACAGAACAGGATGAATCTTCCCACACACACACACACCCCTCTGGTCTGTACCCTAGTTCTTGTATGCATAAATAAATAAATCTTTAAAAAAAATAATTCAGACTGAAAGGTGCCCTGTGGACACAGGTAGCAGTTGTATTCAGAAAATACTTTGTGCAACCTAATGACTTCTCCCGAATCAAAATAGTAGAGACTGTGACATTTCATTTGACTTAGAATTTGATTACTATGGAATATATTCATTATCTTGTTGCTGATTGCATGGTTTTAAGATATGTTCATAGATTCTCTACTACTCCTCCCGTGAAGATATGGAGTCTAAGTGCCCTTCCCCTGAGCGTCGGGTGCACTTAGTGACTTGCTTCTAACAAAGAAAGAGGAAGTGATGGTAGCCTTCAGACACGAGGCCATCAAGGTACAAGGCCATAAAGGGCACTGCAATTCCTCTTGCTTGCCCTCTCCTGGGGCTCCCTCTCTGAGGAAGTGAGCTGCCTCTGTGAAGCCACTGAAGCAACAGAAGGCATCCTGTTGACACTAAACTGAAGCTCCTACCAACAGCCAAGAGAGAGATCCACCTGGAAAGCAGCTCTCCTGCTATCAGTCATAACTTCGAATGTCTGTCTGCAACCCTTGGAACATCCTCTCTGGGACTGCATGAGAGGTCCTGAGCTGAGCCAACCAGCTAAGTCTCTGGCAAATTCCTAACCCACAGAAACCCTGGGCTACAATGATTTGCTGTTTTAAGTCACTAATTCAAAAATAATTTGCTACACAGCAATAAATTACAGTGGGTGTATACATATATTAAAATATACAAAGTTATACTCTGTAAATATTTGCAGTTTATTGTCAATTATTACTCAATAGAGCTGAAAGTGCAAGAGATACGTAAATAGATTTAAAATAGTATAATTTACTAGAGAAGAGATACTTGACTTTCTTTAAGATGACCAATGGGCAAATTAAATAGACCAAAGAAAACAATTCCAGGAACTAATGATGTTACTATAGCAATTACACATTACAAATAAATCCAGCCATAATTGCTGATTTAATACCTTACTGGTTTTTAAGATAGTGTAGGGTAAATGGTTTTCAGGCTTTTCTGCCCTCCCACCATTAGGACTGATGGGGAACCTGCAGTTGTTACATTGTTGCAAACTGTCTCATTTACTTCTGTGGGCCATGGGAGGAGTATTGAGAGAGTCACCAGGAAAAGCAGAAGCAGGAGAGAGAGAAGGGGAGAAAGAAGGCCAGAGAAGCCCAGAGTGAAGACTTGCTGGGGCCTTGGAGGCCTCCCCGGCACACCTGCCTGCCGCATACCTGTTTGCCGCACTACATGTAAAGCCCCTAAAAAGCCTGATAAAGCCACCGAGGGCTCCAGGCCTCCTCCTTTACCCTGTCTGCCCAATCATAGAAAACCTGCTCTCTGCCTTCCTGCTCCTACAGATTGTTTCCTTATTCAGCTCAACTACCCATGATTGGCTGAAAAAAATAAAAGTGCACATTTTTTTCCTATCTAGTGGAGATGCTTTAAGTACAATCCATTACTGATTATATGAACTATTGGAGACAAGAAATAGCTCTGAAATAATACAGAATATTCTGTTAGATTATGAGAAAGGAGAAGGGTGAAGGAAATACTGCATTTATAATGCAATGAATTCACACATAATTTGAAGAGTGCTTATATCATCTATAGTTTATAGTAAAGATAGTTTAGCATTTTAGCTTTATAATTTCTCCTATCACTCTGTTGTATTTTCCCAAGTTATCTCCCCTTGCCCATGGCAAGGAAGTGACAGGGATAGGTTGTAACAAATCTGATAGGTACTGTTACCTCACACAGTGATCAGAGCCTCTATGCACAGTTTTTGTTAGACTATTTGGGTCCAATCCAATATCTCTGTGGTGGAAATATTGGATGGGCGGCAACATGACATAAGAGGATGAGCATAGACTTTGAATTCGGCTGTCCTTGGATTTCAATCTTGCTTCTGTATGTTCTAAATTCTCTGACCCTCAGTTTTCTTATTATAACACTTCAAATTGTTGTGAGGCTTAAATAATACAATGCCTGCGAAGATGTGGTATGATGCACAGTATATGTAGGCTATTAGGATTTTTATGCTACAAAATAGACAAGTCTACAATTATACTCACTTGCCTCCACTAGAGGGCAGAGTAAGACTTAGTGTTTTTTCCTTCCTATGCCAATTTTTTTTTTTTTTCCAATTAGGTATTTTTTTTTATAATAAATTTTATTTTTATATTCCCCATACAATTGCAACCGCCTTATTTTGACCCCAATCTCTCCCCTCCCGCCCCCTACCCCCCATAGAGTGTCTCTGGATCATAGTTTTTTGTTGATTTTGATTTTCACTTTCTTGCTATGCCAATTTTTGATACAGGAAACAGGACTGTGACATAAATGCATCAATTAATTCATTAATAACCCTGAAATAGTGAAAAGTGACTATAACATGCTTAAAAAGATAAAAAATACAAAAGCAAATACACAAAGAGTAATAAACTAATGATTAGTTTACATTCTATAAATTCAACTTATATAATTAAATCTTTCTTCAATTATATACATATTATTTAAGCAGGAAAAATTTGGGAGGAAAAATTCAAAGTAATTATGAGAATTTTTAAAGGTGCAAATCAATCAACAATATCCTTAAAATTATTCAAAAATAGGATGTAATGGTAAAGAAACAGGCAGATGGAAAATCATACAATTGACAAAGATCTTCCCTTTATACAGTGCAAGTGGCAAAATGTTTTCCAGAAAACACATGTTGAAACTTTGTAAATCACAGCAAAACTATGTAACAAATTGAGAATGATCCTTAAATATAGCTATTCCTGAGTTACCCAAGACTGTCCAGGGAAAGAAAGTCAATTGCTTCTGACTTCTTGTTAGTGTTTTACTCAATGGCATCCACTTGACATTAATATGAACATTTTCTCCAGAAAGACAGAGTGTACTGTGGGTCAGATATATCAACAGCCAGCTCAGTGCTGCAGGTCTTTTAGAAATAACAACTCTATCATTGGAAGAAAGCAGACAGGCTTATTTTAATGATGCATGGCATGTAAATTAGCCCTCAGCAATTTGCTCCTTAATTATTTGATCTATCTCTTTTTTGGTAAATTAGAACTTATTAGAATTATTCTTTGAAGTCCTAGCAGATGAAAGTAAACTATGTTCTGTCATAGAGAAAGGCTAGTACTAAAGTCTCTATAAAAAACAAGGGGAATGCATTTAACAATAAATTCTACCCATTTTCTTCTGTACAACTTAAATGCTAAAACTAAGAACAGTGGACTCACCTTCAAAAACAAGGTGATAACTTTGTATTAGCATAGGCAATTTCAAGCATAGGCAAGCAATTTTAACATAAGCCATAGGACTTCCATATTTTCTCAGTAGATGTCAATTCTGCTGTCTTAATTATTTGATCATGCAAATGAAAATTAAATCCCGAAGGGGCGGAGCAACATGGCGGCGAGGAGACACTGCGAGTAAGATCTCCCATTAAAAAAAGTTAATAGGGAGGAAAAGCGGCAGGTCCCAGTGAGAACTGTGACACGGAAGATAAACGGACGACTCCAGCAAACTGCCCGAAGAAGAAAGTTGCCATAAAAGAGGACCAGAAGGGAGGGAAGCGCAGAACCCTGCTCCCCTCCCCCGCCCACAAAGTCGGCACTCTCCGACCGGCAGAGAGGAGGGAAACAACAAACCAAAACGGCCAACAAGAACAAAGGACGCAGCAAGCGGGACTGGGAGTGGAAAGGAACTATTGCAGCCACCACACCCCGTGAACGGGAGCTGTGGAGAACCCTGCAGGATCCGCCGCAGAGGTGAGCTCCAGGCGCCATTAAAGAGAGCCCCGCCCCCCAGGAGGAGACCAGCACCAGCACACAGCCCCGGCCGCCCGGTGAGCTTGCACAGAAAGCGGCTCGCTGATCCAGATCAGATCGCAGATGCCCAGGTCCCTGCGCCTGCGACCTAGGCTTGCAGGGAGACTGTGGAGGCCCTCCCTGAGTGAGCAGGAACAAGGCGCCCAGGCAGGGAAGCGGGATTCAAAAGGCGCCATTCCCGCGCCACTGATCTGGGCTACAGCCCGCGTCCTGGAACTGAGGGCTTTGGAACTGAGACCCGGGGCACGAAATTAGGGGCGTGGGTTCCCCACGACGGTGGGGCACAAGGCAGACACAGCACCCCAAAGCCGTTGAGGTGTACCCTACCATCCCCGCTCTGCTCCCTGTCCCACGGGGTGGAAAATCAGCTCCCCAAGGGCTCTAGGAGAGATCTCTGGTGCCACCTAGCGACTTGAAGCCAGCAGAGGCTCCTGAAGGAGCTAGTGGCCAGCTGGGGAGTTAGCCCACACCGGGCCCCTTCCGAACAAGTAGTCTGAGCCCACAGGGAGAGCGAGCACCCACAGCCGGGGCAGACCAGGCGCACAGAAGAGTGTGCCTGAGACCAGACGCGCAGGGAGTGTTTCCCACATCACCATTTTAGAACAGGGACATTTCTTCAGTAAAGACTACCTGCAGAAGGCTTCCTCAGGAGCCAGAGGTGAGCGGGGGAAGTTCGCCCATGCCAGACCCCCTCTGGCCTGCAGTCCAAGCCCAGAGGGGGAGCAGGAACCCACCGCCGGGGCAGACCAGGCGCACAGGGGAGTGTGTCCCCACATCGGCATTTTAGAACAGGGACCTCTCTCCAGTAAAGACTGCTTGAAACTGACAGATGACTCCTGGAGGAACCAGAGGGAAGCAGAGAAGCCCACCCAAGATGCCGGCCAGTCCCAACAACACAGTGTCCCAACGCATACGGCAAATTAGAAAACAGACAGTAGGGAGGAGAAGAACCACACGCAACCTAGCAACTCTCCAGAGAAAAAGCACACCACAAAAAGAAAACCAGCCCCCAGATTGCAACGACAATAACTTGGAAGAATTTCTGAGCCTTCCAGAAAGAGAATTTAAAATTGCCGTGATTAAAAAACTGACAGAAGTCATAAAGGAAAACAATGATAAGGGAAAAATAATCAACGATCAAAAGAATGCAATTGAGTCCCTAAAGAGGGAAAACAATGGTCAGAAGAAAGAAATTGAGTCCCTAAAGAGGGAAGTAAAAGAAATGCAGGAGATCAAAGAATTAATGGAAGAACTAAAGAATTCTGGGAAAAGCAATGAAAGCAGAATAGATGAAATGGAAGAACGAATAAGTAATCTTGAAGACACAGAAATAAAAAGAACCAAAACAGAAAAGGAAAGAGAAGTACGAAGGAAAAAGAACGAGGAAAGACTTCGGGAACTATCTGACTCCATGAGGAAAGGAAATATAAGAGTTATAGGAATACCAGAAGGAGAGGAGAGAGATGTAGGAACAGAGAAAATATTCAAAGAGATAATTGAAGAGAACTTCCCAAATGTGAAGAAGGAGCTGAAAATTGATATACAAGAAGCAAGAAGAACACCAAACTTCCACGACAAAAGGAAAAATACAGCAAGACACATAATAGTAAAGCTCCCAAGAATCCAGGACAAGGAAAAAATAATGAAGCTGGTAAGAGGGAAGAAACAGATAACATTCAAAGGAAAACCAATCAGGCTGACATCAGACTTCTCCGAAGAAACACTACGGGCAAGGAGAGAGTGGAGGGACATAGTCAACAGACTCCAAGAAAACAGATGCCAACCAAGAATACTCTATCCCGCAAAACTCTTCTTCCTCTTTGAAGAAAGAATATGGACCTTCCCAGACAAACAAAAACTCCGGAATTTCATTGCAACTAAACCCCCACTCCAAAAAATACTACAAGGAGTCCTAAAGCCAGAACCTCAGAGGGACGAATAACAATGAAAGAAGGCCAAAAAAAAAAAAAAGTTATTAAAAGAATAAATAAATAAAATCAGGAAAAACAAACACAATGGCAAATACAGATGTTAACATATCAATATTAACTCTAAATGTAAATGGACTAAACTCTTCAATAAAAAGACACAGAGTTGCAGCCTGGATTAAGAAACAAAACCCAACCTTTTGCTGTCTCCAGGAAACACATTTAGCTACAAAAGATAAACATAGGCTCAAAGTTAAAGGATGGAAAACAATCCTACAAGCAAATGGACCAAAAAAGAAAGCAGGAACAGCTATACTTATATCAGATAAAACAGATTTCAAACTCAAAAAGATAAAAAGAGACCCCAATGGTCACTACATTATGATCAAGGGGACAATACTTCAAGAAGAAATAACACTCATTAACATATACTCACCAAACGAAGGAGCACCAAAATATATCAGACAACTGTTGTCCTCTCTGAAAACAGACATCAGAGAAAACACATACGTAGTGGGAGACTTCAACACACCACTATCAACAATGGATAGATCAACAAGACAAAAAATAAGTAAAGAAACCAAATCTCTAAATAAGGACCTAGAGCAATTGGGCTTAACAGATATCTATAGAACACTAAACCCCCAAAAAACGGAGTACACATTTTTCTCAAGCGCACACGGATCATTCTCCAGGATCGATCACATACTGGGGCACAAGACAAACATCAACAGATACACCAAGATTGAAATCATATCAACCATCTTTTCTGACCATGAAGGCATCAAACTAGAAATAAACCATAAAAAGAAGGCAAGGAACTTTCCTACCTCATGGAGATTAAAAACCACACTACTGGAAGACCATTGGACTAATGAGGAGATCAAAGAAGAAATTAAAAAATTTTTTGAATTGAACGACAAGGAGGACACCAATATCCTAAATGTATGGGATGCAGCAAAAGCAGTAATAAGAGGAAAATATATAGCAATAGAAGCTCACATCAAGAAATAAGAAAGAACGCAAAGAAACAACCTAATCTCGAAGCTCAAAGATCTAGAAAAAGAACAACAAAAAAACCCCAAAACCAGTAGAAGAAAAGAAATAATAAAAACCAAAGCAGAAATAAATGAAATTGAAACTAAAAAAACAATCCAAAAGATCAATGAAACCAAGAGCTGGTTCTTTGAAAAAATCAATAAAATAGACAAACCCCTAGCCAGGCTCACAAAGGAAAAAAGGGAGAAAGCACAAATAAACAGGATCATCAATGAAAGAGGAGAAATCACAACAGACACAGCAGAAATCAACAGAATAATCATTAACTACTATGAACAGTTATATGGAAACAAGTTTAACAATCTAGAGGAGATGGACAAATTCTTACAACTCTACAATCACCCAAAGCTAGATAAAGAAGAAATAGAACACCTAAACAGACCAATTACAATTAGCGAAATTGAAATGGTAATCAAAAACCTCCCCAAAAACAAAAGCCCAGGACCTGATGGATTTACAAATGAATTCTACCAAACATTCAGAGACGAATTAGTGCCTCTCCTTCACAAACTCTTCCAAAAAATTGAGAAGGAAGGGACAATACCAAACACGTTTTATGAAGCCAACATTATACTAATACCAAAACCGAACAAGGACAACACAAAAAAGGAAAACTACAGGCCAATCTCCTTAATGAACACTGATGCAAAAATCCTCAATAAAATTTTAGCTATCAGAATCCAACAATGTATCCATAAGATAATTCACCACGACCAAGTAGGATTCATTCCAGGGACACAAGGATGGTTTAACATCCGAAAATCAATCAACGTTATCCAACACATCAACAAAAAGAAATATAAAAACCATATGATAATATCAATAGATGCTGAGAAAGCTTTCGACAAAGTGCAACACCCATTCATGATAAAAGCCCTTGAAATTCTTGGGATACAAGGAACATACCTCAACATCATAAAGGACATCTATGACAAGCCAACAGCCAGTATCATTCTCAATGGTGAAAAGCTGAAAGCAATTCCATTAAGATCTGGAACAAGACAAGGATGTCCACTCTCACCACTGCTTTTCAATATAATACTGGAAGTCCTAGCCAGGGCAATAAGACAAGAGAAAGACATCCAAGGAATCCAAACAGGAAAAGAAGAAGTCAAACTATCACTTTTTGCAGACGATATGATAATATACGTAGAGAACCCCAAAAACTCCACCGAAAAACTAATTCAACTCATCAATCAGTTCAGTAAAGTGGCAGGATACAAAATCAACACGCAAAAGTCAGTAGCCTTCCTATACACAAACAATAAATCTGAAGAAGAAGAAATCAAAAAAACCATCCCTTTTGTTATTGAAACAAAAAAAATCAAATATTTGGGAATAAATCTAACAAAAGAGGTAAAGGACCTATACAAAGAAAACTATAAAACACTGTTAAAAGAAATAGAAGAAGACACAAAGAAATGGAGAGACATCCCCTGCTCATGGATTGGAAGAATAAACATTACTAAAATGGCCATCCTTCCAAAAGCAATATACAGATTCAATGCTATTCCAATCAAAATTTCAATGGCATTCTTCAAAGAAATAGAACAATTATTGATGAAATTCATATGGAATCACAAAAAACCCCGAATAGCCAAAGCTCTCCTGAAAAAAAAAGAAGGGAATGGAGGCATCACACTCCCAGACTTCAAACTATACTACAAAGCCATAATCATCAAAACTGCATGGTATTGGAACAAGAACAGACATACAGACCAATGGAATCGAATAGAAAATCCAGAAATAAACCCACAGATTTATGGTCAACTAATTTTTGACAAAGGAGCAAAGAATATGCATTGGAGCAAAGAAAGTTTGTTCAATAAATGGTGCTGGGAAAACTGGGTCTCTACATGCAAAAGAATGAAGCTTGACCACTACCTCACACCATACACAAAAATCAACTCAAAATGGATTAAAGAACTAGACATAAGACCTGAAACCATAAAATATATAGAAGGAAATATAGGCAAAACACTGCGTGATTTGCACATCAAAGACATCTTTACAGACACATCACCCAAAGCAGTGATAGTGAAGGCAAAGATAAACAGCTGGGACTACATCAAATTAAAGAGCTTTTGCACAGCAAAAGAGACAATAACAAAAACAAAGAGAAACCCCACCAACTGGGAGAACATTTTTGCACCCAACACTAATGATAAAGGACTGATCACAAAAATCTGCAAAGAGCTGATGAGACTCAACAACAACAAAGAAAATAATCCAGTCAAAAAATGGGCAGAAGAGCTAAAAAGAAACTTCTCTGAAGAGGAAATGCAAATGGCCAACAGGCATATGAAAAAATGTTCAACATCACTTGTCATCAGGGAAATGCAAATCAAAACTACCATGAGATACCATCTTACACCAGTGAGAATGGCACATATTAAAAAAACTAGCAACAACAAATGTTGGCGAGGGTGTGGAGAAAAAGGAACTCTTCTGCACTGTTGGTGGGAGTGCAAACTGGTCCAACCACTGTGGAAAGCTGTGTGGAGATTTCTGGACCTACTAAACATAGAGCTTCCATATGATCCAGCAATTCCACTCCTAGGTATTTACCCAAAGGACACAGAAACATCAATTCCAAAGAACACCTGAACCCCTATGTTTATAGCAGCACTGTTTACAATAGCTAAGCTTTGGAAACAACCCAAATGCCCAAAAATAGATGACTGGATCAAGAAGATGTGGTACATATATACCATGGAATATTACTCAGCATTCAAAAAAGATAAACACATGCAATTTGCAGCAACATGGATGGCGCTGGAAGGGATCATGCTCAGCGAAATAAGCCAAAAAGAAAAAGAAAAATACCGGATGGTCTCACTTATAGCAGGAATCTAGAAAACTTAAATAAGGGACCAGGAAAATGAATATAAGAAAGTGAAAATCAAAATCAACAAAAAACTGTGAACCAGAGACACTTTTAGGGGGGCGGGGGCGGGAGGGGAGGGATTGGGGTCAGAATGGGGGGGCTGCAATTGTATGGGGAATATAACAATAAAATTTATAAAAAAAAAAAAAACTAATGGAAAATTAAAAAAAAAAAAAAAGAAAATTAAATCCCGGATAATTTCCCTAATTTAGTAACTAGACTGACTTTCCCTAGTCATACCATAGATGAATCCTCACACACACTAGTCCAGGGCGGTGAGAAGGGAATTGGGGAATTGGGTCATTCCCACAAAGGCGGTCCTTCCATCCATTAGGTGTCTGCCTCTCTCCTCCCAGGACCCCTCCCAGTGTGCTGGCACCCTACCATCCATGCTTGCAGCCTTCAAAGGGAGCTCCCCCAACCTCCCCAGGGGAAACAGAACTCCCTGAAAGGGACCTTCCTGCCTAAGAGTTCATATGCCCTGGAGATCTTCTTGACCGATTCCAAATATCCATTCTGAATCGATCAGATGCCTCAGAATCACCTAGGCTGGGCTATTACAATCTCAGGTTCAACCTCAGACCTAATGAGTAGAATCTTCCAAACTGGATGTTAAGCATCCACATTTTTCATTCTTTTATTTGGTGAATGTCATGAACAACAGATTTCAGAACATTTAAGCTAGGTGAGAGCTAGCAAATTTGGCATAATAATAATAGGGTCTCCCCGGTGGAGCAGTGGTCGAGCGCTGGGTTGTGAAGCTGCCCGCAGCCACTGCAGCGCTAGTTCGATCTCTGGCCACCGGGCGAGGGTCCCACATGGCGTGCAGACCTCTCCTGCCACTTGCTGCTCCCCTCAGCAGTGTACTTCAGTCCTTCTGCCTGTTCTGCTCCCCGCTCTGGCTCTGGTGAATTCTCTCACCCTCCCGTGCTTCTGACTGTACCCAGTGCTTGTATAAATAAATAAATCTTTAAAAAAAAGAAAGAAAAAATATTTTAAAATAATAATAATAGTAACAACCACCATAATGCCAAGTTCTTCACATGGTTGAAAGTGCAAAGTGACTTAACCTGCATTTTCCCATGGAACCATCATGGCTGATATCAGGAGAGAACCATGACATTAGGAAAATTTGCTGGAATTCTTTTGTGTCCTCTCAGAGATGGGTTGTGTTCAGATCCTCATTCTAGACTTTAGACAATGAGGAAAGACTTTATAAAAACAACATGGTTGCTCAAAGTCACATTAAGGAAGTGAGTCAAGGTTTGATTCCAGACCCTCTGACTCCCAAGCTCTCCAATATATAACTCTGTCTCACTGCTTCCTAAGGTAGGCAGAGCCAAGCCTTATCTTTCAGAGTGAGGACATACAAATCCAGAAGTTCTAAGACAACATCAGGATTCAGCTCATTTCCAAATACCTAATGCTTAAATATCTTCACAACAATATTCTTTAGAGGTAGATTTAATGTACTTTTCATTGTATTTAAAGATGTTCCTGAAGCGCCTACATTTGGAATTACTTTTCAGGCACTGGAAATAGCTTTGGATTGAATGATCCATATTCACATAGGTTTTATTAAAACAACCTTTCAACTAAATAAATAGACAGAGACAGGGATTTCACTAATGCCATAGATGAGAGACCCCAAAAGATGAAATGCCCTTGACCATGGTAAGCTCATTGTGGCTGACCTTAGTTTCCCCAAAGGCCACCATCCTACTTGTTTTCTAGGACATTGTCACTCACCCAAGAGGTGGATTCTATGTTCCATCCCTTTGATTCTAAGGCTGTTTTAGCAGCTTGAAACAATACCCATCTATTAACTCAAAATTTGATGGTCAGAAGTCCTGATGGGTTCAATTAGATATTTTGTTTAGATTATAATTCAATGTGGCTTTAATTATTGATATTATAAAAGTCTAACACAAAAACCCCAGAAGTAGGATGGAATCCAGATTAGCAATCCATCAAGACCCAAGATTTTCTGTGCTTTGATGTTTACTCCATCCCTAGAGAAGGAGCCAGATAGCCTCAGCAGAAACAAGCCCACACCCATGAGAAAGAAAAGAGAATTATCTCCTTCTGGAGTGTGTCTCAGTTGAATAAGGTCTTTCCTAGAATGACAGCTCTGACCCCCAGCCAGCAGCAGTAGTGGCAGACTTCTTGTGTCTTTTCCACTGGAATTGGGCCATTGGTTCCATCCTGAATCCATCTCTGGCTAAGACAATGAAAGGCCCAAACTGGCTTAGATGGAGAATTAAAGCAGAAATGGATATTGAGTGCTGATTGCAATTCAAATACATCCCCTTCCATCCTGAATATCCACCCTTTTCTTTTTTTTAAAATACTTTTTATTTAGATTTATTTTTATTTGTTTATGCACACAGGAACTGCGGTATGCCAGAGGCACAGGGGGTGAGAGGATTCAACAGAGACAGAGTGAGGAGCAGAACAGGAGGAGCCACCAAAATACACGCTGAGGGGAGCGGTGGGAGAGGCAGAAGTCTGCTGCACCATGTGGGCCAGCAACCCGGTCAGGGATCAAACTCATGCTGCAGTGGCTGCTGATAGCTTGATAGCGCTGACTTTAACCACTGCACTACTAGGGAGGCCCCCCACCCTTCCTTTTCTTTCAAACAGCAGTGGATAGCTGATACCCAACTTATATTCCGCACAATGGCTCTCAACCTGGGTGCCCAGCAGAATCAACTGGGAAATGTTTCTTAAAGATACTATGTCTGGGCTTTCACCCAGATCAATGTTACAGGTTTTCCCAACTATCCAGCAGTATGATTAAGTAGGTTATTTTATATGGAAAAATTTTCAAACATTTCCAAGCCCCAAAAATAACCTACCAAAAAAAAAAAAAAATACCAGATAGGAACATTCTACTTTTGGATAGCAAGGGAAACCTGTAACAGAGTCTCTTGAGGGTGGGAGCACATAATCTTGGTTTGTATAGCATTACAGCAAGTTTGGGATGGAATCAAATCTCTTGACTCCTGGTTCAGTGTTCCTTCCACTACTGGTTTTCATTCATTTCTATATATATAAAAGTGGTTTGACTAATTAACCTGATATTCTACAAATCTTCCTATGAGAGCAAAAACAATGGCAAAGTTTCATATCAACACTCTTCCGCATTTATTAGATTTTCCTCTTACTAGACTTTTTTAGAAATAACTGAAAAAGACTTCCTTTGATTTGGACTTGCATTTCATGGCCCCCTCGTGTGATTTTGCTTAAATGCATCTTTAATAACTTACTTTAGCAGAAAGTTCATGTTTTACAATATTATGACATATTAGGATGTGCTAAGATTCGCCACTTTGCAGTCAAACATTTTAAAACATTTTTCATTTTAAAAAGACCTTCATTCCTCAGCATGAAAATAACTCTAACATTTAACTCTGAACCATTACAGGACACAGAGGCTATGCAGACCTGCCCCATTACCTCCTGACGGAGACAAGAGAAACAAACATTGAAAATCTGAATTTCACTCTAAAGTTAAAGTCAGGATTTAAAAACAAATCTACAATTATGTTCTGTCCATATTTAAGTTGTTTATGTCAACTCCTATTTGTTATCTCAAGGCAGACATAGCTTGCATAAAATAAAAATGTTGAAAAGAAAGGGAATATTATTTTCTTTAAATGAAAGTAAAAATTATTTGGCCATTTGGGAAGAGCAATATAAGTAATAAGGAAATAAATTGGGGCATAAGGGGCTATTTCATCCTTTTAGAAACCACACCAAGCCTAGAACCCCTCCCTTAAGTGGATAAAGTTGTAAAGGAGAGGATAAACCACCTCACAAGGCCTCACCCAAACTGAGGGAGGAGGAAACAGCATACTTAAGTAAAAAGCTTACTAAATATTTAATAAACCAAGATTATAAGACCCTTTCTATCTTTACGATTTCGATTGCTTCCTGCCTTTCCTGCTCCTTTCATCTTTTCCTCCATAAAGCAAATGCTCTCTCACCCACTGCTTCAAATCCCACACTCCAAAGCAGCAGCCAGACCCCAGCTTTAGGACTGCCCATTCGACCTGTATTCTGCCCCTCACACATTCAAGCACAACTTTTCTCACTAGCCAACTACTCAATCCAGCTCTTCCTCCTAAAGGCTCAAGTTGCTCTCTGGGGTAACAATCTCCTCTCACTGCCCAGGTTGAAACCGTCCCTTCGCCTTAACGCCCGGGTCTTGTCTTCCAGCCCAGCTGTCACTAGAAGGTGAGGAAAAGAACAGGGACCTTGGGTGCAAGTGTGAGTTTGGCTGCACGCCCATCCAGTGCCCAGACTTGGGACCACAGGGGAAGTTACTTAACCTCTCTGTGGCCCGTTGTCTCATCTGCAATCGGAGGATGGTAATAATGCCTCACTTAGTGGGTTGTCGAGAAGATTAAATTAGATAACGGAGCACTAGATAAACAAACGCTCAGTCAGTATTTGCTGCCATTTTAAATGCCAGGTCTTATTACAACTTGTTTCTCTGTGCTATCTTCCCAGCTGGATGACTCCTTTATTCTTCTCCACTAGAACTCCCATGCCTCCCAAAGATAAACCCTTCTAATCCACTTCATCTCTCAGTGACCTTCAGGTGATGAGGAAGTTTGATTCCTCCTCCCTCTGCAGCATCGCAATAGGTCCACAGCGGCATTTCCAGCCACAAGACATTCAAGCAGCACTTGCCAGCCCTGTGCCCACCCTGCCTAACCTTGGCCACCCTCTTAAACTGCAGCCATTCACGCTCCTCCTCTCACATGGCATTTCCTCCCGCCCCTCCAAATCCTTCATTTAACCCTGAAATATTTTGATAAATAAAAAAATGGAACAGAGAATACTGTAACACAATTATCTTCCAGCCAGGGCTCCTAATTCTAAATAATCAGTGATCATTGCTTGAAATCTTTTGAAAAAGAAAAAACGTGACAGCTATATCTGAAGTGCCTATATATCGCTCCCCTGATCTCCTCCCCAGAACCATTGGCCTGGATCTGATGCTTGTGATTCCCTTGCATTTTTAAAAATACTAGTATTGACCAAGGAGGAACGCCTGACACAGCATCACAGCACAGAGGAAACAGAGACACGACTCAATGCAACAGGATACCCCAGAGGGACCCAGGAACTGAAGAAATCGCAGTACACTGAAGACTTCAGTTAATGTTGCATCATCTCCACTCATTATTGTGAGCAATGTACCATGCAACATCAGACTTTAACAACAGGAGAAACTCAGTGTGGGTATATAGGAATTGCTGTTCTCTTGTTTCTGTAAATCTAAATTTGTTGAAACTAAAATGGTAATTTAAAAAAGAAACATTATTACCTCTAAGTACGTAACTGTTGACACACTGTTCTAAATGTTTTTCAATTTGTAGAAATACAGTATAATACATTTCATTATATAGCTAGCCTTTTCAGTGGTTGGATTCCAATGCCCCAGTCCAATTCCACTCTCTGTCCTCCTCTAGGACCCCATGCTCAAAAAAAGGTGACCTTCGGGCCTTCCTGGTGGCTCAAGGGGTTAAGACACAACTTAGAAGCTTTCTGCAGCCACCGAGGCACGAGTTCAATCCCCAGCCAGGGAGCTGCCCACTTGGCACAGCAGACCTCTCCTGACTCACCCACTGCTCTCCTCGGCAGTGTATTTCAGTCAATCTGCCTATTCTATTCCCCACTCTATCTCTGATGAATCTTCTCAACACCCCCCCACCTCTGGCCTGTACCCCAGTTCTCGTATGCATAAATGAATAAATCTTTAAAAAAAAAAAAAGGTGACCTCCGTGGATGGCATCTTCTGGCTCCCTTTGTAGATGTGTCTCTGTTGAGAATCAATAAAAGATTGAAGAGTGGCAGAGGAGAAAGAGTGGTGTGGACAGCAGAACAATGGCCCTGAGAGATGTCCATGTCCTAATCCTCAAGACCTGGGAATATGTGACTTTATATGACAGAGGGGATATCATTCGTGTGATTAGTTAAGGTCCTTAAGATGGAGAGATTGTCCCCAGTGATCTGAAAGGACCTGATGTCATCACAAGGGGCCTTTCCCATAAAAAGCAGAAGTGTCAGAGTTCACAGAGAGATTGGAAGATGCTACATGTCTGCCACTGCAAATGGAAGAGGGCACCACAATCCAAGGAATTCAGGCAGCTTCTAGAAACTAGAAAAGGCAAGGGAAAAAATTCTCCCCTAAAACTTTCAGAAGGAATGCAGCTCTGTTGACACTTGGCTTTTAGCATCGAAAAAACACAATTTGAACTCCTGACCTCCAGAACTGTTAATGTAATCAATTTTAGGTTTTAAATTATTAAGTTTCTGGTAATTTGTTATGCAGCTATAGAAAATTAGTACATGCATTTGGTCCCTCTGCTATCACCATGTCTGGCTGCATATGTGGCAGTAGCTTTATTTTTGGACATGATGACTCCTTCTATTGGATTCCTTTCTATGGCTTCTGTTCTCACCAGGCTCCATGAATCCCAATCCCTCCTTTTATCATTTCAAACCTACAAGTAGTAATGAATTCCATTTTTACTCCTGAGTTCTTAACCAACCTCCTGGTTCCATTCACCCATTTCACCTCTCGATATAGTCTCTTCATTGAATTACCTTCAGGTCAATTCCATCAGGGTACCATATTTTCTAATGGGACCCTGATAAATTACTTTCTTCTTTTACTATTTCATTTTGTGATATATCCACATTGCTACATGTAGCTCTAGTTCGTTAAATGCATGCAGTTTTTTGTTGTATGAAATACCCAATTTTTTTATTCCAGTTTTTTAAATTTTTTTATTTTATGTATTTTTACATTTTTCATTTTTGCACAATGTATGCATCTTCATATTGGTTATAGTCCCTACACAATCCCCCCCCTTTTGATCCTACTCCCTTCTTCCCCTCTCCTGGTAGTGTGTCTCTGGTTTATAGTTGCTTGTTGATTTTGATTTTTACTTTATTATAATTAGCCTTTTTCCTGGTCTCTTATTGAGGTTTTCTAAATTCCTGCTATGAGTGAAACCATCTGGTATTTTTCTTTTTCTTTCTGGCTTATTTCCCTGAAAAAATAGATGACTGGATCAAGAAGATGTGGTACATATACACAATGGAATATTACTCAGCAATCAAAAAAGATAAACTCACGCAATTTGAAGCAACATGGATGGAGCTGGAAGGGATCATGGTCAGTGTTCTCCTCTAGTGAGCATTTAGGTAAATTTCAGTTTTACTCATTAAGTATTCTTGTGTGTATACCCTTGTGTATAAAAGTCACATTTTCTCTAAAGTGTAAAATTGTGGGTGGTATTGTGGATTGTTGATAGTATATGACATTCAGTTTTACCAGATATGGCCAATTGGTTCATTGTCATCTTTCAAACATATATTTATCAAAATCCTGCCCATTCTTCAAGGCCCAGCTTAAAACCCACCATCTGGATGCAACTTTGCTTGGCTCTCCCAGTTGTACTGTGGTCATTGCCTCTGGATTTCCACAGCACTGCTTTGTCTTCCATTCACATGACACTTTCCATCTCCATCTTTTTTGCCCTGGTTTGTACCTGTGCCTATTCTCTCCCCAAAGTGTGCATTATGGCATGACTCTCTTCATCTTTCTACAGATTACACTTGTAACCTGAAAAGTTATCAGCATCTTTCTCCCCAACAGTTTCTCTTCTTGACAACTTTCTATTAATGGCATCAAATCTAATAACAAATTCCTGTGGCCTCCGGAAAATAGCATAACTGGCTACACAGTTGACTGCAGTTGACCCGAGATACCAATGTGTCCCTCTTCTCCCTTCAATCCTGGCCTGACCCTGCTCATTAGTGGTTTTGGAAGAAACTCTATTCCTGACTCCTTGGTCTCACATTCTATAAAGCCTTGCCAGGAACAGCCACACAAACCAACTATTTTGGATCTTCAACTTTGATGTTTGTCAGACAAGACTGAGACTAAGAAAATGGAAAAAACTTCTTTTAAAGTAATTGTGTCAGGCCTCCCCTGGTGGCACAGTGGTTGAGCGCTGGGCTGAGAAGCTGCCCACAGCCTCTGAAGCGTGGGTTCGATCCCCGGCTGCCAGGGAGGGTCCCACATGGCACGACAAGACCTCTCCTGCTGCCTGCTGCTCCCCTCAACAGTGTATTTCGTCAGTCTACCTGTTCTGCTCCCTGCTCTGGCTCTGGTGAATTCTCTCACCCTCCCGCGCTTCTGACTGTACCCAGTGCTTGTATAGATAAATAAATCTTAAAAAAAAGATAAATTGTGTCACCTATGTGATTATCTGTTTACTATGGGTTTCCACTGTACACAAATGATAGAACACACCCAGCAATATGCACATTGATATTTTAGCCCAGGGGCTGAAGACAAGTATGCCAATATCTTTTCATTCACATGAACTGCTCAAAGACAGGACAGGAGGAATTTCATTTTTCCCTTGCAATTCCTTTTGGAGGATCCCAAGCCAGTCTGCCCATCTCATTTAGAAATTCGAATGATAGCATGCTTAATTCCACCACATGTGAAAGGTAGACCATATGGAACATAACTGCATGAGTGAAACAATCAACATCTGCTAATCATTACTGTATATATTTTTCTTAATATTCTTGCTCTCACAAATCACCATCACCCAATATCCCAACTAGCAAAAGGCTTAAAGTTCATCTGGTTAAATTTCATTTCATAGATAAGGAAACTGGGATCCCAATATGTGAAGAGCCTGCCCAGGTTACACACTAATTGCTAAAAGGCCAAGTCAGATGCAAGTCTCTTTTTTTAATTTTTTATTTTTTACATTAGTGTTCATTTTTAAACAATATTTGCTCCCCCCCCACCCTCTCATGTGTAGTCCCCATAGAGTTTCCTTCACCAATGCACCTGTGCACCATCACCTCAGTCCCCTGTGCTCCACCCTCCCTTGCTCTGATCCCTCTTCTGCCTCCTCCCCTGCAGGATGTCTCTGATTTATAATTGTCTGTTTTTGCTTTGTAGTGCTTTGTACTGTTATTTTTTTTACACTGATGTCTTATTTGGCTCCCTATATTCCTGCTATAAGTGAAACCATGTGATATTTTTCCTTTTTCCTTCTGGCTTATTTCACTGAGCATAATTCCTTCTAGTTCCATCAATGTTGCTGAGAATGGCTCAGTTTATCCTTTTTGATTGCTGAATAATAGTCCATTGTGTATATATGCCACATCTTCTTGATCCAGTCATCTATTTTTGGGCATTTGGGTTGTTTTCAGTTTTTGCCTATTGTAATTAGTGCTGCAATAAATATAGGGGTACAGGTGTTCCTTGCACAAATAAGAATGGCACATATCAAAAAAAACAGGCAACAACAAATGTTGGTGAGGATGTGGAGAAAAGGAACTCTCCTACATTAATGGTGGGAGTGCAAATTGGTCCAACCACTATGGAGAGCTGTCTGGTGATTATTCAGTCTACTAAAAATGGAGCTACCATATGACTTGGCAATTTCACTCCTAGGGATCTACCCAAAGGAGGCAAGTCTGATTCTTTTTGGCTCCCAAATCAGTGTCCATTTCCTTTCAAACCTTAGGAATGCGGCATTCTAAAAAAAAAAAAAACATGGGGGGGCGGGAAGAAGGAGGGAGGGAGAGCAGCTTCTGGTCTGTATTTAATACATCTTTCAAAAGCCTAAAGACCCATTAAGTTTGTCTACAGAATTTATAGATAGGGGGGCAAAAGTAGGAATAATGTGCTACTAACACTTTAAATATGAAGAAACAGAAGAATAGAAAAATACTTTCAAATTTAAAATACTTTCTGTTATAATAAGAATCAAGCTGAGAACCTGATCTGAAGAGCTTATTTTGCAAGTAGACTCATCTTTTGATGGGTAAATACAGCTACACATTAATAAATGGCGATTCACATAGAATCATGTATTCATTGTAAAATCCACAGGAGTATCTCTGTTTAAGGTCAACAGGCTAATGTAGTGACATTGGCAGTCTGGGCTCCAACATATCCTAGGAAGGGAAAGCAGGGCAGTGCTGGGGCCTGGGATCAAGAACATGGCTGTCAGATGAGCTCCAGGACTCACCTGTGTGATTTTGATGCAACAGGTAAATTCTCTGCCACCAAGTCCTCATTTATAAAACAGAAAGACAATTACAAGGCTTAATACATCTAAAATCTCGTAGGCACTTAGCAGCCGAAAAAGTTTTTTAAAAGTTATACATTATCATAAACGATAAAAAATCTATAAGAGATAGAAGTTCATACAAGGGTTATCTTAAGAATTATTCAGTATTTCTAAATTTGCTGGGCTAGTCATTAAAAGAACATGCTCCAAACAGCCACTAGAGGGAGCGTTCGGGTCAGACTGGGATGGTGGAGGTGGAGACTGGCAGGAGCAGCACACAGGCGCGCAGATTAACACAAGTTTTCTTACCCTGAACCAGAATCCATGGGATTTATAGAGGAGACGCCTATCATAACCTGAAGTTTCTGTGGAAAGACCATTGGTGTTTGTCCTGAGCTGTCTCCCTTTTTCTTTTTAAAGATTTATTTATACATGAACTGGGTTACAGGTCAGAGGCGCGGGAGGGTGAGATAACTCGTCAGAGAGAGCAGGGAGCAGAACAGGCAGATGGACCCAAGACACTGCTGAGGGGAACAACAGGTGAGGCAGGAGAGGTCTGCCTTGCCATGTGGGTATCTCCCTGGCCGGCCAGGAATCGAACCCGCACTACAGAGGCTGCGAACAGCTTCACACCACAGCGCTCAACCCACTGTGCCACCGAGAGGGCCCTGTCTCCCTTTTTCAATTCAAGTTTCTTGAAGCTGCAGTTCTTCACTGCTGTTGGGATGCAGTCATAAAGAACGTTACTGATAATACACGGATATACTTTAAGATGAAGGAGTGTGAGCGTGCGTGTGTGCGTGCATGTGTGTGTGTCTTCTCTCTCAGAAAGGAGAACAACAGCCAAGTCAGTTACTGCACAGTTATCACCCTGACTGTGTTTCTGAGTGGCAAAGAGGAGAGTGTTGCTGGGAGCACCCTTCGCTGGCTGGAGCATGCAAGTCCCCACTGTGGCATGTTTTGGAAGACAAATCTAGAAAATCAGCACCTGGGTGCTGGGTCAGGGGAGCAATGCTCATCTCTGATTAGCCCAGCACCTCAGTAAGGCCCAGGTGAGCCCATTTCAGTTCCATTTAGGCAAAAATATATGTTCTCTTTAGGTAGAGGCAAGAGAGTTCCAAGGGCCACAAAGGAAGGAGGTGCTCACATGGCTGCCCGTGTCCCCTACCCCGCCTCCCACAGTTCACCTGAGCCCCAACTCAGGCCCAGCTTGGGTTTAATACATTCTCACTTGGTATGGCTTAGTGGGATATTTTTGGGCTCTGGTAACACTATTGCTACAGATTTACATGGAACTTTTTAGCATTCCCAGCCTCTCCCCCCCCCCCCCCCGCAAAAAAAGACTACCAAATGGAAACATTCTACTTTTACACAGTGGGGGGAACCTGTAATGCCCCTTCTCCCTTTTTTCTAATTCCAAATGTTGGGGATGAATTTGATTTCGTCTCTTCCTTCTTGGTTTGATTTCATGACATCATTGGATTTTCCAGTAGCATTTATAGTTTAACTTTGCTGCGACTCTTGACTACAAGGACTTTTTTCCTTTCTCGCTTCTATTTCCAACTTTCAGCTTCTTAAAGTGGTTTCAAGTGCCACCCCAAGCCAAGAACGGCCCTCCCCATCATACTGAAGGCTTCCCAGGCAAGTATCTTGCTCCTTGCTTCTGTGGATTTCCAAGGGCAAAAAATGTGGGTGAACTACTTCCCCAAGTTTTTCCTGTTGAAGACTAGCTCTCACCCCAAATCCACCTTCCTGTTCTCCAGCACAACCTGTCACCAAACCCCTGTCCTGGACTGATTTAGTCCTGGGAACACACCCTCTGACTTGAGGGGTGTGAGGAGTAGAGGCCAAGGAAAAGGACAGACCTACTTCCAGGGCCCAGGGTGGCATTTACAGCACTAAGCGCCTCTGACAGAGCCCATCGTCACTGCTCTCTGCGCAGGTCCAGGCCTTGCCACGGGGTTAAGGTTACCTTCAGGTCAACTGCTGTTTTCCATTCTCTAATCCAAGAGCAGTTCATCCTTTGGGCCCCTTCCTCTCTAGAGTGGCTGAGCCATCTTCCTGCTGGCCTCCTGTCCCAGTTCTTTGATTTTGGGGTGTAAGTGCTGCCTCGAGTCACTGGTGTCCTTACCTTGGCAGCCAGCCTCTGGATCCTGCCCCTGGACAATGTGACTCACTCTGCTCAGCTGTGTCCTTACTGCCCTGTTCCATCTCAACTGGTTTTCCCCTGTCCTCTGACACTAGGTGACTCTCAGTCCCTCTTGATGAACTTCAGCCTCTCTGCCTCAGAAAATCTGGATTTTTTAAAGCTCATTAAATACCAAGAATGTCTCCCAAGTCACCAGTGTTTTTAATTAGGGTGTCTACTCAGTCAGCTAGCACCCCTTCTTCATATCCTTTTATGGGTAGTCGCAGTGGACATGTGTGACAATGCCTGTAATAGAAATATGTGTGGAAAGCAATCTCATGCTCCCCTGGAGGTCCTGATGATCTCCCCTTAATATTTTAAAAAATATTAAAAGCTATGATTGTTTCCGAGATGAATCCTCTCACCCTCCCACGCATCTGGCCTGAACACCAGTTCTTGTATAAAAATGGATAAATCTTTAAAAAAAAAAAAAAAGTCGGGGCCTCCCTGGTGGTGCAGGCGGTTGAGCACCGCGCTGTGAAGCTGTCCACAGCCTCTGCAGCGTCGGTTCGATCCCGGCCTTCTGGAGAAGGTCCCACATGGCGCGGCAGACCTCTCCTGTCTAGCCCGCTGCTCCCCTCAGCAGTGTATTTCGTCAGTCTGCCTATTCTGTTCCCTGCTCTGTCTCCAGTGAATCCTCTCACCCTCCCATGCATCTGGTCTGTACCCTGGTTCTTGTAAAAAAAAAAAAATAAATAAATCTTAAAAAAAAAAAAAAGGCATACCGTGGGAGGTGGGGGTAAGCACTGCTTGGGCCACAAGGTCTTAGATGTGCCGCCCTGGAGGGAGGGCAGTGCTGAGTTTTTTGATTGGTCTGAGAACTCTTCCCCCACCCTCCCTTCAACCTGGCCTCCTTCCTGGCCACTGTGGGGTCCATACACTGGCATCAGGAAACTCCCAATGTTGGGATGGAGGACAAAGAGCCTCCTTTTTACAGTCTGTTTGACTAACTCTGAAAAAAAAAAAGAAAACTCAAAACAGAGCAACGTGGACTTTGTTTTTGCCTGAAGGAGTAGTTCATTGTCAGTGATTTCAAGACATCCAAAGTGTATCATTTTTTCAGCCCTGTAACCACAGCTTTAGCAAACGAAATAAAGTTGAGCCAATTTTAAAGAAAGTTCTAGGAGTGATCTCTCCAGGCAGTCCCCAAATCCAATATTCCTTCTTTCTCAGAAAAGCTGCAACAACTCGCTTCTGTGCTCAAACAGACATCATCTATATGCCCACTTCTGGCAACCAAAAAAAGAGGATGAGGGCAGAGAGACTGGGAGTTGCAGGGAATTGGGGGGAAAGTCTCTGCTTCTATAGTCTGTGCACACAAACAACCTGGACCTGGGCTCCTGGGGGAAAGCCTGGGCTGTGAGCAGTTCTTCCTAAATCTAAGATACTAAATGGAAAGCAGCAGCCTCAGAAACATGTCAGCAAGTACCTCCGTTTTCCAGCAGTTGGTTGCTGCACAGTAAATACATCAGGACAAGAGAATAATTAAATCAGACAGCAGGTTCTTGAACCATGTCATTTCATTCAAAGTCATTTCATTACAACTCTGATGAGGAAAAAATATTGATTTCCAAATAGGGCCACTGTCTGTGTGGAGTTTCCATGTTCTCCCCACACCTGTGTGGATTTATTAAGGGAACTGCAGTTTCCTGCCATACCCCAAGATGTGCCTGTGAGGCTCAGTGGCGTGTCTAAATTGTGCCAGTCTAAGTGAGTGTGGATGTGAATGTGAGTGTGCCCTGGAGGGCTTCCTGGTCCTGAATTAAAAGAAAAGGACTGGGAAATAAATGAATGAATACAAATGATTGCTTAATATTAGAAGTGCTTCTTTACTTAGGAGTATGGTGATTATTTTTGTAAGCAGAAATATGTCATAGGAACTTAAATCTTGTTTATATCAACTAATTTGTTTATATCAAACTGTTTATATTATGCCAATTTTACTTAAAATCACAGTTTTGCTAAAGATCACCATTTCCAAGAACCTATGGCTACTTTTAGTCAAGTAGCCACCATATGTGCACTTGGCAAAGACATGAGGCTGGAGAAGTTACAGGGTTAAAAACCTCATGAGAGGCCAAGTACACCCAGAACCAGGTCCTCAATCTCCCCCCACCTTCGACGTACCAGTGTCCCCTCAGTGATGACCCCAGGAAAGCTCAGGGAGAGGACAATGGGGCCAGCATGACCCTGTGTGGCCTCCCACCCACACTCCACAGGAGCAAATGACCTGACCTCAAGTGACACCCTTGTCAAATGTCTGCAAATTTAACCTGCTCCTTCAGCAACTCCGCCACAGCAAGTCACTGCTGAATGTCCTCTGTGGCACTCCAGCTCGGCAGCCCTGGCTGTCTGCTCATCACCAGCTCCTTCTCCTTTATGAGTCTGAATGGTGAGCGGCTGCCTTTGCTCTCCCGCACACTCCCACTGTGCTGCCAGGAAGCAGAGGGTTCCAAGGTCTTTGTTTCCTCTTTGTTCTGAAGGTGACTATTTCTGCAGGGCCCTCCACCAGACCCTCTCCCCTCTGCCCACTCCTACTTACTATTCTGAGGAAAGTCTCACTAAGAATGGGGGCTCCTGTGGTGCGGCCCCTCTTATCCCTCCCTCTGACATCTCCCTTCTTCCCTAGCCTGCTTTTCTTTGCCTGTTCCTCTTGACTTATTTTGTCCCCCTAGATTCCAAGGGGAGGGGAGCCTTCTAGTGATAAACCATCAGCTCCCTGTGCCCAGCACCACCTAATCAAAACTAAGGCCATCCCCATCCCTACTTCCCATCCTCCCACGGCCACCACGTCCTCATTGCTCTTGCACTCCACCCCAGGCAGACTGGGGCACAGGCATCTGCTGGGAGGCATAATTGTCACTGTTCATCCTTGTTCCCAAGGAGCAGCCTCCTATGACGTCACAGTGAGTGACCTTGAGCCAGCCTGCTGAGACTGCTCAACCAGAACTCCCCCGAGAGAGCGGCTGGTCAGGATGAACAGGCTCAAGAGCAGCAAAATCCCATCATCCAAGAGGGGTTTTCAGGCTCTGCTTTCTGTGGTTAGGTAGCAAGTGTTTGTTTTGGAAAGATCATTTCTTTCTCAGAGAGATGAGTGTAGCCTGAAGGTAGCATTGTTCTAAGTGACAGCCTGACTCCTGGGAGAGAGGGGAGGAGCCAGGCCACTTTGCATCTCAGACTTCTGGTTTTTGAACTTGGAACCCAGGACTCAGGATCCTTCCTGCCATGTGTTTCTGTCTTAGTTCACTGTCTCCTACAAGTACAGATTTTTCCCTTAGTATCACTCTTTTCTCTACCCTTACATCCGTGCTTTCTGCCTCCTCCACCCTTTTGTTTCCTTGGACAAGTTTCACTCTCTCCTTCAACCAATGCCACACAATAGAACGAGCTTACCTCTCTGACCTTGAAACTGTCCCCTAGGCATGAAGGGGGAGACCTGCCACACAGCTAACCCCCCTCACTTTCCTTGTGTCCCACAAAATGGAATTAATGCTGCAGGTCAAAGAAACCACCACCAGATGGCGCTCTACTAAGTGTTTTGCTGACCTCTTGGTTCTGAAAGATTTTTTTTTTTTTAATCACTGGAAAGCGCTATTAGAGGTCACTCTGCTCAGTGGCCTTCAAATATTTTTCATTTCTCACTATATGAATAACACTGTTTGATCATATACACCCACGTGTATTTGTCTACATATGCACTACTATTACTATATTAAATGGTATCAAAATTTAATTAAAATTATGTTTAGATAAAATTTAGAATGTCTAAAGACACACACATTCTAACATTTTCTTCCTTCACTAGAAGGGAGCTCATATGTTGTTTATCCAAAAGGACATTTCAATTAAAACTATTTCTTGAACTTTCTTTGTATACTCAGCACTGTGGGAGGGACAAGACAAATGATTCAAAAAATGGAATAAAACATGTTCTTTATCTCCAACTTATTAAACTATAGCTGTGGAGGGAAGACACAGCAATAGACATAAAAGACAATGTATACACCATTATACATAGAGCAGTTTAATTTGAGACTATAACCCACTCTTACTATTTTAGCAAAAAGGAATGTACGAGGCAGCTTTAAAACTCCTTTGCAAGACCAGCAAGCCAGGACTAGGTTGTTCTGGTGGAAATTACCGGTACTATTGCCCATTGCTTGGTGCAGCTGACACCAGCCGGAAACTAGAGAGTGTAGAGGTCACTGGAGATGCTAGGGGAGCAGGACCTGAGCTGCTGCGCTTGCCTGGAGAGCTCCCCCACTGCCCCACTTCCTGCTTCCAAGGGTCACACCCTTCTCCACGTGAACAACGGGAAGAAAGAACCCCTTCTGGGAACCAGGGCAGTGGTGCTTGCGCCTGCCTGGAGGGAAAGAGGCGTGACTAGTGACAGGAGCCAGAAAGACCTATGTAAGCAGGAAAAGGGATTTTTATAAGTAATTGTGATTTATCGAAAGTGGAGTATGTGTCAGACTGATACATACTTTGATATATACATGACTGATATATACATACTGATACATCTTTGTGATATAACACAAAGAACCAAGTCAAAGTGATTTAAAAGAGCTGAGTTTCTTTTCCATAAAAATCCAAGCTGATAGTGAAACTCTGCCCTTCAGAGTTGTGAGCAGTGCAGGCCTCGCCTCCTGATGGCCTCTGTCTTGCTCAACATGAAGGAAATAGGAAGGGCAGGGACATTATTGATTTAGCGGTGTAACCTGGACGTGGTAAGCTTCATTTCCCCTCACATCTCACTGGCCAGAAAATAGTCACTTGGTAACACCAAACACCAGAGTGACTGAGAAGCCTGGCTTTTACTGGCCATGTGCCCAGGTGACATCTCTGTTCATTTCACAGAAGAACCAGAACTCTCTGCCATGCCCCCAGTCCCCTTTCACTAGACCAGCAGTTCTTAAGGGGAGATTGCCTCTATCTCACAGGAGGAGGTTGAAGAAAAGGTTTTCCCTGGAGGAGAGTGTGGTCAAATGCCTTCTTACAGAACATCATCACTGCCGATGTGTACAGTTCCTCTCTCCTGTGGTATAGTAAAAGTGGATGAGAAAATATAAGGGAACCTGGCACCACCACACTCCACCCACCCAGCCTCCACCCCATCCACAGCCTGGGGGAAGACTCCTGTGGAGCTAGTCAGAGCTCATTGTCACACAGGTCTAGTTCTCCCATCAACCACCCATGTGACATTGAGCAGGTTGCCCTTCCTCCCTGTGCTTCCGGTTCCTCATCTATAAAAGTGATAATAATAGTGCCTACCTCATAGGTTGTTTTGAGGATTAAATGAAGTCATGCGTATGCCTAGTACCCAATACTTAGGAAAGATCCAAGCACTCTTGGCTATAACAATATGACAGACTATACACACACAATTCCACCCACTCATCCGATGTACTTACACAGTTCTTCCTAGCAAAGAAGAAAGAATAGATGCCCAGTTTCCTTCCTCATCTTCCCTATCCCAGGCTCCACTGTGGGAGAAAGAATAGTACCCACAAGGACAATAACAAGATGCAAAGGTCAAAAGGAAAGAGTGAGCAAGAATCCTGGAAAACAATGAAAATCCCAGATGAGCTAGAATGGAGGGTTCATGTCAGAGGTAGTAATTCAATTCTGAAGCTCCATTCATGAGTCCATCAGTAAATGTGGATAAAGTGTGAAACAAGATCTAACAATGAAATGCTCCAATTTTTGAAAACTTTTCCAAGAAAGAAATTTCCAGTACCAGCTACAAGAGTGGGAAGACATGCTACAAGGGTGGTGATTAGCGTCCTCAGGAGCATGGTCAGTAAGTTTGTGTTCTAACAACCACACTACAGGTGCTGGTGTAATGGCCACCTCCTCATCCAAGTATCTAAATAAACCCCTGAAATATTAACACGTGTTTCTTTCTTTTTTTTTTTTTTATAGAGGCATGTTTTATTTTTTTATTTATTTGTTTGTTTTTGTTTATACATGCACTGGGTACAGTCAGAAGCGCGGGAGGGTGAGAGAATTCACCAGAGCCAGAGCGGGGAGCAGAGCAGGCAGAAGGACCGAAGTACACTGCTGAGGGGAGCAGCGGGCATGGCAGGAGAGGTCTGCGCGCCATGTGGGACCCTCCTCCGGTGGCCGGGGAGCAGCTGGGGATCGAACCGGCGCCGCAGAGGCCGCGGGCAGCTTTGCAACCCAGCGCTCAACCGCTGCGCCACCGGGGAGGCCCGTAGCACGTGTTTCTTATACCCTGTTTGCTGCAGCAGTTTGCTGCATTCGTGATCTACAAAGGTAACTCTTGGTGGTAGGGAAGATGGGGAGAGAATTAAAGGAATTTCTCAGAATCATCCCCGAAACTTGCTAACTGCTCACTATATCTATCCCCCAGAGATGATAATAGCCACTTGCCTACTTGCTAATAATATGCTGGAGCCAGTTCCTACAGGCTCAAAAGAGCAGGCTGTTTCCAATTCAATGTTCAGTGGAACCCCATTGGTAACTTGAAGTCAGATATGGCTAGTTGCACCCTGAAAATTGGCAACCACAATACCAGGGATCTTTCACCCAGGGCCCCTCACAGAAAGAGCTGTGGTGCACATTAACAAGCGCACCATCCAACTTTGAAAATCACCACAGTCAGGCATCAAGTCACTGAGGATACTGTTTTGTCCTCATTGCTTCCTGGAAAGTTTGAGTGGAATAAGACAGAGAACTGAAAGTTTTGCAAAATGTGGAGAAGACTTCTTGGTGTGGCAAGGCCTCTGTTACCCAGAAGGGTTATCTGCATGTGACTCCAAACAGTTATAAGCTCAGCTCTGTTTCCATGATGAAGCGTGTGGAGAGTCCCGTTCGTTAGAGGCACACCGTGCTCCCTTGTGAAACTTCTCATTTGTATAATGGACAAGGTATGGACCAAAAGTGGTAAGTGACATATAATACACAATCACATGTGGAAGAGAGTCAAAAGCCTGGTTGGTTCATCAGGGATTGTTGATTGAGTGACCACTACATACCATGCACAGTGCTAGGTTCTGGGGAGTCAAGTGAGCAAGACTGGCCTGATTTCTGACCTTGGAGCCCTTCCCTGGCACTCTCAAGGTGTGGTCAGTAACCACCTGCATCAGAATCACCACTGGTATTAACAGCAAACATGTATTAAGGGCATCCTCTGTGCCAGTTACTGAACTAAGTACTTTATCAGTTCATTCTCAATCAACACTATATTTCACCTATTATTATTCCCATTTCACCGATCAGAAAACGGAGAAAAAATAAGCTAATGACCTTGCCCACATATTATTAGGAAACAGCAGACTCATAACTCAAACCTGGGTGTCTGGCTTCAGTACCCATGTCCTAAACCTACATTATAAAGATTGATGCTAGGACCCAGAGTAACTAAAGCAGAAACTCTGGGACTGGATATCAAAAATGTTTCCACTTTATATTGGATCCTTAAAAGACTGCACTGCCTACAAATAATGAGACCCAACCACCTGGAGATGAAGTCAGATAATCCACCAACCAATCATAATAAAAATAACACTTTGATAAACATCACAGAACGGTCAGGTACAGGATGCAACGTGTGCTTAGCTTAGATGTGGTCAGCGAAAGCCTCCTAGGGGAATTACTCATGCCATCTCAAGGAAGGTGGTCACCGGCCGTCAAGGAAGTGAGACAGCTTCCAGACTGGGAAAACAGATTTGGATAACAGGGCCAAAGGAAGGAAAACCACCAGGCCTTTGAAGAGGTGGAAGAAACACACTAATGGACAGAAAATAGGATGGCAGGGCCTCTACCTAGGAGACGAGGCAATGTGACAGGTGGAGATGAGTCAGGGCCTTTGCCTGATGCTGTGCTGTTGGTGCTGCTGTGCCCGTGTGCTGCATCCACCTTGGAAAAGGCCATTTTGTCATCCAACCCTCCCCCATATACTTTTATGTAATTTGCAGAAAGGCAGCATCTCTCTTCCAGTGGCCGTTATGGCTGTCAGTGTCCCTCGAACAGATCAGGAAGAGCTTTATGTATCAGTTCAGAAGTCTGGGCAGCTCTCAAGGGTTTTAAGAAAGGGTGCCACATGGTTGGATTTCAGCGTGTGAAGGATCTCTCTGTATGTGGTCACAGATCTCTACACAGCTGCTTACGGTGGGTACAGGGGTCATAAGCAGGATCCTGGGCGAGGTTACCACTGTGGTCCCCATCCCAGAGGCTGCAGATTGTCCCCCAGCACTGGGATGCTGTCTCCTCTCCTGCTGTACTGCTCCCAGAAGGTCCTCCTGCTCCCACGCCCCAGCTAGTCCACAAGCTGAACTCTTTACACAGCACGGCATTTAATCTTCACAACTACACTTACACTGAGGGTAAAGAAATTGAGGGCTGGAGAGGTTAAGTAATGTGCACAAGGCCACACAGCTGTAAAAGCAGAATTTGAAACCAAGTATTTTTTGTTCCCAAATTCTTGTTCTTACTACTATACTCAATTACTTCATTTATGCAAACCACATAAAGCCTGTTTATCAAACAGGATAGAGTTCCTATGTAATAAAACCCACATGGGGAATTTAGCAGCACTCAATTTCCTCCTTAACTTCCCCACCAGAGCCATGAATGAATCAAAGCTATTTGTACCATGCAGATCTAGTCCAACTCACAAAAACAGAAGCACAACTCAAACTGACTTGACCTGCGGATTTAAATAGCTTCATCACTCTCACACCACCTCAGCTTTGCTTCCTGAGATGAAATCTCCCCTGGGAACAAGGATAGCTCCAGCTTAGGGCTTACCTGCTTAGCCACCTCACCTTTCTCTCAATCCAGGTCTTTCATACTGGACCTACAGTGGCCAGGAGGGATCATATCGACTAGGTTTAGCCTCAGAGAAGGGGGCATGTCATAGGTATTGACCTTGTAGTGAACATGCCTGGTCAAGATGTGATGTGTGTCCCTGACTGATAAAAGGGGGAGCAATTGTGATAGAGCACCTAAAGTTATCACTAAAAAGCAACCACTGGGGTTAGGACATTGATGGACAGGCCTGGGAAAGGCAAGAAAAGATGAAAACCTGGCTGTGTGAAGAGGCCCCACCTAAATCCAAATTATTGGATGGTCCTAATAAGATACCTCTGGAAAGTGGCATAAATATTGACATCAAAGTTGAGTCAATTTGAGAGGCTTGTGGACTCCATGTCAGCAGTCTTGAAACCACCTGGGACTCTCCCCCACCTACCTCTAGAAGTCATACCTCCGCCTCCTTCAGGACTGGCTGCTGGATCTTTCAGGACATGTCTCACCATTTAACGTTGACCATTACCTCCCACCTTTTGCTGCCAATCTAATTATATGCTCATATTGCTGTGATGTGGACTCCTCCCAATAAATTCATATTGTGGTTATAAGCATTTGAGTTAAGGCATGAGTGAAACCTTCCTGTTTCTCAAAATTTAGCATGCTACAGATCCTGAACCTGATAACACAGTGTTGTCAGCTCCACTTGATCACATGGTCTATGAGTTAGATATTAACACCCCCCTAAAAAAGAGATGCTGTTACCAAAGAAAGACTAGGATCATAGATAGGGAAAAGACTAGGTTTTGAGAAACCCACAGAATTTTCTAATCCCTGCTTTTTGAACTAGTATGATCACATTGGTTTCACTTTTTTCTACAGACTTCTAGGTTTCTCTTTTTTTGGCAGAAAAAAAAAAAATTAATTCCTCAATTCCTCTCTTCAGTGCTTAGTGCTTAAAAACACAAGAACCAATTGAAGAAAGTCTAAAGGGTGGTAGAATTATTGCTTCATGGGAAATATTAAATAATGTACTCAAATAGTTGGAAATGTAATAAGTAACAAATTTGAAAGATGAGAAGATGATTTTGTTTATCAAAGAGAATATGCACAGTCAGAGGACATAAAGGAAAGTAAATTGTTTTGAAAAATGAAATGTCAGTGAAGATTTCATCAATGATGGGTATTACCAGAAAGCAAAAATCCATGAACTTAGTCAAGATTTCTAAGGTACAATTGCTGAGCCATTGAGTATGTTGCCTTTTCCAATGTAACAGGTGATAGAATAAGTCAAGAAAAGAAAGATTTTGCAACACTCACTGGTTTCTCCAACACTACAACTGGAAAATAGTGAGGCTAATAAAATCATAATCTAAATATTTTTGCCTTAGCCTTCATTATTTTTTGTTTTTCAGATGACATGATAATAAATGTTCATTATTTACTTTTTTCACATGAATTTTTCTTACTTTAAAAATATTACAAACTATAGGTGCTATGCTGTATATATGATTCAAAGGTAATAAATTTACAGAAATATTTAAATGACTTGAGAGAAAAATACTATTTTTTCACGACTGGGTTAACAGCACTGTATCATTTGGAGATAGTCTACCCAACTGTATTTGAAAAGTGTCTCATGTGGGCTCAGCTCTGACCCTACCGTCCAGTGTTAAGACAAACATTGAACACTACAGGTTAAGAGATCATCTTAAGATCTCAAGTCTTAAAACATTTTAAAACAAAATAAATGGTTTTATTAAATCAATCCCAACTATCATCATCATCTTTGAAGTGATCAAAAATAGTTGTCCTTTATTAATGCTTTCTGTGGTCTGGGCATCATGCTAAATGCTTCCCCTGCCTCATGATAGCAGAAGCTAAGGCTTGGAGAGCTCAAGGGGGATAAACCTAGGATGTAGGAGAATCAAGACTCATACACTGGGCTAGTTATACCAGTTAGTAACCCCACATTAATGGAGACAAATCACAGATTAAATGTATCCTTGGACTAATTTAACCTCACAATATTCTAAGGTCAAAGAATTTACTCTTGTCTTTTGCCACTGGTATAATTGCTGAAAAGGACAACTGAGCAAGAGTGTATTTTCAGCCACTAAAAGTTCAGTTTCCTCTACATACAGAGGAGAAGCAGCAGCATCTTCCTTACATGTGAAGTGTGGTATATTATCATTTTAGTCACCAAACTATATTGCCAGGAAATTTAATGTATTGTCTATGGGGTAGGTACTGAATGCATAACTTCAGGCAGATCAATTAGGTTCAATGTGTAAGATATTGAAGGACTAAACATAGCAAGACAGCAGCCATTTTAAGGAAGACGACCATTTTGAAGAGCACAGCTGAGCCCAAGTTTCGTTTCAGGGTAAAACCACAAGTTCCCCAAGGCAAGAATAAACAACTTAAAGGTTGCCAAAGAAAGGTACATAATCAGATCGAACTTGGTCCCCGTTGTGAAAGGTCCCCATTTTCTGATATGAAAGGTCCCCTTTTTCTGCTGTAAACAAAGTATAAAAAACAGCTTGTCACCCTTAAAGGGGTCCTTCTCTCAACCTGATGAGACTGCTGTGTCAGTACACCAGGCAGAGTCAGACCCTAGCTTAAGCTAGCAATAAAGCCTTTTTGCTTTTGCATCTCTGGCTCCGTGTGGTTTTTGGGAACCCCGGACGGAGTTGAGGCGCCAACTCCTAACAAATGATCTTACACTATAGAGCAGGGTTGGGAGGGTCAGGAGCAGCTCAGATGAGCATCCCTTGAATAAAAAACAACAAACTAATAACACCATAGAAAGTTTGTAAACCAAGTGTTACAGGTGTTCAAGAAGAGAAAGGCAGCCCATCCACTTGTGGAAAGGCTTCAATATACCATTTGATGTGGTCCTTGGAGATCTGCCAGGATGTCAATGTGCATAGAGGAAAAGAAAAGAGGATAGATCAGGCTAAACTGGTGTCAGAAAAGTAAGTCACAGATGTGTGATCTGCACACATATTCACATGATGAATGAAGCATCCTGCTCTAATTGGAGATAAATATGTGCAGGAAGAGTAGTGAGAGGTAAGTCTAGAAACATAGGTCGCAGGTGTGAGAAACTGGGCTCTAGTTACCAGTCCTTTCCTACTGGTATAATTACTGAATCAATCAGGGAAGGCAAATCGGGGAAGACCTACTGACCACTGAACAGGGAGCAATTGCACTGTTAAACAATCCACTACAGGCCTCCCTGGTGGCACAAGGGGTTGAGCACCACACTATGAGGCGATCTGCAGCCTCTGCAGCATGAGTTCGATCCCTGGCTGGCCAGGGAGCCACCCACATGGTGAAGCAGATCTCTCCTGACTCCCTGGGGCTCCCCTCAGCAGTGTACTTCAGTCAGTCTGCCTGTTCTGTTCCCCACTGTCTCTGGTGAGTTCTCTCAACCCCCACATCACTGGTCTGTACCCCAGCTCTTGTATGCATAAATAAATAAATTTAAAAAAAAAAACTGTTGCAATGGATCTGAATAGGTTGCTAAGACAACAATGAACAAAGTATTTAGGCCAGTGCTTCTCAAACTTTAAAATGCTTAAGAATCACCAGGGGAACTTGATGAAAATTGCAGATTTGGATTTAGCAGCTGTGACATGGATCCCGAGCCTCTGCATTTTCAACAACGTTCACAAACTTTGTGATGCTGCTTACTTTGATACCAGAACTCAAACATATAGGCTTTGTAAAATGATTCCTAAGACATCCTTGGGCACTTTGCCATCATGTGTTCTTCCCAGTCTGTTCTCCCCTTGGGATGTTTTTATTGTTTTGCATTTTCAACTACAAATCTTAAATTTTACCTGCATGTCCTCCCATCCCCCATTTTTTAACTCTTCAAATACAGTCTTAAAGAACAGGAAGAAACAAGCAGATAAAATGAGGTCATTTAAGCAATTTGTGGTTTCAGCTACAGATTTCTGTTATCCTAAAGGGAAGCAGAAAACATGTGGATGTATAAATAGAGGTGTAGAACACAAGTTCACAGAAATTTATTCTCTCACTGTATAAGGATGAGCTCACATTTAGAATGCAGGGCTCAAAGCTGGTTGCTGTAGTGAGAAGTGGGATACTGGTTATACCGAGAACAACTTGAGCAATTTAGGTCTTTCTGTCACTTGCTGTGGACCAGATGCTGGGGCGTTGGCCTCTAGAGCAAATTAAACTGACGACATTTAATAGCAACCTAAATCTTTAAGGCTGAAATAAGAAACACAGCAGAGGACTTGAAACTAGGTCAAGGAGGAAACTCTAGTAAACCTCTTGAAATGGCTGACTTTTCAACACTATTAGTTCTGCAGATCAGTCATTTACAAATGCAAAGCATGTTTTCCCAAATGGTCTTCTTCCAGACCCCAACACAAGATATAAATAGTCCAGCACAGACAAACAGCAGACCCAAATCTAAGGCGGTCATCTTCCCCTTGCCTTTGTATTGTCCAACCTTCCATTCCTGCCTCTTCTGTGTTTTGCTGCCTCCAGACCACATGGTACATTGAAGGTGGAAGCCAATCAATCAGGGATGAGAAAAAACTCTAAGTAGATCGATTAATCCACAGCTAGTGGTCATTATAATTTAATCCATTTTAGATGGATGGTTTGTCACATCTGATTGGCTTGAACAGATGGTGGCAACTTCCAAGCAAAGGCTCAAGTCAGTCCATTGTCCAGTAGTCATTCACACACCAAACAAGAGATTAGTTAAGTGCAACCAACAATCTAAAGCAAGATTAGAGGTGGTTTCACCTACACTTTCTAAATTCCCATTGACATTCTCTTACTTGCAATGACATTCCTTTTTGAATAAAGAATTAAAATCTTGCCTTTCCAAAGATTCTCTTACTTGAAATGGCATTCCTGGTGAGTACCTAAAATCTTGCCTATTCCATCTGAATATTTTCTTCAAGGAAACTTAATGGATCACAAAAGGAAAATACCACAAAGTGGATGAACAATCATTTTTATGTCAGATTATAACGGGTAGGAGAAGATATTGTTGAAGCCAGTTTTTTTTGAAAATTGTTTATGTCAGATTATAACAGGTAGGAAAAGACATTGTTCAAGCCAGTTTTTGTGAAAGCTATTCTTTTTATTGTTTTTAAAGATTTAGTTATTTATGCATATAAGAGCTGGGGTGTAGGCCAGAGGTATGGGAAGGTGAGAAGATTCACCAGAGGCAGAGTGGGGAAGCAGAACAGGCGAAATGACTGAAATATACTGCTGATAGGAGCAGTGGGCGAGACAGGAGAGGTCTGCTGTGCCATGTGGGTTATCTCCCTGGCCAGGGATCAAACTCATGCTGCAGTAGCTGCTGATAGCTTCATAGTGCGGAGACTTAACCATTTGCGCCACTAGGGAGGCCCCTGAAGACTGTTTTCTTATGGTAGACAGGCATGGTGAGCAGATCTCTGCCCTCCGACCCTTTGAGAGTTTGCCCCACTCAGGAAAGAGGTCCTGAGCAGTAATTCCTGTAGGATCAGCAATGTTCAGGCCATGTGATCCAGTCTGGCACAAAACCACTAGTCTCGGCTGGGACTGGGACCTGTGATGTGGTCTCACTCAAAAGCTCTGTGAGAAGATATGATAATTAGGGGTCTGCCAGACCTTCCCCCACAGTTGCAACTGGAAAATATGGAGAGAATCAGCAGGGGGGGTGCGGGGGGGGAGACACAAAAACAAGCAGAAATTTAGTAACAGAACCACAGAAAAGACAAAGAACAAAGTGAAGAGATGTAGTATCTCCTGCTGGGGTGTCTGGAGGGTTTCAGAACAGCCATCTTGGGGCCTCCCTGGTGGCGCAGAGTTTGAGCGCTGGGTTGCGAAGCTGCCCACAGCCTCCGCAGCGCCGGTTCGATCCCTGGCTGCTCTCTGGCCACCAGAGACGCGCAGACCTCTCCTGCCACCCACTGCTCCCCTCAGCGGTGTACTTCGGTCCTTCTGCCTGCTCTGCTCTCCGCTCTGGCTCTGGTGAATTCTCTCACCCTCCCGTGCTTCTGACTGTACCCAGTGCTTGTATAAATAAATAAAAAAATCTTAAAAAAAAAAAATTAAAACCTTTAAAAAAAATTAAAAAAAAAAAAAAAGAACAGCCATCTTGACCCCTCCCTGGCTTGTTGTGGCCCCACTTATCAGCTTTCTTCCTCAAGCCATGGTGCCTGATGATTCAACTCTTCTTGAGTTTCCAAAAGACCCAGCTATCAGGTAAAATTTCCCTGGGCAACACTTGATCTCTATTCCCCAATCCATGTTAATAAATGAGATCAAGTGCTTAACAGGAAGATATGAAGACAGGAAGAAAAGTCTGGAGAGAGAAAAAACAGTAAACAGAGCTTGAAAGGTATTTGGATATTCCAAGAACTTGTTCGTGAACCAAGTAAAGAAAATCTGACCTTTTGTTCGGTTCGAAAACATTTACCCAAAATGATGGGGCAAGTGGAGGAAGCCAGGGCCACCTCCAGAGGCTAGAATCAGTAGGATAATGACTCTTGTCCTCTATCAAGAGCCCTGAAGTGAGAAGCAAAGCAAACAGCTGAAAGTCCACAAACTGAAAACTCCTGTCATGTTGAGGAGTTGCAAGAAGGAGGAGCATGCAATAATGGCCTGACTGCAACCCACAACTATTAAAGGTACAGAAGGTAAGAGGTTCAAACAGCCTTTGGTTTTTAAATCTCCCCAAACACAGATCACTCTGACTGAATGAGCTATAGGAAAAAAAGAATTGAAGTTATGAAAAATGTTTGTCCTTGGGGCCTCCCTGGTGGCGCAGCAGTTGAGCCCTGGGTTGCGAAGCTGCCCGCAGCCTCTGCAGCGCCGGTTCCCTCCCCAGCCGCCGCCTGCGAGGGTCTCACATGGCTCACAGACCTCTCCTGCCATGCTCGCTGCTCCTCTCCGCAGTGTACTTCATCAGTCTGCCTGTTCTGTTCTCCGCTCTGGTGAATTCTCTCACCCTCCCACACTTCTGACTGTACCCAGTGTTTGTATAAATAAATAAATCTTAAAAAAAAAGTTTGTCCTTTACCATGAACTTAGTTAGAAGACAACACTTTTTAGTTAACTGAAAATGTTAAAAAAAAAAGTCTCTTTTCCTTTGTTCAGAAAAAAACTATTATTTCTCTGAGAGCAACCTACCTATATCAATCGAGGCCCAGAACCCTGAGGACCATTTACTCAGAGCAATCCAATATTTGCCTGCTAGCCCTGGTCCGCAGCTTAGCTCTGAGTAACCTTCTTAATAAATGTCTCTTTAACTAACCTTTGAGTTTGCTTCACAGCAATGATTATTTCACACTGCATGTTTATGAGCAGACATCCTACCATCTCTGTCAGAGACCAGAAATGATCGGCAGTTATTGTTATTAAAAAGAATAAAAAGGTGAGAGTATGTTACTACTTTTTTAGAATTATTCCAAAATATGTTATTATGTTTTTAATAAATTTCATAATTTCAAGATAGCCAAAATCCCTCTTTGTCCTTCCCAGTCTGTTTGAATTCACAGACCAATTTCATTATATTTTGTCATGTCTTATCATCCAGAGAAAAGTAAAGCTCTCTCAGATAAAAAATAAAAGCATCTCTCACCTGTCCCTCTGGTTAAAATTCTAAAAAACAGGAAGAGAAATAAATATTCATTTAGTTTCATAATCCAACCCTCTTTCCCATTCGATCTATCTTCAATCTATGGTTCAGGGCAAATCTTTTTCAGAACCTCAAAGGTACAATTGTAGTGAGGACAGAAAGGATAGAGAGTTCTCTCAAATTCCAAGGTTATTCCTATTTCAAAGTAAAGGATGTCATTATGAAATTCTCTACCCCCACATTTTAGTTACTCTATGACCGCTCCCCCTGCAAGTCCAAGTCTTTAATGTCATCACTTGAATGCAGCCTGCATCATTGGTAAGCACTGTCACGGAAATCTCTCTAGTGTATTATCACAAGGAGAGGTTCCTCCAGGACACCATTGTCCCTGGCTACTCTGAGTGTAGAGATCACCTTGGCAACAGGAGTAGTGTTATTATTTCCTCCTGGGGTAACGCTACAGAAGGGGCCTTGAGTTCTCAAACTCATCCTCTTCTACCTCTTGTTAAGCCTCTCACCAACTCTTCCTGCTGGTATCAAGATCATATTCGACACACTGGAAAATGTTATACATAAATTGGTTATCAATGAGTCACTGGCTACTCATCTGAGCATTTCCTATAATACCTAAAATGGAGCTCTAGGGGAAAGGAGGAACCTTAAGAATTTGAAACCATTTTCCCAAATTTCAATCTTTCCATTCTTTGAATAAATAACAGGTAGCAAGATCTAGAGTTTGTGTGGCATAGCATCCTGTTCTTAAAACTCCTCAATATTTTTCTTTAACTCATTTTCAAAATTCTAAGGACTAGACGATGTTACCATTAAGATATGGACTATAGTTAAAAGAATAGTGCCTACCTCTTGAGATGAAATCTAAAAAAATGAACTAACTTGGTTTGCTTCCTTCATAAGAGCTGTACTTTCTCCTTTGCCTTAGAGAAAGCGGAAATTTCTAAATCATCAACTTTAATTCAAAAGAGATATGTAGTTCTTCTTGCTCAACCTTCTAGCTTGGTATGAGATAGTATAGTATTGAGTCAACACCAATTTGTATAAGCCTAGTTGAGTTAATAACCTATTAAGACAAGAAAACTGGGCCTCCCCTGGTGGCGCCGGCAGTTCAGCGCCGCACTGTGAAGCTGTCCACAGCCTCTGCAGTACGGGTTCGATCCCGGCCAGTCAGCAAGGGTCCCACATGGCACAGCAGACCTCTTCTGTCGCACCCGCTGTTCCCCTCAGCAGTGTGTTTCATCAGTCTGCCAGTTCTGTTCCCCACTCTGTCTCTGGTGAATCCTCTCACCCTCCCATGCATCTGGCCTGTACCCCGGTTCTTGTATAAATAAATAATCTTTTAAAAAAAGACAAGAAAACTGAGTAACCTTGGTCAAGTTATTAATCTCTCAAACTAAGAGAACTGGGCTGTAACTACAGGATTATCACTGACTCACAACTTGAGCATGAGGAACCCAATCAGTATACCTCATTTTCCACAAATGTCAAATTAAGGTAACACCCTAGCTCTTTTTTAGTGGTGATAGGTTATATTAATTTGAGTTGTTACTTGTTGAGTATGGGGTATCTCTCCTGAAATAGAAGGCAAGATTCTTGAGATCAAGAGTTGGGATTTCATGTCTCTGAATCTTCCTGGCATATATTGTGGTAAGTACAAAACATGTAAAGAATATATACTGGGATCACCTTTAGTGGTGGAGGTTAATTGTGAAGGAGCATACGAATGCAGAATAGCCTGCAATTATCTCCTTGGGTTAGATTGAAAAATAGTGCCCCCCACACACACACACAAAGATGTCTGTGTTCTAATTCTTGCACCTGTGAATGGTCCTTTCTATGGAAACAAGAGCTTCCCACATGAGATCATTAGGATCTGGAGATATGGAAATTATCCTGGATCATCAGTGTGGGCCCTAAACACAATCACATGTTTTCTCATAAGAGGGAAGAAAAGGGAGATAAGGCCCTGATAGAATACAAGGCAGCACTGTGAACCACAGTAAGAGATGGGAATGAAACCACAAACCATGAAATGTTGACAGCCACAGAAACTGGAATAAATAGATTCTCCCCCAGAACCTCCAGGGGAAATGGAGACCTCCCATCAATACCTTGTCTTTGACCTGCTGTAGTGATACGGATTATGGACAGCTGGACTCCATAATTGGGAAAAGGCTAACTTTCTCTTATTGTATGCCACTAAATTGATGGTAATTTGCTATATCATAATTTCCAAGAAACTAATGACTCCCCCCATGCCATCTTTACCTTTGTGTCCCAAAATATGCAATGGTATGTGCTTTATTCTCAATTGCGTTTCTTCACATTGGTGGAATCCCCAGCCCCCCTTGTTCTCAGAGATATTGTCTTGGTGCCCAGAGTTCCTGCTTGTCAGCTAAGTTCTGCTTGTCAGCTAGGTATAGGGTCATGCAGGGAGTCTGTCACCAAGGGCAAAGTCCTGGTATAAGTAACACACTGGGAAAGGAGTATCTGCTGAAAACAGCAGGCAGATGTTAGAATAGAGATAATATGCTTTGAGCAGCAGGAATGATGGAGCCCCCTAGGCAATAGCCCCTGGTCACTCCACCCTATCTTACATCCCCATAACAGCTTCCCCCATGCATGTACACTTCCTATATACTTGCCCCACCTTTGTACTTTATGCTGATAAATACAAGAGTGCCCTTGGATGGGGGCTGCACATTACTTCTGGTGAGGCCCCTGTAGGCTTCTCATTGCTCCACATAGACTTTGGGTAATCTGTCATTTTGTGCAGCTCCCAACACTGCTGCCCTGTGAGGTGACACACACCATTTGGGAAAATAACCTGAAATGCAGTGACCAACTTTTTCCCCCAAGGAGATTGGATTGGGTTTGTTGCCACTGGTGAGCAGTGCCCTTGACAAGTTGTCTTGAACACAAAGACAAATGGACCTTAGCACATCCATACCACCTACGGTGATTTTGGGTCATACTCATCTTGCCCAGGTTCCCTCGAAGCACAGCCTGTGACAGGGGTTCTTGTTCAAATATTGATTGAGCCATGCTGCCAGAGGAGGGGAGTAAATGAAGAAGGACGCCAGGGGAAACTGAGCCAAATATGGTCTCAACTGGAGACTAACTTGAGTCTTACCCTATGGAAAGTCTACACTGCACAAACTTATTCCCACCTTGAGGCAAGGGAACCAGTCTTTGCATCTCCACTCTTTCACTCAAAGACTGCAAGAAGGGAAAGGGAATAATGGCGTCTCAAAGCATAACTCATTTCAAGGGATGATTAATAAAAATATTTATAAAAGAAAACTACATGTTCAAGACATTATATAAATTGCTAATGAGTGTAACCATTATAAGGTGTTGTCAGGGCAAATTTAGAATAATCCTAAAGCGTTGGTCAAATAGCAGTCAGTGAGTATTGGTTACTATTCCTGAGTTGGAACCGTGGCTTCCTTCACCCTGTCACATAGTGTGGCAGCCTTGTAAATATCAGATTGCAAAAATACACAGAGCTCTCAGCAGAGTGACAACGGACTGATACTCAGCTTTGAGAATGCTTTTGAAAGGCTTTACATAAAGGTGGAAACATATTCTTACAGGTCAGTGGAGGGGCCTCTCCATAGCAGACAATATCTATAAAGCAAGGGAAGTGGCTTCTGTGGGAGTTTGTTACATCAGAAACCTGGTTTGAGCCCAGGATGAAAGGTGTGATCCAAACGTGGCCTAGATGGAATCAGGATTGTTTGGTTTGTTCTTCAGACAGACAGGGTGAAACAGCAAAGTATCTGAAGAAGCGTGAATTCCACCCTTCATGTGGGGAAACGTGTGAGCTGCAAAGCCTAGATTTTGATCATTTAAATCCAACACTTCTGAACGAGTCCTTGAAACTTAAAAAATGCTTGTGAATTTTCAAAACATTTCTCAGACATGCTAGACGGCTGCTTTGCTGAAGTCAGCTGGGAACAAGAACCTGGGTAGATGTCAGAGACAGGAAAGAATGGGAAACAGGGAGGTTGGCCCTGCGTGCCTGTGTCAGCAGCCCTGGCACACCATCCCTCAGCTCTGCCCTTACCCAGTATTTACCAGGTTCTTGGATTTCATACACGTGTGCGTGTGTGTACGCATGCATGCATGTGTGTGATAGAGAGAGAAAAGGGGGGAGAAAGATGATTGAAATTGCAATGCATACTCTATTGATGATACTTAAAAAGTACAAACTATCTGCAGCACTATTGAAAAGCCAAGATTCAGAAACAACTTAAATGCTCATTGACAGATGAATGGATAGAGAAGTTATGATATATACATACACACAATGGCATGCTAGTCAGCTGTTAAAAAAAAAAAAGATGTAACTTTGCTATTTGTGATGGCACAGGTGGTCCTTATGGGAATTATGCAAAGTGAAATAATTTAGACAAAGAAAAATACTGTATGATTTTACTCATACGTGGGCAGTCAAGAAATAAACAAAACAAGCTCTTGGATTATAACCAAAAAATGGTAGTTGTCAGAAGGGGGAGGGGGAGAGGAGTGGATAAATCATTGGGTAAAAGAGGTCAAATACAGTGGAAGATGCAAACTAGACTTTGGTGTCAACATATAGTACAGACAGATGTTCATGAAATCTATGAAATGTTACAAACTAATGTTACTTCAACTTAAAAATTTAAATATCAATAATCATTCCCTATAATTACTATTTCATACATAAAAACCATTCAAGTGCCAAAAAAACAACAAGAAAGTGTAACAGGGTGGTCCCCAGGAAAGGGGGAGGTTCCAGTTTTCCTGCCCCACCCAAGGGAGGGTGGAGCTGAGCAGGGAGAGAAGAAGCTGCAGAGGAGACTGGGGAAGGAAGCAGGATGGAGAGCCAGGAGGAGACCTGGAGGAGGCACATGGAATGGAGAGACATGTGAAGAAACTGCACTTGCCTTTTGGTCATGGACTGGGTGACACAGATGTGGGTGAGAGACCCGAGGGGAGGTTGACAATGGCAGCTTTTATCTTGATTTTGATTTTGCTCTTTTCCTTCCGGGCTTGTCTGGTTGTTTCTGACCCTTTTCTGTGAGTGCCCACTGGAAGATGCTTTCGACTTGTGGCAGGCTTTGGGGCCTTGCTCTGGGCCAATCCCATATGGATGGAGTTTTACCCATGAGGGGACGGGTAACTTTGGGTGCTTCATTTAGAAACTGGATTCTTTGCCTTTCCTGTATTGTTTCCTAGTTTTATTAAAGTTCCTTCCCATTAAAATCTCATATGCTTTGTGTTGATGTGGCGGATGGCAGAACCCTATATAGAATAGGCAGGTTTGCGGGGTTTGGGCTGCCCCTCTCCCTGCCCTGTAACAAAAGCACTATTTAATTCTTAAGTCAGAATTCAGAGTACTATGTTAAGTTGAATAAATTTAGTTTTAGGACAAGCCCATTACCTTATGTTTATCCTTATGTTTATATTTCTTTTCTTTTTTTTTTATTGTTTTCATTTTGCCTCAAGTCAGTACTCGAAGCATTCTGATAGATTCAATCTGAGACTTGAGCCCCTTTCAGCTCTTTCCTTCCTGTACAAATTGAAGATTCAGGCTCCTTCTGGCCCAGCTTAAATCCAGAACAAATTAAATGCCTCCCCAATAAGGGATATAAAAAAGGCCAGGAAAACTTTGAAATCAACCATTCTGAACTCAACATACATATTTTTAATATCCTAGGGAAGTTCTCATCAATAGGGCTGCCAGGAAATGTTTCCATAACCTATAAAAAATGAAAGTTTAGCTTTTGTTTTTGGTGTTTGTATCATTTAACACTTTAAAAAATAAAGATGACTTTCAACATTTGTGGAGTTCCCAACTTGTCAGATAGATCTGTGCCAAGATTGAGGAATACATAGATGCACTATGCATTTTTATCCCATTAAAAAGATCAAGTGTTAATTACATGTCTTTTTAGCTCTATAATTCTAGGAGTTTTATCAGGTACATGGGTTATATAAATTATCACCAAAATACAGCTATGTAAGAGTTTTATCAGCCCCAAATACCCCATCCCCCCCACTACCCCTCTGCAGTCAGCACCAACCTATACCCCCCCAGTGCCTGGACCACTGATGTGTTTTCTCCTCCTGATGGGTCTGCCTTTTTCAGAATGTCCGCATTATAATTCTCCAGATTTTCTCGTGAATGAAGACATATAGTATGTGGTCTTTCGAGTCTGTTTCTTGCAGATAGCAAAGTACATTTACATTTTTCTATTGTCGCATGTATCAAGAGTTCCTTCTAATTGATGAATATAACATTATTTATTGAGAGAGAGAGAGAGACTGAGATCAATTCTAGTAGGTATGTAGTGGTATTGATGGAGGGCAGGAATAAAAAAAAAAAAAAAAAGTGAAAAAGAAAGCGCCACAAGACCAGAAACCTGGCTCACACAAGGAGGTGGGGGTAGAAGACATTAGCATAACCATCAACACTGTTATGGAAACTACGATCCTTAGGCACTGCCCCTCTAGATTACAAAGCATAACATGGAAGCAGGTATCCAGGGCACATCCAAAGGTAAAGATAGGGAGATTGAGCCCATTGTACAATCTCTGGTCCCTTTCAGATTCTGCATAGTTATGCAAAATCAACAATTAACGGAAGGCTCACAAGGAGCGGCCCCTCCCAAACAGGAGACTATATCAATGCAGTCTCTGCACAGGCTGGGGCAGCACTACCACTGCCCACCTGTGACTATGCAGGTGCATCTTTTCACCAACTCTCTCTGAAGGGCAGCAGCCTCCTGCCTGCCTGTGACCTGTATCTGCCAGGACTTCTCCTCACTGACCTCGCTCAGCGGAGGCCGCTCTCCTCAAGGCCGCCCGCCTGCAACCATGCAGGCCTCTCTCAGCAAACCTGTCCCTTTGCGGGCAGCTCTTCCTGTCCATGTGTACCTATGCAAGTGTCCTTTATTCTTCTGTCCCTTTCCCTAATAAACCTGTTCTTTAAATATAACTAATGTCTCTGCCTTGTGGAGAAACTCGCCTGGAAAACTCGCCTCATGTTGCTGAAATGGGAGCTCTGGTGACACCTTTCCCAGAGTGAACCCAAGGGCCCCGCACTCTACTCCACAAATGACAACAGTGTTTCCTATGATTTTAATTTTTTTAATTGGCATAAAATGCCCACAACATAAATTCACAATCTTAACCATTTTAGTGTGTACAATTCTGTAGTTTTCAGTCTACTTACAATGTTGTACACTATTACCATTTTCTGATTCCAGAATATTGAACAGCAATGATTAAATTCGTATGTTAACTGGACAGGTGGTAAAACATTATTCTAGTAGGATTTTCAAGATGAAGATCCATGGTAAAAAAACATCTTCAAGATTTGTAAAAGCCCATCCAGTGAATCTGGACAGATTTGAGGGGGAAAGACAGAAAGAACTTTATAAAATACTCTTTATAAAATACTCAAAGAATTTCTTGTTGATTACAAGTTCAAGGTTATTGGAATATCACCTGTACCTTAAGCGGACACACCTAAGAAGTTTGTAGAATTAAGATTCTAAATCAAGCATTGCAAAGATGATCAGGGAACCAGGAAATACAAAGATATTATGAGACCAGCCTGAGCTATATTCTGTTCTGATGGCAATGTCCCCCCAACCTCAGCAGGAAGAATTGGACAAGATTTATTTTAAAATATGAGATGTTTCTGACAGACCTGATATTTTTCACTATGGTATACCCTGCAATACAAAATCCAGAGAATAATTAAAAACAAATGTCAAAGGCCAGAGCAAAGAAAATGCGACAGGAAGCCAGGCAATTAATTCCAGCAAATAATATTGAAAAGAAGAACATCTTAAGAATGGGATCAACCGTCAAATCAACTGAACCTTCCCTAGAGTAGGGCAGGGGGAAAATAAAATAGTCGAGGCATGAGCCAGGTCTGCAGCAAGAGGGGCCCCCAAGGAAATGCTACTGGGGATTTGGGATATACAAAGGCAGAGAAGGGCTCCCTGGAGGTTCATACTGCAGATCCATTGCTGGTCTCTACACCCCAGGAATACAAGCTTCACAAGCATCAGTCACACCTTTGTTCAGGAATCTATTAAACATGATTCTCCAAATACAACAGAAGTGAGGAGATGGAGGAACCTCCTCCAAGAGACAGGTTTTCAGACCAAAGCAATTTCATAGAAAGAGGCCATGAAAAAATATTTAGCTAAAAATAAATAATGCTTATTCTACCAGAGATACTAAAGGTGAAATAACCAGATGGAGTCCCGTCCTCATTATTGCTGTGAGGAATAAAGAGCAAATATTATCTGTTCAAAACACTACTCATGCATCCAAAATTAGTGAGTGAAATTAACAAGATATAAAAATTCATTCTGACTTTGGACCTATATAATAATGCCATTACCCCAGCTATGGGATGCTCAGGCAGTTGGTATGAGAGAGAGGACAGTGGCTTTTGCTAAGAGCTGCTTCAGTGGCCCCCCTGAACTTTTGCATTGACCTTCTATTTATATGTCTCTCAAACATGGAAATCACTACTATGCTCTTAAAGGAGAGAATCGCTTGCTGCTTCACTCCTTTTGAAACCAGAAAGAAATCCAAATAGATGGGGTCATGTAAGCACCACCCTTAGATGATATTCCTCCAGATTATAAAATTTAAAACACTTGCATTCTGTCTGCCAAACTAGAATTAGTTACTCTCAGGGTCAGGATAATAGATTTTAATGTAGATGTTTTTCAGTGAAGAAAAATATAACATTACTGTCTCTTTTTCATTTACCCACAGCTGACTATATGGGGGCCCACCATATTTCATCGCTCACCATGCTCAGAAAAATCTATTGAAGCTTTTAGTTAAAGGAGACTCTTTGAGCTGAAACCATAAAATACATAGAAGAAAACATAGGCAAAACACTCTAAGACATACATCTCAGAAACATCTTTGAGAACTCATCCCCAGAAGGAAAGAAAATGAAGGAAAATATAAACAGCTGGGATGACATCAAACTGAAAAGCTGCTGCACAGCAAAAGAGACAGTAACCAAAATGAAGAGACACCGCATGGAATGGGAGAAAATATTTGCACAAATGAGAAGAGACTGATACAAAGATCTACAAAGAGATTACACAACTCAATAAAAACAAATAACCCAATCAAAAAGTGGGAAGGAGAGCTAAAAAGATATTTCCCCAAAGAGGAAATGCAATGGACAACAGGTATATGAAAATATGTTCAACACTAATTATAAACAGAGAAATGCAAATCAAACCATAATGAGATACCACTTTACACCAGTGAGAATGGTCCATATCAAAAAAACTGCAACAACAAATGTGAGGATGTGGAGAAAAAGGAACCCACTTACACTGCCGGTGGGAATGCAAACTGACCCAAACACAATGGAAAGCTGTGTGGAGGACCCACAAGTTACTGAAAATGGATCTACCACATGACTCAGAGTTTCCACTCTTAGGAATCTACCTAAAGAATACAAAACATTCATTCAAAAGGAAACCTACATTCCTATGTTTATTGCAGCACTATTTACAATAGCTAAGATATGGAAAGAACCTAAACGTCCAACAACAGATGACTGGATCAAGAAGATTATAGGGCCTACCCTCATGGCACAGCGTTTGAACGCTGGGCTGCGAAGCTGCCCGCAGTCTCTGCAGTGCTGGTTCGATCCCCAGGCACCGGGGAGGGTCCCACATGGCACGCAGACCTCTCCTGCCATGCCAGCTGCTACCCTCAGCAGTGTATTTCGTTAGTCTGCCTGTTCTGTTCCCCGCTCTGCCTCTGGTGAGTTCTCTCACCCTCCCATGCTTCTGACTGTACCCAGTGTTTGTATAAATAAAACAAACAAATCTTAAAAAAAAAAAAAAAAGATGTGTTATAGATACACAATGGAGTACTACTTGGCAATCAAAAGATAAACTCATGCCATTTGCAACAACATGGATGGAGCTATAAGGGATTATGCTCAGAAAAATAAGTTAGAAGGAAAAAGAAAAATATCAGATGGTGTCACTTATAGAAAGAATATAGAGAAGATGAACAAAGTATCAAGAGAGAGAGAGAGAAACCTTGCAGGTAGGGGAGGGAGGGGACTACATAGGGAAGGGAAGAACACAAGGGACTATGGTGATAGTTTATAGGTGGTATGGTGGTGGGAGAATTACGGGACTACACCTGAGGGGAGAAATCAAATATTGTACAAAAATGAACAGTGATATAAGAAAATTAAAAAGTTTAATTTAAAAAAAAAAAAAGTCTTTGGGGCCAAACATTTCCTCCTTTTACCTGAAGTCCTTCCTTCTGCTAAGTCAACTTTCTTTATGAGGACTTTGTCGTCTCCCTTGGATCCTCTGGACAGGATGACCATATCATTTATGGAACAACTAGGACATTTCCTTGATAATGAGCTTGCTGGGCTTATACCTTATTTTATGAGCAGCATGCATTGCTAATTATCCTTTCCTTTCTAGATAAGTCCTGAGTCACATTCTTATTGATAATAATTGAAGAACCTGCAACTAACAAGTCAACCAAAAGAAAAAGGGGGTAGAGTTGTAGATTTCAAGGCTGTGCACAAGCTCATGGACCCCAAGGGCTGAGATCCTGGCTTACAAGGCACATGAGGAGCCAGGCACTGGGATGGAGCTGGGAGCACAGGTATATACTAGTCTGTGCTCTGAATCTTTGCATATCTTGAGTTCACCTACTTGAGTCCCTTTTTTCTCTTAGATCACATACAAAGTGGGAATTCATGGGGTACAAAACTCCTGGGCTGAGAATTAACCTCCTTGAAAGATGCCCCCATACAGGCTGGCCACGTGGTGTGCTAGCTCTTGAATTCGACATACTCAGCAATGCAAGAGGCTTGAGGTTTTATTGCTCACCAACTGCATTTCATATAGGGTTTCACAACCATATTTCTCTTTCCCAAAGAGATATTTGAAATGTGTTGTGGGGATTTACTGGCATTTGATGTGGGGAAGGGGGAAGACATGCTAATAATTCCTTATTGCAAGAGGCAGCCCTAAACAATGAATTGCCCAAGCCTAGCCCAAGTCTCTACTCCTCCCCCTCTCCAAAAGCAATATAGAGTTCCCATCAAAAGAGGTCAAAACCTAGCATGCTGCTGGCAGGAGCCTGGACGGTTGAGAGTGAAATGTGTGGGTCTTTGGATTGAGATGATGGGCAGCACCCTGGTGTTTTGATTCTGTCAGCACTGTGAGATAGAGAAAAGCACCTTTAGTGTTCCTAGATGGGAAAAGGAAAATGATGGTAGAAGAGATTTTTGTTGTAGCTATGTGCTTTATACAGGAGCAAAATGTCACTGAGAAACATTTGTGGCTCAGGCTACAATAAATGTGGGCCATTGTAACAAACCTTCACACAACAGCGCTGAGACACGTCACTGACATGCCCTCAGGACATGCTGACCTTCTTCAGAAAGAGAAGTTAAAATCCTCCAGATTGAGGTGAGTGGCCTATGTGTGCTGACAAAGCGCCAGGCGTTAAAAATAGCCTATGTTGGTCCCTAGGATATTTTAATCAATCTTATCAAAGCATTTTTAAATGTCAGCACCTTCTATCACTTGGTTTGCACTGGCTTCCCTATCTGGTACTCTCACTCTGCATTTAGGGGACATTTGGTCTATAAACCCCAAAGCTTTGATCCCCAGACTGGGTTGAGCTGGCTTGGTGAAGGAGTCTGCAATCACTTCCCAGGTGGGATTTTTGGCTTTCAGTGTCATAGATTCTTGGGCAGGGGAGCACCAAGTTACACTCCCTGTGGGAGCACAGAGGTTCACCTCCCGGCACCCCCACCCCATCCACCTCCAGGCTCACAGCCTTCCTGTCTCTTAGCTGTCACGCGGTCTACCGCATGGTTATAGGTGGAAACTTGGCCCCTGGCCTGAAGCTCATCCCTTAGAGAGTACTTCAAACCACTCCTATTTGGTATCAGGAGACAGGGAAGAGGTTTACATTGACGTCTTCCGGTGTTATCTAATAGCTTTCCTGAATGACAAAGGAAAAAGAAATCCTGAGGTGTAAAAATAAAATTCATCAGCATCATCAGACTTCACAGCAGAACAACCTCTCTTTCCCTCTTCATTATTAATGAAGTCAAAAGAGAGTTTGAAGTTTCGGTCCAGGAAGCACTGAGGGTAGATGTGGTAAACCATCTTTCCTACCTGGTTCAGCTCTTACACTTTCGCAGACAAGCAACTCAGCATGTGAGCCTCTGGCCTGCCATCCAGGTGCAGCTTTCTGTAGCACAGGCTTGGGCCAGGCCTAAAAGGTAGCCACTCATTGGCACACTTTTGTAGGCAGAATTCATATAAGAATCACAGACAGACGTGTATAACCATATAATTTTCTGGAATGCAATTTAGTATCTTCCTCCTGTCCACCAGATGAGCATTTTCATCTTTCTGGAACACTGAACTGTTTTTATCTGTACCTTGTGAACTCATGTCATTTGGATAGCAAAGGTATTACTCATTTCATTGAACAATTGAGTTCTTTCTGCCTATTTCAAGAGATGAGAGTTGAGAAAAGAGAGCATGGAGGCTGTTCAAATTTATTTCAGCTAAAGTTGGGTCTTGTTTTTAGCTTTTCATTCTTTTTTTCTCAGGGTTGGACAACAGTAACAATTTTAAAATCGTTTTAATTTATCTAATATTAAACCAATGATGTGTGAGGTGTGAAGTCCATAAATGGAACTCTGGCTCTGGCTGCCCCCTGGCTCACAAGGGAGCAGTTACAGCTGAAGCCAGCTCTGTACAAGAGCTTCAGGCTTTCTATGCACGAATCCACCCTTTCCAACATGTCATCTCCAATCAGATGACTCCTGCTCAGTTGGCCCTGTCTTCCCAGTTGTGAAGATGTGTTGATTGAACCTTCCACATTTTGCCTTCAGTGGGATTGCCACTGATACTGGGATATATGTAGTTATAGAATGGGGTTTTTCTCTGAGAGAAACTGGAAAGTTTAAAGGAGGTTTTTGTTCACAGGCTTGGCATAATCAATACCAGCTGTCTAACTGAGGCAGCACTTCTTCCAAATGACTATCTCATCCTTGCATTTTAGAGCTGACCCTGGAAAGACTGTATTTCAACTACTCTTCTTTGACAGTATCTAAAATTGTCCAGCTAAATTATTTGGGTCAAGGCATTACAATTTAGGGGACTTTAATCTCAGTAATGCTATCTCTAGTTCCATAAATCTTTCTAGAAAAATAACATTGTACATATGCTATACAATGAGCCATTTGGGCAGTTTTACTAGTTATGAAACATAAGAAATGAGGCTTTGTTTTCAACCATACTCCCTTTACTCTATCTTCAGAGTTACTGGTCTTTCAAGTGGGATTTGGTTGCACACCTGATGAGGGTGAGATCTACACTGATTCATCAGCAGCCACAGCAAATGAGCAAAGGCATACCGTGGGTCACCACATTGCATGGGCCACCTGCAGCCAGGCACTAGAGCAAGGGCAGCTTTGGTGGTGTGTCTGGAATGATGCCCAGGAAACCTCAGCTGTGGTTCCAACCACCTGGGGAGATGTGGCTCTAGAGCTGCTTTTCTATCTAGAAACCACTTGCCATGCCCTATGCTTACCAGCCTGTATGTATGTAAAGGGCCTTCTAAGTAGTGACTGCTTAGTTCAGCTGAATAATCACATCTACCTTTTAGATAAATGAAGGAGACTAGAGGTTATGGATGCTGGTATAAATCAATCATTTAAGACCCAATCCTCCTTAGGTAACTTGTCACTGAGACAGGATCAACAAACTTCACATGCACAAAACAATTACTGTGAATAGGAAGAACCAATAAGAAATTGTACTTTGCTCTGATACATAACTCTTTCCCCAACCAACACCCTCACCAGAGGGTCTAGCCTCCTGACCTTGCTAGTCCAGTGTGAACTCATAACACAGTTTCAAAGAAAAGGCGCAGCTGTTGAGCACCGGGTTGCGAAGCTGCCCGCGGCCTCTGCGGTGCCAGTTCGATCCCCGGCTGCTCCCCGGCCACCGGAGGAGAGTCCCACATGGCGCGCAGACCTCTCCTGCCTCGCCTGCTGCTCCTCTCAGCAGTCTACTTCGGCAGTCTGCCTGCTCTGCTCCCTGCTCTGGCTCTGGTGAATTCTCTCACCCTCTCGCACTTCTGACTGTACCCAGTGCTTATATAAATAAAATAAATAAAATCTTTAAAAAAAAAAAAAAAGGACTGCGAAATCTATCAGACTCCAAATTGTCTAAAAAAAAAAAAAAAAAAGTCTCAGGGTTTTGTTCCACACTCTCAGCTTTGTGTTGCAAGTTCAGGAAGATGAGGTGAGTTTAGGGCTCGTGAGGCTGGTGCTGGCGAGCTCAAGGTGTACGTTCTCTCCTATCTCGCCCACCCCCAGCCTGCTCTTCCCCACCTCCAGTCCACTGCTCTATGTCAAAGCGATAGACAAGAACCTTGGATGCTGAGCTGTTAAAGTAAGTTGAGGCTTTATAAAGCCATGGCAGATGTGTAGCAGTGGAACAGTCGGTCTTGCGCTCTAAGGAAATCTGGCTTCTCGGTAAGTATGGAAGAAAAGTTTCACGTGACAGGACTTACTTCCTTGGGGCTTTTCTCAGTGATTACTTATATCGCCTACAGATGAAATTAAATACTATTAAAATAGGATATTGTGAGGAGAGGAGGACTCATGGTTATGCCTAGTCTGGTAGTATCAGGCCTGCAGCTACATCTAAACCAATTTGGATTTCAAGTGGTATGAAACCAGGCCTGAAGCTGGTGCTTTGAGTCAGTCCTGCAACAGGGGTGTGGGAGGACAGGGAGTTAGGGCCCTTAGCCAGAACACTCCACAGAGGGCAGAGTCAGCACCAGGCACCACAGCTGTTCTGGTCTGGGGCGGGCAATCCTTTCTTCACCAAGCTGTCCCCTCTCTTCACTCCTCACTCTCCCTCTCCCCACAACTGTGCCTGGAGTTCCAACACTAAAGATTCGCTTCTCAGTGTAACGAAGGGTAAATGATTTTAAAGTTTTTTTGGGAGTACAACAGGAACAGAATAATTGCAGGTTAAGTATTTGCCCCCACCAACCATCTACAGTAAGATGTTTTCTTCATGGGCTCTGCTCACTGCCTTTGGTTTGAGGAAAACAGCAGAAAAGGTCCAGAAGTAGAATTTTGAAAGGCCCAGTCAGGAAGGTTATTTTATACATCAAAGTGTGGGTTTACCAGAAGCCCAGGAGTCAAAAACTGGAGGAGAGAGGAGCCCAAGTTGAGGAAATCAGCTGGGGAGAGAATTCCTTAAGAACAGTTTCTAAATATTTTGTTTGATTATCAAATATTTCTTGTTCATTTGTCATCTTGTTTTAGATTTCAGGGCAGTGTTTTCTCAAGTCTTTCTCAATGGGTCTTTATTTCTTTAGAGGTAAATGTGAAGAATACAGCAAAGAGGCCCAGATGTACTTTGGGTCTGTCTACATCTTTGCGTGAACTATGAGAAAGGTCAAGTAAGAATAAGGCTTTCTTGGGATGGGCTGAGGCATGATGGGCTGAAGACACAGAGGGAGTATGTGTGGTAGGGATGTCTGAAACACTTCTCTCCACAACCTGCCCTGGGCTAGCCCCACTGAGCTCTGTGTTTTGGCCTTTTGTGAGTGCTAGCTACGTCAAAGGAGTACCCAGGCAGCTGCCACTGGGGAGTGGAGCAGCGGCAGCTGGGAGCCTGGGCGGAAATCCAACTGCTGGTGGCTGCCAACACTCTGGGCCTGCCCACCCTCTCAGCCCACTAGCTCCTCATTAGGAAGTCAAGGGCAGACCTGAGCTCCCTGAACCCCAACCCCCCGCCCTATTCACTTCCTCCCACCCCACCAAGATCCCAAAATCCTAAGATGACCTTGTGGTGTAGTCCCCAGGCAGAAGCATTGCCAGCTTCTCTACTGAAGCCGGCCCCAGGCCAGACACTACATGAGGTTCTTCTGGACTAAGTCTATGAAGGACAGAGGGAACTTGGGTAGAGGAAACTGACACTAAATGCCAAATCTGACTCCCTGCAAAGAGATTTATAACTAGGGAATTCACAGCCTCTGTGGTGCTTTCAGAAAACAGTTCCTGGCCTGACTGAAGAAATGAAACTTTTGTGGAAAATGATTGTCATTCATATTCCTGGCAGATCAGCAAGTATTTTTTATGGTTCAGATGTAACCCTGATTGCTCACCCCACAAACGCAGACAGAACCTTTGTCAGGACCTTGGTTGTGGTGTGTGCCAACTGGCATACAAACATGGCAGGTCTTAGACAAAGAGCAGAGTGTGGTTTCTGAGCACAGGAGGTTAAGTATATGTGTTCTCCGCAGCACCCAATCCCAACAGTGTACCCTCCTCCTTAAAGATGAAGTGCTTTACTACAGGGTCTAAGGACATGTATCAGGAATTAAGCTAAATTTATCCCAAAAGTTATGGACTGAATTATGTCCCCCCCAAAAGATATGCTGAAATCTTAACCACCTCAAAATATGATCTTGGAAATACTTGGAAATATACTTGGAAATATACTTGGAAATACTTCTCTGCCCATGTAATTAGTCAAGATGAAGCTGCACTGGAGCAGGATGGGCCCTACCACCAGTATCACCAGTGTCCATATGAGAGAGAAAAGAGCCAGCTGAAGGCAGACATACACAGGAGACAATACTTTGAACTGGGCAAAGTCGGAAAACACAGCAATACATCTGCAAACCAAGGCATGCCAAGATTGCTGCTGAGAACCATCCCAATCTAGAAAGGGGCAAAGAAGAGGTCTCTTCTAAAGCCTCAGAGAAAGCATGACCCTGCCAGCACCTTGATTTCTGGTATCTACACTCCAGAATTCTGAGAGAAATAATTTATGTTATTTGAAGCTCACCCAGTTGGGGCACTTGGCTACAGCAATACAAAAAGCAAGTAGACCATACCAATGCAGGCTTGATGACAGCCCCTGAGCTGGCAGCATGCAAATGTAAAGAGTGGAGATCCCAAGTGGTTTTTCTATTAGGAGCACCAGCCAAAGGGCATGGACTACAGAAAATTCCTGTCACTCTTGTACTCAATATGCCTCTTCTCATTTATGGTCCTTGGGTGGACTTATAATCCCCCACTCTTTTTTTTTTTTTTTTTTTTTGTAGAGACATGTTTATTTATTTATTTATTTGTTTTGTTTTGTTTGTTTGTTTGTTTATACATGCACTGGGTACAGTCAGAAGCGTGGGAGGGTGAGAGAATTCACCAGAGCGGGGAGCAGAGCAGGCAGAAGGACCGAAGTACACTGCTGAGGGGAGCAGCGGGCGGCAGGAGAGGTCTGCGCGCCATGCGGGACCCTCCTCCGGTGGCCGGGGAGCAGCCGGGGATCGAACCGGCGCTGCAGAGGCCGCGGGCAGCTTCGCAACCCAGCGCTCAACCGCTGCACCACCGGGGAGGGCCATCCTCACTCTTTTTTAAAAATAACAACCAGATTAAAAGTGCCCAGGTTATCACCTAAGTCAATAATAAATATGCTAACTTCTTGAGTCTTTGCCCTGTGATTTAATCTGAGGAGAAGTGAACAATCCTTGGGAATAAAAATTCAATAATTTCTATTTGGGACGAAAAAGTCCAGGATAAAACAACCCAGTCTCCTGGACAGGCATAAAGGCTAGGATGCTGGTTATACTGTCCTTGCACTCCTAGTCACTCACTTCTGATTAACGTTTGGGGCTGAATGGACATAACCTTAACTTTTAGCCATAGCAGTGAGTGATCAAAGAGACCTTGAGCTGTCTATAAAGAAGGTCAATTTGGCATGGCATTGGGTATTAAATGGAGGGGAAAATTGGCTGGAGAGGGTGACAGGGTGGAGACTGTGTAATCTAGGGATGATAAAACCACTCTTGAGCCAAGATAGTGTGGTGAAGGTTAAGGGGACGAGTTGCTTGCATACAAACAAGCAACTTGAACAGAAGGCAGGAAGAGAAAGGTAAAGACTGGCAAATGTCTGGATCTCACAGGGAATATTTAAGGGAATTTGCCTCATTTCATTCGTGGAAGGAAAGCCAATTGATTTTGAAAAACTCAAATTTCCATAAATATTTTGGGCATGTCATAAAATCTAATACTATATATACTGGGAAAATAAAAGGTTAAAGACTAGAGGGGAGACTATATATAGAAGTGACAAAGTGGTAGATGTTACCAGGTATCTGCATAAAAAGAACTGTTGCAACTGAAAGCTAAAAGAAATATACTATAATTTTTCATTTCAGACACATACAAACTCATCTGAAGACAGTTATTTGTTTTTCTTTTATGGAAATAAGCTAGAGAAATTTTTATCCCACTAATCTATATAGATCCTCTTGGGGTGGGTGGGTGGGGGGTGTGTGTGTGTGTAATTTCTTCAAAATTTACTTGGCTACAATGAGATTTAAAGTTTCAAATGGATTTCTATGACTATTATCTATTCTTTTTTTTTTTTTAAACGTTTTTTGTAAAGATTTATTTAATTTATTTATACATGCACTGGGTATAGTCAGAAGCGTGGGAGGGTGAGAGAATTCACCAGAGCCAGAGTGGGGAGCAGAGCAGGCAGAAGGACCGAAGACACTGCTGAGCGGAGCAGCGGGCGGCAGGAGAGGTCTGCGCGCCATGTGGGACCCTCCTCCAGTGGCCGGGGAGCAGCCGGGGATCGAACCGGCGCTGCAGAGGCTGCGGGCAGCTTCGCAACCCAGCGCTCAACCGCTGCGCCACCGGGGAGGCCCTATTATCTATTCTTAAGAAATACAAGGTATCTGATAAGGAGCCAGGTCTCACAGGCATGCTTTTATACACAAATTCTCCTGCACCTACTGGGAAGTCTTGGAGTCAGATACTTAGCAATAGGAGGTAATTGAAAGACCATCACTCCCATGGTCTCTACACAGCAAGAAACCAGGATGATACCTCTAATCCTCTGGGGGTATAATTATCTCATGAAAATCCCAGCTAGGGGAGAAGTCCTTGCTATTATTAGGGTTCTTTCAGTTTAGGATATAAGTGTATGCTGAAAGTCATTCACTGAAAATTACTGGTTTCTCTATCAGTGTGTTTGAAATCTGAGCTCTGTGGTGATTAATTGGGTCTTTGAGCTAGGTGAAGCTTCCTTCTGGCTCTCCTTAGTGCAAAGCTTGATTCTGAATGAACTGGCATGTGGGTCCTTATTCTTTTGTGTTTTTGTCCAGAAAACAGCAGGACTGTTCTCTGGGACAGCTAAGATTTCTTTACGTTCAAGACTTTGTTCCACTGATTGCTTTTTTCCTTTGGTTTCTAAGGTGCTTTTTTAACATCATAACCAAGATATGAATGTTGTCTAATTACCTCATCAAAGAAATCCCTCTTATCACATCACTTGATTTCATGGGTCATGTCTCTACCTCCCTTCCACAAACATGCTCTTTGTGGGATTTTTTTTTTCTTACATTTCTAAGAATCAACTATTTCAACACAAGGCAAAGTATCTGACCTATTGATGCAAAAGGATTAAACAAGTTAAAGTTGAGAATTTCACAAGTAAATGGAGAGCAGTGCAGTGTTGTTTTTCCTTTCTCCATACATGCACACATGTACTTTTGACTGGAAACAGAGTGAATTTTTGCATTTACCAAAGGAGCAGCTAAAAAATAATATGAGAAGACCAATTTCAATGTTTATTGAATACTGTTAACATTCATTGAACTTCTCTTTAAGGTATGCATTGCTGACACTGTGTGTGAGCAAAAGTGATGTGTTAATTTCTAGGTTGCTTCTAGGCAGAAATACATCCTTCCCTTCCCTCATGCCTGTCCAACTGAGCATAGTGTGACTGTATGGCAGCAGATCAAGCAGCTGCATAGGACCCTTAGATGAAGTCATGAGTCGAGGGAGGCAAAGCAGAAGGGAGCAGTAGTGTGAGTCTCTGTGATTTTTAAATCACCATACATCCTGGGTTATCTACCTGAATTTTTATAGGGGAAAAAAATCTATCCACTTTATATTGAGTGCTTCTGCTATAGGCATCGATGCAATTTCCTAAAATGAATATAACATCTTTGCAAAATATGCTGGGGCATATAATGTCTGCATGTGTTCCATGTTTTACATGGTAATATTCTATTTCTTAGGTTTTTACTCAGTACTATTTTAAATAATCTGTTCTGGCTACAAGTGCTTCAGAGTAGACCACTGTGCGCCTCGATCATATTTTTCATACATACTCCCCTCGTGATAGACACCTAGCTTGTTGCCAGCTTCCTACTACTGTAAATAATGGCATGATGATATCCTATAGAAAATGTAAGGGAATTTTTCTTGGGTTCTATGTCGAAAAGAATGGTTCCTGGTCATAGAGTATTTTCATGGTTCATTCCATTAAGTTCTTCCAAATCACTTTCCAGGATGGTTATACCAGTCTGCATGTCCATCAGCAACATCTGAGGATAGTTATTCCGCTACAATCTGGCAAATGCTTTGTGTTATTTAAGTTTCTAATTTTTGCAAATCTCTAATGACTCATTTTTATTTGCAGTTCTGTGGTCATTAGTGTTTATGTAACTATTCATACACTTGTAGTCATTTGGGCTTTCCCTTCTGTAAATTGCTTCTTCCTACCCTTTCTCACTTCGTTCATAGTCTCTTGATATTAATTCCTGTTGGTTTTAGTCACTTCTATTCATGATCTTTCAAGGCAGATATTCTTAGCCCCTTATTCATCAAGGTCTTGTAGCCATTTGATATCAGTTTCCACATAGGTCTGCAATCCATATCCAGTTCCACATGAGCATGCTCCCCACCCAGGCCCAGTTGTGCCCGACAGTGCCAATGTCACTAAGCTGCCCTACGTCCTCAGTTCGCAGTTATTGCACTGAGGAAGCAACTCTCACCTCCATTTACTTCTCTGTATATTTTACTCTGTAAGTCTGAATGTGGCCATCAGATGCAGACCAGCTTCCTTTCCTGTAAAGCTTTCTTTGCTTCCATTGTAATTAAGAAAAAGGGAGAAGGGAATAGGGTGGGATTTGGCCATCACCAAGACTTTAACATATGGAAATGGAAACTTGGATGGAAATTTAAAGGAGAAACTTGTAAGTTCTCTGCTGATGTGAAAATGCCTGACTCTTCAGGGTACCTGTGGGAACTTACATGGCTTTTGTTTTTAAACCAAGGTGTGTTCATTGACTATGCCTCTTACATTGAGCTTACTTTCTGTGAGCCTTCTCTCCCTCTGGATTTGATATCACTTGCCTTCACCTTAGCAAAGTCTGCTGTCATTTACCTTAGGAGGCCCTGAACACTGTCAAAGCTGTAAGTTTTTTTCCTTCTTTTATAGAGTCCTAGGAGAATATAAGTGCATGAAAGTCAGTGCAAAAAAAAAAAATCATGTAGGTAAACAGACTATAAGGGCTTTTTAAAATGTTTCAGTGGGACCTCCCCAGTGGCACAGCAGTTGAGCACTGGGTTGTGAAGCTGCCTGCAGCCTCTGCAATGCCTGTTCGATCCCCAGCCATCAGGCGAGGGTCCCACATGGGGCACAGACCTCTCCTGCTGCCTGCTGCTCCCTTCAGCAGTGTACTTCGCCAGTCTGCCTGTTCTGCTCTCCGCTCTGTCTCTGGTGAATTCTCTCACCCTCCCGCGCTTCTGACTATACCCAGTGCTTGTATAAATAAATAAATCTTTAAAAAAATACTTCCCTTTAAAAAATAAATAAATAAAACGTTTCAATGAACAAACCATCCAGGAAACAAACTGGTTTCATTTTTGGAACAGAAAAAGGAAGGATGTGCCATTGCTGGGGACCTCTGGGACTAACCAGGGACCTTATGGTATAACAGTCTAACTGCCGCTCTGGCCCAGTCATGGTTCACTGCCACACTCTTCAATCGGATAGTCAGAGTTTTCTATCTAATGCTAGCTCTGCTTAAGAAAACTCCAACTTAAGATTCATCCAATCACCCTCCTTGTCTGTCCCCTCAGAGAAGTTCTGTTGAGCATCTCTGGAAGATGTCATAGCAACATGTGGATGCAACTTCTGACAAATGCACCATCTCCAACCTCAGTTAAGGAATAGACCTCCCTGGAGATCCCTCCAAGGTCCACAGATAGCTGCCATACATCATAGTGTCTCAGATGTTCCTCTCTCTCTCTCTCTCTCTCTCTCTCTCTCTCTCTCTCATGTCACTTTAAGTTCACTTTCTCCTTCACTCTGAACACATTTCCTAGTTGACAGAGGATAAGGAACAGGTTGACTCTCACCCCCATGTCCTCCCTCCTTTGATGTACATGCTGTCAGCCATTTGGATCACCTTCTCTAGGGCAATGTCTGCTGCCTTCTGATAAATACCTCTCTCCTTGCTAGTGATAACTTAATCAAATCAAATGCCACATTTTATAAAAATTATTTTGTGGCCCTCCTCCACTTACTATTAAGGTAGAGCTATAACCTACCTAGACATATGATTTAATGATTTCATGATTTAATGTTGTAATTATAAAGTAAGGGGAATATTAAAGACAGGTAATGTGCATTATAGCACACAAAAGTTCAGAAGTAGAATCACAGGAATATGTAGACTGATACATAAAACAATAAGCAAAATGCCTTTCCAGAATGATATAAACAATCCTTGCTAAAAACTTCCAATAAAATATATTTCACTCTTCTTTTGATTTACACAGCAGTTGAATCTTTGATAAATTTAATTAAAGCTGTATGAAAATGACTTTTCTTTACAGGAACTCCTTTGTTTATATGAAACACAAGAGTTAAGTTCTAGGCTTAGATAATTCTAAATATTTTTATCAACTTCCTGACCATTTACTGGATCATTTGAAAGCTGATTAGCATATGGAAACATTCTCCATTATGCTGCCCATTGCAGGACACAGCACATTCCTGGACTCGGCCTGCTCAATGCCTTAAGACCCTGAATCACTGTGACAAACCTAACAAGTCCCACAGATCTCCAAAATACCTCATGGGAAACCACCACCCTGGTCTGGAGACCTGAAGATATGTATTCTGGATCTTTCTTCAGTAACACAGTCATCAGTTATCCCTGTATTTTCAACCTTGCCTTCTCTACTCACTCTTCCCTCAGTTCTTTCTCATAATCAAATCAAATCAAATCAAAACACCTCCCATTCCCTGTCTTACTAGGTCTTCCTCCAGCTCATAACATGGCAGCCCACCCATGCTGCTCCTCCACCTCACCTCCCATTCCCTCCCTGGCCCAGTGTGATCTCTCCTTGGTCTCGACCATACCAATGAAATCATTCTTGTCTACATTATATTTGATCACTTAGTTCCTGGCCTTCCATCTTTGTGGGTTGGCTGGCTACTTGTTTATTCCCTTGCTGGTTATATGCCTCCACAGTTTCTCTTTGACTATCCATCTTATCACCCAGCTCAGTACAAGGCATCACCACCCACTCAACTGCTCAACCAAAAACCAGGGAGTCATCCCTATCCTCACCCCTCAGTATCCAGTCAACCATAAACATGTATTGCTTCTCTCTCTTAACATCTCTCAAACCTTTTCTCCTTTCTCCATCTCTGCTGTATCTCTCATTTGAATTAATATAAAATTCTTCTCTTCCCTGCCTAACTCATACCATACGCTGATCCTTCTAAGCCTTTGAAGAAACATTTGATAGCTATTGGATAATTCAGGACAAAAGCTTATGCACAGCAGAAACAAGCCCTTGAAAACCTGTCCTCCTTTATTGTTCCCCTTGTGCCCCTTGCAAATGTATCTGGCCATGCGTGAGAGCTAGTGCTCATCACCCCCGGCCTCAGACACTCTAAGGGGCCTTGGTAGTTGCCCATGATGTTCCTTCTTGAAGAGACACGTTCTAGCTGTTGCTTCTATTCAAGCTTCAGATATAGCTCAGCAGCCCTCCTACAGAAAGGCTTTTCTGAATAAACTCCCCAGACTGTGGCAAAGTGAGATGAGCATCCTTTGGTTCTACAAGCTTCAGCAGAGCACCTACAATACTTTACTGCTGCCGCTCATTAGACACCTTCCCATCTACCAGAGTGGGCTTCTTCACGGTTTCCGATCTCTGCAATCCCAGCACCTAGTACTGTGACTGGTACTTGATAGAAATTTGTGAGATCAACAAACAAGAGAGTAAGAGTCCATGTCTGCACCAGCAGATTTGGCCCCGGGTGATGAGAGTAGCCTAAGCACTATTCCAGTAGTTTTCATGCTTAAAAAAAATAACAAAACTCTCTCTACTTGGCAGCCAAAGACTCCGCCATAAATTCATGTCAGCCCCAAAGCAATGCTGTAGTTAGAGAATGTTCAGCAGAGCCAGTATTCACACCAATCTCATGTGAATACCTTCCCTACTTCAAAGCAGGATGCCCACTGTCTCACACAATAAGACAGGAAGAACCTTTGTGTGAGAACATGGAAAGTGCCCACAGACTCTAGAATCCCTAGGCAAGTGGGCCTTTCCTGACTGCAGTAGCATTCTTCAGGAGATAGAAGTGTCAAGAAAAATCTGAGACAGAGACTACATTAACCCCTGATTATAGTTAAATTGTAGCAAATATAGAACTGGGTATGAGAGGACCTGTTAGTGTCGGAGGAGGTGCACTAGGAAAAAAAGACACATTTTCATAAAAAGAAGGATTTTGTTTGTACACCCCTGTATTTTCAGCAACCAGAATAGTGCCTGATATATCATGAACACTCAATAAACACTTGATGAATTATTAAATAAATCCTTGATTGGTAATACAGCAAAGTATTAGTAGGATGGGCTTGGGAAGGGTGTTCTGAGACTTTTCTTTCTTCTGCCTTTTTGTTCTTTCTGGTTCTGTCCATGTTTAACAGTGAACATATATTCCCTTTATAAATTTGTGCATAGTTAGAAGTGTTTTGTGGAAACAACAGAAATGACTATATGTAATATGGTCATATGGCAGTGGGAGTGGGATGGGGGGCGGGTAGTGACAGTAGGGTAGAATAAAGTTTCTACCCACTCTATTTCTTTATGCCTCCTAGAGAGCAGCTCTGAAAAGGTCATCGTAGAATCCACAGTGTCATCTGTGACCTATCTTACTCCCATCCTCCTCCCTCCCTCCCTCTCTCCATTCCTCTGTCTCTCACAAAGAGCAAAGCACTGTGTAGGCTGCATTTGCAGAGGCTGCAAAGATGGGAAAATGATAGGGGTTTTCCATGCATTCAAAAAACTGGAAATCAGTTCTTTCAAGCCAAATGAAAAGCTATTTAAAAGGCAAATCCTATTGTGACTGGTGCATCAGGGTGGCTCTCTGGGGAGGTTCCTGGTGTGTACTCCTACGAGTGCCTGAGCAACTAAGAATCCCCCAGTGCCTGGCATTGAACTTGATTTAAAGGCCACTGAATTCTGACGACAACACAGCTCCCTCACTCCCCAGCCTCCCTCAAACAACAATGCCACCAAACACTTCCTACAATTGCCAGTGAGGAAACAATCACCAAGGATTACTAATACTAAGCAAGAGCAATTGAAGCCACAAATTAAGGGGTATGAGTAACAGAGAAAAATAAATGCTTTCAGCTGGTGTTTGAGAGAAACTAGAGTTGATGGACAAATGAATCAGAAGGAGGGAGAGAGGAGCACTCCAGTTTCTAAGGGAAATCAGAAATTATCAGGTGAATAAGTTGTCTGCAAATGGGCTGATCACATTTAGAGCAGAGGTCCCTTTCATTTTGCCTTCCAAGAAGCCAATAGCAATATGATCATTTTCCAAGGCGAAGTGTCCTGGGAGGACGAAAAGGGGAATCCCCCCATTTACACATCATCTGATGCTTTCCCCAAATGCAACCTGCTTGTCCAACTATCAAAAAAAATTCTTTTGTGACCCTCAAGTCATCATGGCTGACATTTCCTGCTTAGTTTCTACTAAGTTTCGTAGTTTCTACTAAGTTTTCTACTAAGTTTCTAAGTTACTTCTACCAAGTTTCTTCTAAGTATGCTTGTTTTTAACATTTGTACATTTCCTAAAGCTAGATTTTGGGGCATCTGTTTCATTCCACAGTCATCGAAGTTACCCATATCCTTGACTATGACCAAACGCAAATCCTGTTTCCTCACTGCTGTTCTTGATTTCTGCCCAGATTCCAGTATCTGGAATTGTTCTATTTTCTTTTCCTTCTGGCCACATTTTCAGGGTCTTGACACTGAAGTTGCTCAAGAAATACTGTAGAGTGATTAACTGAACATTTTCCTTTTGCTGATTCTTTTCACACTAACTTTTGGCATGTTTCCTTTAATTCTTTATTTTCTCTAAGTACAACTTCCCCTAAGTATGACAGAGCTCACACCATTTTAATTATCAGCTCTTATGAATGTGAACATCTAATCAGTTTGCCCAGCCTTGAATTATGATCTTCATTCAGTACATTTAAAATCCAACACCACTTTCTCTGAGTGTCTTTTCAGTAAGTTCAGCTAATATTCTAAATCTTTTCCTAGTCTTCATTAGGGCCAACACTTCTCACACAGAACAATCTTTATCTCCAAGTTTTATTTGAAAGACAGTGTGCAGATATCAATGCTATCTTTAATTATATGCCACATTTATCTAGCTAGTGCGGTTACCCTAATTAGATACATAATTACAAAAGTATTGGTCTCATGATGCCAGAAATGATACTGAAGTGGGCTTTTGAAAGTCCACAACTGAGTAGCAGTCTACAGTCATATGCTGAGATGAAACCAAAGTCTGATACATTCCTATTTACGGACTTTTCTCTAGCAAGGATGTAGGCACAAATTCAGGGGGCTGGGAAAGGCAGAGTCTAACAACAGAAGAGACCATGATATGTTCAGAAGTGCTTCTTGCTCTGAGGATTCATTACTGAATCATTACAGGAATCGCCTTTTTCTTAAAATGCTTTTAAATGTTGCTAAGATTGCCTGCAGGTCCATCTTGTCTGGGCCTCATATATTCCTGAATGTGTTTAAATCCATGTTAGCCTTCTCCTACACATATATACATACATAAATATTATTTTTGAGTGCCTATTATAAAAGAGGTACTACATATGCCAAGAGGTTTTAAATAAATATATGTAGTTTGTAATTTTCATAATTCTTAGAGGAACTTCAACTTAAACATGTGGTATTGCATATGTATCATTTACGTTTTTCCATAAAAAAAGGATTTTCCTAAAGGGATAAAACTATAATGGACAAATAGAATGAGAGAGGAGATGACAAAACACTGTAGAAGCTGGAAGGAGATGCATAGGCAGTAATTGCTCTGGGAACAAAATTTACAAAACCTCAGCCCAGAATAAGAGAGATCCAGCAATAAGCTGATTTACTCAAAAATCCCAGAAAGTTTCAGAAACTAGAGAATCCAGAGCCTATGGAAGTGGGGCTATGGGTTGGTTCTTAAAAAAGACTGCTTGACATGTAACAAAGAGAAAATCTTAAATTCTTCAAGAAAATGAAACAAAACAAAACACAATATAACACCAATCAAAAAGTAGGTGATGCATAGAATATAAGGATCAGATTGACAGTGGCTGTCTCAATACCAGCACAGGAAATTAATGTGTCTGAAAAGATGTGAGAAAATCCTTTCCAGAACAGAATTCTCTTTTTAACTTTCATACAAATAGCAGGGGAAATGATAACATTTCATATTCAAAGTCTTATAAAATTTCTCTCCTATGTTCCTTTTCTCAGGAGGTCACTAGCTCAGGAACTACACCAAAGTAAGCAAAATGACATAGGAGCCAAGACAACAGAAAACAAGGACCCAGGAAACAGAAGATCCAATATAGTAAGAGGGGAAGGGGCACTTCAGGAGGGCACCGGAGATCACAAAGCGAAGACCTAGAATATGACCCTCCCAGAAGGGGCAGGAAGGTGAGATAGTGGAAGTTGGACTCTCTGGTGTGGTCCAACACCCTGAAAGGAGTAGAGGGCTCTGGTTGGCCAGCAGGGGTTGAGAAGTGAGAAGGAAGTTTCAAACTAAATCAACAAAAATTCAAGTAATGATCATCTCCAGGAAAGAAGCTATATAAAAATGGAAATATAATTCTAAAAAACTGCATAAATTGACCATAATTGCTTTTTCACATAACTACAACTGTGCAAACTTTTAATAACAATCTAGTCCAAGATATGATAGTCTAGATAGTGACTTGAGGAAAGCATGTAGAGATGGGATCTGAGGGAAAATCCTCATCTATCAGAGTAAAAGTCAGATTATATCTGAAATCAGAAAAGCAAGAAATAGCAGCACAAATGAGTCATTTATAAATAGAGCAGTGCATATGACAGGAAGGAAAAAAAATCAAAGGAGGCCTGGGCTGGTGGCAAGTAGGAACCTCGTATGAAGAGAAGGATTTCCTTATGTTGGTGATTATGGGCTAAACTGTGTCCCTCCCCAAATCAGTATATTGAAATCCTAACCCTAGCACTGCAGGGTGTGACTGCATGTGCAGTTTCTGCTGTTTAAGTCACACCGGTTGTGGTGTTCTGCTATGGCAGCCCCATCTAAGAATTTGATTTTCTAAACTATTTGTATTGTTTCTACAATATTAAAACAAATAGTTAATAAAACAACCAAGTGAAATAGCTCTTACAAAAAGAAAACTGTAACTGAGATTAGTTGAAGATTATGCCCAAGGGGACGCACCCCAAGACAGTATCTTGTCTCAGTCAGGACCTTGATAACTTCCAGTCCCTTCCAGTCTGAGTTACTCTGAGTTGCTGAGTAACCCAATTACTCCACAAAGACCCCCTGCCTGGTGGCGGCACTAGAGCAGGGTGCTAAGAGCAGGACTTTGGATTGCCCTTGGGGAAATGCTCTCTGCACCCTGCCCCCTGCCCCATGGCAGCCACCACTTTAAGACACTTTAAGACTCCATTCTCCCCCCGTGTAGGAGTGTCTTGGGAGTATTACGGGGACTATAACCAAGATGAAAATGCATACGTTGTAAAAAAATTAAAAATGATGTAAAAATATATAAAATAATAAATGAATAAATAAATATATAAATCCGGGGTGGGGTGGGGAGGGAGACACTCTGCAGACTGGAGGCCAGCAGTAAGACCGTGAACTCTCTCTTTTCTCAAAAGCTTACCTAACTCAAGGGCAGGTCTGGGCATGATTCTGGCAGAATGACTTGGCCCTTGTTTCAGCAGAACTAAACTTAGAAGTTCCCTTGAGGTCTACATGGATGGAAGAAGCACTTGGATTTCTCTTATGAATATAAGAGTTCACCTAGGTCACAGTGCCACACATCTAAGCAAAACCACAGGCAAGAAATCACAAAATGTTCTTAGGGAACTTTTTAAGGCTATCTGGAGAGGGAGAGAAAAGTGCCAACAGAGGGACCACGTCTAGGAGGGCCTTCCTCATGAGGTGAGGTGTCTTTTAAACCCCACTGCTTATTAGCGTATGTGTTATAACAACAACAACAACAAAAAGCTTGTTCTCTTCTTCCTCTTTTAGAGTTTTAGGACTGGCAAGTATATTATAAAATACCACCCCTTCTAATCTTAGTAAAAAAGTCTCCTCAATGTGAGAATCATTGTGTGAGTGCTGAACACACTTGATTTTCAGCAGCTTCAAGAACATAGATGACACTGGCTGCTACAAAAAAAAAAAAAAAAACCCAAAAAAAAACACCTTCTGCAAAACATTTTAGAATGAACAGAACTAAGGAAAGTGAACTGCCAAAATATTCTGTGTTTACCTTTACATGACCAGCCTCAAACATGGAAATAAAAGTATTTTAAATACACACGTGTATGTGTACATGTTAAAGGCTTAGTTAAAAGTCAGCCAATGTAGGTTAAAAAACCCTGATCTGCTATTTATTGAGGCCACAGGTTGGTTTATTTTTTGATATCTTTGCACTTCACTTGTATTTCTAAAATAAGAGAGGAGGAAGAGAAAGGAGGAAGAAAGTGAGTTATCTGTACAGGGATATGGTAATAATGTATAGAAAATACAGTTTTCTCTTGCTATTTATGAATAGTGTCCCGTGAAAATTTTAAGCTGAAATGATGCAAAAAGAAGCAATTACCACTGATGTATATGGAAAAATGTTGAACATTCTTGAATCCAAAAAATAACTGACCAAACCATGCCAAGTGAGACACAAAACCTAAAATTGCACTAACAAATGGTAAAAGCAGGGATGACGTGATAAATACACCTCTTGTTTGAAGCCGCTCCTGGGGAAGGAGCATGGCAGGGCCACCCCCACTGCTGCCCGTGTGCCCTGCCACTAAAATGGCTGCTGCAAAAGTCATGCTGAACACTATTTTTGCTTTTTACCTTATATTGTGAAAGTGAAAATCCTCTTCAAAATCTGAGGAGATTTCAGTTGGTGAAAACAGGTTCTAAATGTAAGCCTCTCATAAAAGAAAAGATGTGTACAAACCGACACAAAGAAATTGAGCAACAACCAGGGTCCATATCCTCCTGCCCAGGGGATCCAGGTCATTATAGACACAAACAGGCTTAAAGTTCAAATACCAGCTCTGACATTTTGAATCAGTGACTTTATCTCCTCAGTCTGCCTTGACATCTCTGTAAAATGTAAAATGGAGGGAACATTGGGTTTGTGTAAAATTTACAGGAGAAAGCAGAGGGTGTGACACTGCCTGCAGCTCACTATGCTCCTCCCTGATCCTTCCTCCCCAAAATCTTTTTCCATGGAACTGAAAGCTCCTCAAAAAAAGTAGAATCAACTCCCAGTTTGGGGAGGCACTTAGCACAGTGCTTAGTAGAGAGCTCTTGCTCAGTTTCCCTTCTCTCTGCATGGTTCAAGTTTCTATTTCTCTCCCAGGTAAGTATGAATTAGCTAATGTTTTTTTTCTAATCTTCCCCCCTTGCCTATTAAAAGGCATATAAAAAATCAGAACTGAACCTGCATATTTGAAAACATCCTGCTCTATTATTTTCATTGGACAGAAGAGCAACTCCCTTTGGGTAAGTGGGGGATGGGGATGGGAGGAGAGGGATGCCATGAAAACGTTGAAGGGGACTGTGTGCCTTGAAGTGGCTCCCATATCTAGGGTAATTATTGCTTTTAGTTTTGCCTTTTACACACACTTGAGTCCCAGGGTGGCTAAAGGAGATGGTGAACAAGGCCCACTTCTACTCAGGTGTCTCCTGTGTGTAGGCAGGAGGCAGAACTGAAAAATTTTTTCTCCTTTTCTCTGTATTTCTTTAGGGTGTATTTTAGTAATAAGGGAGTAAGAAAATAAAACAGTCTCTTGCACTCACAAAATGCAGCAAAGCTATCTATCCCCAAAGCAAGCAAGTTTCTCCTGGGTGCCGGGACGGAAGGATCCTCTCATATCACAAGGGGCCTGGGTCACCTCTCCTCATTCCCTGTCTCTTCTCAGGAAACATGAAACACCACCACGATTCACTTGAAGATGATGCCCATGATTCAGAAGAGAATCATAATGAGATAAAGGAAATATATCTACAGTCTGAAAACTTTGCAATGGATGATTACAGACATGAGTGGCTTATTTAACCAGAACTGGACCAGGTACAGTTCAAGATACAGGCAGGTCTAAAGTGCGTATCCCAATTTCAAGTTGTTGATAATCCGGGTGTCAATTTTCAGCTGAGACTTCCAAGCAGTATTCCCAAGTGTTACTACCATCGGTCTGCTCTGACATCGATTACCTGGCAGGCTACGTCTTCAATCTACTCTTAGGCAAGTGCTGGTTCTCTAAAGCCAGGTGTGAGGGCTAATTTTATGTTAACTTGACTGCTCCATCATGCCATCCTAAACCATCTAGGATGCCCCTCGCGATTCTCTTAGCCCTCCCTTTACGAACAATTTTTGTCTTTGAAAACATTTTGGAGGTATGAAAGGAAAGAAAACTGGCAGGGGAGGAGTTCAGTAAGAGACCTAGGTTCCTCTGGTCATGTCTGGTGTTAAGTTTGCTCAAAATTCATGCATTGTAAATTTTTTTTGCATAATTGAATAAATATATTTTACCTGAAAATTTATTCACACACATGGAAATACTTACAAGTGTACATGTGCACATATGTAAATGAAACAATGATTTCAGAAAACTAAACTTACTCTTATTGTGTGTGACACACAGTGGTAATTTCTATTCTAGTTCAGTTCTTCTAGTGTTTAGTACTCATTGCAACTATTTTTTGACTTGATTACCAATTCAGGGATTACGAGCTGTAGCTTGTAAAAGGCTGTCTAAAGTTTGTAGGGAGATTTGTTTGAGATAAACTTTTAGAAATTCATTTACTTTCATATGAAGTAGTTGCCAACAGATTCTAATATCCTAATTCCCCAGTTTAAAATAGGATTCAGAGATTAATTAATGTGCCCTAAATCACTTGCTTGATTTGGGCCCAAAAGCTCAGTTTTTCTACTGTGCTAGGTACTTCTACTCCCACCTGCAGCTCAGACTCACTGGATGTTGTTGGAACAGATAGTGGGTGTATCAGGAGTCTATCATCGGCAAGTAATAGAAGGTGCAACTAGAATGGCTTAAATTATAAGAACTAGTCATTATCTTACATAATTTGTTTAGATGTTGGGCTGATTATTTCAGCAGCTCAAAAACATCTTCAGATTCAGGTTTGTTTGTTCTGCCATCCTCAGCATGTTAGGTGTGTGTTAGATAATTCCTCTCATGGTGTCAAGAAAATGCCAGCCCATGGAGCAATTTCCAGAAACCTGAAGAGACGCTGTCCCTTCCTTTTTTCCCTTTGTAAGAGTGAAGCGGTTTCCCAGAGTTGCCTGAAGAGAAAGGAAAGAAAAGAAAGCGAAGCCGGAAAGAAGGGACACAGTAAGATGTGCTGTCTCCTGCTCTGGCTACTGCCTCACAAGGGGCAGCCAAGAGATTCAGCAGAGAGGCATCAGGCTGTGTGACTGAGAGAGCCCCAGGGGGCAGCTGAACACTGCCAAGGTGCCTGGTTCTTGTCTATACACTTTTGGCCTTGCAGAGAGAAAATGCATTTGATTTTCTTTTATCTCTTCTCTCCTTGAAATGACATTTTAATATTTAACATTTTAATATTTGACATTTAATATGTAACATTTTAATATTACATTTTCCACCTGTGATGTATGAAATATACATTTGTCCTTTGTACCCATTTCTGGCATAGAGCTCCTAAACGCTTAGAATTTCTTAAAAGAAGGATAAAGATGTCAACTTTATGTTAATAGTGACTTGGAAAACACCTATGGGGGGGAGCAGGTGGTTGCCAGGGGAACCAAGTACTGATAAGAAGGTTGGGACTTTTATTTCTACCCCCTGTGGCCTCCAGGGAAGGAAGAAGGGTTGGGGTTGAGCCTCAAGGCTCAAAGATATTCAGAACCCTCAAGATTCAGAGATATTCCAGCCAGGGTGGTGAACACTGAGATTTATGGAGAGTCATCTGCTCATGCCTTGGCGCTATGCATCTCTTCCAACTGAGTGCTCCTGAGCTCTCCTTATAATAAACTGGTGGACCTGAAAAGTAAATTACTTGAGTTCTATGAACCACTCCAACCAATTAAACCCAAGGAGTGTGGCATCATTCGAACCTCCAATCTAGAGTTGGTCAGTCAGAAATATAAGTGACACCTGGGCTTACAACTGACGTGTGAAATAGGGTGGTGGGGGCAGCTTTGTGGGACTGTGGAATCTGATGCCAGCTTGGGTTAGACTGTGTCAGAATCAAAATGTAGGACACTCAGCTGTTGTTGGAGAACTGCTAACTGATGTAGGGGAATATATTCCCTATAACACTGAAACTGGGTACAGAAATCCTAAGCAGCCTATGAATGCCCCGATAGTAATAACCAATCCCAGTTTTCTCCTGCTGCTGAAAGGAGCCAGTAGATGGCTTCACCACCCCTTTCTTGCCTAATGGAAACTGATCAAACATGTGGCTCTACTCTTCTCCAGTTGTCAGTTTACCTGGTCACCTGTTACAACTTCAGTAAGCTGCATTCCTTTGATTAAATACAATGAATCAGAACTGCAGTTGAGATTGTAACATTCAATTTTTTGTAAAACCAAGAGGGAAAAGACAGCTCCATGAAGTCCTGCATGGTGTTCCTCAAACTTCATGATACATAAGACTAACAAGAGAATTTGTGACATACAGATTCTGGGGCCCACCCCTAGAGGTTCTAGGCCTACCCTAGAGTTGGGACTTGATAGTTTGTATTTCTAACAAGATCCTAGTTAATTCTGATGTCAGTTGCAAGAACCAATTTTGAAAAGTACTGATGTTAGAGGGGAAAGAATTGTCAAATATTAACTTAATCTTTACTAGCTAGGGTAAAACAAATACACACACACACACACACACATACATTGCTTTCAAAAATCTCACAATCTAGTGAGAAACAGAAAGTAAAAGATAGAACTGCAATACACTAGGAAAAAGCCATGAAGGGGGAATGTACAAAATACTGTTGAAATACATTTCTCAGCCTAAATGGAGGTGACAGCAAACAGAAATTTAGTATTAGTCCCCACAAATGCTCCACTTGAGCGGAAAAGAGGCCTATCTCCTCAGCCAGCACCAACACCAAGCTAGCCTTGGACCTTCTCATGCCAAATAAACAGGGTTACTAGGTGACCCCCACCTCCACTCAAAAATTTTATATTTGTCTTGTTTTCTTATCCAGTGAAAGTTCCTTGCCTTCTGCCCCATTTGGCAGTTTTTTGAAAGGAGACTATTTACTTCATGAAGTACTAAAGTTTGTATCACCTAAATTGCCTTCGTTAATCATTTTTTTCATAGCTTTTGGTGAAAAGGTATGCTGCAAAACATCATACAATCCCAACTCAGCATAACACTATTAGGTATTATGTAACTTTGAAGAGACACATGGCTTCGTTAAAATAATAAATACCGGATGGTCTCACTCATAGCAGGAATCTAGAAAACTTAAATAAGGGACCAGGAAAAAGAATAACTATAAGAAAGTAAAAATCAAAATCAACAAAAAACTATGAACCAGAGACACTCTATGGGGGGTGGGGGCAGGGAGGGGAGGGATTGGGGTCAAAACAAGGGGGTCGCAATTGTATGGGGAATATAAAAATAAAATTTATAATTAAAAAAGAAAAATGTCAACAAAATACGAAGGAATTAATTAAAAAAAATAATAAAACCTCAAGTTTCTGAGGACTGAGCACACCACCTCCCAGCACACCAACTTATTTTAAGGACTGGTCTCGGATGTTGTAAATAGGTTAAAAAAAAAGGGGGGGGCCTCCCTGGTGGTGCAAGAGGTTAAGCACCACAGCACAACACTATGAAGCAATCCACAGCCTCTGCAGCATGAGTTCGATCCCCGCCTGGCCAGGAAGCAACCCACATGGCGAGGCAGAACTCTCCTGTCTCCCCCACTGCTCCCCTCAGCAGTGTATTTCAGTCAATCCGCCAGTTCTGTTTCCCAACATCTCTGGTGAATCCTCTCACCCTCCCCCCACCCCACATCTCTGGCCTGTACCCCAGCTCCTGTATGTATAAATAAATAAATCTTTAAAAAGAAAAAGGGAAAATCCTACTAAGACAAGCTAGAATTACAATTCTCATCTTGGGGATGTTCCAATTAGGCAAGATCAATCATTTAAGAAAAGCACTTGAAGGCAAGGATTCTCAAATCGACCAATAGAGTAGATACTGATTTCACCTGGGAAGTTGAAGGCTACATAAAACCAAATTCCAAAGTAGCGTCTTTGAAGAATTCCATTGCAAAATTATGAGGTACGTGAAACAAAACTATAAAACGGACAGGACTCCCATTATTCTCCTCTTTCTGCCTTTACCTGAGTACTCACTAATCTTCTGCAAAAACCAAAGTCCATAAATAAAAGTCCACCAAGCTGTAACCTTACAGCTGCAACAGCTCTGAAGCCAAAAATCTAAAACACCTGGGCTTCCCCCATCACACACTCCTAGGAGTCCATCCTCAGAAAACAGCATTTCATTTACAATCTACCAGGCACACTGGGGGGGGGGGGAAATATATATATATATATATATATATATATATATACACACACACACACACACACACACACAAAGTTCCCGATGGTTCTGTCAAATCTTTCCACATCAACTCAAACACCCCAATGCTCCACCCCGCCAAAGCATGAGGGGATTCCCAGGGATTCTCCAGTAAACTGCTACCATTTATTCCCTTAAACAAGGGAAATCTAAAATTAAAATGAACACAAAACCTTGTCAAATTCTGGTAGGTACCAGGCCTACATGCTCTATTTTCAACCCACTTTCTTTGGAGCCTCAGGTAGAACCTGGTCACACTTGACGGCTAAGAATTCTTAGAGTCTGCTCCCGGTAACTTTGCAGAGTCCGTTAGAGAGGAAGGTAAAATTTCATGTTGTCCTACCTTTCCAAATGCAGACCCCCACTGGGTGTTGGCCTTTTCCCTCCCAGGAACCGATACTGTCTTTCTGCAGGTGTCCTTTTGTGTCCAGAGAATTTATCTTGGCTTTCTGTCTGCCGGGGGCTCGCGGGCCGCTCAACTGTGAGGCTGGGGCCCCAAACACTGCCGGACACAGCCGGACCGGAATGTGGGCTGCACGCTATTTGCTGCAAGGGCTTAACTGTTGCCAGTAATTAAAATTGTCTAAACCTGTGTTTCTGTGGGTAATCAATAAGAGCGGCTCTGGGTCTTAGGAGAGTAATATCCTTTGCAACCTTTTGTGTCCATGGTATGGTGCTGGATTCTGCTAGGAATATTTAGTCTGTCCCAGCTGATATCTGACAAGATATTTGAAAGGATTTTTTTTTTTTTAAGTAGCTCTATGGTTAGAGGTTGGTTCACCTTTAGTAAATAAAGGTTAAAGCATGGTGGTTTAATTAAAGCAGACATGTCTTTAGAACCATCAGTATTATACACAATGCAGGCATGCAACTTTTATATGGAGGTTTAAAGTCTCACAAATTTTCCATGAGCAAGCTAAAACAATTGTTAAAAACCAAGTAAATTAAATAGAGGTCAGTAGGATAAAAGTTTATAGATGGTCTTTATTTTTATTGCTTACTGAGGTAATGTGGGCTTATAACACCTTGTTTAGAGGGCTAGTTTCTCTTGCCCACCACCTAAGCCCCTTTTCAACAATAACTGTTTCATGGTATGTCTGCTTAAAAATTATTTGCAAAATCTTTCTGATAACTTGAAACCTTAAAGTTATACTGAAATAAGTTAATGATGAATATTTTTTGAACATCTAGACTATTTCTAAATTGTAGGGTAAAGAAAATATCAGGCTTTTCTGCCCTTCCGCCATCAGGATAGATGGTGGATCCTTGTCCTGAATGCATGCCTGATGGCGGGCACCTGGAATAGGGTGTGGGCATAGGTAGATGGGATTCAGCTGAGCTGAGACAGTGCTTTTAAGGGCGGCGTCGCGGGGACGCCAGCAGCAGCAGTAGAAGCTGAAGCAGAAGCTGAAAGAGAAGCCGAGAAGCAGCAGAACAAACGCTAGAGAGCCCAGACAGAGTGAACACTTGCTGGGGGCTGGGAGGCTGGCAGCACCCCTGCCTGCCATATGCCTGGTGAACCCCAATAAAAAACCTGCAAAACTACTGAGGACTCTGACTCCTCCTTTACCCGGTCTGCATGGGATCAGAAAACCTGCACTGTGTCCATTCCTGCCTTTACATAAATAAAATTAATTTTTTAATAATACTAGTGGAAACAACTTTCCAGATTATACTTAATTACATCTAGATAAATGATTTGTTTCCCAACAGAGAAATGATCATACACAAGATGTAAAGGCACCATATACCCTAAGGCATAGGTGTATTTGCCCATGGTTGATGAGAAGAGTGAGGAAGATTTACCCAACCAAGCTCTTGAAGACCTCATGTATGATGCTAAGGACTATGAACACTACCCTGTGGAAATAGGAGGTATAGTCACTGTTTTTGGATGCTGTGGTAGTGGAAGCTCCACCTACCTGCCTTCACTTTTGTTCTTGTGTTCTTGTTTTCAATTTTTTCAGACACCCATTAGGGATTTCAATTACTGATCCCAGACATTATTTTTAGACTGTAATGATACTCTTTGACTAGGGTATAACGTAACACCACATATGGCTTTAAAAAACAAGTGCCTGCTTCTTAAGCACTCTTTTATTGTGGACCATTGCCTGGACTATAGCTATCCTTGGCTTCCTTCTCCAGCCCTTGAGCCCCTGATGCAGTGGGGACTGGAGTCCGAAGCTATCCTCACTCTGACCCACTGTGACAGCAGAGGAACAGCCTGTCTGTCTCTGTCTCTCCCTTCCCAGATGCTGTAAATGAACAGCAAAAAAAAAAAAAACAAAAACAAAAACAAAAAAACAAAAACAAAAACAAAAAACCATAAACTATCAGTGCTAGGGAGAAAATGAGCAAAGTGTTAGGCAGTTGCAAAGTGAGAGACTGCTGGGTTCTCTAATTTATGCAGCCTGGTAGCAAAGCAGACTTGCAGATTGGGCAAATGATTGCTGCTAGATACTTAGTCTGTTTTTTGGTTAACAAGAAGGAACAAAGGAAAAACAACCCTCAGACAACAGAGCTTTTCACATAACACGTTCGCATGGTTCACATAACACGTTCGCATGGTTCAATATGATAACATCCAAATCTAGAGATTCAGGACTTGTATCTGGCAGCCTCCCTGGACAGGCATGATGGCGAGAGGCGCTTGTGAAGGGGACCCCTCTATTAAGTTGAATATGCTGATACATGATAGTTATTCTGACATTAGCAATTATTTGTTGGGTATGACTCTGTAAACTATGAAGTGCTATGGAATCAGAAGACAGTCTCGTGAGGTACACTCCAGAGAGAAGGCCTTAGCTCCATCTTCCTCCGGATACTTCCCAAGTCTGTTTAAATAACACCTTACTTAATGTTATAGGCCACCTAAATAATTGTGGCAATTTTTCTATAGCAATATGTTAACTACATAATTTGATTACATTCAGTGATGAATATCAATACTAACTTAGGCTGTCACTCTCTTTTCATTTCACTTTAACAATCTTCATTACTCAGAAGTTTAGCTGAGCTGACTAAACTATAACTTTAAATGAACAATCTTTTATTTGTAAAGATCGAGTCATAAATAGGCAGAATCAACCCATGCTTTTATTTTCATTGCATATAAAAATTTCATATGAAGGTATTGATGTACAGTACTATCCCCATGGGCTGTAAGAGAGGCTAAGAAACCACTAAAAGAATTGTCATTTGTAATACTCACACACAATTTACCACTCTGAAAACATTTCCAAAGAAATAAAACCAAGAACTAAAATCAGTAAGGATGATTCTCATAATTATAGTGTCCCCTTTGTACTGTTGAAAACAAAAGTAATTAAATTACTTTGGCCCAGGGCTGCTAAAATCTACAGTTTGTGTCAAAAAAATAAAACAAAATAATAGGAGGTTCATTTTTCCTAGAAAAAGAATCTCTCCTTTCACTAAGTCACATGTTCCAAGGGCTGGGCAGCTGAGGCAGGTTTCCACATCATTTGACAGTGATTTTTCATAGTTTTTGGGAGCTGGCCATCATGCAAAGTTTAATTTTCAAATTCTAAAGTAATATAGTAAGTTTTATAAGCACAAATTCTAGAAAACAGTGAGTACTTTATGCTGTGTGAATTGGTGCTGTTTAAAACTTTTGTGTTTAAATGTGTGAATTTACATACACAAGGAAATTTAGTTGAAGATTCCAGGGTTAAAATAATTACATATTTCATTTTATATATTCTCTTAACATGACTATTAACTGAGGAAGAAATGATGAACCAAAACATGGGAACTATGGTGTTAATCTCAAATCAAGTTCATTGTCCATGTGGTCTAGCAGCCAGAGAGTTTTTATATTCACTGGACAAAAATATATCTTCCTAGTAGTACTTCAAAGTTAGAACAATCAAATGTAACTAACTGAGGGAGCTCTTGAGCAACACATAGGGGAGTCACCTTCATATATGCAGTGCTGCTGCATAGCAAGAAGTACTTGAAAGCTTGTCTCTCAAAAGGGTCTCAGAATGTGCACAAATTGGGGTTTTGTAAAATCCAGCTACTGCACACAATCCAATCAAAGCTTGGATGTAAAATGCCCAGCCCTAGCCCTCACCATTACCTTACTTTCAAATGCAGCAAAAAGGAAGAAAATATTAAAGTTAAGGCACAGCCCTGGGACCAAAGACCTGCAGCTATGTTTTTTAAATTTATATATCTTTATGTATTTTATAGTTTTCTTGAATCTTCCATAAACAAGCTCTAAGGTGACAAGACTATATTACAGGAGAAAAGAAAATGTACAAGGAGTATGTATACACACCATTCATTCTCTCACCAAGAGTTTCCAAATATATCAACACCATCCCATCATGGGATGATGTTTTAATATGAACTGATAATTTACAATTAACATTACAGTATGTACATTACAATAAATACATGGTTGTAAACAGACAAACAAGACTGTATTACAGGTAAGGTCATTTGGTGAGAAAAAAAATGCATGGCACAAAAAATAAATAATGCATTCAAAAATTATCATAAAGCTTTCTGTAAAATCCATTTCATTCAAGTTTTTTTTCCTTGTCTGCAATTTGTTCTATCTACATTATTTTCTTGTGAATTTATAGTGATGTAAAAGAAAATAGAAGTAAAACAGCATGAATTTGTTTAGTAACTTGCAAGCTGAAATGTACTGGTTTTATACAAACTTGGACATTTTTTCCTTATACAGTACCCAGATATTGCATTTTCTCATGGCATTTTAGGACATGTAAAGCCATTTATAAGAGGATGGTCTTTTAAAATAAATTCTGAAGCACACTTTGGCAAGAGGAGAAAGAAGGGAGAGGATAAGCAGATTGTACAGTGCATTAGTCCCTGTCTCTTGGATAGTATGCCTTTTCTACCATTTGATTGTCCACTGGTGGGTATCTTCACAAGTGACCATTAGAAACAAACAAAATTGGGGGGAAAAGCCTCTCTTTTTTCAGTGCAGTTATAAACTCTTTTTAGGTCAGCATTTGCAACATATTGCTGTTTGTAATTTTTCCCTCATTATTAAGATTCTAGGCACTCTTTGGGGAAAATACCAAGTGTTAGAGAGGGGAGAGAATGAGAGTATTTTGGTCAAAGGAATAAACCCCACCCCTCACCTTTTCTTCTAGACTTCCATCATGAACGTATAAAATTAAGACAAAGACAAGTTTCCAAGTGTTCTTGTGAAACCAGTTGGGCCAAACAAAGGACTACATTTAAATGATGACTGATTTTTACAGGAGGTAGGTGTAGGTGGAAACTTAATATTTAGTTGATTCCTATTATGGTCTATGTAAAAGATCAGAGATAATTATTTTTTACATCAAAGATTTTAAGGAATTGAGAGGATTGAAATAGGGATTATCTTCAGTGTGGGTCACTGATAGTAATTTAGTTATTAGACCCCAAAAGGCTTCTTGAGATATCCCAGATATATTTTTTTCAGGATTACAATTTTTCTTAACTGTTGTATTTATTTTCCATTTGGTCACATACCCACTGTTGTTTTCTATTTTAATTCATGGATAGTCACATAAAAATGATCACTTGTGCTCTGAACTCTTCACAGAGAAGGGAAACATTTTATTAAGAGCTGAAACGGGAAGAAAGTTCAAGTTAAATAAATGTCCCCAAAATGCCAATTGAAGGTAAATACTGGGAATTAATCTCTAAAACGGTAATATAGTTCCTGGTGCTAAATTCAGCCAAGAGTGATCTATAATTTTTTATTCAGGCAGAATGTTCCTTCCCATTATTTTAGAGTTTAGCATTACCTTACCAGACTTCTGATGCTGCCAGAGGCATCATCAACTCCTCTACCTCAGTGTAGTTAAAGGAGTGCTCTACACATATGCCTATGGAGGAATGAAAACTGGTAATTCAATCCCTGCTTGTGAGGTGGCTTCCACAAAGAATAGTTGCTACACTTAAAATCACTTCTCAAGAATATCCGTTATATAATTCTTAATCCCATGGTGAAATCATGAAAACAAAAGGGAATTAGTTATATTGGTGTTTAGTAATATATTTTGCTAATATTGTTAAAAAATTACCTAGCTAGCTAGCTAGCTGTTAACTTTTCCTTGTAAAATCAAGAGTAAAAGCTAGTTATTATGTATAACTCATGGTAAAAAATGTATGGTAACGAATTTAACTGTTTCTTTTTATCAGTCAGAATGGTGGTGATATATTTGATAAGATCCCATCTAGCGAATGTGGACAGAGGTTCAAACACGCTAAATAAAAAAGCAGCACAAGGGGGAACAAGTTGTTCTTACTTTAACTGGCTGTGAAAACAATAAAAATGAGCATGAAATGTGTGGGTTATTACAAAGACATGCACTTGTGAAATGAGGGTCCATTGACACAGCAAAAAGTTATCAGAAGACACTAAGTAGGAAAACATCTAAAAAAGACTGACCATTTTAGCTACTGGGTATTTATATATCTCTCACTTGCTTCAGACAACACCAACTGATGATTAAGTGTCTATGAGGCTTAAGACACATAAGACAAAACGCGCATCAAAGTATCACTGAACAAATATTCACTTTGCACACTGTGAAGAAAAATGTCAGTGTAGAGTAACTCTGCTTACCTGAAAAGGGTGAAACAAAAAGCAAAGTAAACGAAGACCTACAAGTAGGGTTTCCTGCAACATATTTTTTTTTTAAAATATGGAAGTCATTGGTATATAAAACAATGAATCACTACAAATCAGTTAATTGCTATGAACTATAAGGTGCAAGTAAAATTTGTAAATTAGATTTATCCAGTGTAGCACAGATTTGTACTGAAAACTTGCAAGTTACTCCTTAGAAAAAAATAACCAGTGGCAGATGAAGTTCTGAACATAGGTTTTTAAATATAATACCTCAGTACATTTAATAATAAAAGTAAGCTCTACAAAAAATCTGTTTTACATATCATACAAAATGTAAAGGTCAGTGCAGCTCACTGAACCACACTATTCAGTCATGTATCAGGAAGACTTGAAATTAGAAAATGACGCAATTTCTGTGGCTCATCCTCTGCCTATGGTAACAGATACGCTCTGTGTCCTGTTCCTGACCCATTGTGTCATTTCATTCATTAGTTCACGGTGTCTATGTAATGCCTTCTTTCTGCTGAAAATATTGCAAACAAACAAAAAGGTATCCCAAATCACATCAACTTTTTGGGCTGCCTGATGAGCCACACTCCCTTGAAAATACTTTGGAGTTGATTTTCTCTGCTTCATCAGCTCAACCAAGCTGAAATCTTGTTAAAATGCTGTGCGTAAAGATGTCCTCTTTGCTCCGATGTCATGGAGGTGAAAAACTGGTTACGATATTCCTGAGCGCCAGACTGAGTAGTCAAGGTCAGTTTTGTTCAACAAACGTCCTGGCAGATGACAGTGAGGTGTGACCATGGTTGTGGCATGTGACATGCACTTTGGAAACAATTTTCTACTTAAAAAAAAAAAAAAGAGAGCGCGTGAAGGTCTTTGCACTGTTACGTGTCAGGAGAACAATCTTCTATCACACAGGCTTCTGGCTGGCTTTCCTCCTCTTCTCCCACCGCCTCTTCTTCCACCTGTTCATCAAGTGGAATTTCTGTGGACTCCGAGTCTTGAGTACAGAGAGTCTTGGAGTCACTGCAGCTTGTGTCTTCTTCCACCTGACTTCCACTGTCCTTTTCCGTGTCTGACTCGCCATCTTCCTCTAAAGTTAGTTCAAACTGGAACTTTTCGGTTTGACCCTGCCGGCCCTCCTCCTGGTCATCAGGCGCTGGGGAGGGGCTCTGAGGAATTGTGCTCTGGTACCATTCACGATTGTCCTCCAAAGTGTCCAAAATGTCCTGGGCGTCAGGATGTACAAGGTCTGCCCATGTCTCCCAAAGAGGGTGAACAATATAGTCTATGAAGCCCACCTGGTAGAAAAAACACCCAATTTGAGTACAGGACTTGGGAGTTAAAATGATGGTGAAATTAACTAGATCTCACACATACATCTAATTTGAATGTGGAGTTGACATGAACGTACATATGTAATATATTTAACTTATATAAAAATATATAAACTATAATATGAAGGCATAACATTTCACAGAAGACGACTAATGTTAGTTTGGGAAAACAGTTACTATGTAATAGATGATACAAAAAGTATTGTTACTAGCTGGTGAAAACTAGCTTTTAAAACTCCTAGTTCAACAGCATGTTTATCATGTTAAAAACTCTCCAGTGTTTATAAGGTAGAGTTTGGCTTGAAACCTGGGCTTTATTTTAGAATAGCCAATTAGTTCAGTGAATCCAGATGCTATATGCTCAATAAGAATTTATACAACTGATTTCAGATACATGAAAATAATCTATGCACATGAATATAGTCATAATTAATGAATATATCATAATGCATGTATGATTGAAGAGGTTTTCTTGGTTTATGAACACTAATGTGAAATGGAGCTTGTCAAACACAAAGTTATTTCAAGACACAACAAAATACCATGTGATGTGTATGCTAAGTAATGTAATGTTGAAGATGTACTTTTAGTCTCTCTGGGAGCTTTGTGGCTGTGCCTCACCTGTGATTTTTCTACAGAGGCATTGTGCTTGTCACACATGGGACTTATCTCCATGCCCCGCTCCCTCTCTCGATCTCCTTGGCGGAAGAACTCCTCCATGATGCGGTCGGTCCACTGGCGGTACAGCTGGAGAGGCTTTGTGGGGTTGCTCAGGTCTGCACAATGCACCATGTTCTGAAGGACCTAAAACAGACAAACACTTTCTCTACTCAGACCTGTTCGCTCTCTCTCTCTCTTTTTTTTTTTTACTAGAAATTCACATCGGATGACTGTGACCCTTAAAAATACATGTAGTGCAAGATTCATTCCAAACAGCTCAACCATGTGTCTGTGTGTGGTTCACACTTAGTATTAATAGTCCTGAATTATGCCACCTCTACCACATCTAAATATCATAAGAGAAACTGTTTATGTGCATGGTTGATGAAATTCAGAGCTGCTTCAAGTGGCTGGTGTGGGATATTAGGGCTTTTTAATTTATTTTTTAAACACATATGCAAATGGAAAAGTCAACAGGATTGTATCTGGCTAAATTTTAAGATTAAGACTTTGGATAAAATCCTTGCTTACAAATACTAAAATTTTAAGGTGGGAAAAAGGAGACACAACTCTTATCCAAACTAGACATACAGGCACACATGTGTACATACACACACACACACACAGAGCAAATTTGAGTTATGCTTTACCTGAATTCTATCAGAATAATTATCGAGAAGAAGAACTCCAGAACTTGTCACTTTCTTAGTTTCAACCATAGTTTTCAAATCAGCCAGTAGATTCATATGTTTTGACATATCAGTTGCAAGTACCTTAAAACACAAATATCAAGTAAAATGATGCATAATTTGCATGTGAGAATACTAAACAGAGTACATGAAGAGATGGGACACAATGCTGTCATCTAACAGCAGTGAATGCACACTCTTTACTGCTTCCTGGGGCAGAACCTTGCCCTGTGCTGTGAACTTTTCTAGAAGCCCAGATAAAAGCCACATTTTTTCACCACTTCCATGGTGAAAAAAGGGAGGTTGCCTTCATGGATAAGACATTATGCAGTTTTTGAAGTTTTGTCTGTTTCTTGACCCAGAAAGTGATTACTGTACCATGATGAAGTGATTCAAGGATGCTCACAGAAAAATTCAGAAACAAAATATTTTGTTAATTTTTGTGTATTTAAAACAGATAATTGCTCTTTATGCATACAAAGTTTCACATAACTAAGTTTGTGATAACCAGAGATTATCCTGTGTCTCTTAATCACTGTGAATAATATGCATGGAGAAAAGGGTAAGGTGACAGATCTTTCTTTAAATGGTACTGCCTACTGCTGAAGTTTTTTTTTTTTTCCCTTCCATTTTTTAAAAGGAAAAAAATCACCATATAGCCATCTGCTACTGTTAGTCACCTTTCTGTCTGCCACAAGACCAGAGGAGTTCAGAAAATAACCTAGAATGATGAGTGTCAACTGTCATTATTCTTAGTTCCAAACTGCTAGAAGTAAAAAATGTTTCACAGATCATCACTGCCAGCACCAGGGAGGTCACTTCTTGAACATCAAGAGCGACAATGGGTTCTGAAATGCCATTCCTTTTGCTGGATGCTAATCTCATGTTTTAAAACTTGTATCATGGTTCTCCTTTTTTGCTTTTATCAGCTACTTACAATGTCAATGACCATTTTCCTTAATGATTGTCTTTGCTTTTTGGTCAAATTCTGGAAAATGTCACAGTTTTCTTCCTGAAGCAACTTAAAGCCCACAGCCAAGTGATGGTTCTCCAAGACAGAAGAGTCATTGTACATCAAGGCAAGTTCAGAGTCTTAAAAAAAAGTCAAGAGATACAAGATTAGTAATGTTACTTATTCTAAATTTATCATATTCTTCATATTTTGAGCTACTTTGAATTTAAAATGAGATTTTTTCCTAAATATCTCTGCTGGCCTTACATGAGGGCACCTAGGAAAATGTACTAGCTAATGTGACACTGGGACCTTGAAAATGAATTCTAATATCAATATGGCATGTAGCAAGTTGTTCCACCGTGGGGGCCTCAGTTTTCTTTAACCTCTCATAGTAGCTCCATAAGCTCAGTGGAATATGGCATTAATCTTATCATTTTTCAGGTAAGGTATTATATTATCTGAAAACTGTGGACTACCTCCCCAACACTTTATATTTAATGTAAGGATCAAGTAACTTAAGATTGCTGTTTTCAGAGAATGTACATGAACACTTTGGAAAACACAAAATATTATTAGAACTGTCAATGATGCTTTTATATTGCCTAGCTTTGAAAGGTGAGAGGCTTTATTTATTTTCCTGTTTCCTTTCCCAAGTAGCATAACAGTCAGTATAAATGTACATCATCCTTCCCACCTGCATGAAGGTGGCTTCACAGAGATGGATGTTCAGCTGCCCAAAGAACTCCCTGGTGAAGATTTTATACCTCTCCAATGACTGCCCTGCACCTTTGTGTTTTAGGGCTGGGCAAGAGACCCTACATACCCCTTTTCTAGTTCCTGTAAATAGCAGACCCAGATCTGTAAGGTAAGTTATGAAAAAAACAAAACAAAAACAAAACAAAAACAAAACAAAAGAAAAACCTAACTGGTGTATTCTGTTTCCACTTAAGTCATTGTAAAGACTGAAATCATGTAGTTGATGTTTTCCTCTGACTAATACATGGAAAATATATGTGGAAATATACATTTTTTTCTAAGAAAGAAATACCCAGTACTACTCCAAAACTGTTTTAAAGGAGCTTGGGAGAAGAGAAGTTTAAAACATTTCTATTGTGAAACCCTAAGATTTTATCTGTGCGTAACAGAATTCACTACAGTGTTCCTGCCATATATACAAATAGAAACATAAATTTAAATTTTTGCTCCCAACTTATAGGTACAGATGTCTAAGGAACCAGGGAGTAAGTATATAAGGTGTTAGTCTTTTTATTGATACAGCAAAGGTGGGATTGGTTTATTTATTTATCTTTGAATAAAAAATAGTTTGTTCAAAAGAAAAAAAGCTGTCTGGATAAAGCAATACTTTTTAAAAGGCAGTATCTGGTCAACTCTGACTTTTATGTAGGTCTATAAAACCCTAAGCTATGAATACTTATCTATAGATATTAAACACTTTTTATGTATTTTCTATTTATGTATATATATTTTTTATTGAGGTAATACTGGTTTATACAGAGGGTATACGATTTAGGGGAATAAATCGTAAACCTTATAGGGTCTTACTACATGATGTTATTGTTTCTGTAGCAGAATCATATGCAATGCATATTGCAAAGTTGAAAGGAAGGCATATTTTCTGGCTAGAAAAATAGTATCTAATTAGCCACCAGGGTTACTTTAAGGGAGTAAATATGCATAGAGATGAGGGGCACTGATGGAAGAATTTACTCAGGTTCACAAAAAAATGAATTTCTTTGTATGCCAGTGAAGAAAGACAAAGGAATTGAAGGCTGATCTGTGGCAAAGCCACTGTATTGAATTCTACTCAACAACAGGATGGATTATCCTAGACCCTGGCCAAGTCTGCCATGGAAAATGATTAAGCCTGGTCACTTAAAGAGTCCAGACTAGCTAGAAAGGCCAGGAAACAATTCCACTTGGAACAGGTGGGTCTCTACTGCCTCTCCCATCTCTGGGGCTGTTATGTTATAGGAAGGTGATGGTAACTAGTGATTTTTAAATCAGTCAGCATTTACGCAACTGGTAGTCATTTAACTTTCTATTCTTATATAGAACTGAGGCCTGAAGTCACATCTAAAAGGGAAGGCTGATTCTGTAGCTCTTCAGTAAATTTTATGCTAATGAAGATAACTTGAAGATTCAGGAATAATTAGAAAATTAACTTTGTACTTTCAGATGCCGTAGTACAGAGGGGGAGAAAGGATAGTTCATATAGCATTTCTGTTGAAATGTCTCATCTTCAAGGTTCAGAACAAGTCACCTCTTCCATGAAGTCTTCCTTGATTACCAGAGGCAGAATGGCTCATTTTCTGCCATAAACGCCTATGTACTTAGTACTACTCATTTGGCCTCAGTCACATTTCACCTTATTTGTCCTGATCTCTGTCCAAATGTTAATAGTTCCTCTCAAGGACCTCCCAACCTACTCAGAGACTTAAAGCCCTGTATAAAATTAAAAGTTATTCAGTTGATGTGCTTGGCTATCTCATTTTTCCTGGGAACTTCTGAATAAAAAATTCCTCCTTGAAATGTGGAATAGAAATGGTAGTTTTAACTTAATACCCAGTTGCTAAGGATAACAGGATTAAAATGGCATGGTTCATGCCTTAAATTTATATACTCCCTAAGTCCTTAACCTGAATTAACTTTCTGCACTGATCTAATGCCATTTGATGTCATACATATTCACAGAATTCAAGCTTTTCACACCCAGAGCTCTTCTTGTTTATCCATGTATTCAGAGTACACACAACAATGTTTAGCACATAGTAGCCTGTCAAGAATTTTCATTGAATAAAATAATGAGCTCCTTATTATTTATTTCCATATAATCATATTTGACAAAAATAAATTTCTCCTTATTTTGAAAGTATTAGCTTTATATAGAAATGTATTATTCCACATACAATCCAAAAATATGGCCATGGAAAGTTTATTTTCAAATGACACAAGAGAAATAAAAAAGTGTGTGTACTGGTAGTTAAAGCAGGCTCTAATATATAAAGGTCTCTGCTCTTAGCAATCAAAAGCCATATACTTTGAACCCAGGTGAGTAAATCCTTCTGCCTAAAACTTGAGCATCTTTGCTATAAGCATAACTTACTTTCCAAGTAAAATTTAGTGTTATATTAAATTTATTGGTTTTTTGTTTCAGAAAATATTGTGAATTTAATGATAAAATAACCCCCCAGCACCTTATAATTGAAGTTTTACGAACTATTTACATTTTATAAATGTATTTATACTTATTATCTTTTTGAAATAGAGCAGCTTCCTGCCTGGTATTTCAACTTTTTTAAGTACTATTCAGATTCCTTCATTCCTGCTAAATCATTTGTAAAAGCTTAACAAATTATTCCAGGTAGAAATGATCTGTGTGTTTTCAAAATCTCCACATTTTTATCATACTATATCATGAATTGCACTAGCAAATGCATGTCATTAGTATAAAAACATTGGCACTTTAACACGAGTGGAATGATTAATAGAAACTATTACCACAACAGGAAGGAGAGGTCTATCTGGAGTGGGGAACAGCCAGGTTAGCTTCAATGCCCCCCTATCAGAGGGGCCATGCAAACTCCCTGTACTTCTATAGTCTCCTTAAAATAGGAAAGGTGACTTTCCAACCATGGGTTTATAAATTTGAAGACCAGAAGTTTTTAGAATTCCTTACTATAAGAAACACAGACTCAACCTTTGGCTTTGGCAATACCAGCTTTAAAGTTTAGAGCTTGTCTGTCTGAGCTGCTGATGATTAGTCTATTCACGAAAGGAAGAGAAAATGTAAATTTAATGTCTGTAAAAGAAAGTTTACTGCGAAGTGAAAGTAACTGCCAATTTTTGATAGATATCTCACAAAGCTGTTTCTTACCAATTTACCAGTTATTAGAGGGGTTGCTTTATGTATGCTGTGAAGTTAAATGTGTTTGTGTTACTGGTTACCAAGCTTCCTCTATATCTTGAATTAAATGCTTGCTGGCATGACCTCTAGTCAAAACTTAACCAAGGCAGTAATTCTCATAAGGCCCCGGGGCTCTGTCCAACCCTGGGATAAGCAATATACCAGCTGATTCATTCTCTCAGGAATAACAAACCTCATCATACTCTACCCTTGAGAAAACATTGGCAGTACATAAGCTGCTCTGGTAACTGTGAACCTCCCTGTGTTACTGAGGTCTTACAGAAAGGAGATCATCACATCACTGACTAACAATATACTTTCAGAAGTTTCAGTTACCTTTTCACCTCAGGCAGATCATCAGTAAAGTGACCTTAAATAGACACCCTTGGCCACTGCCACTGTCTTTATAATTATCCTCTATCTAGCTGTCTCGGTGGCTCTCAGACTTTGGAGGGCATCAGATTTATCTGTGGACTGTGGTCTTGCTAGCTTGAATTGCACACTCTGGGTACCCTGGTATCCACCAGAGTCCTCCAGGGCAAGCCTCCATCCTTTTACTCTTAGAGGTTCCACAAGAAAGAATAAAGGAGTTACTGGCTCTCATTTTCCTAAAAGAAATTTTTGGAATACTTGGAAACAGTGACCTTATTTTCAATTGTTTAAATTTGTTCTCTAATCAACTCTTAATTCTCATGCTAAGTAAAACACACAATAGTATATATGATAGGATGTAAAGAAAACTTGATACAAGTCTGAATTTCTGATGTCACTGATTTAAAGAAAAAATACCTACCTTTCTTAAAGGCAAATATTTCATTAAAATAAAATTTTCATTTATTTTTAAAATGCTATAAAATTAGGAGACATATTTAGATATGCATAAGCATAAAAATAATCAGACCAGGCTAACAAAAAGTGCTAGCATAACTGTACATTGTACCAGACGACCTTCCTGCTTTTCTCAGAAAGGACATAGTCAACCCTAACCACTGACACAAGGCACACTCTTACTACTGCATCTAGTGAATATTAATATTTGTGTTAATATTCAGTAATGCCTTAAAGATTCCTGAAATCACCCCCTTGTAGGTGATTCCTGAAATCACCCCCTTATTTCTCATGAAATAGCTGGAATATAAAATATTATCCTATTTAATCCTGTATAAATAAGTTCATAAGTTAAACTTGTAAAATGTAGTTGACTGGCCACATAGCTCAGGAAATACAAGACTTTCCTAATCCTTCTATACTCAAGTGAGTCACTAAAGTACACTTTGTTACAGGGTCATCCAGAGGTTATTAAGAGACAGAAAAATAGATCTAAATAATGTTAAAGATTTGAATTAAATTTCTAAAAACAAGGCTACATTTAAATTCTCTCTTTAAATCTAACTGCAGCAATATATAGGAAATGAATGGCGAATGCACAGGTACTATGAAGGCTAGATTGCTACAAAGCATAACAAGGCTAGGACCCACAAACTCCTGCCAAAAAACAAAAGGCAGATTCTTATAAAATATAAAAAAAATATTTAAGGCAATTTTTTCATATAAAAGTGGATTTATAACATTAATCCACCTTGATGGAAGGAAATTTCATTATAATAGTACATTAAAATCATTTAGCAATAATTTCAAGTACCAAAAGAATAAAATTTCTGTAAAAGTGAAACCTCTTTGCAATGGCTTAGCTCAAACACTACCTGTGCAGCCTTGTGTCAGATGGTCTACTATCCTTTTTATTTCCAAACCCAGTGATGACTTATTCAATGAAATACTACCAGTGGGAAGAAATTTAACAGTATAAAAATATTAAATAAAAATGAAGTTCCTATTGTTTTCATCAGGAAAATTAAAAAGGAAAGAACACTGGATGGATGAGGTGGTAGAGGGGCCAGGAGTAATTACTGTGTGGGAGATAATTAAATGACAACCTACATAAAATGAGGATGGCTTAGCATTAATTCTGATGTTTTCTTTTTTATTTAAAACTATAGGGGAAATCTAACTAGATACTTCTGCAGACTTACACCTTTGCCCTTATCTGCTAATATGTATCTGGAAATACATTGTTGTAGTACTTCTCTAGAAGTACCAGCATGCATGTTTTTCAAACATCATATATCTCATGGAATTTAACATTGATTTTCAGAACTAAATTACATTAACATATGTTAACATTAAAATGCATATTTTCACATCTTAGAAGGACATTATGGCTCTGGAAACAAGCTCAATTTTATCAAGGTGATGCATGTGTTCTATCTACTATTTTAAGACCATCAAGTCCACTTGTTATTGTATAGGCCATGATGAGGGTTAAGACTTATTCAATATGCAAATGGGAGTAGAGCATCAACCGAAAGCTTACTTGAAATTAAACTGTCAATCCAACATGCAAAGTAAAATTATCAACCACTTATTTTATCTGTTGTGGCAAAATTGCCTTATGGACAGTTAGTTATGCAGCAAAAATGCTCAGAGCAAAGAACTTTCTGATAATATAGCAGACACAAAAAACAAACAAAGAAAAAGTTTCCTCTGTAAAAATAAACCACACTTACTTGTATTGATCAGAAACTGATTTGACACACCAGGATGATCTACATCATGTATTGCACTAGCAAAAATTGCTGCAAGAATCTCCAAATCTGTAAACACAGCCTGGAAAATCATAAATATATATAACATTAGTAATCCATAGTAATATGAATTAAAGGTATAAACAAATAGGAAATTACTTTCTAGAATTTGATGGAAAATCAATGACGCTTCAAACTACATTACTCTATCATAACATGTCAGAAGGGGAATATTGTGGATAATGAGTTACTCATGAACTTTTTAAAATATAATTTTGAAAGAAAATATTTTATCTGATTCTTTCTTAACTCATGGTTAAACCTTTTCCATTGGATATATTTTTAAAAATATATAGAAAAGGATTACTGCAGATTCCTTTCTAAACAAAATAATCACTTATTTAAAAAATATTTTAGATGCTTAAGAATGTTGTGAAAATGTACATAAATTTTTTTTATTTTAAATGTATTTTGCATTAGTCTTCCATTTTGTACAATGCATGCTTTCTCTTTTCAGGTGTAGTCCACACAAAATTCCCATAAAATTAATGACATAAGCTATTCTTTTCTGTCGCTTTAATTCAAACCAGGGCTTTTCAACCTCAACAAAACTCTTTTGGGACAGATAATATTTGTTATGAGAGGCTGTTGTGCATTGTATGATTTTTAACAGAACCCCTGGCCTTTATTCATCAAGATGCTAGGAGCATGTAACCCCCAGCTGTGATAGCCAAAAATGTCTCCACATTGTGCCAATTAGTGTAGGGGTGGAGGGAGAAATCAGTTCAGAACCACTCATTCAAATGATGAGGTATTAAGAAAATTTCATAACGAAAACAATCTGAACTACAAAATAAATTAGCAAGAGAGAATCTTTCCTTCAAACAATTAAGGAAATCAAGTTTCCTTAATAAACATTTAATAGAACAATTTCTTAGGGTTTGGTCAAATGAAAGATGTATTTCTTTCTAATAAAGTCTATAAAAATTTATATGTGTTGACTATATTTTGAAAACCATCTTCCTTTTAACTAGAAAATGCAAAATTAAAAAAAAACCCACAACACTAGGAAAACTGAAAAAGCTAGATGTGCTTTATGGAATGCCTACCAGATAATTTTAAAGAAGCATTACCAGAAACAGATGAAATCCTAACTCTCTGATTAACTTTCACAGGCAAAATTCATCAAAGATTGAACTGTTACATAATTACATTTTTTTCCCCCTATAAATGTAACATACTTCCAAAGAAGCCGATTACTTTCTGGGGTGCACACACCTCAGGCTAAATGTTTATGAGACCTTTATCAGTGGCAAGTTATTGTTCTCAAGTTTTAGAAATCAGATTTACCTCCAAAGCAGGTGTAGATAACAGCACATGTGTAGACTGGACAACATCTGCAGCATGGATGTTGTTGTGGTAGGCCACGTCAGCGTGGTAATGGTCTTCCAGGGTCATAAGGTACGTAATTAAAGTGTCTACTGGAATTTTAAATGTTTTTAATAAATCCCGTTCCTGTAGGAAAGGAAATCCTGTTCACATTTTGTTCTTATATAAAAGATGTCCCATAGTATGTGCTAAAAATATCAAATCTAGAGATGCCTAAGGATAACCAAGAAATGGGACTCTTACAACGCCTAGTGAAGAAAACCTTTGGGAAGATCCAGGGACTTCAGGGACAAAATCAGAGTGTAATAGTTCTGTAGACCAACAGTGCTCTCCCCAAGATGTATGTATGTAAGGTGTCAGGGATGAGCCGCCACTTCTAAAAATATGTGACCCATGATTATCAAGACAGCTCCAGGACCCAAGACACTGGATTATCACACTAATTGAAATGCAACAGTTTTTCTAGGGCTGGAGAGCCAGGGTAGCTATAGCCTCAACATCTCATTTAAATTCTAACCCTGAACTGGAGAGAAAGGATAACAAGAGTGGCAAACTGTTATGGAGGAAAGAGCAATACAGAAACTAGTGATTAAAGGAATTATAATCTAAAATTAATCATCAGAGGGCTAATTTGATTTTTAAAGTTATACTTCCTTCTTATGGGAATCAGGGTCATGAAGATGACTTTTAAACTATGATTTTAATAAATTCCTTCAATTTTCCTAGAGCACCTCTTTTTCTGAAGTGGAAAAGGCTAACACAATTGGTTTATTTGTGTTTTACCCACATTCCAAACTTTTGTATCCTTATTTGTCCATTGGTAAAGGGCAAATAAGAAAAAAATAAAATGAGTGTAAGAGGATGAGTAATAAAGAAGATAGCCCATGTACAATATATAGACTGGGTATTATGCCACCAAACAAAAGAAAGGTGATAGAATCTAGCCCTGTTACCTGAAAAATGGTGTGCATGATAACAGTCAAAGGCCGGTTACCAGACAGCTCTGCTATTCTGAAAACATGAAGACCCCATTTGTTTACATCTTCTAGTTCCTGAGATTAAAGAAAGAAAGAAAAATAAAGCGGAAATAGAACAATGAGCCTGTCTTTTTAAAATTACTCACTTTAGGAAAAGATTGCTTGATTTTAAAAGGACTCATTTTAAAAGTAATGGCAGTGCCATGTAACTAACAAGCAAGATTTGGGCAAATTCACTGGCATGTACTGAAAACGGAATAGCATTGCTCTATCTTAGGCCTTTGACAATACAACATTTACATTCTTTCAATAATAACATCAGAGTATTTCTCCAATAGTTAAAATCTATTCCCAAAACCCTGAACGATTCTAATTCCCCAAAACCAGATTTCTAACTCTTTAAGGTTAACAAAATGTAGATGTAAAAAACAAAGAACACATATACCAAGCCAAACCACCTGTCTAGATCCACATCATCAAAAAAAACCTAAGTACTCTAGAATAAAATTCATAAAATGCTTTCCCATCTTCAAAAAAAAAAAAAATCCACAAAACCTCAGTTAAACTTACTCATTTATTTAAAAGAGAAAGGATTATTAGGAGGTATCACTGCATATTTATGATCACAATCCTTGAAATCATCTTACCTTAGCAAGGACGTCTTCTTGCTCAGTTTTAACCCCAAACCTTGGGATGCTTGAATTAGTCAAACTGGAGCTGTGCATCAGCTTCTTGACCCCACTGATCTGAGACATCGGCCTTTTCTTTTTCTCCTTTTCCTTCTGAGTTGGAGAAGGAATTTCCACTTCATGTTGCTTATCTTAAGAAATTTAGAAAATATTCTACATTTACTATTAAATGTCTGCGTTTAATTTTTTCTATTATAAGATGTATAACTAGATATGTTTTATTTGATCATTACATATTCCCAGAAAACATTTCCTACTGAAAATCCTTTTAGAGAAATTGAGGATTTATAATTTATTGTGAACTTACTACGATACCTTCAAAAACACACCAAAAAAGCAAATAAATCCACTTCAATATAATTAAACTCAAATATACTCAGGGTTACTTATTTGATAGAACTGTCCTAGAAAGTTTTTTTGGTAAGATTTATCATGATAGTACACTTGGAAAAAAGCACAAACACTGGTAATTTCCACTGTTTATCAGCTCCATTGCTATCTGAAATTCACTTAGTGGCTTGAAAACTGTTCCTATTAACTAAGAACTCCAGTTTCAATACCTATTTTGAAATGGTAGTAACTTCATATAATAGAAGTAACAGAGAAAATATCATAGAAATAACAGAGTGTGAATCCAATGCTTATTGAAATGGGTTATACAGTGGGAATACAAATAGCATATTTGAATGACTTAGACTGTTCTGTTATTTAATATTTCCTATAATATAGAGAGGTATGGGTTCCCTTAGATAACACTAAAGTAACAAGGGGAGCACAGAAAATCTCCAATAGTATCTGATAAGTATCATATATACAGAAGCTAACTATTGTTTTCAAATAAAAGGTATAAGATGTCTTAGTATATTTATTCACCATCTCAAGGTAGTGAGTCCTTCTAACTCATCATTACACATAGCATGTGTTTAATAAATGTACTTATTTGATATTAGAGCAGCTTTGTTTTGAAAGTAAATTCAAACTAAGGATTATGTTCAAGTTACTGAATTTCAATACTGAAATTTCTTTCTATGGATGGTCCCATATTCTCAGCTATTATTATCAGCAAGTTTTTCTGTAGCAACTGTATTAAACCTGCCTTACCAGTTTAACAGGCTTGGTGCTCATTAGGAACTATCAACACATTGAGGGCAGGGAGCATTTCTAATTTATCATTAAATAACTAGTGGCTGGCATTTTTCCAGGAATTTTTTGAATGCATGCATAAATCTCTCTACAAAACGTATTTTATAATTTGATACTTTGGAAAAAATGACAACATACAACTTTAATTAAGAGAATTCTTGAAGTCCTGAATTAAGCTAAAAGATAAAAAAATGTACCTTTGTCACCTTAGATTCTAAAGATTAAAGGCTTACCTTATTAATACGAATGAAAACAAAATTCCTAACATAATGGTTTAGTTTCCAAGATGAGTTAGTGTCCTAATCCACCTCCCCAAAACAAACAACTCAAAAGAAAATTTAAAAATTGAATTTAAATTGGTATTCTCACCTAAGAATGTGTTTGATATGTACTCTGACACTTGATTTCCAGACCGACTCATTTCAGAGAGATGGGTGAGCTCCCGATTAAGCATCCTTTTAAACTGAAAAATAAAATATATAAAAGGAAAATTTAAGTGAGATAATATACAGAAAATATGCCCAAGGAAATTTTAGATTGCACTGATAATTTAGATTAGTGTCATCCAACCGAATTTTCCTTGATGATGGAAAAATTCTATAATCTGTGCTGCCCATTACAGTAGTCTCTAGCCACAAGTGGCTACTATACTGGACAACACAGATTTAGAAACTTAAGGACATTAATTAAAAGAAGGGAATAAAAAAATTAAGGTTCATTGTTAGTATTTAGAGAAGAAAAAAACTTATTAGCACATGAAAGTGCTACCACACACAAAAAAACAGCCTATTTTATCAATTAATTTGTCATTAGCTGAAATGAATAAGTGTGCGGGTCAGAGATTAACTAAAATATGGTCTTTCTGAGTGGATCAAGAAGATGTGGTATATATACACAATGGAACACTCTTAAGTAATCAAAAAAGATAAACTCATACCATTTGGGGCAACATGGATGGACCTGGATGGGAATGTTTTAAGCAAAGTCAGAGGGAGAAAGACTAACACCGGATGATTTCACTAATATGTGGCATATAAAGAAATCAGACAAAGGGTTGGATAAAGCCAAACTCAAAATCTAGCCTGTGAAAGCTGACTATAGAACTGAGACATTTAGATGAAGCCAGGAGGGAGGGGCAAACACTAAGTGGGAGGACGCACAATAGCTTTTAGCACTATGGCAACAGCACCAGCAGTAGGTGGGAGGGGAGGCTGGGGGTGTCCTATAAACAATATAAACCACCACTACGTCAACAACAACAAAAATGTGGTCTTTTACCCCAGTGATTTTTGTACTCTTCCAGAATTATAGGGAAATAAAATATGTGAATGGATTTTAAAATTTTCCCAGTAAAGACTGTAAGATTAATTGGTGCTCAGTACCCACAGATTTACCAATGTATCTTTCCCCTAACTTATGAAATATAACAAGATCCATTTTAATGCTTTACTTCATGAACTTATGATCTATGTTACTGGCCACAGTACCTATTTTATCCAAAGAAACACTGATTCACTGAAAACCTACCACTACCACATGATATTACCAAAATCCAGAGTTCTCAAAGAAGTTATATTTTTCATTCATTAACTGCTTCTTAATATGTTTTCCTTGAAATCCCAAACTAGCCTTCTAATATACCTTAATATTTCTTGTAACATAGGGAAGTAATACGTCTCCACATAGAATAACTGATATTAGACATTTGATTTACTATAATATTTAGTAGCTTTAAAAATTTTTAATTTCATAAAATATTCTCATTTCAGTCTGGGAGAGAGTAGTGTGTTTATCATTTAGAAATGTTTGAAAAATTAATTCTAATGCAGCATATAATTAGTTTATTAAAATTAAAAAAATTCTTGTTTTTCTGCATAATTCAACTTAGGTTATTCTAACTAAATATAAATTAACTTTATTATCATTTCCCAAATTAACTTTATTAACTATCCAGATTAGGTATAAGACTTCATCACCACAAAATACTGACTAAGAACAGTAAAAAAATTTCAATACTATGTTGGATACAAAACTTGTATCTAATGGTGTATTGAAATATATTGAAGTAAGCAGTTTCCTGTAGCCAAAACTGAAATACTGGTTAAAATAAAAACAGAGTCTTTAGTTATTAGCTTACAGATCAAGATAGTTTATTCCCCCAACACAAAAACACACAGTTCACTTTCTTTGTGCTTTATTAATAGTGTTTCTTTGTGTTTTATTAATAATGTTTTATTAATAATGTCTCTGATTAAAAATACATTTATAATATGGAAAATGTATAAATATAGAAAAAAGTTAGAAATCAAAATTATTCCCACTACTCAGGGAGAACCATAATTAATCAGCTATATTTCCTTCTATGACATTTTTTACATTTGTATATATTTTTTAAATTGGCATGCTACAAGATAAAAAATATGGGATATGACTTGTTTTTCACTCAGCATTATATATTATTATGGTTCACTAGGAAAAATAAAATTTGAAACCTAAGAATATTCACAAATACATATACATCAGAGTTCAAAAGACTTTATGTTCATCTTTTATTAAGTTTTATTTTCTGGAGTTAAAGAACATCAGCTAGTTAAATGAGTGAGCAGAAAGTATTCTACATTTAGCCTAGCACACAGTGGGTGTTCAACATTATTTGAGTTTTCTATCTCCCAGTTCCTGGGGTTTTAATAGTGATAGGTGATATTTATCATTGTAGAAAAAACAGGTGCACTATATGACAATAGTTAATGTGCATAAAAATACATATCTAAATATTTAGCTCCCCTACTCCCCTATTATAAATGGTCACCATTTTAAGAAACTATAATGATAATATCTTGCATATGCTCTAAAGGTAAATCAGTCCTTTCTTAACTGAAATGTACTCTTTAAAAAAATTACTTTTTAGTCAAAACATTAAAAAATGAGAGTTGGCTAGGCATTTTGAACATATATTTCATGGTATATCTCTTTGACCTGAAATTGTTTAGGCTATGAACTAAGTGTTACTGTTCAGAACTGCTTGAGAAAGTCTTTTTTATCAGATGGGGTAGCAGGCAACGCTTTAGCCACTCCTACCTTCTTGACAGCCTAGAAAGAAGCCTTGAATTTGGAGGGCAGGGGTACAATTATTAAAGTTGAAAGAGGGATCCAGTTTTTCCTCACAGCTACCTTCTAATTTATAAGCATTCTGGAATGAAGAATATGTTACCATACACTCATGTAGAAAAACTGCACGATACCTGTGGGCTAAGCAACACAAACTGCTGGATTTCTCTGGAAGGATATGAAAAATAAAGTGTAATTTTTCTTGTAGCTTGTTTATATAATTCAGCAAAACAGCTATAGTTAAGGGCAAAAATGCCAGTGCAATGACTTTTTTTTTTAAAAAGGTTGACAAATGAATTCTATTGATAATGCTTGCACCATGTACAAATATTGCCAGACTCTTCTTCTGCCTTTGTTCAAAACCTCAAGTATGGGGTGGAGAAACCCTGATAGCACACCTATCTGTCTACATGGCTCGTGATGTAATCCAAGGAACTCAACATTTTCTTTTAACAGAATTAGAAGAGACAATATTTTAAGCAATCTTCTCTCTTCTCAAGGGAAAAGGTAAGGAAGATTTCTGAAAGACAATTTTCATAGTCAATTAAATCATAACATGAGGGTATTTTTAAAAAAATAATTAAAATTTCCTTTTTTCTTTATATTATTGATATAAAACTTTCAGTCCAGGGAAGCTAACCCTGGACTTAAGTGCTTTCATAACGGGTACCTGATCTAAAAATTTGGCTTTGGAGTGCATAGATGGATAAATTAAAGAACAGTAAATTAAGCCATTCAACTATCATTTTTAAATGGATGTGGAAATTTCTCCTTTTAAGATAACTACATATCATTAATTAGGATAATGATATAAAATTACCATGAAGGAAAAATGATTAGAAAAGGTAACAAAATGTATCTTTCCTAGAACACTGTTACAGTTCTTAATGTACAGAGCTAGAAGAAATAATACATAGAACTGGCTTTCAAAAGAATTGGTTGCAAAATATAGAACAATTTAATTGAGCATTTAGATATTTTCAAAAGTGACCTCTACATAGTTTCCATTGAAGGGTTATTCTGATTGGTTTTTTGGCCTAAATCATCTGAAATAATGCATAGAATCATTGCTGCAACAAAGAAAAAAAGAGCAAGAATTCTAAGAGAATGTTTTCAAATCCTTTGTTCTCATTATGCATCAGAATGTCTATGTACTGCATTTAAAGCATGAAGGAAAGTGAAAATGCAGCTGATATGAATACTGTATTGGTTTTTTTTAAACTCCAGTTTTCCAATTTCTGTTTTACATTTAAGACTGTTTAGGAAACAAAATTAAATAACAAAATCAAAATATTCTATAATTTAATCTCTGTACTTGTGCATTCATGTCAATACACTACTAGGTACATTATATAGTTTCCTAATATATAATTAGGAAGGTGGTAAGGTCAAGCTTAAATGCTTATTCCTCTCCCCCCCCAATATTCTGCTAAAAATCATTTGAATATGCTGCACTATGATATACTATGTTTGGTAGATATCAGCATTAAAAGATAAAATAATTACTGCCTTAGCTATATAAGAATAATTTCTTTAAAATGTATGATAAATCTAAATGTATTTATATTTGCTCTTCTTAAAGATCTTTTGCAGTATTAAAAACAAAGCTGTCCAGCAAAAATTTTCTTTTAAAAGTGCATTTAGATTCTAATACTTTCATAATTACAATGCAAATACGAAACTCTTCAAATGAGTTATCTAAAACCTAAGAGATGAATTCTAGGGAAGCTATGGATTTTACAGGTAGAAAATAAAGTTTTCATTTTAATAATGTATCATTTAAAAAGTCAAGTAATGCCATTTATAATGCTATCTAGAGCTTTACATCCCAAGGTAAAAAACGCATACTCCCCATCAGGTTACAGTAGTACAGATTTTTAGAAAGAGCCACAAATCAATTTTTATAAACTTTAAGTAATACGACACCAACTAGAAGCCATACACCAGCATAAGTACTTTGGTGCAATAATTTATTTCCAGTGAATTTATTTAATTTCCTTGACATTTAAAAGTACAGCTCAAATCTATTTCATATGACAAAAGAACCACAGTATACAGATATCTATTTTGACATGCAAACTATATTAATAAAAGTCACACAATTTCTCCCTAACTTGACCATTAAAATACACACGACTTTTACTTGTCTCGTTCATGGCTGAAAAATAAAAGATAGCTTAGAAAGCTTAACTCCATTGCAGTTTACTAAAACTATCAGTTATGTAATCAGAGTACTCTGGAGTTTTCAAAGGTTAAAAAAAATTCTTACCTTTATGTAGCCCCAAGACACTGACAGTAGATAGTTTGCTTCAGGCATTTTTGAACAATATACCGAGGCAATAAGTTCTAAATAATATGTATCTTCAAAACCTTGATACTTTCAATCTCCACAAGCCACGGGGTGTGTAGGTTTTTAAAGAATTTTGGTAATTAAGTATATATAAGAAAGCCTCTCATTAGATCCCATCCAGTCGTTTTCCCACTTAATACATGCCATTTGTGAAACTCCAGAATGGAAAAGAATTCAACAACTATTCGGAATAAAGAAAATGCATGTGATAAAGAAATATCTAAAGATCTAAGGGTCTGCATCTTTCTCTCCCTGAGCTCCAGGGCTTAATGAATAATGTATGTCAAGATGCTTAGCTGCAAGAAAGACTAGTTCTGTCAAAAGCTACCAAATAAGGAACTGCAGGGAAGCAGGGAAGAGTGACAAGAACCCCCTCCCATAAAAACCCAACTCTGCGCCAATCACACTCCATCCCCGGGTCTATCAGGGATGGGGGTGTGTACTCAGGGCAGGAGGCCTCGTGATTGGCTGGCAAGGGCGATCCTCTGGGGAGGAGGTTTTCCTCCTCACCTCTGGTAAACGCCATTTAATAATGGTATTCCTAAACTGAGGCTGCTGAAGGAAAAGATGAATGGGGTTTCCCCCTCTGGCAGTGATGAATAACGACCATAAAACTCTTCAAAATTCATAGCTCATTCTTGTGGAAGGTTTGCCAATCCTTTTGGAGTCATTTCTCTGAATTTTAATATTCCCTGACTTCTCTTCAAAATAATAGCTGCTCTGAAAATGGAAATTAGACATTTTAATTGCCGCCCTCGCTCAAATCCAAAACAGGTGACTTTCCCAGTGACACAGATAGAACCAAAGTTCCTCCTCCATCAACACAAAAGCACAGTGTGGCTATGAAACACAACTAATGTCCACAATTCACAAATGAAAGAGATGTATGCGCTCACCTGTGAGGCAAGGCTGCTCTCAGCTTCTTTGTTTCTATTGTTAAAAATGGCTGAGCTTTATAACTTTAAATTCTAAGGGAAGGAATGATTTATTACAAATGTGAGAGAGAAAAAAAGAAACCTGAAAGCTAAGGTACTGTGTCTGGTTACAGAACTCAGGGTTCTGTATACAGATTTCAGGACATATATTTTAAATATTTTTACGACTGTACGAAGTTAAGAAAGATCTTCGAGCTCAGAATAGAGAGCTCAAGAGCCATCAGGCCATTAACCAGGAGAGTTAAATAGAAAATCTAAATTCTTTAGAGAAAAACTATCTTTCCTATTTGATTTGGAATGGTGTTATTCTGTAACTTTTATACTAAGGAGTTTCTGTGGATAGGAAATGAAGGAAATCTAACTTTCACTCTATGTAGCAAAAAAAATGTGTCTATTCTACCTAATCTCCATTCTCAGAGCTTCAACTGTCTGCAGGTCTGACTTGCTGTCATGGTTACTTCTCTCTCAGCATTAGGTTTGTCTTGGTAGGTGGAAATAGCCATGTAAAACTGGACCTCTGAGTTTTCCTTTGCTGCCAAAGTTCTCAGCTGCAATTCACATCTATTGTGTTCATTTCCTAAATTCCTCTTAATCCAGTAAAAAGAAAGAACTTGCACCCCTAACACTAAACTGCCTTCCAGAATACTAATGTTCTCTTTTTTGCTAACCTTTCATTCTTCCTAACATCTCTGAAGTGTCCAATACAACGCTCTCCAATTCTCTTTCAATTTCTAGCACCACAAACTTTTCCCTCCTTCTATTCATCCTCTAATTTGAGATTTCCACAAAGCCCATACTCTTCAATGACTGCCTTTAACCTGAACTTCAATACATTCCAAATGACTATATCTTTTTTTTTTTGGTGGGACCCTCGCCGGCTGCCGGGGAACAAACGGGTGTTGCAGAGGCTGTGGGTAGCCTCGCAGCCCAGCACTCAACCACTGCGCCACCAGGGGAGGCCCAAAGTTGTGCTTATCTTAACTCGGTCCATTTTTAGCCAGCAGGTCCCTTTTCCAGCATTCCTGACTGAAATCTGTGACTCTTCTTCACCATTCAATGGGTGTTTCATGGGAGTCAATCACTGTCAGGGGTTTTATCTAACCCTACCCCTAAATCATCTACCTGAATCCTTGAGTAACCCCCCGACACGTATGTCTCTACTTCCCTCTTTACTCAACCGTTACTTAGGTCTAACTCTTAGGAAATGCCTTTTCCTTTAATCTGTTCCTTTCTATTCCTACTCCCATCACCTAAATCTAAAAACTTAATGGCTGAGAGCCATGGAAAGTACCTCAATATCACCTCCTTCAATCCCTTCATTTCCATAAAGTGAAATCTAGAAAGGGAAAATAATTTCCCCAAATTCTCCCAAGTACTAAGAACATGAATTCCTAATTTAAATCCTCTAGGGCATAATCCTCAACAAATCATCTCACTTCTTCAGTGTGTCGGTTTTCCTCACCTATACACTTGTTTAGAATGAAAACTGGTCTCCAAAGATGCCTTCTAATGAGGCACACGACACTATACATGCAGCTCTGCTGGGATCTGTAACCAACAAGCGATGCTGTGTGACTGTGGAGGCCGTCCTAGGAAGTTCTGCAGCTTTCACTTGGGTCCCTTAAATTTACTCTGGGGATGGCTGAACCACTATGGAAGAAAGTTGGATTATCTGGAACTGCCATGTTATTAGAAAGCTCAAGCTAACTTCATGAAGAGGCTTTAGGGATCATGACTAGCAGTGGGGGTAGGAGTGCAGTGATCACCTGGTGTGTCTCCAGTTATGGCAGGCATCCCAGCCTGGAGTCATATCTGAGAGCGAAGAAGCCATCTTAGACCTCCAGCAGTCTTTAGATGATGGCAGTCCCAGTCATGAGCTGACTGCAACCATATGAGGGACTGAAACCAAGTGAGAAAGGTCTAACAAAGGCCAGCTAAACCACAAAACAATGAGAAGTAACAATGAATTGATATTTTAAGCTACTAACTGGGAGGTGATTTGTTGATGCAATACATAATCAGAATAATTAGGAGGCTTAAGTGAAATGATATATGCAAACCACTTAAAACCACCTCTGGTACATACTAAGTATAAATAAGTATTAGGTGATGATGATAATTATAACAGTCCATTATAGTACCTACATCTTTTAACTACCAGGCTGCTTCTTTTTTTTTTTTCCTTTTAAACATACCATGTTTTCTTTAAATCACATCACAATCACTCCATTTCAGTCTCAAAACCCTGTAAATGCTTTTTAGTACATCTTCTTTGGCTTTTCTTGTTCTAATCCATACTGATCTCCACTGTCTGGACAATTTCCTCAAATCCACCTCAGCCTGTCACTGCAAAGCTTGTAATTGACAATGTGACTTCACCTGCCCTGTCACATTCAAATTCCTCTGTGAGCTCCAACTGCCATTATCTGACCCTTACCCCCAACTCCAAGCCCATCTTCAGCTGCTCCTTACACCACTACTTTCTTCCTAAGAGGCTAGTATTCTTCCTACCCCTACAACACGGTAGACAGTCCCAATTCTCTTTCCTTATTTAATTCACTGCCTAAAATGCCCTCCATCTTCTTCTCCATATACTTTAAGCTGATCTTTCAGATAAATGATTATACTACTATATAAAAAAATTATGAAGTAGTCAAAAACTTAGATTTTACTATCCATTACTAGTTGGGTAATCCTAAGAAAGTTATTGAAATGTTCCATGTTTCACTTTTACTCTTCTGGAAAATGAGGATAATAATCAACCTTACAGGTAGTTGTGAGGATTAGTTAGTACTTACATGTAAACACTTAAAACGGTAGTGCACATATGTGTTTATTCTGGTTCCTCTGATATGGAGAATCACTATGAATATGATAGCAATGTGGATATGAACTCAGGAGTGCTGAGATGATCTTTTTCTAAAATGGTGAATGACTCTTGGAGAGGTTTCAATTGCAGTAAAGTGTAATGCTCCCCTATATAGACTGTGGCTGTCTCACTGAACAAATTTAGTATGGACTAAAATCATATAAAAATATTTAACCTTATATATAAAAGGTAGTTGTGCTGTAGGCTCAGATAATCCTTAATGAGCTTTTTATCTACTTGTACAGCTGCTGTGACTTTTGGAAGTCTTGTGGGACAGAGAGTAGCTCTCCCCTCGGGAAGCATTAGCCCATACTTCCAGGACACCCAGCCTCCCTGGGCCCTGCCCGGGGAAATGCCAAGAGTATTTTTCAGGTGTCCTGAAATTCCATGAATGTTCCCAATGTTGAGAAACACTGTTCCACTTGTTCAACTGCCTTGAACTTTGCTTTCTCAACCAGGGTAGGGGAGCATTAAGGCAATTTGTTCTCTGTATTTCACAAAGGGAATAAACCATAGGCAGATGATGGATACAGACAAAGCATTAGTATTTTTACATTGCCTGTAGGTGACTGGTAAGGACATGGGGTTTCATCCTCAGCAAAACCATCTAACAACATTTAAAATAAATTACATTTGGCAGAATAATAGATCATGTCTTTTTAAATTATGCATAAACACATGTTTTTCTTCCTTTTAATGTCACTGCTACTCTTCCCCTGCTGGATCTGGAATGGTGCCATTTTATTGAGCAAGTGCTGTGTGTCAGGCCCTCTGCTAGGGGCTAGACTTGATTCAACAGTAAATCCCTAATCTACAGCTGTTAGGGGGATGATAATGATGATAGTGATGATATCAAGTTTTAAAATGATAATTTGCATCTTTTAGAGAATAAGAAATCTTTTTTTGAAGGTCTGTGCCAAATTTATTTCATTTTCCCTATTATGAGGGACAGAGTATAAGTCTCTTCTTATTGCCACAGTAATAGCGAACCCAAACAAGACATTTGGAAGGGGCCAGAGAGATGCAATTCTTATAGTCACACCTGGCTTTTGACAACTTTAATCAGGAAATTGTAAGTACATTACTAAGTAAGCACCTATTATGCACTAAGAGCTTATATATCTTGAATCTTGCAACATCCTGATAAGACAGATGTCCCTTATTTTAAGGCAAAAAAGCAGACACTAAAAAATATTCAATATTTTGTCTCACACATCTCAGGGCTACAAACCCCCTTGAAGGTTTTGCTCTTCATGGTGTATAAATCACTTGTCACAGGATTATTGATAGCTTAAAGCAAATGATATGAATAAACGGTATGAAGTTAGGAGTGAACCATTTATCCCTAATCTTTGAGAGTCTTGAATTAAAGACTATCAATGTGGTCAGATGTCTGGACAAGGTGGAACTACCAAACTAGCACAATTGGGAAGCTGAAGTCCACAGACAGGCAGTCCCTCCTGATCAAGAGACTGACTGTGTGCTTCCTGTGCTACACGAACAAGACACAGATGCCCTTGCTTACAGGTGGCACTCAGTTCCTGACTGGCAAGCCACTGTTCTCAGATCCCAAATGATGCTACATATGTCTACGTGCATATGCACATTATAGCAGAAAAAATATAATTTCCTTTAGTATTCTTTTATTTTTCTGCCTTTTCCTAATAATATTTTTATTCTTCATTTTCTCAGTCCTGACCTAAAAAAATATCCAAGGCAATCAACAATCTTTCTGGACTATTTTAGGAAATTTTAGTATATTTAAAATTTGCTGATGGAGTTGGGTCTTTTATATATTAACACATGCTGGGATCACTGACTTTGCAGTAGAGGTCAGAGATAAGACATATTTTTGAATAGGCAAAAAGGAAAACAAAGCAAACTAAGAAGAAATGGCGCCCAGAAGGTAGTGATTAACCCAAGGTCACAAAGTCAAGCATCAAAGCCAAGATTTGAACCCAGGCTTTCTGGTTTCAGAGTACTTTAAATTGCAAATAAAATAAATTCAGGCAATGATCTGCATTTAGCCTACAGTCTATAAAGAATAGGTCCATTTATATAATAAATTTTAAGTTGTACATCCTATCACTCAGTTTGAAATGTTTAAGAAATACCATTTACTCTTTGCGTATTCTTTGCATAGTATTGTATAGCATATGCAATGGAACATAGACAGTTTGTTCAATAAATGGTGCTGAGAAAACTGGACCTCCACATGCAAAAAAATGAAACTAGGCCACTTCCTCTCACCTTGCACAAAAATCAACTCAAAATGGATAAAAGAACTGGACATAAGACCTGAAACCACAAAATATATAGAAGAAAATATAGGTAAAACACTACAGTAAGACATACATCTCAGAAACATCGTTAAAGACTCATCACCCAAAGCAGTGATAGTGAAGGCAAAGATAAACACCTGGGATTACATCAAACCGAAAAGCTTTTGTACAGCCAAAGAGACATTAACCAAAAACAGACAGACACCCCACTGATTGGGAAAAAATCTTTGCACTCCATTCAACCGATAAGGGACTGATCACAAAGACATACAAAGAACTCACACTGCTCAACAAAAACAAAATAAACAATCCAGTCAAGAAGTGGGCAGAAGAACTCAAAAGACATTTCTCCAAAGAGGAAATGCAAATGGCCAACGGGCATATAAAAAGTTCAACATCCCTTATAATCAGGGAAATGCAAATCAAAACCACACTGAGATACCACCTTACACCAGCGAGAATGGCACATATCAAAAAAAAACAAGCAACAACAAATGTTGGCGAGAATGCGGTGAAAAAGGAACTCTCCTATATTGCTGGTGGGAGTGCAAACTGGTCCAACCACTGTGGAAAGCTGTCTGGAGCTTCCTCAGTCTACTAAAAATAGAGCTACCATACGATCCAATCTGGCAATTCCACTCCTAGGGATCTACCCAAAGGACACAAAAACAGCGATTGAAAAGAGCACCTGTACCACTATGTTTACTGCAGCACTATTTACCATAGGTAAAGCCTGGAAACAGCCTAAATGCCCAAAAATAGATGACTGGATCAAGAAGATGTGATATATATACACAATGGAACATTATTCAGCAATCAAAAAAGATAAACTCACACCATTCACAGCAATGTGGATGGAGCTAGAAGGAATTATGCTCAATGAAGTAAGCCAGAAGGAAAAAGAAAAATATCGGACGGTTTTTTACTTATAACAGGAATACAGGGGAACCAAATAAGACATCAGTGTAAAAAAATAATAACAACAGTACAAAACACAGCAAAGCAAAAATAGACAATTATAAACCAGAGACATCCTGCAGGGGAGGAGGAGAGAGAGGGTAAGAGGGAGGGAGGGAGGAGCACAGGCGACTGTGGTGAAATTCTATGGGGACTCAATCCGAGGGGGTGGGGGAAGCAAATATTGTCTAAAAATGTAAAAATGATAAATGTTGAAAAAAAATTAAAAAGAAATACCATTTAAAGCATTATTAGGTTTCTCAAACCTAATCGATTTTCTTGGCTTATAACATTGTGCTTGGAAGGACTTATGCTTTTGCAAAATATTTTATCCTATAACCAATCTATATTTAAACATATTTTATACTTTTCTAGTTAGGATCAAAGTTTAAGGAGTTGTTCTTAATCAAGAAGCTACACCGTGTAAAGTGGGCTCTCATGTGGAAAATGCAGTTCATCTTAATAGATGCAGATATATCCCTTAAGTGGCCCTTGAAGAACTCTGCGGCAAGGCTAAATTTCAGATATTAAATACAATTACCAAAGCATACCAGTGCCTCTAAAACCAAATCAGCATTCCTTTGCTTTCATATATCTTGAAAATATTTTTAGAGGTAGATAATAAGCTAGAATTAATTTATAAACTGTATTTTAAATAAGATCTATTTTTACATTATAAAAACTATCCTTGATTAATGCCAATGGTACCAAAACCTTAACTGCACTAAATCTGAGTGTGTACTGCCCTCTAGTGATAATGATCCTGTACGTGATTTAAGAAACAGTTCTATTCCGAAGTCATCACATTTCAGAAACAAAAACCTATCTTACAAATATTATGGAGGTTTGAGATAAAGAAGAATTCTTTATCTAAGAATCATCCTCTAATTAATCTGTCTTGAAAATTTTCACCAAAAATAATCTTTCTTAATATAGGAAACATCTGTAGCATTTATTGAGCAAAGAAATTCTCATTTAAGAAACTTTATTTTTATTGAGAAGTTCCTAGAGGCCAAAGTAAGAAGAGACTGATGTGATGATTGCTACATTTAAATTTCTTTTCTATAAGGGCTAACTCTCATTAAATATTAGCATTATATTCGATGACTGTTGTTGACTCAGTTTGAATAATATACAGTAGACAAGAGTTTTCTATGTTCAGAAATAATTGGAAAATTAAGCCAAAACCACCACCATAGTCATCTCTACTAAAGTCTTTTGTTTCACTGAAGAATAGAACACAAACCTCACATGGATGAAACCATCACAAAAATAATCTTATATTAAAAAGTGACTTTCCCAAAAAACAAAGGGGCAACCTCTGGATTGGGGAGAAGATAATTTTTATATATAAAAAGAACTGATAAAACTCAACAACAAAATATGAACCAAGCCAATCAAAAAATGGACAAAAGACCTATATAGACACTTCTCTAAGGAAGACATTTGGATCTACAGGCATGTGAAAAAATGCTCAACATACTTATTGTAAGGGAGCTGCAAATAAAAGCCACAATGAGATATCACCTTACCCCTGAGGATGGCCTAAATCAAAAAGAATGGAAAGAATAGTTGTTGACAAGGAAGTGGAGAAAGAGGAATGCTCATCTACTCTTCATGGTAATGTAATTTAGTGCACATTTTACAGAAAACAGTATGGGGATTCCTTAAAAGAAAAATGGAAATACCATGTGATCCAGCAATACCACTTGTATGTATTTACCCAAAGAATATGAAAACGTGATATGAAAAGATTTATGTACTCTGATATTCACAGCAGCATTATTCACAATAACCAAGTGGAGGAACCAACATAAGTGTTCAATAACCTATGACTGGATAAAGAAACTGCAATATATACTTAGTGGAGTACACTACTCAGCTACTGTAAAAGATGAAGCCGTACCGTTTGGGACAAAATGGAAGGACCTTGATGTGATTATACTAAATGAAATAAATCAGAATGTGAAAGACAGATACCTGATCATTTTACTTATTTGTGGACTATAGATAGCCAAAGAAATTCTGGTAAGGCACAGCAAAAATAATCCTTAGACTGTAAAAAATATACTGCTTACCAGAGATGGTGGTGGGGAAGAAGGTGGTAGAGGGAGGACATAGGACATCTTTATGGGAATTTTGGTGGAAGGTGAGTGAATAAAAGTTACTTTATATTTACAGAGAAAATTCATTTGAATTATTCTGTTAATGCCAATTTTTCCATGCTCATGATGGCCATCATAATTAACATAAAATATTAATATTCCCTATAATCTTCATGGTATGTTTTGTGGAAACAATTTAAGTAGAGAATATCTGGCTTCAAAAGCAATAATAAAATAACAAAGTAGGTATCATTTTAGAATCCATGAATCACTTTTTTAAAGATTTATTTATTTATGCATATGAATCACTTTTTTAAAGATTTATTTATTTATGCATACAAGAACTGGGGTACAGGCCAGAGATGTGGGGGGTGAGAGGATTCACCAGAGACAGAGTGGGGAACAGAAGAGGCAGATTGACTGAAATACACTGCTGAGGAAAGCAGTGGGGGAGTCAATAGAGGTCTTCTGTACCATGTGGGATGCTCCCTGGACGCCTGGGGATCAAACTCGTGCTGCAGTGGCTGCGGACAGCTTCATAGGTTGCATCTTAACCCCTTGCACCACCAGGGAGGCCCCCATATCACTTTTTTGCATACCACTTTTATTTGTGGATCTTAAAGTAATTTTGTCACAAATTTAGTCTGTAATTTAAAGGAGAAAGGGTATTCCTTTCAATGAATGGCACTTAAACAACTGGACATCCATTCAGAAAAGGAGAAATTCAACCTTTATATTGAAATATCTACTCAAGATGAATTATAGAGCTAAATGTAAAAACTAAAGCTATAAAACTTCTGAAATATAGAAAATATTTGTGATCTTGGGTTAGGTAAAGATTTCTTAGAACACAAAAGCATGAAGCATTAAAAAAAGATAACTGGACTTCCTAAAAATTTCTCTTTGAAAAGAAACTTGTAAGAAAATGGAACAAGCCATAAACTGGGATGAAAATATGTGCAAAACACATATCTCATAAAGACCTGTACTGAAAAATTTATAAAAAGTTCTTACAACTCAAAAAGGTTAATAAGCACACCAAAAGATGTACAACAACATTAGACACTGAAGAAAGGAAAATGAAAAGCAAAATGTGATACCACCACACACTCTAGAATAGCTAAAATGAAACAGAAAGAATACAAAACACTGGCCAGGATGCAGAGCAAATGGTACACCCCTATATTGCTGGGAATGCAAAAAGGTATAGCAACTGACATTCCTTATAAAGTTAACAGGAGCACTGACTGTATATAGGATCCAGCTATCCCACTACTAGATATTTACTAAAGGGAAATGAAAACATATGCCCGTACGAAGACCTATGTACAAATGTTTACAGAAAAATCTTGTAACAGTCGAAACCAGGAAATAGCTCAGATGTCTCTCAACTGGTGAATGGATAAACAAACTGTGGTACATAAATAAAATGATATACTAGAAAGCAATAAAAAGAAACAAATTACTAACATGCAACTAATTACTATACATGAATAAATTACTAATACATGCAGTATAATATTAGTGAATGAATCTCAAAAGCAGTATACAAAGTGAAAAGAAGTCTAACAAAAGGCTGTATACTGCATGATAGTATTCATATGACATTCTGGAAAAGAAAACTATTGGGACACAGGTTGCAACTGAGAGCAATAGAGGGAGAGAAATGACTATAAAGGAGCAAGAGAAAACTTTTTGAGTGATGGAAATATTCTATATCTAGATTATAGGGGTAGTTATCCAATTGCATATATTTGTCAAAACACATTCAACTATACCTAAAAAGAGGACATCTTACTGTATGTAAACCACACATCAAAAACTGAATTTAAAAAATGTGAGGTGAATGGAATATTACTCAGCATTCAAAAAAGATAAACACATGCAATTTGCAGCAACATGGATGGCGCTGGAAGGGATCATGCTCAGCAAAATAAGCCAGAAAGAAAAAGAAAAATACCGGATGGTCTCACTCATAGCAGGAATCTAGAAAACTTAAATAAGGGACCAGGAAAAAGAATAAATATAAGAAAGTGAAAATCAAAATCAACAAACAACTATGAACCAGAGACACTCTATGGGGGGTGGGGGTTGGGGAGGGGAGGGATTGGGGTCAAAATAAGGGGGTTGCAATTGTATGGGGAATATAAAAATAAAATTTATAATAAAAAATAAATGAAAAAATAAAAAATGTGAGGTGATATCTATTTTAATCTCAAGTTTGCTTAACTTTGTTTTTATTTATTTATTTATTTGTCTGTTTGTTTTGTTTATACATGCACTGGGTACAGTCAGAAGCACGGGAGGGTGAGAGAATTCACCAGAGCCAGAGTGAGGAGCAGAGCAGGCAGAAGGACCGAAGTATACTGCTGAGGGGAGCAGCGGGCGGCAGGAGAGGTCTGCGCGCCATGTGGGACCCTCCTCTGGTGGCCGGGGAGCAGCCGGGGATAGAACCGGCGCCGCAGAGGCCGCGGGCAGCTTCTCAACTCAGCGCTCAACCGCTGCGCCACCAGGGAGGCCCAATATCAAGTTTGCTTAACTTTGCATAATGAGAAATGAAAAGCAAAAATCTCAAGCACAGACATATTACAATAAAAAGTAAGATTTTTACCCTTCAAAGAGACTACCATCATATCCCTAGTAAATATGTACATGTTCGTCTATAGTCTATATCAGCATCAAATAATACAAAATATGGTAAATGCCTAGTTATTCAAAGTATTCAGGCAATATAATAGTCGGATTATTCTCCTAAGTACTAATATCGTTTTTACTTCAATTCCTCGTGATGAAAAATTCCCTAAAATATTTTAGGTATTTTCCTGCTTTCTCACAAAATATAAAATGACCTTAATTAGTTAATGCTGAGCATGGGCCACCATTATTCACTCATTACTAAACAGTCTACAAACATTTATTATGTGTCCATGTAGGCTAAGCACTGTGCCTGCTAGTGACACAAAAATCCAGTGAAGTGGGAAGAGCTGCTTCTAGAAAACTGAATAGTCCCACATGTTATATTTTTTTAATTCTTCTGTCACTTTTTCATAGGTTTTACTTTTTTTCTGAGAACATTTATCCCTTTGAATTATGATGGTGTTTTTTGTCTGAGGCAGCATTTTCCAGAAAGTGTAGTCCCATGAGATAATTTTCAAAGAAGACATTCAGTGTCAAATAAACTTTTGACATAATGCTAACTTGCTTGGAGACTGTACATTAGCATATTAAAGGCTCTGCCAAGAATCATAATATATGACCTTGTTTTATTTTGTTTAGCCTAGCATTTCTCAGACTTACTCTACTACCGAACTCTTTGCTTCCTTCACATTTATCAACAAGCAAAACATATATATAAGGCTTCATAGAAAAATCCTTGTAGAAAGTAATGAGCTTTACATATCAAATAATAAACAAATTTAGAATGATTATTCACGTTTTCACTCAACAAATATTTATTAAACAGTTACTATGTGTCAGTGTGGAGGACATAGTAATGAACAAGACAGAGGAGTTCCCTGTTCATTGAAATCTGGACTCTAAGAGCAAAAATTAAAGAAGTGAGTGACAAACACAGTGAACGAAAGAAAGGGGTAACATGTTATCATGATGCCGGGCTATTAAATAACCAGGAAAAGCTGCAGTGAGAAGGTGAAATATGAACGGACACCCTAATGACCAGAAAGAGCCAACCTGAAGATTCAGGGCAAAGCATTTTGAACAAGAGCTGGAGGACTCAAGTAGCAAGAGAGAGGATAGGTATACAGAATGAGATTAAGGGCAGGTCAAGGCTAGGTTATGAGGATTCTTGTCAGCCTTCCAGAGGGTGTGGCATACCACTAGAAGGTTCTAAGTGACATGATATGATTTACATTTTAAATATTGTCTCTGTAGAGGATGGTCTGTACAGGGTAAACACAGATAGAACAAAAGAAATGACAAGACTTGAACAGAACACTGTAAGTGAAGAGAGAAGAATCAACTCTGAGACTTCTGGCCTCATCAATATTTGGCTTGGATGGAAGTTTATGCCATCTGCTGACATGGAGAGGCCTGGGGAAAGCACCAACTGGGAGGAGGATATATAAGGAAGATAAATGAATCAAGTGCAAGAAAATTTTAAATATATGAAGTTTATTTTACTGTTGAGGGACATCGACCCATCCCCCCTGAGTTCTTCAAGGAATTCTAGATAAGGTAAGCTGCCAGACAGTTGAGTTTTGAATTTGTATTTACTTTCAAATATATTTTAAAATTATTTTTTAGATTGAGGTAACACACATAATTGTTGATATTTTGGAAGTACAGGATCCCCTTCTAAGTTATCACCACTGTATCACCCACAGTCTACCACCATAGCCCATTGTGCTCCCTTCTGCTTCCCCCCTCCCCCCCCCACACCCTGCTTCCCCCACTGGATGTTTAGTTCTATAGTCAGCTTTCAGAGGTTATTTTTTAAAGTTGTTTTTTAAGGTTTCAAATATTCTAATGACATTACATTAGGCAAGGCCAGTTTCATCAAAAATTTTTAAGATGTTTTTAGAATAGCTCAATAGAAGCAGAATTACAGATAATCTATTTTTAAAATACCCTCTTCATAGCAAATAAGTAACGTAAAAGTCCAAACAAGGTCACACAACATAACCAAAATTAGAATCTAGCATTCATAGTTGGCAATATTTTTAATAAAGAACTATGCCTTTGAACATTTTAGGAATGCTGACGTTACTGAAGGTAATTATAAACACACTTAGAAGTGGTGCAACAGTGGGACTTTTTTCCATTTGCAAGAGTGACAGAATAGTAGAGTATGAGAATTATGAGAGGTAAACACAGCGCCTAAGCTTTCCATTGCCTTCCCTGAGTTCATATAGTGGCCTCTGATGAGCCCTATAATACACAGCAAGTTATTTAAGGTATCGGGGTTGTGTGGAGAGTCAGAATAAACAAAAGTAATTTAGTGTAGTGCATTAAGTAGATACAAGGAGCTCATTAAATTATTTCTATAATTACCAGAAACACAAAACTTGTCATAAGGAAAACGATCTGATTAAAATAGTTGCAGTGAGATTCCTGCAATTATATCTACCCAATAGTATAGTCTGATTTATCTGAAAACAATTAGAATTACTAATACCAGTTGAAAATGCTTATGGGGATATCATATAAATAGGGATAATTTTCTCACAGTGTAATGAGCTGACAAATGGGAGGACATTTCTGCAGACATCAGGATGGAATTCCAATCTCCTAATCTAAGTGCGGCTGTACAGGTGACTTGGGACCAAGGAAATGAAGCCTGGTGCCAGTGAGTATAAGATGGCAATTCTTTCAATCAGCAAATATTTAACTAGCACCAACTATGTGCTGGCTACTGTTCTGCTGCTGAACAAGATCACCTGCTCTGAAAGAACTCACGTAGTGTGTGCAGACAGACGGTAAATAAGCCTGGGCGGTAGTCACTTCAACTTCCTTTTAACACACTTTCTTATGCTGCAGAGATTAGACAGTTTAAAATACCATATCCTAGAGGCTAGTTTAATTTTTTCCAATCCCATAAACAAACCCTTGCACTCTTCCACAAATTAAACAGCTAGGATTGTAATTGTTATTTCTTTGAAAATACTTCTCTCTTCTCTCTATGCTAAGTTATTTTTATTTCTATGGTTTCTGTAGGAAATATCTGGATGTGGGGTTTTTTGTTTTGTTTTTAATATTTTCCTACTGGGGAGTCACCAAGCTTCTAGAATATTTCCTCTTTCCCATTCTCTCTATTCTCTTCTCTGGATCTCAAATTAGATGCATGCTGCCATTCTACAGGGAAAAAATAAGTCCTGCCATATTGTAGTGTACAGTGTTATGCTTAAATTACAGCAAAAGGCCAGAGAGCTGTCATCAATATCATAGCCATTATTTTTATTCAAAATATTGCTTTCAAACAATTTCCTAGATTGCTTTTGTCCACTCATTAGTAAGTGTAAAAAATGTTCTAACTGCCCACGAAGTAAGATGTAGCTATGTTTTTCCCTAATAAGGAATTTAGAACTGAAAACACAACTAAAAAATTATTCAACTCATTTTTCTTCACACTTCAATAAAAAATGGTACTAACCACCTTGACATTTGTTCTTCCAGGGCACACACCTCTCTCGCTCTCTCTCATTCATATATATATATATATATATATATATATATATATATATATGAACCAACACATACAGATGGAAGAATCTAAATTTTCCTTCTGGGACTATAGATAGGGAAAACCAATAAAATTACAGAAACAAAAACAAAAACAAAACTCTGTCTTTACTTGACCTTCCAAGTGTAAATCTAAATCCAATGCCCTGTGAGGTACAGCAGGAGTCAATCAAACACATTAGGTGGCAAGGGGTTCTCCTGAATTTCTTGCATTGTTATGTAAGTCTGTTCCACTCTGGATGAATGCAGGTTTAAAACATTGAGCTAATGGACCTCCCCTGGCGATGCGGTTGAACTCAGACCTCTCCTGCAGCCCACTGCTCCCCTCAGCAGTGTATTGTCAGTCTGACTGTTCTGTTTCCGGCTCTGGCTCTGGTGAATTCTCTCACCCTCCCGTGCTTCTGACTGTACCCAGCGCTTGTATAAATAAATAAATAAATCTTCCCCTGCCCCAAATAAATAAATAAATAAATAAATAAATAAATAAATAAATAAATGAATGATTGCGCTAATGATAATTAGCTTGCATTGAGCTAACATTCTTCGAAAACTCTTTCTAAACCCAGCAAAGTGGATTTGATTGTGGACACAGCAATAAAAACTAAACAAGGCTCAGAAATTTTATTATGGAAGTTGCAACAAACAGAAGAATAGTTAATATCATTAACCATTTACTTCCAGGTCTCACAGGGATCAACAGCTAAACAAGAGCAGTTACAACTTGGGCTGTCACATTGCCATGGAAGCAAGCAAGTGAATTAGAACATATGAACTTCCATTTGGATACTAAGAAAACACCAAGCAGATGGCTTTTACACAGCTTCCAGAGCACCAGTTCTAATAATTCACAAAATTGTCTTTCCCTAAGACCCAGAGTAAAAAAAATATAAAAGAGAATATTTATTAATTATCTTCTATGGAGCACTGAGTACATTTCTGGCACTGTATTATTTATTTCTAGTAACAACCTTGTGAGGACTATTATTTTCCCCATTTTGCAATAACCTGTAATAACCTTCACCTCTACCAGGTAAAGTCCTATCCTTTCACTAGAAATACATTCCTAACTATGAAGACCTATAGGCAGTTCTAGTTAGATATGAAATCTCACCTCAGCTTCATGTCTAAAAATTTTTAACTGCCCTATGTTACACCCTACTGCTTACACCTTCATATCAGCTTCCGTTCCGGGTAACTATCATCCTAGTACTTGGGTTTAGAATTTCCTACTTTTCCTCGGGTTTGGTCCCTCTGCTCAAAGTCTTCTATATCCTATCCACTTTCCCATGCAGTTCTCCACCTGCCTTTCTTTTTATTCCCATCCTTGGGAATAAATACACAATGAAATACACAATGAAACTAAATTCATGAGCATGTCCCATTCTATCCCCCTTCTTGTAGCCCCTGGGATGTCATCTTTTCCCTCATTAGCAACCTATATGATCCTCATTAGTGACCTAAATGGATCCTCAATGTTCAAGATCTAGCTTAAGTAGCATTTTAAGACACTTCCCACTTAGGGTTGACACACTCTGTACCCTTTATAGGATGGAACACTACAAGTTATTCTATCACGAAATTAATACACAACTAGCTTACATAGCTAGTTATATTTTCAGTGTTTAAATTTACATGTTTTTGTATCGGCTTGTCTCTATGTCTGTCTGTCTATCCATCTATAATCTCTCTCTCTCTTTCTCTGTCCCCATCTATGCATCCATCCGTCTATCTTTCTGAATGTAAACACACATAAAAATCTCATTTTCCCATAAAAACTGCTGGATCTGGATCTATATGTCCTGAAGTAACTAAGCAAAAAAAAAAAAAAAAATCCCTTAGTGAAAGCCAAAATATTGAACTGTGGTTACCTGAAGCCAAACGATGCAAAAAACCAGTATCTCCTAATGATTTGTTTCCTAAGTGAAAATAGTACATGATGCAATCAAACACAAATAATAAAAACACACCAAACTAAAAATCTCAATCAAAAGTGATGATGTCAATATAGACTGAAATGAGGGTTTAAAAACAAAACAATATTATTTGCCAAAAGATAAAAAAACTGCCAAAAGTAACACAGACTTGTTTTGTTCTGGGTCACTTTAACTCATGTACTTATTACTTCATTTACAAAGTGAAGGAGGTGAGCAGGTTGAACTCACAAATCTATTTCCCCCTCTAAGGACTTTTGGAATTAAAAAAAAGAAAAATAAACAGTTCTTATTAAGCATACCAAGTTTGATTTTTCTGTAAAGTGGCTGGCAGCAAGTGGAAAATGGAAAAGATCAGTCACCTCCTCAGTGACTCATTTCAACAATTATAACAACTACACAGCTAGGGAATTTCTTCTCTCTCTGGCTATGGCCAGGGTCAGATCCCTCATGGACTGAGACAAGATTCAAGGTCATTTCATTCACTCTTCTGTTTCTCAGCCGAATTGGCATTTTACATCTGTAAACGTTTAAGGGTCTGTTTTTAAGTCTTGTTTCTACTTTCCCTCAAGAAGAGATACCTACTAACCTGACAGTGATTTATGTTTGACACCTTCGTTCATTATAATCTCAGTATTTCACAGTATCAGAAAAATCATTTGGCTAGGTCCTGGAGATCATTCAGGGTGAGGGAAAGGCAAGGAACAAACAATGCACTGATTTATCATAATGGAAGGAAGATCTACCTGAGACCCTTAAAACTCTAACAAAGTTTCTTTTGTGGATGCCTTCAAACATATTCTTTCAAAGTAATCATAATAGAGTGGTCAGAGTATAAATAAAAATATGCTATCACAGAGTGCTAGGTAACCAAGCTAAAACTAGAGTAAACAAACTCAGTAGGCCATCACATATGCAAGCTAGTGAGGTCCCATAAATCACCATGACTGGGTATCAGGATTTCAAAGGCACACTCTGTGCACTCTTGTGGCCCACGCCTGTTGATTCAAGTTCCACTTGCATTGGGTTACCTATACGGCAGCATAGAAAGTTCACCTTTTAAGTTTAAAAATAGTGTTGATCCCCATTCCTACTAAAGACAGGCCACAGGACTTATTATGTGGGCCCACCACACTATGTCCTTTATGGAAGTTTTCATTTAAATCTCATAAATTTTTGAGAGAGATTTTGTTAGTATGGATTTACAAAGAAAATAAAAGTTCAGAGAGGTTGAAGCAATGCAATGATCCAAGATCACTACTCTAGTTGTAGGTTTATATCCAGAAGTAGAATTGCTAACCTCACTGGAATTAGGACATGTAAAGCAGAAACACTAAAGGTTCACGTCTTTCATCGCCTCGTATATTCCACTTACTTCCCTTGACATCTAATAACAACTTACAATAATATACTGCAGTGAATTGGACTATACTAATTTTGGCCCAGTTTTTTTTTTTTTTTTTTCCATCCCATTCCAACTTATATCTTGCTGTCTCATATCCTCACTCCCAGGCAAAAAGTTCCCTAGGGGATAGCCCAGCAGTTGGATATGATAAGCTACCCGTGCTGCTACTGGGCCATGACTCAAGGAAGCAACAGGTGAAGGAGGTGACACCAGCTACTGGTGCTAAAAAAGACTTGAGCCTCATAAATCTATATGTCTATAAAGCTCCCTCTCTAGTGAATTTCTCCCCCCTCCTTCGTCCCCACAGCTGACTGTTCACCCTTCAACATTCACACCCTCTGGCTGACCCTTCTGGGATTTCTTTCTTTCTTCAAGGCTGTCCTGAAAGTTCATTCCAAGCAGATTTCACCATGTGAACCTTAAGTGGAAAGAGGTCAAGATCAGTAACTGGTCATTCTGCTTTCAGCCAAGGACAGCTCTGATGCCAGGTCAGCTCAGTTCAATATTCCTCCTTCTCCCACTGTCCCCTCCTCATCTCACTTCTAATATATCATCTGTCTTTCTGTCTCTCTTTCCTTCAATCTTCATTCCCTACTCTATTATGAGTCCAACTTCTCTCCTCATTTTGTTCCCAGTAAGAAAACAAACCTCGAAGCAACTTCCCAGTAACAGGTTATGTTTTAAAACCTGACATCTGCTTACACATTCCCCAAGTCCTATATATTTTCTATCTGCTGCCACCCTCCACACTATCAATTAACCTTCATCCCATTCAATTCTACCCACATTCTCTCCAGCCATCCCTGCCAGCTTAGAATCTGAGATCTGCTTAACCACTTGATCTTCTCATCCCACCATTCCCATTTCCCTTCCATTACCCTTCGACCAGTGTTTGTGTGCTGCTGACTACTTGCCTGCCAGATTGACTCCCACCCTACTGTGCTATCTCACCATCAAACTCTTCCTAGAAGCTGGAGATACTTCCATTCTGCTTCCATCCCAACACAACCCAGAGAACAAGAAAGAGTAAGTCACACTACAGGACTGTGTTTTGCTAAAACTGCTATTATTAATTTGGAATCCAGTGTTCATTAAATGTGTGTATATATATATAAAATATATATAAATATAAAAAATATATGGAGGTGTTTGGAAAATGTGGCCTGAGAACAAACACTTGTTTTTCTATCTCCCTGTCCTCCCTCCAGACTTTATATTCACAAAAATAATTACTTTTATACCTATTAAGAAATATATGGATCTGGAACTAGTAACTAATTCTCATCTTTAAAAATGGGACAAAATATTTTAGCATGTAGTTTATTATTTGGAGATCTAAGTTTAGAAATTTAAGGTTTGAAGTGTGAGAAAAACATCAGGATTACACCTTATATTCAAAAATAAGGTAAACATTGGCATTTCCCAACTAGTGGTGGTCAAAGACTGCACTGATGTATCAAATGGAAATGTTAAAATGCTTGAAAGTAAAGCTAAAGGGCAACAACTAATTCCTCCTTGGAAGTCTACCTTTGAGAGAAGGGATTTCACCTTTACAGGGACTGACAATTCTGTCTGTAGTGAAATACGCTCTTTGTCTGTTTGTCTCTTCCACTCTGTACCCTTTAGGCATTTTACTGCCCATTAACACCGTACAAAAAAAGTAGAGTTAGACACAAACAGTAGCTTCCAGGGGAAAGAGAACTAGTCCTTTCTTTATGTGTAGTAAAGAAATAAGACCATTTTTAGTAAAATATGCCTACGATTTCTTGACATAATTATTACCCTTATGGAGATCTAAAACATCCATATTGAGAATATAAGACTAAGATAACACAGAAAATCAAAATTTGTACCGAAGATAATTAGTTTCATTCAGAACATATTTTTGAAACTGACTTGAAATATTCAAAACAAAGAATTAACAGAGGATCAGTGCTTACTTAAAAAAAAAAAAAAGGGAAGGAACATGCCAGCAAACAACCACTGACCACTTAATGTATGAAAGGTTTTGACAAAGCTGTCCAAAAATATTTTTTTTTAGATTTTAGTTCTCCTAAATCTACCTTTATTTTTCTATACTCTTCTAATAGAATTATAACTTTCTTTTATCCTTTGCAGTTCTTTAATCACTCTTGTGAAATAAGGCTTCACTGAAAATAATGAAATCTCCCTCTCTCACACATATAACTCCCAAAGTACTCCTTTATTAAAAATTGTAAAAGCCTTTACAAATTTAACATTTATCCTTGTTCTAAATTTTTAAAGTCCACCAATATTTAAGTTATAATTCATTATTTTTCTTGTTTAAAGAAAAACTAACAACAATTAAATAGAATCTTTCTTAGTTAAAGAATGTAATCCTTTTTTAAAAGTTGAACTTTATATAAAGACAAACAACAGTGACCTTACCAAGAAACTCTCCTTTCTTTATAATTCTGTAGAATTCATAATTGTTTAAAATATATGCACAAGAAACTTATTTTCTGTATGATTCTTTAAAAAAAATTTTTTTTTCCAATTTCCCACTGAGTGAAATATCTATTTTTTCTCCCTTATGGGCTTGGGTTGGAATGATCAGATAAAATTCTTTAAAAGAATAACAAAAGGTAAACTTTGATCTATCCTTTCAAAATATTTTGGAAACTATTATTTAAGATATCTTTATTTATATTTAGATCTAAAACAAAAACAAAGCAACCAAAACACTGCTATGCCAACAATGGAAAGTAGTCTTCTAACCTGCCAGCTATTTTCTGAAATGAAGTAGACAGATGTCAGTCTGTTGTTACTCCACAATGGCAGCCTCATCTTTGCCTGGTTGCTGTAGACACATTCCTCTCAGACCTGTGCTTTCTACTCTCCAGATCTGTTTATGACAGAACGAGGTGTTTCCTATTATGGTGCTATGCTCTGCACAGCACACCACTTTCCTGTATAGAAATATAGTTCAGCAGACCAGAGATGTTGATGGGTAAAACTGCATGGAATACACCTAACTGGCAAATGCCAATGAATAGATCTTTTCTTCCCAGGTTAGCAGGGACAGTATCCAGATATACCATTTTTAGTTGGAGCAACCCTAAGAATGTTATTGCTAAAATAGGCAGAGAGGAGGGAAGACAGTTTAAGACTATCAATACAGCTTGTATGGTTTTTGTCTGTATACTTTAGAATTTAAATGAAATAAGCCTAATCTGAGCTCATTTATTGCAACATTTCTGAAAGGTGAGTGTCCATAAGCAGAATTGAGATTCTCAAGTGGGAAGTGACAGGAAAACCACTTGTCTTCTAAGGCATCAACTCTAATGCACAGACTCTTAGTCTACCAATCCAAGTGAGAAATGCATACAGTACCAATTTATGTGAACATCTTCAAAATGATATATTGATTTTCACTGGGTTTGGGTTAGAAGCTACACAGAAGGCATCATCAAAATTTTCACTAGTGGCCAGAAAACTCACTAAATATCTGAAGTTACTGAATCCACCTGCTATGAGAAACAGACTCATATTTCATTAACAGACACAACACATGAAAAAAGCAACTATTACCCATAATTTATGGATATAAGCTTAGAAAAAAGATACACAAATGACCCAAAATGATGATGGTATACTGGAAAGTGCAATACATATGTAATAAGGAGATTTCCAATTAACCTAGGAGGTATTCTAAGTTTGAACCTCATCTTCCAACTCAGATTAGCTAAATTAGACAATCACTTCTATCTCTTAGTTCTAACACAAAGCTTGAAGCTGAATTGGGTAATGGTTAACAGTAATTGTGATGCTTTAAGATTCTGATGATGAGAAACCCTACCAAAACTACCAAAGAAGTAAATGTAGGCAGGAACAGACTATTTCCATTTGGTTAATTTATATTCCTTTCACTTAATGATATTCAAGTCTTTGATCAAACATTTAGTAACTCCTTTACAAAGAATCTAACAAATAGTAAAATTGAAGTTATTACCTATAAAAGAATTAAATTAATGTTACTCTTGAGGTTAATCAGTAATGATTCCACAGCACTGAAGGCAGCAGCTGCATTTCAAGAAATGCCACAACCTCATCCAATATTTATTGAGCACCTACTCTACAAGGCTTGTGTTGGGTATTATGGGGATTGGAAAAAGGAGTAACAACTCATGTACAACGTGGTAACAAGAAGACAAAGTAATAAATATTATGTTAAGAGTTAAGAAAACGGGCCTCTCCTGTGGCGCAGTGGTTGAGCGCTGGACTGCGAAGCTGCCGGCAGCCTCTGCAGCACTGGTTTGATCCCCAGCCACTGGCAAAGGTCCCACATGGTGCACAGACCTATCCTACCGTGCCCGCTGCTCCCCTCAGCAGTGTACTTCATCGGTCTGCCTGTTCTGTTCCCCGCTCTGGCTCTGGTGGATTCTCTCATCCTCCCCTCCTGCGCTTCTGACTGTACCCAGTGCTTGTATAAATAAATCTTTAAAAAAAAAAAAAAGAGCTCAGGTATTTACCCAAAGGACACAGAAACATCAATTCCAAAGAGCACCTGCACCCCTATGTTTATAGCAGCACTGTTTACAATAGTTAAGCTTTGGAAACAACCCAAATGCCCAAAAATAGATGACTGGATCAAGAAGATGTGGTACATATACACCATGGAATATTACTCAGCTTTCAAAAAAGATAAACACATGCAATTTGCAGCAACATGGATGGCGCTGGAAGGGATCATGTTCAGCAAAATAAGCCAGAAAGAAAAAGAAAAATACCGGATGGTCTCACTCATAGCAGGAATCTAGAAAACTTAAATAAGGGACCAGGAAAAAGAATAACTATAAGAAAGTGAACATCAAAATCAACAAACAACTATGAACCAGAGACACTGTATGGGGGGTGGGGCCCGGGGAGGGGAGGGATTGGGGTCAAAATAAGGGGGTTGCAATTGTATGGGGAATATAAAAATAAAATTTATAAAAAAATAAAAAAAATAAAGTCAATAGAGACATACCAATTAGAGGACGTGGGATGAGAGTTACAGGAGAAGACAGAAAAGGCTTTACAGAGGAAGCAGCATTCCAGATGGACCTTACCAAATGGTTAAGATTTGTTCAGTAAACTTTTTAATTTAGAAAAGTTTCAGATGTACAGAAAAATTGTGAGTTCCCATATGCCCAAACCCAACTCCTCCTATTATTAACATCTTACATTAGTATGGCACATTTATCAAAACTATTAAACCAAGATTGGTGTCTTATTAACTAAAGCCCACATTTTATTCTGATTTACTTAGTTTTAACTAAATGATCTCTTTCTGCAACAGGATCCATTCAGGATAACCCATTAATTTAGTTGTCACGTCCCCTTAGGCTCCTCTTGTCTATGACAGTTTCTCAGATATTCCTTGTTTTTGAAAAGCTTGTTAGTTTTGCAGAGTCCTGGTCAGGTGTCTTACAACTGCCCCTCAACTAGGAATTCTCATGTTTTTCTCATGATTAGAGTGGGGTTATACGTTTTTGGCAGGAAGACTTGAGATATAAAGTGCCATTTCATCTGACCATATCAAGGCATGTTATGACGTGACTTGTCACTGTTGATGTTAACTTAGATCACCTGGCTGAGGTAGCGTGTCAGGTGTCTCCACTCTACCGGTATTCTTTTTCCTTCTTTCCATATTGCACTTTTGGGTAGGAAATTAATATGGACAGTCCATACTTAAAAAGTGGGGAGTTATGCTCTCCTTCCTTGAGAGCAAAGTAGCAACAAATTATTTGGAAGTCTCTGGCAGAATTTTATTTTCTTTTATTTAATTATTTATCCAACAAACTATATCACTATGAACTCATGGATATTTATTTTGTACATTGGGTTATAATCCAATAGTAGCTTATTTTCTTGATCAAACAGTTTCTGCTTTGGTAATTGGGAGGTCTTTCAGTTTTATCTTAAGTCCCTCTGCTATGTTCTCTTCTGAATGTATCCAGTGCTTGTATAAATAAATAAATCTTAAAAAAAAAGCTCAGGTATTTACCCAAAGGACACAGAAACATCAATTCCAAAGAGCTGATATGTTCTCAACAATGTGGGATTCAGTTTGTATTGCTTCCTTGTTGTCACTACAACATGTTCCAGCCTCCTTTCCTGCCCCAGTTCTAGAATCAGTTATTTCTCCAAGGAGTCCAGATTCCTTTGATTTAGAAAATGGTTAATAAACCAAGATGAGGGTGCTAGGTGTGTATCACTGCTTTCGGCACACTCAACTGACAGAGCAAGGTAATGTTTGTGTCTAGCAGATGGTCAAATTGAGTGCTGCATTGAGAGACCATGTCCTTAATATACTTTTGTTAACATTAAAAAAATTAAAAATTAGTAAGAAACCTCTAGCTGGGTTACTTTAAATCTCATTTAGGCGTAACAGGGATATATTCATATAGAAAAACTGGTTAGATTATTCTCCACTGTTTTATGTTCAGCTAAAAACAACTCAGAAAATTGTAGACTTTCTGATAAAATGTCATTAGACCAATCTGATGGCTCTACTATAAATTTACAAATAAACATAAGATAAGGAGAAGGGTGAATAAAACACCCCAACAGTTCTCTCTGGTTAGCATCAACATCATTAAGTCATAATTTCCTCTTAAAAAGCTCACTGGAAGCATAGATATCAAGGTGGCCTTTCTCTAACCAACCCCCTCCCCCACCAAAATAGGAAAGATGATGTTTCAGTTTAGGTGGAAACAAAGGACTTAAATTACTGGCCCACTTACTATGTTCCTGACTCTATATAGACAATCCTATCTTGTAATTCATTAAATTATCATAGCAACTATATGACAGATAAGAAAATTAAATCACAGAATGTAAGCTGTCCAATATTCATCTAGTAAAAGGTTGAGAGGGACTCCAAGCCAGGTAGGAGGGTACTCTAAATCCATAGATCATTCTTCCTGAGAAATGTCTCATGACATGATATTTCTGCTGATGAAATCTGGCATTTTCTCATCTAGTGGGGAGATTCCATTCACGGAAGAGAAGGAAAATCAGATTCTTTAAAACAAACATATCATTTTAACCAAAAATAACTTCTAGAACTATTTCTGCCACCCAAAAGTAGGACTGGTATCCATGAGTGATAAGTAACATACTTTAAAGGTGGCACACAGATGAACGTTTTCTCATTTTATTACATATTAATTTTAATGTATATTAGACAAAAATACAACAAGGATATCAAACCCATGACTTTATGCAGGTATTTACTTTTGAAAAACAGGTGCTCTAAACAAAAACATTCAGCATGGAATAGATATGAATGTACATAGAAATAAGAAGGGTTGAGCAACACTAATTTAAACTATTATTTATTACAGAATTGAAAGATCCTGTTTTTCTTTTAAGAAATATTATGTTTTTATATTGTAAGGAATAATAAACATATTATCACTGCATTTGGTAAGCCAATGCAACTAATTTTCTAGTGAATGCAGTGGAATTGTTTGTTGGTTAAGCAAATTATCAAGGCTTATGCCCTTGTCTGTTAGTGAATAAAATGCCATCTTAAAATGTCCTTAAAATTAGGGTACTGTGGGCCTCCCCGGTGGCGCAGTAGTTGAGTGCGCCAGGTTGCAAAGCTGCCCGCAGCCTCTGCAGCGCCACTTTGATCCCCAGCCACCGGCGAGGGTTCCACATGGCGCGCAGACCTCTACTGCCATGCTCACTGCTTCCCTCAGCAGTGTATTTCGTCAGTCTGCCTGTTCTGTTCCCCGCTCTGGCTCTGGTGAATCCTCTCACCCTCCCGTGCATCTGGTCTGTACCCCGGTTTTTGTATAAATAAATAAATCTTAAAAAAAATTAGGACATTGTGAATAGTAAAATAAAGGGCTACCTACTTCTCTGTTCCTGGAAAGACCTTAGACTAATAGTGCCAATTAAACTATCACAACAGGTAGCTCTGCCTTAGCAGATGGAGCTATGTCATTATGAAAGAAATTTGTAGTTTTAAAGGGCTGTTTTTTTGTTGAAACAAAAAAATAGATATTATGTATTTTATTTATCAACTTAAATCAAGGCATTAGCAGCATTTCACATCTGCTTTTGTATATGTATATGAAGTAATAGATATAGCCAATGTGATTATTGTAAGAATCTTAAGTCACACAAAAGCATTATTTATCATGTTGCTATTGCAGGGGGATGAAAGTTTACTGCATTTATCCATAACTTTGGGAAAGGTACTATTTGATCTTTTCTTTAAATAAAAAATAAAAAGACAGTTTATTGTACTATGAAACAAAAGTTACCATTATCCTATAAATTTAATCAGAACATGCTCATTGGAAGCAAAGTCTCAACAAATGACTAACTTATTGAAATGCAAAAATTAGAAGTTTTTTTTTTTTGTTTACATATTTTTTTTTTTTTCGTTTACAGAAATCCTTTCCCCACAAATTACATAAAATGGAGAAATCTCTTTGGTTATTTAAAATTATTTGTTCAAAATTTTATTTTAACTCTTCAATGATGGAAAGTGAGACAAACTAGTACCTAAGTGAATGTAAGAGAGATGTATACTTGTAACGTGCCAATTTTGTTAGGGTAGGTGTTGAAGGGGTTTTTGACATCTGTCTTGGATTTCCCCTACCATAATTAATTTGTAAATTGGTGCTATTACGTTTCAGAAACTAGCAGAAAAACTTATAAAAAGGTTTTTGATAACTATTAGGGATATTTAAGCTTATTGTCACTAAGTAGGAACTGAATTGAAGACAACAGTGACAAATTAAGATTTGTTTTAATCCTGCTTTATTAAGTGAAAGTCAAAGGCTTTACTATTCAATGAAACAAAAATTTCTGTTAAATCAGTTTCCTTCCTGTGGATTTTTAACAATAAAAGGCAAAGAAACTATATTTTTAAATAGGTATCATTAAAAACAGGCATTCTCAATCCTTCATATTAACTTTAAGGTACTAAGTGTAAATACACATGTATCTAAAATTCTGTATATAAATCTTTGCCAAATCTACTTTTATTAAATGGATGAAGATGCAAATACCAAACTCAAAATACCAATGATTTTCTAGTTATAGAAGATAATTTTTTTTTAAAACTTTGTCTTCAGGCATGTGAATTATCTTTTAATTCTCTTATAATGAGTCAGAATATGACTGTTGCTATTTGCTCTCCATGAAATTAAAATGCCTTTTCCAACTCATTTCAGCTTCCTTCTTAGCAAAAGTTCGTTATTTCTGACCTAAGAGTTATCTTGTGCTGGCAAAACCATCAAACTATATGTTGAACTATCTTGAGATTTAGACATTTTGAGGAAGTCTATATTCATTCCAAAATCCTTTTTGCACAGAAGAAAATGTATCAGAAGTCATAGGAAACTCCAGTATATGTTATATATGCATTGACTATTAAAAAGCAGCAGGGGGAGCAGACAGTAAGACACCTTTGTATATGTATCTGAAGTAATAACTACAACCAATGTGATTATTATAAGAATCTTGTCAAACAAAAGCATTATTTATCATTCTTGCTATTGCAGGGGGATAAAAGTTTATTGCATTTATCCATAACTTTGGGAAAGGTACTATTTGATCTTTTCTTTAAATAAAAAATAAAAAGACATAGTTTATTGTACTATCAAACAAAAGTTACCATTATCCTATAAATTTAAATTTTCTTAGTAACACTAAGAAAAAGCATACCAGAAAAGTAATTTAATTTAGAGGTAACAGGAACATGATAAAGATGTTTGTTAAAACCCAAACAAACAAAATTCATTCCATGAGGAACTCACGGCCATATTTCAAAGCTGCCCTATGCACATCTGGAATGAACTAAAGAAAATCCTTGTTTCTTAGAAGGATGCTTGAATCCTAATTTCAAGATAGATTTTCGCTTCAAGAATGGTAGTTTCCGGGCCTCCCTGGTGGCACAAGGGGTTAAGCACTGCGCTGTGAAGCACAGCCTCTGCAGCAGGAGTTCAATCTCCAGCCAGGGAGCTACCCACATGGTGAAGGAGACCTCACCTATCTCGCCTGCTGCTCCCCTCAGCAGTGTATTTCGTCAGTCTGCTTGTTCTATTCCCAGCTCTGGTGAATTCTCTTACCCTCCCGTGCTTCTGACTGTACCCAGTGCTTGTATAAATAAATAAATCTTAAAAAAAAAAAGCTTCTAAAAAAAAAATTAAAAATGTTTATGTCTATGTTATATCAAAAACACTATAATCAAATCACTTTTTAATAATACAGATATATGCACTAAGGACAGTTATCTAAAAATTGTATTATAAAAATCCATGAAATTTACAATATCAGGTATAACTTAACAACTGAATGGTAAAAACAAAAAACTTATTTTAATCAAGCAGGTGGCCAATGAAGTCTGACCTAAAATGAAATAATAATACCAATAACGAGTGTAGTGTCTACTATTGCCAGACACTGTTTGATAGCTATTATATATATATATAAAATATATATATATTTTAACTCTTATATTGCCTTTTCAAGAAAAATAGATCACTCACACCTTAAACTAAGGAGACTGAAGCTAAAAAATTCTGTCATTTCTCTAATGTAACTCAGCCAGCAAGGAATAAAACCAAGATTCAACTTGTAGGTCTGTTTGCCCCAAAGCTTTGGGGCAAACCCAAACCTCCCTCAACTGAGGTTCTAAAGAAATCTGTACAAATCTCAGGCAGATTAATGAGCTTATGAAGGGTAAGTGCTGTAGATTTAAGCACTCAAATTAAATGTCATCTGGAGTTTTTACTCCACTTAGTACAAGCATCCTACAGCCAGGGCTAGTCTTGGCCACAAATTCAATTCTCCTGCCCCAAAACCATCAATAAGCACTATACACATGACAATGCCAATCAGGAAATACAAGTGGATGCTTCTAGAGTATCACTTAAAAACTACTAATAGTTTAGATTCCTTTTATTAAGATTTAAATAAACTTTAAATAATATTAACCCATTTTGGTAAATGATTTTCAGGGATCAATTTTTTTTCCTAATACCCCAAATCACCTCCATAATAAGTTTTTCTACTATCACTCAAAAATCCTTATCTTTTACTAGTATTTTTATCTTGTCATTTTAACCTATTATGGTACACTTAAAAAAAAAAAACAAAACAAAAAAAACCTTGCGAGAAGAAAACAGAAAAGCCATGATTTTTCAAAAGCAAAAAGTGAATAACTTAAAACAATAAAAGAAGTACACAAAAAGAATGGATGGTAATTAAGCTAATAATCAAAAAGCGATGTTTTACAGTTATTCCTACTATGGATGCATGATGCAAGCTGTCACATTTCCTCTTTAGACTTAGGTTCGGCATCACTCACAGGGACCTTCGGATCAGCTGCTTCAACTCAGTTTACAGCTCAAGTGAATGTGACTTATCTGTGCCCTTGTTATCAAGCAGAAGGGTAACTTTACAACCTTTACCAAGAGCTTTTTGCCTTCTACACTAATCCTTTTCATCTATAAAAAAATCACATGAGCTTAGCACTCATTTAGAAATGGGTTAAAAATTGAATGGCGTAGGCATTAGAAGTTTAAGCAACTTCAGCTTCAGTTCAGCTGAAATTCTTAATGTTAAGAGTAAGTGTCAAGTCACTGGAAATTAAGTGAAAGTATAACTTGTGGGCCTGCACAATGAAGATTAAAAAAAAAAATCTTATTTGGTGCCTTTAAAAAAAAGAGCAATTGTTTGACCTACAGTTTTATTTTTGCTTCACCTTAAAGAACGGATAAATTAAGTACTTGACAGTTGAAGTCATTATTAGATTTCATGTTCATTTTTAAATTTTAATGTAGGTCTCAACATGAAGAGCATAGACTTTGAGAAAGTAATTGCAGTTGCTCAGGTTTATTTCACTGAAAAAGTACTGTCAAATCATCTTGAAAACATTAGCAAAGGCTTAGACATCTCGTTAGATGTCTTTAGGTCCCATTCTTCTTACTACACCGAATTAATCAGAGGAGAGAATTAAGAAAGTAGGCTCAATACAGAATGGTTCCAAATCAGCAATTAGGAGTCTGGAAATATTCAGCATATGTCAAGGGCTAATATGAACTGAATTATTAAAAAACTATATTTTATAAAATTAATCAATGAACTAAGAACTTGTTAGCCAAGTGAGGACAATGGCACCCGAAGCCAGAGCAGGGAGTAGGAGAGCAATGACTGATAATTTTGATGAGGAACCATACCATATTTAGAAATGAGACCCAAATGACCCAAACAATCTAACAAATAAACCAAACAGAATAGATTGGATCACCAGTGTGCATATGGGTAGGTGAGTGTGCTCACTAGTTGCTTAGTGCCTGCAGGCAATGACTGGGGGTGAGGAGGGCTTGGGGAAGGTCCCTTTTGTTTTATCTTAAGTCAACTTTTCATTAACAATGCTACCCACATAAGCATTGTTAGCAGACAAGACAATCAAGTGGCTGAAATGCTTTGCCATTTTAAAAAACTGCCTGGAAAAAAACAGGTGGGATAAAAACTACATTTAGCTTTTTTAAAAAAAGCATCACTGCTTGAAAGACATGTGCATGCAGATAAACAGGAGAATGGCATAACCTTCCTGACCTTGTAAATAGGTGGCCAAAAATACTTACCTATTTTTTTTTAAGAGGCCAAGTGTTACCAATTGCCACAGAAAGTTACCAGTCCGGACTGGCTGAATCCTTCAGCCATCTGCATCCAACATGCACATGCCTCCTTTTTCATCCCTTCAGCCAAATAGTCATTAAAAACATACATCATCCCAATTATTTCCTTACATAGAGACAAAAAGAACAGAAATTCCAAAAAATACATAGAGCAAAACTGACAACACTCTGCCTTGCTTTAAGGTTGACTCAGGCTGAAGGTTACTTCTCAGCCCTCAAAACTCCATTAACCAAGAAGACCAGCCCTTTGGCACATAGGCACAAATGCTCCATTTAAGCATCACTGTAACTAAATGACCTCAGAAAACTGGACTTTCTCTCTAAGACTCATAGAAACTAAGGTAATGACCACAATGAACCTTCTGACTTTGTAGATGCTTCTTGTGGGCACACAGGCCATGTTCGTACAGGGTACCCTGACATCTAGATAAATGAAGGTTAAGGTCCAAGTTCACTGGACTCAGTTCTAAGTTTGAGTGAGGTACGCAAGTGGTAACATCCAAGAGATGGCACTGACCTCCAGCAACTCTTATTTCCAACTAGCAATGCCCAAAATACCCTTAAACGTGCAACTTGAACGGACCGCGCTGGGTTTCTTTTGCAAGGGCAAAATGTCACTTAGGAGACCCCCCAACCAAAAAAAAAAAAAAAAAAGAAAATGCACTGTGTCCAGGGAATACTGCAATCAAACTACATCAAAGTTACTTTTGCAAAAGGTTTATCTGGCGTGAATGTAAGAGAAGGCAGGCACAGAATCAGGACCCTTCTTCCAAGGGTGCGGAACAGTCAACACGCAGTGTGACATGTCTTCCCCCGGGGTCATGGGGGTGCTGGTGGCTTCGCCAGGCAAGGGGATCCACAGCCTAGGGGCACATGTGAGCTAAGGGCAGGGGCTTACCTTGTTGGAGGCCATCTCACTGACAGAGTGCCGGGTCTGCAGGGTCTCTAGCTGGTCCAGACACCAGTCCAGCTCCTCCAGGGTCTCGCTGGCCAGTTTCTGGTAGGCCTCCTCTGCGAAGAGATAGGGAAAAGGAGACTCAGTTCTCAAGCGCTTCACGGGGCCACCAGCGAGTTCAAAGGGGGCCATCCTGCCATACCCCGCCATGCTCGGATGCTCGGTGCCCGCACATGAGGGCTGCTCCTTCATATTGTCCAGCCGGGCACCGCAAGGGGGGCCAAGGCTCTGCTGGCGGGGCGGCCGGCCTCAGGAAAGCACAGTCTCTCCAGCTTGGCGTCTCAGCTCAGCGTCCAGGGAGGGAGCGCAAAGTGTGGCCAGTCAACTTTCATACGCAGACACGGAGAAACCACGATGTGACTTTTAGACGGCGCGGCGGGCCGGAGTCCCCGTCCTTGAGGATGGCGCAGGGGGTGGCGAGCGCGCCTCGGAGCCCGCCCGGTGGAGGGAGCGCCTGGTCCACCGCCCGATCTCCTTGGTCCCGGGCCCCCGGCCGCGTCCCCGCGCCCGCCCCGCCTGGCGAGCCTCCTGCGCGGCGCTCGCAGCGAATGAATCAGCCCGGCCGGGTGCGCGGCCACCACGTTTCCTGTTTTCTTTCTCAAGTCCTCGGGCGGCGGGCGCAGCGCGGCTCCATCGCCGCGGCTTTCCGGGAACAGCCCCCTCACGCCCCTCGCGGCTGCGGCCCCTCCTCAACTCCTCACGGAGAGATTCCGAGTGGCCTAAGCCGGCCCGGCCCCCAGCCGCGTCCAGCCCCGCCGCCGCGCCGCATCACCCCGCGCACCCGGCGCGGCTTGCTTTGAAGCGGAGCCCGGGAGGCGCGGGCGCGAGCGTGTGTGTCTGTGGGGCGGCTGTGGGGCGGCGTGAGGGGAGCAGAGGAAAACCCGGCGTGGAGCGCCGGCCGCCCGCCCGCCGTCCGGGGTCGCGCGCGCTGCGGGGCTCAGGCGGGACCAGGCGCGCACGCGCGCACGGCCGCGCACCTGTCCCGCAGGGACCCCGCGCGCCCCGCGGAGCCGCTGCCCCTACGGGCGGTTCCGACCGCCCGGGCCCCATTATCTCCGCCACTAGCTGCTTCCTGCAAGGTTGTCCGACAGGCGGCACACACAAGGTTATTGAGGACCCCAGCAACCGTTTCTGTGGGTTTGGGTTTTAGGGGTTTTGAAGCTTTGATATTTGAGGGTTAGGCTTTACCTTCTTCAAGGGGGCAGGGTGGCTGTGGGAATAAAAACATTTCTATTAAGACCAGACTCTTATTAGTACCCAGCCCAAACCCTGCTAAGTTACAGACTTCTACATTTTGGGGTGGACATAAATAAGCAAATAAACATACACAATGCTACGTGGTCGAAATGCTTTAGAATCCAGATTTGACAAGATGCTGTATTTTCACACTCGAAATTGAGAGGCATCTCAAAGGAATAGCTACGTGAAGGCATCCTATGGTGTGGGCAGTTTACACATGTCCTGCATACATGCTCCCTCCGAGTGTGGAATTGCAAATTAAAGTCAAGGATGGTCTTGTGATACCATATGGTGTGGGCAGTTTACACATGTCCTACATACATGCTCCCTCCGAGTGTGGATTTGCAAATTAAAGTCAAGGATAGTCTTGACCAAAGGGGCAAAGTCTGGAAGTGTTTCTATCCATCACACACAGAAAGGCAAACGTGAGAAAATGAAAAGTCCGTATCCAAAGGCATCATAGAGAAGCGGTCTATTTACAAAATCTGGCCCTAGGGAACAAGGGCACTATAAATAAATGAATCAAGTGCAGAGGGTTTCACTACATTAGCCTGCGGATAAGCAAACCTTTCACTAGGGGAAAATCCAAACTCCCAAGAGTCCATCATACAAAACTTTGTTATTGTCAATTAGAAAGAATACATTGACAATAAGCTTACGTAAAGTCAGTGAGATCACTTCCTTTATCTTGGAAACTACAGGTATTGAAGAACGTGTGCCCTTGTCATTTAGACTCTTTATGATCAGTGGCACAACCAAGCATTTCATGGTCTGACTCTCAGGTTCTTGGGATTTCCCAGATAAGATTTTATGGAAAATTTGTGAAAGTTAGAATAACTTTCAAAGTGTTTGTTACATGTGCCACGTGGCTCATTGTTATCAAGGATTCTTGAATTGCTTGTTGTTCACTTGAGAACACTAGGTTAAAATTTGCCTCTCTTATTCTACTTCTGTTTTTCCACACCAATCTCTATAAATATATAATTTAGTGAACAAATAATCTAGACCTTGAGAGGTGAATTAAAGTATACAATTGGAACATTTTCTCCTATTGAATAGAATAACCATAAATGTAACTTTAAGTAGTCTTTATATTAAGTAAATATTCTATCTGTGTAGCCTTCCCCTGATTATAATATAAAAAATATTACATACTTGTTATAAAAACTGAAACACTACACAGGCATACTATAGAAAGTCCCATGGAATCCCACGCAAGAATTAAGCCTCTAAACATAATACAACATGTTCATCTATATATCATTTCATTAGTTTCTTCCATATGCAAGTACAGCATTACCTAGTTGTGATGGTAATACGTCTACTACTATATGAGTATTACCTACTATCATAAGGTTTTGTTCTGTTTTTACTGTTTCCGTTCCTCTACTATATAAAACGGGGATGTAGAAAGTTTTAAAAGGAAATGAACTTATTTAGGTCACTTTTAGTTGGTATATCCAGTGGGTTAAATAAAGATGCATAACCACTGTGTCTAGGACTTGTTCACTGCCATCTTTCCAGTCACCAGTTACATTCTGTAGTCAGAAGTTCCCTCTCTCTACATCTCTTCTGCTTGGCTTTCCATGTTCTTCTTTACCTCATTCCAACTATTCCAAAGTCTGAGCCTCAAAGGTCCTCTCCCCATTTTCACCAGCTTCTCCAAAGTTTTCAGAAATACGACCCTAGAACCTTGCAAGATGTGGTACTCCCCATTATATTTCAGCGTTTATTTTTTAACTGTGATAGTGGAAAAGTAATTCATGAAAGTTTCAGTACCTCAAGACATTATGCACTCAAATACAGGACTTGCGTAAGAAAGTAGTACTGCCAAAGGGACAACTTATTTCAGAATATCACTTTATGTCAAAATCATGGATTAGTCATTTCGACAGTCAGTATCTGGACACCATCATAATGGCGGTATGTACACATATTTTAAATTCTAAAATCTGCATTCACTGTATAAATCTAGATGATGGGGGAAAAAAGAAAGACAATAGCACATTTACATACCAATTAGAATGATTACTAGCCCAGAAATTTGTTTCATAAAATTCTGACTCAAACAGACTTATTGTTGATATTAGTATAAAAAAGCTGAGAATACTACTTCCCAAATTCCTAAGTTTATAGGCAACAAGGCTAGCCACAGGCTTTTTAGGATCATTATTAAACCTTAACTTTTAGGAATTTTAACCCCAAATGTTCTAAGACATTCAGTAGCTGACCTTTTAATCCCTACTAAAAAAGCCTCAATATGGAGTTGCCAGTTATGCTACAGGAAATTGAGTCACCACACCAAACAACACACCTACATGCCATCCACAGCAAGCAGGACAAAAACAGTGAGCTGTTTTAATTTCAGATTCTACCAAAAATACATACCACATTCATTAATAAAATACTTTTCTCTCCAGAGAATAGTCTTCACTGTGGCACTACTTGAAAATATATGAAAACCCTTCTATTAAACTGTCCATTTTTGCTGTCATCAAGGAACTACAGGAAGAAAAAACACCTAAGCAGGAACTGTTGGCTCAATTCCATAAAAGCTAGGAGAAGGTAATAGAACAATGGTCACTGAGAAATAACATGAGCCTTTGGAAGTCCCCTCCTACAGCAGCAGCAGTTTTCTTCAAGGCACCCTTGAACTCTCTAACGCCCCAGTTCTGCTCCGTCTCTGCTGTGAACAAACAGTCCTCATTCCTGCAGGCCAGCACTTGGCTTCCGTCATTGTGATGCGATCAAGGGTTCCCCAGACACAAGGCCTGAAACTCTGCCAGGGGCTCCAGGAGAAGATGCTGAAGCAGCAGCATCTTTTCCTTTTCCCTTTGAAAAGGAAAAAAAGTCATCACCTCACCAATCAGCAGTTGGCTAGAGGTTGAGATCATTTTCTTGTGAAATGTTCAGCTGTTTACTCTTACCAACAACTTACAGAGATGTTGACCATTGAGGTAAAAGGATCCCTTCACATGATGTGTAACTGTGGATATTGGTTTCTTTGCAAATACTTGAAGGACGAAATGTCTGTGGATATTTGACATAGTTCCTAGATAGGCCTATTGGTTTAAAACAAGAGGAATTGGTCCAAAGAATAGTACTTTAGACATCATTTGCTTATACTTAAATGAAAATAAATGCAAACTACAACAGTTGATCTGCAGTTTTCTTTAAAAGAAATAAAACTACTAAGGTACTCCTGAGAGCATTTAAGTATGTATCTGGCTAACATTCCAGCTTCTCCTCTCCTAAAGCACAGCAAAATTTCCTCTTCATTCCTAAGGATGGAGTTGATTCCACCTGAAGTAGGTATAACTGGGGGAAAAAAAATTATTTCACCATGTATTGCTTCAAGTTAATCACTCCCTGAATTCACTACAGCAAAAGATTTGTGCAGGTTTGTTCTTTTACTGACACGTTCCCCTCCCCCATACATTTTATCTGATGGGAAATACATGAATGAGTTGGACGCACTTTCAATGTGTACATATAACAGGTTTAAGCAGAGCCTGCCAGTGGCAAGCTGCTCTCCAAGTGTGTTTCTGGCATTAACTGCTTGTTTTGAAGTATTTTTAAAATCTTATGAAATATATAAAACTTCACTTAGAACTTTAAAAAAACCTCCAAAGGGAAGATGTATTTAATTTTGTGATATTTCTTTTCTTTTATCTTCCCACTACGTACAATATTTTGTCTAGTGTTCCCTAAGGCTCTAGAAATTTTTAAAATGAAAAAAACATAAGATTGAGTTTCACTGACTTCTAGATGCATCAGTAATTCAAAAAATATTTATTTAGCACCGTGTCATATACTTTATTAGTTTGCAGAACCAAGGTAACTGAAAGTTTGTTCCTTATTCAAGGAAAGTCTAGTGACCAGTAGTGGAGATGATTTTACCTACTATACTGTAGAAAGCATTCTGAAAGAAGGAAGCATGTGGGCTATGGGAGAATTAAGAGAGCTATTTAAATTAGACAGGGATAAAGGTAGAATAGGTGGAGGCTGAGTCTAAAGAATTAAATGAAAGGTAAGTGAAGAGGGTAGGAAGGATTTTTAAGAGAAAGCAATATGGGCAAACATATGGGACCTGTGTCAACAAAATGTGTGTGCATATATATATAGAGAGAAAGGAACTTCTGTGAGGAGTGCCTTGCACAGAAGACAAATCAGAAGCTGGAGAAATCTGAAGTGACTGGCCATGGGAGTCTTGTTAGGTGTCTGCAGGTAGGAGCTTTGCACTGTATTTCAAAAATGGAGCCACTGAGTGATTCAGAATGCTGTGTGAAATGGGATCTGATTTGATTTCGATGGAAAATTCCAGGGCTCTGCAATAAATAGGACTATAGAAGGCAAGGCTGGAGTCAGTGAGACCATTATCTTTGGCCACATTATCGGTAGAATAAAATTAATAATTTATAGAACACCTTTTTCCTCTGCTGATTATTCTTATCTAAGATCATCTCAGCAATGACATTTTACATAGGCATATGATCTCATGATCCATCAGGCATGATTATGACTGTCCAATGTGATTTGCAAGGAAACAAGCTTCTTGCTCTAAGAGAGATAATCTTCTAATCACTGAAATTTTAATCATACTGTGGTCACCGTAACTATACTGAGCAGAATTTCATACAGAACTTGCTTGCAAGGAAGTGTTGATAAGGCTGTTTATGAAGATGAAATTCTAAAAAGTTCTGGTTTGGGTGTAACTAAATAGTTATCACTTCTATATAAGAAAGGAGAAGAATATGTTGGTATTGGTTTGAAGGTTGTTCTCCCTGTTGATTAGATTGGGTGGGATCAGGTATTATTATAGATTGAATTCCTGAACTGACCAGATGCCTTCAAAGATTCCATCCAATATCATGATTCTGTAATTTTGTAAATTTTGCTCAACTATATACTGGCCTTGGATGTTGATACTGAAACAGAGATACTCTGAGAAAGAAAGGCATGATATGTGAGAAGGACTGGAGTATATTTACACCCAACTATATTCCTATCTAATACTTGGCCAACAGATTGACTGATTTTTTCTTAATTTCTGTAACTGTCACCTCTAGTCAATCCTCATCTATATAATTCTAGGTGTTTGTAATTGTCTGCTATTGGATCTCTTTGACTTCTCACCACAGACCTGTTTACAAGTCAGAATACTATTTTATTTATTTATTTTTTTCATTTATTTATACAAGCACTGGGTACAGTCAGAAGCGCGGGAGGGTGAGAGAATTCACCAAGCCAGAGCGGGGAGCAGAGCAGGCAGAAGGACCGAAGTACACTGCTGAGGGGAGCAGCGGGCGGCAGGAGAGGTCTGCGCGCCACGTGGGACCCTCCTCTGGTGGCCGGGGAGCAGCCGGGGATTGAACTGGTGCTGCAGAGGTTGTGGGCAGCTTCGCAACCCAGCGCTCAACCGCTGTACCACCGGGGAGGCCCAGAATACTATTTTAACTGTGTCACTCCAGTCTAAGAACCTGCTTCACAAACTCCCTCCAACTAATGTTATATCAGTGCCATACTCCTAGTGTTCATAAGGAGACATTTCTACAGTGGGTTTTTCAATACTCTTCCCAGATCTCTTTTATTCACTATCCCATCTAAACTATCTTTCCCAGTCAATCCTTTCACATAGACACAAGTTGCAGACTGTTGTCTCTATGACTTTGTTTAAATCTCTTATTTTTGATCCTAGGACTTTCTATAAGTATCTAAAGGAATTGCTGACATTTACAGGTAGTCAAACATTTATCAGTAAAGAGCCAACCAGTATACTTGTTTTCTGACAAATAAGAAGTATTTCCAATTAAAAGTGAAGCAGCAATACTGTCTTGGGTATGACTCTCGATATATACACCTCCATCTGTCAATTTTTATGTTTAATATCTTGTGCTCAAACTCTACTTTGTCTCTTTTTAAAGAGTGTCAGGAGCCAATAATGCCAAAACACAGGAATAGTAGGTACACCATGGTGCCCTTCTAAACTGAAATATTAATATAGGAATCAAGATGATAGATATTATAATGAATGAATAGAATGAGCTTTTCAAAATACAGTGAAATTTTAGAAAAATCCATCAACACATAGGTATGAAGTTTGGAGCAAACAGGTGAATGAATGAAATAAAGGTCATGTGTTGTCCTTCTAAGATCAGGAGAATGGGTTCACATGCAAATAAGAATTGGAAGAATAGCTGAATATCCCGCATACTTTTGCTGCTTTAGTTTGTTCAATCTTTAGTGTACTTACTTTTATTTTCTAACTGTCATATTAAATCTATATTTCTCCCACAATATAACAATATTAACTATGTCTACCTCTTGAGAATCTTATTTTTTACATAAAAATTCCATCACACTATACCATGAATTTGTATCATAAATTTTACTTGATTCATTACTCACTACCCAATTTTGTATACTCTGTAATCCTCATCTCCCAATCTTTGTTCTGACTTTCACATAAAAGGAGAACTTCCTTAAGATTATCCATAAAAAGACATTATGGTAAGTACACTTTTTGATTTCTCATACTTCAAATGGCACAGTGCTTTTTCAACATTTTTTTGAAGTCGAATAAATGTTTTTGAGACTCTGATGCAAAACCTCCTTAGGAAACTAGACACAAGTTAATATGATCAATTATTTTTATTTTGAAAGTGTTCACTGACCTCCCTGAAGTTGCCAGGGACTCCAGGTTGAGAATTCCTTCTTGAGGGGAGAAGAGAAAATAATTGTTTTAATCAGCACTGCTCCAGAATCCTTTATTTAGAATCAGTACCTCTGCAGCTTTCTTTGTTCCCTTACTCCCTTTCACTAAGAGATGTCTATAGTAATGGCAAAGAGACATTCATTCCATTTTAAGGACTGTAAGTCACAGCTAAGAAAAAATATACAAAAGCTTTCCAAAGAAATACTGGACTATTTTAGAGAGACCATGAACAGAGTCTGAGAAGGGAAATTTCATGCATCCAAGTTTTTATTCTCACTCCCTGTACTGTAATTACAACATGAGTGAAAAGGCATGTCAACCTACTGGCAAACTTGCATTGTTTAAAATACACACATGATAGATTGAATTTCAGAACTCAAGATTATATCAAGTATACTTGACCTATCCATTTGCATATAAGCTGACTCCCTAAAGCATAAACTTCAGAGAAATCAGTTTCTAATTGTCTAAGAGCATCTAGGGAGATAGAGTTTTTGATTGAAAAAAAAAAAAAAGAAAGAAAGATGCAAGGATCCACAATGCAGAGTTCTCCATGGGAAGCAGTGTGGCAGATCACGAAGAACATGAATTTTTGAATCACACGGAATTTGAGTAATAGTGTTGACATTGTTCTAGTTGCACTATCTTAAATTAGTCATTTAAATACCTCAGCCCACTACATGAGATGTGAATGAATTAGTTTTTATGAGAAATGCACATGCAAATGCATGTCAAGTCCCAAGAGTTATATCTGACTTGTAACTGGTACTCAACCAAGAGTAACTAATACTCTGACCACCTTAAAAACTTGTTTAAATAAGTTAATGTGCAACAAGGCACTTAATGCATGAGGGTTTCCATCCTCTCAGGTTCTCAATCACAAACCAATTACTATTTTCTATTATTACCATCAACCTTCAATCCTTAACCACTTCTTGGCTGAATGTGAGTGAAAAACGTAAAATGTAGAAAAGCCTTCACAAGATCATACCAAATCATGCCAAGTCAATATGTATAAAAAATATGTAATAGATACATCATTAGTTAATGACATAACACCGCCTGTGAAGGTATCAGGTCACCCCAATGTTTCCCAAAGAATGTTCCAGTGCACATTAAACCTACAAGATTCTCCTTACCAAAGAATTCTGTGATCATACAAGTTTAGGGAAATGTTGGATACATAATAATTTGTAATAGACACGAACCTATATTACATTTACTTCTAAAAAGTTAGAAGTTGTACAGGAAAGAAATCTGTCTAATGTCATTTGAAAAATATTATTTAAACTTACTTGCTCTTGGAATGCATTTTTTCGTACAACACCTATCATCACTTAAAGTATACTTGGAAAACACTGTCCTATACCATTGTCAGGTGAGTCCCAAAACACAAACTCAGCAAATGTGTTATAGGTTCCCATATGCCCCTCCTCAGCTCTTCTTGTACTGTTGAGAATGGTCAGAGTAATCTTCTTTCCCTTCCTTCCTTTCTTTCTCTTCCCCAGAGAGTAGTCAAAAAAATCCATACATATTTATTGAGACTCTCTGATATGCTGGTTGCTGTGAAATACAGGAACGTGAAAGATTCAGTGACCTGGACCTGGGAAGGAACTTATAATATCCTGCGGAGAAAACAAGACACATGACTAGCTGCTGTCTAGAGACAGTGTGAGCCATCATAGATATCACTCATCTTCAGAGCCAATTGCAGCTCAGAGCAGGGACAGGTTGGTGTGCATATACGACAGTTAAGTGAGGGGGGAGTCCCAGAAAGAAGGTGAACTTGGATATAGGTTTTTGATGAAGTCTGTGGTTCAAATGGCTTTGGAAGAAGGAGTGAGCTAGAATTTATTTTTTCAAGGTAGAAGAAATGTCTGGAGCCTGAATAAGGATTGCATGTCTGGATAGTATATAGCCTATATGGCATGGACTCTTTCCAGGGGGGAGAAGGAAATAGCCTTGAACACTTAAATGTATGGCCTTGAAATAACGGCTATTGTGGGAATTGAATAAGTGCACTGGTAGCCCCTGAGGATAAAAGGAAGAGAGAAGGAGGGAGATTAAGAATCCATTGCAGTAATTCAGACGCACAGCCAGAAGCAAACTGTTCTGGAGACATCCACTGTAGTGGTCTAAAGACCCTGACACTGCAGACAGAGACCCAGGTTCAATTCTGGCCCTGAAACTCAGCAACCAGGTGGCAAAATTGGACGAATTACTTTATTTCTTTGTTTCTCAGTTTTTTATAAAACGGAGCTAGAAATAAATCCCATAAAAGGTTTGCCTCCTCCCCAGACCATTTTCCACAATTTAAATGTTAAGATGAATTTTACTTAACAAATCACATATCCATATGCCTATTTCATTTTTGTTGGTTTCATTCCAACTTAAATCACTATTTGTTAAAAATTATAAATATTTATCAAGTCTTTTACATGTTACACATAACCTATCTCCTCCCTATCTCTTTTTAAATCACAAAGTTATCAAAACAATTCTGTACATATTTTTGAACCTAGCAGTAGCCAGTAACTGTATCTCTGAAAATTAAAATAATTAACAACAGTATTCATTGTGCCTGCTACTTTAAACAATTTAAACAGTAGGAATTTTATTAAGAAGATACATAAAACATGCTATCCGTGTCTTATATCATTGTTAAGATTAGATTTTGGAAGTATTATTATTCCACAGCATTCTGGGACTTCTTGCCAAGCCCTGACATTGCAAACTCAAATTTTCTTTTGCGTATTCTAGGTTCATGCTTACTGATATACTTTAATAAGAAAAAAAAAAAAAAGTTCAAAGCAAAGCATCTTTCTTCCCATTGTCAGAAAACAAAAAGGGTTTACATATATTATACACATTTTTAGAAATCTCCAAAACACATTTACTGACTAGAATTATTTAATGTGTGGACATTTTGCACTGAGATCATTTATGCATTAATATGAGTGGAAGTTTTTGACCTAAGACAAGTTTTGAGCTCCACTAAAATTAGTTGTTGAAGTGTATCCTTCTGGTGACCATTTTTTGAACAGCATCACCATGTCTCAACTCTTGAATTTTGCACCTTTGCTAACACCACTGTGCTCAGTGAATCTACTATTTCACTGGAATTATTGATAATATTCAAATAAATTTCTGTTGCCAATCTAACCCATGGGGCAAATCCAGTATATTGAGATCCATATTCTAATTTCAGTTTATGTATTTTGTCTTTATAATATTCTTTAGAAGCCTCATAATCATGCCTTAAAAGGCCCCAGCGAACCAGATCATTGCTTTTGGTCATCCTTTGAGATTTTCTAACAGGCAAACATTACGGCAGAACTTCAACTACTATTGAGATTTTCTTTTGAAGGCCCAGACTACAGTCACATGGAGTTTTGGGAGAAGATTAAAATGAGATGACATAGTGGCTTTCAAGCTTTCGTGACAGTGGGCCACAGGAACAATTATATTTTGTACTATGACTGTCTACTTGTTTAAAGTAGGAGGTGCAATGAATACTATTGTTATTTTGCTCGTTTCTGAAGAGGTGTGAGTGGCGACTCAGTATAAAACATACATATGGGAGGGAATGTTTTGCTACCTGTATTTGTTCAAAAAGGGGGGTCTATTCCTCTTCAAAGTAACGGCTTTTAAAAAAAAAAAGAATTATTCATTTATGCACAGAAGAGCTGGGGTATAGGCCAGAGATGGGGGTGTGTGAGAGGATTCACCAGAGACAGAGTGGGGAACAGAACAGGCAGACTGACTGAAACACACTGCTGAGGGGAGCAGCGGGCGAGACAGGAGAGATCCGCTTCGCCATGTGAATTTTTCTCTGGTCGGTCAGGGATCGATCTCGAGCTGCAGAGGCTGCAAACTGCCTCATAGTGTGGTGTTCAACTCCTTGCACCACCAGGGAGGCCCCAAAGTAACTTCTAAAGGCTGTTTATATAAGTTATAGCAAAACTGGTTTGTACTTTAACAAATCTTGCATTTAAATTTAAGTGAAATCACAAAAAGATTATATATACATAACATAAAAGAAATTTATATATAATTGAGACAGTATACACACACATTTGATTCAATATATAGATAAAAGTTGAAATAAAATAATGAATAATTTTTATCCTCATTATATATGATTCACTGATATTTTCTATTACATTCAATTTAATTGAAGAAATGTTGTGACCCACTAAGTTGATTTTGCAACCTACAAGTAAAGTTTGAAAACACTGAGGAATAGAATTGCCTAGCTTAATAAATGTTACTTTGCCTAACTCTTCTTTCTTCCGCCTACTTTGTAATAAAAACATTTCCTCTACTTTATACTGCCAGGAAGAAAAATATTAGATACAGGGCCCTTTAAGGCATGAGCTGTCTATATGTAGATATTTTGTAAATCATTTTTTCATACTTGGTGAGCTTGCTTAGGACACTTGAGATTCCCACTTGGACATGTGAAGCAGGGGTTACTCACTAAAGTGCTTATAGGAGCCACAAAAATCACATGAATGAGTGAATGACGTGAATGGTGGGTGCTGAAGAGGCAGTAGATGAGAACTTCAGAGGGCATGTGCAGTAATGCTGGCCAACTGTTGCTTGATATTTAAAATTTTCAAAAGAATCCCCACATTTGGATTTTTTATTTTTTAATTTTTTTTTACGATTTATTTTATTTATTTATACAAGAACCAGGGTACAGGCCAGATGTGCGGGAGGGTGAGAGGATTCACTAGAGACAGAGCGGGGAACAGAACAGACAGACTGACAGAAATACAGTGCTGAGGGGAGCAGCAGGCGAGGCAGGAGAGGTCTGCTTCGTCTTGTGGGATTCTTGTGGGATTCTCTGGCCGGCCGGGAATCCAACTGGCGCTGCAGAGGCCAGACAGCTTCACAGCGCGGTGCTCAACCGCCTGCACCACCAGGGAGGCCCACATTTGGATTTTAATGCAAAAATCTATGTTTCAGAATTTTGTCAATGAATTAAAAAAAAAGCAAAATCTTTTCAGGGTCAAACATGAAAGTCTGCAACTCTAATATCAACCTCTTATATCAGCAGTTTTCAAACTCTATTATCAACAGTCCTCAGCACAAGTGACAGAGACTTACACGAGAGCAGTTTTAGACAAGTCTGCAGGACTTGTCTTATATACTTAAACTTATAAGTTCAAGGTAGAAAAGTTAAGAACTGTTTCTGGAATCTGAAATGCAAATGTGGTCATTGAAAGACTATTTGGAGTCAAAAGATAGCTTCATTTCCTGGTCGCAACGGTTGCTCAGAAATGGTTGTGGCCAAATGATCTCAGCTGTTCATGGACCAACTGGCTCCATATGAGATGTGCTATGAGGAACTTGACCTGAACAAAAATATCTGACTCCAATGACATAACAACTACAAAAGACCCAACCAATCAGGGAGTACTGTTTCCCAGACTGTCACATTTCCTAACCCTTTTTGGCAAATGAATTGGAAAAAATAAACCTTTCCATTTGGTCCTCATTTTCTTTTCTAGCTCCTAATATCTTACAAATAAATTCCTGCAAAACCTAGTTGTTACTTTCATTGCTAGAGGTTTTGTCCTCTTTTAATTTCTCCTATATAATCTTATCTTCCGAAAGAAACTCGAAAATAATTACAAAAACAACAACAATAACATCTGTCCTCATGCAAGACCATATTCTGGATTTTTAATGTCTTTAGGTTTGCATCCAAACTTCAGTTAGACTTGAGATCCCTTCTAAAATCCACCTCACTAGATCCATCTGTTTTCACTGTCCCCTGTGGTCGACCCTACCTCCACTCCCACATTGTAAAAGTTCCTTAAAAGGAAGCTTTGTGTAGAAGCATTTGACTGTCTTTCTGAAGGAACAGCTGGAAGGCTTGGGGTAGAGGGCATCTGTCCTGAGATCACTCACAGGGGAGCCACTTATGAGAAGATTAAGGGCAAAGGATCCCGGAGTTAGATGGAATCAACATACTTTGTTTTGATTTTACCTGAGACCTTTCCAGGACAAAGTTTGGAAATTAGAGATTTTTTTTAAAGAGTTATTTATTTATGCATTCAAGAGCTGGGGTACAGGCCAGAGATGTGGGGGGTGAGAGGATTCACCAGAGACAGAGTGGGGAACAGAACAGGCAGACTGACTGAAATGCACTGCTGAGGGGAGCAGCGGGTGAATCAGGAGAGGTCTGCTGCGCCACGTGGATTGCTCCCTGGCTGGCTGGGGATCAAACTCATGCTGCAGAGGCTGCAGATGCTTCATAGTGTGGTGCTTAACCCCTTGTGCCACCAGGGAGGAAACTAGAGATTGTTAACATGATTCATCTTTGTCTATTCAAACTAGTTCAATTCACACACTCAACAAATACTTGATCAACATCTGCTGTGGGGTGGGGTGGAGATCTGGCACTCTTGGTGGTGTTCAAGTTGCAGAACTGAACTCAGATGATCTGGGGCTTCAAGGAGCCCACAGTCTAGAGGTATTGATGAACAAATGAATGATGTTAGTGATTTCAAAAGAAAGTCATGTGCTACACCGGCAGCATATGCAGAGTTCAGGAAAGTTCAAAGGATCATTCTGGGAGGGGCTGTCTAGCCCTCCTTCACCTGGTAACTCATGATCATATTTACAAAGGTGTCTGGGATTTAGGGAACAGCATGTGAATAAGAGGAAGAGTCAGTTTGGTGGCTCAGATGGCTCAGACAGGGCAAGAGCCAATGGGTGGCACTATGTCTCAGGGATACCAGTCACAAATCTTTTCCTTCTCCAACTCTTCAAATTCTCTGAAGTAGAAGCATGCCAGTAAGGGAGAAAATGAGGCAGAGAGCTACAACAACTTAGGGAGAGGAGGCAGGAGTGGGAATGAATCTGTAAAAGCACAGGGGCTCAAGGAACTAGAAGCTGAAAACATGAAGAAGATGATGTTTATTTAAAAAGGACAATTAGCACTTATTGTCAGGGAAATGCAAGTAAAAACCTTAATGATACCATCTCACAACCCTGAGAATGCACCATAGCAAAACAAACAAACAAACAAACAAACAACCCAGAAACAAGTGTTGGTCAGGAGGGTGTGGAGGAAAAGTAACCCTTATACACTGTGGGTGAATGCAGACTGGGTCCACTCCCTACAAGACACATTATAGAGGTTTTTCAAAATGTTAAAAGTAGATGTACTATATGATCCAGCAAATCCACTCCTAGATGTCTACCCAAATAATACAAAAACACTGATTTAAAGTGATATTTACATTCCTAAATTCATTGCAGCACTATTTACAATAGCCAAGTTAGGGAAAAAAACCTAGGTGCCTGATGAATTCATTTGTAAATGTCCATTGTCCTACATAGTTTTTGAAGTAAGGCAGCCTTTGTTTCCAAAATTGGAGTTTGGCCACTGACTAGCCTGAGACCCTCATATAAACCAATTAACTTACCTAAGCTTGTTCTCAATTTGTAAAATGGCAAAAGCCATTTGGAGATTGAAGATTAAATAGGATTATGCATTTTATAAAGCAATACCTGAAGAGGAGTAAGTGCATAAAAATTTATGATGAGTTTTACATGTAGGCACATAGCATGTGCTAGGATTTTCAAATTATTTCCAACTCATCTCAGTGCCTCACTCTTCTCCTAGATTCTGTTATCCATTGGCTGACTTGGGAGGGTCTTCCCAACCTTTATCATGTGATTGGAGACAGTAATCCTGGAAAGTGCCCTCAAATTATTTATCGGATTAAACAAGCAAACCTTTTTAACCCGGGCATCCTAAATCTCCAGTTTGTCTCTGCTGATTTGTTCAGAACACCTCAGATGTTAGGGAAGGGCTTTCCGGGTGGAAAAAAACAAATTAGCAGTCTGGAAAATAAGGACCTCTGAGTTACAAGAGCTTTACTAAAACAGCCTGATCACCCTGTTTATTTTGCCATAGTGTCTAGCATTAGCAGGCGCCTGGGAAAAATCCAGGTTACCACCCAGCAGGAGTTCCTTCTAAAGATAGCGACTGGCAAATATTATGTTTGATTCATGAGAGCCAATCAGAAGTGAACTCTTTGAGCAATTAAATCACTAAACAGTCTATCACAATAATTTATTTACTATGAGACTGAATTTCTCCAGGGTTGGACTACATTAAATTCATTATTTGATCTCTGGTGCTAAATGTTGGCTGTCATATACCAGGTAACCAAGCAGTATTTGTCAGATTGAATTGAATTGAGAAAGTATGGAATATTACCCTTATTAAAGGTTACCTTTCTGTGATGTTTCCAGAGCTTCTAATGCATCTGAGAATCAATAACAAGGCTGTAGAAGGAGTATTAATGTGGTTCAGAGACTTGTAAACCTTACCCACACCTCATGTGATTAGGTATCACATGATATCTCTTATTTTAACATCATGCTGTGGAGAGAAATCCCTAGTAGCGATACTCTTACCTCTATTTTCCCCTCTGATTATCCTATAGAATTGTCTCAGCTCTGGCTACCCATCACATTTATTTGTGTAGGTATCTGTTGGTCCTGTTCTTTATGGATAAGAAGCCATATGTTGCAACTGTCCTGGAATTTACCAGGTTTACTCTGTTATCTCAACATGGTGATGAATAATTTCACTCTCAAAAGTACCCTGCTTTGAATATTAAAGGAGAAGGATGCTCTACGTATGGGAATTCATCTCTTATCATTTAGCCTCCCAACTCTACCTCCCTTGGAAGTCTGGGCTTTCCACTATGGAAGCCGCTCTCTTAATCACTGCATTCAGGAGATTGGGGTCACTCGCAAAGAACAGATATCTCCTGGGCCTCCCCGGTGGTGCAGCGAATTGAGCGCAGCTCTGTGAAGCTGTCCACAGCCTCTGCAGTGCAGATTCGATTCCTGGCCGGCCAGGGAGCTACCCACATGGTGAGGCAGACCTCTCCTGTCTCACCTACCGCTCCCCTCAGCAGAGTTTTTGGTCCATCCTCATGTTCTGCTCACCACTCTGTCTCTGATGAATTCTCTCACCCTCCCGCATTCCTGGCCTGTACCCCAGTTCTTGTATAAATAAATCAATCTTTAAGAAAAAAAGAACAGACACCTCCCTCTAGAGAGATTTTTGGTAGAACAACAAACTCCCCTACCCCCCCAACACATACAAATTCTCTCAATTTAAGTGTTTCCTTTCATCTTGGACCTCTTATGAACTCTAAAGAAACAAAGAATCCCTAATAATTACATCCCCAAATTTACTGAAATCATGCCCATTTGAAAACACTAATCTAGTAATTAAATTTAAGCTTCTCAGGTTAAACTGCACCTTAATAACACAGCTTATTTTGTCAAAATCAGTTAAAGCCCTCTAATGTGATTTGGAATAAATGGACAAAGAATAAAATGTGACTGGTCAAGGTAATCAGAAAGCTCTCTTCATTCAGTTAATAATAATGGCACCTTTTCAGGTTCTTTTTATTACTGGGATGTAATTATGCTTGGCTTTAATTTCTTGTAATTATGGAACAAATAAGATTACTTCATACTTTTAGGAACATTTAGATACATAGTGTTTTGGAGCGTCCAGTTGGAAATTAAATCTGTTTGGTGATTGCTCCTTCTCCCTATTTAGTGATATGTTTGCCTCATGTCAGCAAAACAGTAACCATTGTCTATATTAATCCAAGACATTTTAGTGGAGTTAAAAGAAATTACCTCCTCCACCCCTCTCCTTTCAGATCTCCCTATTTGTAGCTATCAAATTTTGGCATGCCTGCTGGGACAGAATCTTGTTAGAACAAGCAAAGTAATTCTCATGTGAGACTTTGGGACTCTTTCTACCCTAAGTTCAAAATGTAGCCATGATTCAAGTTTAGATGAAGTTATGAGTTAGTGAGAACATGAAGAATGTCAGTTGTAAGAACACAACTTCATTTTGTGCTACTACTTTCGGTGTTCCCAAATTCTAGGTGCACAGGCAAGCTTTAAGACAGAATCTGGTAGTGTAGGGGTGAAGCCTCCCTGGTAGTGTAGGGGTGAAGTCTCAGTGCTACCTCAGTGGCCTTGAGTTCCATCCAGGTCAGGCAGCTAACCCACATGGCGCAGCAGACCTCTCCAATGTTGCCTGCTGCTTCCCTTGGCAGTGTATCTCAGGAAATCTGCCTGTTCTGCTCCCCACTCTGTCTCTGGTGAATCTTCTCACCCCCGCACCTCTGGCCTGCACCTCAGTTCTTATATGAATAAATAAATAAAAATAAATCTTAACAAAAAGAGAAAATCTGGGGCCTCCCTGGTGGTGCAAGGGGTTAAGTGTAGCACTTTGAAGCTATCCACAGCCACTGCAGCATAGCACGAGTTCAATCCCTGGTAGGAGAGGGAGGTGACCCACATGGTGCAGCAGACCTCTCCTTTCTTGCCCGCTGCTCCCCTTAGCAGTGTATTTCAGTCAATCTGCCTGTTCTATTCCCCACTCTTCTCTGGTGAATCCTCTCAGCCCCGCACCTCTGTACCCCTTGTATGCATAAATAAATAAATCTTTTAAAAAGAGAGAATCTATTGCTATATACCAATAATTAAAATTCATTACTCTAACACATTTAATTTTTAGTCCCTTACCCCGGGCAGGTAAAATATCCTAGCAAACCTGAAACAACTTTATTGAAAACTGCAGCTGTTAATCTCATACTGCAAAAGATCAAACTATGAATGACACTGCAAATACAGTGTTACAGACAGATACTAAACATTAAAACACACGCACCATTATCACGAGTCAGCTCTGGGGCAGAGACTGCTAGCTATACCCTAAGTGTGGTGTTTTTCTTTATTAGCCAGCATTAAAATCCCAATTTTTTTACTTAAGCGTATGACTATAAAAGGAAAAGAAAATTCCCAGACTCCTATACAGCCAAGTGTTGCCACATGAAAGTACTATGTGATTTCAGACAATTTCATTAAAAGACATCTATCATATAGCTCGTGTTTTCCTTTCTTTTCTCTTTCCTAATGGTGAGAATGTGAGGTTGAAGTGGAACATGAATGGAGCTTGACAGTCACAGTGGATCATGAGTTGAATTTAAGCAGAGAGACCACATTTGATGGTGACAGAATGGAAGGAGCTTGTGTTATTGAAGACTTTAGGGAATAGTGCTGCCTCATTTACTCTAGAGTAACTACTTTCAGATTTTTTAATACACTAGAGAAATAATCGATCTTATTTAAGCCAATTCCATCTCAAATCTGTGTATGCTCAGCTAAACACAATGCCAATTATACAAACACCCATAACAATGCTCCTCTTCACCTATGATCTAGGGCCACAGTTTAGTCTTACCAGCAAGTGTTGACAGAGGCTAGGCTGAAGTTTCAATGCCGGATGAGAGTTTTCCAGCTTACTGTAATTTCAAGTTATTGTGTGGTAATACTTGTTAGTTGAGTTTTCTCAAGAACTATCTGAAATGATTTCTTGAAAATACGCTGTGTAAAATCCTACAAGAAGCACCCTGAATTTTCCCTTTGGGATCAGCTATTTGTCTTTCCACCCTGATTTGAAATGCACTTCAGTCACAAAGCCATTGTAATGATGCAAAAAGTGGGCTCCTGTCATAAAGGACAATGTCCTCATTTCAGGACATTTCAAGTATATCCTGATATACTTCCTCACTCATGATATACTTCCTCCATGAACACATGAGTGTTTACATCTTTGTTTTCTGAATCCATATTCTCCAAGCACATTGCTCTTATTAATTCATTAACAAGTAGAGTCTTTTTAAAATTATTTCTTTCTAGGATTTGTGACCTACTGCCAATGTTCTCTCCTTCTGCAATTCCAACATCTTTAAAATTAAATTCGTGTGGTTCCAAGTCATGTCTGAAAGGTTTACAGAATGACATACTAAGGTCATATGGCCAGAACACAAATACCTCTGGATGTATATTTTAAAGCAAAACAGTTTTATGTGTAAGCTGTATGGGGTTATAGAGTGTGGCTGCCTTATTTACTACCAAATCCCAAGCACCTGGTTCTGTACCCCTCAATTTAAATGTGCTGAATGAAAAAAATGAAGAGACTCTCCAGTATAGTAAACCTGCTATTTGCACATACTTGAGGGCCACCTCTGTGTGTACATTGTTACTGGATGTTCACACAGCCTCCTGGATGGCTTTGCAGGACTGTGACTTTATATTGTTTGTCACAGTTACCAAGGGACCTGTTTTCCATAAATTATTCCAATATCACACCTTCCTATTATAGAGAATCTTGCTGCCTAATATAAATCCCTGAAGCACTGTCATTTTTGCTTAGATTCCTCAATGCATAGAAACATTGTTGGATCTACTCAGGTGAAGAATTTGTGTGCTCAAGTTCCCTTTGGGAACAAACTGCAACTGCTAGAACTGTGTTAGTTATAAAAATTAGCTGCATAGATTATGAAACATAAATCTCAATTCTTTGTTCACAGCAATAGAAATCTAGCTTTTAAAATTAAGATAGGAAATAAAAATAAGTAAGAATCTTTTGGGGAGAGACCTACCCCTATCTACCTCAGTGAATTAATGGCTGTGGTGTGGTGCTGGCGTTACTAGTGGGGGCCCTGCTTTCTCCAGAACCCACTCAGTTTTGCCAGTGCCATCTTGTTTCTCTACTCCTTCTCATCAGGGAGCAAGAAAGTACTTCAGAAACTACTTCAGTCTTTTAAAAACTTGAGAAGTTCTGTTTGACAGTGGCAGAGGTGCAGGGAATGAAAAAGAAAGATGTTGGGCCTTCCCTGGTGGCGCAGGCGGTTGACCACTGCGCTGTGAAGCTGTCCACAGCCTCTGCAGCGCCTGTTTGATCCCGGCGGCTGGTGAGGGTCCCACATGGCGCAGCAGACCTCTCCTGTCTTGCCTGCTGCTCCCCTCAGCAGTGTATTTCATCAGTCTGACTGTTCTGTTCCCCGCTCTGTCTCTGGTGAATCCTCTCACCCTCCCAGACATCTGGCCTGTACCCCAGTTGTTGTATAAAATAAATAAGTCTTAAAAAAAAGGAAAGATGTTAAAAATAAGTGAGGATAGGGTAGCACTGGTTTCTTAAACTTGAAATCCTTATTTTAAATGAATGACTATCTTTCTGACATATAAAAAAGGTAGTGAGGGCATAACTTTTTCTGCTCACAAGAGAAAAAACAGAATAAAAAATACAGAGACAAGATGTTCTATCTTAATGAATGCTAGCTAACTGCAATGCCAGCATAAGAAACATCACTATACAGATAAGAGGTATTAATTAAAGAAAATCTGTTAAATAAACATTGACATATTTGTTTGTAAAATTTAAAATGTTGTAAAGATGATTATATTTTAGATAGCATAACTTTTTTTTAGGTAATTAAGCTGGTCCTTCTGCCTCTTTCAGTATCTGGGTTAGAATTTGAGGTAAAAAGATATAAATGAACCATGCTGAAAAATCCAAAGGCAATCAGGTATTTGATTACCTATCCTGTAGTTATATAGGAAAGTGATTTTGTTCTTGAGAGACAGACATTTGGGAGTTTGAGGATGGAGGCCCGTGACATGTGCAGCTTTCACTTAAGTGGCCCAGAGAAGAAAAGAGTATGTGTGTGTGTCTGTGTGTGTGCGTGTGCATGTGCATGTGTGTGTGAATAGAGTGAGAAGGCACATGAGGAGGAATGTTGAAAATGCGTGAATCTGGGTGAGGGATATGCATGTGTTCTCTGTACCACACATGAAGCTCTTTACTGTTGGAAATTATTTCCAAACAAAAAATTCATTCAGATAAATGACAATGAGTAATTGAATTGTTTTACCCTGAGTACTCTTTCCTGCCCCTTTCATGTATACTCACCTCCTATACATATATATGCACGTAAGTGACCCTTTCTGTACTTCCTGCCTACACAGTGAGTGTTAGCATGGTACATGAGAGGGAAAGTCAGTCTTTTAATCTATTTATGATGCAGGGTTTAAGTGATTCTAATGGAGTTTTTCTGTTAATGATTTGATTTTTAAGACCCCATTTTTGATACTATAACACAGTATCTTTCCTTATAGATGAAGCCTTTCAAATTTGGTTGAAACAAGGTCATAAAGTGCAACTACCTGAGAACACATCCTTGGAAAAACAGCCAAGGCATATTTCCTAAACCACAGGATATTAAAAACTTGGCCAAAAGTGACGACTGTAGACTGTTGATTTCAAAAGTGCTGATGAATACAATGAACTGTGGGAGATGTATGATTTGTTTAGAACACATTTACCATGATTGATGGCCCAGATTTGGCAAGTTAGTTCACTCCCAGTGGAGATGAAAGTTTCACTGCCTTGCTTCTTTCAACATTCCTGTTGAGACAGGTTTCACTCTTATTGGTCAATGTGCTAACTAATCATGTGTAATTCCAAGCATAATGAATGTATTAACTACACTGTAGATCAATGCTGTACACGATATTCCTGAGTCAACATGAGCTCTTAATTAAATTTCCTTATAATGCCTCTGGAAATTTTCTTTCAGGCTACTAACTTCAAGACATGAGTCTAAATGTCAACCAGGAATTATGTAGTGATGTTTTGAGAGGGACCAGGGACTGGGCTCATGCCAGGGTGAGGTTAGGAAGTGATCAGTAATGAAAGGCAGATTGCAAAATAGATAGACGTGATCAAAACCATCCATAAATGGACTAAACCATTCTGTACTTCAAGTTACTCTGATACCCAGAGTATCAGCCTTTAAGAAAACCAATTTCAGTTAGTGCCTTGAGATGTTTCATTTATTTGACAATGGCAGAGGTGTGGGAAATGAAAAAGAAAGACATTAAAAATAGGTGAGGATAGGGTAGTACTATTTTTTTAAAATTGAAATCCTTATTTTAAATGAATGAAAATCTTTCAGAAATACAAACAGAGTAGTGAGAGAATAATAACCTAATTCCAAGGTAACTCCATGAAAGAAGCTATTTTAATTAGAAATATGACCTAGATTATAAGCAGAATTCAAGCATTTTTGCTGTTGGTGGTGGTGTTGTCATTAATAAAGAAACATGAGAAAAATATATATTTTCTCTTGTACTCAGCAGGAGAGGAGAGACGAAGGGAGAGAGAGGGAAGGGGGCTGAGGGGAGGGCAAGGAGACAAAGCCTGAAATTAAAGAAAAACCCAGGTTTAAGCTTCCAAACTATGCTATGCTTCAGACCTCTTTCAGAATGTCAGATTTCGCTAAAACATATTAGAAATTAAAAAAAAAAAAATCGGGCCTCCCCTGGTGGCGCAGTGGTTGAGCGCTGGGCTGAGAAGCTGCCCACAGCCTCTGCAGCGCCGGTTCGTTCCCCAGCGAGGGTCCCACATGGTGCATAGACCTCTCCTGCCACGCCCGCTGCTCCCCTCAGCAGTGTATTTTGTCACTCTGTCTGTTCTGTTCCCCACTCTGGCTCTGGTGAATCCTCTCACCCTCCCGCGCTTCTGACTGTACCCAGTACTTGTATAAATAAATAAATCTTTAAAAAAAAATCTATTTCGCTGAGCATGATCCCTTCCAGCGCCATCCATGTTGCTGCAAATTGCATGTGTTCATCTTTTTTGAATGCTGAGTAATATTCCATTGTGTATATGTACCACATCTTCTTGATCCAGTCATCTATTTTTGGGCATTTGGGCTGTTTCCAAAGCTTAGCTATTGTATACAGTGCTGCTATAAACATAGGGGTGCAGGTGCTCTTTGGAATTGATGTTTCTGTGTCCTTTGGGTAAATACCTAGGAGTGGAATTGCCAGAAAGAAAAAGAAAAATACCGGATTGTCTCACACTAAGCAGGAATCTAGAAAACTTAAATAAGGGACCAGGAAAAAGAATAACTATAAGAAAGTAAAAATCAAAATCAACAAACAACTATGAACCAGAGACACTCTATGGGGGATGGGGGGTGCGGAGGGGAGGGATTGGGGTCAAAATAAGGGGATCGTAATTGTATGGGGAATATTAAAAAAAAAAAAGAAAAACATAAAAAAAAATCTATTGGTAGACTAATTAGCCCAGGTGACATTTACATCCTTGGTACTCTTTTAAGGGGGCTCTGGGTTACTACAAGAAGGTTATAGCCAAGCTCTTACTTTGTGATAGGTATACCACACAGTCTCTTAAAATAACCACCAGACCTGATGCAGACCCCATTAAAGTGTAATTTGCTGCCAGCTCTGATAGGCTACCACTCTTTCAGTATTTTACCTCAATGAACCAAATGAGGATGAAATACCCAGAACTAACTTCATGACATGAGTCCAAATGTCAATAAATCTATTGCCAGTGAATTTCCAATATCACCACAAAATGGAGATTTGTTAATTCGCATGGGTCTTTAAATAGAGATTTTTATTCTTCCCCCAAATGTCAATAAACCATCTACTTTTATTTGCTAATCAGAGAATCATTAACCATGAATTAATATCACTTTTAGTGATGATCCCCCTCCATGCTTAGTTTTCTTTTTAGGCACCAGCTTTTTTTAAACCGTCCAATAAATAGTCTGACTTCAAACAGTAAGCAGTATTTCAGTTATAGAACTGTTCACAGGGTGCCCTAGTTTCATAATAGGAAATAAATGAGTCTTACTAAAGAAAAGAAAGGCAAAAAATTCTGTTTACCTTATACATTGACTTCAAATTCAACAACAACAGATTTTTATATTTTGGAGCCTATGCTGCTTTCCAGAGATAGGGTTCCTCTCATTCTCTTTCCACCAAGGGTAAATGCGGTCTACTTGCTAAATTTATAATGAACATAAAATGTCACAAACTTTTCTTGGAGAGTAAACATCTTAAATCTAAAGTTTCCTTGGGAAGTAAGATCAGGAAATCATTATCAAGAGACTGTATACCAATAAAATATTCTGCCAAGAGGTACCAAGTACACTGAAAATCTGGAAATCCCTTCCCTTCCTTTGACTCATACTGTTTTAATCATATGACATCATGCATATCAGCATTTGGAAAGTACTCATATACTTTAATATAATATTGTCCTCAGATCTATGATCTTTGATTTGGGACTATCTCATAAAAAAAGGTACATTTTATACTAATGTGTTTTATTCCTGTAACTAAACCTCTTTTGATAGTAGTACCTGAGAATTGATATCTGTATTTCATAAAGAATACTAAAGAGATCCAAATATATGGAGTTTCAAAGGTAGTCCCTGTCAATGTAGCTTTATTTCAAGCAGAGATGCCCCAATTTCATCCTCATGTTTTTCAGATTGCTTTAAGAACTATAACTTATTCACTCTATTAATAAAAAAACCATTTTTTTAATGAATACTTCTTGAATATGTGGTATACAGTAAATATTGGACAAGATGTCAGACACACAAAGAGTAGATAAGTTACTATACTTTAGAAACTCACAGTCTGGTCAAGGAGAGAGACTAACAAAGAATCCTAGGGTAACCCTGTGCTGGTGGCTCCAACAGCATGTGGAGGATACAAAGACCTCTAGCTTGGTTTTGGTGGGGTTAATAGAGGAGGTGAGACATCAAAAAACAGGAGGAATTGGCTGCAGAGAGGAGGAGCAAGGACAGTGAGGAAGGAGTGGATAGGGGGGAGGGATCCCCGACAGAATAATACAGACAAAAGTTCAAAGTCAGGGGGACACAGTACATTTGTTACAGGAGAAGGCAAATGTGCAGGAGGTGGTGCGAAGAGCCTGGAGAGATGGGCAGGAGAGGATCATGGAAGATGAAGGACGAGGGAAGGAACCTGGTCATGTCCCAAGTGTTGGGGAAGCATGGAAAGACTTATTTTTGAGGCACTAATTCCTCTTTTTCATTCTGTGCAGAAAATAATATTAAAAATTGCCTTGATGGTGAGCTAAATGTAGAAAATAATCATAGGTGTCTATAGGAGAAGACACATGATTCATATACTATCCCAAGCAGGACATCTTTTTTTTTTAAAATTGCAATAAATTATCACATACTTTACCACCTTTTGAGTCTGTACAATGGCATTGAAATATTGACGAGGTTTCTGGTACAGTTTCTGGAATCTGAATGTCATTTCAAGGTTGAATAAACCAAACAGATTGGATTCATATGGGTTTGCCATATGATACATTTTTTCCTATGTAAGATTAAAGGAAAAACTGATTTCATTCAACTTCCTGCCTTATTTGGGTTAGAACTGAAGTCAGTGTCATTATCCCTTGCCTAGTCTTTTGTATTCAAAATCTGATGTGGGATTGCATTAGTACAGAAGAAATAATTTGATATCTTCAGCTAATTCATTTCTTCCTGGGCTTTTATTTTTAAAAAAGAAAGGATAATAGGACATAAACTTTTCTTAACAAAAATTACACTATTTTCAGAATTTAAGACATTTTAAATTATCAAATAACAGATACATTACATATTATAAGCACTGAGAGGCTAAATACCTTGTGATATGCATAGTCTTTTATATTACTCTTATGTTGTCAGTTTTAAATTATTCAAAAATGGACGAAAATCTCCCAGACGACTGAAACGAAGTGCTACTCTAGACTCTCCAGGGCCAAAATATAAACCACATTGACTTGAGGTCCAGATCTTAAAAATTGACTAGTTGAGCTCTAGATTAAAAACTGCCTGTATGCATGAAATACAAAATTTGACATCTCTACAGCTGAGCATTCTGAAGTGTCAGTATTTTTGTTTATAAGAACATAAAACTTGCCCTGAACATATACTGCCAGCATGCTGAGATTCCCTTCGGGCACAGGTTTCATCTAGGCTAACAGGATTGCTGATATTCACAGTATATTTTACATTAGCTTAATAAATCACTGTTTATTCAGACAATCAGGTCAATGAAAGTTTAAAAGAAAAAGTATTATTTTACTAGGAGCTGGAGCTCTGTCTTTCTACTTTACATTTGTTCATATGCTCACTCATTTATTTGTCTTTTCAGTTATTTACTCATATATATCATATATATGTGTATATGAACACACACATATGCATATATGTAACATATAGAAAATTATATATACGATGTATATAAATACACACACACACAGAGAGAGAAAGAAAGGGAGAGGGAGAGAGCAATTTCTATGGCATACACTGTGACAGGTGCTGCATTCAATGATGAATAGAACATATCTGGTTCCTATACTTAAGCATCTTGCCCCACAGAGCACAGTGTCAAACAAGAAATGTCATCGATAAATAAAAAAGTTAAATATGATTAATGTCATATGTAGAACTTTCACCCTCATCTGCGTCCCCCTGCCCAAGGAACAATTTGTCTTCCATTAAGGAGTGAAAAGTCAGTCTTGTGAGGAAGATGAACATGTAAACAAACATAAAACAAAATCATTAGTAGGTGATGAAGTTTTCAATAATGACTGGCCTTAGTGCAGGAAGTCCTGGCTTTGGATTTGGGTTTCAAATCTAGCCATGTGTTCCTGAGCCAGTTAGACAAGTCTTCTAAGCCTCAGTTTCCTCTGCTGTAACATGTGGATAAAAACACCTCACTTATCTGAAGAAATATGAGAATAGGTTGAAGTTACTGCACTTATTTTAACATGTTCTGGAGTCATGGAAGTTTTCAGACTGGAAGGAACATTTCAACTAGGTTTGGAAGAGTAAGTAGTTTATCAGGCAGACAACGTTTGTTAGGGTGTTCCAGACAGAAGGAACAAAGTGTGCAAATTCAAGTGACCAGAATTTAAATGGTTGCTTGGAGGAATGGCAAATAGACCAGTGCAGTTGGAACACAGTGTTATCTAAGTCATTTGTCTTTCTACTTTTTTCAACTGATAAACAAAGGAAAGCATTCTAAAAACAAATCTAAATCTTCTTTCTCCTTATCCCTTCTCCATATCACTGAAACACTACCTCTTTTATTTTAACTCAAAATTTAGAGAGTTGGTATGTCAAGATCAGAAGCATTCACAGGATTGGACACAGAAGAGAAAGAAAAGTTAGAGAAAACATGTTCCATATGATGGCTTGGATGCAAAGGCAGGTTTAAAAGATGCAAATTAAGGACTCAAAATTGGTCCAAGGATATTGCAGCCATGCTTCTATGGCATCATAACCATTATTATTTTCTACCTTAATAAAAAAACCCACCTTGATTAAAAATGCTATTTGTGGATTTTGTTCCAGGACGGGACATTCATTTTTTATAAACTGGGGAAGCCCTCTTCTTCCCTGGGAGATTCCTGAGCTACCACAAAACAGCAGTCACTGTCAACACAGCTAGTGCTCGCACGGAGCCTCTCTTCCATGGTGCATAAGTGACTCACACTTCCAGATGGCCTCATTAGCCTTCATCCAGATTCCATTCTTGGCACTGTTAACCTGATCTGGTGCTGTCTCAATAAATAACATCCTCTGTTAGGAGGACAGGAGTTTTTAAAAATTAAAAATGCTTATTGTTCCATGTTTTGAATATAAAAAAAATTATAAGATTAACTGGAAAAATGTAGAGCGGTGTAATAGAAGAACTTCATAATTTCATCATGCAATTCAGAGACAACCACTATGAAAATTTTGAAATATTTTTGTTCAGCCTTCCCCCCCATTTCTGTCAATCCCTTAGAGAGACTTCCAAAAGAGAATTTACCAGGTTGAAGGGAATAAACACTGTTAAGTCTCTCAATGTGTACTGCCAAACTGCTTTTTAGAAATATTATATCAATGTCCACTTTTAGAAGTTCATGAGAGTAAAGTCATGTGGTATAATTTTGAAACTATGTAATGTCCTTGTTTCAATTTGTACTTATTATAAGGCTGATTAATTTCTAAATTAAAAGTTTTTCCTTAGAAAAGTCACACATGCACATAAAATAAAAAAAACTGAACAGTACTATGAAGATTAAAAAAACAAACAAATACATTTCTGTACTGCCTGCCTCCTTGACACATCTTCCATTTCACAGAGGTGGCCACTTTCATATCTTTTAGCTCATTAACTTGCTATATTCCTTTATATTTCTAATGCATACCTTAGAAATTAATTATTGATATTCCACATAGGAGATAAGGATTTAGCATCTCAATTTATGTTTCAACTCTTCTATTAAGTTTCTGCTATCATATTTTTATTTTCTAAGAGCTCTTTTTCTCTGAAAGTTCCCTTTTCATTGCATCCTGGTCTTGTTTCAAAGCAGCAATGTTAACAATGTTCATGGATTTGATAAGAACTATTTCCTCTCATTTCAAGATATTTTAGAAGTTTTCTTCATCCTGCAGTACTCCCAAGTAAGTCTTTTAAAATTTATTTTAGGGCCTCCCTGGTGGTGCAGCGGGTTGAGCACAATGCTGTAAAGCTGTCCACAGCCACTGCAGGGCAGTTTGATTCCCGGCCAGCCAGGGAGATAACCACATGTTGAGGCAGACCTCTCCTGTCTCGCCCACTGCTCTCCTCAGCAGTGTTTTTGATTCGTCTGCCTGTCCTGCTCCCCGCTCTGTCTTTGGTGAATTCTCTCACCCTCCCACGCCTCTGGCCTTATATGAATAAATATTTTTTAAAAAATTATTTTAATTTCTACTCTTCAGTGAATATCACTTGTCCATTTATTTTCCAGTTTTCAAAATTTTAATGCTGTTACTCCTTTCGCACTTTCTTTGTCACTATGATTTATATATCTTTTTTTTTATGCTAAATAAGTATTTGAATAAATATTTGATTTTCTGCTAAATGTCCCTGCCCTTTGTAGGCTACAAAAGAAAAGAATCTTTTTTATATATTGTCACATGTTCCATGACTAAGAAAATGTCTGCAATATAGTAAGTAGTATCTTTTTTTTAAGGATTTATTTATTTATGCATATAAGATCTAGGGTACAGTCCAGAGATATGGCGGGGGCGGGAGGAGGGGGGTGAGAGGCTTCACCAGAGACAGAGTGACAGAACAGGCAGACTGATTGAAATATATATCTTAAAGTATATTTTAAGATTTTCAGAAGGTAGAACTGTGTTAATTTTCAGAAGGTGACAATGTTAATTGCTCTATCTTCAGCCAGAGGTCTCAATGTTTTCTGATATTCTACCTTGTCATTTACGTATCTTTTTTTGGTGTATTGCCTGAACATATTTCTGAACATTGAAGTGTTAGTGTTTTCCAAGGGCTACTTATTTCCCTTCTTCTCTGTTAGTGTATTGACCACTGACTTTAATAACTTTAAGATGACTGATCTCAAAGCACATTGAGTTACCTGGTTCTAGCACACAGGTCATAGATTGATTAGATGGAACAGATGTAATGAAACTCACTCTTAACATTACACTAAAAGATATGTATTTAAAAATCATAAAGAATTATCTTTCATCAGTAGACTTTGAGCTTGTAATAGGCAGAGAGCAATCTTTAATTGTATTAATTCAACAAACTTCCTTTCGTTGATAAAATGAAGCACAATTGAGAGTACAAATACCAAGGGAATGTGTAGATTCCTTAAGGCTTTACAGGAAAAACAAATAAATAATTATAAAATAGTGTGGATTAATCTATATCAGAAGCACAAATCTGAGAACAACTCACTTGACCTATAAGTTAAGGAAAATGGGAAGGACTTTGGAACTAAAGAGCTGACATTTGAGGTATATCTTGAAAGACAAGTGGTGATGTTGCTAGGCTGCAAAGATGATGAAAGGCATTGCAGGCTGAAAAAAAGAAAATGTTCAAAATGTTGCAGATATAAAATGTACATATTTATGGAATGGTGAGATATCTTTGGGGGTTGCTGAAGGTATAGAATACAAAAAGTTGAAAATGGACAAGATTTTAGGGAGTCTAGTCTAACCCCATTCACTTTACAGGTTGAAATCAGTCCAAGAGAAATTATAAGTTGTCAAAGATTTCACACTTCATCATGCTAGCAGAAATAGGACATAAAAATTCTGTCTGTGGTTTAGAGTTCCTTATTTCTCACTATAGATGCAGATTATTTTCCAAAAAATAAGCATAAGAACTCATCAGATTATCTAGAAGACAAATTAGGATTCAATTCTAGTCTATTGCTCATAGCTTTCTTGAAGTGCTTTGTTTAGAAGGATCCTGAAGTCTACAGAAAAATTATAATTTCTGAATACATCTATTTACCATACACATAGACTGGGGGAAATGTCATGTAATTATTTCCCATGGACAGGAACCACTTAATAGGAAGTGAGGAGTGAAAAATAAGAAGGGAAAAATAGACACTTTGTAATTTGTGACTAATCTCATTTTGGCTAAGTTTACATTATTAAATTTTTTTCTTTTGAAAAAGCCATTGAGTTTTGGATAAATTATCTAAAACCTCTCACTTTTCAACTTTACTTTCTTGTGTTAGATTGTTCTTTTGGACAGTGGATACACTTACTGGTTGAAACTTGAGGTTCTGCAAAGCTATTCTTTAGTCACTGTCATTCCTTTCAAATAGAAAGTTTGCTTTTTCTTAATACTTCAAATTCTTTGCACATTTTTTTGCAAAGAAAACTCATTCTGTCAGATTTATTTTCTCTGTCAAATTCATAATTTTTTTTAAATAAAGTGCCTTTCTTTTTAAAGGCTTATTATTACTATTCTCTTTATAAATAAGGAAATCAAGCATCAAAATTTGAGTAGCTTTTCCTGTGAAAATGGTAGGAACACAGTTCCCACAGTACCATTGTCTGAAAATTATAGAAGTAGATTTCTTTTAATACCTTATTCTAAGTTCTAATGTTGAATTACTGTAAGTACTCAAAGAAACTTTGGCTCTTTGAAATCTTTTTCCAGTTTAAAAGATAGACGTGTCTTCCTTTGTTGTATATGCATTGCCATGAAAATTTCAGGAATATATAAGTGTAAGACCCACATTTTCTTTTTCTATTTAATTATTAAAATAATCTTATTGATAAAAGAAAATACCCAATTACCATTTTACTACCCTAACTCAATTATTTGCATTCTTTAAAAAATTATTTTAAATTGAGGTTACATTGGTTTATGACACTCTATGTGATTCAAAGGCACAAAGACACTTCCTCAGATGCATGTCACCACACCATACCACACCCAACACCAAGGCACCCTCAGTCCTCACCATAGTTCACTGTGTCCCTTTCATACTTTGTTTCCCCCTTCCCATTTTGTAGTCTCAATCCCACAATCAGATTTGTAGGTTTGCGAATAGTTTAGTTTTGTCTGACCCTTTGCTTTGTTTCTTTATATTCCACATATAAGTCAAACCATCTGTTATTAGTCTTTCTCCTTCTTATTCTGCTTAGCATTATACCCTTCTATCCATGTTGTCATAAACGGAAAGAGTTCATTGCTTTTTCATAGCTGAATAGTATTCCTTTGTGTATGTATATCAATCACATTTTTTTCTAATCCACTCCTCTGTCTCAGTTTGTTTCTATAACTTGGTTTTTGTAAAGAATGCTGTAATGAACACAGAAGAGCATATATCCCTTTGAATTAATGTTTTTGCATTCTTTGGGCACATAACTTGGACTGGAATTACTGGGTCATATGGTAGATCTTTTTTTAATATTTTGAGAAATCTCCATATTGTTTTCCAGAGCTTCTGGGGCTGTCTATATTCCCTCCAGTTGTGTACAAGGTATGGTGCCCTTTTCTCTATATTCTTGCCAAAACTTGCTGTTTCAGTTTTTTTGATATGGGTCATTCTCACAAGTGTGAGGTATCTCATTGTGGTTTAGATTTGCATTTCCCTGATGATAAGAGATGATGAGCATTTTTTCATGTGTCAGTTGGCATTCTATGTCTTTTTTGGAAAAGTGTCTATTTAGCTCTTCTGCCCATTTTAAAATTGATTATTTGTTTCCTTTTGTTGAGTTGCCTGAATCTTCTGTATATCTTGGATATCACATACTGCCTTTTTTATAAATGAAATATTAAATTTTCTTTAAACATTTGGTTATTTGGAATAAGATACACAGGAGGAAAAGACTCCATAATATGAAATTATTTCCACATTTATTATTAGTCTATAAGTAGAGAGCATATAAACAACTCCAGTCATTCTTCTAAGATTAACAATAGGTAGACATAAGTGTTGGCTTTTAGCTGACTGTTTTAAATTTTCTAAATATTGTCCACAGTGTACTTGCTCATTTATTCATTCATTCATTTTTATCCATGTTATTCAGTTATAAATGTCTGCATGTTTTAAAGAACCATACTGTTTTTTTTCCAATATGATGTAAGCTAAAATAACATTCCCTCTAAATGAGGCAATTTATTTCTCCATTTTTCTACTTCCTGATACTTGGCAGTACTAAATGCCACTGTAGATCCTTACAGTGAGCACTTTTGAAGAACTGTACTTTATTTTGGAGCCCTTGAGCCACTGAGAATTCTTGAAATAAAACATAAGGAAGGTAGAGAAATAAAAGAACATCGTAGCTACCTTAAAGGTAGTCATACAGAACATCCTGGCTCACTCTGGCAATTAATGTAAACTAAAATGACCAATTTTACACCATTAATTTATATTTCACACATTGATGAGTGTGTGTGTGAGAAGTTCGTGTGTGTGTGTGTGTGTGTGTGTAAGTGAAGCCTTTTCGCAAATGAAAGAAAAATGCATCTCTATTAGTAAAACATTGGCATTTAAATCAAGAAAACAAGTACTTTGAAAATCTAATAGGAAAAAGCCTCTTGATTTGTATTCTACCAAGCAATTAGGTTTGAGAATATTGCTATATAATCCAGAAAATACCAGGCCGACTGTTTGAAATCTTCTGTGACAATAACAGGAATAAGGAGAAAGCTAACTGCATCTACAATGAAAATATGCAATCTGTGGAGTCTGGTGACCATAAGTACGTGCTTTTTTTCAGTCTGATATTTTATATACCTTTCATGGTATTAGCAAGTTTGATAAATATGATTATTATCTCAAGTTGAAACAAATGCTCTTTGCTAAGAGCAAAGAATTGTTATTGAGCAGATGGTATATTACTTTTTCTTGCCAATTTATGTTCATAAAATTCAATCAATGCCTTGCTTTAAAAATGTCAAATAACTCAGATTTCAGAATACATACCAACTAATCTGCTCCACTTATCTCTACCCAGAATACGCTGTATGGATATTCTGGGTAGAGATAAGTGGAGCAGATTAGTATGCATATTCTGTATGGATATTCTGGATGACTACCTTTAAAGTAGCTACAATGTTCTTTTATTTCTCTACCTTCCTTATGTTTTATTTCACTCCCCTCTTCAAGAACTCAAAGAAGATAGTTTGGTTGACACAAATAAAAGCAGGAACCACGATGCTTTTATTGCTTTGTTGTCTTATCTATAATGCAGCATTTCCATATCTTCTAAAAAGTACCATAATTCAAAGCAATAATATACCCCAAAATGCTAATCTATAACATGCACAAACAAACACATACACATGTGAATAGCTTTTATTCTTTCTGGAATTGCCACCATTATGAAAACATTCCATTATGAAGTAAAATAGAATTCAATTCCAGCTTGGTGTTAAGTGCCAGAATTTTAAATATATAAAAATCTTCGTTCAAATAGTAGCTCTGCACTTATAATTGCTAGAACTGCTTACGCTACTTAACATCTCTGGTCTTGCATTAATTTATAAAGTTATGATAGATTTTATAGCATTATTTTGAAAATTAAAATGTCATTACATATAAAGCATTCAGCATAATGTCTGCGTAGCATAAATATATAACAAAATAACAAAAAGTGTCTTAGTTATCAGACAACTTAAGTTTTAAGTAAATTAAGGAGTTGTCCTAAGGTACATTCAATGCAAAAATGATTACTAAAATCTCTTTTCTTGTCACTTTGCTTTTCTCACCATTTCTCTGGAATTTGTTGTGAATTATGAGATTTGTAGGCACCTGAAGCAGTTACAACATACAGTACATAAGACTAACAATTGATTTTCAAGATTTGGCCAGAATTCCCAACATTTTCTTTCTTAAAACACACCTGAGGGCTACCACTGTGCATGTGATCAGTCAGCTGCTCTGGGAGAAGGCCGCAGGCATAGGACAGAAGTCTTGGAGACAGACCTGGCATGAGCCATCCTTCCTACACATCAGACACGCACCCTCCCCTTCCCACTCTAAGACAGCAGCAGTCTTCTGGCTGTAGATCAAAGAAGTCACTCTCTCTTGTGCAAGAAAAACAAAGGCAAAAGCCATCTTAGTGTGTGGGTTTTATCAAAGCTGCTTAGGATTTCCTAGTCATTATTCTCTACTAAACCGGCTAATTCTTGAGCATTTGAATCTTTTGCAGAATTCGACAAAACACAGAGGTTGAATATTTTGTCCTCTGAAAACCTGTGATTCCATCTCCTTTAATCTCTTCTATGTATATCTGCCATTATTAACTTTTTATCCATCTTTATAACTAATTGACTGATGTAAAAATCAAGGCAATACACAAACAAACATGCATGACAATGTTCATTATAGTACTTTCTGTAGTAGTTTAAAAAGCCCATCAATAGGAAAACAAATACAAAATGTGAGATAAAAGTTACAGTTTAAAAATACTGGCAAAGAATGAATATTGAAATAAAATAATCTCTAAAACATCAAATGCAAAAGTCAATCACAGAATAACACGTAGTGTATTTCATTTGATTAAAAAATCCCATAATTAGAACTGTTTATTATACTAATATTCAGTTAACATTTCTAGAAGGATAAAAATCCAATTGTATCCAGTGCTAAGTATATACTTTTATTATGGGGAACAAATAAAAAGGAATATGAAGAGGGACTTTTCCCTATTTTGTGATGTTTTACATATGTTATGACCTGAAAATAATTATCTACACTTGCATAATAAAATTATGAGAAAGCCTCATGGTAGAAATCTTAGGAAATACGGAAAAATCAGGAAAAAAATCAAGAAATCAAGAAAAAAACAGATATAGCTCTACAGACCAGTGTTTACCCCTATACAAATGGATGTTTCTTTATACTACATTGCTATAAACAGATGCACACATTAAATTTTAACCATAACTAGGTATTGTCCCATCCACCTGATCCCATAAAAATTTGAAATATCAAAACAATAATCAATTCCTATAAATAAGCAGCACAAGGAACTACTGGCCAAAGTAGACTGTGAGTGGCTCCTACTCATAGGGCTTATACCTCGACTGAAACATTATATATAGAACAGGGACATTACTGTCACATACACAACTGTTTTCCATGCTCCCAATCCTAGTGGGTTCAGGGAAATTGAATATTGTCTGGAAGCCTGCATTGTCTCAAGCAACTTACCTAATTCCTAACATTTCACTCTGTTCCATTTCCTGCATGACCTCAGAGTGGGTCATTGTAAATTCCATAACGAGACAGCAGTTGCACATTTTAGAATGTGGACTTTGATATGTGGCTCAAATAAATGTTAGGAACATGCCACTAGAGCTCTGTGGGTCTCAGTTTCCTCATCTTTAAGCTGATCTCTACAGTCCCTTCCAGTGAAAACAATTTGCAATGGACTAAAAACCACAAAAACCATGCCAAACTGACCACCACAATATTGTTGTCAGAGTTCTTAAATTAATCCTCAAAGCCAAATTTCCTGCAAAATTACTTCACTTCTTTATTGTGTGGTATTTGCCTCCATTCTCCAGAATGCTCACCAGATGGTGAAGGAGTATATCTTTCCATCTACCAACATCTTTGTAATGTTTTCTGCCACTCACTATTCAAAGTTGTAAAAAAGAAAAATACAAACTTGTGGAAGCAAGTACTCAGCTGAAAAATGTGACTGTCTCCTTAGGAAAAGGCTGCGGGGCAAAATAGGAACCACAAACAGCTATCATATGAGAGTGATGATACAGATGATCCCTGGTTTTGGTCTTTTTTGAAGTTTATTGAAAACAATCTTGAACCTGTACCAACCATGACATACCAGGAAGTCAGATTCACCAATAGGAAATGTGAAGCTTTCCCTGTATTCTATTTAATCTTATAGTATATATCATGAAGCTCATTAGAATTTGATACCAGTTCTATTACCAGTCCTTCAATAAAGTAATAATTTTACTCCAAATATAATTAGAATGTTAAAAATAATCTGATACTAGCCTTTAGTCATTGTCAAGGAGAATAACAAAAATCTTCATCAACATCCCAAGAATTTTATGTTTTTTACACTTCTTACGAAACAGGAATGGATTAACTTCAAGTAAATAATTCTCAAATATTTTGATTAGAATTTTGAATATTTTGATTAGAAATGTATTGTCAATAGAACAATGCATAAATGATATAAAACTCATTTATTTTCCCTTGGAAGACATTTTTATAATCATCAAAACAGATGATGTGTAAACCAAACAGTATTTAAAGACCATTTTATGGAAACTAAACAATTGTTGAGAGAAGTGACTACAGCATCAATTATTGCTGTTCCATATTTCAAAAGTGAAAGCTGAGTGCTGTCTTATCTTTAAAGAGCAGCAATACATTCTTAATGCTCAATTTTGCTTTTTATAAATATTTATGATAAACAACAAAGTATGTATAGCAGTAACATGTAAATTGTACACAAATTCAACATGGATTTTCAATTATTTGCTATCAAATATTCTGATATTCTTTAACGTCGGGAAGAAATAAAGAAAGAGGATTTGTTATGGTATCTGTCTCTTTAGCTTCAACCCTCCTATATGTATTTCCTCTATCTTTGTCTATATGGTTACACAATTGTCACTGTATGGTTTCTCCTGCTGTTCAACAATGTCTGTAATGTACTTTAGGGTTGATAGTTAAAATAATATTCCTAGTATAATAAAAATTATGGAATAGTTCCTTATGCTAGTAAGAAGCTTTCACTCAACATCTATAGTGAACAATAAAAATCAGAAAGAAGGAAAGACTGCCCATTGTCTTCATTACTTAATCCTATTCAGAAAATTCTAAACTAAGCAATCAAATAAGAAAATCAAATATGAGGTATAAATGTTTGAAATTCTATTTTCAGATGACAATTCTGCAGGTCAGTATTCAGGGGAATCAACTAAAATTATAAGAAAGCCAGAGCAATATGTTGTATAAGAAAGACAGAACATTTAAAATAGATACAGGGCCTCCCTGGTGGCACAAGGGGTTAAGATGCAGCACTATGAAGCTACCCTCAGACACTGCAGCACAAGTTCAATCCCCGGCCAGGGAGGTGACCCACATGGCACATCACACCTCTCCTGTCTTGCCCACTGCCCCCCTCAGCAGTGTATTTCAGTCAGTTTGCCTGTTCTGTTCCCCACTCTGTCTCTAGTGAATCCTCTCACCCCCCTGTACCTCTGGCTTGTACCCGAGTCCTTGTATGCATAAAAAATAAATCTTTAAAAAAATAAATTAAATAGATACACTTGACAGACTATATATTAGCAATAACCAGTTAGAAAATGGTGACATTATCCCATTTTTAATAGCCATAAAACACACAAATTATCTGGGAATAAACATAATAAAAATGTAAAAGTCTTGTACATATCATACCATAAAATTTCACTGAAGGTCATTTAAAAAAAACTTGAAAAATAAAATATATCTAGCTTCCTGTGTAGAAAGACTCAATATTAAAAGATATCAAATTATTCTTAATCTGCAGCTTCAAAGCAATTGGCTTTGTACTAAATGTTAAAAGGTTCTTAGTTATGCAATTTGTTTTACTATACCTATTTTCTTCTTGTAGACGTATTTCTTGGAATCCTGTGACGACACTTTCTAATTTAGGCCCCCTGCTTTCTAGGCCTCTTGCACTGTTGTCATCACAAGATTTATTTTTGTAAGATACCTGGGTTGATTCCAGTGCTTTTTGTATCCTAGGTTTTCTTTTGTATAGGATTCTTCTTGTTTTGTTTTGCATGAATATATCTCCCAATAATTTTTTTTAGGTAGGAAAGATATGTTGGAGGTAAACTTATAAATGGAAGCCCTTGTATGTTTAAATACATCTTTAAATTTGTTCTAATATTTGATAGTCTGGCTATCAATTTTGGGTTCTAATTAATATTCCTCAGAAATTTGAAACATTGCCTCTTCTGGCCCAGCCTCCAGTTTTGCTGATAAGAAATCTCATTCTACTAAAAGATCCTTTTTCTCCTCTAGAAACTTAGGATCAGCTTCTTATCCTTGTAATTCTGAAATTTCTTAGTACATGTCTCAAACTTTCTTAGTATATGTAGTTTTCACCCTGTTGGCCAGTGGCTAAAGCAATCAATATGAAGATCTGGATCACTGTTCAGGATAGGTATTACCTTTCAGTTTTTTTCCCCTGGTCCTTTTTGCTCCCTCATTTCCACTGCATTATTCATATCTCTTTACCTTTTTTTTTTTAAAGATTTATTTATTTATTTATTTATACAATAACTGGGGTACAGGCCAGATGTGCGGGAGGGTGAGAGGATTCACCAGAGACAGATTGGAGAACAGAACAGGTAGATTGACGAAATACACTGCTGAGGGGAGCAGCGGGCGCGACAGGAGAGGTCTACAGCACCATGTGGGACCCTCGCTGGCCGGCCCGGATCGAAATCGGTGCTGCAGAGGCTGCCGACAGCTTCACAGCATGGTTCTCAACCTCCTGCGCCACCTGACGAGGCCCTCATATCTCTTTACTTTTCCATCATATTTTACATCATTGTTTTTTTCTTTTATATGCTGGGAGACTGGCTGGACTAATTCAATATACAAAGCATATTCCATCTTTTATCAGTCTTCCAATTTTTTTGTTCAGTACCCTGCTCCTATTTTACAGAAACCTGATCATTCTTTTTTTTTTTTTTTTTTTTTTTATAGAGGCATGCTTTATTTATTTGTTTGCTGGTTTGTTTGTTTGTTTTGTTTATACATGCACTGGGTACAGTCAGAAGCGCGGGAGGGTGAGAGAATTCACCAGAGCCAGAGCGGGGAGCAGAGCAGGCAGAAGGACTGAAGTACACTGCTGAGGGGAGCAGCGGGCGGCAGGAGAGGTCTGCGCGCCATGTGAGACCCTCCTCTGGTGGCCGGGGAGCAGCCGGGGATCGAACCGGCGCCGCAGAGGCCGCGCGCAGCTTCGCAACCCAGCGCTCAACCGCTGCGCCACCGGGGAGGCCCGAAACCTGATCATTCTTGATAGATATACTCTTCTCATCAAGTGCTCTGAAAATTTAATAAGTCTGAGTTTTTTTTTCATACTTTATATCATCTGATTCTTCTGGAAACAGAATGCAAATATTCTTTGGGAAAATACAATTATTTTATTGTACTATTGTTTTTCTTCAAATGTCTGGTGACCCTTTCTTGACTGTGAATATTTCTAAATTAAGAATTAGTAATTTCTTAGATGGTTGGCAGAGATTTCATAAGTGGCTATGTAGTACCATTAAGCTACTTAACTCTATGAAATTTTGATCAAAACCCAATGAGACTTTTGGGAGGACTTTATATACAGATTATAAAGTTAATTTTTATAATTTAAATTAATTTTTATAAATTATCAAAATAAATTAATGGTAACAGAAAATTATGGAAAAAGATTAATAGTACACATGTTCTTACAGATATTAAAATACACTTTTGAATAATATTAATTTTAACATGGTACTTTTTTGTAGGAACAGATTTTCAAAATTAAAAACAGGACTAACATTATTTAAATTTAGCAAAATGTAGAAATTATATTCCAAGCTAATGAGGAAACTGGATTAATCAATCAATTATTCTGAAAATTTAGGAAATGCAGGTTAATAATATTAGAGTAGTGACTTTCAGTAAAATAAATTATGCGATTATGAAAGATTTAAAAACATAATATAAATCAATAAAGGGCCAAAATATAGCTACATACTTACATTTTATTTTATTATTTTTAAGATTTATTTATTTATTTATTTATACAAGCACTGGGTACAGTCAGAAGCGCGGGAGGGTAAGAGAATTCACCAGAGCCAGAGCAGGGAACAGAACAGGCAGACTGATGAAATACACTGTTGAGGGGAGCAGCGGGCATGGCAGGAGAGGTCTGTGTGCCATGTGGGACCCTTCACAGCCCAGCGCTCAACCGCTACACCACCAGGGGAAGCCCTTACATTTTATTTTAGTCGTGTGTGTATGTGTAGGAACATACTCATTAAGATTTAAAAAATATATTTATGTATTTTAAATATACTTACATATAGGTTATATAAACAATTTAAAACTTCTGTTTATTAAAGTATCCATGAAAGTAAAACTATAAATGGAGATTGGGGTAGTTGGAGACAAATATAATATTCAGAGGTAGCAAAATACAATGTTGTACATATAAAATCATTCTAACTTTTGCAAGAGCTGCATATAGGAAAATACTAACAAACAATTTAATGAAGATTATTCTCTTATTGCTTCCATTCACACATGAGAATACTGAGGCTTGGGTGGTTCCATAATTAGCTGAGATCACATGTCTAAATCTGGGGAGCTGGGACTCGAAAGCTAAGGAGTCTACCTTTCTTCTTAAAAAATGTCATGGTTTATGGTAATGGATCATGGATGAACTGGTGGTGGGAATTTTACAGGGACTATAAATGAGAGGAGAAAGCATACATTGTACAAAAAGGAACAATGAAGTCAAAGATATATATTAAAAATATATGGAATAGAATTTTCCAAAAAAAAAAAAAAGTCATGTTCTAACTAGTCAGTATTAGCAACCAGGTATTGAAAATAGCTCATGTTTTCTGCATGGATCAGATGATACTGTGTCTACTGTATTTGACATAAGCTTATGAGTTAGAAAATTGAATTTAGTGACCAGCTTGGTTCCATGAAATAAAGTGCCATCTACCGCTGGAGAGGTCTGTCTCCCTGGTGGTAGGGAGTGTAGTCACGTACTTCTCTCTACTCCATCTGTAATAGGATACCCTGAAGATTGATAAGATGCAGTCTATAAAGTTTTTTAAATACAGACATACTGGCATGAGAAGCACTATCATCATCTCTTTTATATATGAGCACAGCAATAAGGGAAACGTATTTCAAAGGCAGTTCCAAATGATTAAAATGTTGGGTAGGGATGCCAAAATGTTTAGGATAGGAAACAACAACACCGAAGCTAAAGGATTTGCATTCTATATTCTACAGCTTCTCAGATGCTTGAGTGCTACACGGTTTTTATCAGCCTTTCTCATTGACTTAGTTGGGCTTTGGTTCCCTAAATGCTACTCAAAACTGCCAATTAGAACACACTTTTCATGAAGAAATACAACAACAACAAAAAGGAAATTCACTCTCATTAGTAATCAGTGATGTGATGATTCTAACATAGCATCTCTATATTTGGGAAAAATGTAATATTTGACAACTCCATGTGTTTAGGGCTGAGATAGGGAGCAACCGGAACTCTAATGCTTCTTTCATAATCTTTGTCAAATACCTTTCTTTTAGCTAATAAACTTAAATGTATACATGACCCAGTACTCCATCCTTAGGTATCTTCCCCACAAAAATATAGGCTTATATTCACCAAGATACATGAACATGATCATATTGTCTTTATTCACAACTGTCCCAAACTAGAAACTACCTATCTTCACAGCAAGAGAAGACTGGGCAAATAAACTGTGGTTCCTTCATACAACAGAATGCTATATGGTTGTGAAAACAGATGATCCTATTACAGGTAACATTGATGTATCTTACTAGTTCAGTAGTATATAAAAGTGGTAAAATATACCATAAAGAAAAGTGGAGACAAACAAGTAAAGGCAGGAGAGTAGCCACCTGTAGCAAGCAACAGAAAGAAATTGGGTGTTTCTACCACACCAATAAGAATAGCCAATAACCAGAGTGCTGACAATCCCTAAGGATGTGGCATAACACAAACTCTCATTCATTGGTGGTAGGGAAGTAGTAGAGACATTTTGGAAGGCAGGGTGGCATTTTCTTATAAAATTAAACATTGCTAGGTGAGTCAGCAATCCCATGGATGTTTACAGCAGCTTTATTCATAATTGCCAAAATTTGGAGCCTCCTCCAGTAGGATGTGATACATTCAGGCTGTGGAATGTTATCAGTGCTAAACGAAATGAACAATTAACCCATAAAAAGATATGGAGGAAACAAATATTACTACCTGAAGGAAGTCAATCTGAAAAGTCTACATACTATATGATTCTAACTACAAGATATTCAGGAAAAAGCAAAATGATAGAGACAGTAGAAAGATCAGCGGTTTCCAGCGGGTAGGGCAAAAGAACAGAGAGATAATAACTAGAACAGAGGATATTCAGGCCAGTGAAAACACTCTACTTATTGACAACACTTTAGTGGTGGATACAATCATTTTATGTTTTCACAAGCCTATAGAATGTTAACCCTGGTGTAAACTATGAACTCTGGAGTGATAATGATATGTCAATGCTCATCCATGATAGGTTCAACAATTGTAAAAAATGTACACTCTTGGTGGGGATGGTAATGATAATGAGGGAGGTTATGCATGTATGGGGTAGTGGGTATATGGGAATCTCTACATTCCACTTGTCAACCTAAAACTACTCTAAAAAAATGAAGTCCATTAAAGGCCTTCTTGGTGGCCTATGGGTTGTCTCAACGCTATCGCTGCTACTGCCCAAATTCCATCCCCGGCCAGGGAGCTGACTCACATGGCCCAGACCTTTCTTCAGTAAATTCACCTGTCTGTTCCCCACTCTCTCTCGGAATCCTCTCACCCTCCCCCCACACCTCTGGCCTACGCCCCAGTTCTTCTACATCAAAATAAAAATAAAAAAATGAAACATTAAAGAAAAATAAAGTCCATTAAAAACCCCAAGTATTTGTGGTTTCTTAGAAGTTAAAAAAAATTACAAGGACTGAAATGATTAATTATGTAGGTGGGACTTTTCACTTCTATTTCATCTATATAAATGCTGATAAAGATCACCTGGTAGATAATTTAGAGGTTTAACATGAAGAGTCTCCTTAAAAAATATGTATTCACTGGAAAAAAACACAAAATCCAATTGGCAAATGTTAGCAAGGGAAGGAATTAAAGTCTTTTCTCTCCAAAACTGCCAAGCAGTCTGGTTTAATTGAAATTGATGGCAGAGACAACAGAACACACTTAATTGAACTTTAATCTTAATGATCTCTAAGCCATGTTTGAAACATAAACATACATATGAGAGTTCTTCAAGATGTTGGACATGAATCTATTTTCATAATTCAAAAGCATACTTTGCTTATGAATTTCTTTTTAACAAGCTTTGGCTGGGAATTCTTTTCTTCCAGATGTTTAGTGTTGTATAGACACAACCTCCATCTTTCTGCATATGATTTAAAGTGTAGTTATAATGGGTATATTTGTTTTGCAAATGGTAGAAGGATATAATTCAGATAGATTGTTTATAGGTTTTTAGAATTACGAGTACTTAAGTCTCATAAAGTCCTACAGACAGCATCTAAAGAAGGTTCTCTTACTACTTTTTAAACCTGAAAACATTTTATATTCCTAAAACATTATAAAATATGCCAATTAAGACTTTTGATAGATAATAGTCTCTTCAAATAGTCTCCTGGACATGGAAAAAAAATTTTTTCATATACACTTTCATTTAAAATTCCTGCTTAAACAATTTACAGGAGCCCCGATGATATGGTAATTGAGGGGTCTTTGAAATTAGATCTGAATTTAAATTCCAGATCTACCACTCAGTAACCTACACAAGTCATAGTACCTCCTTTGCCTCATAACCTATTTACTGGTATTTTTTCAAGGATGAAAATAAATATTCCATATCAAGAACTTTGCAAAGCTCCAAGTACAAATTGAACACTTAATAAATGTTAACTATCATCGTCACCACCACTTCGTAGACTCTCGATCTTTCATCCAACTTGTCTTACCCACTTTTATCTACTATAATGTGCTCTTCCAGGCCCTTTACTCAGCTATGGTTCCCCTAGATTTCTACCAAAAGTGGTGAAATCACACATGCTGCTATTCTCTTTCTCTTTCTCTTTCTGATAGCTTACTAACATGAAAACAAAGGAATAAAAACACACAGACCCATAAAGGCATAGTTAAAGGGGAAGGAGAAACCAGCACAGAGATGTTAACATATTTTTAGAAATTAGAGCACAGATAGAAGAATACAAATTGTCTTAGAGCTATAGAGGAAATGATTACGGAGAGTGTGTGCCCAGGACAATGGATGAAGACTGAGAACAAGGCAAATGATCATGAAATGTAGAAACCTTAGGGATGAAGAGCAGTTCACGAATTTTTTTTCAAAGATGAAACTGGTCATGAACAGAAATCAGAATGTTATCAATACTCATAAAACAAGGGAATGATACCTGTAAAATGTCGACAAAAATAATTGTAACGTAGAATGCAACTGCAGTTAATCCATGCCTGAGATGTCAGCAGGTTCAAATGAATGGCTGGTGGTGCCTAAGTAATATATAGAAAATATTTCTAAAGAAGAAATCTCTTATTAAATTGTAAATACAACACTGTATATGATTTAGGGGTATAGGTTTACATCTCTTCAGATATGTTACCACACCCCACCCATCACTAAAGCATCCATAAATCCGCCATCAGAGTCCATTGGAATCCCTATCCCTCCCAGCTCAAAAAGAAAATTTAAAAGTTAGGTTTTGTCTTCAAGTTTGAGTCTAAATGGAGAGACACAGGAGTAAATAAGGGGTACTGCTGGCACTATCCTGAAACTCTGGAGAAGCTGAAGACAAGGGTTTCTTTATCACCAACACAACTGAGCCATGGAATCAACAGGCAAGCCAGAGTTAGAGTCTGCCAGACACCGCGCTTCTGAAAAAAAGAGTGCACTATATTTTTCATACAATTGATACTTCCAAAAAGATGTAGCAAGAAATATAAATCAAATACCAAATCTGAAGTCAATTTTGCTTAGACCTTGTATTTTGTCACCAAATTTTGCAAGTCATTAATAACCAAGATTGACCTTTTGCTATTAACTAAGCATCCAGCTTTCAAAGTATCTTCTGTGATGAACTGTTTTTAATTTTATACTTTTTATATTACAACAAAAAAATTATTGAACCACTAATGTGGTGGTTTTAGATGCTAATTCTTATCTAAAAAAATGAAACAAACAAAGGAATATCTAAGACAAAAACCAAAAACCCTCCTTGGTATTCCAGTATTCTTTTACAAAGCATTTATTTTATCACAGTAACTGATTCTCTTCTGCTAGAGATAATACTAAATTAAATGGCTAAAGGATAAACTTAGGTAGTAGCAGAGCTATAGTTCTTTCAGAAATAAGATAATTAAATAGCTATGTGTGCCAAGAAAAATTTCTTTGAACACTTATTTCTATTGTACCCTTTCATTATTTCTGGAAACCTGATTAGTAGTCAGTAAACTTGGAGATAACTTCTTTCTTCTAATATTATTTAAAATTGAGTCTTGAGTAGTCTTAGCATTACCTTGACTACCAGAAAAAAAATGAAGAAAACCTTTCCTTCACTACTTATATGTTTATAATGTTTAGGTTTATAACATTTAGACTTCTCTCCTCCCCAATTCCCCAGGTCATTGTTACAATTGACTAAGTCTGATAATAACTGATGAATAAGTATGAAGTAAGTATCATAAACATTCCTACTTTAAAATAAGGAGTTTCCAGAAATTGAAACTGAAACAGAATTTAGGCCAAGTTGTTGAATAGGCTATTCTATAGGTTCTGAGCTCACTCCAGATGAAAATAGGTAGCTTTTTTATTTCCCTCAGGTATTTTTTATTCATCTCACTAATATTACTTGTGAAACATGTAGAAAGTGCTGTGCTGGTTACGGTACAGAGGAAACTAGAGGGGAAAACATACAGTGTTTTCCTTCAAGATGGAAATGGGGCAATCTGTGTGGTAATTAGTGGTGGGGTACAGTGGAAAATGCTGACCAGTAGGGGCTGCAGAAGGAAAGGTGAGAAACTAAGTTGTGCATGTAGGAGGGCCCTAGTGATGGTAAGTGCAATGATCAGTGGAATGATTTTTCATTTGTTTCTCTCCCTGGGCAATCCTCTTGAGTTATCAACGCATGTAACTGATCTACAGTTGAAATGGGCAATAGTACTTCAAAATCTACCAGTTAACTATGATGGATCTGTCATGAAACTTGATAAACAATGAGAAATTGCTATGTCAATGAAAAGGAAGACTGTATCTCTACTGAACAACTAGCTGTAATGACCTAGAAAAAGAGTTCTCCTTTCTCTTGAAAACAATATTGTGATCTCCGTAGGGAACTTCCCCTGCCTTGGGTAGGACCACTGTGACTGGTTCATACAGAGTTTATAAACTTAATTATATGAGAGCAATCAGACAAAGATGTTCTTTTTATCTTGGACCTAAGACCTGAGCAGATAAAGACCTAGGATTCTGATATTGGTGCTGTCTCTATGGAAACAGAGAATGAAGACAAAAGTAGAGAAAGTTTTGATACAGGAACCATAGACTAAGTGCTTATAAAGAATTCTAATCCAAATGGTGTCCACAGTCTACCTAAACCTCATGAAACCACATTAAGCAGGAGAATGACACCATCAGTATGTCACACGTGGGAGACTGAGTCCAGGAGAATATTTTACCCAGTGCAAAACCAAAATTGTAACAATTGCTTCACTGTGTGATACTCTTTGATATGGTACTCCACAATGTCAAATTTTGGCCTTTAAATTGTGAGAGGTATTCCCAAGGGTGTGGAAAAAACAGAACTGGCTATGAAGGGGAGAGCTAGGGAGAGAAATTTGAGTAAATGTCAGATGAAACTTCAAAATAGATTTGTAAAAAAGCATTTTATTTTTCTGAAAGTGGATATAAACATGAAAATGGCAAGGGTTATTGTACATGTAAGTCAACAATCAAAACCAGCCAAATAGGAAAACATTTCAATATATATGAAAAAAAATGAAGCAACTCTGATAGCCAAAAAAATTCATGACTTTACAAGACTGTTTAGGCTATGTATTTTGACAAGTAATATGTCATGTTAGTATATTTATTTAAACTACAGTAACGTTTGTCTTCATAAAAATAGTTCTGGCACTCTAGAAACAAACAATATGAAGCTCCAGACGAGTGCTGATATTTACACAGCTACAGAGCTGTGACATTTCTAAGTTGTTCTCACTAGATTTCACGAATATTGTATCCCTCCTTCCACCTCCACTCTAAACACACATGCAAACAAATCACAACAAAGCAACATCACTGAAGAACACCATAGCCTGAAAATTAAAATCAGAAAGAGAATCACTGAAGCAAACCTGAAAACAAGAATCATATAATTATCTTATAAGAAAACTTCTCTCTTAAATATTATTTTTCTTCCCATTGAACACACACCAAGCAACCCGTGAACACTCCTGTGATTCCTTTTTAGCTTTTGCCTGTTTGTTTTAAAAGGCAAGAGAAGAATCTGCTTAAAAGTCAAATCCACTGATAAATGTTTACCGATAAAATCTTCCAGATGGGACTACTTTCAAGGAAGGTCAATTACAAGCTTCATGTCTCTCCTTTTAATGATATCCTTTAATGATCCCCTTCCTCTCTCAGAAAACTAAATCACAAAAACAACTTAGGCTGAGAATGACCCAGTAATCCTCATAATCACATTACAATGACAGACAAGGAGATCAAAGCACAGGTGTACTGAGAAATAGAGGTTTCCGTTCTATTGTACAATGTGAACTTACTGCAAACTAAGATCAAAAGTGCTTTTAGTTCTCCAAACCCCTACACTTCCAATACTTTAAGAATTCTGCGGTTCTCTTAAATTCATAAACTTCCCTCCATCTCCCTTTTTCCACTGTCTACCAAACACTGACAATTCTTCACATTGTGGCTGTATTTTCATAAATTCATGAAAGAATTGTAGAATTTTGGTGAATTATGTTGAATCTCTAAAAGTATCAAGAAGACCCTAAGTTCCTTTACGAAGCTATTATCACCAATATAGAAAAGAGAGAAGCTAGTGAGGGGAAATTATGTGAAGATAACTGGGTGCCCATACATTATCGGCAGCTGGCAATGACTTCAATGAGAAAGGGGTTTTTGTTTTGTTTTGTTTTTTTTAATTAAGAAATCCAGAGTAAGGCCAAGGTTATTATGATCATACCCTATTCTCCAGAGACCGTGGCTCCAATTACCTTTCTATTCCCTCGACCTTCACATTCTCAAGACCATTCAGGTTGCAAGATGACTACTGATACTCCAGTCATTGAGAGAATGTTCCTAAGTCATTAGGAACAAGGATAAAAGGCAGTGCGCTGGGCAGGAGCTCTCTTTACTTACATTTCCTGGTACACCTTTCTCTAAGGGAAGCTGAGAAATTCAGTCTTTTGGCCAGGCTGATGATGCTACCTAACATAAGTAAGGCTAACTTAGTAACCTTAATTATTTTGGGTACTAAGTTAACAAGTCGGTGAAAGGCATCTAGTCATCCCTCAATATCTTTGCCACAACACGGAATCATTGATTTCTCAGTATTTTTACTAGTGTGATGTCTCGTCTACTGATAGAGAAACTGAGAGCAGAGAGATTAAAAACTATTCTTCAAACTCCAGGCTCAGTTTGCCAGAGAACTAGAACAGAATTCAGACCTTTCCTCTATCAGTCAAGATCTGTTCCTTTACTGACAAAGCAAACTCCAAAAAGGCAAGCTCAGGAAATTCAGTTAACCAACATGAATAATAACACGTCTTACTACCTGGGTCAGACCCCGTGACTCACACTTCAGCCTTTACGGTCACGACTGCTCACAAACTGTAACACCTACCCCCTTTGGTTATAAAGTGAGAATCACCATTTTTACCACAAGCCATGTACATGTTTATATGGCCACTAAATTACCAAGAAAATGAGAGATGTATCTTTACAGTATGAACTACTGTTCGTAGGAGAGCAGAATGCTCCACACACATGAGAGCAAATTGATACTTGAACTTCATGAGTGGACTGCAGGACTTTTATTACGGTGGCTTTGTGAGCACATACAAACACATCATTATGGTGTCTCCTGCAGATGACATTCTCAAAATAGCAACCACCATTATACAAAGAAGGCTTAACTGTTTTGAGGCTTTTTTTTTTTTCTTTTAAACCATTGCTCTTATCCTCTTATCTCTTCTTCAACCATGGTCATCACTTCCTCAGATGCCCCCCTCCCAGCAGCATTCTCAGCCAACCACAATGCACTATGCTAGTGCGTAGTGACTGCACACTTCCTTCAGCACTTTGAACTACATTAGGCCTCTGCTCTCAAGTTTCATGTCTTTAGCTTGTTGAGAGCAGGGTAGAAATCATCTTTATTTTCCATAACATTCAGCATATGGTAGAGATTCTAATTTTTTTCATAATGTCATCATTAGAACAATTTAACACTCCTCTACACTGGTCTCCCTCCTTGCGCCTAGTGGTTCCACTGAGACTCTTCTCTCAACCCCACTTGCCACCTGTTTCATCTAGGTCACGTACATGATTTCTCAAAAATACAGAATACAGCAGACCTTTTATACCTGGTGGTGTATAATTGCTTATAGATAGAAATAAAAATTTGAGAAGGTGTCCCCAACTTGCATTCACACAGAGTCTCATTCTTTGCCTTTCCATCCATTTGCTCCATACATACCATGAGCTACTCAGAAAGTCACCTCTTTTTGTCCATGTCTGTGACTTTACACATGCTGTTCTCTCTCTCTCTGAAATGTTCCTCCTTCTTTTATTTGTGGAGAGATTCCAAATGATCTCTAATGTGTAAGTCAGTTACTATCTGTGAAACTCTAACCTATGTATATTCAACATTTTTTAGAAGACAGGTAAGCTTAGACAGCAAACTTGGGGATATCGTCACAAATACTTCCATAATCACACTTAGTCTATTGAAATGCTCACAAATGCAAAATTTTTGTTTATTTTAGTTCACTGTGTATCCCAGGTTCTGACACATAGGAAATGCTCAATAGTTTGAATGAATGAATATCAGTTTCTCTAATTAGGCTTGAATGATTTTCTTAGGAGTCTACCTGCTTATCATAAAAGATCTTGTCTTATTTGATTTCTATCCACAGATCCTAGTGTAGTACTTGATGTAAATATTGTCACATCTCTTCTGTTTTTCCATTTAATCATTGGGGGCGAGAACAGTCCTTTCAGTAGGAAATCCAGTCTTTCCCTCCTTGGAAAATCTTTCCCTCCTTCAAAATGCCTCAAGAGTTAGACTTGCTCCTAAACTTCAGGTGGAGAGACGATGGCCAATTAGTACCAAGACTTCTGCCATTACCATGTTGTATCACAGTTGGATACTGGTCCTGACAGCCCCACGTCCTGACTCAGGACTCCAGGCTTCTAGCATGACCCAATCTCAAACTTGAAGATTCAGATTTTTTATTTCACTCTTGTTTATTTAGACAAAAATCAGTGGCTACTCAACAACCTTAGGCCCCTGTCTGGAGCAGGCAGCCTAGGCTACCCCCTCCCTCCTGAGGTGGTGACCCCTCCAGGACTTGCTAGATCAGCAGGCTCTCCTGACAGTCAGTACATGACCCTGCCCTGATCCATTCTGATGGCTTCCATTCTAACTGCAAGAAGAAAGTTAAGGGCTTTAGTCTCTTTTCTCCCAGTAGACTCTTGGTATTCTTAGGTAATTTGGTCCACTCTCAAACTTTACCAAGGGGAGGAAAAACTTTTAATGAAAAGGGATAGATCTTGTCATGCTCTTTCTCTAGGGAAAGAGATGTTGACAGGCCTTATATTTACATAACTAAAGCACTCTAATTACTGATTTTTCACCAAAGTAATAAATACATGAATCCCCAGGAGGTTTTCCAGTAATAGCCTGAGAAGTGGTGAGCACAGATTTAGAGTTGCTGCCTCTCCAGTCACCCTCTTACATATGTATGAAGATGCTTATTAAAATTAACAAAATCCCTTTCCTAAGTATTTTCCCTTTTGGAACAGTAATTTATGATCATAAGGGCAAGGAGAATTAGGACAATTGTCCTAATTGTCCTTTCCTAAATGGCCAAAACAGTGAGCCTGAAAATTAAGTGCTAAAGAACATACATAGCACCCCTTCCTGCAAATGAACTTCAAATCATATAATCAGCTCTCCTCCCTGCCCACCTCTGACTATGCAGGTGTCTCTTTTTTCTTTCTCTTTTTCCTAATAAATCTGTCCTTTTAAAATGTAAGAAAACAAAACAAAACAAACAAACAAAACAAAACAAAACAAAAAAAACAACAACTCAGGAGAGACTACCCCAAATGGAGATGTTACTAAAAAAGTATATTTTCCCTGTATTTTTGATGTTTTTCAAATCCAAAGGAGCCTTACAATCAATAACATCTTGAATTTGGAAAAATAATTAAGCAAGTATTTTTAATTAAGTGAAATACTTTTAAAATGTAAATTGTACAACTTAGAAAGTGTGCAGACAACCAGGTTCACACCCCAGGAGCAAGATGTAACTATACTGCATATTAAAACAGAGACACAGACAATAGGGGAAAGTGAAGATAATGTGGGAGCAAGATAGTTCTCAAAGGGGTTCTCCATAGCAGTCCATCAGCATCAGCAACAATTGAGAACTTGTTAGAACTGCAAAATTTTCGGTCTTACCCTCAGGTTCTGAATCAGAATCCTTGGAATACAGCCCTGCAGTCTGTGTTTTATTTTATTTTTTAAAAGATTTATTTATTTATGCATACAAGAACTGGAGTGTGAGCCAGAGGTGTGCAGGGGGTGAGAGGATTCACCAGAGAGAGTGGGGAACAGAACAGGAGGATTTCCTGAATACACAGCAGAGGGCCAGGCAGTGGCTGGTGATAGCTTGATAGCGCTGTCTTTAACCCCTGAGCCACCAGGGAGGCCCCCTGCAGTCTGTGTTTTAACAAGCCTTTGGGTATGAATTTGAAATCAACTCCTATAGTAGCTAAACAAAAAACAAAGAAGACAACATGCATTTGACATATTTGACAGGGTGTGTGTGTGTGTGTGTGTGCGCGCAGAGTCTTAATATTTCAACCCATGGCAAGGCTACTATGAAAGGAAGATGCACCTCTTTTCTTTTTGTTTACTGAGGTAACATTGGTCTACAAAACTACATGTGATTTAGGGAAGAGGTTCACACCTCTTCAGTTGTATGTTACCACACCACACTCACCACTAAGAATACTCTGCCATAAATAACTGGCCTCCCTTCCCCCTTTACTCACCATCTCCCCAGTCGCTCTAGTAGCCTCTATTCTGCAGTCATATTTCAAGAGCTCGAGTTTAATTTTTTCTGTTTCTCTGTTTTTTTTAAGATTGATTTATTTATGCATACAAGAATTGGGGTACAGGCCAGAAGTGTGGTGGTGAGTGGATTCACCAGAGACAGAGTGAGGAAGAGAACAGGCAGATTGACTGAAATACACTGCTGAGGGGAGTAACAGGCAAGATAGGAGAGGTCTGCTGCGCCATGTGGGTAGCTCCCTGTCTGGGGATCAAACTTGTGCTGCAATGGCTGTGTATAGCTTCATATGTTGTGTCTTAATGTTGCACCACCAGGAAGGCCCAAAAGATTTATTTATTTATGCATACAAGAACTGGGGTGTTCCATGCAAGCAAAATTATCCAGCATTTGACTCTCTCTTGACTTAACTTGGCATATTCTTTTCCAGCTCACCCAAGTTGTTGCAAATGGCAATATTTCATTTCTTTTTATAGTTAAGTCGTATTCCATTGGGTATATATAAGACATCATCTTTATCCAGTCATCTGTTGTTGAGCACTTAGGATGTTTCCCTAAGTTGGCTCTTGTAAGTGCAGGGATGTACCTCGTTAAAAGCCCTTAGTTTCTGAGTTGTGACTTCTTATGTGCCAACGTAGCTTTGGGTTAGAAGTTTGCTCTCCAGGTGGCTGAATTAAAAGGAGAACATCAACTGATTGTGCCATTATGTATTCTGTGCAATAGACAATAGGTTTCTCACTGTATATAATTTAATTAGTGTCTTTGCTTTGCATTAAGTCTTTGGGATCTGAGCATCAGGTATAGTACCCAGTTGAAGTGGGTTCTGAGTAAAACAAATTTCTAAACTTGGAAAACTAAAAGTCAATCCCTGAAATTTGTTAATAATATGAAGACACTGTCTAGAAGGGTCTGCTACATACCCAAGCGATTTAAGTAGACTATTTACCAAGTCGAAAGAAATGGTGAATTAAGAACAATTAGGTCAATATTACAAACTGGCAGTCTTTTGGACAGATGTGGGCCACAGATGTAGTTTGTTTGGCCCACACACATTGTTTACAGATTGGGAAACTTCGCATTAAATGTTGTCTTCCTGTCTTAAAAAAGCAAAAGATTTGATAATAGGGAACCCACATCTTGGTACTTTAAGAGCTTGGAGTTAAGCAGAAAATGTTCCCTCTTTTAGACTGTTTGCTCCTGTTTGTCACAGTCCCTTCCATTCCTTATAGCCAGTCTACTTGTCTTTCATCTTATCCACCTGACCCCTGATGCATCTGAGATTGAGGACCACTAATCTATAAATATTTTTTCATGAAATAGACCATTGAGATGATTTACTAAAATAAATTACTGAGAAAACTAACTCAACTTTATTTTGTACCTTTCCATATATTTGAGTACATGTGTGGGTAAGGGTATAGAAGTTACTTACTTTTAAAGATGGTTACAATGATGAAGACAAAAAGTTGCTATGGTGGAATAGAAAGAGTACTGGACTGGGTCTCTAACATCTCGATTTGGATCTGCCACTTACTAAATGTAAAATTATCTTTGAGCCTCAGTTTATATGTCTGTTGCAGGAGTATGATAATATCTACTGCACTTAAGGTCTAATGATGATTGAATTAGATAATATGCTCAAGTTCCTAACATACCAGAGACCCTGAAAGTGTTTTTTTAATTAAAATTTGGATGTGTTAATTGTGTTTTACTTTAGAAATTGTAGTTAGCACAGACAAACTTTTGGGGAAAAAAATTCAAAATTGACATTTAGTCAAAAGGCTTACATTGCAATGAAAAAAGGGAATTAGCATTCACTGACTGCAAGCTATGAACCATGCAATATATTAGGGCACTTTATGTATACATTGTCACCTTAAGGAATACTATGAGTTAGTATCATCCCCCTTTACACATTAAAAATGCTTTATATGTGAAACTTTAGTGTTTGACTAAAATAGAAAGATTAACGCATTCTTCAATTCATAGCAGGACTATTCACAATAGACAAAACATGGAACCAACGTAAATGTCCATTGAACATGACAGAATAAAAAAAATTGTGGAATACAGAGTCAATGGAATACTGTTCAGCTATTTAAAAAGATTAAAGTGTCTTTTGGGATAAAATGGATGCTCTTGGGTTGATTCTGCTAAGTAAAATAAATTAGAAAGCAAAAGACAATTATTGAATGGTCTCACTTATGTGCAAATGTAAATAACCGAAAGAAACAAACTGGTAAAACAGTAAGAATAATACTTAGATGAAATTAAAAAAAAATGTACTGGTTAAAACAAAAGGTCAAGAAAAAGTCAAAACTAGCAAGCTGAACACAGAACTGAGGCTTACAGCAAGGGGGGTCAGGGATGGGGGGAAAAACAGGAGAGGAAAGAACACAAGGGAATATGGTGATGATTCACTGGTGATAAGGTGGTGGGAGAACTATGGAGACTACAATTATGTAAGCAAAAAATTTTAACTAATAAAAAATTTATTAAAAAAAAAAAACAAAATAAAAAATGTACTGGTTACCCGAGTGACTGGGGGGAGGAAAGAGGTGGTTAGCAGAGAAAGTGATAGGATTGAGGCACTGAAGCTTTGGTGGGAGATGACTGAGGCATGTTCACATAACAAAGTATAAGTTGTACTTCCAAAATTATATATGTAATGCATAAATTATGCAAATCAATAAAACTTAAATGGAAGAGAGATTTCAGTGTTTGAGAACTTTAGTGTTTCTCAAATTAGCTTGATCGATTATAAGAATCACTTGGGTGGTTAGTTGAAAATACAACTTTTCCTATTCCTTCCTAAGCGTCCTAAAGCATATTCTAAGGGGAGGAGCCTGGGACTCTAGTCTCAAGGCTCAGGTGTAAACATGGCAAGGGAGCATTTCCTGAGAAAGATGACAGTGTCAAAGTAAGGAGACCAGGTTTACTCTGCATTATATTCAATATAACTGAAGAAAGGAAGGACGGAAAGAAGAGAGCAAGGGAGGGAGGGAGGAAGGGAGAAAATGCATCTTGGAGCTAGGGCTGGGCCATCTGCAGGATTATGGGAATGCACTTGATGGATGTATTCTTTCTAACTGCACTCAGCTTAGTTAATGCAAACATAAGGAGCCAGCTAACAGGAAGCTGAGCTCGCCACTGCAGAGGAGTAAAGCACTTTGAACTACAGGCATCTTGTACACCCAAATTACATGCTGTGATACACATAGTATTTGAGCTGTTCCGCAATACAGAAGCCAATTATTCTTGGCATGTACTTCTATCGTGCTATCCAAATCACCATCCCTCACATGTGGAACTGTGCCACATCAAATGCACCAAGCCATAAATTCCTTGAACTCTTAGAGATGAAAGTCAAATGTTGGAGAAAAAGACAGTTTGGTACATACACCATATAGCAGAAAAGATGTGTGCTTAACTTAGTACTGTTAGAGCTTGAGAAACTGGAACAGCAAAATACTGCTTAGGTATGTTTTCAGAGTATAATCTGAATTTTTCCAATCATTCAGTCTAACCATTGCATATTCAACTTTTGGTAAAGGAATTTCGTGTATAATATTCTTTTGAAAAAAATGATTTTCATCCTCTTCCTCTAAATATTTTTAAATATGATGAAAAAAAAAGACACTAAAACAAACAACAGGGCCTCCCTGGTGGTGCAAGGGGTTAATCTCAGCACTATGAAGCTATCCACAGCCACTGCAACATGAGTTCGATCCCAGCCGCGCAGCTCCTTTCTAGCCCGCTGCTCCCCTCAGCAGTGTATTTCAGTCAGTCCTCCTGTTTTGCTCCCTTCTCTGTCTCTGGTGAATCCTCTCATCCTCCCACACCTCTGGTCTGCACCCCAGCTCTTGTATGCATAAATAAATAAATCTTTAAAAAACAAAGAGCAGAGGCTGAAGGTACCATAAAATTCTATTGGGAATCACCAGGAACTATACATGTCCTGAGTGGTAGTGTTATTTCATAATCAGATCAATTTAGTTGACCCACTCCCTCATCTCTTACCTTTTGGATATGCTGTAATTAGAGAAGATTTATCAAAACTATTGGGTGATTATTACAATAGAATCTAAAGTACAACTTGAAAATCAAGAAGTGAGGTATTAGGGGCACCAGCCCTGGGCTTCTTAACCTTTAAAGTGCTTAGACATCTCCTAGAAACTTCTTAAAATGAAGATTCTGATTTAGAAGGTCTGCACTTTTGAAGCCTGGGATTCTGCATTTGTGCCCAGTTGACATGAAGGCTGCTGGTCCAGGCATCGCACACCTCAAGCAGCACCAATTTAAGAACTTGCACTGCTGAAGTTGCCTGAGAGATGGAGAATATCTCCAGCAGAAAGGTGTGTTACATAATGTTCATGTTAACTAGAAGTTAAATGCAAAGATGAAGGGTTTATGTAAATGTCCAATTTCTCCTGAAGAAATTGGTTACACATGAAATAGAAAGATAATCTTATTTGGGGATTAATAAAAAGAGGAATTTTAAGAGGGTAAGCACATTTTACAATCAATACATAGTTTTCAAACTTTAGAAATCTGGTGAGAATGCTGAATTCCCTCTCCAGAAAAATGCCGATATGAACACATATACACATTTCTGCATTAATTTCAGAAGGTCATTTAACTTTCTTCTGAAAGACATGAACCACCTAGAGGCCCACAGTTCACAATTTAAAATTACTGATGTACAGGGGAAATCTGTATTTTAAAGAAACAGAGAAGGCAATTTCAAATTTGCTTATGCTTTCGGCTGATGATACCACTGCATGACATATAAGCTTGCTGAAAATTATTTTCTTCCAAGGTAAGATATTAAGGTATTCATGTTAAATAGGGGAATCCACCAGATATATTACTTTGAAAAAACACAAGACCAACATCCAGGTGGAAAAAATATTATACAATAAAGGGGTTTCTAAAGCTGTACAGGTAATGGCTGCATCTGGCGCTCCATGCCAGCTTTGTTTTCCAGTAATTTTGAGCATCTCACCACCTGTCTCCTTATACCAGTGAGAAATTATAAAAATTTAGAGTTGTCATGGAAAAGGCATGGAGAACCAGTCTATTTTCTTCACGTCATTTATCATTTAACATAGGCAGTTTAGAACCTAGAAATGGAGCTGCTTTGTGTGCATGGGTGTGTGCCTGTGTGTGTAAAAGTACACATTACATTTATCTCTGTTTATGAAATATAGACAAAATGCTATGAATGCTAGGCACCGAGACTACTAGTAAAGAAGTGATTAATTCCAGTATGAGATAAACAGGATGAGTAGAAGAAATATTCACAGAAGTAGTTCTGGACTGTACCTAGAGGACAAGTAGGATTTCAGTGCCTGGAGAAGTAGAGGGAAAGCACTTCAGGCAAAGAGACTCATATCAGCACAGCATACGAGAGTGGGTTGTGGGTGGACTATACATTCTGGACAAAGAAGAATATGGTATTCTAATTGATTTATTTTGTTTTCAGAGACAGAGTATGGGCAATGTACGGTTTGGACAAAGGAGAGCATGATATTCTATTCCATGTATTACTACTTGTCTTGAAATGTCCCCTTGAGTTCAGAACTTGCTTTAACCAACAGAATGTGACAATATTGGCCACGTGCCAGTTCTGGGCTTATGCATGAAGAAGGTCTGGCCTTTTTGGTCATAGAAATTATGAGCTGCCAGGTGAAGTCTGATTGTCGTGCTGGAGAGAATACACGGAGAGTCCACAGGGAGAAGAGACAGAAGGGAGGGTCGAACAGCAGGGCTCCTGGCCAAGTGAACACTGTCACAGTCAGAACAACAGTAAGACTGTGCCCAGCCCACTGCAGAATAGAACGGTTGTTTTTAAAGACACCATTTTGGTAACTAGTGTGTTTGCAAAAACTGGAAGAGAACATTTATCAACATTTTAAATCAATCTCTTCTTTTCATAAATATAAAACTCCTACACCCACCTGAGATACAGAGGTAGCCCTGTCCTTTGACATACACTAGTCAAAACTTGTTTTGAACTTTATTATTGGAGTCTAGTACATAAAATGCTGGAAGTATTTTTTTTCCTTTTAACCATGAAAATTATTATCAAAGCCAATAGCCTTTCTCAAACAGCACTCCCTGCATCACGCTTCCTCTCTCCCCTCTGTGACACTGTGCACAGGTAAGGCACTGGGGATAGAATGCAGTGTGTGTGTCTTTGTGCAAGTGCAGATGTGTGTGGTGTACAGACAGCTCTATCCTAAACCAGAGTTACAAGAAATAAGTCCCTGTGTGTGATGCACACCAATTTTTTTTTCTATTTTTATTCCATTTTTGCTTTTCCTATTGCTGGTTGTGACCCTTTAAATTGGTTTCATTAAATTGGCAGGAATAGATGCCACACTGATTTTGAAAACACAACACTGACCTAAGGGACATTAATTAATCGTTCAATAAATATAGCTTTAACCCTGTATGTGCCATGCATTATTTTAATCTCTTGGGTATAGCAGTGAGGAAAAAAAAAAAAACATTTTCTTTTGTCATGGGCAATATAGTCACTCACCAACAGAAAATGCCCCAAGTGTGATATTTAATTTCATCTGTGAAAAAGGATGAGAAGGAAAAGAGAGGGTACCCTGAGGAAACACCACTGAATCTGGAGCAGTAAAGTGGATCAGTTCATGACAGCCAAGTTAGGGAAACCCCAAAGCAACAGGAGTCAGTCTTTAGAGGGAACATTTCCAGACTTTCTGACCTGCCATCACTAGCAAGGGAGGACAGCAGAGGCTGCTGAAAAAGTCAAGTGGGCCCTGCACCGGGCTGATGCTCCATCCAGTCCTAAAACTGCTAGGGGTGCTGCTTTATGCCTTTAGCCTGTATTAGACACGTGAGACAATTCTTAGCTTGTTGGATCTAGAGAGTAGAGTATAAGGGGAGCAACAATGAAGTATTCCCTTAGAGTCCCCAGATGAAAAAGTAAAGCTGTTTACCATGTATCAGGATCAAATTATGAGATAGATCCAGAGTTATGCACAATTATCTCCAAGAGCCTCCCAAGCCAGACCCCAGGATTGACTGGTTGGGGCGCTAACACATCTGGAGCAAGAATGTTTCCACTAGAGGAGGGAAGGAAGCAAGGAAGTCCGAGACTAGGGAGATTTGACTTGCGTCACCCATGGGGACAGGCAGTGCCTGCTTGGGAGTAGGGGCTGGGTGTGTCCTCCCGCTAAGGACTCTCCCTACTGCTCATGTGGATATTCCTGGCCCTCCAAGCCAGGAAAACAAACATTCCAACCATATGTAACCTTGCTATTCTAAACCCATGCGGTGTAGTAATTGGGCTTTCTACAGAGGGAAAACCTGTCTATCAGTAAGGCCAAAACATTTGTTAGTTTTTAAGGAATCAACTGATATTCTGACTTAAGGATCTTGTGAGCTTTGAGAGTGGAAGTTAGCATACTTGGGGACTGTGGCAACACCACCTTTCCAAGATGGTGTGACTGGGGGGCAGGCATTGGCATGTAGTTAATTCACCAAGGAAATGATTACTTTACAGGCACCTGTCTGGCAGATTAACTATCCTTCACCAGTCAATACTCCTAGATATTTCTCTACCCTATCCCCATCTCATTCCATTTCATTTAAAAAGCTACAAGGATAGTAGCTACAGCAGCTATGCAGCACAATAGACGGTATTGTTGAATACCATCCACATAAGAGGCATTGAGCCAAGCACCATGTGGATCATCTCATTTAATGACCACATAAAGAGAGAGGCTATTGTTAGCCTTCTTTTCTCTGTGGAAACAGATTAGGAGGCACAAGGTCTCCCAACTAAGAAGTAGTAAGTAGCAGAGCTCTGATTCAGAGCTGTTATTCCAGAGCTGGCAACTTGAACCAACCTATGCTACTGCAACAGGATCTCAGCTATGTTCAAAATTTCACTTGTTTCCAAAATGTAGCTTGTGAGGTTTGTTTTCCTTAAAGGGAGAGGGGAGAGCAAAGAATGTCTAACTGCATGTTTTGATGATCCATATATCTTTCGTGGTGTCACACAGGACTTTAACATTTCCTCTTTGGGGTTCCCCAAAGCTTCATTCCAGTCAAGTAGAAGCTGCCCTGCCTTGTCCTGCAGCCACATCTTTTCTCTTTATGGCTTTTCTGTGACCTCACAGGGGACAGTTCCTGCCAATTTTCAGCTTGTTTCAGTTTGCTTCTTTTCAGCCTACAACTGTGCAACATGATTCTGGGACTAGAAAATAATCAGTAAAATGAAGGCTTATTCTCATGGGAACTTTTGGTAGTTTCCTAAGGTGATAGTAGAGAGCAACTTAGGACCCCACATTCAGGTAGGTTCCTGGGGTTAAATCTGTCCTCTTGGATGTCTCCCATTGGGCAAATGCCCCAATGCAGCCCAGTCATTTACATAAAACCTCAATTGGTAAATAAGATGTTATTTTTAAAAATAGATAGTCCTTTCTTTTGAAAATGTCTATTAATTGTGGACTGTTCTCCACCTACATTTCTCTGTCGTAAATCCAGAGGGAATTAGCAGCCAAAGACCAAGACCACAGCTTTCATAGACGAAAGGGCTGATATCCTTGATGTACTTGATCTCTTAGCTGAACTTCTTGTTTGGGGAAGGGGATTTGGCAATGAGTACAGTGCCCTTAATGGGAAACAACTGCAGTAAAATCATCTCTGTAAGAGACACTGAGTAGGCTGATTATTCATTAATCAAGAACACACTGAGCACTAAGCAGGCCTGAAGTGTGAGTGTACGAGTATATATATGATATGTGGTATATATGTCATAGATATCACTATCATATGTATACAGAATAGGTAGATATACTTGTCCACAAAATACGGAAAGATCCTTGCCTACAAGTAGTTCATAGTCTAGCAGGGATGAAAAACAATACATAATGCATACAGTAAATTATGTGCTGGAAGGAATGGCATGCTATAAAAACAAACAAACAGTAGACCAGGGACCATGAATAGGTGTGATTTGAGATGCAGGTTAAGAAACACATTAGTCAAGACTGGCCTCAGGGAAGATGATGACAAGATGCACAAAGAAGATATGGGAATTTGAAGTTACTGGGGAAAAAAAAAAAGCATTGCTTGCAGTGCCAAACTTGGCACTTAAGATGGAAGCATGCCTATGTGTCTGAAGAGCTGCGAGAAGGCTAGTGCGTCTGGAGCTGAGTGAATGAGGCAGAGAAGAATGGGAAATAAAGCCAGAGACAAAACCAAAACAGTTGTATGTTGTGGGCCACAATGAGCACCATAAGTCCAAGGGAACTGGGGAGTCATTGTTGGTGTGGGCACAGCAATGACATGATCTGCACTGGTTGCTGTGTTTAGGAAAGACTGTAGTTCAGCAAGTGCGGACATAGATGACCTATTAGGAGGTTATCAAAATCACCGTAGGCCAGAGAAGGTGGTGTCTTGCAGTAGCAGAGTAACTGTTAAAGTGGTAAGAAGGACTTGGGCTCTGGGTATATTTTGATAGTAAGGGTTTCAGGAGATCTTGATAGATTTGGATATGAGATATAATAGAAAGAAGGGACACAAGACATCCAAACTGTGGTCTGAGCAACAGAGATGAGGAAGTTATGGTTGGAGCAAATGTGTAGGAGATGGGGAAATCTAGAATTCAGTTGTCCCTCCTTCCCTCCTCCTCTTTCCCTTCTTTTCCCTACTCGCCTGTTCTTCTTTCCTTCTTTCTCACGTCTTGCTTTCTTTCTTTCCATGTGCAGGCACAAATGCCAGACATAGCTAGAGTATAACAGATGAAATGCAACCTCACTAGCAAAACAGAATAAGAATGACAGAATTAGGTAGACAGGTGGAATTGATGGTAGGGGATTATATTACTCACCACTGAAAAATTTAGTTCCTGGTATTAGTAGATGTGAATAATTCACAAATGTTAACCTTAATTTTGAAAATGAACCAGTAATTCCATCAATTCTACTAAAGAAATCATGTTAAACATGACATTAGGGTTTCGCTGTTAAACTGCTAGTATGTTTTGCCCATCACATTATCAAAAACAAACTAGAATAACCACTGACATGAATAAAATATTCATTACTATCCCATAGAAAAGGTGTCTTCTTTTCTCTATCCATTATCCACTAAAGGTTTTGATAACTCAGCTAACTAACTATATTATTTATTATTGTTCTAAGAAAGTGAATGCTAAGTGGTACACTCTGGTAGGAAGGATACTCTAGGGTACAATAAAAGTTATATTAGCATTGTTGTTAGGAGTCCATCTTTGGAACAGACTGCCCAAGTTTGACTCCTGGCTCTTTTTCTTATTACCCATGTGACCCTGGGATCCTGAGATAGTTATTTAGTCTCTCTGTGCTTCAGATTCTATGACTATAACATGAGAGCAATAATGGATCGAAGCCCACAGATTTATGGCAAGAATTATGCCAAGTCTTTAGAATAGGGCACACAGAAGCACTAATAACTGATGCTACTTATTGAGTTATTGAGTATAATTAAGCTAATATTACTGCCACTATCATATACTAGGAAATTCTCTCCTCCATTCCTAAGAATTTATTTTTATATTTGATGTTTTATCTTTTTCTCCCCTCACTATAGTCATTTCTTTCTTAAGAAAAAGCAAGGAGGGAAAATTGACAAAATGATCTAAATGTTCAGCATTATTAGTTAAATAGCACAATTGGCTAGAACATAAGCAGCTACTAAATTATTTTGAAGAAATATATTTTGGTGCAGGAAAATGATTATGCTATTTGTTAAATGAAAAGTAAATTGTCACAGTTGTAAATAGTAAAATGTAGGGATCTTGTTAAAAATACATATGACTGCACAAACATTTGGAAAGCTATACAGTAAATAGTAACAGTGATTATTTCTGAATGGCTAAATTTGTAGTTTTAATGCCTTTGTGACGCAGTTTTGCTTTATTTTTTGAGCATGTATGAGCTCAATTGATTGACAATTATCACCAACTGAGAGGAACATAAGAACACACATAAAGAACATACATAAAGAGGAACAAGCTTAGGGGAAAAACAAAATTTGATTAAAGACACAAGAATCTGATAAGCCTGGGGACACTCAGGTGGGAATTTCCACTAAGAGTTGGGTTTTCAAGCTGTTTAGAAGAGACAAAGATGTACTGTGATGTCAATTTAGGTGTTACCAGAATAGACATGGTTAAATAACAAGAATGCTGAGTGAATCCCAGGGATAAGCAAAGTGAGAGAGCAGGAAACTGAAAATGGGATCTTGTGATCCCAGCTCAAAGGAAGATGTAGAGGAATTTTAGTCTAGGAGGGAGACAGTGTATGGCGTCCATCCAGGAAGAGGAGCGTTTCAAGGACAAACTGCCAATTTCATTAAAGAAACCTAATGAGAAATGAGCTGAAAGGTTGATCTGGCAACTAGGAGATCAGAGGAACCATAGTAAAAGTAGTTTCAATGAAGAGGTAGAACTACATGCTGATTGCAACACTGAGATGGAAGAATTAACAGAAGGAAAAGTAAGTAGAGGTAATGAGTGTGAATTCTCCTTTCCAGAATTTTGCTGAGAAAATTCAGTAGAGATGTGAGGCAGTAATTGGAGGAACACGTGATCAAAGATTGATTTTCCCTAAAGGCAGGAGGAACTCAACCCATCTGAAAGAGGGGAAGCCACCAGGTAATAGATCAAAGAGAGAAAGGGAGTTAGGGGTGAGGACTGAAACTATGTCCAGGGAAAGGAGTTAGATGTAGATAAACATTTTTTTATGTGCATAAAATAGAATTCCTTCCATAATATATAGAAAATCAATACATATCAAGCAAAATATACGTTAGCTTTTTTTGATAACTCATGCCGTCAACTTGAACGTCAATTATTATACCCAGCTCTCCAGATAAAGAAGCTGTTGTGTTTCCTAAGACAGGTTGGGCTGATTCCTTCTTTCAAAAAGTTCCCAAGCAACTATGCTTTTTGGGATGATTTTGACAGGTTTTATGTATCTTCTTTTGATTTCAAGCCATCAGCTCTCACTTAACTACCACTAGTTGTTACTCTCCCTGGAATCTCTTACTCACCCTTTTCCAGTTTGCTCATCTGATTATGAAAGGTTTGGAACCACATGAACGAGCTTATATGAATCACCACTAAAATATGGTGATACACTTCTCTTGCTAGTGAAGTTGTATTATCTTCTTTTTTAAGATTTAATTATTTATGCATACAAGAGTTGGGGATTGAACTTGTGCTGCAGAAGCTGTGGATAGCTTCATAGTGCTGTGTCTTAACCCCTTGTGCCACCAGGGTGGCCCTGAAATGTATTATCTTTAGTGGGGAAAGTTGTGGTTATCTATTTTGGCTGTTCAGAGACCTCCATGGTTTCCTTCCTGTTGGTGATGCTTTCTACCAGAGAAAGGGAAACCTTATGAAGCTGGTGCTGAATTCTTAATATTTGGGGTGTATATTTTTGCTAATAATTGAGGTCATATATATGTGTCATGTTTCCTAAGACATGGTGTGTATGTAAAGACTGAGAGAACATGCCGAGATTACTTATCAAGAGTTACTGCTGTTTCACAAAACCTGCAGTTTTGTTAAACAGTTTCATGAGACTATTCTGCAAGTCATAATCTATGATTACATAAATAATTAACAATAGTGCAAAAATAACTTTGCAATGATTTTGGTCCTGTTTAGATTCCCCCACAATGTAACTCCCACAATATTCTGGAAGATTTAGAATTATAATTGGAAAACACATTTATTATATTGAAGTTAGTGAATTCATACTTGCTCTAGTCTTAATACATATAGCTTATATATATTCATGTGTGTCTCTGTAGCCTAAAATATAAAATAAATATATTAATAATCTAAATATATGTAGCCTAAAATATATTAAAGGTAATAAAATGGGAATCTTTGTCCAAATTAATTATCAGTTTTCAGAATGATGGTATTAAATTGTATTATAATGTATTTTCTTGAGCTAATACATTCAAGAAATAAAAATGGCATAAAGTATGAACTTCCCCATTGAATAATCAGAGTAAAGAAGAAGTGACTTTTAGAAAACTCATCCCTTGGGCTTCTTTTTAGTGTGTTATCTGTGTATAACTGACACTCTATAATGAGGATACAAACCAATTTTTTGTCTTTTGACCCTGATTTACCAAATTTACACAGTTCAGACCTGCTCAGACAGGTTTTGAAAAGGCCATTTGTCAAGAACATGTGCAAACGTACTCCATGAGCATCTATGTACGTGTCTTTTACTACCTTTCTTTTCCCTCTCAGCGTATTTTTAAAAATTAGCATAACTTCAATAAAAAGAAACCAAAAATGCCCTATTATTGAATTACAAAGCAATGGGTGTCCGAAATACCCCTCAGAGTTTTAAGAGAGTCAAAAGGAAGCTACTCTGCACGTACTCCATGGTGGCAGGATTTCTGGTGAAAGGAGATACCAATTCAGAGCAGTTAGAATGATGACACTGCGGCCAGGCAGCAGGCTGGAGAATAACTGGGGAGGTTGGGAAGCTGGACTGGCAGGCAGGATGGGCCTAGGAGGCGTGGAAGATGAAAGGACAGAAAAGACAGCAGGAAGTAGGAAGGGTTGCAGATGTGCTGCTGGGATAGAACTCCTATTCCAAGTTTCCACGTTTCAAACAGTTTTTAAAAAGTTCAAAGAAAGATAACATTCTGGAAGATGAGAGGCTGCATTAGCACCTGGCTTTAAATAATTAACAACGGCTGGTAATTATTCAATATAATCATTAGCATCAATAATGGCAAGACTAAATGCCAATAAAAATACAGTACACTGCGGGTCCAAATGCCAACTCCTTCATCTGAACTCAATTTCTCTACACTTGGCCAATACTATCTCTCTGCCTTCACAGCAGCTTTCCCCAACACTCTAGGAAACAATTTCTCAACAGAGGAGTTATTACAAAATTCCAAGTGGGTCACTGAATTGATTTACTCTCACTTATATGAGGAACGTCTCATTGGCATGTTATTCTATTTGGGGGGTCTTACTACTATGAATTATTCATCTTATTCTCAGATGAATCTTTGTAAAATACTGTTTTTGTCACAATATTGCTTTACCCATCTATGTTCAAAACCCATTAGTGACTGTATATTAACTTTAGGCTAATGTCCAAAACATCTTAGTTTGACAGGTTGAGGCTTTTACAGCCCAAATCCCTTCTAACTCTCTCATCTAGACACTCTGCTCTGGGACTGTCACAACTGTCACACATTATCCTCAATTCAACATCTGTGCATCTCATTTGGGGAGCCAACTGCTTTCTATCTGTGTATTTACTTTACCCAAATCTTCCATAGTGGAGTATTTGCACCATGGTAAAAGGCAAACACTGAAGATAAAACTTGGTTTTGTTGGTTAGTTGGTGACAAAAGCGGGGGAGGAAGAGAACAGTACACCATGTCAATAGACTGTTTAATCCAACTATTCTCACTACATTTAAAATATCAACTCCCTATTATTGCTAGCCAATATAAATTTAAATATTTCTGGATCAAGTAATCCATAACCTCCCAAAGAATTGAATTCCATTATGGATATGTGCCCAAGGATATAAATTAAATTATAGGCTCAATAATGCTAGCTGTATCTCCTCAATAATTTTCATTCTTCATGGTGTCCAACATAGTATATAATGAAAAGTAGATCCTTTACCTTTCTAATTTCTGTTTTTAACATTTCTATTGGCCTTTAACTTCTTAAACCATAGAATTGTTTCTCCAACATGTCAGGGATTTCTTGCCTTTGTCACTTTGCAGAGGCCACATCTCCACTTTGGCTGGCCACACCTTTTGAAGCCTTCTCCACTGAGCAGCTGTTGTGTTTTAATAACTCTGCACTCTAAACACATTGTATTTTAATTCTGTTGACTTACCTTTCTGTCTAATATACAGTAGACTGCATAACTGTTAAATTCTGTGTTTTCCATCTGTGCATCCCAGGTCTCAGATGCCCAGCACATAGAAGGTGCTACAATAAATATTTGTTGCTAGCAAATACAGCAATTCAGATAAATGGATAAAACCATTTGTATGAAGTAGGTCTTATTTGGAACTTGCCCACAGCATTGATATTCAAAGGACTAGATCTTAGTGGTTTTGCTATACTGTGCTTTCTTCAAAGGAATCATCAGGGCATGAATTTCAAAGAAGGACAGCATTTATTCACAATTCACTGAGTACTTTTAAGTATTGTTTTCTTCCTAGGAACTAAACAGAGTGCTTGACCTCATTCTCCTCTCTCTCTAGGACCAAACTTTCTTTCAGTTTCAATATCCTCTCTTGTGAGCATGCACCTGTCCTCTTTCTTCCCTTCTTCAGCACCAACAGTAGATGTACCACAAATGAAGCAAAATCTTGTTTATCTCAGGAAAAGCTTCCTAGTTCTGCTATTTTATACTTAATATCCTACAAATGACAATTAGGCCATGGGGCTTGGGAGAGTGAAGGAATTAAGAAAGAAAAAAGAGAGCCAAGTGACCTCTGTCTCCTTTAATGAAGATACCTGATATTACTGTTTTTCTAAAAGTGAGATCCTCTTTAAATTGCAAAAAAACTATATAGTGGTTTATAGATCCAGGAATCCTTCTCATGGTGGGTAAATAAATTAAAATGCTTTTAGAAAAACACTAGTTAACACTGATTTCTTTAAGAAGAGAGCAGGGGGCCTCCCTGGTGGCGCAGGGGTTAAAGACTGCTATCAAGCTACTGCCAGCTACTACAGCGCGAGTTCGATCCCCCATGCCAGACAGGGAGCTAACCCACGTGGGTCAGCAGGCCTCTCCTGTCTTGCCTGCTTCTTCCCTCAGCAGTGTACTTCATTACATCTGACTGTTCTGCTCCCCATTCTGGTGAATCCACACACACACACACACACACACACACACACCCACCCCTCTGGCTTACACCACAGTTCTGGTATGCATAAATAAATAAATCTTTTTTTTTTAAAAAAAAAAAAGAAGAGAGCAGGAGAAAGTGTGATCTCTGTGTAAAATACAGGCGCTAACAACACATGAACTCTGTATATAGAAGTACAGTATTTGCAAAATTGAAATAGTTTTTGGGAGAGCGAGGGCAAAAAGTTTCTAATGCAAGAACAGATGATACAGACTAATTTTATGAAGCTTGATTTTTTTTTTCATCTGATTATCATTATTTTTCCTGGTACACCTATAACTTGTTTGTTTTCAATGGTGGTAATAAGACAAAGAAAATAACAAAAGGGTATAATAAAGCAAACTTAGAACACAATAACTTTCATTTCAGTAACACTACTTTTCAATCTTTGAGCACTGTTGTATGTTTTAACGTTATTCATTCACTCAACTCCAAAAGGGTTAAGGTAGAAACATCCTATGACTCATTTCAATATCACCATCTTTCCAATCTCCTATATTCAAAGAAATGGCTCCGAAGGGCCAAAAATGGAAAAGTAGGACAAAAGTAAATCCCTCGTGCGAGCTATAATTCCACAGAGGCTGATGGGGGAAAAAGGCAAAACGAAATCAACAACATACCAAAATCCAAAACTATTAATTTTTACCAACCCACTTTTTAAAAGGCTGAAAGTAATTTAAATTTTGTTGACAGTTTTGTCCAAGTTTCCTTAAAAATATCCCACAACATACAGTCTGCGGTAGCCCCCTGATGTGGGCTTCAGTGAGTATGATCTGGTGAAAATCACCCATTCATTCAAAATGATCAAACACATATGATTCCATCTATGCACCAGGCCCCTGGAGTATGTGAATTCCAATATTAGTAAGTCACAAGGTAGGCTTTCAAGAACACCACACAGGCTTAGGGTAGCCAAGAATACTTTTTTTTTTTTTAATTCATAAAGCTATACTCTGATGTTGCTCTTAATGCTAAATTCTCTGTCACTAAACTAATTTATTGAGATGAAATTCACATAATATAAAATTAAAAACCTTAAAATGAGTAACTCAGTGGCATTTGGTCTATTCACAATGTCACGTAACTACCAACTCTGTGTTGTTCCGAACATTTCCATTATTCCAATAAAATCCCTGATCCATTAATAAGTTACCCCACAGATCACTTTAAACTTAAATATGTGGGGAGCCCCCATCTAAAACCACATTTTAAAAAAATATTTATTTATGCATACAAGAATTGGGGTACAGGCCAGAAGTGCAGGGGGTGAGAGGATTCACCAGAGACAGAGTGGGGAGCAGAGCAGGCAGATCTACTGAAATACACTGTTGAGGGGAGCAGTGGGCGAGACAGGAGAGGTCTGCTGTGCCATGCGGGTTGCTCTCTGGCCGGGGATTGAACTCATGCTGCAGTAGCTGCAAATAGCTTCATGTGCTGAGACTTAACCCTCTGAGCCACCAGCCACTTCCTAAAAACACATTTTGAGGAAAATTCTTCTATACTAATAACCACTCTAACTGAAATAACAAAACTGAGGAAAGGTCTCAGGTCAAAGACTATTTTAAAATACTTTAAATGATGAGTGAGTGTCTCATCTCAGGATGTTTGAAATGATATTCTCCTGTTTTTGAAAGTCTGTCGCTATTCCAAATTCTCATTGCCCAAAGCCAGTAGATGTTTCTTTTGGTCCCATGGCAAAAGCTCTGTTATGCTGATGATATTATGCCACCCCTAATTTCTGAAGACCAATCAACATGAAGAACACACATGTGTGTGTTTATCGCCTGTGCCTCAGGATGTCTCGAAATCCCACACAGTATACTTTCTATCTTCAGTCATAAGCAATACTGCAGATGATTATAAAAATGTCTCCACAGCATCTTCTTTAAGTTTCTATAAGCCAATCCTTCTTTGATATTTACTTTCTCTGCCATTTGAGGAATTCAGCTGATTAAAAAAAACAGTAACAAAACTCAGGTAACCTTTGTTTCCCTTCCCTCAGCCGCCGTACCTATCCTTTTATGCCTTCATTTTGCTAAATACCTCCAATTTGTTATTCCTACCCTGTTATTTTGGCATTAAAACATTTGACCCCCAAACCTGTGACTCTCCAGTTTATTTAAAATATTCATCACCAAGTTTCCCTGCTCTTAACAATGGAGTTCTCAATAGGAGTACCCAAACAAATGTTTTACCCTTATTTCTAAGGTTCTACTCCTTTCCAGGTACTCTGCCCCCTAGTACCTGCAGACAGGAAATATGTTTGCCCTTGTAACTCTGAAAACATCTGGGCGTGGAAGCCTTTGTGGCAGGGATGACTGGAAGTGAATGTGCTTGGAAGGAGCCTGTACTGAAGTAGCTTGGGGTAGCACAGTGGTTAAAACCATTGTAGGGTAAGGAAAAATGTTAGGCTTTTCTGCCCTCCCGCCATCAGGATAGATGATGGATCCTTGCGGTCCTGAATGCATGCCTGATGGCGGGCACCTGCAGGAGGCTGTGGGCAGATGTAAATAGGATTCACCTGGGCTAAGACTGTGCTTTTTTTTTTAAGGACGGTGTCACGGGGACGCCAGCAGAAGCTGAGAAAGAAGCATGAGAAGCCGAGAGAGAAGCAGAGAGCTGGGGGCTGGGAGGCCTGCCAGCCTCCCGGCCCCCCCAGCACCCCTGCCTGCTGTGTACCGGGTAAATCCCAATAAAAGACCTGCAAAAGCCACTGAGGGCTCCAGGACTCCTCCTTTACCCGGTCTGCTGGATCAGAAAACCTGCACTGTGTCATTCCTGACCTTACAACCATGTTTGTGAAAACAGGTCCCGCGCCCAAATCTTGGTTCTACTACTTAAAAGCTACATGACCTGGGAAAGCAGCTTAAATTCTGAGCATCAATTTTCTCATCTGTACATTGTTTAAAAGCAGTATTATTTAACAGATGGGTCTTGTCTCTACTTCATTTTAAGTGTTTGTACACATATGTCAAGTCAATCAACATATTACTCTGGAAATATTGAAAAGGTGTATGTTTGGAAAATATCCGCAGAGAACAACTTTCCTATTGCAAGCCCAGCTTCTGATTCTGTCCTGACATATCTGTAAATCATAATATCTTTCTAGGTCTTATTTCCTTAGTTAAAAAATAAAGGAGATTGAGTGAATCATTCTATTACTTGCATTTTAGCTCTGATTCTGGTATTTTATTTTACACATGTGGACCACTGAGGAGTCAGGAGAAGTAATTGTGGGCAGCAGTTTGCTCAAGGTCACGCCAAAGGTATGCTGTAAAACCAGCTCATCCTAAGCTGGTTACCAGCAAGTGTGATTTCCACTTGAGCAGAACAAGCTCTTAGCTCCCTCTCCTCATTTCTCTCAGCTCAGCCTGACTCTAAGTTTCTTTCCCTTTGATCTCTCTGAATTTTGCCCTGATAACTTTGCTTCCTAACCAGTCTCCCTCTCTGAGAGGGAGGGTCTCCACATGGTTGTGCTAATCAACTTTCTCATATCACTCTACTACAGTTGATCTATCGTAAGCAGTCAATGGGAATTACAGGGAGGAATAGGAGGGGAAAAAAAACAACACAACAAACATACTGTTGGATTAAACTTTTAATCTAAATGATACTACTGAGTTTTTAAAATTGTAATATATTACTTATGAATAAAGATGGACACAGTAAAAAGACAAAAATGTAATTAAGGCCACTATTTCCCAAATTTATGGCAGACATTGTTCTGGAATAGGAGGAAGGAGATTTGGGCTGGTGGAGGCTATGGGGAAACTGGGTCTTCAGAGTTAGTAATACTGTTTTATTTTTTTTTTTTTAATTAAAAAACTGAGATAGCTAAGGCACATGCTGGTGTGGATACTTTTTTCAGATCTCAATTTCCTTGGTATTTTTTTAAAAAAATTAATTCTAAAAGATCCATACCTGTTACTTGAAGAATTGAGAAGTTTCAGATCTCCTGAAGAAAAGTTCAAATGCTAGGCAAGGCCAGTGCTACAAATATGTGTAACCAAACCCACAATGTTCTCAATGCTTTTAGTTTTAGATTACAGCAGTTAGAGGAGATTGAGGTATTTTGTTCCCATGGCTCATTAAGCTAGGGTCAGAGTGGTGTCCATAATCAAATTTACTGCATTTATCCTTGCCTCCTCCCTATGAAATGAGGCTAGAGCTTAGGGAAAAGAAAGACCAAAAAATACTCCAAGTGTGTGGTAATTCTGCCCATAAAGGAAATTAACACACCTGAAAAGGATTAAATTCTTTTTCCTTAAGCTTCCTCTGTCAATCGACTGCCCAGCCTGCATGCTAATTCCCATCTCTGATCAGGCTTACCAGCACTTCCTCTCGCAAATTAGTGTTCCGGGAACCTAAACCTGTCATCTCCAAAGCACACCCGGACTCTTTGGGCTTCTGGGATTCCTGCTAGGGTGGCTGGTGCAAAGGGTGCTTCAATATCCCCATAGGGTAGTCAGTCAAATGCAGCCTGGGAGTGTAGAAAAGAATTGCTCCAAGTGTAGAAAGGAATAGTGAGACAAAAGGATTTTGTAGGTAGGAAGATATGAGAAAGGCTTCGGTCATTTTTTCACCAGAGGAAATGATCTGGACTGAGAATGGAGAACCACTCAGAAGGGGACGGTGGGCAGGATGAGGAGATGACAGACACACAGGCAGGAACAATTTGGAGTGATGGGTCTAAGCAATTGTAATCAAGGCAGCATAATGGGAAAGGGAATGGAACCAGTTGGGCTATATTGCTTTGATAGGATTAACATGAAAGGCAGTGTTTTCTAACCCTTTGGAGCAAGTGGCCTTGTGAAAAGGCTCTGGAGTCCTTGCCAATTCATCTCCACCCCAGCCTGCCTCCCCTCATCACCCAAAGTGCTGTCACACAATCAGGGGACTGGAAGGAGGATTCTGATCATCTGATGCACAGTCCTCTGCAGTGCAGCATCCTTTCTTTTTATATTAAAAAATGTATTTCAAATTTTTAAAAAAGGAAGAAAGAGCGGAAAGAAGAGTGGGAGCTGGAAGGAAGGAAAGAAGGGAAGGAGGGAGGAAGACAGATTCCATTTATGAGCCTTAGACAAAACAAAACCAGAACAGAATAAAACAGCCCAGTCACAGTTTTATTTGCATCCTTTCAGAGAGTACAACATCGAGTTCCATGGGGATAATTAGCCATATTTCCATTACTAGAGTAAGCAAGTGAGGTTAAGTATACACAGTAATTGTGCTGTGCTAAACCCCGTCTCCCTTTATTTCCTGGAGGAAGCCCATCTTAATGTGACTTCATTATTTCTTAAGAACAAATGAGAGGGAGGAGGCAGTTCTATTCCAAATAGAGGGAGTGTGGCTTCGAGTTTCTTCTTTTCAAAAAGACACAGGTCTTTGAAAATGAAGGGCTGTTACTGAGCCTCACTCTCATTGTGGCAGCTTTCCTCGTCCCAATCCATTTAAAATGGGAGTTTCAAATAATGCAATTTATGAAATCCACATTTTCTGCCAAATTCTGCTTTGTGTGCATATGCTCTTTTGTTTCCCTTCTAACATTTCTACAGCTAGGATCCATTCTTTCTGGTACAGCTGAAGGATATGGATATTAAAATCAGATCGGCCAAAGATTTTATGGACGTGGAAACCTGCCAATCAAGGCTATAAAATAAAGCTCCTTGTGTGGCTGATATCCCCATCTCTTCTACAGTCTGACAATTGCTGGAGCTGGAGTGAGGGTGGAACTGGCAGAACAAGTGGGAATGGGAAAGAGAATGAAAGGATTCGATTAATTGTGGAATTTGAAAGTGGGGACAATTTACACGAAAGAATTGTTTTCAAAGACTTCCTAACCTCCAAGACATTGTCCAATCTGGTAACCTTTGAATTACAGCTGGAGGTGATGTTCTTGGAGCTGCCTCTGAAAGCTGAAATCCCAACCCGCCTGCAGTGTTTTCTTCTCAAATCCGCGACTTTGTCATTTTCTCAGGCAGACACACAAACACTCAAGAGTCCCCAGTAGCGTTTAAGGGAGAGGAAGGCTTTGTTGCTTTGTAGTAGCTCTTTTGAAGTGTTTAATTCCTCCTTTGTAATCTCTTCATCAACACACATTTCAAGCATATCAGTTTTAGCTCAACAATTTCAGTCTCAGAGGCTTGTATTTTCTCCTGTGGCTCAGGGCTGCTGTCCAGCACCTGGGTGGCACAGTTTGTTTTATCTGTATTTAGAAATGTTAACAAAATTAAATACTTTTTTCCCTTGGTTTCCTCTTTCTTCCTACCAATTCAAGCTAAAGCGCCCACTGAGACCCGGTGTGCGCGAGGGAGGGAGTGTGTGTGTGTGTGTGTGTGTGTGTGTGCACCGGTGCTTCCTTGTGCCTGTCTTTTTAAAATACAGCAAATGCATAAAAGAAAGGAGTTCAGCTGGAGCCACCGCTTCGCTCAGCAGCTTCTCCCCTCCTCCCAAGCACCGGCTTTTAATTTTCAAAAGCACTGCAATTGCTTGGTGTGGTTTCAAGAGCTGGGGTGCCATTCTCCCTGATGATGACTCTGCTGACGTCAATGGCATTCTTATCATGCCTCGTGCGACATCAGAAACCAGCCCTCAGAGGCTCCTCTTATTCACCGTGTCTGGCTCTCAGTAAAACCTGGACCGGATTTCTACAGAGTCGGGGATTCACTCCGCTTTCCTAGCAAGCCCTGCACTCAGATACCCTTCCTCTGTAAGGCAGCTTGCTGGTTAAGATTTTGTTCCTTAGTGTTCTCTGGTGCAAAGACCCCCTGAAGGAGAAGAGCGGATTAAGTGGATCAAAACGCTTCCTCTATGTCTGAGCTTTCAGAGATCTGCTCCTGTATGTATGTCCCTCCACCAAAGCAAGACTGGAGGACCTGCTGCTGTTATTCTTTAGGTTTTACTAAAGCCTTTGATAAGGTGCACTCTTCCCACGCGACCCTGTACAGTAGACAAGACCCATTCCTTTAAGCATTCCTAGCTTACTCTCAGGGTCGGAACCACCGATCGGGTCCAAAAATTAATTCCATTTTCAGTTCTCCAGACTGCAGCAAACACTCTCCTCCTTTTTTCTCTCTTTCTTTTTTTTAATAAAATGGGGGCTGGGGGGGGGGAGGAGGGAATAGGTGGGAAGAGTGGGGAAATGATCAGAACTGAATAATAATAATGGTACTGATAATAATAGCTGATGACAATATGAAAACACAGTCTCATTGAGAATATAACATTTTCCTCTAAATCTCCTGACTTTTTAAGAGGCCTGATCTCAAAGACTGCATTTACAAGTGAAAACCCGTAATTCACTTCTTACCCAGCAGGTTGGGGGCAGTTGTTCTAGTAATGATGAAACTTTCATTTGTAGTGGTGTGTTTTTTTTTTTTAATTGTTTTATTTTTTTAAAGATTTATTTATTCATGCATACAAGAACCAGGGTACAGGCCAGATGTGTGGGAGGGTGAGAGGATTCACCAGAGACAGAGTGGGGAGAGGAACAGGCGGATTGACGAAATACACTGCTGAGGGGAGCAGCAGGCTCGGCAGGAGAGGTCTGCCACGCCATGATTTATTATGGTTCAAATCTACCCAAAACATTTCAGAAATATCTATAATTCAAATCTAGATGTTTAAAGAGTCAAGGTCATTTAGTGTGATGATAGAACAGTGGGTTTCCTCTGCTCTGTGGTTGATACAGACAAATCAAAATGATTTACTGAGCTACCCACAGCAAACCTACTAGGAGCAACTGTTCTGGAGAGAAGTAATAACGACACATGAAATGCACACTCATTGATTCCATCAAAATCTATTTAGAATCATAACATTGAAGGGATTTTGGCTTATATTTGGTTTAACCCTTCCATGTCATGTGAGCACACTAAGGCCCAAAGGTTGCTTTCTGACTCATTTAAGGTCATACAAAGTGACAGTCCTGACGAACTCACTCCGCCTTACTTTAAATAGTATCCTCTTTCCACTGCAGTACCTTATTCCTGATTGAAGTCCAAACCCACTCACCTGGAAATTTTCACTTTTCACACAACCAAGAATAATAATTCCTAATTTCTTGACTAAAATAAATTTTCAGGAATTTTTAGATGAATAGAGTTCTAGGAGTAGCTTTTTTGTCTTTGGTGAGTTTCACAGCTAGTGAAAAGATGAGGAAATAGAATTGAATGAAAAATACATGTTGGAATGAATGAAATTCAGGCCGCTTTAAAGAAAGAAATGGTAGAGTCTGGGAAGAAAGCAAAGATTTATCTGAGTTGCAGGTAAACGCATGGAGCCCTGCACCCTGTCTTCATTCTACCTCTTTTAGTACTTCACCTCCAGTCACCTGATTGTAAAGCTGAAAGAGTGATGTAATGTACTTGCTCCCTCATTCAAGTTATTGACTCAATGTTGGCTCACTTCTACATGTGACCTTTATAGTTACCATCTACCCCATCCGCCACCCCATATTACTTCTACCTTCTCAGAGGATGACTGCCCTTTTAAGTCACCTTTTGGTACTTTCTAGATGTGTATACCACTTTGGGGCAGAATGAGGGAGAAAAGATGGCACAGAGTTGAAAGATACTGGCCACAGAGTCAGACAGACCTGAGTTGGAAACCTGGCTTAGCCACTTGCTACAATATAATTTTAGGGTTTTCCTTAACCTCTCTGAGTCTCAGCTCCCTTTGCTATAAAATAGGGTAATTTATAAATTTGAGATGGTGCTTACTGTATTCCTATTACAATACCTGGCACATAGGAGAAACCCAGTAAGGGATAATGATACCTATAATGATGATTAAGGAAAAAATGAGAATCATAAAATTGGTGAGAACTAACAAAGTAGAACAAACTCACAAAAGATAAATAATGCTTTTCCTCTTGTAATCAGAATTAGAGCTGAGAAGTGCCACTAAAATTGAAAGGGCCATGTTTCTTTAAAAAATTTTCGAGTGACGAACTAATTATCTGAACCCAATATATGAGCACAGGCCTGTAAGATAAATTTCTATAAAATGTTAGTGGAATGCATTTTACAATGACTGTTTGATTGCAATTATGTCAAGTAGCTACAAAACCTAATGGTGCTCTTAAAAATTCTTCAAGGATTATTCTGAACCTGGTCTGTGAGAGCTCTTTAAGGTAAGGGATTATGGGCTGAGCCAGTTGCTGGTTTTCCTCTACCCGAGATAAACTGCCAATAAGCATCTAGGTAATAAGTAGCTTTGTGTACACTGAGATAAGAAGAAGCAGAATTAATTCCTTAAACTTAAAAGCCAACCCTCATTGTCAGTAGAAGGCTGTGGAAAGCCTAGCTGTCCATTTGTGAGATAAGCCACAAGATCTCATAAAGCACATTTTCACTAAATACCATGTTATGACAAAGTTGAGTGCATTTCATTTCATTAATAAGAGAAATTATCAAAATATAAATATTTTCCCTTTCACAGACATCAATGATATAAAACAATAACATCATTCCATTTAGAAATAAATTATAGCAACACTGGTTTAATGTGGCTCACCCAAATTTTATATGTAAAACTGGAGAGGTCTGAATAAATTCTACTTTGTATATGAATGAAGGAAGCACAGATGTCAAAAGAAGGGTGTATGATTCAGAAGAGGGTGTTCATCTACATGAGTTAGACTTCAACCAATCCATTCTACCTGGGGCATGGGAGAAAAAGAGCTCTTCTTTCTAATTGAATGGGCAGGTCTTGCCTACTAATAAAAGTGTTATATCCAATCAACATCTTAGTCAGTTTTAAGTGTTTGATATCCTTTCTGCTTCGCTCAAGTGAATGGAAAGAAAGGGTTTAGTCATATCTAACTACTTCAAGGTATTAAGAGTAAAATGCAAATTTGGGGCCTCTTTGGTGGCACAGGGGTTAAAGACAGCATTATCAAGCGATTGCCAGCCACTGCAAGAGTTCAATCCCCGGCCCACCAGGAAGCAACCCACATGGCACAGCAGACTGCAACTCTCCTGTCTCGCCCACTGCTCCTCTCAGCAGTGAATTTCAGTAGATCCACCTGTTCTGCTCCCCACTATCTCTGGTGAATCCTCTCACACACCCTGACCCTGCACCTCTGGCTTACACCCCAGTTCTTGTATGCACATATAAATAAATCTTTAAAAAACGCAAATTTGATTATATCATTTCTTTCAGCAAAATCCTTAATTAATGATGCTCCATTCACTGGACCATGCCCCCAGAAGGCTGGTGCCATTTTTCAGTTCTTCCAACCAAGGGATGACTCCTTTATTATCTGTTTGCCAAAAGATGGTGCCTTTTCACAATATACAAAGATACCTTAAACATACGAAAGATAAAGAAGCAATCCTTTCAGAGACCAATTAATGCTGATTTGGTTACATGCTCTCACACAGCTTGTGTTTTGCTTTTTTGATTCTTAAGGCATTTCAATAATGTATTTTATTTAACTTTTCTTTCTCTTACTAAATTCTAAAGTGGGAAATGTGATCCCATAGTTTACCTATGTATCCACAGATCTTATTATTTTGCCTGGTACACAAATAGTTGATCAATAAAAATTGGTTACATAAAATTTGGTTGTTACGTCATGTTCAAAAGTTAATGTTTCTCTCTAGAAGATATCTGTAAGAGGACATGATACAATTCTATTTCTCACAAATGACTTTAATATGGTCACTGTACAAAAAACATAGGAAGACGGTATTCAAAAAAAAAAATGTCTTATTGGTCTTTGGTGAAACTGAAAAGTAAAAGGCCAATGCAACACAGTTACACACACACACACACACACACACATTATGAACGATTTCCACAGGCCCATTTTGAAGATGACTTCTCTTTGTGTCCTTTTCTATTCTGCCATATAAATTTTTTGTAGGATGTAGGAAATAAATATTCTAGTATGAAATCATGGTTCTAGTATATGGTAGTTGTAATTATTCTGTTGAAAATAGCTTTACTTCGCAAATATTAAGAATTGATATGTTGGTAATACTATGTCCAGGCTCGATATTTTTTATTTTGAAAATCCAATGTCTGGGAATCACTGACTTGGCAGAATTTTCCTATTGGAACATAACATTGAGGATTTTTGTGATACATGCCTTAGCTTCTAATTGTGTGTTGTTCCAGCTTACAATCCTTCCTTCTTTTACTTCCCCGTTTTTATATTTTAGTTTTCTGATATTCCCTACAACTATACCATTTTTAACTTTATTATTTTGTGTGGAACTCTTCATAGCACTTGTTCCCACTATACAGCTACCTTAGGCCTCCCAAATTGGTTTATTTTACTTATCATGGTTTATTTCACTTTAAAAGAAATAGGTTAATGTTTTAAATTTCTTATTATATGAATTATAGTAATGGGTCTGATACACTCACCCATCACTAATTGGAAAAATTAAAGTTATAAACTTTTTTAAGATTTATTTTTATTTATTTGTGCATACAAGAACTGGAGTGTAGGCTAGAGTTGCGGGATGAGAGGATTCACCAGAGACAGAGTGGGGAGCAGAACAGGCAGATCAACTTAAATACATTGCTGAGGAGTAGCGGGCGAGTCAGGAGAGGTCTGCTGCACCATGTGGGTCACCTCCCTGGCAGGGGATTGAACTCATGTTGCAGTGGCTGGTGATAGCTGGATAGTGCTGAGACTTTAACCCCTGTGCCATCAGAGGGGACTTAAAGTTATAACCTTTAAAGATAAAAGTAAACTAAGTTTTCTTTACATATATTAGTCTCCCTACTGGTATGCCCAAGGAATATGGATGCCAGGTGAGCCAAGAAAATGATTGCCCTCAGCCCTCAGAACAAATGAATGCCATACTAAACATAAGCCATAATCTTTATGACAGTAGTTTTTACTAGAAATATAGTAAATGGTAGTTTACATGGCACAGCAGACTGCAACTCTCCTGTCTCGCCCACTGCTCCTCTCAGCAGTGAATTTCAGTAGATCCACCTGTTCTGCTCCCCACTATCTCTGGTGAATCCTCTCACACACCCTGACCCTGCACCTCTGGCTTACACCCCAGTTCTTATATGCACATATAAATAAATCTTTAAAAAACGCAAATTTGATTATATCATTTCTTTCAGCAAAATCCTTAATTTTACACCTTTACATGATTCAATATATGTGTAAGTTGAAATCAAGAATACAAATCTCAACGTGATTCAGAGGACCTTACTCAATGGAATAACATTTAAAATTTCATCTTCAGGTACATCTTCAGATGTAGCTGTTAAAAATAGTTAATATGGGGAAGCATACAATTAACAAATCCACAAAAATAACACTGGCTTCATCATCCCTTTAAGAGTGGTTCTGATTGCTATTCCTGTTACATGCACATGCATAGGACCTTATGGCATTTACAGAATATTGACAATAATAACATCTCCACTTGACTGTAGGATGTGGCATTCTTTATCAGCTCTGCTTTGGAGTACTATTTACCTTAACTTCAAGACAATATATTGGAAATGTCCTTGTCAGTCAAACTTCATATGCTATAGAAATGATCATGTTGCTCAACATGTCCAGCCTGAGCCTGATTAGACAATGGCAGCAAGTCAATACTGTTCTAGAAAAGGGAGATTTTCCAATTGCATCAGGAATTTCTTTTTTCTTTCTGTTAATGTTAGTGTTGTGATTAGTGTTTGTCAAAGAATACATTGGCTTCAAATATTCTTCTTAGTCACTGGTTTTCCATTCTTATTTAGAAAACTGGAAAATTAACCTAAATTTTTTTTTGCTCTCATTCTGAAAATCTTGCCATGTGCATGAAGCATATAAAGGAATAAAGGTACAGATTTTGTTATATGCATAAAGCAGAAGAGAAGCCCCCTCACCACTACTCCTCTTAGCCAGAATTCATACTTTCTAGTAGGAGCAGTATAAGTCATGATGATTTTATGGTGTAGAAGAACAATGATTTTAGAGATAGCAAAACCTGAGTACAAATTTTAGCTCTGCTCATTTCTAGTTATATGAACACAGACAAGATGCTTAATCTTTTTAAGTCTCAGTATTCTCACCTGTAAATGGAGTCCATAGACTTATAATGACTCAGCAAGATAATTTATTTTAAGTATTTATCACAATATGTGGTGCATATTCAGCACTAAAACAACTAGAAATACAGCACTAAATAACAGTGTGCTACATTGGAACATTCAGAAAGCTTAGTTCATAAATGCCAGGTCTGATCTGATCTAATTCTGCCAGTAAATTGTAGACATGTGCGTGGGCCCTCCCAGGTGAGCTCTGCCCAAACAAGACCTTGGACTGGAGTAGCCCCAGTAAAGTCTTGGTCATCACTGCAATTGCCCTATCTTTTCTGCATCTGCACTCTGGAAGGCCCGGCCTGGGTAATGATATCTGACTTAACAGAAACTGTCTGTATACATGTAAGAGACCGGGAAAAGGTCAAGTGAGTGAAGTTTCTGTAAAGCCACATCAATGAAAGACAAAAATGTGGAGAGAAAAAGCGTTCCCCTTTTCTTTTGCAAGTGGACTGTTCCAAGGTACAGTGGTTTCATACAATCTCATAGGCAACATCTTTGCAACTTGGCAACTAGCTGCGCTTTTTGTGAAAAAGTGACAACTTTGGTGACGTACTACCTCATATCTATTTTCTCTTTTGCTCTACTGCTATTCCTTTCACCCCTCTTGCTTCCGTGATTCCCTCTCCCCATGAAATCACTACCTTGTAAGCTTCTCACAAAAGCTATCTCTGAGGGAATTTGGGCTAAGAATGTGAGATTCAGTAAAAAATTAAACAATTAGTCTAAGAATGAAACACAATAAATTCAAAATCCTTGATATTAATTCTAATTAATTCTAATTATCTACAATTTCTTGGATTCCCTCATTAGTGCAAGCACTTAAGGCCACAAGACCACCTCATTAAAAAGCAAAAACCAACTGATTCAATCAGCACAATAAGGGGCCTTTGAGGACAATCCATCATTTGTTTCCTTCCATAGAGTTTAATTTCAGTGATAACCTAAGATAGCATGTTTGGAACCACTTAGTGATGTCTTATAGGGGAGGGGGAGAGGGAGGGAGGGAGAGAGGGAGGGGGGAGAGAGAGAGATTTTCCTCTTTTCAAAGTCATGTTCTCTTGTATTTAAAGTGTACAGTATGTTAACATGCAACTCTGACATTTTCTTTTCTTCAGAAACATGCCCACACTTTATAGGGAAAGCTATATATTGAGGTTCCACAAAAAATGAAAATTTCACATTGACCATAGATTCTAATGTTTGGAATTCCTCCTCGTGCTTACACATAACTATCCATAATTGCAGTTTTTCAACAGGGGGCCCACAGTAGCCACTCTGGTTCATTCCACATTGTATGACCCCTCTCACATAGTGGTGTGGTCTTTAATTCCAATGGCCGCAGCTGCCATCTTCCTCAGCTGACATGGGACACTTTTGCTCTTGTGCCTCATGACATAGCATATGTGAGCTCTTGATTATTACTCAGGCTCCTCTCGTTTTCAATTTCTGCACTAGTTTAGGACTGCTTTTTGCATAGGCACATTTGCTGAGTTGGCACCTCACAGGTGGTTTGGTTTGTGGCGTATTTTAATAGCTATGAAACCACAGGTTCAGCTATTGGGTTGCAATGAATTACATAATGCATGTGCAATTCTGTGCACTTACAAGAGGATTTTCCTAAGACCCCAAATGACCCAGGAAAGGGACACACAGAAGGGATTGCACCTCACTGAAATCCCCAGCAAGGATGCACTTATCCCAAAGGACATGCCCTTACTCTGAAAGATGGTAGTCTGTGGAAGGCAGATCTGCTAATTATCCAACTACATTAAGGCACATTTATTTCTGATGCCTTTTGGTTCATTTTATTTTGGTTTGGTTTGTTTTCTGTTCTTAGCAATCGGGCCATTTTATGAGTATTTTGGCAAGCAATAGTAATAGTTGTTTTCTCTAGGAAATTTTTAACCTTTCAAACATAACAGAGATCTTATGGACATTGTAAATTCAATTAAATGTGGTCCATGATCCCAGGATGATGATCATAACTCTTTTGCTTTTTCTTGCTAATTCTGTTTTGTTTACTTGGAATAAAGAGTAAGCATGATGCTCCTGGGATATTACGATAGCCTGAGTTATGGGCTCGTAAGCACAACTCTTCTGATCTGGATTTATTTTCCAGAAATCCCTGTGCAAGAGAACTGAATCCATTCAAGTTCCATTTTATCTCATTCTCATAGTCCATTCATCCACTAGCACAAATAATAGCTTCTGTGTGCTAAGGACTAGGCTCGGTGACTGTGATAATATGCTGACAAGACCCCTGTGCTTAGATCACATGCCATAAGTACCTGTTGAAATACTGGCTTTGGCATTCTTTCTCCAAATTTCTATGTAGCATCAGAATTTATAAGAGGATGCTAATAATGCCATTGATGTATTCACACATTCATTATTCATTCATTCTCCATTAATTCAAAAACAATTTTTTACTGAGGATCTACTGTGATAAAAGCTGTGATGAATGCCAGGAATGCAAGAATAAAAGACACAGAGGCATCTAGATGCCATGTGAAAAAGAAATCTGACTACAGAAATATTTTAAAAGTCTAAGTGGTAAAAAACAAACACACATACACACAAAACAAAACAAAACCAAAAAATACCCTGAATAGCGTTCAATTAGAATAAAGAAAACGTTTGCAAAAAAAGGGTTTATTTTCTTGATATATCAGAACAATAGCACATTAACAAAAAAATAAATACATATATGCCTCAACAGATAACTGACTTAATCTTTTGCAGGGAAGAAACATGGTCCACAAAATATGAAAAGATAAGCAACTTTACTTAGAATCAGATCCTATGTGATGGTAGGATAATAACTTGACCACTTGCCAATGTCTATGGAAATTTTAAGGAAATTTCACTGCTAAGATTTTTCCATTGAATATACAAATCTTCTTCAGCTTCCAGTGGAATTACGTACTTATAAAACCTATCACAAGTTGAAAATATCGGAAGTGGAAAATATTTAATATCATCTAAAAAATGCTGGTGCATAGTACACTGTGGAGTATGGGTCGTTTACACTGGTGGACCATGGGTGGCTGGCTGGCAGCTGGTGCCTGGCATCTCAAAAGAGTTATCTTACGGAATATTGTTTCTACTGAATGAGTATCACTTTGGCACTATAGTAAAGTTAAAAAGTATAAATGGAACCATGGTCAAGTTGGGAACTCACAAAAGAACACCGAATGTTCAGGCACAAGGAAACAATGTTATTTATCATAATAAAAAGTTGAAAATGACCTACATGTCTATTGATAAGTCAAATGGATTATTACATATGGCATAAGGAAAAACTAGGTGTTTGGGTAATAAGAATGATATTTAGATCATTATCTGTCAAAACACAAAGAACCCCAAGCTATAGTGTTCAATTAAAAAAAAAAAAGCAAGAGATAGAATAGTCTTTGTGATATTACCTGGAAGGAGATGCAAGAAACTATTAACAGTGACTCCAGACAGTCATGTCCAAGCAATTAGAGTTGGTACAAGTGACATTTGTTATCCTGCCCTCACATGTGATGCTTCTACTGTAAGTGGGGTTATCCTTATAGGGTGTGCTGCTTCAAAATCTTCAAATTTTTGTATACAGCTAGAAACAGGAAAAAGGAAAGATCAATGTACTTGTTTTCAAAGGAATGAAAACTTAAGGGAGAAAGCAAAATGTGGTGGGTAGGGGAATCAGCTCATTGTAATCTGCCCAGGACTTCTTAGTTCTTTCTCCCAGAATCTCTTCATTCCTGAGCAAACAGAGATAACCGGCCACCCTAATCTGTCTCAGGTTTAGCACAGAGATATAGGTATGAACTGAGTTTATAGAAGGGGCAGAGGCACTTTCTTTCTTCCTACACTCCAGCTTTCTGGTAGCAAAGCCTAGATACTAAAGGGTTCCCCCAATTTTCCACAGGTGAAAGTTGCATTTCTTTCCTTTGGTGCAAGGATTCTGAGGTTTGCTTTGGCGATATGACCTTTTGGATTAGGATTTCTAAAGCTGGGATTTTTCTGAAACTTGTGTACAGTTTTAGAGCAGGGGGGTAATAATAGGCTATTGTGAAAGAACTGGAAGAGAAGGGATTTGGCGATGAGGAAGAAAGAGTTATTTGTGAGGCTAGGTTAAAAAAAAATCCAAAGAAGTTTTCAAAGCAAGGAAAATCTTCATGGTGTAGATAGGAAGGGCTAAAGCAGTACTCATTAAAAAGACTGAAATGTTATCTATGAAATTAAGTTTTAAAAGCATTTTAGGAGAAGATTTCAAAACAAAACACACTATCCCTTAGGAACTACTGGCTGTAATCAACAATTCCTATGCTTCTGACACTTTCCATATGACCCAGGAGACTTAGAGAGAAGAGCTAACAGCAGAAGACCTAAGCTATGCCGGGCAGCAGGTGCCATGGTCTGTGTACATGATCACCCTTATCAGCCTAGCAGAAGGAGAAGTCCCTGGGGATCTTTCTGTTTACAGTGTCCAAGGCAAGCGTGAAGACAAACACTGCAGGCACATGTTCCTTCAATTTTGTCCCTGTAACTGGGTAATGTTTCAGATTTGAGAATAGCACCAGATGCATCATTATTCTGTGCATGTGCTTCTCATAATGATGTTGGTATTCCTCTCACATATGCTCCCACCGTAACCATTTATGGAAGGGAAGCTGTAGCCATTTCAGCCTGGTTAGATTTGCTAAGACTTTTTACAGAAAGAAATTCTCAATATTATTTGCCAGCTGCTTAGTCTCTTGCCTTCAACTTCTTTACCCATCCAGGGTGTGTGTGTGTGTGTTGATTTCTGCACGGATATATCAGTAGCTTTTCAAGTCCATATTCATCCTGCCCTCTGGACCATTCATTCAATCATTTCATTAAATATGGAAATGACTGGGGTGGTGGGAGGAGGAACTGGGGTTTCACAGATGAAAACACTGACTTTTGCTTTCAGGAGGCAGTATCAATGAATACTATAACATTGTAAGATGATGGTAGTGTGTGAATGATTTTATGAAAGTGTAGAGAGAAAAATTTAAACTCAGGAGGAAATCAGGAATTGCTACCTTAAGAGAAAAGGAAATGGCTTCTAGTCTCTGCAGAAGATAAAGATAGAGAAGACTTTCAGGGGAACAGAATAATAGATGCAAAACCTATAGAATTGTGCAAGGGCGTGGCTTTACCAGAAAACCACAAGCTATGGATTGGGATCCAGGAGATCCCAGCAGCTGCCACCACTGGGAGGAAGGAGCCTGGAAAGGTCATTGTGAAGAGAGTATGAGGGGCAGGTGGAAGAAAGGGCAGTCAGACCTTTGAGCACGTATTTTATTGCAGGCATTTTATACTGGGTATCCCACATGAGTACTCCAATAACCTTCCGAAGACAACATTTCTCACACTATTGTGCTGATGAAGACACAGAAATGAGAAAGGACACACCTAGGCTGACCCACAATGTGAGGCCAGGCGTGTCTAATACCAAAGTCCCTGGTCGCTTTACTACAGGACACTGTTTTTAGATGAGGAGTAAATTTTAAACTTTACCCCCAAAGGCAATGAGGACTCTGATGGGTATCATCTGGGGAGAGATATGATCAGAACATTCATTTATTCATATTAGAAAAATACTCATTACTACTAACACAATAGTCACATGCCAGAGGAGGAACTGGAAGCATGATGACAGGCAGGGGCGTTTTCCCAGGAGGGCAGAGAAATTTTTCTTCTCATTTCTTTTTTGGGAGGGGCAACAAAAGTTAGCATTTAGTGGCACATACAGAAAAGTTGAAGTTTCCTTGGGTCTTGATTTTGTCACACTTGCATTTATACTTAGAAATATGCAAGTGTGAGATGCAAGTTATAAAACTAAAGGTGATGGATCTCAGAAACTGATGCATCTTAGAGGGGAGTGGGACTAGGGGAGGGCATTAGGGGATAATGATACTAAATTGCCAACATTGGGAAACAGTTAAGATCCATGCAGATGTAGTCCCATGTGGATGGCCGGGCTGGCTAGGTGACAGCCATGCTTCTTAAAGGCACTAGCTAGAGATGCTGGGAGCAGATGAAGCAGTTGCAACTTGCACTTGTATAATTACTGCAGAGGGTTTCACTCTGTGAAGTGATTCTGTTGTTTTAGAAGTTTGAGATGAGGCCTGTCCTAAGAGCTTTCTTTAGCCACATGTCTGAATGTAGCTATAAATTTCAGTCAAGTCACGTCCTGCAAATTGAATCTAGTGAAAGAAGTCAGGGACAGGAAGGATCAGGCTAAGCACTCAGGACTGGTGGAGCTAATTTACTTCCTAGAAGGTCTGACAGTTACTGTAATGCTTCTCTGGAAATACAGGTCCTTAGATAAATATTTATTTTGCACGTATGAAGAATACTTTTTTGAAGGAGGTAAACAAAATCAGGTAGAGTTGAAATTCTTAGATGAAGAACTATCCTATTATAAGCTCTAGAGAAGTTCGAGACTCTTTTCGAGAGAATTAGAGAAAAAAATTTTCTACTTGATCTTTTTCAGAAATATCAACAAACATTTGTATTCCACAGTAGATATAAATCCTTACACCAGAGGATCAAGATTTTAAGATGGCAAACAAATTCTTATAAAGATATGGTTATAGGAACTGGGGATGTAATAATATTCCTTGACGTGATTTTGTTACAAAAACTTAAAACCTATTGATCTTAGGGTCAAAGAGATAGTTATCCTTTAAGGGTTGTAAAAATCTGGCTAGATAACAGGAATTGTCAGAGCATTCCTTTGAAGGAAGTACTTCCTCCTTTCAAGGTAAAACTTACACCATGTTCCACTTGCAAAATCCGAGGGTCCTCCATCTTTAAGCTATAAATGGTTTGTAAACACTATAAATGGACATTTTATTTATGTGGCAGAAGGAGAGTTCTAGAGGTTTCCGGGTCCATAGGCAGGAAGAAGATATAAAATAAGTGATAGACTGAAAGGTTACCCGTTTGGGGACCTTTAAACTAATAAAATACATTTCCTACAAGTGCTGTTAATTAAAAATTCACAATTAGCTAATCACTTCTTAGCACTCACAAAGTAAGATATCCCAAAAAGTATATTACACACAGTCTAAGTAATGTTTCAGTTCCTTTTCTGTAGCAAACCTGCTTACCCATATAGGTTTTAATTGTGGTTTTTCAGTATATTCACAACTAAAACCATCTTTACCAAGTAGAATACACCCATATTTCACTGATGAGGTTCAAAGAGGTAAAATACTTTTTCCAAGATCATGTAGTCATAGTCTGTTGTTAAAATACAATTAGGACACTACGGACAATTGTAGGATATTGTTTCATGATGATTTGTTGGTTCTGAAAAAGTTCCTTACGGGCACGTCATGAGAAATTAATCTAGCAAACAGGCAACCAGGTGGAGCTCCTGATCCTCTCCCTACTTCACCCAAGGCAGCTGGCTGTGTTACAGAGTTACAAATGGGCTTCCTTCTAGTAACATTTATGGGAGGAAAGATCTCTTCTGTTAGATGGAATTTTATAATGAGAATAGGCTGTACCACACTGATATATTTGGCATATGGAAGAGAAGAGGTCCGGGATATCAGTGGGCATTCCACATGTTCCAGAAGGCCAGAACTACATCCTACTCATCTCGGGGAATTTCCCCCAGAATCTCACCAGGTGTCTTAGGGCCTAAAGGCTAGTTGTTCCTCTAGGGGTTTCCTTATGACCTTGGATAGATTTTTAATTATCTCCTTGTTTTCTTCCACCGGCCCATGGGATATGGTTAATTTGTGTCTCCTGACTTTTTCCTGACACACCTACTTTCAAACTGGGGACACAATCTTTTAACCTCCACTGACCCTGCTATCTTAGTACAGCCTTGAAACTCAGGAGTGAATGAATGAATAAATGAATGTATGATTAAGTTGATAGCTGCAGTCACAAAAATAACAATGATGAAATGACAAGGTAATAGAGTCCCTGGTATCTAAGGAACATAAATGAGTTCAATCTAGTTTTCCACTAGTCCTCTCCTTAGATATTTTTAACTGTTTTCTCTTTTTTCTTTCTGAAATGCATCACATCCTTTCCTACCTATAAGGAGATTTCAAACGGATTTTCCTTTCTTCCCAAGCACTATGCTCTTTTTTCCCCTTTTTAATTAATATTTTATTTTATATAATTCTTACATCGTTTTTCATTTTTGCACTATATATGCATTTTCATTTTGGTTATATTCCCCATACAATTGCACCCCCCCTTATTTTGACCCTAGTCCTTCCTCTCCTCTTCCCTCCCCTCCCCCCGTAGTGTCTGGTTTATAGTTCCAAGCACTATGTTCTTCAACCTTACTTTCATTCTGCTTTTAATACTAATTACAAATTTGGTTACTTAGGCTTCCTACAGTCCCAGACACTATGTATTAGTCCCATCTCAAAGCAAGCTTCACATTGTAATCTTCAAATTTAAAGTCCCTTTCACAGTTTTATTTCGGAAAACCTGACTTCAGGCAATTAGTGACTAAGTGCATTTCCTTCTAGCTAAATTCTGCCTTAAGGTGGGCCCTTTCTGGAACCATACAAAGGGTGGAAACCGCACAAGTACTGGCTCTAAAGCTGGATGGGGGCCTGAGAAAATATTTTCTATTAACACTTCTGTAATTTATTTTTTCACTACAATGATTATCTTTAAAAATTATGCCTCACTAGTTATAAAGATAAAAATCTCTTTTGCAGAGATCATCATAATTAACAGATTGTTCTTAGAATAAGACTTTTTAAGAGTCAATTTCTCAATCAGAGATCTTCTGAAGTCTTCCCTGAAGGCATTTTCTTGGAAATCCGGAAGAATTTTTTACCATTAAAAGGGGATTTCATAATGACTACAAAGAATGATTCGTAAACAGAGAATTATTTGGGGGTTACAGGATAATAGAAAGCAGCACTGGGAAATGTGTTCTAAAATTTATATTCATAAAAAACAGCACAGTAATAGAGGTTCTAAAGAAGCACTAAGTTACTTTTCATTTCTGTTCTTTTCCTTCACTGTTCTGTTCTCCCTTTTCTTCTCTTTTCCTCTTTCCCTGCCTTTCTTCCTAGAAATCTCAAATGCTCAATTATTGGTAAACATTTATTCAAGTGCCAACTCCTATCAATTTGGTAGGTTTTTACGGTAAGACTTCATTTTGAAGAAAATGAAGATTTAACATCACCATCAATAAATCAACTAAAGGATCAAGTAGATTTATAGCATGGACTGAGACACCAATTTAGTATGTGGATTAATTGAGTTTTTTAATTGTCCAGACCCAATTTGGCTCCACCTCCCCACTTACTCTACAGGTCCTTCAGTGATTTAAAGTAAATTGCACATCTACCTATGAAAAATGAGGGTAACACTATCAATGGGGATAAGAAGCAAAATTGTGAAGATTAAATGATGATATGCACGGAGATGGCTTATATGTGCTTGGAACATGATGGAGGCTTAGAGGAGAAAACACAGGATGGAGGCATCAAGACCAGAAACTGGAGGTAGAAGTAAAAATGATTAATATGGTCATTAAACCATATATAGAAATGAAAAAAATTTAAGTGTGACCTGGAGGTGGGGATATGGGACTTGCCAGTCACTACAAAGGACTGTTATAGAAAATATATGTACACCAGAGGTGATTATATGGACACTGAGGGCCATTACAGAGAATCTCAGGTCCTTAGACATTAACCAACCACACCCTAAACATGGTTAATTTAATAATAGATAAAAAACTTTACAAAGGAATGAACCCCTTCCCTCCCAAAAAACACAGTATCAGAACAACTCCTGCCCTGCAGGTATTTATCTCTTTTAACAAAACTTTTCCTTTCAAAAGCAGCAGTAGCCCTGCCTCTACCCACATTGGTTTATGTGGCTGCCTCTTTTTTTCCTTTCTCCTTTTTCTAATAAACCTGTCCTTTTAAAATGCAGTCTTTGACTGTTTTTGAGTCTATCCAAACATTTTTGTCTATTTGGTAAAATCACTGTGTGCTACTAAAAGGGGAAATCTGCAGAAACTGTTCTCAGAGGTAACCTAAGGGCCCTACCTACACCTCCGAACCCCAACATTTTTTTAAAGGTTTATTTATTTATACAAGAACTGGGATACAGTCAGAGAAGCGGGAGAGAGAGAGAATTCACCAGAGACAGAGCGGGGAGCAAAATAGGCAGATGGACCAAAGACACTGCTGAGGGGAGCAGTGAGCACGGCAGGAGAGGTCTGCTGCCATGTGCATTTCTCCCTGGCTGGCAGGGGATGGAACCCGCACTGCAGAGGCTGCGGACAGCCTCAGCTTCACAGCGCAGCGCTCAACCTGCTGTGCCACCGGGGAGACCCTGAACCCCAACACCTTATCAGAACCTCATCAGAACACGGTAAGTAATCAATACATGTTCTAATTAATATAATGCTGCAAAACATAGTATCTCATAATACTCATAAAATTTCAAAGTGATAAAGCAAAGGACATTCAGTATCTCACCTAATCAAGCAAATGAGTGTTAAAACAATAATTTAGTTTATGTGCTTTTAGTGTTGTTGTAGGGTAAGGAAAAAGTATCAGGCTTTTCTGCCCCCCCCCGCCCCCGCAATTAGGATAGATGAGGGAACCTGTGGTCCTGAATGCATGCCTGATGGCGGGTACCTGAAGTGGGTACACCTGGGCTGAGAGACTGAGTTCATAAGGGCAGCATCACAGGGACGCCAGCAGAAGCCAAGAACGAACGGAAGCTGAGAGAAGAGAAGCAGAGAGCAACAGAGAGCCCAGATAGAGTGAGGATTTGCTGGGGGCTGGGAGGACTGCCAGCCTCCCGGCCCCCCAGCACCCCTGCCTTCCATATGCCTGGTAAATCTAAATAAAAGACCTGCAAAAGCCACTGAGGACTCTGACTCTTCCTTTACCGGTCTGCTGGATCAGAAAACCTGCTCCGTGCCCTGTCCTGCTGCTACAGTTATGTACAATTATCTCATTCAAATGACATTCTGTAAAAACTATTTGATGCCCCAGATGACTTAGATCTTAGAACCAATAGTGAATCAGTGGGCTTTGAACTTGGGAAAGTTCCATAGAGTTTCAAGAATCCCCCAGCATTGGGCCTCCCCTGGTGGCGCAGCGGTTGAGCACTAGGCTGTGAAGCTGCCCGCAGCCTCTGCAGTACTGGTTCCATCCCCGGCCACCGGCAAGGGTCCCACATGGCACGCAGACCTCTCCTGCCTCGCCTGCTGCTCCTCTCAGCAGTCTACTTCGGCAGTCGGCCTGCTCTGCTCCCTGCTCTGGCTCTGGTGAATTCTCTCACCCTCCCGTGCTTCTAACTGTACCCGGTGCTTAAATAGATAAATAAATCTTAAAAAAAAAAAAAAATCCCCCAGCATTAATGCTGCTTCACTGCTTGTCATGATGCACAATTATAAGCCTGAAGCTGGTTAGCAAAGCAGCACGAGGCAAAGGTACTTCAACGCCTTCACAATCACATGTGTTCACTTTAATCTAATTAGAGATGTTAGCCACATGTTTTAAAGATCACAGATCTCAATAAAGAGAACATCAGGAATTTCTCTATGGTTTATAGAAAGGAAACATCTTTTATGACTTTATTAGTCTAATTTTCTATTAGCGAAGAGGAAATTCTCTTTATCCTTAAACAGGGAAGCTGGTTATACAGAAAGCCAAGTGTGCTGTGGGTCAGGAGATGTGAATCCAGCCACCGACCAGATGTGACATTGACTACAGAGAGAAGTCACTGGCTACTTCTGCTATCACTTGCTTTGTTTTTCTAGTGGACCTTGCACTGATGATCAGTGAATTCCTTGCCAGCCCTAACAGTCTATTATTACCAAGTGACTATTTCAGATGATCCAAAAGGCTGTTAATGGAATATTCTGAGAAGACAAAACACTTAAAAAAAAAAAAGTATATGTGTATCCCAGAAAGCAAAGAAGAAGAAAAAAGAAAAAAAAGAATGGTATTCATTAGATGTGTTCAATTAGAAAAAAAGAATGAGTGCTGTTTTGAATAATAGTCTCTAAAATATGGCATGAAAACTGGGCTTTGTGTATGTTAAGCAACTATTTGGTGAGCATTGTATAGAATTTTCCTTTAGGTACTGTGGAGTGTGACAAAGTTTGGCTTCAGCAAAGTCTAACCCCAGTCCCTTCCAATTCAGTAGACAGGTCAGAAAATGTAATTCAATAGATTGTAATTTAATATGATGTGATTTAATATAAATCACATCAAAACAAATTATCAGCCTGGTCAAGATGGTTAAGATATATCATGACAAAATGGTTTATAAGTTTAACACAAGGTTTTGAATTTTCTATTGTAGAGATAGTCTTCCTCATTTACAATTTCAAAACTCTTATCTAGAAATCACTTCTTACTGTTGTTTTATAGATAACCTTGCTCTTTTAGAGAGATATTAAAATAATGTGTTTATTACAGAATACACAGCCATTAAAGATATTAAATTGGAAAATATAGAAAAGAGATTTTTCAATCTTATGGAAAATAAAGGGTGGATTGAATGAAATTACTATTTCAAGTGCAAAGGTGTATTTGCTGAATGCTATTTGCATGTTGGTCATTCTCCATAGTCTCATTCAACTTTTGAATGGTGCATTGGTTACTACCATTCTACAAGGCAAATGATACAATGAAGGCACACAGAAGTGCAGTGATTTTCCTGAACTCACAATTCACCAAGTAAATAAATTTGGCAAGCTCCAAAACTTGTGTTCTTCCTACTCTTATGATTCTCATTCTCAGTGCTTTTATGAAAATATGATAACAGAGAGGAGGCAGGCTAGGGGTGGGTGGAGGGGACTGGTGGTAGGCAGTGACTTTTCACCTCTGATGGACAGAGATTGAGAAAATAATCCTGCGAGACTTACTGGCCAGCTTAAATATGTAGATCTCTCTTCCCTGTATGATTCTTTTAAGCATCAGGTTCCCAATGAATGAAATCAAAATACAATTTTACATCTTTTGCAAAGAATTTACAGGTCCTTCCTAGAGATATAAGAAATCTTGAAATCAAGACAAACACTATGCCAGAGATGCAAAGAGCAAAGGTATGCTTGATTGCCATCAAATCTATCTTATAACTAATATTATCAAGTCCTAAGAGAAAATTGCTGATTTCATTTAGCTAGTTCCTTGTCCAGGCAAATTATGCATTGTTTCTCATAGACATAAATATATTACAAACAGTTAAGGTAAAATTTAAATGACTGAACACAGTACATAAAGTTTTAGAAAATAAAATCCTGTATTTTATTTTTAAAAATACCGAAAAAAACTATATGAACTTTTCTTCTATCAATACCTTTCAAAATATTAGTAAAATTATACATTTTCCTCTTAAGCTTTTAAAGCATGTATTTTGGAAAGCATGTATCCTGGAAAGCATGTATTTTGCTTGTGTATCTACACATTGTGTTTGCATACTACAAAAAAAAAAAACTGTTGACATCTGATTCTTCATAGAAAACATTTTGAATTTTGAAACATAGAATTCATTATTTATTTTAAATATTTTCAATTATTAAAAAAAGTTCTAGGCATGAGGGTAATTATTACAGATAGTGTAGAAAAGAAAAATAATTTTGATGCCACCAAAAGTCATTTATTTAAGAGTCAGTTGTTTCATTAAGAAATGGAAATTGTCTAACTCACTGTCTTGCAATTCAAATAATGCATCCCACTGTAAACTGTTCAAAGAGTTTTAATACTTCTCTTTCCAAAATAATCGAGTTTCTTCTTTCTTAGATTCTACTGAGAGCAGAACAGTAGGATCTTGATAATGTAATTAATTAAGGCTTTTTACAGAAAAACTGTAGGAAACAATTGCCTACAGCTTTGTTCCCAAAGAAAAAAAACTTACTTTAATAAAAGAAATAGAAAAGTTGGTAAGACAAAGTTCAAGTCAGAATTATGCTCCTCTGAACAACTCACCCTTCTGGCTATAATGTCAACCAATTCAAGACACGTGGCAGTGTCACACACATTCTAAAAATTGAGTGTACAACTTGGGCTTTAAATGTTCCCTACAATACAACAAAAAGTAATAAATTCTTATGATACAGTTGAGAATAGAGGATAAAAGTTTTATTTTTTAAATTGTATTTGGAAACTTAAGAGTTTTCAGTTGAATGGAAAGAAACTTTTCTAAGTAAATATTCTCTAAACCCTAAGGAGTTTGTAAGATGGACTCAGTTTTGAATTAATTGATAAAATTCACTTCTTGTTAAAGCTCCTTCCATTTTTCAAGGAGTCAGGCAGTAGTCTGACAGATGTGGCTAGCCTGGAACTCAGTGTGAGGGATCTACAATTTGATCTTGAGTTTGACCCCTACATAATTAGTTTTGACACTGTTTACATCTCTATTCCTTTCATACTTCTTTAAATAAATGACATTTAGAATTCCATGAAGGCTTGTCTCCATAATTCTAAGATATAGAAATATTTAAGAGTAGGTATAAGAGCTTTAATTTAGTAACTGTATTTCCTAATATTGCTTTATTTGCCAACATTTCTATTTCTCTCCAACAACATCCAGTGTGATGATATTTGATTAAGTTATTTTCCCCACAAAATTCTATGATTTGAATAGCTTTTTTTTCCTTGATCTTCCCATTCCCAGGTCTACATAATCTTTCAAGTAAGGGAGCCAGGTATAATCATTGCCCACAGCTAATTACATTAGGCCACTAGTACATGGTAGGATGAGATTTCCAATCGCCTTCCTAGCTCAGCAGCCACTTGCTTCATTTATTTTTTTTTAAGATTTATTTATTTTTATATAAGAGCTGGGGTACAGACCAGAGGTGTGGGAGGGTGAGAGGATTCACCAGAGACAGACAAGGGAGCAGAACAGGCAGACGACCGAAATACACTGCTGAGGGGAGTAGCAGGTGCGACAGGAGAGGTCTGCCTCACCATGTTGGAATCATCCTGGCTGGCTGGGAATCGAACCCGTGCTACAGAGGCTGTGGACAGCTTCACAGCCCTGCGCTCAACCCGCTGTGCCATCGAGGAGGCCCACTTGCTTCTTTTATATCTAATTTATTTCCTGCTTTTCTAAGCAGAATTATTTGGTTCTCAAGCCAATAATCTTTAGTTGGCAATTTAGTCATATTACTAAAGGCCATAACTTTAACTAAATATAAAATGCATATTTTCCTCAACTGCTAATTATCACTTTGGTGAGATTTTGGTGGCAGTAACTTTAGTCTTGGTTCTATAAATACAGGAGGTGTGACCTTATTTCAGTTGAGAGTAGAAGAGAAAGATCATACTTGAAAAGTCAGAAAAAAACACATTTATAGGACTTTTAGTTGAAATGGAGGGAACTTTTCTTTTTCCTGTAACTCTTCACATATTATCTATACCTTCAAGATATTCTTCTTTTCTGAGCTATATTCTTATCTGTATTATGAAGAAAATTTCAACAGACCTGAATTTCACACTGTATGGAGAAGGTGAAATAGCAGATAGAAAATTGAGCCCGGTCTCTGGCATAGTAAGCACTCAAAGCAAGTTATTTGTTTTAATTTTAATTGATTATTAATTTTATTCCACATATAGCATGTTCTACTGAGAATAAATCCATCCATCATTAATGAAGACTTTTGAAAAGGCAGTCCACAGACAATAGGTTATTCAGTTGACCTACAATAAAGATATACTAGAAATAAAACCATTTACCAAAACTTAAATATATTGACTTTGTACTAAATAGCAGAGGGAAAAAAAAAGTCCATTACTCTAAAACCACACGTGACTCAAATACACCGATGATGTTTATTGTTCAAAGAAAAACCAGACCAATATTAGGTTGTGGAATCCTGTTGTGCTTTTGCTGAGCTTCGAACTAGGCATCAGGATTATGTGTAAGTGACACTAGGCCTACTTTGGGAGTCGTGGTAGCAATCATTGACCAAACTTGACAATCATCCCCCTGCAGAATATGGTGCATTGAGCAAATGGGTAATTCTTCCTCTCCCCCTATTCTTTTAGAATATCCTTTAGTTGAAGAGAACCATTTTCTCTGAAATTAACACATATCCTCAGGTTTAACTAGGCAGAAAAAAAACAAACATGGAAGAATTAGATGGGCAAAGCACCAGTGAATCTCAGTGAATATTCTGCATTTGAGTTCAAATCCATTTTGATGAATCGTATTTCCTCCTAATCATTTAGGGGTGAACAAGAATTGCCAAGCCCTCCTTTCGACAGTACTAAGTTCTTTCACAAGGGACCAGGTTCCTTCAGGTGCTATCTTATTTGGAATTTAATTTGTCCGAATATTCCTCCAAGAGCTATTACAGCACACCACATCACTGTATTCCATTTAACTCCCAAACCACGGGCAAAGCTGGCTGCAGCATCAAACAACACTATTAAAAATACCACAAGGGAACCTTGAAGTTGGAATTCCAGGCACCAGTTACAGCCTACGGACAAATAGATGTTGTAAAGACCTTGAGTGATACCGGGATAGGGATTTAGGAGAATTTTAGGTCGGAAAAAAAACCAGTCCTTGCTATTTTGTTAGGTTTCCAGGGCTTGTTCTCTGCAGTCATGCCGGTGAGTTAAAAGACAGGAGAAAACTCTCCCCATCTCCCTTGAATCTTTCTTGTCAACAGATTTGGCTTGGCCAAGCTGCCTGAAAGGAGGTCCCCGCTTACAGAGGCTTGAGAAGGAACAATGGGCTCACTGGTATGGAATTTGTCTTTTTACCTGAATATTTTTATTGAACCATCTAAGCAATTACTTGCACGTCTTCAGGTGAAATCCAGACTATAAGGGTTTAAAATATAAGAGTAGAGGGCCTCCCTGGTGGCACAGCGGCTGAGTGCTGGGCTGAGAAGCTGCCCGCAGCCTCTGCAGCACCGGTTCAATCCCAGGCCACGAACCGGCCTCCAGGCGAGGGTCCACATGGCTCGAAGACCTCTCCTGCCACCCGCTGCTCCCCTCAGCGTGTACTTCGGTCCTTCTGCCTGCTCTGCTCCCCACTCTGGCTCTGGTGAATTCTCTCACCCTCCTGCGCTTCTAACTGTACCCAGTGCTTGTATAAATAAATAAATCTTAATAAATAAATAAATAAGAGTAGAAATTAGCACACAGCCAGGGCTACACAAGAGGCCCCAGACAACTGAAATCTGAATGACTATTTTGGATATCTAGCAGACTTAATGGATTCATCTACAGTACTACCACATGGGAGATAAAATTTGGGGCCCTGGAATTGGGTGGAAGATGTTTATGTTTGAGTTTCTGCAGGGAGAGGAGGAAGAGGAGAAAGAAGAAAAGGAGCCAGTGCCTGCCTTTCAAAGGAAGAGACCTTTTCTGGGTGTGACAATATGAGGAAGAGAAGTCAGTACTTCTTTCAAGCTCTGCGATAGAATCATTGCAAACTGAACATAACAAGAAATGGCATTTTTAGGGCCTCCCATGGTGGCGCAGTGGTTAAGCCTGGGCTGCGAAGCTGCCCGCAGCCTCTGCAGCGCCGGTTCAATCCCCGGCCACTAGCGAGGGTCCCACATGGTGCGCAGACCTTTCCTGCCGTCCGCTGCTCCCCTCAGCAGTGTATTTCGTCGGTCCATCTGCCAGTTCTGCTCCCCGCTCTGACTCTGGTGAATTCTCTCACCTTCCTGCGCTTCTGACTGTACCCAGTGCTTATAAATAAATAAATAAATAAATCTTTAAAAGTGGCTTTTGGCATAAACCCGCTCACTTTTCTTGATTCACTGATATACCTCTGGAATCTTCTCAGAAGATCCACTTTGCCAGACACAAGCATTTATTTTTGCAGGAGATTCTACTCTCCTGCACTCTCCTGCCACTTTCATGGAAATTTTCCTTCATAAAACACTTTATATGGAAGTTAACATTCAATACTATGCACATTTGATTAATACCTAACAACCCTGTTTTGGCCCCTAGATTATAGGGCCATCATTATATCCCAAGAAACTTGTACTGGTGTCTGGTATATGGGGCGGGGGGACTCTCAAAACTATTTGTTAAAGAATATTGATCAAATTATTAAACTGACCAGTTCAAAGGCAGACAATTCATGGCCTTACCAGTCATCAATGGCCTATAACATGTGACTACAATGTAAAGCTGTATAACTGTAAATGTGTAAACTCTGGTTGTAATTGTAAATGAGAGATTATAAATGACATAACTGGAGTGAGAAGTTAAAAAGAGAATGTATCCATAGAGGGCCTGAAGTAAAACTGGAGCTGGAAAAGCTATGGTAAGTCATGTGTCAGTTGGAATAATGAAAAAGCAGAGACTATGAAGAACAGCAGAAGCAGGTCAACAGAAAACTGTCCAGATACTTAAACAAATGAAAAAATGGCAGAATCCTAAGATACTATAAATCTTTAAGCAAACAATGAAGTTGCAGGAATTTTAGTGAAGTCTCCATAATTATACTTTTTCAAAATTTATATGCCCTAATCCATGCAAGAATAGCATTTATTTTAATCTAGTTATCTGATAAACAGATTATATCCATATGCTGATGAGAAACTTATGAATTAACTGCGAAGAAAAGATGTTTACTCTTTGCTACTACCTTGGTGTTTCCAGGAGAAGTCATCCCAACAATTTTGATTCATGGCAATGAAACTCTTCTATCCTTCACGAGTTGAAAATAGTCATTCACGTAAAATATGATTTGGCTCATTGATACTATCTCATGGTATACCCCTCAACATCTACTGCAGTTGAATTATACATAAGAATTCCACTTGTCTTAGACCTCACAGGATTTGCTTTCCAACTGTTGTCTGAAGCTCACAGTAGTGATCATATCAAGAGAAATTTTCTTTTTCTAGTTATTAGAGACCAGTCAACGTTCAAGACAAACCTGATTTGTGAGATCTCTGGATGGTAAAATTCCCTGTTAGTCATGGCCAGTGTTCTGTGGGTAGGAGACCTGAGTGACACAGATTCTCCTAGTTGAACATATCCTTGATTTGTCTTGTGTTCAAAATGGGGGATCGCTCTAACTTAAGGAGAGAGAAAATATGCAATCAGAAGTGAAAATGACAGATGAATCAGGGCCTGGATTTGGGATATGCCAGAGTGAAGACTGAGGAGACGGCATAAGGGGAGAATGATGTGAGATCAGGGAGCTCAGAATAAAGAGGGTAAACGAGTAAGGAAAGGGATGTTACAGAAATAATGGGAGATCACAGAGAAATATAGGGGAGGCAGTGAGTGGAAAGAGTGGAAAAAGAAGAGGAAAATGTTTATAATGAAAGGAAAGAGTGGAAAAAAGGAGAAAAAGAGATGATATGGAAGAAACTAGAGTGGACTAAGATGAAATAAAAGGGAAGCAATAGAGTGTTGTTTTCAGATTGTGAATCTGACCTATATTATAGCCATCAGGGTTTGAATCCAAGCTTGAAAGTTTTCATATTAATAACTATGGGAAATACACTTAAATTCTCTGAGTCTCAGTTTCACCTTCTATAAAATGATGTCATAACTCTAAATACCTCATAGGTGAGAATTAAATGTGATTGTGTGTCAAGTCTTAGCACAGTACTTGACAGAGTCTTTGTTATTTTTACTAAGGATAAAAAAAAAAGAGTAGAAGAGCAAAAGAAAGAAAAAAATGGAAGATGCAGGAAGAAGAGCAATTCAGGCAGCATAAGAATGAAAAAGAAAAAAGTGTATTTCTGCTAATGGCTTTAACCTTACTTTGCTCACATTGTTGTCCAAATTTATATGGATGCTATATTATCCCTACCTTATTTAGTGGCACTTGAGAAAAATAAATGTGTTGAACATGAATGCCTTCTTAAATGTATTTATGTTTTAAACTAACTTATAGCTTATATCTCCTTAAGAGTTGAAACTATTACCTGGAAATGAGTAAGCTCAAGGCTACATGAAGCTAAGCCAGTCATCCAAAAAACCATTTGTTTATTTTCCCTTCCCTTTTGAATTGACTAGCTGTTTGATGGGATTAACTATAATTGACTGGTTATTTTGAATGTGTCAACCCAGCTGTAGACAGTAGGGAAAATAGAGCCCTAGTGTTCTTGGTGGGGTATCTTTCCAAGTTTCTCTCCACAAGACAAACCACTTCCTTTTACTTGAAGTCATTTTACTTTTCTCATTAGTCTTATGGTCCAGGGACTGGTGTTGAGTGCTGAGGCAGCTCTATATCCAAGGCCATAAAACAACACAATAGCCTCGACCCAAAGCACTAAAGGACAGCACTACCTTCTTGTTCTTCCCTTCTCAAGACTGGGAAAAAGAAAAACCAAGGGGTAGGGTAGCTAAGCCATGAGAATAATATCAAGAACTTTGATTCTGATGCTTTAAACTGGGGAGAAGAAGTCAAACCACAGTCCAAATCAAAAGGAAAAAACTCATTACACTCATCGCAGAAATGTGCCAACATGCACTTGGCTTTAGCTGCACACTTGTCAGATCACAGACAAGCCTTCCTGGCATTTCCACAAAGCTAAATAAATAGAGGGCTCATAGACTCACCATTGGCAGTGGGGTGAAAGACCAATTCTTACTGACCATTAGTAAGGCTACTCTTTTTAAAAATTTTTATTTTATATATTTTTACATCATTTTTCATTTTTATACAATGTATGCATTTTCATCTTGGTTATTGTCCCCATAAAATCCCCACCCCCACCCCCCTGTTTTGATCCTACTCCCTTCTTCCCCCCTGTGGTGTGTAGTAAGGCTACTCTTAAATGCCATGGAGAATAAACCAAAAGGAATTTTATCCTTTTCATATAAAAAGAATGATAATCTTCTGTAGGACCATGTGCACTAGTAAAATATTGGCTAATGAAACAATTGCTTTTCAAGTTTCCTCATTCTTTTTTTTTTTAAGACTTATTTATTTATTTATACAAGAACCGGGATACAGGTCAGATGCACGGGAGGGTGAGAGGATTCACCAGAGACAAAGTGGGAAACAGAACAGGCAGACTGACGAAATACATGCTGAGGGGAGCAGCGGGCAAGACAGGAGAGGTCTGCTCGCCATGTGGGTTGCTCCGTGGCCAGCGGGGATTGAACCGGCACTGCAGAGGTTGTGGACAGCTTCACAGCGCTATGCTCAACTGCCTGTGCCACCAGGGGAGGCCCTCAAGTTTCCCCATTCTGATTCAGAGGTATGACAATATGGAGAAAAGCATTCATCATTCATGTCTTACAATGTATTCCCTTCTACCAAAAAGGTTAAGAGGCATCATTTCATCTCACTTTCCTTTTCATGCAAGAGAAAAAAGTTTTCCATATTGGCTTCTATTACCTTATGTTTGGCTTCTACAACCTACTTAACTCATTTCAAGAAGTTCTGAGAAATGTTACATTAAGAACTTCTCTTCTTCAAATCTCTGGGGCATATACAAATTGAGCAAGACAGTTACATAAAGAACTTCTCATCTTCAAATCTCTGGGGCATATACAAATTGAACAAGACAGTGTCCTCTCACCATTCACTATAGAGGGAAGAAACAATAAAAGAACTGACATATAATTGCTCAGGCTTTTTGAGAATAAAGAGGTGTAGACTACAATTTTTAGGACAATTTCATCAGAGTTATGCTAGAAGAGGTAGGGGGGCTATTGAAACACAGAAGAGGGGGATTAAGTTTTAGATTGAAGGTTTTACTTTCCCCAAAGCATGAAGTGAAGGGAACCAGGCAACTAAGACAGGAAAGGGAATTCAAGATGGAAAGAATAAAATAAGAGAAATGCAGAAAGTTGTAAAACTTGGTGTGAGTGGGTGGAAAATGTTTGCTACTGAAAGATACAGGAGGCAGTAATACCTGGACAGAAGGTGTGACTATGACTGACATGGGAGAGCTGATGAGTGTCCAACCTAGAACATCAGATTGGAGGGAAGAGCATATATTTGAGAAATATTTAGAAAGCAACAAAAACATAGTTGTTTATTTGAAGGGACAGTGTATGGTTCCAAGTCTCAAACCAGGGTAAAAGTGTTTCTACTTGAAATATGAAGAACAGATTTGCAAGTAAATATGTGAGCCCAATTTTGGACGCATTGAATTTAAACGGTGGCATATCATCAGTCATTGGGCTTTTACATGAATGAGTCTGAAAATCAGGGAAGTAGAGATAGAGTTTGGGGAATCAGCTCCACAAGATGAGAGATAAAAGTACTGAAATACATGAAAGTGTCCAGAGAACAGCATGAGAAATGGATCCAAAAGAACCTTCCAGAGTACTCATGTTTACAGAGAACTAGAAGAGGAAGACTGATTATGAAGGAGGGTGAGATAGTTATTGAGAGTAGGAAGTAAAGAGTAGAATCACCTGGGACAGAATGACTCCCAATAAATATGTGTTGAATCAATACTTACTGCATGAATGAATGAGGACCATTTCAGAGGAAGGTCTCTAACATAAGGACTGAGGAGGCAAAGAGCAGCTCAGGAAAGGTGTTTGTGAGAAAGTCCTACCACAACAGATTGAGGAATGCATGGAGATGAGGCGGTGAGCAACTTGACAGAGAAGGGAAAGAAAAAAAAAAAAACTACTTAAAGGATCAATTGTTTGTTACTGGACTCTGCTATTGTTTGTAAGATTGAGAGGACATGACTAGGGATAGAGCCAGAAGAAAAAGCAAGACCGAAGATGTGAGAAAAATAAAGGAACGTAGATAAAGACCTGGAAGACCAGAGAGGACAGAGAATCAGGAACCCAGATGCAGGGGTTGACTTAGAGCTGGAAGGAACATGGACATAATGTCTGTTGAGACCAGATGGAGGGAGAAAAGGATGGGTATGGATGTCAATAAGAAGATGCAGGAGTTGAGAAAGTTCATGTCTTCACATTTACATTCTTCATTAAGCAATGAACAAAAACATTTGCTGAAAGGTGATGAGCAGCTACTCAATCAAGAGGGTTGAGAAAATGGAGGATGTGTAGAATAAGGGAGGGAGGAAAGGAAGGAGAGAGGAAAGGGGAGAGAGAAAGAAAACACAGCAATGATGGAGTGTCAAGTGGCACCGGGATCCATCTGAGATGAGTGGTCTTGACTTTGTGAGAAGTCAAGGGATTCATGGGAATCTCCCCTCTTCCCCACAACCCCAAAACAAAAAGGAGTTCAGGTAAGGACAGAGCAGACTGGGAAGATTGTTGGGTTTTCTCAAGATATGTAAGAAGAATAGAATGGTGGAAACTAGAGAGAGGCTGAGCAGACGAGAGATTAAGAGGAAGTTCATTTGCTTGAAGGAGATTGAAATCCTTGAATTAGGTACCTGCTAGGAAAAAATACTTTATTTCCCAGACTCTTATGCAGTTTGAATTGGCAAGTGACTAAATTTGAGTCAAGCAGAGAGAAGCAGTATGTGGGATTTCTGGGAAGTCTCTTCCAAAGGAGAGGGTGGCGTTATTCTTTCTCTTCTCTCCCACTCTGTTGCTGGTATTTTAGGTGTGATGGCTAGAGGTCCCTTGGTCATCTTGGGCCATGGAGATAAAGCACTTAATCCAGTGATGGTGGGGGAATTATCTCAAAGAAGCCTGGGCCCCGGTGATTCCAGAGTAACCATGTCTGGACTGCTGATGCTTTTACTGGAAAGAGAAATAAACTGCCGACTTATTTAAAGATTAAATTTTCAGGTCTCATTCACTTTACCTGAACTAAATTCTAGCTAAACTAAGAGAGGTCACATACATAGCAACTAGAGTGCTTATAGAGCCTTCTTGGAAGAGCATGCTAACCCCCGCCACATATGCCTAAGCAGGAAGCATATGTTATGGTATGCAGAGAAGCTTTGAACTTTTTAGGAGATTATAAACTGCTCTTCAGTTGAATGGAGAGGAAACAAAAGTCAAAACTGGATTTCTTCATTTTTTTTTTTAAATAAAGCAAACTAAAACCACATGGCTGTTGTTGCCCCCTCCCCCTGCCCCCATAATACCAAACATTCTTCTTTACACTTTTTGTGAAATGTACTGAAATTAATGACAACATTAACACCCCGGATGACACCCTTCCATTGTCTCATATATAAATTTTTTCTCTGTGAAGGGTAGAATTCCCATCAGTCAGCATAAAATGGTTTAAGTACAAGCCTAGTGAATCACTCATATTGTGTTGCTTTTAAAGTGACTAAACAGCTGTAGTTTTCAAGGTCAGTTGAATCATCTGCCAGGGTCACATGTGTTTCACATGTCAAGTAACATATATGGGTTCCATTCCATTCAGGATTGCACAGGAAAAAAAAAAACATTTGCAAACAAGCAATCTGAAGTCATGTTTCTAAGCAGCTGCCATGGTTATGTGGATAAGAGTTACTATTGTAAATCATAGGTGCTTTGGACTATATTTCCAAACATTCAAAAAGAATATTCATTTAAATCATAATGTACAAATTAAGAGGGCCAGTCTTTGGTCTAATGATAGTCAATAAATATTTGGTCAGGACAAAAAGTAATAGTATATAATTGTTGTTATTATTATAATCTTGTTCAATTGCAAGTGGGAAGACTGTGTACTGGGTATAAAAACAACACCAACCAAACACATAATTAAGATATTAAATAGCTAAAGAGAGAGGACTTCAAGAAACAAGACTTGGCTAATACTCTCCCTCCAATTCTTGCTTCAGGCAACATTGAATAGAAGCAAAAGACCTGACTGGCAGATGCTAATAACTTCCTTAACAAGCCGCAGTAATTGGTATCATGGAGACAGACTGATGGAACAGAGAGGGGATGACCTCAGGATTTAAGGAGTTTTGGAAAAGAAAACCTTGTTCTAAGTTCACATTATAAACAGAGAACAGTTGGAGGTGTCTGACTCCAACAGAGAGAAGGAAAAAGGTATTGATTTTCATGAGCAGCTCCTGCACTGGGTTCTCCTAACTCAGAAAAGATAATTGGCTTTGAATAGTAGCTCTTACTTTTTTTTTGAATTTTTATTGAGTTCTCATAATGTTCTTGGTATGTACTCTTCAAAGCCCATGATCAGTCTCCTCAACGTGTTTATATTTACTCGTCTTAACGATCTTTCATGTCTGAGACATGCTCAATGAGTAAGATTATTTTCTGGCCATTTAAATCCTTTCTACAAGTTTCAAGGTTAGCTTCTGTATTTCAGTAAGCAAAATAATAGGCACCTCCAAGTTAGAAGGGTAGAAAAGACAGGCATAGACAAATACCCACTCTCGCTAAGTATGGGCTCTAGTCAAGCCAGAAAAGGTCTCTCAGCTCTGAGTCACTTATACAATCGAGTCCCTGAACATGTTTCTGTCCCTAATATTTTGTTGCTCTAGGCAACCATCGAGTCCACATGAAGACTTCTGCCAACTGGAGAGGATGACTAGCCAGGGGAGACAGAAATTTCTTTTAACTCTTTGTTGAAAATTCAAAATAGCAGATGGTGTCAAGGATATCCTTTAAAGATCCACATTGGGGAAAGTGGATTCATACATTGTCTTAGTGTATCTTTTAGTTGCTTTTTAGCAAAATATAACTAAAGAAAATAAAGGCAAGTAATTAGAGCCATGCAAAACATTTATGAAAGAGCTACTTAGGTATTATCTAATCCAATATCCTCATTTTGCCAAAGAAAAGTGGGTTACTGACCAAAGGTTAAACAGGGAGTAAATGACAGAGCTGGGATTACAGTTCTGGTCCCTAGACCCTGAGGTCATTGCTCCTTCCACAAGTTTCAGATGCCCAGCACCAGATGCTAAATGAAGGAATGTAAATAAATCACAAATGATCACCTCTCTTTTGTAATAGCAAATGGTTCTGGATGAAAGGGGCTACTTTGCCAGGATGCTGGACGCAATCCTAAATCTCTGAGGCTAGGTAGCGATCATCCATTAACATGCCCATTACAGAGAGTCTGGCCAGGCAGGACATTTAACTAACTCTAAAGTATCTGAAAAGTGTTCAAGATCTATCAATGCTTATCTGAATTTGATCTTTGCCTTCTCTGAATTCTTAGATACTTATTCTCTGTAGCACAATCCAGAAATTATCCAAGATTCTTGGTAGCTTTGGAACTGAGACTACATCTTACTCATTTCCATTTATCTGAAACTCAGAGCACAGAACTAAACATGTTTTTGTTGATTGCTTGATGGTAAATCAATATTACTTTTATTAGCTCTAGTTGTATAGTAGCAACCTACTTATTCAGATAGTGATACCCAGGAACAACACCAGTAAGAAGGTTAAAAAAAACCCAACAACTCAGAATAAATCCATTTAAAAACTTTTTTTTTTTATATATTCACTAAATATCTTAAAGGTCTACCTTAGAGAAGGATTGGCACCAAACCACACTTTCATTGGAAGTTAATTTACCCTCATTTTAGGCTCAATGCAATGGTTTGGGATTTTGAATGGTCAAGAACAAAGAAGCAGATGACAAAAGATGCCACTAAGGTCAGCTCCAGTAATAACAACAAGAGGTGACCACCTGGTGCAGCTGATGGGAAATTAAAGTGCAACAAAATCTGAGGCTCTTTACTGTAGGGGCCCAAACATCCATAGATAATGTAGCTCCCAAGGGCATATGTGAATGACAAGGAAGTATAGAAGTTGATGTGTATAATGAGTAGGGTCGCTGAAGACAACTTAATTACATTCTGTTCATTATTTTAATAGGTTAAAAAATGACATAATATCTTTCAAAGATTTTCATTACAAGTGGTAAAACAAAAGGCTAGGAACCTTGTTTTTCTAGAAAGTTTTACATATAGAACGCTTTCTCTTAAGTGAAATGTATGTAATCTTGGCACCGTATAAATCAGCCTTAAATTCAACATGGGAAGCTAGGAATAAATTTTTTTTTATCTTATATATACCCTATATATAATAGCAAGAATTATAAGGCTTTATATATTGTTAGAACCATTTTATATCCATTCAATTAAGTCATATAATTAGCAGTTACCAAATCCTACACACCTGTACTTCTTTTATCTTTTACAATTATTTCTTCCTCTATATTGCCACTATCTATTATGCCAGTGTAGGTTCTTTATTAGACCTCATTTTTGGACATTGCTCTTGTCCTTTAGTCTCTGAACCTAAAGAAAACTTCCTTTACTCTTTGGAATTTTAAAAGATTCCCAGATGATTCTAATGAACAGACATGCTTATGTAAGAATACCCTAAATATTTAGCATGCCATTTATTTGGCTCTTAATCACACCCTATAATGGAACCAACTTTAATGGCTGACACTACATGGCTGTATTTCTGAGTTTAGGTGTGTAGGGTAAGGAAAAATGTCAGGCTTTTCTGCCCTCCCGCCATCAGGGTAGATGATGGATCCTTGCGATCATGATCCTTGCGATCCTTGCGATCCTTGCATGCCTGATGGCGGGCACCTGGAATAGGGTGTGGGCATAGGTAGATGGGATTCACCTGGGCTAAGACTGTGCTTTTAAGGGCGGTGTCACCAGTAGAAGCTGAAAGAGAAGCTGAGAGAGAAGCAAGAGAAGCAGAAGCAGAGAGAATGCCAGAGAGCCCAGATAGAGTGAAGATTTGCCCAGATAGAGTGAAGATTTCCTGCCTACCATGTACCCACTAAATCCTAATAAAAGACCTGCAAAAAGCCACTGAGGACTGATTCCTCCTTTACCCGGTCTGCTGGATCAGAAAACCTGCACTGTGTCCATTCCTGGACTTTACAATTTACAATTGGTGTAGTCAGCAGGATGATCCATGCAGATGGGTATGTAAGCCTCCGAAAACCTGGAGGGACTAAGGAGTAACAGACTGTGTTTGCCTGTGACGATGCTGGAGGTGCCATGGCAGCATAGGAGATAGACACTGTCCGGGAGCTACAGGACGAGACCTTGCATGAAGGAGACACCTGAGAGAACCAGCCAAAGACCCCTGAGACAGCAAGAATCATAGGGGAAGAGAGGACCACGATTTGTAGCTCGCCAGTGCTGATGCAGGGAAAGGCCAACGGACTAAGGACTTGGACTGATGAACTTGGACTGACAATCCCGCCAGAAGGCAGAGGACCTTGGCAGGTTATGTTTTTTTTGAGATTCTGGGGGTGGCCAGTGGGCCTTGATGGCCAAAAGCAGCCTGTGTACGCCCAGCAGCTAGGCGGAGGAGAAAAGCCCACTGAGAAGGCAAAAGCTCGTGCTGATGTTAAGTTTGGGAAGCCTTGCGTGTCTGTTAAGCAGCCTGAGTATGCTGAAGACATGCGAGTCTCGTAAAAATCCTGTGGGTGATGCCCTGCTCATTGTCGAGTGAGGGTGAGGAGCTGAGGAACCCGTCCTTGGGGGACGGGTGGGGAATGTGGCTTGGGGTGGAGCCCAAGCCAAATGTAGAGTTTGGATCCCCGATCCATGTGCTTATGCAGTGGGTTGGCCTGAGTGCAGGGTGGCTATGAAGGCCGAATTTTGGAGCGACTGCAGACAGAAACCCTGAGGGTTGGCGATTTCCCCCAACAGAATAGAATCGCCAGTCCCAGAGTGAGTGCATCCTGGGGGTGGATGCGTGTGTGGCTAGTAGCCGAGACTGCAGCCAGAGAAGGCCAGGAAGCCTGACGGCTCCTGGTGTGTTACAGTAGATGCCGCGAGTGATTCCCCTCGAGTGATTCCCCTCCCTCGTATGAGCAGTGCCTTCAGCAGCATATGTGGTGGCTCATCTGCTGGTACCAATAATTGTCTTTTGCCACTAGGTTGGGGCCCTGCCTGGACTTATTTGTGTTCTGTTGTATTTTGTTGTTATATTGTGATGTATTTGCTTTTGTGGGCCATGGCTGCATTGTTTGTTTGCTAAGAAAATTGTATATATGTAGATTGTATGGCAGAAAACCCTGAGGGGGTGGACTGTAGGATAAGGAAAAATGTCAGGCTTTTTTGCCCTCCCACCATCAGGATAGATGATGGATCCTTGCCTGATGGCGGGCACCTGGAATAGGGTGTGGGCATAGGTAGATGGGATTCACCTGGGCTAAGACTGTGCTTTTAAGGGTGGCGTCACTGGGACACCAGTAGAAGCCGAAAGAGAAGCCAAGAGAGAAGCAAGAGAAGCAGAAGCAGAGAGAATGCCAGAGAGCCCAGATAGAGTGAAGATTTGCTGGAGGCTGGGAGGAATGCCAGCCTCTCGGCTCCCCAGCACCCCTGCCTGCCATGTACCCGCTAAATCCCAATAAAAGACCTGCAAAAAGCCACTGAGGACTCTGACTCCTTCTTTACCCGGTCTGCTGGATCAGAAAACCTGCACTGGTCCATTCCTGGACTTTACAAGGTGCTCTTAAAAAAGTTGCCTTTTAATAAACATTTACTGTTAGTGAAAATGATGGCCTCCCTCCCTATCCAGTTTCTCCCTCCATTTACTTCACAAGTATGTGTGAATTCTTAAGTGCTATTTCTTCCAGAAGACCTTCTGTATCCTGCTTTGGGTCTCCAGCAGAGAGGTACTAACATTTTCTCTGTTCTTTTTAAAGGTGCCATTTGATGCTTAGGCACAAGAAAAGGAAGATGGTGAGTGGGAGTGGTTTTCTTAGCTTTACTTTTTCTTTGTAGGGAAGCACCTAAGGGGATCTGTCACACTTATGAATCCATCCTTTGAAGGTCTGATTTGAAAGCAGATTGGGCTACATTTTGCACAAAGGAATTTTAAACGTGCAGGTGTGACTGCCCAAAATAATAACAATACTTTGAACTTTTACAGAACCTTTCATCAAACAATATCAAAACAATTCTGCTTATTAAAGCCTCAGGAAGCTGGTGGACAAATATCCAATTGACATAAATGGGGATTTACAGCATTAATTGGGTGGATGATTTGTTTCAAGTTCTGAATAGGAAATAAAAGAGGAAAAAACTATTTTCTGCAAGCTATGTCTCTGAATTGTGACATTTAATTTTGAAAATCTTTAAGAAAAGCTGATCCTTTTTTTGCTTTGTATGTATTTTTTGGTAAATGTTAGAGTCAACACTTCACAGTGTGTTCAGAACCTAATAATTATTTCCCCCCACCTTAATTTGACCCAGCATTAGCTTCTATTTGTTGTTGCAAGAAAAGAAACCCATTGAACAAATTAATAAAAATGAACTTCACCTATGATGATGGAGCACTATTGCTTATCTAGTTGATTGAAAATGAACAAAATGTCATACAAGTCTGATTCTTATTATTATCCAAATGTGTAGCACTGTATCACATTTCTCAAAAAAACTTACAAATCTAAACTTTTTCCATTTTCCTCCATCTGGCTCCTTTCACCCATTTTCCTCACATACATTGCTGTGTGCTCAAGACTAAGAATATTCCGAGTGGGAACAAGGGTGCATTCCCATTTCTTCATATTTTAAGTCTGTTGTAAAGTAAATATTTGTTATGAGTGAAATGTGTCTGAGGAATGTTTATCAGACTATGGTTTTTATTTGGTTTTGTCCTAGCATATTAATTTAAAAAAAATTGCCCCATTTCAATGGTTTCTTTGATGTCTTGTTTTGACCAGCTGCTGAGTTTTTTTTGTGGCTGTCCATTTACATCACTTTAAAAAATGGTACATAAATGAAATTTGAACAAAATGAACAGTGCTTTCACATTGTTTCAAAATCAAACATGTTCCTAAGGAATCTGATTTGTGGCAGATGGAGAACAAAACCTTCCAGAGGGAGGGCTGTTAAATGAGTCTTAATTGCTTGCACATGAAAATATAGTGACTAAGACTGTGTGTACAATTAGGAATTTAAACATGTAGAAAAGAACTGGCCATGGAAACAGGCAGACATTTTTGCAGGCATAGCTAGTTTCTTAGGAACCCAGACAATCAAAGACAAGTTTGCAAAGGAAAACTTAAAAAGAAATTTCGTTGTTTTCTTTACTTCATTCTTTCTTATGTGGAGCTTCCAATTCTAAAAATGATTCATCTGTCTTTGAAACTCACTGATGGAAGTGTTCTAGTACATTTAAGGGGAAAAAGAAGGATTCTTCAGAATTAGCATTTTTCCATCCAACTATGTATCAGATACTAGGTGTGGTGTTTCTAACTCCCTGACATAGGTTTTCATTTTATGGACAAGAAAATTGAAGCTCAGAGAATAACTTGCTCAAGGTCAAATGGCTAACAAGTGGCACAGCCAAGATTCTCTGTGTTGACTTAATGAATCCAAAGTCTACGCTCTTACAAAGTCTGGCTACTCCCCTGGAAAAAGATCTTCTTAAAACACTAACACTAAGGGTGGCTATAAGTTCAAGTTCAAGTCAGTAAGGCCTTGTGTTGGGTGACATCGTGTAGTTGAAGTTGGTGTACAGGCCAGGTCTGGGCACAGACTGGGTGTGTTGAAGGTGTTGGCAACGTGTAAGGAAGCATGAAGGGTGCCTGATGGTGGGAATTGTTAAAATTAGGGTGTGAATGACACAGACAGAGGTTGGGGTTGAGCTCATAGGTTTAGAAGCAGAGGCCAGGTCCTGCTATTGGCTGGATGGCTTCAGAAACATGATCAGAGCATGGAGTTGGGAGTGTGGGGGTCAATGGGAAGAATCTAATCAGAGGTCAGCACTTAGTGGTTCTGTGGATAGCAGCTGGGGAGTGTTGAGGTTCTATTTGACCGGTCTTGCATGGTTTGTGACACTCAGCCTAGCTCCCCAAAGCCTGGGGCCAGGCCCGGCACCTCACAGTGACTTTCCAGGTACGTAGGTTGTGCAGTTCTACAGTAAGCTTCCACTGGTCTTCAGAGATACAAAGCCATCTCAATCCACTGATGGACCTAAATGTCTTTTCTTGGGACCTCAAATTCTTCTTCAGGTTCTTTCTACTTGGGAAACCTGTGCTTTCCTGGAATGGCTGTTGAAAGGAGAATTTGAGGAATGCCCATGAGTGGACTGTCACATCTAACGGTCAAGCAATAGACCTTCATATGAATTTAGAAATACAGCCCATTTGTGGGGTCTATGTACATGTTGCTCTTAGTAAATGAAAGGCTTAAAAATAATCCTTTGCCCAACACTAATGATAAAGGACTGATCACAAAAATCTGCAAAGAGCTGATGAGACTCAGCAACAACAACGAAAATAATCCAGTCAAAAAATGGGCAGAAGAACTAAAAAGAAACTTCTCTGAAGAGGAAATGCAAATGGCCAACAGACATATGAAAAAATGTTCAACATCACTTGTAATCAGGGAAATGCAAATCAAAACTACCATGAGATACCATCTTACACCAGTGAGAATGGCACATATTAAAAAAACTAGCAACAACAAATGTTGGCGAGGGTGTGGAGAAAAAGGAACTCTTCTGCACTGTTGGTGGGAGTGCAAACTGGTCCAACCACTATGGAGAGCTGTGTGGAGATTTCTGGACCTACTAAACATAGAGCTTCCATATGATCCAGCAATTCCACTCCTAGGTATTTACCCAAAGGACACAGAAACATCAATTCCAAAGAACACCTGCACCCCTATGTTTATAGCAGCCCTATTTATAATAGCTAAGCTTTGGAAACAGCCCAAATGCCCAAAAATAGATGACTGGATCAAGAAGATGTGGTACATATATACCATGGAATATTACTCAGCATTCAAAAAAGATAAACACATGCAATTTGCAGCAACATGGATGGCGTTGGAAGGGATCATGCTCAGCGAAATAAGCCAAAAAGAAAAAGAAAAATACCGGATGTTCTCACTCATAGCAGGAATCTAGAAAACTTAAATAAGGGACCAGGAAAATGAATATAAGAAAGTGAAAATCAAAATCAACAAAAAACTATGAACCAGAGACACTTTTTGGGGGGCGGGGGGCAGGAGGGGAGGGATTGGGGTCAGAACGGGGGGTTTGCAATTGTATGGGGGAATATAAAAATAAAATTTATTATTTAAACAAAAAAAAAAATCCTTTGCTTCCTATTCAACAGTATCCCTTTATATAAATATAATCAGATAATGACTAATTAGAAAACATTCTATTTAGATTATTCAAACAAAGAACATAGGGATGCAAATTATTCCTTTGATTCCCTACACTTGGATGTAAACAGGGAGTCATATATTATGGCACCCTGTACAGAGCTAAGCTTAGAGCAGGCATCACTAAATACGTGTGGATGAAATGATTAAGCAGAGAAAGAAATTTTTTGTCTTCAGAGGCACTGGGTTCTCAGGGATACATTAATGAGCAAGGTGCCAACCCACATTGCTAAGAATCTTAATAGCATAAAGAACAGTTTACTGAGAGATATATCATCAAATAGTACATTGAGGTCAATTCTCCTTATCTTGCTTGAATCAATATTTTTTTTGCCCACTCACATTTATTCCCCCTTTTTAATAGCATCTTAATTTCTTTTAGAAAATTGCTTGGTGACTTCTTTGGCACGTCCTAATATTAGCAGAGCCAACAATGACCAAGCACTTACTATGTGGTGTGCATTATGCTTAGTATTTCATAATATCATCTCAATTAATTTTCATGAATTCTCTGTTATTGCTACTGTTACCGCTCTGTTACTGCCCATTTTGAAAGTGTGGAACTGGAGGCACTGGAGTTAAAATTGTTGAAGGAGAAACCTCTGTAAATGGCAGAGCTAGGACATGAATCCATATAATCTGACCCATACTCTAGACTCTTCCTCCTTTGTTCTATTTCATAGTCCAGCAGAAAATCCAGAAGCCCTATTCTCCTTTAGCCAAGGTCCAAGGTCTAAACTTCATCAAATAGATCCCTTTATTAGAATTTGACTCTTAAACAGAATAACAAAGAAACTAAAAAGAATAGGGCAGGGATTAAACTAAAAAGAACAGAGGCAGCGATTGCACAGATTGCTTTCTCTACATGACCCTTCCCTCATTTTTGTGGCTTTCTATTGTTCTGAAGTTGAATTGATTCCTTCAGTCCTGATCCTCCAGCTTCTCCACTTATTCCAGTTATCAGGGGATTAGGAGTTCTTCCCATATTCTTCCACTAAATTCCATGTTGCTTAAACTCGCAGAGTTGGTAATTCTCTTGCAACCAGTGGATTTTTTTCTGATCCACAATTATCTAAGAGGAGGTGATAAGCCAGATTAGGACAGACTTGTATGGGACCTCATTATACCACTCAAGCACTCAAGCAGTGCCAATGATAGCACTGAATTGACTGTGAGAAAAACTGGTGTGACAAAATGCCAGGTTAATTTCTTCTGCTGTCCATTTTTTTTTTTTCTTCTTCTGTGAAACTGATGAGAATTTGGGCCCTCTCTGAGTCTGAGGGCTGAGACATATTGACCTTTTCCCCTATTGCTGGCACCTTCCACAGTTTCCAGTGAACAGAACCTGATGGTGAGAATCTGCAGGAGGTGTGGCTATAGAGTAAAAACAGTAAAAGAGACTCCTTGAGGCTGGATTTGCCTCCCTCACAAGCTGAGTAGAATTCAGATGAAGCTGTCCCCTTCAAAATGTCACCTGGAAAATCTGTACATATGCTTATTTTATATGTTGCTATCACATTAAAGATTCCAGGACACCCTGTCTTGGCATTGCCTTCACAATCACTGTTAAACTTCTTTCAAATGTCTCAAAAGTCTTATCCCTTTGAGTTGTTTCATTTCCAGAATTAGCCCCATAATGTGATATGCTGTTTGGTGACTAGAGTTGATAATCATAAGGAAAAGGATATTTCTGGTCAAAAACGAAGCACGATAATAAACCAATGACATGTTTTTTTTTGCATGACCTGTAAATAGTCTCTAAAGACATTTCCAAAATGCTTTTAGCAATGGTAGTGGGGCTTAAAAAAATGGACAGTTTACAAATGTGACTACTTTGATAATCCACAATAACTGAATACTGCCATAATGTCTATGGATAGTTTTATATGCTTTTTAATAGCAAGAACTTCTCACCTATCTTTAATGTAAATTAACACTTATGTACCAGACACTGTGCCCAATATTTTACATGGATTAGCTTGTGTAATCCTAAAATTGGGATGGTATTACAATGATTATTGCTTTTATTACTATTCACATTTTAACTGAAAAGGCTCAGAACATTGAGTACCCAAAGTCACAAAGCAGGTGAGCAGGACAGCCAGAAATGAAATCCAGACCTCCTGACTTCTAAGCCCGGTTCTTCTCATCTATGTAAGTTCTAACTTGTACATCAAGCAAGCAGACAAAACTTTAAAATAGTTTGTAATTTTTTCAAAATATAAATCAGGCAGGAATAGGAGCCAAGATCTATAAGCAACATTAGTTAGATAACACAGCCTGTACATGTCAACAAAAGCATCTTAGAGGCCTTACCTAAAACACTGAGGTTTCAGTTCCAAGTCCTGTACTTTTTTGTTTTCCTCCTTGGTGATTTGGAAAACTTTTCTTCTTTTACTAGTCTGTCCTTTCATGCTTCTTTGCTTTTATTTTCACATCCTGCTAAGATTCCCTTCAGTTATTGAATTGGATCCCCCACCTTTCCCAGTCTCCAAGTTAAGTAACATTATACACAGCTTCCTGGTTCTTTAGGGAAAAGAGCTCACCCTGACCCAATTCTATTTCCCTTTTGTTCTTCCAACTTTCCCATTCTATCTATTAATTTATCCACTCATTAACAAACCCTCTGGTTTCTATTTACTTAATGCTAACAAAATCATTTAACAGAACACATTTTATCTTGTTAAATTTCACAAACTTATCAGACAATGGTCCTGAAGCTCAGGGAAGATATTGTGTCTACTTCTCTCTGGATGTAGAGACATACATCCAGAGTGCCAATAATACCGAAAAAGAAACTTAAAGGAGGGAGAGAAGGCATGTTTAAAAAAACACTGGATATTTAAACATCAGAAGTATCTACAGGAAGTGTATTTGGGAGATAGAAAACTTGTGATTAGAAATGGTTTCCAATCCCTCCTCTCTCATCCCCCCCCCACTCTCTCCCCCATAGTGTGTCTCTGGTTTATAGTTGTTTGTTGATTTTGATTTATTCTTTATTATAGTTAGTCTTTTTCCTGGTCCCTTATTTAGGTTTTCTAAATTCCTGCTATGAGTGAGACCATCCAATAAAGGGGGTGCAATTGTATGGGGACTATAACCAAAATGAAAATGCATACATTGTGTGAAAATGAAAAATGATATAAGAATTATATAAAATATTTTTAAAAATGTTCATAACCGCTAGCTGATTAAAAAAAAATGGTTTCAAGAAAATGATAATGGATATGAAGAGCCTACGGCAAGTCTAAATACAAGAACATATCGCCGGTGATAGAAATTGCTATCTGGAAGGTTCATAGTCAATGCTTCGAGAACAAAGCCAAGGACTGCTCTACCCTAAACCTTCTGAAATAAGCTTAATGACTTTCTTCTCACACAGACCAGGGGTCCTCTCTGGGTACTACTGTGACAAAAGGCTTGTGAGGGGAGTCAGGAAGACAATGTGGGAACTGAGGACTTCTTGAGAAATTTGATATCCCAGGCAGGAATCCTTTCCTTAACTCACATAATTGATCTCTTTGGGTTTCCCAAAGGGTTTCTCTGGGTCCACAGATCTCATCCCTCCTCTAGCCTTATCCTAAATTCACATAAATTCAGGAATGGGCAACACAGATCTGCTCTTTCTTTTTCGAAAAGGAGGAGGGAGGCGGGAAGAGAAATCTCTAAGGAGCAACTTTGGGAGAGGCAGATGATAGCAGGCTGTGCGGTTTTTCATGCAAATGTCAATACATTTTAAGGGAAGGAAGCTGTAACATTTTGCCTCTGATTCAGACTTAATCTATACTTCACCATTTGTAGATATACATGAGATTATTAAAAGATTTAAAAGTTTATGCATGTCGAATCTTTAGAACATATCAAATGTCAGAAAATGTTAACTTTTATTAATATTAGTACTAATAGCGTATCTGATTTTTTAAAAGCATTTCCTGAGATAGTGAAAAGATGCTATGAGTGAATTCCACATTTATTTCATAAAGTTAAATAATTCAGCATAACATTTAACCACTAAAATTTAGGAAATTAAAACCAAAGGAATTGTAAATATTTTGTCCCACCACAGTCTTGTATTTCTGAGTATGTCTAGAATATTTTTAAGGCATAATGGGTGGGAAGGACCTCATGGATAAAAGGAGTGACATATGAATGCAGCCTTTGTTGTTTCGCGTGTGTGTTTTTAAAGGCGACATAGCACTGTGTGTCTAAGACAAAAAGAATACATTTAGTAATATCATTCTTCCAAACTCACTCCCACCCCCATTTACAAACATGGATATGATATTTCATTTTCTTCTAGGAGAGGAGTGAGTCGGCCTCATGAAAATCTTGTATACATTTGAGAGATAGCACCGATGCCGGCCCGGATGGTGACGACTACAGTGACGAGGGTTGCACAGATAATAATATCACCTTGTATTTCCTTTCACTTATCGCAGAGCATTTCATACATATTATTCTCTTTATCCTAAACTGCACTGTTTGTTAGATGGGGGTGTGGGTGTCACTACATACATTTTCCAGGAAGAAAGTGTTTTTCTATCAAAGCACCAGCAACTCGAGGGCAACACCGCACACAGCGGCACACTCATCTACATCATTCAGCATTCTGTCTCCCAAATCTGGCCCATCCTAGGGTTCACTTAGGCATGCTTGCCAATAACATAGATGCTGAGCCTTGTCCCAGAGTCAGTTTTGGACAGTCTGGGAAATCTGTCTTTTGCATTTATTTTCAAATTTCCCTGGAGAATGATTTCAATCTGACAGTTTTGGGAAATTATACCCTTTTTAAAACTCAAGGTGGTGATGAAGGAACCCTGGCTGAAGGCAACTTTGGTGACCTTCAACCTTCTGTTCTCCTAGTAGCTTTTTGAATGTGCTGAAGGACAATAGAATAGTCATGTAATCAGTTCAAAAACCAGCAGGTAGAATGCCACCCTAGCCAAAGGCAACTATTATTTGAAAATACACTGACTGCATCACTGTGGCCCCCTAATATTGAAATTTAGATAGGCAACATCTAATGAGTACCTTTCCTAGGCCCAGACAAACAGACAACTGAGACCCGAGAAATACTCATAGGCTTGTCACTAGATGCTTTATAAAATGATAAAGATATTTGCCTTTGGCAGTCAATCTAAAAATGTCCCAAATTAAATCCAATGTATAATAATTTAAAATCCATTAAATGTGTGTCTATTGCCCTTCGTAGCACTGTAACATATATTCTTTTAAATTAGAAGCATTTCTCTACATTATTAAAATTTTCTCATAAACGCATCATTTAAATAATTTTGCATTATGGAATTTTTTATAACTAAATAGCATTCACATATTATTCAGCATCTGGGTTGTTTTCAGTCTTTTATGCATATATACCATGTTATGATTAGCATCTGGGCACATAACTTCATTTTTTATATCCCCCCCCCACCCGACTCCCCAATCTAATCAACTGCCAAATCTTCTGAAATTCTTATCTCTGAGAAGACTTGCGAATCTAGTCCCTCATCTCCACTCTCAACACCACCAGCCCAATTAATAGCCACATGATATTCAGCGTGTTCTTGGCCTGGGACAGCTTCCTGTCGAGCATGGGACTAACTTCAATCTTCTTTTCAGTCTGTTTTCTATACACCTTCCAAAGCTATTGTTCTGCAACACATACTTGCTCCTTTGCCTAGAAGTGGCTTACGATCTTCCATGGCCCATAAAGTCCCCCATTATCTACAATGACCTCCTGTGCTCTTAATTTACTCTCGAAGTCTGGTGTTCAGTGACTTTTTCAACTCTTTTTGTCCTTTACTATTCCCAGTCACCTGGCATGGATAGGCACTTCATGTCTCCATTTCTCACTCTTTCTGATTGTGTGGCAAGAGGTGATTTCCCCATAAATAGATTTCACCTTCTTTATAGCTCAGCGGGAAGAGTTCCTCAGGTAGAACTCTTGCCCTACCTTCAAATACTGTATTTAAGTTTGCTTCAGCCCTAGGTACTTAGCTTGTACTTATTCATGATAGTTCTCCCCTAGATTGTGAATTTCTTAGTCAGTGGACACATTTTACTCTTCTCATAACCTCTAGCACCTATCTTACTGCATACCATATATAAAATATAGAGAAAGTGTGATGACCAAATGGATGAATATGATGATAAGAATACTAATAAAATTTGAGCAATAACTATACACAGCTAGTAAGAGAAATGCTGGGCTTTCAACCTACATGGTTTGACTCCTAATCTTTTTGCTCTGCTAACTAAATGAATATGTGATCCCATTTAACTATTTCAATGAAAGAGATTAAAAAAAAATACCAGAGCAGATATCCAGGCAATTGAGATAGGATTTGTTTTTCTCCATGATTATGACATCATTTTTTTTTTTTACTATTTATAAAGCCAGATATTACTTTAATCAAAAAGTCACTATGTTGAACCTGGTCTTTTATATATTAATAGACAAAAAAATTACTTATCCAAGTAAAAATACAAGAAGGCAAAACAAGTAGCTTATAAGGAAGAAAACAAATTTAACCTTTCTAAAAATTACAAGTTTAACTAGTAAACAGTCATACTCCATGTACTTTTAGTTCAGTGTTTTTCCTGGAAAAGTCTTCATGACATGGGGATTTTGTAAAAGTAAACACCTTTGGCTCAAGAAAAGTTAGAATACTCAACAGTCATTAGATATATTAAGTATAAAATTAAAACAAGCAAAACCCCAGAAGTCAATCTATAATCATGTACAGAATCTTTATTAGAGCTTACTGAGCACTCCTCATGGAAATGTTGCCACCATCTTTGCTTTTAGCAGGGGGGAGACTTCCATGCAATCACTTGGTCTTCCTGCTCATCTCTACATACTGCCTCAACACACACTTTAGTTCTATGTAGCCTAAAGTCTTACATATAGCCTTTTGTCTTTCTAATATTGGATTAGAAAAAGTGAAAAACAATGTACTCTGTGTTTAATCTATGAGATACTATGTTAAAAGCTCCCACATGTGAACTCATTTCATCTATCTTACACAATGGTTTATTTTTCATTATATATACCACTTGTTCTTATTGTACACACACACAACCTTACAAGGTAGATATATGTAAATAGTAAGTAGTTAACATTGCTGTTACCATAAAATAGTTTATGGTAACTATTCTTTCTGTAACAAGTTCAAAGTGTTAAATGATTAGTCCAAATAATCACCACATGATTGGTCCAGTTAAAATCTCTTCATTATTTCTTTCCCACTCACTGGGTTTTGGGAACTGCTGTGTACTATAGAAGAATAATAAACATGCAAGATTACATTTTTTCTCAAAGCGTTTTGACTAACCAGTATTATTTAGTTTACTTTTAAAATCATCTACTTACTGACCAAAATCTATTTATAATGTACTCATTTTTAGAAGAGTTATGAATATTCACGATAAAACATGAATGGAGACACAGGAAACTTTCTTTTTGGACTAAAACTACGTTTGTGTTGTTTTGTTTGTTACTGCATCATATGTCTCCCTCTGCAGGTAAAGAGCAGGTAATTGTATCAGTTTTATTGTTGGTTGATAGAAGAGCTTGTCTTCTATTGAAAGTCCAAGTCCTTTTTGTCTTAGGTTGCCTATCTTTGGACTCATCTGTGGAATTATAAGATATAATCAAAACAGCTTTAAATATAAAGATCTTGTAGTGAGAAGTTGGGACATAATACTTTCTAATTCTTGAGTCCATGTACAAAAATTCAATACTATATTTATTACTCACAAATTAATATGCTTGAATACTTCTTTTATTCTCTCCAGAATATATACTTCTAGTATGGGTCTGAAGCCTACCCAAATCTGATGGGGCAGGCCTTAGGGCTATAAGAAGAACCCTGGTGTTGAGAAGACCTACATTTATTCGTGGTTCTGCTTCTAAATAGCATTTTCTGTCACTAAATCTCAATTTTATCATCTTAAAAATAGAAAAGTTGAAATGCATTTTCTTTGAATTACATTCCTACATGAAAAACTTCAATCAGAAGATGGTTCAATAAGGGTGGAAGTTAGATACACTGAAAAATGATATTGTGAAGTGATGATGAGGCTGCACAAGATGGCTGCAGGTCACTTTCTTCAGGTAGTTTTTGTCATTTAAAAATGAGTGCTCTGGGCCTCCCCTGGTATGCAGTGGTTGAGTGCTGGGCTGCGAGGCTGCCTGCAGCCTCTGCAGTGCTAGTTTGATCCCAGGCCGCCAGTGAGGATCCCACATGGTGTGACAGACCTCTCCTGCCGCTCCTGCTGCTCCCCTCAGCAGTGTACTTCATCAGTCTGCCTGTTCTGTTTCCCGCTCTGGAGAATTCTCTCACCCTCCTGAGCTTTTGACTGTACCCAGTGCTTGTATAAATAAATAAATTCATAAACAAACAAACAAACAAATAAATAAATCTTAAAAAATAAAGAGTGCTCAAAAGGACTAATTATGCCCCAAGAACATGGCTTTCCTCCCCGGACAGGGCTCACTATCACTGTACAGCTTTGGCCAGGGCATCTCTGACTCTCTGCTGCCCTCTCATGTTTTTTTTTTTTTTTTTAATAATGAACATTATGGTGAGGCTGTTTATTAAGGAGGCAACCACACATACAAGTTCAGCTATAGAAATGTTTGCAAATCAAACTTCATGTGATCTAAAAGGACCATGCGTAATGTCAAAAATGGACATCTGAACAGTTAATAAAAAGTAAATTCAAACATACATAGTTTAGATCATTCTAGAGTTATACAAACATCTGGGACCACAAATGTATCTAATTTCCTTTCAAAAAAACTTTTTTTAAAGTGATGTATTGAGATAATAATTTTAAAAAGTATCTGACAACTATGAATGGTCCCCAGTTTTACAAAATGTGATTTCCAGGGTATAACAACTCAAAAAAGTGAACTCTTCAAAGACACTTTTTAGTGCTGTTATTCACTGCTGTTAAGGACCTGGGCAGGTGAGCCTCGTTTATATGTGGGTTTCTAACTACGTCCTGTCATTATTGTTTGCAAGCAAAATCATAAACGAAAGTCTTCATTTATATCAGAAAACCTGATAGGTCAATCTCCTCTCCCCTATTCTACCAGTTTTCAAATTAGTTTTGGGAACAAACACTGTCAGGCATGGGGTAGGGCCGGAGAAAGAAATGAGTGATTTACGCATAACTGCTGAACTCTGTTCTCACCCAAGTTTATCTCATGAATTATTGCAACAGCACTGAGAATTAGGGATTCATACCTGCATTCTCAAATGGGGAAATAAAATGAATGAGAGAGGGTTTGCATTCAAGTGCCAAATTCACACACCATCCTTCTGTTTTCTCATACTAAAGAACAAGACAGCCATTTAGTAGTAAGGCTCTTTTATAAATGTACATTTGGAAGTTTTATTTTAAAAATGGTTAAGCCACTTTAGAGCTATGTATTTACCTCTTATTTATGGAAATAAAAACTGGAAAGGGAGTAACATGCTCTAACCCGAGTGACATAAAATGGAACTTTCCAGTCTTTAACACATGTCAGATGGAATAAATAACCTCAAAGGGGGAAAGGGTATTTTAAATTCTATGGGAGAATGCTTTAGAAAGCTTAGTATGAAATGTATAGACAGTTGAAATTCTTATCTCTTATTAAAAAAAAAAAACTCAAAGAGTTGACTTATGGAAAATTTATAGTTACTTTTTCCCCTTCAGTGAGCTATGACTCAAAAGTTCTTAGATTTGGAAAATAATCCTGAGTAACAGTATTTTGTACTTATCACAAAGGCTCCAATTCTGTGACTGTGATAAAAGGAAGCCCCATTTTTGTAGGAACAATGAAATTGTGTCCATTTTGACCATTTTGAGGGGAAGTATAATTTTTACTTCTATAATCCTGCAAGCTTTTCCTCCTCTCATTCAGCCAGTTCCTTTTTTTATCTCTCTGGTCTATCCATCACACCTACTTTCCATACAGTGTGGGCCTAGAAACACAACCAAATAACAACACACAACAAAAAACAATGTACTGTTTGTGTAATCTACGAAGAGCCATGTTAAGAGCACCCCTTATTTCATCTGGCAATAACTGGATTATCACCATTTTATAAATGGGGAAACTGAGGCGGAGCAAGGGTATGTAACCTGCCGAGGGCCACCCAGCTATCACGATAGATGGCAGAGCATCCATAGCACAAATCCAGGGCCAGTGGTGTTCCTGGAGCTGCCTGCAGGGGTGCCCTGGACCTGTGCCCCACAGCAGCCTCTGTGACCTGTCATGGATTTAATTCCACACCACACTGTTCCTCTGCACCCTAAACACGATTTCTAGTACATGTTCAAGTGTGTCCCACTGACTACTTCAAACATGTTCCCTGCCCTTCCTAGGACCAGTGCAGCAGCTGGCCAGCTTCAACAGCTGGGAGAGTGAGCGTGGCGGTGGGGCTGGAGTGGTCAGGTGCTGAGGGACCCACATCTTCACTGCATGTCTCAAGTCTTAACATCGGCAGAAGTCTCACTACCATCATTATTATTACTTTGTATGTAAGGGCTCACCTTTTTCTGAATGGGCTGAGAGGGAAACTGTCCCTGCTATTACTGTCTGCTTTCTCCCACCACCTAATCCATTCTTCCACCTCAGTTTGCTACTTCTGGGCAAGGAAAGAGACTCCCATCCTCTAGAAGTTTCATTTTCTGTTGTGTTTGTGATGAATACAGCTGTGCTAGGCAGTTCATGACAGTTAATTAGTTTCCCTTCTAGATATTTCTGTAGCCCCACTGTCCCAGGTCTCAGATTAGGTTCTAGTGGGTACAAATAAGGTCATATTAACTCTAATTTCAAGATTCCAGTGGCTCATTGTTCCCTCTGGTATGGTTCCTGGGCCTCAATAATGTGGGACATTTGGGGGGCAATTCCATGGGCTCTCTCACATGTTCAAGACCAAGTTTGTGCCCTCTGAGTGCAAAGGAACTCTTTAATCAGTACCAGGCACTTGCTAGAGGGCTCAACAGCTACCCTGACCACTGACCACCCCCCACCTCTTGTTGGACACAACCATCTTCACTGGTACCTGCAGCTGCTCTTTTGGGAGAATGCTCCCCTGGGGTATACTCATATCTGACCTCAAACTACAAAAGTTTTCAAGGACCAAAACAGCCCTGCCTTCTTCTTAAACCACAATGTCAGAATCTTGCTGTTTGCAAAAATAGCAGGAGTTCCCCTCTTTATAGGGAACAGACATAGTATCCAGAGCAGGGCTGGGGACCAGGTACCATGTGGTTGGTCACTAGAGACCCCATGCATATATTCACAAGGTCAGCCTACTCATCCCTCAACATAGGTATGTGCATAGAAATCAAGGTACATAGAGATTCCACACCCTGTCTCAGTTCAATTTAGGCTCATTTACATCGTATTTGGATTTCTGGAACAGAAATGTTACTCAGAGAACTTATTTTAACGTGGAGTTAAAAATTGCTAAGAATTTTGGTTATTGTTCATTTCTTGATCAATGTCAAAAGAAAACTCTTAAACCAGACACATATTATGAAATGACAGGGGAAAGTCATCACCACTAAGAACTTGAAAGATAAACATATAAAAGAGAACCAGTCACTGAAACACAAGACACATCATTGAAACACAAGATACAAAACTCAAAAGACATAAGAAGAAACAATGGCACTAACCAGAATCAATACTGATGTGGTGATCACAAACAAGGCTGGCTGAGAAAACCAGACTACTAACCAGACACTTTGAAGCTAAGTTTCAGGCAAAGCGTAGTCACTAAAAACTTAACAAGGAGCTCCCCAGCATGTTATGAGTTAGAGCTCAGGGAAGACACTTGAGTCTTGATGGGTTGGTCTAGTTTGGAGAATATTTTAATTTTCTTCTGGTAATAATTTTAGGAAACATAGGTTTTCTTTTCCAGGCAATTATTTTAATGAATCAATTGGGGTTTCAAGAAATGATTAAATGAGTTCAACTTGGTTTTAGGGTCAGCAAAATGAGATCATTTGTTCTGTTTTTGGTTCAGTTGAGGTCAAGTCCCATGCCTAAAACAGACCTACTAGGAACTGGAGTAATTTTATTTTTCTGTCCTTTATGTCCTTCATCCTTGTTTCCACTTCTTTTCTCCAAACATCTGTTCTTTTGATATCACTGAACTTTTCTGTACTATATAACTACCTCTTCTCTCCCCTCTCAAACTGAATATCTTCTAGTGCTCTGACTCATATCAGGACTAGTAGAATGACATTCCTCCCTATAGACAACTGGGATATTAACCAAGAAGCTACCTTTTATTTAATGCTTTCACGTTCATTAAGCCAAGCTACCATACGTTAACATCATACTGATAACATAAACCTGGGAGCAACAATATCAGTGGTTTGAAGGCAATATTATCTTTCAAAATACAAATGTCCAGAGCAGTACGTGCAGTAAGAACACACATTTAGATTTTTTTTAAAAAAACATTACATCAGGGGCCTCCCCGGTGGCGCAGAGGTTGAGCGCTGGGTTGCGAAGCTGCCCGCAGCCTCTGCAGCACCAGTTCGATTCCCGGCCACCAGGTGAGGGTCCCACATGGCGCGCAGACCTCTCCTGCCGCCCACTGCTCCCCTCAGCAGTGTACTTCCTCACTCTGCCTGTTCTACTCTCTGCTCTGGCTCTGGTGAATTCTCTCACCCTTCCGCACCTCTGACTGTACCCAGTGCTTGTATAAATAAATAAATCTTTAAAAAACAAACAAACAAAAAAGGTATATCAGTAAGTTTCCCAAATCATAAATGAACAGCTTGTGAGAACACCAAGAGAAATGATAGTACAAAGAAGAAAGAATTGGTTTTCTTGACTTTTTAGAACTACAGTATAAAAATCAGTGTTAGGTGACGCTGAATCTTCGAAGATAAGGTTTCTTCCTAAATATGAGAAGAATAAAGCTTCCAGAGCTTTCTTACCTGTTATGGCGGCTTTGCTGATGGATGGTTGATTGCACATGGGTGATCTTCTGACAAAGAGAGAAAGACACACAACAGTAAAAATGTGTGCATGCTGATTTTAAGGACTCTGAGTCATTACAGACAAGCCATTTTAATGTAAAGCATTATTTTTAAGTTAGGACTTGCAAATGAGGAGAGCTTTCAGACTAAGCCAGTCAGGTTCCTAGCTAGCCTTTGCACAAGAGAGCTCAGATTACACATGTCAACAGAGAAAACTGTTAAATCTCATAGTGATGGACTTTGGGGTAAATAAAGTGACTACAAATGTCACAGAGATGTGGTAGAAGAAGCAGCTCTTATTGATTGACTATATTCGATTAAGTCAGAGATTACAAAGCAAACACAAACTTTCTAAATTTGCAAAAGCAATAAATCTATAACTTGTTCTCTAAAACACTGTGAGAGACTTTCACTTTCGGCAAAAGATGTCACAATTGTTTGCACATTATCAGAAGTCAATGACTCTTTGTAACATATTACAATTAGAGAAGCTCTTTAGATCTTTTCCTTTCCATTTTCTTTCTATGAGAAACATCTTTGATACATTCGTTACATGGTAAGATTAATGATCTGTTGCAATAGAGGTCACAGAGACTTTAGAAACATGAAATTTAAATAGATTTATCTTGTATTCTCTAATTTTTCAGTGTTTGCTAAGTGCCACAAAATAATTAAAAACTGCTCGAGGTGAAAAAAATGCGCATTACATGACTAATGTGTTTTCTCTACAGAGTCCAGCACAATATCCAGTATTGAATCAGTGTTTAGTAAATTATGCTGACAGGAATATCATTTATGGCATGTATATTACCATTTTCTGAAATTTAACTATATAAAGTTGTAACAACTGGAATCTTTCAAATCATCTTTAATAATTTTCTAATGTTCTTTTAAAGAAACTAAAAAATAGATGCATGCAAGGATATCTACAATTTTTTTAGGTTTTTATCAGTGGCTAACAATAAGCACACACTGAGAGACACTGCTAAATGACAACTGTAGTCGAATTATCTCATTAAATCCTTACAACGAAACTTAAGGCACGTAGTTTCACAGATGCAGAAAATAAAGCTCTGGAAATCAAACCACTTGTTCAATGTTTAAAAGGTGAGATTTGAGCTAAGGCAATATGATTCCAGGGCCTGTGCTCTCATGTTCAGGATGCTTTTGTAGAACCTGGACTGATGGTCTTACATCTGTGTGATGGCAGGCTTGCATGGCCCTGCTCAAACCTGTCTTCTGAGATGATGGGTCTCTGAGCAGGGCTGGGAGATACTTCAGGAAACAGTTGGTATCCTGTCAGTTCTCATTACTTTGCTTCCAGTCAGCCTCTGGCTCTGCCTCATTGTTCTTAAACTTACTGGTGTCAGTATGGGGTTGAAATTTTGTTTTGGAGGCCTCCCTGATGGTGCAGTGGGTTAAATCTCAGCACTGTGAAGCTGTTGGCAGCCACTGCAGCATAAGTTTGACCCCTGGCCAGGGAGATAACCAACATGGCGCAGCAGACCTCTCCTGACTCTCCTGCTGTTCCCCTTCGCAGTGTATTTCAGTCAATATGCCTGTTCTGCTCCCCACTCTGTCTCTGGTGAATCCTCTTACCCCCGCCACCTCTTACGTATACCCCAGCTCTTGTATGCATAAATGAATTTTAAAAAAAAAGAAATTGTTTTTGGTTGAAACTTGATTATTGATTCATAAAACAAAAAGAATGTTTGGACGTACTACTCTGAAGTAGCTAGGCTCTCTACCAGTAGTGTCTTCATGAAAGTTTATTATTCAAGTAATTTACGTATTTATTATTCCATGTTAGTCCTTGCTCTGTGAAAATTTAGAAAGATTGATATTTGTCTGGAAAAGGTATCAAATGAATATTTTAAAACTCTTATATAGTTTTAGAATACCAAATCATTAATTTGTTCCTTATTATCTTCTTTTAATAGCAATCCTTAATATCAAGTGGCACTTGAGAATTTGATATTTCAACAAGTAAGGCAAGTGGAAAACAGTGTTTGTTCCCTGGTTATGGTGACAAATCATTTACTGAAAAGTGAGGCAGTACTCACTTCTGCAATGGAAAATCTCAAGGGTGAGAAAGAGCAAGATGACATAAATAGTAGTGGGTTAACAAAAGTTAGTACTATGTAGTTGGACATGGTGGTTGGAGTTTCAGATGCATTCTTTCTAAATTCCTTTCATGTAGCAAATAAAAAGGTAGATTGTACAAGGTAGCACATGCCTTCCATGAAATCCAGGGGCGAGCTTAGAAGTGCTCTAGTGAGATAGTGAACACCCAGCAGGGAAACTGTTGATTGCCTCAGCCTTATCATCTGACTGAACAGAAGAGTGTTTAGCTGTACGCAGATTGAATCCTGCTATTCTGTGAGGGTGCACAAATCAGATCACCCCAAGATTCTCAGAACTACTCTCCTCAAGACACCTTGTTCTGGCATGCAGAGCATTTTGAGCTAAGAATAATAAAATCCTTGAGGCTGACAAAAGGCTTCTATCCTTTTCTGAGTCCTTCACCCTTCCCTGACCAAGGAAGAGACTGTCACTTTCTAAGCTTCTCCCTTCTTCCTAATCAGAGAAGCAATCATGGCTCCCCCCTTTATGACCTAGAAGAATGTAATTTGGAGTGGGGGGGGGTGTCTCATCCAGGTGTAGGTTTATCAGTGAACAAGTTTTCTCTCAGAATCTCACCATCAATCTCAGTGAGGATGAGGTCACCCCCTCTTGTCTGTCATAGGAAATTTCCCCCCAATTTCCTTGTCCCTAAAAGCAGGATAAATATCCCTGGACTGTTCCATTAGTCTTTCGAATTTACAGGCATAGTATAGACACTTTATATACATTATTAAATTGATTTTTCCTTGGCTAAATAGTCTGATGCTGCTTTGATTATTTGCCCAGTCTGAGAAGAACTCTCAGTGGTATTCAGATGATTCCTTTATGCCCAGACATCTGATACCTGAGGAGGCTGATAAGGTTTAAATCTGTGAACAAGACGTAAATGAGGAGACACTCCAAAGGCCTTTGCTCAGAGTCTACCACATCAGATTCTTTGCTTAGATGTCACTCTGGGCATCACATAGCAGGTCAAGTTCAGGTTATGATTTCCTGCCCTCCTCTAGCTGTCTTGCATAGAACGGGCCTCAGATTACCTCTCTGGAGACTTTTAGAAAGGCCAGACTGAAGCTATCTGAACCTGAGGCAGGCAGGTGATGAGAGGACATGTCTGAAACAGTGTAAAATGAGCTCTAAAATTTCTCATTCACTTTTTAAAGATAAAACCTCAAAACTGGGACTAAAAAGTTTAGGAGTGACACCAGTAACTTTACTTCTTTTAAGACTGATTCTTTCCAGAGAGGAAGTGATGGTCCTTTGAGCTGTGAAATTCCAGAACCCCCTAGGGGCTGCTGAGATCATGAGGTTGTACATCCATGGAACAGAGAAGACAAGCTTTGTAACCAACCGATACCTCAGAGCACACTGTTGGGTTTTATCTGTTGTGTTACCAATCTACTGGCGCAGCCCACAAGCATATGCAGCGGGACCACTCTGTGTTGGGTATCACACTAGGCACCAGCAATGCAAATGTGGACCCAACACTAGCCCTGAGCACTGGGAGCTGACATTCTCAAAGAGCATCCAAAGAGACAGCCAACTGACCATGGAGAGACATGTGCTGAATAGAAGTTAAGAAGTTAAGTGTGGAAGGCAATCAGATGGGAAAAGAATGGCATGCTACCCAGTGTAGGGCCTGTGGGTGTGGATGTGTTTGTTAGGGTTAGTCCAAAAGTAAATCTAAATCTGTTTCCTAAAGAATGAATTACAGTTAGCCCAGTGGATGAGGAGGGGGAGAAGAAAGTGAAAGATGTTCAGGATCAAAGAACAGGACAGCAAAAATTCACTACTTGGAGAACAAGACAATCAACTGGTGTTTCTGGGTTCCATTCCAATTATTTGCATTGTGATACACACACACACACACACACACACACACACAGGAAGCATGTGCATAATGGCTGGAGCTTTCCTTTTATCATGGAAGGTGTGAATTTGGGAGATCAAAAGAGGTCAATTATATTGCTGTGTGACGGACAGTTAAGGTTTTTCATGTTCTTTAAGTAGTAACTACTACAAATTGTATTCATTTAAGTAATTTATAATTCCAAATAAATTTGCATTAACTGTCTTCTTAATGTTGATTTAAAGTAATGTTTCTGTCTTCTGGACAAGTCTTTAAATTTGTTATGATGATAATATCTTATTATTAATAACTGTTAGAATAATGGGTATTTGAAGTCATTTTTATTTAATCTTGGAAAATTAATTTTTAGATTTTTTCACCTTCATCAGCACCCTTCAAATTAGAAGCACTTCCTATTTCAGCTCTTACAAACACTTCCACTCTTCTCACATCAATCACAATTTTATTAATTGTTCTATGATGCTGATGACATTAGTCAGTAACAGCAGAAGAATCAAAGATCTTTGCTAGGAGAGGCTGCTTCTCCAAGTAATTGTTGCTTTGAATTGAGGGAATGACTTTGGGTTGACTTTAAGGCTTGAAATGTTTTGCCCATGGTTAACTGATGAAGTAAGTCAAAACTATAAAGTTACCTGAGTGTAAATAACTGGGTAGGGGACAGATTATGCCAGATGATTTTTGACAGATAGAATCACCTTATTTATTTGTTATACTGTTTCATTTCTGATATTAGAACCATCACTACGAAGTATTTATAGAAAATTAACAGGACATCATATGACTTTGTGTAAATAGTTAGACAATGTGGCAACGACTCAGAGAAATCTAATATATTGCTTTGAGTTCAATAAAATTGAGAAAACACTGTATAAAAGTTCAAGAAGGAGGGGGAAGAAAGCACAACTTACTTGTTAGATGCTCGATCTTGCAAATTTGTTAATACAGCAAAGTTGTTCCGTACAGTTCGTAGGCTGGCCAAGACCTACAACAAACAATTTAAAATGATTTGGTGATTAAAAAAAATAGTTTGTTACGTAAAACTTACTTAGTTAACAAGTTAGTTTCACATACCACTAAAGAATGACCTGTCACTTCACAAATATTTGCAAGCATCAATTTGAGACCCCGAGCCTTAGACTATAAGGATTTTCCAGATATTTTACCTGGATGTCAATGAACATGATGACAGTAACAGCAGTATCAATACTTGGATTCCTCAGCTACCAAAACAATATCCCAGGCATAATACATGTAGAGTGATAATTTTGTGCAAATTTAAAATAGTGTAATATTAAATACTATTAGAATCTCACTTTGGGGACCAAAATCTAAACCAAAATGACCCCAAAGCCCCTTCAAAAGTTCACTAGGAATGTCATAACTTCAAAGTCAGCAATTAAAATAATTTTAAGTTGCCTTTCTACCTTTATCATACGGCTACTTTAGCTAGTAAACAGAAATTATTTTCTTTGTTAAGATGATCTGAATCATGAATAATAAGATTTTCAGGGATGCATTTCTTACATCTATGGGTCTGTCCTGTATGTACCCAGAGCCTGATCCACAGAAGTTACTAAAAAAAAATTTACTGACTACATAAACTAGACACAAGATATCTGCACATATGACAAGGCAGAACAAACAGGTTAGCTGTCTTTCATACCCTTGTTTTTCCTAATTCTAGTGGATCTAGAAAGTAGAAAAATAATTGGAAGTGAGACCAGGGGAGAATAGTTACAAAAACACCATTTCCTTGAACCCTTCTTACTTTCTTATAAAATTGGCACATTTTTCCCAGGACAGAGCTATATTAGATGACACTATAGGTAATCTAGATGACAACAAGAAGTTTACCAGATAAGATAACCAGAATATTATCTAACATACAGATTTCAAATGACCTATTAGATACTGCATAACAACCCAGACTACAAGGTTCATTCAATGTGTAAATTTGGGTAAGTGACATAATCTCCCTGCACCTTGGTTTCCTCATCTGTAAAACTGGGATATCTTCTTGATAGGGTTGTTATGAAGACCATATGAAATGGCAGGTTAGGTGCTAGGAACAGTACCTGGCAAACAGAAAACCCTCAGTGACTATTAGCCCATTATGGCAACATCAAATTTGGTCCATGATTTGGCATAAGCATAGGGAATTAATGAATGCCTATTGGTGACAACATGGAGTGGGGGGTGGTTAAATATCTAATTGCTCCAAAGGTTCCAGAAGTTCTTCATCTGGCACTGATCTAAACTAAAACAGCCTATTATTTTTTCTAAGACAAAATGTCTCAAATATGCTTTAAATTGACATTCATTCTTGTAAGTAATTGGGATCTGTTTATGGTCTGAGATAGTGAGTGACAGCTTCATCCCCTTATTCCCTGAAGGAGTTAATGGTACTTTATAAGAGGCCAACCATGATTAATTCAGTCACTGGAAAAAGCTGGCTCATTATCACATATAAACAACTCACAGCACTGAAAGGTCACACTGTCTATGACGGAGTATTCAAATAGCCAACTGCTGACATCAGACGCGATGTATTTCATTAGGCATAATATCTTGAATGATGCAGAAATAAATCGGAAAAATGATCCACTGCCATTAAATCATGCAGGCTTAATTTACACTTTAAGAATTGAATATCAAAGACGGTGAAAAAGATTGAAATAAGATGATTGCATCCCTGAGCAATCTTTTTCCTAGGCAAGATGTCAATCTCAAAATTATGAGAATTTTATTCTAATAAATTATGTCAAGTGCTCTACATTTGACAACATTTGAGTAAACAGAAATAATACTGTAAATAATTCATGTTCTATGCTCATTGTAAAGGGAACATTAGTTCATGACAGATATACTGTAATTGTTATTCTGCAAAAAGGTTTTGCCTCTGTTACAATAAAAATATTAGAGTAGGTTATTTTGTTTGAGTCTACAATTTAAATTTCATGTATTTCTTTTTCCATATTCAATATCTTCACATGGCACAGAATTTAAACAGAAAAAAAGAATAGAAGGTAAGATGTCTCTCCTTCAAGACAAAGACAAACATACAAATTATTATTTCTGAGGAGGCAGAAAGATGAAATTGAGGAGCATTCAGGGGCATTTAAAAAGTTGCACTGTCTTATTAAACTTGGCATTCATTATATTTTAGATAAGAACCAGATATATACTCTTACATGTATGAAATATTTCAAAATAAGAAGCAAAGCCAGAAATTTTCCTTGTTTTCTAAATCTTACCTTTATAAACAAATAACTGGCAGTAAGTGACCTCACTCCCTATGTGCATAAGTATTTTATTAATTTTTTTCATGGTAAGACCAGTAATATTTTATAAACTTTATATTAACTATTATCCTCTGCACTATGACACATGTGACAGTGGCAGAAGGATAAATAAATATTCTAGACAAGTCTTAGGAGGAGATATGGCCCTAGGCCTGGTTGATTGAGCCTAGGCACAGCGCCTACATACTGTGCCGCTGCGCACTCATGTGCACTGCAGGGGGGGAGCAGGGCATCTGCTGTTGCAGACAGTGGTGGAGAACTGGAAACTGTTTTTAGTAACCCCCAAGTTAGAGTCTTTGCCTTGATGCAAGGGCAGCTCTGATTTCCCTGAATTCAACCTTTACAAATCAGAGGTTAAAGGCTCCTTGAACATTCTTTCCTCCTTAATGCTTGGTAATCAGAAAGTTCCTTGAGGTTTTCTCTCACATAGCTCAATGGTTAGATAAAGTCATTTCTTTCTCTTCTGCCCCTCCAAGCAAAAGTGTAATCAGTCAAGGTCAAACATTCCTTGGGAATGATGAGAAATATACACACTTGAGGGAAGAAATTTTGGTAGTTGCTATGGAAAGTATTTGCACAGAGATGTACTATAGTGCCCATGAGAGAGTGGGAATGTTACTGATATCTACTAATCTCAGACTTTGTTAAGTATTTCTAACCAATTATTGACTGGTAAGAGTCACTGAAAATGGCAGGAAAGTGTGTGTGGGCTTTATTTAAATGTTGAACAGGATATAAAAACCTAAAGGAAAGTATACTTATAGAATAATAATTTCTTGAAAAGATTTAAAGAAGAGATTTAAAAAAAAAATTGTGGCAATAGTTTACTTGTTAAAAACCCCTGCTGGGGAAAAAAAAAATTTGATTTTCAGTCCTAATACACTTTGTGCCACTAGAGGGCGATAAAACACAATGAGTTGCTTCAGGTCTGGGGGGGGCGGTGAAGGGAGAAAGAATTCTTTGTTTTGTTTTTACTTCCAGAATAAACTGAAGTCAAATTATGATTATTCACAAGATAGAAAGGTTATCTTGATGGAAAAATAAACCTCTTTCCACATTATGTTTTGATCAAGCATATGAAATTGCTGTTTTTATCTGTCAACAAAGGTTAAATATTAATGATTTCATAGAATTCAACCTAAAAAGATTTCTAAAAGATACTAGTTGTAATTTATTTTAAGGAAAGATTAAAAAAGCAATTGAAACAGCTTATTTCACAGACCATAGGAATAACCTGGTGGATTCTGCGAGCTAAGCGCTCTGACGAGGTCACCAGATGGCTGCTGAGGGTAAAATGGGCAAGGCGGGTGTGAGGGCATTATAAAAAACTGAGCAATATTCTGTTACCAATGGAATAATAACCTTCTATAGTTAACAACTACTCCATTTCTTCTAGATTTATCTTAAGTACTGTATTTGGTTAGAATAAATGTAAAGTGATTCAGTGTTTTCTACCCTGTATTGAAAGTGAAAGAGGTTTTCTGTTAAACACCAGTTAAACAGACATGCTTCCCTAGTCTGAATGATATCTGGGTCTTCTCAGGGATCCAAAGTAGTATTTGAGCATTTTCTGTCACTTCCTTAATCGAAGATCTCACTTATTTTAACATTATTTACTTCCAAGTGGGGATTCCAGCCAGCTTAGAGGTCAGTTCTATCACGAATTATGGAACTGGTGGGTTTGCAGGAAGCTGAGCGGACTCCAAAGCAAGGATTCCTCCATTTTATTAATATTGGGTTTCCTTGCTTCCCAAGAACTCTGAGCAAATCATTACTACTCTCTCAGGAGGAAAAACTAGTTGCCAACAGCATGATAGGGCACTGCGGAGGGATCCCTCAGACCACCAAGCCTCTATCCCTAAAGGCTTACCCACACCAAAAGATTTCAACCCAAAGTAGGTGGCTATTTAAAAATGTAAGTAAATCCAATACTTAAAGCGGTCACTTCTGGGGATCAAGAGGATTCTGAGTTTATTGGGGAAACCATAGGAAATCGAAAGTGAAAAAATTTTAGGTTAAACACCAGTAATAATTTCTACCCCTGACAGAGTTTGTGACATGGAAAAGAATATGCAGCGGTACTGCAGGGTCTCTTCTGACGGTGGCGCTTATCCAAGGTGTTGTAGGTTTCAACCCTGCCCATCAATATGGGATAGTCCTTGAACGACTTCTTAAATTCTCTAGTAACTTAGAATTTTAGCTTCTCAGGAAACCATGAATGGGAAACACAGGGCAGGATCTGTTAATATTGTGAAGATGTATGCATTCATATAGAAATGAGTTCTCAAGAAGAGGCAAAATATGAGGTAGGGTCGGGAGAAGCCTTTTTTTTTTAATTTGTATTTTTAATTTATTATTTTTTAATTTTATATATTTTTACATCATTTTTCATTTCTGCACAATGTATGCATTTGGGAGAGGCCTTTTGATTTGAGAGTGGAAGGCCCATTTTTAAGAATCATGAGAAAGAAAAATATACACAGAAAAATAAACCTAAATACTAAAGGGATATAAAGTAAAATATCAATTGTATTTTGGAGTTTGGAATCATGGGGAATTTTAATTTTCTTCCTTTTGCATATTACCTTTTCTAAACTTTTTTATGCAAAAGGATTTTATTTTGAAAGCAATATAGATTTTTCACGAGAAGAACCTTGTATGAATTCCAAATCCTAAAGCATGCTGGGGGAAAGGGAGAATTCTTCGATGTATTTGAGCTTTTCCCTGAGCGATTAGTCAAATATCAACTGTCTTCTGTCCGTTGATAAAATTAACTATGGCCTATTACGCCAAATAATTCAGTATCACATCAAGTGATATAAATATCTTACAGTTTTGCATTACAACATGTATCATTAAATGGTAGGTCTTATATCCGGTATTACAATTTCGAGGCGTTAGCGTTTAGGTCAACAACTGAGTTTAGTTGCGCCCAACGGGATTTAAGGGCAGTCCACATACCGCCGATCACCGGACCCCTTTTCTTAACTCGCTTCCCAAAAGAACCTCGTTTGGCGGTGAAATTGTTCAGGGTTTAAGAGACGGTATATAAAAATTCTAGTGGAGCTTCCCAGATAATATTCCCTAGTCAAAATCCATTTGTGAAGACCGTGATGAAGCCATGTTAAAAGACTCTGCAGCCTCTGGGGCCATGGCCACGCCCTAGGCGCGCTTGTGAGTCATTAAACTAATCATAAGCAAATTCTTCTAAAGATGTTAAAAGATTATGTTCAGGTATCAGATATATCGAAATATCACAGACATAGAGTCGGTTTATATTCAAAGTTCCAATTTTAAGGCATTCAGGGATATTTTACAAATATATTTATTTCTCAGAGTACTGAAATTCTGTTAGTGGGGTTTTTTTTTGAGATTATTGGTTCACTAAAGAAAAAAAATGTCTAATTATGTAAAAGCATAGATTCCCTTAGAGTTTAAGAGCAATACCTGCAAGAACCTAGTCAAATTTATTAATCTATTTGTGGGAAATTAATAAACACTCCTTGACATAAGAACATAAGGTATCACATACAGAATGATTCCCCCCATTTTTAGTATATATTTATTAAATATAAATATATTTATTAAATATATATTTATATATTTAGTATATATTTCTCTCTTACAATAATACCTAGAAATTTTAGGGAGAATGAAACGTTACCTGAATAGACTCAAGCTGGGAATGACTGTTTCTACATTTGGTAATAATTATTTACTTAAGTATTTTTAAACCAATTTTCTATTATGACATTTTTGAGATGAAAGAGGGCTGACTGATAACAGCTCTTAAAATTCATTACATATTTATTTCCGAGCAACTACAGGAAAGCATTTTCTAAGCTTGGCATCACCACCTCACGTGGTGGGTACTTTTGAAACTGTCATTTAATAGAGGAGGAAACCAGGTTTGGAAAAGTCCAGTGACTTGCCCAGGGCCACTCACTTAGCAAAAAAAGGGGTGTTGGGGTTTGAACCGGGGCCTATCTTTAGTTGAGTCCCCTAATTTTGCCAGTTGGAAAAAATTAGTCCCAGAAAAGCTAGATGAGCTACTTTTGACATAACCCTGACTATGACTTTTATAATCTCTCTGCATAATTTGTGTTCCAGTATTTAACATTTCTTACTAACATTCGATGTTGACTTTAAATCTGCGTCATGTTCAAGGCAAGTCAGTTCTATATCATTCTATGTATGGCATACACCAGTGGCCCTCTTGGAAAAAATAGTGAGGTCTTAAAAAATTACAGGTGCTTGGATCCAACTGTAGATTTTGGATTCAAGTGATCAAAGGTGAGGGATAAGAAACTTTCTAGGTGATTCTAGTGTGTAGCTAGGGTTAAGAAGCACTAATCTATGCAAAGAATATTGTTATCAACTATTTTATATCTATATCTGAAAATTATTAGGTTGTTTCATCATCTAGAATTTGTCATGTGGTTAAAGTATTTTCTTGATTTCTATACCTAAAAGGAACAAATAAACAAAAATATATCACTCAGTCAAGCCTTTGTACAAAGAAAAAAAAAGTAAAACATCAAGTTGAATTGGAATATTGAATTTCAAGTGCTGATCATGTACTTAATTATACTAAATGCAATTAATCTGTGCTATAGCCTTCTGCTGCTAGTGATTATGTCAACTAAGAAAATATGGTCCCATTTAATTATGTCACTCAAGTAATTTATAATTTGAAACAAAGACACTTTTAAGTGAACAATTTTGTAGGAAACAGACTAATATGTCCAAAGTCACATTCTTTAGCATGACCTTTCAATTAACTTGAATAAACCACAGAATATGTATCTGTTCTTGCGTTTGATTTAAAATGAAGCAAGAACTAGTCCCCCAAATAGAGTTTTCAGGTCTGTGAGCAACCTGCTTGTTCACCAGCCTGTGCTTACCTGAGCAAATGGAGTCACAATCAAGTCATCTCCGTGTCTGAAAAATAAACCAGATCTTGTGTTAGAAGTTACCAATAACTTTCTGATCACTTTGATCAATATTAAATAGTAAGTTCCATTTTCATAAATTCCCATAGAGAATTACAATAATTCCATTCTTATTCTTCAGCACATGTTCTTCCCAGGCATTTGGGTGAAAACATGTCTTCTGGGATGTTAAACATTGTCCACCTCCCTGGGTAAAAACAGGGGTTTCCTGATCATTACTCAAGGTCACTGTTGCTTATTAGGCACACAGGACACAGTGATAGCAACAGTTCCAGCTGTGGGACCTAAGCAATACTCTTGGCCTCTAATTGTAGGTAGCGTGCGGGGTGCTGCAGAAGGAGCCAGCAACTACAGAGGATTCGGTGAGAGGCTCCTGGGCCATCTAACATTTGAAGGTGAGGAGCATTGAGTGTCCTGCATCACTGTGTGTGAGTCTTGGAAAGGCTAGCAACTGTAGATGACACAGGACTGCATCATACACTAATAAAAACCAAGTGGAACTTGTCAACTGACTCACGTCCCGGCCACTGGAGTTACAGGGGAATGTTCCCCGTGTGTGCTGTTGCTGCAGCAACCTTAGCTACACCAGGCTCGGGGATGCAGGAGCAAGGTGTCAGCATGACATGTCTCGGAGGGACAGGGAAGGCAAGGAAGTTGTGCAACATTCTACTTGGAGAAACGGGGCTCCCAAGTTCTTGTACCGTATTTCCTAGCATGAATAATTTGTTAAGCGCTTTCTAAAATCTCCTCAGGATTTTTCTTGATCTAGTTAGCCAAAGCTCTTTCACCAGCAGTGAACACATTCATTCTACATAACAAGCTGTTGCATATGACCCTGACTGAAACACTGCAACTGAACCATTTGCTCACTCGGGAATGATTCTGCAAAGGGACGGGAGTGACCTAAAACAACACTCATGAAACCCAGCTGAACACAAGCAATACGTGAAGGACGTGAGGAAAGGGTTTGCTACCAGGAACTAGACCGTTGTTACAGCCACCATCAAATTATGCAGAGATCTTGAATTTCAGAGTGTGGAAAATAAAAAGCAGAAAAAGGTCAGAACAAACTTTAGGAGAAATGTGTATTTTTTTGTACCTCCTTCACTCCAGGATTCCATTTTTCTGAGAGACACTTGGCTTTTTTTTTTTTTTGAGATTATCCAGATAACTAAAATTAAAGTAATATGTATCTAGATAACTTCTCTAGAATGCAGTCTTTTCTTTCATTTTCTTCTTTATAATTGCCCAGCTACAAAGTTTATTTTCTGCAAACCAAGTGCATCTTGACCTAAGCATATCAATCGGAAATGAATCCCTGGAAATAAGTCTTCTATTTTTTTACAGAAATTATATTGGAATTGAGAAATGCAAACTGTAAGAGCATGAATATTAAGACTATTACTTCTTTTCTTGGCTGTAGTAGGGTAGTATTTATTCATTAATACCTAACTTGTTCCCAAGCACTATAAAAGACACACATACACATTATTTAGGATAACTTATCGTCTTGCTCATTTTCCCTATCAAAGCAAAGGAAAGATGATTGTAATTTTAGTGAAGGAGCGATTTCATTTTTGAAAATTGTCCAGAAGTAGTTTCTGCCAATTATCTCAAAACTGTTTCATTTTAGTAACAGTAAATTTGTTTCTATAATTTCAGTGGCAAATGTCTTCAATAAAGGATGGGCTACATTCTTTTTCAAAATTTTGTAATGCTTAAATGATGTTTGAATATATAACATATGTATAATGAAAAAATCTTCATTCAATTCCTCACTTAATACTAAAACATATTTCATCTGATGTGCTTCCACAAGTACAATGATGAAGGTAAACTCTATTTTCATTTGTGTTTGGAAGAAAAATGTAACATGAACATATATTTTAATTGTATCCTATAATTTGCTTATGATAAACAAAAACCAGATCTGGTAGTTAAAATCCACAGAAGATTCTTTTACTATAAACCATTTAGCTTGAAGTATGTGTGGATTTTAATGAACTGAATAAAGGCAAACACCAAAAAATGTCTCTGCTGGAAAATGACTCTGAAATGCTGCACCTAAATAACTCACCCAACACAGAACTTTTTAAACAGTGAGATTTAGTTAATTAAAGTGGGGTTAGAAGGAATTATAATACCACATCATAAGATTATTGGGTTTTCCTCAAATGGAAAGAGGTTGTTAGAGTGTCCTATAAATTAATGAGAAGCTAGATTCAAATTTGCACAATGAGCATTGCCTGGAGGCTGAAATTGTACCTCCCGGCAATATGATTATTATCTGGAGAGGACTACATAGCATTGTTTTTCATTTACATGAAAACAAACACAACAACAAACTTTAACAAAAAACCAATTTGGGTCTGCTTTAAGGGAAAAAAATCATTTCTTTTTTTTAGTATTGGCATATTTGTTGAGGGGAAGGAGGGCTGGGAGGAACTCAGAGAAAAGTTCATTTTTGACTCTGTATACATGTATGTGTGTGAGTTTGTATGAATGTATGTTAGTGTGTATTCAGCTCAAAGATGAGGGATTTGCATCGAGGTAACAGTCACAGCAGAATACAAGTGCAGAAAGTTCTAGAATAGATAAGGTGAGTCACAGTGGGGTTCAGTACTGTGTTGGTCTCTAGTCTTATGATGTTGAAGGAGGTACTGTGCTCATTTCCTGTCCTGGTTACCCATGGGTGAACCGAGGTCACTCTTTCCAAACCCTCTGGAGACTCCACCACTCCCCTCTCCCAAACAAAAAGACTTGCTGAGTCCTGGCCAGCTATTGGAGGTAGAATATAAGACTCAAAAGAGCTCCACTGAATTTGCTGCTTTCTCCAAGGAGAAATGACAACAGAGTCGAGAGCTATTATTCCTTGCATTTCCCCTACTACTGTATTATTCACTACTTTATTTTCTACCCTCATTTTTTCTGTAAGGAGATGTTAGAAACATTAGCAAGAAACTGAACATGAAAAATCCAAGAGCAAACCCTCTTAAAGGGACATCACTAGGACCTGGAAACAATTAAAATACTTAAATGTGGAAAAAGTCCCTTATCATCCTAAAAAATTAGTTTAACCAAGTTTAGTACTTGGAATATAATTTTGTAAACTAGTTCATTTCAAGATGGTATTGAGACACACTCAACACACTTTAGTTATTACCAAACCAGAACCAAAAGATTAAGTTAACTAGAATACAGTTTATATTTAATGGAACCAGGACCCCTAATCCTACGAAAACAAAAGCACTTGTAGTCACAGAGTATCTGCTGCTTCTCAACTGCACACACTGCCAATTTCAGGGGGACCCATGTTATATGAACTAGTGCTTTTAGGAGGAGCCAGGGATTGAGACTCACTTTGTGAATCAAATCGTGCACTAACTTTTTGATCTTCTGTGCTTCACTCTCTTACTATAATAGTCTTCTCTGGAGTTTGTCAACATGACTGTGGAACTGATAAGCATACAGATGGCTAGTATTTTGAAATCTTGGTCTTTCTTCCCTTAGACTCAAAAGTATCACTATTAATTCATCCTTAATCTACTTCTTATAGAATTATAGAGAAATAAGTGTGTTCTTGTTTTAAATACATACATAAATGTTTGAAATGTTTCTGGAAGTCTGGACTATTTGACAAAATCCAAAAAAGGAACATATCTACTCACCACTCTACTTTCATGTTCACAGAAGTACAGATATGTAGAAATAAGCAAACAACATATAAATAATGTAACAATCTACTTGATCTTTGTAAAATGTTATATACAAATTTTTTAATGTAAAACATATAATAACTGTAGAAACTTTGGAAAATACAGAAGAACTGAAAGAATCACCCAAAGATAACTGCTGCAATAATTTCCTTCTGTGTACTGAGGTGTGTAAATACCTGCCTAATATAGAGGATTTTATGTACATGTGTTTTACATGATTTTATAGAATGCATGAGTTCTTAGGCTCTATGAAGCATACTGTATATTCCATTTTATATCTTGCTTTTAACATTAAACATTGACTCATGAAAAAATTTTACATCTTTAAAACCTTGTTAATGACTCCAATCTATGTTTAGTAATCTCTAAAATTTTCAAACCAAATGTATTAAAATGCTAATACTGATTCTATTTTAAATAAATTTAAAAAATAATTGTATTAATTACTCAGATTAATTTCATTTTATTCTTTTTATTCCTTTAAAAACCCCTATTAAGGAAAACATGCTTATTTTGATAAAACACTTATAAGACAATGCAAAATATTAAAATATGAAAAATGTGTTAACTGAGAGTATTAAATGCATGGGGATGTTGATTATTTTATATGATATCCTTTTCCATTAGAATCACAAAACTATGTTTTTACATAACAAAAGCATTCTGGAAAATGAGACCACAAGCACATTTTGTGACACCAAAGTAGACATAGATACTTAAAAGAGATGACTGTTTTCTAAAAAAATAATGTTGGCTCAGAGGAATTACACATTTAAGAATATACTGAATCCTTTAAATTTATGACAGATACATTGTGGTTTTTTTTAAAGATTTTTTTTTTATACAAGAGCTGGGGTACAGGCCAGAGGTGCAGGTGTGTGAGAGGATTCACCAGAGACAGAATAGGGAGCAGAACAGACAGAGGATCGAAATATACTGCTGAGGAGAGCAGTGGGTGCTACAGGAGAGGTCTGCCACGCCATGTGGGAATCTCCCTGGCCGGCTGGGAATTGAACCCGTGCTGCAGAGGCTGCGGACAGCCTCACAGTGCTGTGCTCAACCCGCTGCGCCATGGGGAGGCCCCACACTGTGATTTTTAAAAAGCTGCTAGTAGTCCATCTAATTGCTAAAACAAACACACAAAAATAAGAAAAACTGTGCTTTGTTTTGGTATCCAATTTGGCTGAGGACATGGCTCCTCTGTATTGCATGGCCTTTTAATTTGGAACTAGTTCCACTGTAAGCAAAAATATAATAATAAATACTACCTCCATTTATGAAACCCCAGGGAATGAAGTTCATATATAGCAAAGGTAACCTCAGCCACACATGAAATGATTTTCCTCTTTGAAGCTATTGCCACTTAGAATTAAAACAATCTATTTAACACAAAAGCTTAGCTGTGTGCTTAAAGTTCCAAATACTAAAACTTGCACGTTGACATTTTATTGAGAACCAAAAATAATGTAGTCAACGTAAGAGCAAAGGAAGTTAGCTATTTAGTATTGTGTAAGGTACTATCTTCCTTTGAAAATTTCTAGCATCAAAGTTCAAGGCACATTTCTATATCTGTAAATATAGCTTTGATTGTCTTCAAATAATGCTATGTATAGTTATCAATCAAGTCAAAATGTCTACCCCCTTTTAAAGAGCAATGTTGTATTTATATCCATATAGATATAGAAGTAAAAAAAAAATTATAGTCCTTTCCTCAATTTTAACAAATAATCTGATGCCCTGATTCTTCAAAAGCAGGTGAATTGAAGGCATCAAAGTTTTCAGTTTTATGAGGAAACAGCCTGTCTTACATACCTTTCGCCCCTTCTTTGCCTACAGGTTGTAATTCCCTAACAGACTCGATATGTAAGGGACATCTTGACGTCTCTTTCACTGATGCCCAAAAAAGTAAACACCTTGATGTTTCACTGTTGGCAGTCCCTAGAGTACGTTATCATTACTTCCAATTTTTAAAAATAGATTTTCTATGCAATTACTTCTAGAAATTAGAGTAAAAATATCCAACACATTATAAATAATAATGGTAAGATTGCAAACAATTATAATTATAAAACAATAATAACAATAATAACAACTAACATTTACTGAATGTACTGTGTGTTTGGTATTGTGCAACACACTTTATGTCATCACATATTAAATTATTTCTGTAGCTGAGGAAAAGGAGACCCCACAATAGCTTGGCTATTGTAAATAGTGCCGCGGTGAACATAGGAGTGCATATATCCCTTTGATTTCGTGTTTATGAATTCTTCAGGTAGATGCCTTGGAGTGAAATTGCTGGATCATATACTAGATTTAATTTTAATATTTTATAAACCCTCCATACTGTTTTCCACAGGGGCTGGTCCACTCTACATCCCCACCAACAGGGTACAAAGGCTCCTTTTTCTCCACATCCTAGACACTTGCTGTTCTCTGGTCCTTTTGATATGGGCCATTCTCACAAGTGTGAGTGGTAGCTTGAGAAGGTGGTGTATATATACAAATAATGCGGTATATATAAACAAATAACAGAATACTACTTGGCTCTAAAAAAGGATGAAATGTTGGCACTGCAGCAACATGGATAGAACTAGAGGGGATTATGCTAAAAAGGAGGAAGATAAATAGTGATTTCACTCATGCGGAACATACAGAAACAAAACGCAAATGTGAAAGGATTTATGCACTTTCATGCTCATAGCGGCATTATTTGCAATAGCTAAGTCATGGAACCAACCTAAGTGCCCAGTGACAAATGGGTAAAGAAATTATGGAATGTGTACTCAGTGGAGTTATACTCAGTGATTAAAACAGATGAAGTAGTGCCTTTAGGGATAAAGGCATGGATCTTGAGGTGATTATGTCAAGTGAAGTAAGTAAAAAATCGAAAGACAGTTATCAATGGTCTCACTCATTTGTGGAATATAAATAACCAAAGAAAACAAATTGGCAAAATAACAACAACAACAATAATAATAATAATAATAATTCTTAAACTATGAAAAACATAGTGGTTACCAGTGGGGATGGCCAGAGGGGGAGAAGGGGTAGATAAAAGAAAGTGATAGGGTCTTGGCACGAGACTGGTGGAGGATGAGTAAGACATGTACACATCTGCAGGAGTGAAGTTGTACTCCCAAAATTATAGATATGCAAAAGAGTGGTAAATCAATAAAACTTGCAGAAAATTTAAAAACTTCAGGTGTGATGACATCCTAAGCTAATGAAAGTAAAAGCCAATAAACAGATGGATCGTTTCAGGAGTGTTAATGTCACAAATTATTGTCAGTGCCTCTGAGTACTGACTTCTATGGAGAAGGAAGAGGGACAGGGGAAAGGGCTGAGAACACAGCAAGCTTTCACATGTGCCCTCACTTTGTGTTCTAGGAACAGGCTCTTCTTTCAGTTTATCTTATTTGACAGGACTTTTCTTAACGTCAGTGGCCCTGCCAGCTTGATTTTGCTCCAGCCTAGGTTCCTGGGGAAAAGATTTATGGGTATCTTAGTGCAGCAGCTTTTAAGACCTTCACTGGTAATGAGATTGTTTTGATTAAAAGGAAATAGAGATGAGCAAGGATCACATGCTTTATGCATCCCTACTGTGTGCTTGGCACTGCACTCCAGCGACATACAGAATTAATTCTGAAAACTCTGCAGTAGATGGATGCTCATATCCCCATTCTGAGACAAGGACTAGACTGAGAATTTAAGTAATTCATTGGTGGTCATGCTGTTGGTAAGAGGCAGAGTTCAGTGGTTTCTAAATGCCAGGCTGAGATCTGGTGCTGGCACAATAGAATGTTCATTGGTCCTTGTCACAGTGAGAACAAACATGGGCCACGGCCTGAAGTCTGTAAAAGGCTAAGCATTTTTCTTTGGAAAAAATTCCTTTATTTTGAGATTATGCCCTTTTTTCTTTTATTAAAGTGAAGTGCCTTTTATATATAAAGTGATAGTGTATATTCATGGGAAATTTCTTGTTAATGCTCTTGACTGGCAAAGTAAGCAGTTAGTAATCCTAGGTCAGGCTCCTAGGTGTTTTTTGAAGTCACTCAGTCATGAAATCCCAAGGCATGGAAATGTGCAGTGAAGCTGGATTTCAATCCAGGCTTTAAAACACTGCTTCATTTGTACCACACCATGTTGCTTCCTGCACACTCACATGGATTTAGATCATACTGAAGCCACATAAAATACATATCTAGATTGCAGAACAGCACTTTCCAACAGAAATTTCTGCAGTGATAGAACCACCGTCCAATATACTACACATTAGCCACATGTGGCAACTTAGCATTGGAGATATGTGGCTAGTACAACTGAGGAACTGAATTTTACTTTCATTTAACTTTAATCAATTTAAATTAAGGAAGTTACATGTGGCTAATGGATACTGTATTGGCCAGTACAGCTCTTGAACAACCTTTGCAAAACTTCAATTACATGTTTTCTAAGGGAAGAAAACATTTTATATAACTGTAAAAAAAAATCATTTACTTTTTTAAACTTAGCAGCAAAGAACATTGATAGGGGAACATGTGTGCTCAAAACAAAACTTTTTTGAGCTGAATTTTTAATTTCTAAGACTGAGCTAATGATATGTTTCCTAGTTTTTTGATATAATTGTTTTGAGGATCAGCTATTAGGCTGAATTGCTTCCCACATGTACAGCAAACTGTACATCAACTACAAAGACTAGACAGATGCCAGACAATACTGAGAGCAAATTCCTGTCTACGTACCAAAAACCTGTCAGAACACCAAAGGTATGCACTTCACTCTCCTAAAGGTCTACTGAAGTTGACCCCCAAGTTAGGAAACATGGTGGACCTTGTGAATGTCCTGAACTTGATGACAAACTTGAATTGATGACAAACTTTCACCACTTCCAAACTGCCCCTGTTTGGAGCACAGGATAATAGACAAACTGACTGTCTGGGAAACATCAGATTTAAATCTTGGGCAAGTAGTACAAACTGGGATACTTTTCAACAAACTCAAAACAAGTAAACAATGAAAAACAACGAAGAGTGAAACATGTCAGAAATCTTGCCTAATCTCTCTAGTAGTTGGAGTATATGAATTCAATGTATTCAAGATAAAGAATGTACATGAAAAGACAAAAACAAGCAAACAAAAAAGTTTCTGTCAGCACATGAAACTAACTCCAGGACTTACTAGTATAGAGTTCTTTATGCCAACCGTCCTCTTTTTAGGTACCATCAAAATGAATTTATACTTGAAAGCAGCAAGATCAGATGAAAGATTGACTTCTTATTGCACTTTGAAAAAAAAAATCACCACAGGGACATTTACATAACATATATATTAAAATGTCCTATTCTGATTTTTCTAGCCAAAAAAAAAAAAAAAAAAAAAAGAAAAGAAAAGAAAGAAAACAATAAAACCAGTGCTGGCGCAGCCGTTGAGCTCTGGGTTGCAAAGCTGCCCGCAGCCTCCGCAGCGCCGGTTCGATCCCCGGATGCTCCCGGGCCACCGGAGGAGGATCCCACATGGCGTGCAGACCTCTCCTGCCGCCCGCTGCTCCCCTCAGCAGTGTACTTCGGTCCTTCTGCCTGCTCTGCTCCCCACTCTGGCTCTGGTGAATTCTCTCACCCTCCTGCGCTTCTGACTGTACCCAGTGCTTGCATAAATAAATAAATAAATAAATAAATAAATAAATAAATAAGCAAATAAATAAATAAATAAATCTTTAGAAAACAAAACAAAACAAACAAACAAAAAAAAAAACTGGTCCTGGTGGACAGAACAAATTCAGTTTGAAGTTCTAAGTCCCAAAGGGGAATGGCTCCTGAGGTGAAGCAATGAACTGAAAGGGCCATTCATAACATTTATGAGGATGCAATGTCATCCACTGAATTGCCTCCCCCATTTACAGAGATGGAAGTGGTTGTTCTTCTCTTTCTGCATTTAACTTAGCTACTTCCAATGAGAGGTCTGTAGGAATGGACTGGCTTGCAAATGTTTACCTCGAAGCACTCAGTGACAGCAAAAGTTTCTTCTCCCAAGGTGGGGAAAACCCCTGAAGTCTCAAAACAATTAAGGAAAACTAACACAATATCCAAGAGAAACTGTAACAGGTGCATGGAATAATTGGGGAATGTTTCCTCAGTGAATTTCACCTGAATCAAATAATATAATGCCAGGAATCTGAGAGCAAATCCCAGTGTTGAACAGTCCTAAACTATTTTTTTCTGAGGAAAAATCATGGGCCTGCTGAAGGTTTTCATTCTCCACACTTGTAAGAGCACACCTTTAAATGCTTCATATTGCAGGAATTTATCGAGGATGATTTACTAGCACTTCCTAGTATAACTTACCACATGACTGGTCAAGCAATGTGATTATTTTTCTTTTTATGGCTTAAAAACAGTACAGAAGACACTTAGAACAATTCACAAAGGATCAAAGACTGACAAGCAAAATAAATAGTGATTGATGTGTAATTGAAAACAGATTAATGAATCTTGATATGACTGGGTAAGTCTCCCTTTCTATCTAGAATTTAAAAAGAAACAGGAATGCATGATCCAGATAAAAATTTTGTCTTTTCATGGATAGAGTCTTCAAAACAACACCCCAGCATGCAATAGGTAATATATAAGTAAAGGTATTTGAAAGTGCCAGGCAATTAATGCCTTCCTTTATTTAGATGTGGTAGAAAGCACCAACTGGTAACCCCCCTTTTAAGTTAACTTTCTTACTTTTCTCCTAGCTTGTCACTATCTATCCCACTTCCATTGTGCACTATCAATACCTAAAGTTTAGAAATTTTTATTTTATAATACATTGGAGCATGGTTTTGATTTTAATCTTCTATAGTACAAGGAAGAAAGAGGGTTGAGATAAAAAAGCAAGTGAGAACCACTAGGCACAGTATCCACAATTGATTGAACTAAAACCTCTTTATTAATGGTCATTTACCCCTTATGATTCAAGGGGCAGAAAGAGAAAATAATATTCAACTTGGATCACTCATTTAGGGCCACAAGGATCTCAGTGCCATCCAGGCCACTGCAAGCTATTTTTTTTTTTTTGAAGATGATTTTCAAATTTTCCTAATATGTCAGCTAACTAGTTAATTTTACATATAAAACTCTTAGACATTCTGTTCTCGGTACATACTGGAGACCAGTTCTTCCTTGACCAAGGGCAGTTCAAGCTTGCTCTTCAGTAGGGATCTGATGTCTCATAGAATTGTGATAATCACTTTCATTATCGAGCTGCTTCCATGTTTCAAAAAAAGTCGATGTTATTCTTTGTATAGTATTATGTTTGAGGTGAAAACATAGCTGCATAATCAAAATCTCACAAGCTTAGACAGTTCCCGTTCACACTGCTTTTTTCTATTAAGTATGGGAACTCAGCAAGATGCAAGGGACTATTTTTCTCAGTTTTTTTTCTTTTTTCACAATTAAAACTAGAATCTAAACACTGAGGGCAAATTTGATAAAGGGAATCCAGTCAAAGAAATGGATTCATATTCCATTTTCCATATTCCATTCCATATTCCAATGGATTCCATATTCCATTCCATATTCAAAATAGTACATATACCCCTAAAGATTTGATAGAATGGGAGCCTTCATGGTAGCCTAGGGTTAAGTAAGTCTCAGTGCTATCACTGATAAGGTTTGAGTTGGATCCCTGGCCAGGGAGCTAACTCACATGTCGCAGCAGACTTCTTCTGTCTCACTTGCTGCTCCCCTCAGCAGTGTATTTTAGTAGATCTGCCTATTCTGCTTCCCACTATGCCTTTGATGAAAGCTCTCACCCCCCACTTCTGACATACACCCCAGTTCTTCTATGCAAAAAAGAAATATTAAAAAAAAAGAATTAGTAGAACTGTAGTAGCTTTTTCATAGGAATAATATAACTGGCCAATTTTCATTTCTTCTTCCCAACACTTTAAGAACTCTTTATGATGACTATTTCTCTCACCATATCTCCTAAGATCTCAAGATAAATCTATTACTTTGACAGTTATAGTCAAGGGCTATTAGCACATATAACTTAATTGCTAATTTAAAAGATTGGAAAACAGGTCCTCCCCGGTGGTGCAGCGGTTGAGCGCTGGGTTGCAAAGCTGCCTGCAGCCTCTGCGGCGCCAGTTCGATCCCCGGCTGCTCCCTGGCCACCGAGGAGGGTCCTGCATGGTGCGCAGACCTCTCCTGCTGCCCGCTGCTCCCCTCAGCAGTATACTTCAGTCCTTCTGCCTGCTCTGCTCCCCGCTCTGGCTCTGGTGAATTCTCTCACCCTCCTGCGCTTCTGACTGTACCCAGTGCTTGTATAAATAAATAAATAAATAAATAAATAAATAAATAAATAAATAAATAAATAAATAAATCTTAAAAAAAAAAAAGATTGTAAAACATTAAAATGATACCAAAACATGTTGGCACCATCTTGCTTTAGTAATGTATTAAAATCAACTATTTTATTCTCTGGCATCACAAACATGATCATTCAAGATTTCAGAGTACTGGGAATCCCTTTTTATGATTTTTGGTATGCAGATAGAAATATAAAATGTGTATTTAGCTGATGTTTCAGATTCCTAAGGCAGCATGTTTAATTCATTTGTAAGTGACTAAAGAAATGGAATTTTTTAAAATGATGAAAAATGGTAACAAAAAGGCATACTAGTAGCCAATGACCTTAGAATATTCTGCCAGCAGACGTCCTGGTATCTAATGGCTAGTGGGAGTGTCTGCACCCATTCTCCACAACAGTCATAGAGTCCAGGCCGTAGGAAATGGGAGAAGAGTCCAGCTGGAGACCTGGTTCCAAAATAATCACCCAAATAATATTATTTTAAATAATAATAATTAAAAAAAGATTTTGAGATGATCCTAACAGATTTAAGAACAGGATAAACTCTCTACTTCAGAGGTCACCAAGAAGTTCATTGCTTTGAATCTTTGGAGTTATTTATCTTTCTCTTAACAAAATTTCTTTTCACACTGAGATTTGTCCTAAGGACATGGATAAAAACCCCACAGCAGACGTTTCAAACTATCTCAGTTCATGGTGCCGTTAGGATCTTAGTATTCAGTATTTTTTTTTACACCATTCCATTGGCTAAAAGAAATAACAGCTCCAATTATTTAGTAATCCTTAATAAGGTGTAATAAGGTTTAGTCCCAATAATCTAGCAACCATTGAGTGCTACACAACTTCTCATTTTGGAATAAGATATGGTGCTGCCTCCCTAATTTCTGGTTCCACATTGATTTTTGTGGACTGCTTTTTTTTTTAATCATGGAAAATTTCCAAAACCATGTTTTTATAAAGATACGACATTTATAGAAAGAAAATTCAGGATCTGAAGGTAAAACTGGGTGAATTTCAAGCTGTTGAAAATTTACAACACACCTTATACACATACACATTCCCAGCAGTGCTTTTGAGAATCCTTGCCCTACTCATTATTTTCACACTATAGAGTGGGGGAGGAGCTGAGTTTGGAAAACTCAGAAATTAGAGAAGGAATGATTTGGTCATAGTGCCTTTCTGTGTTTAGATAATGGAAGAGGACTTTCAAATTGCTAATCAAGGTTAAAAAGGATAGAGATACTCGTTACTATAAAAAGGCCTAAAATCTAGCTAGGTAGGACTATGAACTTTTCACATAGGTCCAGTGAGGGCTAGAACCTTGGTAATGCAACTTATCTTTTTAGTTTTATTTTTAGACATACCTCAGTAAGACCAAAGAAGAATAAGTAATGTATAATAGAAGAGTGTAGGGGCAGGAAGGACACTGAGCAGGTGTTTTGATCCCACAGACCGGGTAAAGGAGGATTCAGAGTCCTCAGTGGCTTTTGCAGGTCTTTTATTGGGATTACCAGGTACACGGCAGGTAGGGGCACTGGGGGGCTGGCAGGCCTCCCAGCCCCCAGCAAGTCTTTACTCTTTTTGGGCTCTCCGGCATTCTCTCTGCTTCTCTGCTCTTCTGTTCATTCTGCTGCTTCTCGGCTTCTCTTTCAGCTTCTGCTGGCGTCCCCGTGACACCGACTTTAAAAGCCCAGTCTCAGCCCAGGTGAATCCCATCTACTTATGCCCACACCCTACTCCAGGTGCCCGCCATCAGGCATGCATTCAGGACCACAGGGTTCCGTCATCTATCCTGATGGTGGGAGGGCAGAAAAGCCTGACATTTTTCCTTACCCTACAGTCCACCCCCTCAGGGTTTTCTGCCATATAATCTATATATATGCAATTTTCTTAGCAAATGTAAACAATGCAGCCATGGCCCACAAAAGCAAATACATCACAATATAACAACAAAATACAACAGAACACAAATAAGTCCAGGCAGGGCCCCAACCTAGTGGCAAAAGACAATTATTGGTACCAGCAGATGAGCCACCAAATCTGCTGCCTAAGGCACTGCTCATACGAGGGAGGGGAACCACTCACGGCATCTACTATAACACACCAGGAGCCGTCAGGCTTCCTGGCCTTCTCTGGCTGTAGTCTCGGCTACAAGCCACACACCGCATCCACCACAGGATGCACTCGCTCTGGGATTGGCGATTCTATTCTGTTGGGGGAAATCGCCAACCCTCAGGGTTTCTGTCTGCAGTCGCTCCAACACTCGGCCTTCATAGCCACCAATGCGACTCGCAGACCCCTGCTCTCAGGCCAGCCCACTGCACAAGCACATGGGTCGGGGATCCAAACTCTACATGCGGCCTCTTTCGGGTCCCCTCTTTGCTTGGGCTCCACCCCAAGCCACGTTCCCCACCCATCCCCCAAGGACGGGTTCCTCAGCTCCTCACCCTCACTCGACAACAAGCAGGGCATCACCCACAGGTGATTTTATGAGACTCACTGGCCTTCCTCAGCTTAATTAGTGCATAACAGCCACTCATGGCTTCCCAAACTTAGCATCAGCACCAGCTTTTGCCTTCTCAGTTGGCTTTTCTCCTCTGCCTAGCTGCTGGGCATACACAGGCTGCTTTTGGCCATCAAGGCCTATTGGCCACCCCAGATTCCCATCTCCTGGGGTGTACAAACGAAACTGTTCTACCCCCAGGGTCCCAAAACATATCAACCTGCAAGGTCTTCCGCTTTTTGGCGGGATTGTCAGTCCAAGTCCATTAGTCCAAGTCTGTTGGCCTCTCCCTGCATCAGCACTGGTGAGCTCCGAATCGTGGTCCTCTCTTTGCCGATGATTCTTGCTGCCTCGGGGGTTGTTGGCTGGTCCTCTCGGGTCCTCTTGTCTTGTAGCTTCTGGACATTGTCCCTCTCCTGTACCACCATGACGCCTCCAGTGTCACAGGCACACACAGTCTGTTACTCCTTAGTCCCTCCAGGTCTTTGGAGGGCTCCATACCTGTCTGCATGGATCACCTTGCCGATTTACGCCAATTGTAGGGGCAGGAATGGCCACTGAGTAGGTTTTCTGATCCAGCAGACCGGGTAAAGGAGGAGTCAGAGTCCTCAGTGGTTATTACTAGTGTATTATATCTGTGTATTTGCAAATGCATTTATTATTATAATAGATGAAGTACAACAAGAGATAACTCTACTCAGAAATTTAAAATATATTTAAATGCATTTTGAAGAACTTTATGAGGGAAAAGGTGACATACCTTTTATATAACTATCCAACCACTGTGTAATTTTCATGTTTCTTTATGTAAGCACTTGAGCAACTTAGTTGCTTCTATTGTTATAAAACACTTTTGAATATTAATATTACTGTATTCATTTTACTCCTTCTTATTTTCCTTAAGAAATAAATTGTTCTGGGAACACATTTACAATCTCCTGAGCAGAAGCTGCCAGCAGCATCTCTTTGGTCTTACATAAGCACATATTTAAGATGCTGGTGCTGGCCTATAGACCTGGATGTGTTTTCCAAGAGTCACATGCACATTTGCCTGAGTACTTCGCTGACTAATATAGCCAAAAACAAAACAGTCATAGTACTAAGTAATTTATTTGGTCAAATGATTTTGGTCAACAGGTACTTCTGCTCCACAGCTGTTTTCTGCTGCAGTTCACAGCAATTGGTTTAACTGGCATGATCAAAATCAAGTTCTCTTTATACATGATCAAAATGTTTGTTTTGTTTTATAATCAATGTTAAGATCTCAGACCTTGGGTATCTCATCTACAAAGTGACACAATAATGTCCCTATCCATGGCACTTAAGAAAATTTTAAATGAGATAGCAGATGTAAAGATACTTGGAAAATCTAGGTTGACATGCACAGGTGATGTATGTTACAAGATTTGCTATTATTTCCACCACTAGTCTCATTTTCTCCTTGAGCCTGAACTATTTAACTATTATCTGCTTCTATAAGATAAAATGACACCTTTTACTATAAGAGTGATTATTGCCCTCCTAACTTTCCCAACAAATAAATTATATTTAAGCTTAAAGAGCATTTAAAGGTTTTCTAGAACATTATATTCAAATAGATAATCACAAGTCTTCACTGCTATTGTTTGTATTTGAAATCTTTAAAGGATTTCCTCAACAGAAAAGCTTCACTAGAATAATAAATATAAAAACCTTAAAGTAATTAAAATATCTGACAATAGGGCCTCCCGGGTGGCGCAGCGGTTGAGCGCTGGGTTGCGAAGCTGCCCACAGCCTCTGCAGCGCCAGTTCGATCCCAGCTGCTCCCCAGCCAAGGCCACCGGAGGAGGGTCCCACATGGCGCGCAGACCCCTCCTGCCGCCCGCTGTTCCCCTCAGCAGTGTACTTTGGTCCTTCTGCCTGCTCTGCTCCCCGCTCTGGGTCTGGTGAATTCTCTCACCCTCCCGCGCTTCTGATTGTACCCAGTGCTTGTATGTACAAATAAATAAATAAATCTTTAAAAAAAAATAAAAAAAATAAATAAAATATCTGACAATACCATTCTCTGTAAAGTTCAGCTGAACTAGAGACACTGGACATGAACTAGGAAAGAAAGTTCTTCCAGCATGAACTAGGAAATAAAAAAAATCATGAACTATAAAAGATAAAAAAAATGGGAATTTACACATGGTCACATGTGAAATCAAATGAGAAGGCATCATAATCCTTTAGGTTTAGAAGACATGTGTCGCATCAGATTGAATATTGAAACAGTAATCCTTTATTCTTCACCTTACTTCTCTCAGAGATTTAATCTCCTGGTGGAAAGAATGCTTTCCAAGAGTCAGTTAGTGTCCAAGAAAACCTTGCTCCAATGTAAATATCCACAGGGAACAGGAAAACTGAATATGTCAAGACATTGTTTTTCAACAAAACATAGAGTTGCATCATGGTCTGATTAAATTTGTCATTCTTACGTGAGTCCAATCAGATAAAAAAATCTGAATAGGTACAGGGATAAATGAGGTCATTTTTGTAAGTTTGCTTTGGAAAGAAAAGTAGTATTTAAATATGAAATGTTATAGGCTTTTCATGAAATGCATGCATATATCTAATCTTTTCTAAGTTGACTGGAGAGTACAAAAGAAACTGGTATTTAAAAATCAATGCACTATAATTTTGGAAGCTAGAATATGTAACTAAATAACAGAGTCCATTAACTCACTGTGAGTTACCCTGACCCTCCATCTACAACAAAGCTGTTGGACCTCTAATGAACTAAAGGAAATGAACTGGTCATTCATTTGCTCAAGATTAGTTGTTATCTATGGGGCTTTTCAGCATTTTTCTACACACCCTTATTCTGTTACCTTTTTTCATCTGCAGAGTAGCCTTTTAAGCCTTTGTCCCTGTTCACCTTTCCTTGTTGACTGCTTGAACAAAAATGTAGAGCTCAGTCATGAATTCCCTAAATATTTTATCCTGTGTCCAAATTTACATTTCCCCTTTTTGCATGGTTTTTGATATGTTGCTCTTCCTAAATAATGCAGCACTCGTCCTGCCACTCTTCCAAGCTAGTCCTTTTACTGGAACTCATCACTGTATGCTTGTCAGCAGCATTTAACATGCCCTTGCCTCAGCTCCAGTATCCTAAACATGAAATAAAAATTTCAAAGAATATTTCCCTTGCAGTTAATTCTCCCTTAAGCAGCTTTAGTTCTCGCTCCTCCCCCTACCCCCTTTAACTTATCAACCTTTGGAAGAGATGCCTGCACTTGCTGATAAAGCCACTTTCAATTCAGTCCTCAACCCACTGGGGTTCTAATTCCATTATCTCACTAAAGGCTTCACTCAGTTGTCAGCCAAAACCTAGTAATTACAGGAGGTAATTAGGTCTTGTCATTTCTCCTCATCCTCTGCTCTCTGTCCTTGTCCTTTTAACTATTGTCTTGTTTCCCTTAGAGTTTTCTCCTCATTACATAAGTCAAATTTATTACCCATTATCTGCCATTATGTTGTCCACTCTCCAGCCTGTGTTCCTCATTTTAATATCACCATTCATTTGCTCATTCTGGGTCAAAACTTCAGCATTCTCTCTGATTTTCCTCCCCCACTGATTGCCCCTCCCTTCCCGCCCCACACAAACACCGCATGAGCATCTTGTCTCATATCAAGACCAAGCTCATCTCACCATCACTCCCTCAACGGTGGCCTCTATCATATTTAGCCTTTTTTTTTTGTTTGTTTCTAAGAAACAGAGGTCCACTTTCCTGTAGTCACTTCGCTGTGTAATCATTCAACAATAGAGTAATCAGAATGCAATAAAAACAAGAATATGATCATACCAAATCCCAGCTAAATGCATCTGTGGTTTTTGGGTCCTATTATTGTTTTCAAATTTCCTTTCTCTCCTTCCACATCTCCTTACTGAAAACAGCCTGGCTGTCATTATTTAATTGAGCCATGGTTTTCTGTGTCCCACATCATGCAGATGTTGCTCCTTCAGCCTGGTTTTCTCAGGCTGGCAAACTCTCTTTCTCCCGTCTCTACTCCCATGTCTTTGTGAATGCCTCAAGGAGGGAGCTCTTTCCACTTAATTATAATGGTCTAAATGGACCTCACCCTCTCTGCAGGTTGGGCGCTTTGAAAACACCAAAGTTTCTCTGTAAGTGCATTCACTATGTGTGAATGAGTAAATGAATGTCTTGAATTTCGAACCTGAGAAAGTGAGATAAAAATAGCACAGAATAGGACCATAGGGAAAAGGAGGTTGTTTGGGGCTTGAAGAAGAGTGGTTGGCATTAATACAGTGTGCTGATGATAAACATACACTAATTAATACATGCAAGGTAGCAGTTGAATAAAATAGTGCAAGTTTCCCTAGGGCAATTAAGTACCATAGATCTGGAACTCAGATTAATGATAAACATATTAATTAATGATCTTGAGTTACAGTTGAAAGAAAGTACAAATTACCAGAAAGCATTTAAGTGTTACATATCTGGCATTAATGAGGTTGCAGGGCCAGAGATACTAAGTGGTAAGTTTTCTGACAAAAGCTGATAGTTGAGTCTATACACAAAACTTTTTCAAGGCAAAGTACAGGAGGGCAGGGGCAATGCTTTGGGGAACTATGCTAAGGCATGATAAGAGGGTCTGTAGAGGGGAAAGTATATGAGCAGGAGGGGAGAGAAAAGACAACACCAATGAAAGATAGGAGATAAAATGCATCTTGTACTTCCTCTACTAACTGCCATCACTTGCACTTTATGGGTGACTAATAAATAGTACATGAATTAAATAAATTTTCAGAAGTCAATGTGGATGGAATGGAGATAGATACCAGGACAGTAAGGCAACATAACATGGCAAGGAAATATAAGCAACAGATGTAAATCTTTGGAGGAGGAGTGAGATGATGGGGAGAGTTATAATACTGCAGAAGTTTCACTGCCAAAAAAAGGAGGGAAAGGGGGTATGTTGAATATATTTTGAAGGATGGCATAGTCCTGTGTATAAGTAAAAGTAGGTGATGTGATACTTTTACTTATCACACACAGGATGCAAACTAAGGCATCCTTTCCATTAATTATTTGATTTGTCTTTTCCACTAATTATTTGATCTGAGATCTGTCATTGCATAAGGTTAGTAGTTATTTGAGACTATCTTATAGTTACTGTGTATCTCCTGCAGAGTTCCACACAGGGTTAGCTAAACAATACGAATTTAATAATTTAGTATTTGAATCAAAATGGTTACATTTTAGTTGCTCATTCCTAGTGGCAGCATGACACAAATATTATTATTCTACAACTGTTAATAAGATGACAATCAACAATTACAGGTTGTGAAATGAGTTAATAAGCACAGTTGTGTTTTTAGGGCCCCATTTAGATTTACTGGAAAAGTTTGATCTGATAGGACACTAAGAACAACACTATTAGATAAATTGCACTCTGTCCTGAGTTTATGAGATGGTGTCATGATAAGAAGGTGAATCTTAGTGGACAAATGTCCAGATGCAGAAAAGGAAAGTAGGGACCAATTTTATACAGCGGTAGAGTGAACCCAAATGATGACACAGAGACTAAGTGAAAATAAGATCCTATTTAGAAACCTCCTGAACTAATGAATACTACAGTAGATGCAAGAATGGAATGTGTAGAGAAAATGAGCTAATGCTGTGGTATAATCTGCAATCATGCTTATCACTTTTAGTTATTTTCCAAATTATACCACATTTCAAATGATATTCAAGTCTGTCTACTGTTTTCTGTGCTTGCCTCTAGACATTTACATTAAAAAAATAATTTAGTCAAAACCCACAAAGATCTCCCAAACGTTCTAACAAACCGGTGCTAACATCTGTACAGTACTTCAATTGAGAAATATTCAAAATGCTGCATACTCTTAATTTCATAAGGGCTTTCAAACTGAATTTTAGGCTTTTCAAACTATTAAAAAATATCCATTTGACTGGGTAACTAAAAACTCAGATCTGTGAAGATAAGCTAATATTTTAAGTTTAAATATTTCCATTAAAAATTTAATTCTCACTTTTCCCAGATAGTGCATTTTCTTTCTCCAAAGGTAATATAATTTATCCAAACAATTAACCAGCTTATGTAAAAACATTGCTTCTTGTCACGAGTGACAGTATACTCAAGTTGATTACCATTCATCTTTTACTCACTGTTCTTTCTAAATTAGAGGAAAGACAGGCAGAAAAACAAAAATCACTGGTCTTTTATTAAATGATTAACCCTACAGATAAATTTACTTGATTTTATATAGGACCCTCATCTGCTCTTTGCCTCCTGTTATACTTACATATCACTGGCAATGGAGGAGTTCCGGGACATAGACTTTGGAGACAGGTCATAGTCGCTGTCGGATCTATACAGGAAGGACTCCCGGCGCTGACTGTGGACAAAGTTTGCTTGGAGAATTAGCCCAGATCCTGGGCTAGTCATGGGATCCAAGGGACTCCGTCCCGAAGATGTGCCATTGTCCACATCGAAACTGTAACCAAAGGAGAAGGAATAACATGAGGAATATGCTATGAATGCTTGCAGGTTAATATTTGAGAGAAGGGAAATTTCAGTTTAGGAATGGAAAAATTTAAACCTGATTTCTGATGCTGAAAAACAATATTAAAATACACAAAAGCAAAATGAAATAAAAACTACATCATCGTCATATTCTTGTCTTCCTTAGTTACTTTTGTTAACTAAGCAGGTACAAGGCAGATCTCTCTAAGTCAAGTTCAGTGAACAAGGAACCATTTTGTAGAGAACAGTTCTCCTAGGAACAGAATCTTCATTGGGAAGAGAACAAATACACAGCAATTCACAAATATTGGGTTCAATTCAACAAGTGCCCATTATATGCTTAATATTGCTATTTCCCCAGACATGGGATTTTTTTCCTTTTTTACCTATAAATCACTTTTTTCCTTTTTTACCTATACCTATCCAATCACTAATTTCTGTTGTATCCATTTCCTTCTGTCCCCACCCACAATATATCAAGTTCAGAATGCCATCAAATCTACCCAACATTATTACACAACCTTTATAATTGTCTCTTGAATCGATTTTCCTCTCTGTAACAAATGTGAATATTCTTAAAATGTAAACCTGACTATATCATTCCTCAATTAAAAACTCTTTAGCAGTTCACTATTATCCCAGGATAAAGTCCAAATTTCTTGGCTATATTGATAAAATCTTAACAATCTGTTCTCAATTAAATTAGCACTTTCCCAACCTCATCATGCAAAGCTTTCACATCAGGAACTCCATGTTCTACTTAATATCATCCCTTGTCACAGACTGTCATAACCTAACCCTGTGTTTCCCTAACTACTCAATCTTCCCATGCCCTATCAAACTGTTATTCATCCTTGAGGACTTAGTTTTCACCTAAAAAGGTTGCCTTGCTTCCCTAGAGCTTTATGAGATGCCCTTTTTGTTTGCTACCAAACATTTTCCCACTGCCTATTGACAGCATATACAAATGAGTTGAAAATGTTTAACAACTCAGACACTATTACTACACTGTGAGCTTTCTGAGAATGGAGACTTTGCATATCCTTAACATTTCACAAGACATTTCAAAAACCCTTACCAAGTGGTTTGAATGAATGATTGAATGAATCAAAGGCACTGTACTTAGCAATACAGATTTTAGAATTGGAGGAAAAAGAACCACACATGCACAATTCATAATATCACGGTCTTTCCAGTGCAAATAAACTTCTCAAAGAAAAGATTTCCTAGTCAAATGCCAACCAGTACTAAAGTCAATTTTCATGTGCTCTAGGAGAGGGTAAAAGCTCAGGATAGCCAAGTAGGGTAAACAGTTAAAAAAGATAACTGAATAAATAAGCAAATGAATTCAAGTTTAGTTATTATCAATATTTTTCCCATTAAAGCCTTCATCCAAATGATTAACCAGTTAACTTTCAATCATTCTTTTATTTTATATATTGGAATTATTAATAAATAGTGTTATGACCTAAAGATATGGAAGTCAAAGTAGAAGAGTAAGCTAGTGGATTGATGTTTCACAAATCACCTTGGTGATTTATGGTTATGAGTCCATAACCATAAGAACAGTGACTCCAAATCAATCCAAGTAGGAAAAAAAGGAGTAAAACACATAATCTAGTTTGATCAGACCTAAAATTGTTTCCTTATTGAAAATTTCCCTAGAATAATGTCAATTTATAGTTGATATTTATTTATTTGATATTTGAAGAGATGAGAGATTAGTTGAGCAGATGCAACTAGACTAGCAGACTCAATCCTAGAAGAGTTAACTGAACAAAGTTAGTGAACTAGCTGGATGTATCATCTTCTGTTCCTAAAGTTTTTCTTAAGCTCTAATGCATAATTATGTGAACCACAAATAAATGTCATAACTGTGTCACTTAAATAGGGGACCATCTGTTTCACAGATAAGTAATTCATGTTCATGGGACTCTGGCAATCCTGTGGAAAGCTAGAGGGGAAGGGAGCTCTAATCCTTTAAGATATCTAGCAACCTCTTCTGGATTATACCAAATTAAATAAACATTTAGTAAGTACCTACTACGAACACACAGAAAAAAAGTTGATAAGGTAAATTCAGGCTGGAATATCTGAGAAGTCTTCATATGAGAGTAATAGTCAAAGAGAGCTTTTGAAGGCATTCAGTAACACATGAAAGCTATTAAAAACCTCTAAAATAGGGGAGAACATAGGGAGATTTCTGTTCTAGGAAAAGTCATGGCAGCTTGTCAGCCGTCATGTCAATGTAAAAAGTTTTCTCCTCAATATTAGGATGTTCTGTTTTAGAAAATAAAATTTGATGTGGTATATATACACATTGGAATCCTACTCAGTTATAAAAATGTTAATTTATCTTGACACTTGTGACAGTATGGATGGATCTTGAAAGTATTATGCTAAGTGAAAGAAGTAAAGAACAGAGCAAATGAACAAACAAAACAATAATAAACTCTTAGATACAGAGAGCATATCAGTGCTTACTAGAGGCAAGGAGGGTGGGTGGGGTGAGTGAAAGGATAAAGGGAGTAAAATTGTATGCTGGTGATGAAAACTAGATTTTTTGATGGTGAACAGAATATAGTATACACACACACACACACACACAAAACAGTATATTGCACTCAAAAAAGTGTGATGCTGTATACCTGGAACTCATATAATGATATAAACCAATGTTTCTTCAATAAAAATTTTAAGGATCCTTTACCTGTTATTCATAAACAAAAACATAGGAGATTAGGAGTGTGGTTTTTGCTTTAGTTTTTCTTAGTTCAAATGACCCTGAGTCAGTAATTAATGTTTTTATTATAATTGCCCCATAAAATACTAGGTATAGTTTATTCTAGGAACTTTGATATTTTTCTTGTAAACTGTAATATAATAATTTGTCCACTAGATGGAGATAATTTTCTTAAGGAAAATCTACTGTAAATAAACACAAAGGCCTCCACTATTTTTCAAAGACTTATGAAAATAACCTTTTAAATAGTATCCCCTCAAACCTCATAATCCACAGGAAGTTATTGTCAAATATTTCTAAATTATGTTAATCTAAGAAATACTAGCATTACTTTACAGAGAATTAGGAACTAAAAATGGTCACTATATTTTATTGAACTTTTACTTTATATCAAATCCTAGGAAGATCTTTCATTCAAACATTAGAACCTGAAGAGCTTCCCTTGGGTCAGGTTAGGTTTGAGACAGATCAAGGCAGTGCTTTCTTCACTCAGTAATTTGTGTGGCAAATTAACTGGAAATTAGTTTAAGCCAAACATATAGATGGCATTTGTGGTGGTATAATATTGGGGTGAGGCTGAAGGTGCTGGGATGAAAGAATTCACCAGAGACAGTGTGGAGAACAGGAAAGGCAGATTTATTGAAATACCCTTCCAGGGAGCAGGGGGTGAGAAAAGAGATCTATGTCTTCATGGGACCCAGGATTTGAATCTTTTTTATACTCTGTTTCCGTGGGCTTTCTTAGGTGGGGTGCCAGTTTGCATCAGTTATATGCTGGATGTCTGGTCTTGGGTGCTGGCCTTTGACACAGAATGTGTCCTGACCCTGCTTCTGCATTCCTGAAACTGGGCTGTTTTTCCTAGTCATGGTGATTCATCTTAGGGCCCCGTTTCCATGGCAACCTTATCTATTCAAGCTGCCTATACACTTACTTGCTGGGCAAGGAGTGGGGGCTTAGTTTAAACCGTATTAAATGACACCCCCACAGCTTTTAATTTGCTTCTAATTTTTGAAACAATTTTATAAACAGTCCATGTCATGGTATTGTTAATAAAACAAGAAAGTGATGACAGGTAATCCTAACCTTAGACACTGGTACCAGAGAGTTCAGTTGAGAATTTCTCAAATGCTTTCTTTAGCAAATATTTTAATATAATGAATAATGCCCTTTGAATCATTGCTAATTAGATGAATGCCAAGTATAAGATTAGCTGAAGCTTGGGGAAGTACTAAAAATGTGGAGAAAGTAATAATGCCCCAGCCTAAAAACAATGGTAATAATAATAATAACCGAATGATAATGATAATTTGATGAAATTTTGGAAGTACTTCCCATGTGCCAGATATTGTGTTCTGTGCTTAATATACATGATCTCACTGAATTCTCACAATGGCCCCAGAGTTTGTGTCTTTGTTGCAAAGCCTCCTTTGCACCACTAAAAAATACAAGAACATCAATTAACTTTTTTACTTGGATGGTAGTTAAAGTGTTAACTCTTTGAACAATTTTTTTTTTTAATTGAGGTATAACTGTATTGTAAAGTTTATCAGGGACCTCACTCTTGGTCCAGCAGGCAGGAGAGCAAAGGCATCTTCACAGGCTCTATTCTGTATGTGGGAATCTGATGTAAAAGGTAAAATCAGTCTTTTCACACACACTGAAGACAAAAGAGGAAGATAAAAAGATGGCTGGCAGGTAATACATTCACAGCATTTAATAGCTATTGTTATTTTTATTATTACTCTTTCAGGGGGACATTCCGTCTTGATCCTTTTCTATACCTAAAACACTGTTTTGGGAAGAACTTAAAGAGAAAGATAAGAGAGAAAGAGCTAGTCAGTCACCAGAATCAGTACTGGCAATCAATGAGGTGTCAATGCTGGAGCCAGACTGCTCTTAACTTAAGCTGCTCTTACATCTCCACCCCACTCCGTAATTCCTATGTGATAACATCTGGGGAGAGGGTGGAGATTTTTATTTTTCCAGAGATGTTCCTCACTGAAGAGAAAGGACACTTCCTGCTAGGAACCCTGGAGAAAGCATAGTCCTGAGAACACAGGTGCGGTTCCAGCCAAATATGAGCAGAAACAGTACTTTAGATCTCAGGTCTCCAGCACCTTAGCGCACCTTAGGGACTGAGGAGCACAATTACATTACTGTTTCTCTTTCTAGGCCCGACTCTCTGGTGTGTATTGTAGCCCATGTTGTTGGCTATACAATGAAATCCACTTGATAAGAAAATTTAGCAACAGTTACCCAGCATTTGCATCTCTGCAGTGCATTCTTCAGAAAGGAAGAAATGAAGTCTCTAATGTCATCTATCCCTTGGTCAGGACAACTTAAAACAAGAAGCCCTTCTTATCAATAATTCCATTCTTAATGCCAGTGACTCACTGTTCCTACCTATGTAAACTAAATTCAAGTTTGTGTTTACTGGAACAACTCTCACAGAGTAAAATCTATCAGACTGCTTCCTGGGTTTGAATTCTCACTTTAATTATCTGATAAACTCTTTGTCTATCATTGAGATTCTGTTTCCAGTTAATAGCAGTTTGCCTCAAAACTTTGCTTTACCAAGTCAAAGTCAAAAGAAATGAGCAGTGCCTTTTTAACAAGGTGGGTGGGGGCTCTGCGTTTCTTTTTTCTGCGATGCAGAGCAACTAAGATGGCGTTGATGGGCACACCCTGAAACACTGATGTTTTAATGTTTGTGCCCTGCTTCTCCCACCCACACGTTTAGTCTTTATACCACAGACTGAATAATCCTGCCAAAATGTAATTCAGATCCCTACCAGCCCTTGCTCACCATCCCTCAACAGCTTCCTATTTTATTCTGAGTAAACACTATGTCTTCATAGTGATTTAAGTCTCTCCATGAGTGATATGGGCCAGTGAGGCCACTCTGATCTCATCTTGCTCACTCTGCTTCAGCTTCAGCCCTCTGACTATCCTTTAAATACATGTACTTTTTCCTCCTCAGGGCTTTGTGCTTACAGCTCCCTCTGGCTGGAATGTTCTCTACCTAGATATCTGTTCAAGGTTACCTTCACAGTGAGATGTTCCCAGGCTATTTTATTTAAAATTGTTAAGCTCATCTACTAGGCTTTTTTCAGCTTCCTAGGAGAGGAATTGTTGTATAGTGTTGGTGGGAATATATATCGATATGGTTACTATGGAAGGAAGTATAGAGGTTCTTTAAAAATTAAAAACAGAACTACCATATGATCCAGCAATTCTACTTCTGGATCTACATGCCCATGTTCACTGCAGCACTTTCTACAATAGCCAAGACAACATGGAAACAACTTAATCATCCATCTACAAATTAACGGATAAATAAAATCACACACACACACATACACACACTCTGGACTTTATTGAGCTCTAGAAAAGAAGGAATCCCCACCATCTGGGACAACATGGACAACTCCAGAACATTATACTATGTGAAATAAGCCAAAAGAGAAAGATAAATATTCCATGATCTTATTTACATGTAGAATCCAAAAACAAACAAAACACACAACCTCAGGGAGAACAAATTGGTGATTGCAGGGGTGTGGAGAGGTTGTGAAGGAAATGGGTGAAAATGATTAATGGTATAAATTTCCAACTATAAGTTAAATAAATTCAGTGACATACTATATAGCATATCAAGAAAATAATTCAAGTGATTTCAGAAAATATACAATACTGTATTGTATATTTAAAAGTTGCTGAAAGAATTAGATCTAGCACACAGTAGTTGCTCAGTAATATCTGTATTATGAATACATTAATATTATTAGATGCAGCACTACTTACCAAATCCTGACTATTATTTACCATGGTTACTTGTATGGTTCCACTTTAAATGAACTTTGTTATTACTATTATTATTTTTATCATTATTATTTTGCCAAGAATCAGTGAGCTAATGAGGTTGATTAGGTCACTTGAGTAAATCGCTTGGAAAGGCAGTTAGAAAGTTAAATTGCTAAAGAAAAAAAAAAGGCACTTTAATAGGGGTTATTTTGACTATTCTATTTGATCATCATAAAATCAAGGGTAAGATCCAGGTTTTGTGGCACATGAAGAATATAGAATTTTGGGAGTCTTCTTTGAGGGGAAAAAAAGTACAAAAATGTTCATACTTTTTCAGATTTCACAAAACCTTTAACTCTGTGCTAGTACCTCTCCACTGTACAACTTGGGAAGGGTCCAGGCCAGTGAGAGACTCAGAGTTTGCTCTCCCTTAGTTTTACAGTAAATCTGCATTAGAGATTTACTGTGAAAATGACAGACCAGGAAAGAACAGGGAAAAATGGAATGGCTAAACATGGAAATGTAGTACCATATTTTTTCTTAAAAGGTGAATGATTGTTAGAGGCTAAGTTTTTCTTTCTTCTTATTGTTTGATATCCAAAATTTCTAACACTCAGATTTTCATATTTTTTTCTTGCTATTTGCACATGTTTATGTTTATTTTTCCAGATCAGTAATAACCAGGGGATTCTTGGGGAGTTGGCAGGGAATTTATCAGGTGGGCTATCAGTAGCACCTTGGGGATCTGAAGCGGGGTACTGCAAACCCAACCCACCTCCCAGAGACTGTGACCTTCATGTTGAGGGATGTGTTTCTAAAATGTGGCTCTCAATGTCATCCCTGATTATTCATATATGTAGACTTACTGAGAATTAATTTCCAAGTGGCTTAATTGAATGAATAAAAATTATTGAGTTATGAATCCTTTGGGAAATTACTATTTGAAAACATTAAGAAGATTAAGTAATTCTAGGCAAGAGTATATGTAAAAACAAAAACTGTGATTGTTTTACTTAGAATTGCCTTTAAAAATCTAATGTTGGGCCTCCCAGGTGGTGAAAGGGATTAAGCACAGCTCTATGATGCTATCTGCAGCTTCTGCAGCACCAGCTTGATCCCCAGCTGGCTAAGGAGCAACGCACATGGAACAGCAGACCTCTCCTGTCCTGCCTGCTGCTCCCCTCAGCAGTGTATTTCAGTCAATCACCTGTTCTGTTCCCCACTCTGTCTCTGGTGAATCCTCTCACCCCCATACCTCCGGCCTGTACCGCAGCTCCTCTATGCATAAATAAATAAATCTTAAAAAAAATAAATAAAAATAAAAATCTAAACTAAATCCAATTCTTTTGACTAATGGATATGAAAACTCATACACCATGTTTTTCTCTGGGTCTGGACTCTCTCAAGCAGGTCAGGAAACAATTCACCAGCCCTACTATTAAGTCTATTTTGGAGAAGTGATATTACTGTTTCCAACCTCAATGATCCAAACAGATGGGCTCTTCTACTTTAAAAGGATAGAAGAAAACAGAAAAGTTCTTAAGAGAGCTATGTGACCTGAATCAGATAGCATTTCTTCCATCTTACTAAGGGTAAAGCAATGACAGGAATATTATCCTATGATAGCCATAAACCGTTACTCTCTTCTACAATTCCTTAAAAATATATCACCGAGGGCCTCACCAGTAGCGCAGCGGTTGAGCACTGGGTTGTGACGCTGCCCGCAGTCTCTGCAGTGCTGGTTCAATCCCCAGCTGCTCCCTGGCCACCGGAGGAAGGACCCACATGGCGCGCAGACCTCTCCTGCCGCCCGCTGCTCCCCTCAGCAGTGTACTTTGCCAGTCTGCCTGCTCTGCTCCCCACTCTGGCTCTGGTGAATTCTCTCACCCTCCCGCGCTTCTGACTGTATCCAGTGCTTGTATAAATAAATAAATAAATCTTTAAAAAAATATATCACAGAGAACAAAAATGAAGATGCAAATGGACAAGTCTCCACTGGGAGGAAATGGAGTTCATTGAGAAAACACAAGACTCTAGTAGTTGCACTGAATTTCTGCTCTGCTCTAAATTAAAATGGGACTTTTTTCCCTCTGGGCAAACTAATTAATGGTGAGACTGTTCATAAATCCTAGTGACTTGCCAAGTTCACAGCAGAAAAAAATGCTGTTTCCTAAATACATTTGACCTCTTCTCTACTCATCTCAAAATGCGAGACAATGTCATTGCTGACTTCTTTTGCTTTGACTTTACTTTTTTTAAAAAGGTCATTTTACTTCTTCAGCCTTGAAAATTCCTCATATTTTTATGTAATGATATATCTCAAGTGTTTGGATATAATCATCCGTTTGTGTCAGCTCACTTATTTTCTGGATGGATTCTGATATTCAACTCTGTGCACTTTTGTCTTTCTTTTTTGTAGAATCTATTCTGCATACTCTAGTTCCCATTAGTGGATTATTTCCATTGACACTTCTTTTAAAAAATGACTCATGATGCCTTTTTTTTTTTTAAAATGAGGAGTCCAAAATGATACACAGAGCTCTAAGTACATTGTAAACAAGGCTATCTATAATTGGACAGCCTTTCAATCAGCAAAGGTTTCTCTAATTGGCTATAGATAATCATGGCTGAATTCTCAGAGTTAGCATTCACTAATAAGAACTATAAAATTTTAATTCCTGACCTGTAAAATATTTAGTATTATATTGTGCCACCATAGTGTAAGTATGTAAATATAACCTTAATCTTCAGCCTACCTATATAAAATGAATGCCACTTAGTTTTAAATGTGCTTTTGCTTTTACAGAAAATACAGCTTATAAAATAAATTCTTCCCCCCAACCACATTAAGTTACTAAGAAAACATAAAAAAAAAAAAAAATTCAATTTCTTAAACTGAGGTTGGAAAAACTGCCCCAAAATGATTACATAGTTGCCGACCTTTGAAATTTTGAACAAATTTTGAAAACAGGCCTAGAGATATCTACACTTCATAAAATACATATCAGCTCTTTCATAAACATTCATTCAGTATGGCTATCTTTTCCTGCTTTTAAAAATATCTTTAGAAATTAAAAAAAAAAAAAACAACTTAAAAAGATGGCTTTTTTACCATTAAATGTCAAGAAGAAAAAAAATCAAACCACGTCTATGCTTATTCTGCTCTTGGGTTTCTTCCTAAACAGCTGTCCTTTAAACTTGCAATATAATTATGAGCTTGAATACCATGTTTGCCACTAATCCCACTAGCATACTTGGTCCCTTGGGCCACATGGAAACAATCTCTCAGGGCTGCACGGGCACTTTAGCTTTTTGTCATGTCTGTGAAATCCATCCATGCCTCTGAGATGAACTGGATTATAATGACCTGTCCTGGGGGGAAACAAAAGAATTCCTCCCAAGGCCCTTCTCTTCTGTGACTCTCACACAGTCCCACACAGATTCTAAAGCGCTTTCATGCTGGATGTAATTGTTGGATGTAATACACACAGTGACCCTGGGAAGTAGGTAGTGGGGGCAAGGATTCTCATTCTCATTGACTGCAGAGGAAATGGAGGCTCAAGAGGTGGGGTAATGGTTTGCTCAAAATTTCACTTATTTAGGTGACTGGATTATGATTCAAACTAAAATCTTCTGATCTGTGGACTGAATATTTAAATGGAGGACTGAATATTGGATTAGTTTTAATTTCATAAAGCTTCAAGCAAAGACAAATCGTTATTTTAGTGTCCTTTATTAGAACTCATTTAGAGATATTACTTGCTGTCTTGAGCACAATGTTCAAATCCTTTTCAAAGAACATGACATTTTGCTAAAATTAACAAATGTTTTTACATATTTCTAAAGAACTGTATAACAAAAACTTGAAAAGGATTATAGTAAGGGCCCTTCACATTGGTAGCCTTATTAATCATCTTAACCACTTTGTAATAATGCCTTAAGTATTTTGGTAAATGTTTAATAATACTTGGAGGGAAGATACAGCAAACAACCATGAAATTAAATTTATTTACATATATTATAGAACTTATATGTAAGATAACCAGGTTCTTATTTCATAATTTAAGGTGCATTTGAGGAAAAAAGGAAATGTATTTCTTTATAATGCAGACAGGAACTGACCCTGAGTTACAGGGTTGGGCCAGAATTGGAGGCCCTGAATTTGAATTCTACCTCTAGGACTAGCTAATTGTGACTTTGGCAAACATCTTGACTTCTCTGGGACGTAGTAATTTTATTAATAAAAGAAAGAAATTATCATAATATTTTATTAATATTATATCATCATCATGATTATGATGAGATTAACCAGTCATTTTCAAATACTGGTCTTCATGCCACTTTGGAAAGGCTTTTAAAAATACAGATAATTAGGTCTCCTTTTGGATCCTCTGTGCACTAGTAGATGAAGGGTTAGATCCAGGGATCTGTAATTTTAAAAAGCTGTCCAGTTGATTCTATGTGCTACCACCTTAAGAATGCCAGTATTAACCTGTCAAGGCAGGTGATAGCTTAAACATTCCTAATTCCAGCTGCGTAATACTGAACTCTGCTTATATCCCTATACCCTATGCTCACTCTGGAGGCAGGTATTTAGTGCCAAAGCAATTCCCGTCCTAATGATCACACCAGCTTTCTAGGTAGTGCCCCAGCCCTCATTTCCTGGTGTGCTACACCATTCCCTACACAGCTGTCATTTTTTTGTATGATTGATCCGAAGCAGGGAGCAGGAGGGAGGAAAAGAAGGGAAGGGCAGATAACAGTGGAGTGGTGAAAATGTAATATCGTTACTTCCTGGAGTAACTCATCTTACCTACAAAAGTAGATTAATATTCTTAAGACCGTTTATCATGGTCTTTAGATTACTTTCGAATCTGGCCCAACTTCCTTCAAATTTCAACTCTGGTCCTTCCAAAAGACACTTTTGCTAATGCTGTTCTCACTATCTGGAGTACATTTTACAAATGGTAAATTTTTATCTATTTCTGCCTATGAATTCTTCAAAGCTCCACATGTACTAACCCATGTCTAATATGCCTCCAATCCATTCTTCATTCCTGCAATTCCAACTATCTTATTCATATTCTCAATAAAGCATTATCTTGGGAGACTGCAACTGGTTTTAGAAACATTTTTTCCCTTATTAACTGCTTTCCCCAGTTATTTGAGGTGGGAAGGCACTTTAGCTTTAATCATCATAATAAAATTAACAACATAATAAAAATAACAATTACCAACTACTTTACCAGTTACTAAATGCTTTTACATTCATTATTTTCTTTGCTCTTGCTAACATTTCTGTGAAATACAGATTGTTGATACCTCTTTTTCATAGAAGGTGAAACTGCAACTCAGAAAAATTAAATATCTTGCTGGTTAATGATGGAGCAGAGACTTGAGACTAAATCCTATGAATGTAAATCTTTTTTGAATATTTAACAGTTCAGTGCTCAATAAAGGTAAAAAATGATTAAGTGAATGAATGGGAGAGGAGAGAAGGCATGATGGGTGATGGGGTAATAATGGTCTTTGGTAACAGAGAAACCCATGTTGCATCTTGAATCTGCCATTAGCTAACTGGGCAGTGTTGGATAACTTACTGACTCTATGAGCTTCTGCTTTCTCCTCTATTGCGTGAACAGTACTGCCCTCATAAAGGTATGTGTGTGTTTGAACACAAAAATAAAAAAAGTTTAATGTACTTCTCCAGTACAAAGAGCAAGTACTCATTACATGCTGCTTTCTTAACTTTGAGGTCATTCTGTTATTGGGTCTGATTTCTGTATATATACCTACGTGCTGAGGGTACATTTGTTTCTGTGAATTTAACTTTCCTCTTCAGAGATAAGCATCAAAAGGCATTCTGCGATGGTGATTAAGACACATAGTCTAGACAACTGGATTCAAAACCTGACTCTCTCTGGTTACGCATGTGAACTTGGCCAAGTTACTCAACCTTTTCATGACTCAATTTCCTCTTCCATGAAATGGAGAAAAGAGTATTTAGAACAGGGCCTGGTGTGTGATTAGAACCACATAAGTACCGACTATTTCTTGTGTCACTGAGGCACTTAGCTAATGAAAGGCATGCTAAGCACAAGGTGAAAAACTTTGCCTTTGTACTTCTAGACCAAATGCATTAATACCTCTTACAAAACAGAAACAAAATTAACACCGTAACATTGTCATCTCTATGTAGTAGTATCTCTCAACAGTAATTAGATAAATGTTTGGATAATAGATGACAACTCATATATCTACAGAAATTGAACTGTGAGTGTGAATTTTGTATATAAACACAATGACGTATCAGCTCTCATGCATTTATTAATGGAGCAGGGAAAAACAGTCATTTGACTTTTGTTAAACAAAAGGTATTCAAACAACAAAATCTGCCTCTGCCTCTCTTCATTCCCTACCACCAAACACAAAGAACCAGAAGTTAAAAAAAGAGGCTGTATTTTAGAAACTGTTCCTTTCAATCAGAATTATTCCTCTTGAATGCCATATTAAAGACTTTCACCTGAGATCTCTCATGTACATTTTGAACTAACTAAAAATCACAATCACAAAAATATATGCGATCTGGAATGTCAACATAGATCTAACAAAACATAATAGTCTCTTTCATTCACCATTCCTATATATAGTGTGAGATAAGAACAAAGGTATTTTTGACAATAAGATGTCTAATCATGTGAGATTAATGTCCTTGGAAATAGCTAGAAACCTGAGATATTTGTTACACAGAGATAATGTTTTATGGCTTCTACTGATGTTGAGCTACCTCGGAAAGGTTATCTTTGGAATGGTGGAGATTAAGTTGCTTCTGAAAGGTCAGATCTTCCTGTAACCAAAATAAATACTGGTTAAACAATGGTAAGCACAGGAGAGGAACCACAGAAGCCCAGTTCTTCTTATCTCCTTGTTGGAGTTCTGTTTGGTAAAGTAAAACAGGCAAACAATTTTGGGGTCACAGCATTTATATCTACACACGGGATTCATATACTTTGCTGGAGGCTTATCGTTTGACTGATGTGTCTGAGATGGTCTTTAGTATCTTTCATTGTGTTGGAGACTGATGACTTTGCTGAAACGTCTCATCATTGAAGACCTAACTGTCAAGCCTTCCTTAACCCTGCTCTCCACGACTGCATTCTAACAGATTTAGAGTTGATAACCTAGAAGTTCCTAAAGGTGATCTCTCCCAACACAGTCCTCAGGTAGGTTATACACGATGCATGGCAGTTCCACCTGTTTAACAGGCCCTTTTCCAGGGGTAACACAAAAATAACAAGAGATAGTAACAACAAAAATTGTACTATTGTCCATTTCACATCCATCATCACATTTGATTTTTATTATTGAGTTGGATAAAGAAAAGGTGCTCAGAGAAGTAATTTACTTGAACATTGTGCTCATACCCATTAGACTTCATTGCTTCTTTTTTTTTTAAGATTTATTTATTTATTAATACAAGAGCTGGGGTACAGGCCAGAGGTGTGGGGGGTGAGAGGATTCACCAGAGGCAGAGTGGGGAACACAACAGGCAGACTGACCGAAATACACTGCTGAGGGGGGCAGCAGGCAAGTCAGGAGAGGTCTGCTGCACTGTATGGGTTGCTCCCTGGCCAGCCAGGGGATCGAACACATGCTCAGTGGCTGCGGACAGCTTCATAGTTTGTGTCCCAACCCCCTGCGCCACCAGGGAGGCCCCGACTTCATTGCTTCTTTAAGGTCCATTGTTGCCTTATTAAAGCACTGATGTGGCTGATGAAGAGATCCCCAAATGTGATTTTGCTCCCCATGGGTTTTGGGATCAGATCTGGATTTGAACAGACTCTGTTCCTTGCCAGCTCTGGAACCTTAAGCAAAGCTACTTAGGCTCTCTGAGCCTGAGGTTTCACCCTTGCTGAAAAACACTCATATTCAGAAAATCAAAATGGGATAAAAAAAACACTAAGCACTTAAAGTAGTGTTTCAAAATGTTGTGTATTGGGTAAATGTTAAATACCTCCTGAGTCTGTTCCCTTTAAGTATATTGGATTTCCTATATATTTCTCTGATATTTTAATAAGATGCTCTAAATTTGACTCATTGCATGCATCTTGAGGTCAGTGTAACACTAATGAAAATATCATCTGTACTCTTTCTAGGCACTAAAAATAACAGCCAATCTCCTAAGTTCAGACAGTCCAATTATATATATATATATATATATTTTAGTATATTTACAGTTTCTATCAGAATTTTGGCACTTTGACTCTAAGATCTTTTCTTTTATTATCTGTGCCTTTGTTAAAGCACAGAGGACAGGAGTTTGATCCTGTTAAAAAAAAAAAAGTAGTATCACTACTATAAACTAGTTGGAAACTCTTTATTATTAAATAGCATATTCTACTCTATGCCTAGAGTAACATGCCAGTTTTATTTTAGCAAGATAAGATCAAGTGGAATGTTCCAAATGTAGTATTACTACTTTGTCCCTGAGCTCATTCCTTCTTATGTTCTTGTAGATTTCTAAGTTCTCTAGGTATTTGTTGAGTGACACAGGTTTTATTTTGAAAGCCAAACCTGATGTTTTTCATGAGGAGAGATGTGCTCAAGTGGTAATGGTAATTAATGAATAGCACATCTGTAAAGCACTGGGCTGTCAGCTGGAGACCCACGGCTCCTCCTGATGAGTTAACCAAGTAATTCACTTGGTAACACAGGTACAGACACCCAACAGGTATGGAACAGATTATTTATGCTCAGGTCATTCTAATTAAAATTCATAAATACACGCAGAGAGATTCAAACTTCAGAGATCAGAGATCCCTTAAGAATCAAATAACTTAATGTAATTAAACTATTTAATGTGAGCCTTCAGAAAAAAATCATAAGCACACACACATACATATCTCACTTCCCCACACACCCCTTTGGATATAATTCCAGAAAATTTAATATAGACCAGTGGTTAAGACCAAAGGCTTTAGAATCAGATAGCCTGGATTAAAGCCACAACTTTGTTACTGTAGAGTTATAAACCACCTTATCTTCAAAATGAAAATAAAAACATAACTATCTGGTAGGAACATAACGAAGTTTAAATGATATAAAGCATGTGAAGTGCCATATCACATGGTGGGACACTTAATTAAGCATTTGCAAAATGTTATTGTTATTATTTTAAGGAGGTTGCAAATCCTGGTGGATAGATAGCCGGCTAAAAATGTCTGCCATGAAAGGGGGACAAAGTTCAAAACTATAAGGACAATCCACTTAGTATAAACACAAGAAGACCCCCTTTAAGTTTAAATCACTGTCTATAAAAGAGCATGAAACAACGAGGTCTGCTACCCTGCCTGACCCGGAGCAGGCAGGACAATGGGTCCAGCCACATTCCTTGTTCTTTCTAAGGAGCACCAGCCTGTACCAGCTACAACCGAGAACTTGGCAGCAATGGCAGCTTTCTGCACTTGACCGAAAGGGAAAACAGCTTCTTGGTTGCCTGACCCTTATAAAAGGCTATTGTTCTGCTCTCCGCATATTCTTTACAAGGTTCTACCTGTTAAAAAAAGGACTGTTGAAAGTTTTTCATGAGAGAATATTTAAATGCCCACCTTAAGGACCGACATACACTGAACTCTCAATAAATGCTGTCTCTTTTCATGAAGCAGGAGGGAGGGTAACTTGGCTTGACAAAGTCACTGCTCTGGGAGAAATTCTACTGACACTCAAGGGAATGTCTCAGTTATGTGATTTAATTAAATATGACTTGAAAGAAGTAAGCTTTTGAGAGGGCTTTTCTTTTGGGATTATCTAGAGACTTTGCTAGTGTCATGATATTTTCTTTCAAGACATTTGACTTGTGCTTGAAAGTACCCTATTTTAGTCCAGTAGATTGTTCAGTCAAGTTAGTACATCTAAAAATGGTTAGGATATCTAGCATACAACAATTGCAGGTACATTCATCTTGGAGACAAACATTGACTATTAGCTGAAGATCTTCTATTATGTAGTTTTATATTCAGTGATATTATCGCAGAAAATCATAAAATTAGAATATTTACTATATTCATTTCTATATTCCAGTACCTAATACAGTTCAGACACCATGGGAACTTAATAACTGTCTATTGAGTGAATATTCTATACATGGACTTCAATATTCACTTTAGAAAATCTTTTTTAACAGACTTTGTTGCTGAACCTGGTGCTTGGTTGGCTGTGAAAGTGCCTGCTGTGCTCAATACAAGGTACAGATAACAGCTCTGCAGTGAACCGAGAACCTACACTTCTTTATGGGGTCTCTGAGCAGGTGAGCAGCAGAATCACTATTTTATTTTCAACAACATTCACTGATACTTGTTCAACTGGTTTTACAAAACCCTCTGGGTACTCCGGCTGCTTTTGATCTCATTTCAAGTTCAACTCCAGTGGTGTATATGGGTGGAGACAAGAGGAAAATATTAAAGTAAATAGAATTTAGCCATGTCAGAAGGGACAACAGGAAATACCACAATCAACAATTCACCAACAAATGCCAAAATCTGTAGTCACATATTTAAATTTGCCCATGCAGAATAATGACATCAGTGTGAGAGGTAATATGAGTGTCTATTATGAAAATTCAGATTTAAATTGAAACCAATTACATTTTTGCTCTTTAAATAAAGGGAATTCTCTATAACATTTCTTTAAAGAGACATTTTCTTTAAATAGCATTTAATATTTACTATGTGCTCAAGATTATGCTAAATTCTTTTGCATGGCTTGTTTTATTTAATTGCCACAACAATCCCAGGTGTAGGAAATTGGTCTATCCTTCCTTTCTTTATGGATAAGGAAACTGAGATGGAGAGGTTACATAAATCACACACAGATGTAATACTAGTGTCAAAGCACAAAGATCAGATTCTTAATCTTTATGCCAGTATTGCTTACAGTGTGACCTTGTACCATCTACCTCAGGATTAACTGGGGTACTTGCTAAAATGAAAACGTCTAGATCTTAGCTAGTACTTCCTAACTGGAGTTTTAGGGATGAAGCCTGGGATTCTCTGTTTATTAACACACACACACACACACACACACACACACACACACACACACACACACCCCATTTCTTATATACAGCATTATTGGAAAACCCCTGTCTGTAAAGCATGAATTCCATTACATGATACTGCTACATGAATCAGATTGAATAAAATGACTTTTGTTCTAACTGTAGACACCCTACTTATGAAAGTCAAAATACATCACAGCCTTTAAGAGAAATAATGAAAAGTTCCCCAACTAAAAATCATCTCAAAGATTGAAGTTATTTCAATAGAGACGCTCCAAAAATTTCTCTACTGAATTGGTAACGTAAATGTAGTCAATTTTGGCCGGGGTTGGAAGACTAATTTTTGTGCCACTGTCTTATATATGGCCCACTGTAGAGAATCTGGATAAAATCTTATAAAAATTCAGACTTAAAAAACATATTTTTGCTCTTAAAAAAAGAGCCTTTCTGGGCCTCCCTGGTGGTGCGAGGGGTTAAGACACTACCTATGAAGCTTTGCACAGCCACAGTAGCACGAGTTCAATCCACTGCCAGGGAACTACTCACATGGCACAGCATACCTCTCCTAACTCGCCCGGCTGTTCCCCTCATCAGTGCACTTCAGTCATTCTGCCTGTTCTGTTCCCCACTCTGTCTCGGTGAATCCTCTCAGCCTCCACACCTCTGGCCTGTACCCTAGTTCTTGTATGCATAAATAAATAATTTTTTTTTAAAAAGAGAAACTTTCTATAATATTTCTTTTGTTTTGTTTTGTTTCTCTCTCTCTCTCTCTCTCTCTCTCTCTCTCTCTCTCTCTCTCTCTCTCTCTCTCTCTCTCTATCTATCTCTATCTCTCTATACATACAAGCACTAGGTATAGTCAGAAGCACAGGAGGGTAGGAGAATTCACCAAAGCCAGAGTGGGGAACAGAACAGGCAGATGGACTGAAATACACTGCTGATGGGAGCAGCAGGAGAGATCTGCGCACCATGTGGGACCCTCGCCCAGCAGCGGGGGATCGAACAGGCACTGCAGAGGCTGCGGGCAACTTCGCAGCCCAGCCCTCAACCGCTGCGCCACCAGGGGAGGCCCTCTATAATATTTCTTTAAAAGTTTTTTTTGTTTGTTTGTTTTTAAGATGGATGGATGGATGGATTGACTGATTGATTGATTTAAATGGATTATTTTCTTTGTTTTTGTTGAGTCTCATCAGCTCTTTGTAGATTTTTGTGATCAGTCCTTTATCATTAGTGTTGTGTGCAAATTTTTCTCCCAGTCAGTGGGGTTTCTCTTTGTTTTGGTTATTATCTCTTTTGCTGTTCAGAACCTCTTTAATTTGATGTAGTCCCAGCTGCTTATCTTTGCCTTCACTATCACTGCTTTGGGCGATGTGTCTGTAAAGATGTCTTTGAGGTGCATGTCATGTAGTGTTTTGCCTATATTTTCTTCTATGATTTCAGGTCTTAGGTCTAGTTCTTTAATCTATTTTGAGTTGGTTTTTGTGCATGGTGTTAGATAGTAGTCAAGCTTCATTCTTTTGCATGTAGCGACCCAGTTTTCCCAGCACCATTTATTGAAGAAACTTTCTTTGCTCCAGTGCATATTCTTTGCTCCTTTGTCAAAGATTAGTTGACCCTAAATCTGTGGGTTTATTTCTGGATTTTCTATTTGGCTCCATTGGTCCATGTGTCTGTTCTTGTTCCAATACCATGCAGTTTTGATGATTAAAACTATAATGAGATACCATCTTACACCAGTAAGAATGGCACATATTAAAAAAACTAGCAACACAAATGTTGGCGAGGATGTGGAGAAAAAGGAACTCTCCTGCACTGTTGGTGGGAGTGCAAATTGGCCCAACCACTATGGAGAGCTGTGTGGAGATTTCTTGACCTACTAAGCATAGAGCTTCCATATGATCCAGCAATTCCACTCGTAGGTATTTACCCAAAGGACACAGAAACATTAAATCCAAAGGGCACCTGCATACCTATGTTTATAGCAGCACTATTTGCAATAGCTAATTTATGGAAACAACCCAAATGCCCAAAGATAGATGACTGGATCAAGAAGATGTGGTACATATACACCATGGAATATTACTCAGCAATCAAAAAAAGATAAACACATGCAGTTTGCAGCAACATGGATGGAGCTAGAAGGGATCATGCTCAGCGAAATAAGTCAGAAAGAAAAAGAAAAATACTGGATGGTCTCACTCATAGCAGGAATTTAGAAAACTTAAATAAGAGACCAGGAAAAAGACTAATCAATACAAAGTAAAAATCAAAATCAACAAGCAACTATAAATCAGAGACATACTACGGGGGTGGGAGGGAGAGGGAAGGGCGGGGAGAGGAAGGGCTAGAGTCAAAATAAGGGGGGGTGCAATTGTATGGGGAGTATAACCATAATGAAAATGTATACATTGTGCAAATATGAAAAATGATTTAAGAATTATATAAAATAAAATATTTAAAAAATAAAGAGCAAAAGAGTAGCTCTTTACAGTTAAACATGTTTTAATAAAATCTGGCAACATAGTATGTACTGAGAGCTTTATAAACATTTAAATTCTTTGACATAGCAATGGCATTTCCAAGAATTTGCCTAATTAATCAATCACATGTATGGACTAAAATTTCTTTAATAAAATGTTCAATGAACCATTTATAACGGGGGAGAAAGGGGAACATTTAAATGCCCAACCATTTAAAGAATTGCAAAATAAATTATTTTATTATAGGTAACATGGATTCCTGTGCCACTTTGAGAATATCAAGCTCTACTAAAATTCTAAATAACATGGAAAAATTGCTTAGTATGTAAGTGAAATGGAAAAAGAAAAATGATACATACTTGTATATGATTTATAGTCACCTGGCACAGAACAGTAGATTATATTTGGCAACCAGCCTCTTCCAAATGTTTAATCTTCTGTGACCCAATTTTATCTTTCTGTACATATACGTTATATGCATGCATGCCTGACGCTATTATGGTTATTGCTATTGTAATTTCATTACATGTATATTGTTTAAATGTTTGTGTTAGTGTATCTGCTTTGAAAAATTTTTGCAGGAAATAAACCAAAGTGTTTTAATGATGGCTCTCTCTGGATGTTGCAACTGCAGGTTACTTGTATTTTATAACATGTACTTTTCTGTACTTCTCTTGTTTTCCTTAATGAACATGTTTATTTTGTATCCATAAAAAGGTGTTATCACAAAATAATTCAATGAGAAACTATTTTTGGAAAACGTCATGATATAAAGTGACATGTCTGTTTTAGGTTATTTGCTAAAAGGCCTCTGAAGCAGGCCTCACAGGCCTTGCCATCAATGGTGACTTTGGCAATAATTGTACAGTCAGAGTAGCTCTCCAAACTCAAATGCCACAATTATGAGCTTGGGCAAACAAGGACATATTGGAAGTGGCAGGCAATGTTTTGGCTTCCACCAACATAATGGCCAAATGATGTGTGCTATTGCCTAAAAAAGGAAAGTAACATAGGCTGTAATTGGATATTATAAATAAGTGGTCAAAGGATCTCTAAATAAGCAATATCACGTACGCCTCCTTGCAGCATATTTTTTCCTTCTGGGATCCATGGAAGGCTCACAGACGTGAAGGCATCCAGAAAACTGTTATCTGTTTACCTCTAATTTATTTTTATAACTGTAACGCCGGCTATGAGAGAAAATGCTTCTTCAAGTGAAAAATAAAATTGGTAATAAACCATTTGAGTTTGCAAAGTATCTTAACAAATATTTCCGTTTACATTAAGTTGGCAAAACTGGTCTCATTAAAACTTTATTCTCAACTGAATAGTCTGTGTATGTAGGTCTGGGTAGGTTGGTGGTTCAGTGTTGGAAACTTGAGACTTGGGCTCAAATCCTGGTTTTGCCAAATGTTTTATCCCTTTGGGTAAATTTCTTAGTCTCTCTGTATCTTAGATGTATCACCTGTAAATGTCAACAGTACTATGCCACACAGGGCGGTTGGGTGAGAAAAGTATGAGAAAAGCATAAAGACCAGCCAGGCATGTTGCAAATACTGAATAGAATTAAATTTGCTCTCTTTTCCCTTGTGCTACATAAATAAGACGATTTCTGGCCTCTCAAAAGCCTCTCAAGGAATAGAAGTACCCGATCAAACAAGTGTGTGTGTGTGTGTGTGTGTGTGTGTGTGTGTGTGTGTGTGTGTGAGTGAGAGAGAGATGAAATATATGTATATATCTACATATATAATACACACATATGTGTATATCTAAAATGTTACACCTATTTTAGATATATTTAAGGTTGGGACTGTATCTGCTTAAAGAACAGCTAAAATTTTGAAAGTCCATCATTGATCCTGATGAGTTCTGCTCAGGTACAAAGCTCACTAGTCAAAGACACAGCAGTCCATTTCCACAGAGTCAGCTTTGTTTGAACAACACAATGGCATCTATTCAGAAAGGTACCCATTTTTTCTTTTTTTAAATATTGGGAGGTTTTTTTTTAAACCAATGGCAATAAACATGTTTCACTCCCCGTTTTGCTTCACTGTAGGCTCTATGTGTGGTTAGGTTTTGCAATGAAAGAGAGTTTGACTTTAGAGATAATATTTAAAAAGGAAAAATCTACAAAGAATGATGCTGATAATTCCTACACACTATCCTAATAAAAACAAATAAATGTCCAAAAAAAGATAATTATCCACTAAGTCTTTCATCTCTTATTAAATAATAGTGGTGAATGTTAAAGCTCTAGTCAAAACCTAGCTGATCTTAATAAATCTGATACAAAAACTGATCACCAGAGGGGGAACATACAGAACTTATATGATATTTTCAATCATGATTACTAATAGAGTTATAACTTTTATTTGAGTACTCTTATTGAGGGAAGAGTAATCATTAGAGAATATTCTACATGGTTATTCCTCCTTGGGAGAATCTATATGTTTGTCAATGTACTAATAAAAAGTAAACACCTGAACAACTTAGTCAACGATCTGGAGTCAACGGTCATTCCATTAGTTACAGACACATATCTTTACTCAGATAAAATGAAAGTATGTTTTTGTCAGAGCTCTAAAAATTAAATATTTATATCATTCAAATACACATTTATATCATCCAAATACTCTATCACAGTATGTGTGTATGTGTATGTATATGTTTTGGGGTAGGAATCTCTAATTTGCAAAAATTCTATCAGTTGAAAGCTATAACATTTATATTATACATTTTGTTTATAAAACCACCTACATTCACAGATGCATAGAGTGGCATAGCATTATAGTATAACTTTTAAAATTATTCCATATACTTGATTTCATTTAATCATAAAAGGAATCATAATCTAATTGAAAGAAATACTTCCGCTATGAAACAAAGTTAGCTAATCAGTGACTGTGAAACCAGCTGATTTATAATACTATCTCACAGTCATGCTAACTGAGCCAATTCATGGCATGTGTCATGTAATGCTTGTTAAATTAGTAAGTGCTCTTAAATAAAGACACAGAGTAAACAATCCCATTAGAACACAACATTGTGATGAATCCTATATTTCTAACTCAGATGCATAATACAGATGGAAGACCATCAATTTTAATTTTATATAGAAAACATGTCATATGAGTTTATTCGTTATTATTTGCATACATTTTGAGGGTTTTAGTACATACCTCTTGCTTAGTTCTTTTAATGAATAAAGAAATGAAGGCATACATACTTATCTTCTTATAGCAAAATATTTACGAAGCTAAATTCTAGGAAATACATCAAAGAACTAATTTTCAACTATCCACTCTTTTAATTAAAATACGATTCTTTCTTTGAGGTATGCAATACAAAAGCATTTTCAAAGTGTGAAAATTACAGGTTTCATAACTTTGCCACAGAATTCTCATAAAGAACTTTTCTAATGACATGAGAACACCCATGTTCTCAAGATGTGTATATACGTGTTTGTGTGTGTGTGTGTGTGCATACTATACATGTATATTGTAGTGACTGTAATTTGGATCACTGGCTACTTTAACACAGGAATTAAAGACATCAGAGATTTTAACGCACTGAAACACACAATCTGAAAATAAAGATTTTGTTTTCTGAAAATCTGAAACAAAGATCAAATATTTTAGAAATTAAACTTTAAGTGGGGAATGTGATTCTGCATTTCAAAAAAAAAATGAAAAGAACTGACAATCTTATCTGGAATGCATTAACCACTTAGCTCTAAGTCTACCCTTAATTGATACAAGGTTAAGAAGAGGGGGGAAAAAATGAAGTCTCTCAACCAGCAACTAATTTAATAAGTACAGAACCTGGGCAGAGTTCTAAGAATCGCCTGCTCTGAGCCATTTACTAGTACACTGTTACATTTTATCAGGTACCAGTTGCTAGATGGTACTGCATTATGTCTGAGCAGATGACACTTGCCTCCAGCCCACAGGTGATCCACTGCTTCTGCTTCCAGATATCACCCCCACCCACTTACTCTCAGGCCCCACCTCTGCTTTATCCACTGAAAGGGCTCACTCCCGTGTCCAATCTCTCTCATTTTGTCACTTGCTATTATAATTAATTAATCAAGTCTCTGGGACAAGAAAGGATAATGATTTCTATAGGGGCTAACAAATGGACATGAGAAATATAAAGGTTTAGGCCTCCCCGGTGGCGCAGCGGTTGAGCGCTGGGTTGTGAAGCTGCCCACAGCCTCTGCAGCACCGGTTCGATCCCCGGCTGCTCACCGGCCACCGGAGGAGGGTCCCACATGGCGCGCAGACCTCTCCTGCCGCCCGCTGCTCCCCTCAGCAGTGTACTTCGGTCCTTCTGCCTGTTCTTCTCCCCGCTCTGGCTCTGGTGAATTCTCTCACCCTCCCGTGCTTCTGACTGTACCCAGTGCATGTATAAACAAACAAACAAACAAACAAATAAATAAAAATACATGCCTCTTTTAAAAAAAAATCTAAAAAAAAAAAAGAAATATAAAGGTTTAGAAGGCAAATATGAAAATAGTTAGAAAACAGGTAACAGTTTATTTAGTTAAATTTCTGTCAAGGGATACCCCTGCCTCCCATTTCTATTAAGATGTTAATTGTAAAATGTCATTTTAACCTGACAAGTGTATACACAATAGATGATATACAAAATTGTATATACAATACTAAGTAAAGTAAAGAGTATTTAACAAATGGTCCTGGAAAATATGGTCAACCATTTGGGAATACCTTAAATTTGGATCTTTACCTTATATTAAAAAAAATCCAAAGAGATGAAAGAATTAGGTAAAATATAAATCTATAAGAAAATACAGTTCAGGGCCTCCCCGGTGGTACAGCGGTTGAGTGCTGGGTTGTGAAGCTGCCTGCAGCCTCTGCAGCGCCAGTTCAATCCCCAGCCACTGGGTGAGGGTCCCACATGGTGCGCAAACCTCTCCTGCCGTCCACTGCTCCCCTCAGCAGTGTAATTCGTCAGTCTGCCTGTTCTGCTCTCCGCTCTGTCTCTGGTGAATTCTCTCACCCTCCCATGCTTCTGACTGTACCCAGTGCTTGTATAAATAAATAAATAAATCTTAAAAAAAAAATCTTAATAGATTCTTTAAAAAAAAAAAGAAAATACAGTTCATTGTTACCTGCTCTACAGAAAAAAAATCCCACATACAGTTAAATAAATTATAAAAAAAATCAATAAATTTGAAAATATAAAACAACATTATAGGGCCTCCCAGGTGGCGCAGCGGTTGAGCGCTGGGTTGCAAAGCTGCCCGCAGGCTCTGCGGCACCGGTTCTATCCCCGGCTGTTCCCCGGCCACCGGAGGAGGGTCCCACATGGCGCGCAGACCTCTCCTGCCGCCCTCTGCTCCCCTCAGCAGTGTACTTTGGTCCTTCTGCCTGCTCTGTTCCCCGCTCTGGCTCTGGTGAATTCTCTCACCCTCCCGCGCTTCTGACTGTACCCAGTGCATGTATAAACAAAATAAACAAACAAACAAATAAATAAATAAAACATGCCTCTAAAAAAAAATAAAAATAAACAAATAAAACAACATTATAAAACAAAAGTACATGGGATCTAAAAACTGGAATATATAATCATAATAAATGTGAAATGAAAAAGATATGTAATATGTAAAGAACTCTCACCAATAAGAAAAATAATATAACCACAACCGAAAAACAGCTAATAGGCAAAGAGAAAATTCACAGAAAATGAATGGCTAGTAAACATGCAAAAAACATATTCATCCACTGTTTGACAACAGTGAAATATTATACTAAATTTAGGTGTAGATAAAATTTTTAATTCTAAAAATCCTGATGGCAGTAATATAGGAACTGTGAAGCAGTGTTGTTTGGAGTGTAATCTGATAGAATTTTTCTAGAAATATTTTTGCAATATGTGTTAAAAATCTTAAAATATTCATGCCCTTTGACATAATTATCTTGCTAAGGAAATAATCACAGATAAGGGAAACATTTAGGTCAAAGATGTTTTTTGCTGATATTTCAATGTTTGAGAAAATTAGAAGTAGCCTAAATGCCCCAAAATAGACAAATGTTTCATTTATGAAATATTTTTAAGATAGAATATTGTGCACACATATAAATGGTGTTTTAAATAATATTAAATGATGAGGGAAAATTTTCATGATACAAATTTTAATTTTAAAAAGCTCATAGTACAAGTATACAATCCATATGACTTGTATTTGTACCATATTTGCTTAGAAAAATACTAGAAAAAATACCTAAGAATTTATAGTAGTTATTTTGGGGGTAATGAGATTATGAGCAATTTGTACTTGTGTCCTTATCTTTTTTATAGTTTTAAAAGATTCCAGAGTACATAGGAATTGCTTTTTTATGAAAAAAATTATTTTAATAAAAGAAAATGTGGGTGTTAGTGCCTTGAGTGTAAATATTTTGCAGATTATATGGCAAGAATTTTAAAATTAACAATATTTTATATATTAAATTAATAATGTTTATATTTGTTGAATAAAATACAAAGGAGTTTTCAAAAGCAGAATGAAGTTAGACTCTGCGAAAAACATGTTTCATATTTGACTTGGTGCCAAGCTAGTACTGTGCTGTATGTTATTTGAAATGTTGTGTTCAAGTAGTTTTCCACAAGGCATGTTGTCCTGGAGACAGTACAGTGGAGAGGTCAAGGGCACAGACTCTGGTGTCTGGCATTCTCGACTGGAGCTCTGGTTCCAGGCAGAGGGCACTGTGACAGCGTGCAGGCGACTCTACCTCTGCAAGCCTTGGCTTGACTAACCAATGTCACTGCTTTCCCCTCCACAAATGCCTTATCAATCAATGACCGAATGATGACGGGAAGTGATTAATCCATACTATCAGATTGTAAATGGAGAAATGAGAGTATGGAATGAGATTCAGAAAGGAACAAATAATCAGAGCTATTCTTACCATTGCCTTCCTCACTGGGCATCTGTGCTCCCAACATACTACAGAAAACACAGTCTCCACTCAACCATGTCGTTAGCAATTGCCATTAGATCACTATTGATAGTCGAGTCACATTGTATAATCACATTATACACAAAAATGTCAAAATAATCTTGCCCCTTTTTTGGATAAGGGAAGAAACTGTTAGGTTTTTATAATGCACAAGTCTTTGTTAATTCTGTTGACTCTGGAAAATGAATTACCAGTTGCTCATGGCAGCAAAATCTCTATTTCTGAAAAATTTCTGTGATTAGTCAGTGTCTTCTCTAAAAATAAACAACAGTCATGCCTAAGGGAAAATGTATTATGATTTGAAAAGAATACATTTTGTGATTTAAGATATTTTCATATTAAAATAAAATGGTATATAGAAACACTTTTCCCTAATTCTTCAGGAAGAGATTAATAAGCAAATTAATTGAATGCAGTAATTGTTCTGGTAGCACCTTTGTTCATCCTATCAACAACCTTCCTCCCTCCCCAAACACAGTTACCACATTTAATATAGTCCTGGTTCCCACAGCAGGATGTAGACAATGATTAAAAAAATATGTATTGATTTCCATTTGTGGGTTTATTTTTCTGAAAAAGATTTTTTTAACTTTAAGGAATATCTGTTTTATAAATTTCTGATAAAATCCATTTATTTTACATGATTTCTAAAGATTCAATTTTTATAAAATACCTTTTTATACTTGTATTTTTTAGCCAAGCTCATATGATCATGAATGTTATCTTTTTTATTTTATAGCAGGACTATATGAACCAAAGGAATGTAATTTTCAAAATTCTAAAAGCAAACTTTAAGAATGATAAACTATTCTCCTCCCAGCCAGAAAACATGCCCTCTAGGCACCATGGAAAAAGCCATCATCATCAGTGAGGAGTGACTGGTAAGTTCTAGTAGTGCTGAATGGACAATAAATACTGAATGCAAGAAAGAATATATCAACGAGCAAATGATCTGAGTATTTTTCAATCACTTAATAAGGGCAAGATAATCAGCTAAATGCAGAAATCAGAATCTTCTGGTCTGTTTAACACATATCACTCTAGTTTGTCTTAGAGAAATAGAAAAATCCACATTAAGACAGCTGATGTTTTGAAGAATACAGGAGAGTAAACAAAATACCAAACTGTCTCAGAGCTACACGATGGGTCCTGTGTGGGAGCAACTAACCCTTTCAGTGGCTGAATGACACTCGGACAGGCTGTGCAGCACACTGCGGAGGACTCCACAAGGCTAGCCCTGCCTGTTAACACTGCAAATTTCATGCTTAGTTTTCCACTTGTATCTTGTTTCTCAACCCTAGGGTTCACCCAGATACTCATCCTAGCCTTTTTCTTTTCTTTTTTGCCTTTGATGTGGACTGATTTGTATAAGACATACGGGAAACATTATTTTAGAATAAGAACCAAACAATGTCTATTTTTCAAATGATACCTTCGCTCTTAAAGATAGAAGAGCATTCATTCTATTTTTGCCCTCACAACTAAAAATGACATCAAACTGGGCCGATGGCAAGAAGTGGGTTTTGCAGCACCAGACATCTCTTAGAGCAGATAAGGGATACAAAGCACAGCTCTCTGCCTTAGCAAATAGTGTCAGAAAGTACCAACAAAAATACATGTCTGCTTTTATGCATTAAAAAAGTCTTATTTCAGTTGAAAAATGATCAGTGGATACAAAGTCCCCCCAGTTCAAAATAGTGAGCACTCAGCCTTCTTCTACCTCTGATTACTAAACTTGGAGTTACCTCATCTCCATAGTGAGGTAACTTGTAGTTACCTCATCTCCATGACGAAAAAACTCTGGTGAGGAGAATTCATGATATGTCAAAACCCTTTGCATTTTTACATAAATGGGGATATTTAGACTTATTTTTTTTCATTTAAAAATATACCTACATTGAAATAGAGTGAAAGTACAGCCATTTTGGAAAACAGTCAAAAGTTAAACATAGAGGTTCTTTTTGACCCAGCAATTCCTCTACTAGGAAAGTGTCCAAGAGAAGTGAAAATATATTCCCACAAGAAAACTCTTACATAAATGCTCACAGGAGCGTAACTCATGATAACTAAAAGTAAAAGCAACCCAAATATCTATCAACTGAGGAATGACTAAACAAAATGTGGTTTATCCATACATGGAATATTATTTGTCCATCAAAAGGAATGAAATATTGATTGGCACATGCTTCAACATACATAAACCTGGAAACGATGTTGAGTGAAAGAAGCCAGACCTGAAAGACCACATAATACATGATTCTATTTACATGACATATTCAGAATGGACTTATAGAGACAAAAAGTAGATCAGTAGTTTCCTAGAGCTGAGAATAGGGTGGGAGGAGGAGGTGGAGGGTGATAGATACAGGGTACTGGGTTTCATCTAAGTTGGTAAAATGTTCTAAAACTGATCATGGTGATGGTTGCAGCATTGTGTGAATATACTAAAAATCAATGAATTGTACACTTTCAATGAATGAGTAGTATGGTATGTGGATTATATCTTAATAAAGCTCCTCAAAAAAACTCTTATTCTATCAATCATTATGTGTTGTTAGTTAACACCTACCATTCCCTGACCACGTTTAATAACAGTTTACTCTGCCCAGTTATGTCCATTTAAGTGGAGATGACAGTGCAATTACATAGACTCACTCAAAACAACTCCAGGATGAGGGAGAGAAGAAGTAAAGGGAGGAACGCATCCCAACATAGCCCTGTGTTCCATGAACACTCAATCATATCTCTTTGCACCATCAAAACCTCACACAATTAATTTTTTCCAAGTTTATTGCTGCCCCTGATGTTTTCCATTTCTTTTGATGACGGTTTTTGCCTCTTGGAATTCAAATAGTCTAACCCGGTCTTGGCAGTTGATATTTATCTCAATTGAAACTGAGATTCCCTTCATCCCTATGCTCTGAGACTTCTACTTTGAGGCTGAAAGGTCACTTAAATGTGCACAGCATTTGGGAAACCACATAATGAATTCAAATAAATTCCTGCCTATTAAAAGGAGGCTTCTCTTGCTCAAGTTCCAAAGCTTACGTAGAATAAACCACTTGGTTTTTGTCTGAATTTCTTTTAAAAGGACCTTATTGTGTTTCTTTAAAGCTCTCATGACAGAGAATGGTAAAATCATAGGGCTCCATTTCATTTTTTAAGAAAAATGCATTTTGCTCAATAATTGCAACTAAACAGAGTTTTACAACTGCTACTGCTGTCAACAAATTTAAGGAGTATCTTTGGGGTGTATTATCTTATGGATTTCTTACACTGTCTCTCTTTAATCTAGCAACTCCTTCCCTTTTTAAAAATTTGTTCTAACTATATATCCTTGAGTAGGTGTATAAATTTAAACAAAAATGTTCTGCAGCCTCTTTTGTAATAGAAGACTAGAAATAGCCTAACTGTCAATCAGCGTGGGACTGCCTGAACAATTTCTGTGTGATGCTCATGGCATGCTGTGTAGTTGTGAGGAAGATCTCTTATGTGCTGTCAGGAAGCTATTACCAGGTGATGTTAACAGTTATTACTATTATTATTATTTAAAAAGATGATACTCAAATTCACAGGTATCTATTTTCATTAGCTTACTTTGCATATCCCTTAGAGTTTGTTTTTGTAAACCAGTGAGACTATAAATTCTATTCAGTCTCCCCCTTTTCCACAAAAAGAAGCACATTTTATACTTTTGTTCTTCTGCACTTTGCATTTTTCACTTCACAACATGTCAGTACACGAAGAGCATCTTGCTCTTTTTACTGCAAATTTATCTAGACTTCAAGCAGTATTTCAACCATTAGGCGGCTTTATTGAGATATAATTAATTCATATACCACATGTCACATGTCTTTATGTGAACATTTGGTTGTCAAAAGAATTAGAATGTTATATAGCATATTTCACACTAAAACCTTAACTTACTTATTTTGGGTTGGCACTGTTGTCATGATTTCATCATTTTATGATCTAGGATATACTTGAGAATTTGGAAGATGAATACAGGATGACGATTGTGGTGACTGGTGGCAGGGTTTGGTGAATACAGGTCAGAAGTGTACTTTCTGTTTGATAGAACTCATTTATGTAGCACTCATGGGTGGCTGGGGAACAGAACACCACATGTGTCTCCCTGAGAGTGTTTCCAGATGGAATTTCTGTCTTTTGCACCATTCACGTTGTCACAGTGGCCTTGCTCTACCCTGCAAGCTGAGGACCAACAATATACCCTTTGGGAAAATCATTCTGGTTAGTTGGTAGGACATTTTTACATACATCTATCTCCTAACTAATTACATTTTGAACTGAAATCCCAAGTAAATTTAGTTCACAGAGTCTTAAAACTCTGAATTGCATGTCCTCATAGAAAAAGAGAATTCAGTAGGGGTTGCTTGTGGGCGAATTACTCCTTAAAGACTAGATAAATGTGCTATGAGGAAACACAGATGTTAGTGATCACTTTTAAGAATAGTTGCAAGAGGCACTGAAAGCAAAGACCTTAAAACTAATAAAATGCCCTAGCAAGTTAACTCTCAGAAAAGTCTTAAGTCTTTAAATAAAGAGGAGAGATTGGCAGCAGCAACAACATCCTGTAGGGCATTTGTACTCCAGAGGCCTTCCTTCCATCTCTAGGCGAAGTTCATTTTCTCTGACCTCAGCTCATTAGTGCACTCAGGACTTCTAGCACCAGAGGTTGGAGACAGGTATGTGTAGAAAACAACGCAGCCAAAAACACAAAACTAGGTTTGACAGTGGGGAACCTGCCATGTCAGGATTTCCAACTTTGCACTGGAAATCTGAAAGTGAGTGTCAGAGGTATCAAGATCTTAGAGATCATTCTTTCCTTTTTTTCCTTTTTTTTAAAATGATTGAAAAAGATGGTTTTCTTTCTGCTTTTCATACCTACATGGTATTCTAGGTGTTTGTACCTGCTACAATCCTTTTCTCCCCGATGTTTACTTGATTATGTCCTCCAGTTCTCATCTCATCAACTAAAGTAGATCCCAGGAGACTCTCTCTCTCTCTCTCTCTCTCTCTCTCTCTCTCTCTCTCTCTCTCTCTCTCTCTAACTCTCTTTATCTTCTTAACTAGTTATTTGTATCTTCTTTCACTGAATTTAATGCATTAGGAATCATTTTATTCATTGGATAAATTTTGCCCAGCGAAGAAAGGCACCATTGCATACTAAATATGTATTTGTCTATTCAAAATATATATGGAAACTACCATATACAAAACTGTAGAAAGGTATCTTAAACAGTCTTATTGAATTATTTTCTATAAAACAGCAATTATATTTCTGTCATCTTATACATGTGTCATGGAAGGCTACTATTAAAATAGACAGGATTTATGTATTAACAATTAAACCAAAAGTAACATTGCTAAATACTGTAATATTTAGAAAAAAATACTTATTTTTCAAGAAGACTATGTCAACAAAGATTTCAATATAGCTTTTAGAAGTGAAGTTGATTTCTTCTACATTTATGTAAATTTAATTAGTAAAATAAGTTTAGGTTGAGTCAAGAGTATGCATATTTATATTTAAACAATCATTGGGTTTTACCTAGAACTGTTATGGCATGTTCTCAGTAAACTTTCCATTATTATTTCACTTACGAAAGATTTTATGTGAAAATCAGACATCATATTACACACCCTTTTGAAAATGGCTAAAATTCTTTCATCCTTGATTAGTAACTTGTATCAAAGAATAACTTGTTTTGGGCCTCCCTGGTAGCACAAGGGGTTAGGACACAACCTATGAAGCTGTCAACAACCACTGCAGCACGAGTTCGATCCCCGGCCAGGGAGCAACTCACATGGTGCAGCAGACCTCTCCTGACTCACCCACTGTTCCCCGCAGCAGTGTATTTTGTTAATCTGCCCGTTCTGTTCCCCTGTCTCTGGTGAATTCTCTCACCCCACATACCTCTGTCCTATACCCCAGTTCTTGTAAGCACAAATAAATAAATCTTTTTTTTTTAAAAAGAATAACTTGTTAGTTTTTAAAAACTAACAAGAGAACATGAACAAGAAGATATTAATAGCTTTTCCCTCTTAGTTATCCTAAATGACTAACATGCCCTTGGTTTGCTATGTGCCCAGCACTGGGCCACACAAGAGCCTTCCATGCATTCTTTCATCTGACCGTCACAAGATGCCATGAGCAGTTTTGCTCTTGTCCAGAATCACTCAGGTTGTAAATGGAGGAGCCTCATTTTAAACCCAAGCTGACTTCAGAAGCCTCCTGTATCTCTAGTACACACTGTGGACAACACCAAACTGCCCTTGAATTCAATTGCTCAAGCCCTATTATGTCACCACAAACTAGGTTTTCCTAAGCCCCTAAAGAAGCAGAAAGAGTTTGCAGTCAGGAAGATAAGGTTCAACATCGAAATGGTATCAAGGTATAAAACTAGACATTAACTTTTACTATATATAGTAAAATTAACTATATATAGTTATACATAGTAACTACATATATAGTATATATATATACACTATATATAAGTATATAACTATATATAGCTACTATATGTCAAACTTACTAAGTGGATTTTTCTTTTTTGTAAAAGAAATATGAGTTTCTTTGATAAATGAGAAAAAGAACTCTCTTTAAAAGCTTCTAGATTAAGTATCTTTGCATCTAGCATAACTTTCTAGCTACCCTCCTACTAGAAAAACAATACAGAGTTACTCAGACTTCTCCACAAATATTTGTTAAATCAGCAGAATTATTGCGAGGAACCAGTCTTCATTTTCTAACAATTATTCCTCTTAGTCAAATACCATATAATGCCATATTTTAGAAGGAATATTTCTTTCCCCCACCACTATGACTGAATTTATTCAGGATACAAGTAAGTAATTGCTAAGATTGAGATCAAACTTCATAAACATTTTCAGGGAATTAATTTCCTTTCCCACCTATAATTCCCTTTATAAGAACTCACAAGCTCCAATATGAGTTGACATGAAAGGTACTACCTTTTGTTTTATCTGTCTACCTAAAACAGAACACGTGTCACTTATTTTATAAGGCTGTCTTAAGAGTATTTTTTTCCTCCTAAAAAGATTCATATTCTAAATTTGGGCACTAATGAAAATAGAAAATCAAACAAGACATTAAATCAACATTTATGTGAAAATATTTCAGAGGATTCTAAGGTATTCACTTGGTATTTAAGTCTTGCCTTGAAAGCTAAATTTTTTTAATGTAAATTTAAATTTATAGGATATATCATACCCATGCAATATTTAGGAAGCAAATGAGTGAACAAGAAGAAATGCCTAGAGCAATTTATTTGGGGAGGCCCAACTTTATATGTTTAGGTCGGCTGTCTATACTCCTCATCCATCTTTTTAGGTATGCATTCACTAACACACAAATGGCAGTTAATTTGTTTTTGGTGCTTTGAAAAAGTTCTCTGGTTTACTGAATCATCTGAAATTTTTCTTTGAATATCAGAAATTCAGACAACTTTTCCCTGTTAGGAAATGACACACTGTCAAATTTAAAAGAAACAAACTGTGCTTTCTACATAAAATTACCACCAGTTTACAGAGAAAGTCAAATTGTCAACAAATTAAAACCATAAAAGGAAAAAATAACCTTCAAAAACTAGTTAGTAGAGAAGATAAATTAGGTATAAAGCTTGGAGGAGTGAAAGATTCAAATTAGAAGTCAATTGAAAATTCAATTAAATCTTATAGACATAGTTTATAAAGTTTATAAACAATGTCTTAGGAGTTTTGAAATTTCCCATCTTATGTCGTGAAAAGGCAGGGTATACTAAATAGGATATGTTTTGAAGTTAGACTGAGCTCAAAATTAGTAGTGCAGGTCATGGAGTATTAGGGTTCACTGTAAAAGTTTAATAATAATTTGATATTTTGTTGTCCAACAGATTTTCCATTGTTGAATGGTATTTTTCTGGTGCAAATCCTTTGTGTTCAACTACAGAGTGGCAAGAATTCCATTTTCTTCTAATTCTCTTCATGGAATCTGGTGTTTAGCAGTTCTTTCAAAAGTTTCTATGAGGTCCGATTTGATTAAATGGTCTTACCTATATTAGTGCAGTTACAGCTGGAGATTTTGCATGCCAAATAGGGGACTAGAACTGTACTCAATCATGGTTAATAGTAAAATAAGTTTATTTAAAGAACTGGCAAATAAGCCAGCAGCAGTTATTTGTGGAGATGTTTTTTTTTTTTCCTTAATAGTGAAACAGAGCCCTCAAAAATTTTTGTAAATTTTAACTAGGATCCATAAAAACAAAAGTCTCTTGGAGAGCATCTGTGAAGATAGACATCTTGGTAATGCATTAAATTATGTTAAATATTAATTTTATAAATAATTTTGTTTAAAATTCTGTTCTTCCCAGATATTTTTTCTAAGGTTCCCTCCCCACATATATTAAAATTTCATAGTTTCTACATTTTATTTTGAAAAATTACATTAAAATTTCACCGTTGATACATTTTATTTTAAAATTTTTTGAAAAATCATTTAAATAAAAATGAGGCTATTGGTCTTAAGGTTTATTTAAATAAAATAAATTTAAATATTTAACTTGGCTAACACAACCTTGTCAGGAGGTGATTAAATAAACAATTTATTTAGAATGAAAATATCCCTCTAGTCCAGGGAAAATATTTTAGTGTAAAAAAATCAAATACTCCAGATTTATTTCATATTACCCCACCCCAAATTCAAGTAGTAATTTAATTCAAATTAAAACTATTCTGTACACCACTGGATTCCTGAAGTATCTAAAATACTTCTAAGCTGTAAATGTACTCCTTATTATGAAAGTAAAAATTATTCCAGGGATATAGTAGGAGGTAAAAGTAGAAATCTACTACTCCTCAGGAATACTTCAGAAAATCACTAGACTGCAAGTTTTATGAAGGTGAGGCCTATAAATGTTATCACTGTCTCTCTAACTGCCACCAGAGTACCTGGTACAGAACTGGTTTAATAAACATTGTTAACTGAAGCAATGAAAAGTACACCTTTACTTTTGCAATGAATAGAAGAGCTACCAAAAATAAAATTCATCTTTAAGGATTGCATATTTTATTTATCTATCTATCTATCTATCTATCTATCTATCTATCTATTTATTTATTTATTTTTTAAAAGAGGGAGATAAATTCTTTTTTTTTTTAATTTTTTAAAAAGATTTATTTATTTATTTATACAAGCACTGGGTACAGTCAGAAGCGCGGGAGGGTGAGAGAATTCACCAGAACCAGAGCGGGGAGCAGAGCAGGCAGAAGGACCGAAGCACACTGCTGAGGGGAGCAGAGGGCGGCAGGAGAGGTCTGCGCGCCATGTGGGACCCTCCTCCGGTGGCCGGGGAGCAGCCGGGGATTGAACAGAGGCTGCGGGCAGCTTTGCAACCCAGCGCTCAACCGCTGTGCCACCAGAGAGGCCCAGGTTGCATATTTTAAATATGAACAAAAACAAAAAACATATCATCAGACATAATGGGTAAGTGGTCAAAAAATTGTTTTGTATGGTAATCAAATCAAATCAAATCACCTCTCTTATTGAGGATTAGGCCTTAACCTGTTAGCATTCCAGAATATTTAAGACCACAAGTGTGGTAAAGCTAAAAGCTAACTTAATGGGAATTGTTCCTACATGCATGTCTCCGGTGGACATGGCCAAATGATGGTAGTCCTTTCTCTCGATAAGTCCCAACACACCAGCTCCCAATACTGTATTTCATCTGGCTACTAACTGCTATGGATGAAAAAGATTACTCATCTTGGTTGTAAACAATGGGGATTTTCTAATTCTTTTATTATTTACATGAGAAAGATGTTGGCCCTCACATGGATTTTTTAAGGTAAGGATATAATTTCTTCCCTAAGTATGCAAAATGATTTTCTCAATTCTAAAAACACCCTTATAAGGGCATTTTGCTAACAGGAGGTATCTTTTGTTTGTGTTTTTATATTACCATAGAAACATTTACTGATTCCTATACAATTAGATTCAAATTTAACAACAGGACTCAGGATAAACAATTGGGACTATTTTTTTTCCAAGCAAAAAGCCTCAGAGAATGTCTAGTGATCTAATTTTTCCTTCTAAGGTGGCTAATTCTACCTTCAATCATACCTGTTAACCCAATATAGTTAATCATAGCAAAGTTATGCTTTTACATATTCTTATTAGTAACTATTCATAACAAAATGTTTAGATACAAGAGACTGTGAAATATTGTCTGATTCAGTAAGTTAACTGTATTCTCTGTATTTCCAGACCCTTATGTTTTAAGGTTCATCCTCAAGTGACACTCAGGGTCACAGGAAAAAAATCTGACCAGATCTCATTTTTGACTTGTTGTCTTTCTAGAAACATATAGAGAAAGAAGCTTAAGCTCAGTTTGCCAAGCTAGACTGGCAGGGTAGACTAAACAGGAGTCCTACCTAGTCTGGGGCCTGAGGAAAATGATGAGATTTAGCTGTGAAGATAAATCTATAAATTACAAGTAATGCACATTAGGACTAGAGGAGAGGGTATTTGGAGAGGTAGGAAAAGGCTGAAAGTGAGATGACAGTAAGATTGAACTACCAGGTGGCCCCCAGTAGGGAAGTTACATGGAGAAAAGTCTTAACACTGAGGTACCCAGTGTGTGCAAGCACAGGCTCCTTCCTTTCCCATTCAATCCCTGCTGAGGGCTGCTTCACTGGAAGATTCAGAGGAGTTTTCCAACAACGAAAAGAGACATTTTCATGTCCAACTTCTTTTTTTTAAAAGATGTATTTATGCATATAAGAACTGGGGTACAGGCCAGAAGTGTGGGGGAATGAGAGGATTCACCAGAGACAGAGCAGGGTACAGAATAGGCAGATTGACTGAAATACACTGGTGAGGGGAGCAGCAGGCAAGACAGGAGAGGTCTGCTACACCATGTGGGTAGCTCCCCGGCTGGGGATCGAACTCATGATGCAGTGGATGCGGACAGCTTCATAGGTTGTGTCCTAACCCCTTGTGCCACCAGGGAGGCCTGACATCAGTTTTCTTATCTGTTAAACAATAATAATAACCGGTGCCTCATAGGATTTATGACAGGGATCTAATGGGATAATTCTTGTCAAATGCACAGCATGGGGTCACATAGTAAACACTTAGTAAATAGCAGTTGTCATGACTTTTAGTTCTGCTCAAGATATATTGGGAGATCAGGGAGGAGTGAGGTTAAAATTTCAAAACATGAATTTTAGCTGCTTCATAAGCCATGTGGCTTTCAAAATGTTTAGTGACCCCAGTTAAGTTTTCTGGGAAAGATTTTGGCCAAAATGTCTTGAAGTTCCTGCAGTAGACTACTGCAGTCTCAACCTACACTCCTCCACGCATAATACTCCAATCCAATTTTGGGGGGGAGCTATGACAATTATCCTGGCATTGTTAACCTCAGAGATACAAGATTAAGAATTACATGAAATACCCATAAAAGTATAATAGAATAACTTTAACACATCTGCCTCCTTTTACTTCTCTCTGTATATTCAAACTTTGTTTTTCAGTTTTTTAAAAAATCTCTCTTCAATAAATCTTTTACCATGTAAACACTGATATTGCTTCCAACAATGTCAATTTTTTCGTGACCTTACTTGCCCTTACTTGACTAGAATGTTACTGGCAAAACGGTTCGACTTCCAAAAAGGGGGTGAGGATTGGGAAGAATTAGATTATAGGTTACTCTCTGTGGTCCCTTTCATTTGTAAGATTTTATGGTCTTATTTACTGGCAAAATACCAGAGAGGAAGAAGACAGTGCAATTTACAGTGGGATTGGGGGAAGAGGGCCGATAAGTTGAACACGTCAGGAACAAGTGAAGCACTGTAAAGAAAGAAGCTATATCAAAGTCCATTTTCTATTTTTTGATACATCCCTATGGTGCATGTTTGAAGGCTTGTACGCACATTTTGAGAAAGAAGACAAACAAAATACAAAAGGTAAACACATTCTGGAGAGGCACAAAGTTAAAAGGAGAAACCTGAACAATCTAACACAGGAAGAAAAGGTGAAAATACCAGACTGCTGACTACTTTCTGGAACACAATGAGGCCAAAACTGTGCCCAAAACTATCTAGATAGTGGAGAAAAGGGAATATACAGGAAAAGGATAACAGTAATAGCAATGAAACAAATGCAGGATTTAGAAACAGACCAAGTGTTTTCTTTAGCTTCATGACTTGCAGAGCTGTGTGATTTCATTTTACCTCATACAGATGTTCTTAGGACAAAACTAACTGACAAGTGCATAGCAGGAAATCCACTATCTCACAAAAGGAAATTAAAAAAAAATATTGCATCTTCTGCCATTACAACAGTTACTACTCTGAGGATCACTATGTATTGAAGACTTGTGCCTTAGTTAGCTGTTGACTGAATTGTCATCAGTTACCTACTGTTCCATGACAAAGTCGCAGTATCAGAGGAGACATTCCACAAATGGCTGCTCACATAATGGGATGTCATTGGTCAATTTGTTCTAACTAAGGTAGTGTACCACGTAAATTCCCCGAGCACAGAAAAAATTACGTGTTGCTCTACAATAGAATGAAATCATGGCTGTTGTGAATTATGATTTTCTCTATTCCACATATACATGTACAGGAATTAAAAGGAGTTGAATTTCTCATTTTGAATGTATTTTAAACAGGAAGAAGAATTAGGTACAATGGGAACACTCTATGTGGTAAGCCTGAAACAATTCCATATTGAAACTATCTTTGAAACATTTCTTTTTAATAAGTCTCACTGGTGCCGTCTACTTCACAATTCAAAATGAATATTTTGCAATACGAAATAAAAAACCATGAAGTCATTCACCAAGAGTTTTCAAACATCATAAAGGAGAATCTCCTTATCTATTGACTCACTATTCCTCCATCCACTAGTAACTAGGAAGAAATGGGTTAATATTTAAACAAGTGAGATTAGAATGAGATGTAACAAATATCTTAACTGTGTGGGTTGTAAAACCATTTCTTGTAAGGAAGTTTTAGAAGCTGCACTCTAAGTGTGTGAATTTTCTAATGTCATATTCTCCCTGCTGTATAGTAGGAAAATAGAAGAACTTGAAAAGTTGTTTTATCCTCTAGCAGAAGTTCTTAGGACTAAGATGAAATGGGAAAAGGCCCTCTATATTCAAGTTCACTGATGCCACCTTTTGCCCAGAAGATGTCAGTGTGGTCAAACAGGGGAGGGCACTAGATGGTGTTGATCAAGTTCAACATAGGTCGGAATTCTTCCCTCTTGGCCTTACTTCTGATCTTTTCTTCTGCATCTCCAGCAGCACATCTTCAATTCTTCCCCTACGTTTCCCCTTATTATTTTCTTTTACTCTGAAGGAGCAGTTTAGTCTTCTGTCTACTTCCTCAATCCACATCATTACCTTTCTTCCAGGATGTTAAGATGCTAGAGACTGCCTTGGTTCTAGGATTCTCCCCTTTCTTCATTCTTTTGAAGTGCTGCCTAGTTTAGGCCAAGCTTAATCACATAACTAAGCATTTTAAAAGCTATGGTAACATAGGTATGGTTTCCCTTTAGTTATCGTACCTGGTTATATTTCACAGTAACTTGCCCCATCTTTAGTACGCCACCTCTTCTTATAGGCCCTGATCCCTGCAAGGATTTAGTGCTTTTGACGAGAGTACACCTTACTTTGCTATTCATTTTCCAATATACTTTCAACATCTTTTTTTTTTTTTCCCCCCTCTGGATAATCTCTGGAAAATGTATATTGGCTGTTAATTAAGACTGCTTCCTTCGTGACTACAGTTCTCATCAACATAGTTGGTTCCATTCTTGTAACCTTAATTCAGGTGTTAGTAATTTTGTTTAGTATTAACATTACTCAGAATATTTACACATGTTCCTCAGAGATCTTCCTCTAAAGGAAGCGAACAACTCCTTGGGACCTCATTAACATTCTTCCTCTTCAGATTCATCTCATAATATATTTTTTCTCAATCTTGCCAGATGTGTAGCTGTGACTAACCAAAGTTATACCTGTAATTATGTTCATGTCCTCATTTCTTCTGATTCAAAAAAAAATATTATATGATTGTAATGACTGAGAGAGTGGCTAATAAGTGAGTTGTTTCTTTACCTCTGTAGAGAGGCAAATTTTAGTGACAAGGCCCAAACCATGGAGCTCCCAGATCAATAGGGAAAAAAAGAGTAGAGTCACAGTTAGGACTAAGTGTTGTTGCAATGTGACATTTCAATGTCACCGAGAAGAGTGTTGCACATGTCAATATTACCTATGAATTTAATTCACCAGTGATAGGATTAAAAAAGTCAGATGAAAATCCCACTTTGAAACACCCAGATTAAAGAAATGTCTTTCTTCCATAGAATTCAATGCCAATTCACCATTTACCCACTGCAATGTTAACTCATGATATGTCAGCTATGCACATATTTAAAGAGCAATGATTTTCCAATAAAAGTCTACAATAAATTTGTAAAAAAAAGTAAGGAAATGCCAAATGAAATAAATAAATCTTAGTACTATAACTCTTTTGTATTTTCTTGGAAATGAAAGTCCCATACCATTAAAATCTTTCAGGGCATACGTATTTCAATTTTGTTATTAAATTTCCTAGGAAATCAATTTTCAGCAAGTTTATTCCAGTCCATATAGAGACACAAAACCCGAGATGACTCTCCAGTGGCAGGGAGCACTACAGAAAGCAGAACTATAAGGGATCTTACCATAATAGCTCAGCGGTTTTCAAACAGTATTCCTTGAAACCCTAGAGGTATTGCAAGGATAGAGACTGGATTTGGAGTGGGAATAAAGGTGCAAACTCTGTGGCTATTATACTATTTTATGTATGTTTGCACAAATTTACATATATTACATACATATGAAATTTTTTCTATATGTCAGATATAATTTTAAATATGTCATATTTAGATAAGCATTTTATTTGTAAAAGGTGTTTCACTGAAAACACATGTTTGAAATTCACTGATCTAGCTGACCCTCTTTGTTTTACAGATGAGTAAATTTGACTCTTGAAGAACAGTTGGCTTCTCCAGGGTCAAGTGGGAAGTATGGACAAAGGACTTTTTTCAGGGATTCTCATAATTTATGACTTTAAAAAGTAAACCTATCTGTGATCCACTCTGTTTTCTTAGTTATGTTACAAATAATTCTCAAGGGATCTTAATCACTCCATCTAAAAGCTGTGTATCTCTAGGTTTATTATATTACAGATGTAATATAAATTTAAGTAATAGGATAAAAAAAATTATCTCATTTTCAAAACTCTGAACCAGTCTGGAATGTTGGCACTTTCCTGAACCGAGTCACAGTGCATATTGGACAAGCAGAAAATACACAAATTTCATTTGTTTTGCATTTTACAAAAGCTTCTAAGATAAAAGACTTAGGAAGGAAGATCTGCATCTTTTCAAAGGTGATTTAAAACAGCATGAAACGTCATACAACATCTGAAACATAGTACTTGTAATCTGAAGACTTACAGAGCGTGTAGAGGACAAAACATAACTTGCTAGCATAATTGGAAAGACCATCTATTCAAAACTGGGAGGGACTGACCTTTTACTCTTTATTTCTCTGTAACAAGGAACATATGACCTTATTTGCTATCTCTAGAGACTATATAAATTTTGCAGCTATAACTACAAAAGTTTTTCAAACATCCATTTTTCAACACCCAAATTCAGCCTTTGACTTGATAGGTTATCATACTTCTAGACAGACAACTTATAATTTATTTCTCCAGTCACCTAAAATCTAATCAAATATTTTCATGCATTTACATATATTCACAAGATAGAAAACTATATACTCATTTAAAATGATTTAATAGGGAGTAGAGTGAGGCAGCATGCTGAAATAAACAGAATATTCATTGTCTTCTGAGCAGACAGAATGGGGTTCTAATCTTAGTCTTCCCTGCAGTTAAATGGCCCTCTAGAAATTCTTGCACCTCTTGGATTCTATTCTTTACCCATAAAATAGATAAAACCTAGAAACAACCCAAATGCCCAAAAATAGATGACCGGATCAAAAAGATGTGGTATATCTACACAATGGAATATTATTCAGCAATCAAAAAACATAAACCATGCCATTCTCAGCAATGTGGATGGAGCTAGAAGGAATTATGCCCAGTGAAATAAGCCAGAAGGAAAAAGAAAAATATCGGATGGTTTCACTTATAACAGGAACATAGGGGGACCAAATAAGGTATCAGTGTAAAAAAATAGTAACAGTACAAAACACAACAAAGTGAAAACAGACAATTATAAATCAGAGAAATCCTGCAGGGGAGGAGGCGGGAGAGGAATCAGAGGGAGGGCGGGAGGAGCACAGGGAACTGAGGTGATGGTGCACGGGTGCACTGGTGAAGGAAATTCTATGGGGACTACACCTGAGGGGGTGGGGGTAAGCAAATATTGTTTAAAAATGAACAATGATGTAAAAAAATTAATAAAAAATCTTTTTTAAATTTCATAAAATATTTGCATTAGCAACGCCTTCCTTTATTGATAGAAGTACTAAGTAAGATATTGCATATAAAATTCTCTTCACAATTATCATTCATAAATGATACTCAAAAGTCAGAGGAATTATTATTAGAAAAGCAGAAAAATCCTGATATGCTAAATGAAGCAAACCATGCAACATGTATTAACAACTATTTAAGATATGTAATTAAGCCTAAAATGATAATGGTTGAGTATTCGATAGTTGAAAAAAATAATGAATAATCTTCCCTCCAAAATATTGATTAATGTTGTTATATCTTTTGTATTCTCAATTATAAAATTAACATTTTCAGTCTAAACAAATGCTTTCCACTGTGACTGACGACAAAAATAACAATTCTCAGCCTGATTTTTTACAGCTTTAGCAAGAAAATAAGCAGAAAATACAATCATTATTGACCTGAGAAAATATGCACAGTATTAAAATGTTCACTGGACTCATAGGCATATCTGCATATAAAGTTTAATACTTGCTTGATAAAAAAATCATGTAATATAGAAATACAGAAGCAAAAAAAAAGTCTTTCCTATCTCCATTCCTGTCATAGATACCTTAAAAGATAACCACTACCAAAGGCTTGAATCGAGCCTTCCAAACTTTGTATATACGTATAAACTTAATACAGTTTTTACACATTCACTAATCTGCTTCAAAATTTGCTTTATAGAAATTCCACGATCATATTTTAGATGATAGCATCTCTTTTCCCCAGATTCCACAATGAATATCTTAAACAAAATAAATATCAGTTTTACTGGTCAAAGCTCTCTTTATATTTCTATTTGGAATAACTAATAAATTTTTACTTAAATTGAACTGAATGACATAAATATTATAGTAATGAGAAGTATCTGTTGGATATGTTTGCAAATGGTAAAATGCCATATTATAATATTAGTAATACTATATAATTGTTGACTAAATCTGAATTTATCACATGTAAAATTCAACCATTTATGGAGCTATAACTTCCATATTATTATCTTTATAGAATCTAAAGATATACTATTATTACTAAAATGACTGGAAAAGAAAGGGAAATGATGACCCACTCAAGTTTGTTAATGTAATACTTTTATGAGCATAAGAAAATACATACATTAAGTTTTTCTCAATTTCATGCATATAGGATTTTAAATGAGGTTGGCTAGAGTTGTTAATCACATTCTTCTAGAACCTGGCAAACAGTAGCTACACAGTGAATTATATACCCAGTATATACACACACACACACACACACCCCCACACATATACTGGTATATACATATACCAGTCCACTTAAATACACACACACACACACACACACACAACATTTGTGGTAATTATGAGGAAATAGATTAATATCAAGATTACTCTTATTTTTTTTAAATTCATAAAATTTTACTATGTCTTTTCTTCTGAACAGATTAATTAAGAGGAAGGGCATACAATATCATTATGTGTTTGCCATAAAATTCCTTTTAAAATTGTGACTGTCTCACGGGAATTCTTAAGACCTATAAAAAAAAGAGTGGGATTGCTGTTTTGGTACTGGTTGGAGAGAACAGGAAAAAGGAAAGGAAAAGTAATTTGAAGCATTGGATTCTTGCAGAAAGCAGGTAGAAAGCATCCAAAAGTAGCATTTAGCTTAAAGGCCACTGAGGAGAAAGCAAACAGTTTTGGAGAAAATGGGCCAGGGAACATAAAATAGATTTACATAAGTAGAATTACAAGGAACCAAAATATGGGTCCTCAAGGATAAAGAATTCTGAAGTTCAGAATGAATTAAAATCATTTAAGAAAAAGAATAAGTGGTAAATCAGCAGGTTTCTCGCATGGGAGGTTAACTGTTAACAGGATGAAGTTGGCTTTGGTGTTTGAAAAGGAATGGGGCTGGAGACCAGGGTTCAAAGGTTAGAATAAAAAAGCTGGTGAGGAGGAGATATTGTCCTATAGAACTCTTGGGCTTATTCGGAGGCACAGGGAGAGAGTATTCGGAGGCACAGGGAGAGAAAGGCTAGGAGGTGGGTTTTTTTTTTTTTTTGTAATGGTGAAAATATATAGCTATACGTATGTGTCTACGTGTGTGTGTTTGTAAACACATGCATACATATTTTCTCTATACACAATCTATAATCTATATAGGTTTTGCCATATATAAATATAAATAAATACATATGCATATAGTATTTGAGTAAAAAACATTATAAAATAATAAAACTGCAATTAGAGCAATCATAGCGTAGGTCAAATATTTGGAGGCAGCAGTGATATACCCAAACACTTATATGAGTAATAAGTCCAATGTAAGATTAATAACTGGAGAAATTTCCATAGTATGCAGTTAAATTTAGGAAACATTAGTATCAAGAGAGACATTTATTTCTTACACAAAAACCATTCTGATCGAAACACTATGCAAAATATTTAAAATTAAATGTAATGATAAACACATTCACAAATCAATATTTTAAAAATATATTTTAAATTGTGTTCCTACTTATTTATGAAAACAATATAATTTAGAATAACAGAATGGTTATGGATAAAAATGGGATATGACAAGGATGTCAATTTTACAAGTCTTTTGAAATGAAATAATTATTTGTGATTGAGTCCTGAATTAAGAAATATGTCTCCATGTACTCTAGGCAAAAGGGGAAGTAAGTTGGTTAGAAACTATTTATTCAAGTATCAGATCCTGTTTTCACATGCACAGGATAGAAGTCACAAATTAATAAAATCTATGTATTTTAAGAATTCTGATTACCCATGTCAGAGGTTTACATTAGCTCTGGTAATAAGAGGATTATAAGTATTTCTTAGTACTTATTGTTTAGCATAAAAGAAACAGAGATTTATTTGCAGATACAAACCTTAAGAAACTCGAGAAGAAATATATTACATGCATTATTTTATAAGGATCACTGTGGCATGAGAGACAAAAATCTTCACCTATAGTTCATTAAAACCCAAGACATACTACTAAAGCGGCAATTCTTGATACCTATCCATTATAACGCACTAGTATAATAACAGCAAATGACAAATAAATTTGGGCTGAATTCCTGAGGCAAATAATTTGAGTGTATCTATATGTGTTCCTGCTCATATCATTATATGCAATACATCTTGCCTGCCTGTTTCCATCCTATTCCCACCCCAATCGTTTACCCTTGATCTTTGCTTTTATTTCCATTTCTAAAAATTGAGCTTAGTTACTATTGCATAATCTGTCATTAAGATAAAATAAGATTAACCTATGAAAGTATTTGTAAATATCTGTTCTAGACACAAAAATCACTTTATTGGGAAAAATACTCTTTAGAGACCATACGCATATGAGCATATCAAACACTTGAGTAAGAGTAGCGTGAAATATTAGAATATTAGAATAAATTAACATACTTTTCACTAGGAGAAAAACACTAAAATTACCAAAAAACCATAATTACCAGGGATTATTATTAACAAAATACAACACAGAAGGTGATAAAATGATAGCCATCTTGGTAAACACTTAGCCACACAGTTAAATTCAAGTTGGTCACACGAATAAAGGTATAGAAAGCTGTTAATGCTCCTAATACGTCTGCGATAAAAGTCGAGTTATCTTCTACAGAGAGTGGCAAGACTGTCACTATCAGCCTGCCTGCATCAGGCAAGAAAGATGAGAAAACAAGCAACCAAGTAAGACAGTGAAAAATGACAAGTTTTCATTTTCTAAATTTCCAACATATTTGCAAGCTTCCTTCCTTCCCTCAAGATAATCAATCACCAGTCCACATGTTGTCCACATGGAATTAAAAAAGAAGTGGAGACCTTTGTCTTTTAGAACAGATAAAATTGCGCATAAAACAGAGAACAAAACTGCCATCAGTACTGTGCTCTTTCTTACAAAGCCTTAACCTCACACCCAACTCTTAAACCTCGTGAGCAATTACTAAATACTCCAGTATTACGTCAATCTTAAAAGGAAAAAAGGGAGAAGCATGAGAGAAAAGCGTTACCAAAGTGCCTCTGAAGTCCTCAGGGAACTTGTAGATCGGGATCTTGGCTTCATAATAATGCTCATTTTGAAAAAAAGTCTCCAAGTACTTTGATTAACACATTTCAGCTGTCTTTCTACAAAGACGGTTTTAAATATATTCCATTTCCAAAGGGAGGCTGCTTGAAGAAATCCAAATTTCCCAGAGTCCAACGTCTGCCCCCATCCAGAACATAGGGACGCTTCTAAACACAGGAGCTCTTTCCTCTTTCAGACTGAATTTAATCCAGCACTAGGCTGTTCAGCAGTGACAGTTTCTTTTCTGTTTTGCATTGCCAAGGGAGGAACTGCATTTGAAATCTATTCTTCATCTGGTCACAAGGAAAACCAACACAGTGAAAGAGTCACTTGATCTCATCTTTTTTGCGATTCCATAATAACAGGTTTAAAGGTTTCCACTCTGAAAGTACTCAGGTAGAGTGAAAGAAAAAGAAAATGACCGCGAGGTACTGTGACACTGGAGAGCTGTCAGGGAAGTTCCATTTCAGGGCAACCACAGGAAAACACTTCTCCGGAGCCAAGAAGTCAGCCAGGGAACAAAGCTCTCCACACTGCTTTTGGGCCACTGCTTTTACCTGTGAATGTAATTTCACTTGTGTCCCCTGCTTACATTGTGACTCCAAGTCTTTGTGAATGAGAACTATCATTCAATCTCGCCAGGCAGAAAGTACTCCTCAAGGCTTGTATGACGTCTGTAGGAAGGCAGTTCAAAACATCGCAGGGAAGTGAGAGGAAAAAAAAACACACACAAAACCAGCGCCTGGCCCTGCCTAGTCAATTGCTGAAACTTACAATGCTAAGGGACAGGCCAGCCAGAGCCCAAGATTGTAACCCAGCCAAGCAGACAGGAGTCCTCTCAAAACTTTTATAAAACCATTTCCTCCTCTGGGAAATGAGGTGTCTGCGTTATTCACACTGAAATTCCCTGAGCACCTTTACAAGTTAACACACCCCTTTGCCTTTGAGTTGTTTATCCCCTTCCCCCCACCCCGAAAAAAGGTTATTTTCTCAAGGTCTCACCCTGAAAACTAAAATGTCTTGTCATAAGCAATATTGAGTGAAATGGAGGATTTAGCAGACGTTCATTTTGTGCATATTTAATGAAATGCCATGCATTGTGGTTGGTTGTCGTGATGCAAAATGCCTTTTAAAAATTCCACAGAGTGTAGCAGTAACATTGCATCAGGTAGCACTGGAATGTTTAAACCGAAACATCGAATGTGTTATTGCTGGACAAGTAGCTACATGTACTGAAGCTGTCCCCTTGCCCAGCGTTTTCTAAATCTTACTTCTTTTTGCAATTCATATGCAAATTGACTTGACTTTTATGCACAAACTCTGGGTTTTGCTAATTCTTAGCAGTTCTTCAGGAAGAAGCTAGCTCATATCCTCTCTCAATATTCCTGACCCCCTCCTGCTTTTGAAATAAAACTATTCCATTATAATAGATACAATCTAAGTTGATTTGAATTGTTCCAAGGAGAAGGGATATTTGACCATCCTACCTATCCCTCTGAACATTTGCACAGAGGATATATATTGGATTGGGTGTGCCAAGTTCAGGTATTTAGGATGAGAATTATCAAGCGAAAATAATTAGCATTCTAATTCTTAAATGACATTAGTACGTTGGTTCTTTAGTCTGACGTGAACCTGGTATTTATTTAGCATTTGCAGGCAGGATGTTGGAGTGCAATTGTGACCCACCCAAAGTACTTGGAAAATTAATGTAGTAAGGCACCCAGCCAGAGGTTCTGGCTGCTTATTACAACAAACCCTTCAACTCCTCCTCTAGGCATGCTTCAAGGTGCTTTTGTGATTGACTCTCTTCTCAGTGACCCCAAACCTCTCAAGGTAAATACCAAGACATTACTTTCCATGTAATTATCTCCTTAAACTTTTGTTTTCCTATGACTGCCCAGGGATATTCATGCATACCTAGCTCTCTGCCATGTTTAGTATATTGCTGGCCCTTTAAGGCATGTTAACCAATAACGAATTTTTGAAATTCAAAGAAAGTATGTGAAAATATGCATTTTGGGAGGTTGCATACAGAAGAAGGTGTTTTTTTTTTTTCTCCTTGGAAATTTAATATGGGAAAGGACACAACAACAACAACAAAATAAATAAAACTAGGAAAAGTAAGTAACTACTCCCATATATTTCAAATATTTCTCTTCCATGTAAGGTGGATCAAATATCTTCTGGTGGCCATTTCAGAAAAAAAATGGCAATGATTACAGAAGGTAATGTGTGAATGCCCTGTGTTAATCAGTCCTGTTCCTCTGTCTCTTAGAAAGCACTCTGTCTGAGTGAGATTACTTAGCTCACTGACACTCCGTTTGTTGTCACATACACATCAGAGGTAAGGCTGCCCAGCGCGCTGTTTTTCACTTAGTTGCTCAATGTTCCATGTAGTCCAAGAACCTTTCTCTCAAATTCCTAATTCACTTATTGGGTGTCTCCGAAGCACTGTATAATGGTTCCCAAAAGAAAAAGCAATCCTCAAAGAAAACAGGTTTAAGTGGAGACTTTGACAATGTATGCAAATAACCAGAATGCTCAAAGCTTTTTGGAACAGTATCCCAAGGTGGCCATTATAGAAAAAGAAAGTCACGCAATATTATCAGGCTATTGAAATTTAAATTTTTCTTCTACCTCGAAAATTTAGGTAGTGACAGAATGAAAAATAACCTAATAGTGTTATTCAATATCACAACACGTTCTCCATTCAAAGGATATATTTCACATTTCTGAAACACTGTTTTGTAACCTCAGGTCCTGTATTTTTTCCTATTAAAAACATCTCCTAGTGGAATAGATAGGATACTGCCCTGGCGTTCCTTAGTAACAAGCATATGATGTATAAGGGCTGGGAAGGATGGTTGAATCTGAAGAGACTAGACATTAGAGAACCACGTGGTCCTTGCCTACAGGACTTTGAAGAACATGCATTTGATTCAGAAATCACTATAATTCCTAGCATTCCCCAGATGTACTGAATTATATAGACTCCTTTCTATTCAAGTATTGTCATCACAATATTTCAATGGACTATACGAAGATGTATAAGTTCACTGGGGTAATCCAAATGACTATACCAAGATGTATAAGTTCACTGGGGTAATCCAAATGAGATTCCCCCTCTCCCCCCGCCATGGTTGAATCAAACCACCAGATAGTATGATGTTTATTAAATAAAACTGCCATCTGTACTATAATCTTTCTTACAAAGCCTTAACATTTGGACACCATCTCCATAATTTTTGGCATATTGGCAATTCAACTATATCATTTCTTCTTAAAAATTTTATTGGGGTAACGTGGGTTTACAACACTGTGTGTGATTCACAGACGTAGGATCTCACTTCTTTAGATACATGTCACCACACCACACCCACAACCAAGGCACCCATAGTCCTATAATTTGTTTTGCCCACCCACTGTATTTTCTTCCACTCCAGCTCTTTATAGCCTCAGTTCCACAGTCAGATTTCCAAGGTTTGTTATTGCTTTGGTTTTGCCTGACACTTTGTTTTGTTTCTCTATAGTCCATATATAAGTGAAAGCATTTGGAATTTGCCTTATGCTTTCTGACTCATTTTCCTTAGCATAATCCCCTCCAATTCTATCCATATTGTTGGAAATGGCAAAAGTTCATTTATTTTTTTAATAGCTGAGTAGTATTCCAGTGTGTATAGACATACCACGTTTTCTAATCCACTCACCTGTCCTTAGATATACCTATGTTGTTTCTAATCTTGGCTATTATAAGTAGTTCATTGACCACTTCTTGATTTTTTTTCTTCATTATCTAACTTTTCTAAAAACACAAACTCGGGCCTCCCTGGTGGCGCAAGGGGTTAAACACAGCACTATGAAGCTGTCCGCAACCTCTGCAGCATGAGTTTGATCCCTGGTCAGCCAGGGAGACACCCACATGGTGCAGCAGACCTCTCCTGCCTCACCTGCTGCTCCCCTCAGCAATGTATTTCAGTCAGTTTGCCTGTTCTGTTCCCCACTCTGTCTCTGGTGAATCCTCTCACCCCCACAACTCTGGCCTGTACCCCAGTTCTTATATGCATAAATAAATAAATCTTTAAAAAAGTAAAAAACACAAATTAAATTTGAAAGATAACTTTATATTTATTTTACAAATGGGTTTGATACACTGGTTACATTTTTTCCCCAACTGCAAGTATTCATAGGAAAAAAAATACAAATTTCACCTAAAATCTCTCTCATGCCACTTTATGGTGTCCACAGTGCATTGTGGGCAATTCTCACATGGAAGGTATCAACTGCACACAAGTAGACCGGGTACCCCAGAGTCATGACTTTCCTTTCTTTTCTCCTGCACTTGTGGGACTAATAGCACTTATCAAGAGCTGTGATTCAACATCAAACAGTAAATGAAATGAATGGAATGAGGTGTTTAGGAATGATTTTACTACTTAATCCATCATTTCTTAGATATTATTACTTTGATATATAGTACTCTGCCCACTTTCAAATCTTCTGTCTTTTAAGTAAATCTTGTCCTCTAACAATAGACACTACACATTCCAACCTGTCATCAGCAGATTTCTTAGAATCATGTTATATGCTAACAAAATATTCAGGCCTGTCAAATGTGCTTAAATTCAGACTGCAGATATATCAAATATCTTTTTAGGAAAAATGACTAGGGAGTTGCAGAGGGTTTTTTTTTTTTTTTTAAAGTTTCCTGGTATTTCCCATTCTATAACATTAACAAGTCACTTTGAACTTTTGCAGTAGTTCCTCATTACTGAGGAATAATGCAGTATTTTCCTTATCTGGAGGGGAATTTTGAGCAGATTTCTAGCAGTCTCTCTTATCTAATTACACATGCTTGGCACACAATTGAATTTAAGGACTTTCCTAAAGGTAAGTACCTCCTTTCAACTGAATTTCTTAATTCTGTAGAAAAGTCTAGAGCACCCCACTTCTAAATCTTCTGATCTTCAAGTTGCCTAACTTTTGGTGAAATGTCAAGTTAGAGTAATAATAATAATTATTTTTATATAGTCCCACTTGTTTAATTTTGCATTCATTGCCTGTGTTTTGGTGTCAAATCCAAAAACAGCATTGTCAAGACTACTGTCAAACCCCTATTCTTTTCTAGTTTTATGGTTTCAAGACTTTAAGTCTTTAATCCATTTGAGTACTTTTTGTGAATGGTGTCAGTGGGTCTAGTTTCCTTTCATAAAAACATCCAGTTTTCTCAGTACCATTTATTGAAAAGATTCTCTTTCCCCACTTTATGGTTTTGGCTCCTTTGCTGACAAGTAATTGAACATGTATGCATATGTTTATTTCTGGGTACTCTACTCAGAGTATTGCTCCGCATGTCTGATTTTATGCCAACACCATATGGTTTAGATTATTATAATTTTGTAATATAGTTGAAATCAGGAAGTATGATGCTTCTAGCCTTTTTCTACTTCAAGACTACTTTAGCTATCCAGGTTCTTTTGTGAGTCCATATGAATTTTAGGGTTGTTTATTTTATTTTTGTAAAACATGCCATTGGAATTTTGATAGGTATTAAAATCTAAAAAGCTTCTCCACAAGTAAAGAAATAATCAACAAAATTAAAAGGGAATCTATGGATTGTGAAGATATATTTTCAAACCCTATATCTAGTAATGGGCTAATGCTCCAAATATATAAGAAAATCATACATTCAATAGTGAAGTGAACATGAATAATCCGATAAAAATTGGGCAAAAGGATGTCAGCATAACGGCAAAGACACCCCATTTCTCCTCTTTATCTTATAAGTAATAGATCAACTATAGATCAACAAGCGATCCTCTGCATTATCCAAGAACAGAGACAGAGAGAAACCAGAGAGATCCATACATCTCTATAACTGAAGGTGGTTAAATTTGGTCTTGTGGAAGTGACAGAGCCAGGGAGCGCAGAGATGGCATACAAGCCCACGCCACCAGTCAAGTGAATCCCAAGGTAGCAGATGCGAGGGACATCAAATATCTAGGACCTCAGTGAGAAAAGTGCTCAAGAAAGCATGCACAACTCTACCTCACTCCCCTCCTGCCTCCATGAGTACTGGTACCCAGAAAACATACACCAGGAGACTCTCAGATCTGGGGCTTCAAGAAGGTGAGGCAGTAGTGGGGTTATGTGCATGATCCAGGCTCTCTGGGCCCACTATAGCAGAAGGCTTCTGTGCTCTCTCCCTTTTAGAAACACAGTGGTGGATTTGTCTGCCTTCCATGGGTCATGACTGTGACACAGCAGCAGCAATAGCTGCAAGTAGCAACCACAAGTTACATCATAGCACCATCTACTGGAAAAAAGAAATGCATCTAATTACTCAGCTACTGATATTGAACCAAAGCAAACAAAAAGTGACAAAACTTTTAAAAGGTGTTAATCATGTCTAAAGTGCAGGCAGAGGAATTATCTTCAAATCTCAAGATAACATGGTTACAAGATAACTACTATGAGGTAAAAAAAGAAAATGCTAATTCTCCAGAAACTAAACTTAAAGCATGGAAAATTGTGGCATAACAGAGAATGCAAGATAAGCTGTCAAAGAAACTCAGAGATATAAGAAAACACAGAAAAACAATTCAATGAATTCAGGAATTAGTGAGCACAGGGAATATTTTATCAAAGAGATTGGAACTATAAAAAAGAACTTAACAGAGATGCAAGTTTTGACAAATTAAATAAGTGCTATGAGTGCTATGGAAAGAAATGGAAATACAGCAACAGATCATATGGAAGAGCAACTAGTTTCCTCAAAGAAAGAAATCTAGAAATTATTCTGTTGAAAAAACCGAGGAGGAACACTTCAAACACACTTTATGAGGTCACTATTACAGTGATACCAAAAATAGACAAGGAAATCATAAGTAAAAGGAAAACTAGGCAAACACCTGATGAGCAAAGATGTAAAATTCCTCAACAAAATACTAGTAAGCTGAATTCAACCAAACATTGAAAGACTCAGCCACCATAACCAGGAGTGATTTATTCCAGGGATGCTTCAACATACACAAGCTAATTAACATGATACACCACATCAACAAAAGGAACAGCCTGCTGATGGGGCATCCCTGGTGGCCCAAGGGGTTAGGACACAGCACTGTAAAGCTCTCCATAGCCACGGCAGCACAAGTTCGATCCCTGGCCAGGGAGGCGACTCACGTGGTGCAGCAGACCTCTCCTGACTTGCCCGCTGCTCTCCTCAGCAATGTATTTCAGTCAGTCTGCCTGTTCTGTTCCCCACTCTGTCTCTGGTGAATCTGTTATAGGACAGGGAGAGGGATAGCCCAAGCCCCGCAAACCTGCCTATTCTAAATGGGTTCTGCCATCCGCCGCATCAACACAAAACATAGGAGACTTTAATGGGAAGGAACTTTAATAAAACTAGGAAACAATACAGGTAAGGCAAAGAGTCTAGTTTCTAAATGAAGCACCCAAAGTTACCCGTCCCCTCGTGGGTAAAAGTCCATCCATATGGGATTGGCCCAGAACAAGGCCTCAAAGCCTGCCACAAGTCTAAAGCATCTTCCTGTGGGGACCCACAGAAAAGGGTCAGAAACAACCAGACAAGCCCAGAAGGAAAAGAGCAAAATCAACATCAAGATAAAAGCTGCCATTGTCACCTCCCCATGGGTCTCACCCACGTCTGTGTCACCCAGTCCACAACCCAAAGACAAGCGCAGTTTCTTCACGTGTCTCTAGGCTCCATGCGTCTCCTCCAGGTCTCCTGGCTCCATCCTGCTTCCTTCCTTCCTCAGTCTCTTCTGCAGCTTCTCCTCTTCCTGCTCAGCTCCACCCTTCCTTGGGTGGGGCAGGAACCTGGAACCTCCCCCTTTCCTGGGGACCACCCTGTTACAAATCCTCTCACCCCCACACCTCTGGCCTGTACCCCAATTCTTGTATGCATAAATAAATCTTTTAAAAAAAAAAGGTCTGCTGAGTGTAGAACAGCAGTGAAGATGGTCGCCACGGTGGTGTGAGGGAAACTAGAGGTCCAGAACCCAGCCCCAAGGGTGGGATAGGCCAGTGTGCCCACAGAAGTGCTGCCAGTGTTTCTTCTGCCCCAGGGAGGAATTATCTTTCAGGGCTATGATGCCACTTCCCCATCATGCATGTGTTGCTGGGTTAAGCTAATGCCTTCAGAGCCCTGGTTGCCTGCAGAGGAGTCAAGCTGACTCTTGGCATGAGACCCCTGCCTTCTGTAGTTTGAGAGTGACACTGCCATGGCTTCCCTGGATGACCCAGCATAAGTGAGGGAGGCTCTCTCTACCTTGTGTCTACAGGACCTGCACACTTTCTATCAGCTTCAACTATATTGTTGAAGTCAGTATATTAATAATCACATTAGAGAAACTCACTGTGCTTGACAGAACAAATACTGAGTCTGCTGAGATCTGAGCAATAGAAGAGCCTGTGATGCCTTGACTCAATGACCAGGATGTCCCTTTCTGTCCAGTCTGTGGGAGTAAGTTCAGTTTCCATAACTAACGCCACTGCTGAAGAGTGTAAGAAGTGTGCAAGAAGTGTAACGGAGCTCATCCGCTTTCTCTTAGCAAACAAGCTCACCAGTGCCAGCAAGGATTCCCTGAGGAGACTGACTGCTGAGAATCTCTGCCGTGTCTGTACCCCACGGGTCACCATTACAATCCTATGTTGCCTTGCTCAGGTGACCACAGCTGTCTCTAGTTCCACAGCTTTGGGAAGAGTCGAGTGCAGTACCCGGAGGTGAGCAAGGCAGTGTGTTGAGTGCTTTTGCCTACAGAGATGCCACCTTCAGTTGTTAGGGCACAACTTAGAGCAGGGGCAGGGCCTTTGATGCACGGTCCAAATCAAGTCTGTGTTCTTTTTTTTTTTTTTAATTTAAGATATAATTCACACACTGTAAAATTTACTCTTTTAATGTGTACAGTTTGGCTTTGAGTATATTCACAAAGTTGTACAACTGTTACCACTCTCTTACTTCTAAAATCCCATGCTCAGGGCCTCCCCGGTGGCGCAGCAGTTGAGCGCTGGGTTGCGAAGCTGCCTGCAGCCTCTGCAGTGTTATTTCGATGCCCGGCTGCTCCCCGTCCACGGGAGGACGGTCCCACATGGCGCACAGACCTTTCCTGGCGCCCGCTGCTCCCCTCAGCAGTGTACTTCGGTCCTTCTGCCTGCTCTGCTCCCCGCTCTGGCTCTGGTGAATTCTCTCACCCTCCCGCACTTCTGGCTGTACCCAATGCTTGTATAAATAAATAAAAATAAATCTTTAAAAAAAAAGAATAAAACCCCATGCTAATCAGCAGTCACTGCCTCAGGTGCCTCTTCCTGCCAACCACTAACTAGTCTACTTCCATCTATGGATTTGCAGATTTTAGACATTTCATATGAATGAAATTATAAATATATGACTTTGTGTCTACTTCTTTCATGGAGTATGATGTTTTGAAGTGTCATCTGTGTTGTAGCAAGTGTCATTGCTCGTGGCTTTTGTATGAACATCGTGTGCACAGAGCATATTTTCTTCATCGATTAGTCTGTTCATGAACATATGGGTTGTTACCACTTTTGAATGTTATGAATAATGCTTCTGAAAATTCATCTACAATTGTTGGAACACCTGTGGACATACAGCTTTACTTATCTTGGGTATATAAAGATAAGTGGAGTTGTTGGGTCAAATGTTAACTCTGTGTTTGACTGTTTGAGGAACTGCCAGACTGCTTTCCAAAATGACTACACCTCCTTACATTCTCTCCAGCAATTAGCACTGTTCCAGTTTCTCCAAATCCTTGCTAATATTGGCTATTAGTGCTTGTTATTATAAATACAATTTTATTGGAGCACACAAAAAGGGGAAGAATAAAAATTATTAGGTTTACTCAAGAGACACAGAAAAAACATTTGACAAGTTTTAACATCCATTTATAATAAAAGCTCTCAGTAAGATGGGTATAGAAGGAATATATATCAACATAATAATGCTCATATATGACAAGCCCACATCTAATATAATATTCAAAGATGATAAACTAAATGCTTATTCTTTATGGCCAGGAACAAGACAAGAATTGCACTCTTACCACCATTATATTGTCAATGATCTCACAAATTGTTACCTTTTTAAATGACCATTTATTAGTCATTAATGACCATTAATGAGGCAATCAAAATACTATCATTCATGTAAGTAACAGCAAATCACCAATACCCGCAGCATGAGGATGGCTAATGGTGGTAAGAGTGCATATTCTTCTCTTGTTCCTGGCAGTAAGAATATGCATTTAGTTTTTCATCTTTGAATATATTCCACATACAAGTGACACCATCTGGTATTTGTCTTCAAGAATTCAACAGATATGGAGAAAAGCAGTTTTAAGTTAGAAGTACATTTTACCATTATATTTTGATTTAAAAGAAATGTTTTGTTCTCATCTTAATTTTGACCTTGACTCCAAGACTCCATTTAAATAATAGATTGAAAATAGTTTTCCCACCTTCCCTCTTAGATCTATTCTCTGTATTGTCTTTGGGTTTTCTTTCAAAGACACACATCTTAAAATATTTAATTCTCAGTTTAAAACCCTTCAATCATTTCCTATTCATTAATGAATTAATTACAGCCTTCCTTGTGTGTTAAATAAACCTTCTATCCTTGCATGAATTTTGATTACTATTTATTTTTTTTCACCTGTGTGTAATGTACTTACAATATATATCAGCACACAGTGGAAATTATAGGGTTGCCAGAGTTTTAGAGTCACTCTACAGTCACTGATTCTAGTTGTGTGACCTTCAAAAACAACTTAATCTCTGTAAGATCTAACACCTTCTTTTACAAAATGGACAACATACATACCTATATTCCTTCTAGGATTGTTCTGGGATTAAATGAGAAAACATATTCCCTCCTCTGCAAACCAAAGTTCTTTAACACATTCAGATCTTTGCACAGACATCCCTATCAGTATTATCCTTCTTTCTTTGGTTTCTCTCTCTCTCTCTCTCTCTGCAGTTAACTTAGTGATCAAATCCTCTAGTTCCTCTGCTTTTCAGGCATTCACTTCCCTGTGCTAAGTGAACCTCTCAATTCCGGTGCCAATTCCAAACATAATGTTTGCAAAACACATAGGGCGGGTTTCCCCTCATCTGGCTAAAAGGAAGGGTTCCACGCATTTCCCATTCTTATATTCCCAGTGTCTTACCCTAAAGAGGCACTGGTGCCTTCGTAATGCTGTAAGATCTTCAAAACAGAGACTGGGGTTTATTCATTTTTGTATTCACAGTACCTAGGACAATACTGGCTCACAGGGTGTTTCCTTAACAACAGAATAAATCTTGGATCAACAGCAGTAGATAAGCTTCGAACAAAATTTCTTCCTGTGCCCTTTTGTGGCATTTGCTTCATGGTTGGAATTAGATTGAGTCGTGCCATCTTCTTTTTTCATAAGCCTCTATCCCTGAAAGCTACTTTTGATACCTTCTTTACCAAAACAAAATTCCCACTGCCTTTCAATAAAAAATTTCTCCCAAAGGAGAAGGAACTGGTTGGGATAAGAAATACACCAGGAAAATTCTTAGACAGACACCTAACTAATACCAACATCCTTTTAAGCAGGGAAAATTCTTTCCTAAGTACTTAGGAAAAACAGCGCTACTGGAGAAGCTAATAGGTAATGTGTTATTCATCCCAGATTTGAAGTCGAATAGGAACCTTTTGGATGCCCAATTCAAAGGAATGACTTTTCCAGGAAGAATTTTCCCACATCTTGGCAATACAGTGGAGGGGGGGTTCATGACATCCTATAGAATCTGCCAAAGTCAGTCACCCACTGGCCTATAAATGAGATGGTTGCACCCTGGACGGGAATGTTCCATTCTGGTCAGTGCTGTAAGAACCTGATTGGAGCCACTCATATGTGTTTTATGTGTATTAGCATATTTACTTTTATATCAACCACATGAATACTTCATATACTCTCTTGTTAGATGAGGAAAATGGAGTACAGAGATTACTTCCCCAGCTAGTTGAGTGGAAGGACCAGGCCAGAACTCAGGCCTCTGGCTGAAGAGGAAGGACTCTAAAAATGACAGGCAAAGTTTCCATTCATTGAGTGCTCACCACGTGCCAGGCACTGGATCAGATGCTCCACACATGTCACTTCATTTAATGCTTCAAAGAAACTCATGGATTATGAATTAGAATTTCCTTCATCAGTTGAGGAAACCGAGGACTAGAGGAGATTAACTAGCATGTTGAAAGTCTTAAGCTGGGATTTACATTTATCTATTGCAAATGTCAAATCTCATCTGGAGAAAACTGTGACTTCAAGAATTAAACAGCATTTTAACAAGAGAATAGTTTTTCTTAAGTTGTTTAAGCAAATCTGAGATGAAGGTGATCAGACAGACTTATCATCCCTACAACAACTGTTTTTTTGTTGTTAATGTTTTTGTTTTGTTTTCGCAGATATGACATTGGACTCAATAGAAAATAATTATTTTCATTCTAGAAATTAAGCCTTAACAATGTTCCAAGAATTTAGATGTCAAATCTAAATATAGCATTGTATATAAATGTATTCAATATTAAGTTTTGAACAAAGGAAGCATTTTAATTTTATCATGTTGTTTCTAGTTCTCAAAATGAAAACTAAGTTTTCTTCCTTACTCAAGAGTCATTTCATCAGTGTATTATATTTGCAACTGACTTTTTTTTTTGAACCTGTAGCTTCCGTATAAGGGATAGCAAAAGAAATTTAGATACCATTTAACCTGATCTTGTGTATCAGGTTAATCTCTGCTTTTCGTGAGGAGAAAGACACATTCTTCATTCCAGGCACAAAGTGAACTCTACAAAAATTGCTTGCAAACAACACAGAATTATGATTTTCAGAGTTTCTATTTTAGTGTGTTCCCTGTGTTCTCAAAGAGACTTCTTAGTTTTTTTTAGAAATATGTCTTCAGGATAGTAACTGGCAGAAGTCCTTTATGAAAAGTTGAAGGTAAATGAGCTACAAGAGATAATGCTAAAATGCTCTCTACTTCTAGGGTAGATTGTTATTCCACATGGGGAGAGAATTTGAAAAAAGCTCTCCCACCCAAGTCTAAAGACTTCATTCAATTGACAATTCTTCTATGAGTCAGATTTCCTCCAAGACGTAAGCTCTTTCATGGTTGACTTGCAGATTTCTCAGTAGTTACATTTTTCTTAAGAATTACCTTATAGTAACCAAATCACAATTAATTTAAAGTGAAGTTATTTAAAATCGAAAAAATATAAATACTAGTTATTAAAAAAAATCTTGCAAATGGGCAGTAACTTAGGCAGTACTGCCTTAACACCTATAGATGCCTCATAAACATTTTATCCAGCATGTTAAAATGGACACACTTCCCACATTATACAATATTTTTGCTATAAAAACCTGGAACTGATCTTTATAAGTTTGTATTTGAATTTATTTGGCTACTATTAAACTCTTTTAACTAACAACTGGCCCTGACTTCTCTGAAATCATTCAGCATGCTCAAAAGTACTGACAAAATGAAAACTTCAGTCCACAAGTTTTTTTCCAAATCTAATAAAACTTTTTATGAATTTTTTTGACAATTTTTGAAGCTGACATAATGTTATACTGTGAACATTTAATTAGACTTAAATCTTGATTTTGTGGCTGAAGTCAATAACTCCATTTTTCAGCCCTCAAATATTTTCTCATGCCCATATAAAGCTCAAAGGGTCTAGACAAGAGGACCATAGTATGTGCCATCGAGGAGAGCGCATTGGCTTCGTCAGGGAAGGAAGGGGATTCTAGTAAGAAGTGATTCACACAAGTAGACATGCTTAATATTTCCAGATAACATGCTATTTCCTCTACTACTCTGATGATTATGAATTACACCTTGTATTGCTAATGAAGTGAACTAAGGCAATCAGCATTCACTTCAGAAGCTTACTCATGGTCCAGTCCATACAAGATATCAGAGATGATAAAAAAAACCAAACACAAGATATGTTTGTCACTTATGAGGCCCTACCAGTTTAGAGGGGGAGAGAAATGCTGTACTTTTTAAGATTTTTCTCTATAACTGAACACATGAGATTTTCAGCTCATGAACCTAGGGTCTAGGTATCTGAATGAACAAACTAAAACAATATTGTTGTCTGGTTGTATAAAATCATTTGTTAAATAGTGCTTTAAAACACCTGGCTAGTGACTTGTGAACTGAGTCATTTAGTGGAAGTCTGATTTCTCTCCATAGCAGAGGAGAAAATGGGAGAGCATTATGAAAGGAGCCAACTTTATTTTCGCACAGTCTTAGGGATACAGTTGTGATCTGTGATTAGGTTTCTATTCCAATTAGAGAAACTAGAAACATGAAGAGCAGATTTTAACCCAAAGTGAAACTGATATGTCTGAGTTTAACTCTGATTCTCATTCCAGTCAATTGTTCATTGGATTGAGTCAATAATTTGTCTCTGAAATGAACTTTGCTTTGTAAAGATAAATGGAATGTGTTATTTTGAAATAGCCCCAATGCGTTCCTCTTTATTGTTCCATTTGGGGAGAGGCCCTACAAGGACATGACTTCAGTTTGCTGAGGGGTTTTTGGTCCTTGTGTGACTAGGCCAACACATGCGCAGGTAGAACACAAGATCAAATGTTAAAGGCCAAGCAACTCTCTTGACTGGGAGTCACCCATCACTAAGCACAGACTGACTGCAGAGTTACCACCTGTTCTATCAGGGGAGGTGAGTCACCATTTCATACTAAGCCATGCAACAGCATGGAAAAATCTATTTTGCCCAAGGACATAAACCTTAAACCAGCTGCCCCCAAGCTCTTAGAGCTTGCTTCTGGGAATATTTGTCTTTGACTATTGCTTGACATGCCTGGAAGCAGAAGAAATGGCTATGGAAGATTTCAATTCACACAGAGGAGCTGCCTAGCAGTGTTTGGATTATGTAAAATTAATTGTGGAAACTCAATGCTCATCTTTGTTTAATTTTAATTTTGTTGAAGTAATATTAGCTTATAACATTATATAGGTTTCAGGATTAATCTGACACCTGAAGATGATAATATATAGATCTCTACCAAAAGTCCAGTTTCTATCCACCAACACAAAATTATTACCTTTACTTGATCAGCCCCAACCCTCTTACGAACCACCATTTTCTTCTCATAATCCAAGAATTTGTTTCATTTTGCTTTGTTTGTTCATTGCTTTTTTTGTTTTTAAGGTGACGGTAGCTTTATATTTTTGACATCTGTGTATACTACATGATGGTCATCACCAAAAGTAGATTTTGTTTTCAGGAGTTAACGGTAAATCAGAGGGGGTGGGAAGTATGCCTATTAAAACTATTACATTACTGTGTTTATTTGGCTTCATAGATCTTATATCTGAAACTGTTCTTCATTGTAGATCTCAGCTACTAGATCAGAGAGCCTATGAACTCAGTAACTGTCCATCTGACATTTTCCTTTGTTCCCAGTTACTAGGACTAGGGCCTGACACTCAGTATGTACTGGGCAAAGGAACAGATGAATGAGACAGGCTTTGACTGTTACAAGAATGTAGAGAAGGAAAAAAAATCCTCTTGGGATGGATAGTCAGTGATGATTTCAAAAAGAGGGGAACCTACTTGTCTGGCTTTAAAGGTGATGAGAAGAGGTGATTCCTTGTGAAGACTGGCATAGACATAAAGCACAGGCAAGGCCTGAGGTGCTATTAACAGTGTCTAGAGTACTTTCATGAGTAAATCTTGATGATGAGAATGGGGTTATATAAAGAACTATTTAACAAAAATGGATGGCTCCTTTGTGGTGTTGGGAGAGGAAATACATGTGAGGAGAGGATTTTGAGTTTTGGGGAAAAGACCACACAGCAAAAATATAATAATAGACATTAAGATAATGAGGATGTTTAGAACTTCTAAAGTTTCCTCTATCCTTAGATTTGCAGGCCTCTATTTTTGCCTTGTTGCTGAAGTGATTTAGAAGTTTTTAGAATCCTTGAACTAGTCATAAATTGAATGTTATATTTTTCTTCTTAAATCAAGGGATAGCTCAATTAACCACAGAGTAATATTTGATAAAGCCACATTTCAGTTGATAAAGAAACAATTATTTTACCACTTAGCTCCAGAAGTTGTAAATGAAAGTGACATTTAAAAAACCTTTTTCTAACAATTTCAGGAGATGATTAATCATTGTGTTTTGAAAGTTTATGATATGTTAAAGTATTTTTAAAACTCATTATAATTAAACAGCTAGTAGATAAATGCCTTTAAATCTCACTCTTTGAAAGCTATTACCTCAGAGGGTATTCTACAAAGAACTTTGAGTAAACATGACTGTACATTAGATTCTGTGATCAGTTAAATTTATTTGCTTTATATGTATTAAGATCATCTTCAGCATTATATAGTCAAATAACAACGTGCCAATATAAAACCAATAGTAGCTTTGTTTAAATCTTCCAAACCTACAGAACAAAAAGAAAACTTGATTCAAAATACTGTATATACATGAGACAAAAGTAACTCAATGTCTATGACCCTCATAGGGGAGGGTATTGGTGCCTGCATCCTCTGAACACCTAAAGTCTCAAAGCTGGTTATTCAAAATCCTGCAGCTCCCTGACTGAGGGATTTATTTATTTATTTATTCATTCAGTTATTCATTCATTCATTCATTCATTTATTTATTTATTTATTTATTTATTTCAAGTGTCTGCTGAAGGTCTATATTTTAACCACAGTTACATATTCTGCCCATGGTTAAATAAACCAGAGGTGGCAGGTTGTTGAACCCCAGAAATAGCTGATGGATGGGGGGGGGAGTTGGTGAATAAATGCTCTAGCTTTGTCATCCCATGATTGGAGTTACAATGAGGAATGGCCCACATGCACTCTTAAAGAGCACCCACCCCCAACACTGGTTGGGGTTCTACTTTCCTACTGTGGTAACTAGTTTGATAATGCCCACTTTGTGTCGGCCCATTTCTTGTCTCAATTGCTCACTCCTTTACTTTTGTTTCATAAATTTTCTAAACAAATATCTGTCTTCTTGACTTTGAGTCTACTTCTAGAGTAACCCGGACCATTTATATGCCTCTTCTTCTATTTTGTGATGTCAAAGAAGAGTGTTTATTTATTTTTTTTTAAAGATTTATTTTTATTTATTTATACAAGCCCTGGGTACAGTCAGAAGCGCGGGAGGGCGAGAGAATTCACCAGAGCCAGAGCGGGGAGAAGAACAGGCAGAAGGACGGAAGCACACTGCTGAGGGGAGCAGCGGGCGGCAGGAGAGGTCTGCGCGCCATGTGGGACCCTCCTCCGGTGGCCGGGGAGCAGCCAGGGATCGAACCAGTGCTACAGAGGCTGCGGGCAGCTTCGCAACCCAGCGCTCATCCGCTGCGCCACCGGGGAGGTACAAGAGTGTTTATTTTTTTTAAGATTTTTTTTTTAAATTTATTTATGCATACAAGTACTGGGGTACTGGCCAGAGGTGTGGGGGTGAGAGGATTCACCAGAAACAGAGTGGGGAACAGAACAGGCAGATTGACTGAAATACACTGCTGAGGAGAGCAGCGGGCGAGTCAAGAGAGGTCTGCTCGCCATGTGGGTCTCCTCCCTGGCTGGGGATCGAACTCATGCTGCAGTGGCTGCTGATAGCTTCATAGGTTGTGACTTAACCCCTTGTGCCACCAGGGAGGCCCCAAACAAGAGTTTTGATTGGGATTTGGAAACTATACATGAAAGATGATTAGTGTGAGGTGCTTATGTTTGTTCTTTGTAAAACACTGAAATGCTTTTACTTTGCTTAATAAATTGTAAAGTTTTCTCAAGTTCCTCCTTTCTTTCTCTGTGTCTTGCTCTTCTTTTCTATTTGAACTTTTCAATCTCTGGCCATACATGCATAAAATGAAATACCATAGGTAGGTCAATAAGAAACACTGAAAAAAAAATGCTTACAGCTACCCAGTGCTCACTACATGAACCAAAAATTGACTTTATTATCACTTATGTGTATTTGTTAAGAGAGCATATGGATAGATCACAAGCTAGAAAGTAAGTGCATTATTTCCAAAAGAAATGGAAATATTAATTTATTTGCCTGGGTCGAAATCAGCATCACTCTGAAATTAGTGTATTTCCTGACAGTGGAACCAACACACAAAAAAACACAAATATATCTACATATGTACATAAGCTTAACAGATCCCTTAATAATATGAACACACTGAAAATAGTCAATCAATGAACAACAAATACTGAATTCAGAATTAATGTTTGATCCATATACCTTTTTTTACTGCTTTAAATAAGGATAGATAGATAGACAGACAGACAGACAAAACAAAACCTGGACTCACTATAGACTCACATTAGGCTGGTTATTAGTTGACACTATTTAATAGTCAGATATGTCAGAATGGCTCCTGAATTTTCAACTGTGGAAAGTATTTAACATGGGACAAGGAAAATGACAGATTTTCTCCAGATATTTGAGATCAGTAAAGGACCTCTCTGATTCTTTTCCTCCCTAAACCCTCAGGAAGGATAAAGTCCACTGTGAAATGTGAGACAGGGTTAAGGGTCAAACAGACATTTTGATGTGATTTTGCTTAGTAGAAATAGGAGGGGCTTTTAAGTGGCTTGGATATAAAAGAGAGAGAGAAAAGAGGAAAGGAAAAGAAAGGAGAGGGCAAAAGGTAAATGGTAAAAAGTTTCTAGACTTTTCACACTCATTTAAATATTTGATCAAAAGGGTAATTAAAGAATATGGGCCAGACAGACCCCCTCACTGTAAGTGCTTGTGGCTTCAGAGCTAGCCCAATGGGGGCACAGTCATATATGGAATCTGAACTTGGATTTGGAATCAGTGTAACCATAAGTTTAATGAAATTTTGGAAATAAGTTTTTCTTTACACCTTATGACCACTAAGATTAGTCCTTTTAAAAGACATTACCTGAGCTCTGTTTTTGAACATTGAGTGTATTTTTTTTTTTCATGTTGTTGAGATAGCTTAAAATAGCAGCAGATAGAGAGAGGGAAACTCCCTGCCACTGGTTCTGTAATGACATTTTAGATAAGGCACTCAAAGCACAGGCAATAGATGCAAAAATAAGTAAGTGGGACTACACTAAAAATTCTACATAATGAACTCTAGAATGTGGTCAGTGTCTGTTCCATTTATAAATGGAGGAAGCAATCTTCACCAAACTTAACTGGTGATGGCTGTGAAACTTGGCACAGTGTGTGGCATGATAGATGGCATACTAACTAAGAGACACCAGTCTTTCTCAGCTCTATGGAAATATCTGTTACTTTATACATGGGCAGGTGGGCAGGAGCAGAGAAGTAAGGATGTCTGTCCTTAGATACTGAACTCCAAAACTTGATGCCAGGTTTAAGTGCAGTCTTATTGTCTCAGTGGACTAGTCCCAAGTTGACTCAAGAGACTGAGACCATGGGCGCTTAAGAAACACTAGTTGCAGCCTCAACATTACAGGACAGGCATGCCCCATCCCCTCAGCTGTCAGTTCCTGCTGATAATCTGAGACCTAGCAGCTGACGACATCCCCCTTTAACATATCAGCCGCCTCTAGCAGGCCAGTGCACATCTGAGCCAAAGAAGATGTTTTAGCACGTGCATCCACTGGCTTTGTGGGCTCCAGCCTGCAAGAAGGGAGACCACAAGCCAAGCAAGATTTTAAGAAGTCCCATACTGGCCTTTTAGAAGCAGCCACATTTGTGGCACACATAAGAGAAGGCAAATAGGACCAGCGTGCAAATGTCATCTACCTTCCTCAGTCAGTGGGAGGCAATCCAGTTAATGATTTTTTTCCACTTTATCAAAATCAATGAACACATTGCTACATTTAGATTGCAGCACCTAGGTAGGGGACCACCAGTTTTCCCCAACAGCCTTTTTATGCAGGAAACATACTATAGGTCCACTCATGTTTTCTCTCTGGAGCATAACAAGACACCCCAAATTACCATTAGTGTACAAAGGGACATTGCCCACAGAGTGAAATGATATTTGACTTAATCTGGTCTTTACATTCATAAAGGACTTAAGACTTAAGGCAGTGATTTAGCAGGAAGACAATATGAGGGTGAAGGGGATCTGTGTGAGTGAAGGGCAAGAGAAGCATTGCTCATAGGAAATGAAAAGCTCGGAAGCTCAAAGCATTTCCCTTCATTTTTTCCATGTAGTTCCCTTGAGGTTATTCAGCTGGGTATTCTCAGAACTAAGGCAGACTGGTTTATTATAGACTATTCATTCTAACTTCTGATATTTCCAGGCCCTCTCATACAAAGGTTGACTCATTACTCAGTTATTTCTCAAACCAAAGCAGATGCCTATATAAAGTGTCCAATCATAGTATTTTGGAAGGCACCAAGGTTAAAGAACTTAATGGAATTTTGGTATTTATTTATTGTATTTCCACCTTTTAAAACACTTCTCCTTTTCATGTAAAATAAGTCGAGAGAAATTGAGTTTTGACAAATGACAGAGAAAGGGATGAATTTCTAAATTAACTAATGGTATAGAGAAGGGAGACATAATTAATGTTTGCTCATAAGTCACCATTTCTTCTGATCTGGGGTATACAGGAAGCATTTTCATAAATGTAACATGGTATATTGACAAACTTAGTGAGTTGTTTCAAATTGGTCTTTTCTGTTAGATTAGAGAAAGTTTTAAACTAACAATAACAAAAGTAGTATTTAGCATCACTACTTTATATATTATCCACATTATAGATGAGAAAATTGATTTATAGCACAACTGAATAACTTGCTTAGGTCACAGAATTAGGGACCCATATGAATTAACTGGCAAGAACATGTGACTGAAATTTTAACAATCAGTAATTTATTAATTGAAATCACAAAGTTCCCTAAATGCTCTCTGATTTTTGAAAGGAAAATGTGGCTTTTCCCTAAGAAGTAGTTATTTATATAATATATACAACAGAGTTAAGTTGAAACTGCTTCAAACATTCCAAAGAATGTCATTAGAAAAGAGATTCTGAAGGAGGGAAATACAGTTTATTGTAGTAAATATAACAGAAAAAGGGCAGATTTATAATTTATAGAAAGAGAAAATATACAAAGAAATATGAAAATATTTCAAATATAATTATTTATGAGTGGGGCTTCTTGTTATGCAATTTCTGAATGTATAATTTTTTGTAAATAACAGTGTTTTGTTAAAGAAATAAACTATGTAAACCCAGCCTCTTTCTGCACAAGATGACTGATGATTTCATAGTATTTCAATTCAATCTACATGAAGATTAATTTCTATGATCTTTAATTTGCAGTCATGGGATTGGGAAACTCTTTTTTATTTTAAGATGGAAGAACACAGCCTTTGTGTACATTTTGGATAGCCACAGGTAAGGCAACAAGTGAAAAAAAAAAAAAAACCACAGGTTATCAACTATGAAAGGTATTTATTAAAAAAACAAAATTCCTGCTTTTAGAGTGCTTAGACTAGAATTAAAGACAAGTTAACTTCAATCATAGAAATGGTGTTCAGTGTCCTTTTTCTGAATACTAATTTCAAATACAGTGTGTGTGCCTATATATCATATATACACATATATACATATGTGTGTGTGCGTGTGTGTGTATGTTTTTCCCACTTAAAAAAGTCTTTCATTCTCCCCCCCTGTAAAAAATAAAAAATCACTCTACCAAGAAAAAAATGAAAGGAAATGCTTTGGGGTTGACTCAAACTGTGACTATTTGAATTTTAATTTGTTCTAAAGTCAGAAAAAAAAGTTTACTCTCCTGGTATAATACTTTTAAAGCAAATGGAATCCATCATGCATGAAAAACTAATCTCTGACCTTTAATGGTAATTTTACTGATTGAAAAAAGTTTCAGACACTCAGTTGTGGAAAGGAAACAGACGTTGCTCAGGCTGTAGACTACAGCTCAGCTGATGGTAATTTTCCATTGATGGGGAGAAAATCATGGAAATTACATAGCTATGGCTTACTTCAGACACTATAAAATTCAGGCACAATTCTGCATTTCTTTTCTTTTGTATGGCCAAAAAGATCACCCAACTCTGCATAAAAAGATGCTACTAAAATTTTTGAGGTGACCTATAAAGTATCCAACACAGTTTTGCTCTCTCAGAATTACCAACTATGTAAGTTATGCATTTGTAATGCTTATACAAGTACAGTTAAAATTCTACTGGGAAAAGCAACAAAGTGTTCTGCTCTGAAATTGTTTCTACAAATACTATAGTAAAAGTTTCTTAATGACTTTTTTAAATTTCTGTATCAGGAGTTTTGGAAATGTATTTTTTGAAGTGCAGGTGGAAGGCTATATTTTAAACCAGAGTCAGTCCTGTAGAAACTACGAGAAACTGAAAAAAAAAGGTAAAATAAAATAAAATTCTCCACACCATTTCATTTTGCAATGAAGCAAAATCACTGCTGCTAAGGGTAAGTTCAGGAGCCAGCTGGCCACATCCATAGTACTAAGATAGTCTTGGCTGTAGCCCCAACCACATCTTTTTAGTTGATCCACTGCTCTCATTTCTGGAACTCCTTGATAGTCAGAATTCCATTGGTGAAAGTGTTCATGCTCATGTGTGTGTGCAGATTCGCTGGGTGGAGGTGAGTGCTGATGATATAACATAAATACTAACCAAGCAGTCTAAATGAATTTATATTTGTAAAACACTTAGAATAGTGCCTGGCTCTCGAAATGAGGGTCACCAAGCGAAATCAAATTGAACACTACTATGTATTAAAGTATAGCACATTACCTATGCTTCCATTAACCAAGTCACTATTTGAACTCAAGCAACTGTAAATCAATTAAATGTAATTGTCTTCATATATCTTCTCCTCAGGAATTTGGCTAAATTTTTTGGCTTATGTAGCAATTAAGTAGCAATAGAGACATAATACAATGAGGAAAACTTCAAGCCCCAGACAAGCAACTTAGCTATGCAATGATGGAAAATTTGTTTCACTTCCATGGGCAACGTGATTCTTTCAGAGATAAGTTAAGACACACTTTGGGTGCCCTAGCTTGGTTTTACTAGATATGCTGAATTTTGAGAAAAACCCCAAAACTACACTTTGAGGAAAATAGCACATTTTTTATTTCCTTAGTTCTTACCACTCACTCAGTCCTCTGGTAAGGCATTAATATCAACCTCTAACTATTGCTAAAGGAATGGGCTGATACTATATGAGACGGAAACAAACTAAATCTGATGAAGAGATGAGCATTAAGTAGCTGATTCTGATGAATAATTAATCAGGTTAATGATTAGTTCATGGACCCATGCTCTTTGTAAAGCACAAGTGCAGGGGGAGAAAGAAGGTCATTCAAATTGGGTTTTCTAGGAAGCCCACCCGACATTCCACAGTAGTTGAGAACCCTAGTATCCCAGGAATTTTGTGGCTGATGAATCAGGTCAAATCCCATGACATCTTGTTTCTAAACAGCTTTATGCCATGAGTTACATTATTATTCATCAAATATTCACTGCTTTTTTGGTCTTTATTTTTTAAAAAGATTTATTTTTACTTATTTATGCATACAAGAATTGGGGTATAGGCCAAAGTGGGGGGGAGCAGAATGGGAGGATCTACTGAAATACACTGCTGAAGGGAGCAGTGGTCGAGACAGGAGAGGTCTGCTGCGCCATATGTGGGTTATCTTCCTGGCCAGGGGATAGAAATCATGCCTCAGAGGCTGGAGATAGCTTGATAGTGCTGAGACTTTAATTCCTGAGCTAACAGGAAGGCACCCTTTTTTTTTTTGTCTTGCTCCCTCTCTCTTTCTCCTCCCTATATTGGATTTAGCCAGATTATGTATTTGACCAAAAGAAAGTGGGCACAAATATAATGTCTGTTCCAACTGAGGCCTTACAAGTTATGAGGTGTTTCCACTTGCTACTCTGGGAATTGTCAATGATGCATGATAAGAAAGGTCCTGGGAAACTATAGGTCCAAGAAAATAGAGAAACATGAGGAGCAAACATGAAGGCAAGCTGTATCCTCAAGCAGAGCCACTCAGCCACTAGCAAGACCTGTGCGCAAGAAGCAACTGCTTGTTGTCAGGTGTGGCAGGCTGTATGGAGCATTGATGAGTCAAGATTTACTAATACACTTTGCAATAAAAGATCAACATGGGCACTATTTATAATTATTTTTTTCTCTTGGCATTCAAAGAGTTTGGTCAATTTAACTAGCCCTCAACTTTCTATTTTATCATTCCCATTCAAACTTGCCCTTGTAACCCAGCAATTTGCCAGTCATCAAAACTGCCTCATACAAAGTACAGTGTTCCTATCCCCTACCATTTCCCTCTGTCTGATCTTCACAGGTGAGATTCAAATAACTTTTAAGATATTAAGTTTTCCAAGGCTATCTCCTTCACCCTTTATATCTCAGGTCAGATAACACATTTTTTAGAAATCCTCAGACACTCTCCTTTCCCCCTTGCTTTGGTAAGCCTGGCTAAGAGTTCTTCCAGTGTCTTTCCACAGTATTCTGCACTTACATGCTTTGCTGCAAAAACTTGTCGCTGACTGTATAGAGGGCCTAACTAGGAGTCATTTCTCCTTATGACTGGATTAACTCTCACTGTAATTCAAATATCCACACATGTCTATAGTCACCTACGAATAGGGAGGTGGGTCTCAGTCTCAGCCCCGCTGAGGAAGATCTCCCTGTCTCAGGTAACATGGAGGTATCATTTCCTTAGTAGTGACTGGTTAAGACATTGGTGTGTAATGCAATTCTAACCAATGAGACATGAAAGAGAAGGTAGTCAGGGGAGTCAGTTTGGGAAGAATTTTTCTATGTCTTAAAAGAAGAGAAGACAAAAGAAACAACCATTTTTTGTTGTTCACTCTCATACTTATCTGCATTTGATAGCTAGAACTGAGACCGCTATCTTGAGATCAAAAGAGAACAAGCTAGAAAAATCACCAGTACTCGAGGAATGCAAATATTAAAGATGAAAAAGATTCAGGTCTTTAATTACATCACTGAGTTACTTAGTGCCTAGCTTTTTAATATGGCTCCTAATTTTTTTAATTACACATATGGTATGCATTATATTTCCATTAGGTAGCACTGCTCTAGACAATTCATTACCTCCTCTCATATGATGCCTTGTGTTATAATGTATTGATCTCTGTGTAATCTCTGAAATAACATGTGATGATGGAAAAGCAAGCTTTTTCTCAGTAAATGTATGTTCTTGGAAAAGTCATCTGACTTATCTGGTTCTCCATTACTTCACCTCTAAAAAAAAAAGGGCTGCATGAGATGATTCATAAATTCCTTTACAATTCTCATTTTAATGATTTCATAATTTCCAAATGGAGTCCAAGGTGGGGGGATATAGTTCATGTGATAGCTGATGTCAGTTAAACAAGTATTTCTGGAGCATCTATCATGTGGCAGGTCATATGATAAGATAATTTTACATCTAAACATCTATTGTATTTAGCACTATTTTTTTACTCTCGGCAACTCTGAGAAATATTTATGGAATGAATAAATGCATTGTTATTATGTTCTAACATGTTAACACAGAAAGTGAAAAAAAAAATACACACACATTCATTTTCATATTCCATTATACTGGCTGAGAATAAAATACCTCTTTTTATTAAATGGAACTGCAATTCTTGAGCAGAAACTCAAGTGCCCATATAACTGAATGGTCTTAACACCATAGCTAAAAATGCCTTGCTCCTGAAAAATCGAAAATGCATTGTGATTCTAAATACAGAACACTCCAAAATTAGCCGTCTTTGTCCTCTGTAGGCTTCCCTGGGTCAATAATTAGCAGCACAGCTTCTGGGACCCAGTGAAGACAGAGGATGATGAACAAGTGCAAATGAGCTGTCTTAAAACAGCAATAGCATAAAGTGAGAGCACTTAAGACTTGTCCTGTTGAGGTGTTCACATTAGGCAAGCCAAGGACAGAGAAACTGACAATTAATAAACTGGAACCTAGCTGTATACTCTTACTTAACCAAGTTCAAGTTAATGTAATGATTTTCACTTTCTACTTTGGTGAGAACTTCTAAAATTATTCTAAATGTTTCTCTAAAAATGCTTATCCAGGGCCTCCCCTGGTGGCGCAGGCGGTTGAGCACAGTACTGTGAAGCTGTCCGCAGCCTCTGCAGTACCGGTTTGATCCCAGCCAGCCGGCGAGGGTTCCACATGGCATGGCAGACCTCTCCTGTCGTGCCCGCTGCTCCCCTCAGCAGTGTATTTCATCAGTCTGCCTGTTCTGATCCCCCCTCTGTCTCTGGTGAATCCTCTCACCCCCCGCCCCTGCACATTTGGCCTGTACCCTGGTTCTTTTGTAGATAAATAAATAAATCTTAAAAAAAAAATGCTTATCCAGGGGCCTCCCTGGTGGTGCAAGGGGTTAAGCACAACACTATGAAGCTATCTTCAGCCTCTACAGCATGAGTTTGAATCCCCGACCTGCCAGGGAGCTACCCACATGGTGCAGTGGACATCTCCTATCTCCCCGCTGCTCCCCTCAGCAGAGTATTTCAGTCAGTCTGTTTTGCTCCCCGCTCTGTCTCTGGTGAATTCTCTCACTGCCCCCCCCCCCCCCGCACCCTGGCCTGTACCCCAGTTCTTGTATGCATAAATAAATAAATCTTAAAAAAGATGCTTATCCAGTTTATTGGGATTCTTAAACTTCTTTTCAATATTTTTCAAAACTACAAAAGGAAAAAACATAAGGAGACAGCCTACTATATAAGAAAGGTTGTTGGACCAAGAGCAAGGAAATTTGACTTCTAGACTTAAAACTGCTACAGTCTTGTAATGTGAAATTGAACAATTTGCTTAATATCTTTGATTGTTTTTGCACCTGAAAAATGAAGATAACACCCTCTGTATTACAACGCTTAGTGAGGGATCAAATGAGGTTACAGTAAGGAAAAACACTTAACAAAATATAAATATTCTATAAGTGTATTTTATATAAAACTATCAGAAAAGTCTCTTATGAAGTGCAGTTTGGTAAAATTACATGTGACCCTAGATCCAAAAGAGAAGACAAAGAAGAAACATAAAAAAGAAAATATTACAACTACTACCAGAAATAACACCATATTCATAAAAATAATATTTAAAAGCACAGAGCAGTGATTAATTATATAGACAATGGAGATTAATAGATATTAAAAACACTGAAATAATGCTGGCACATAGTAGGTATTATATAAATATAGCACTGTAGCTCTTATTTCGGGCTTCATTCCATAATATTTTGATACGTTAAATACTAGAAAACTTCCTAACCAGCATTTGCTTTACATTGTTGGAAAAATGGCATAATTTCCCACATGCACATCAGATGTGAGAGGTGCCCTAAGTGTATGCTCAGAGAACAAACACAGGCAACTGCAGCCTATAATTCACAAAACGACAGCCTAGATGCACTACATTTCTTAGCACGCTGAAATAGATGTAACAAAAGACACTTGTGGGATCTCAGTAAAACTGTGGCTCTCTTTATTTTTACCTTTGCCTTGGGTATTGAAATAAGACTTAAAGTGCTTCACATTTGCTTTGTGATTTTAAAAATCACTTTTACATTATTCCCTCCTTAGAAATATGGGGTTATTAAGGTTGACAATAGACTTATTTTTACCTTCATTTATTTTTTTTGAGGAATCAAGTCAATCAAATGCTTGGACTTGGACGGGGGAAAAAGGCAGGCTGTTTGCCAAATACTTTCTGGTGGTTCCTAAATCTAAGCTTTTCATCTGAGCTAACTGCAGGCCTAAAGTATCTAGAGGAAAAACTCATCTGCTTAGCAGATTTGCTGTCCCTATAGGATGTCAGAGGCCATAACTTCCACACACAATTGCCTGACAATAAGTGAATCGTCTTCCTCAAGGGGAAGGCCATTTTGGACGTTTCATCAAGTCCAGGAGTGTGAAGCAGAGAGGGAGATGAACTAATCAGTGACTTCCTTTAGGATTTCCCTATAGGCTATGCTGAGTTGCATCATTGGATTCAAAGGTGATTTTCCAAGAGGCTACACCTCTGGGAAAGGAAAGTCTTGGACTGTTTCTTATCTAATTTACCAACCTTTACATCAGCATCGTTGATTTAGAGCCACGAGATCAGGCAAATAAGGAAGGGGTGAGTGCTGCATGAAAATGCTTTCAGGAATCATTGGCTAAGAAATCCCTCTGATGAAAAGCATTGACATCTACCATCTCATAAGGCCCCAGTTTAAATCTAATCAAAATCCTGGCTTCAGAAAGAACTTTTTCTCAGTAATTACATTGCTTGATCAAGTTTCTCTCTTGTTTAAATCCTCATTGAAATCCTTAATGTCACAGCACAGAAATGTGTAGTAAACACATGTTTATTCTTTATCATTAAGCAGAGTATAATGTCTGAAGATCATGATTTGGATTGAAAGTCATAAGACTTTAGGTATTTAATGTATAAATGTAAGCACATCTGATTTCACTTTAGGACAAAACAAGATGGTTTAAAAAATCCTGTCATCATCTTGCCTTCTCTGATGGTGGTCCCTCCCTTTTAATTTGAACTTAATACCTGAGGGGTTAAACAAGAATGGTAAAAGCACATAAAACATCTCTTCATCTACTTATTCAACATCATCCCCCCCCAAAACTAGATCAGTGTCAGAACTCTAGTTCAAAGGTATTTATGAAATCAATGAATACCTGGGAAATCTGGGTAATTTTAACTATACTATTTTTTTAAATTAATCCAAGACATAATCATCTTCAACACATTAAGGGAAACTGATTAATATTAAACAATAGCAAAAATGTTTTCCTTTGCAGAAACAAAGGAAATTATAATTGTGCCAAATCAAAAAGTAATCTACAAATTAATTACGGAGCATTAGTAAAGAAGTCAAAATCATTATATAAATAAATAATGCAGTCTTTTGCTGAAGGCTGTTGCTATTATGTATAAGCCCTCAGGATGAAAGAAGGAGTCCTATTTTTAATATGTTCATTACATAAATTAATGAATGGTATAAACAATTCATGCAAGCACATCAGCCAAGCATTACTCTTAGGGACCAGTAAGACATTTCAGTAAGAAGAACTAAAAGCAAGGAGAATTAGAAAACCAATTCTAAGTTTCTTCATTTTCCTCTATGGGGGTAGCATTGAAGCAAAATCTGGCACAGGGGTGATTATATAATTAAAGCTAACTTCCCCTTGATAAGGGAAATGTATCACTTACGCAGTTCTGAGGTGGTTCAGACACTCTTCTCAAACTGGTCCCAGGTAACCTGTTCTCACATCACCTCCTCCCACACCACATTCTGCGGCAGCGGGAGGGAGAACATGCCATTATGCTCTCCCACTCCCCATTAATGACAATGACAATCTGTTCTCAGGCAAAGAGTCTAATTTCAAATATTCATATTCCTATGAATTCAAATCATTTTACTTTTTCCTGAGGTGTTTGTTCCTTTGGTCTGACTTCTGAGTACTAAAAGCAAGCACAATTTTTTTTTTTCTTTTCAAGGAAATTTTCAACATTATTTCACAAAGATGTATTAGTTTGTTTATTTGGTTTTGAGACAAGAGACCTTTGGCCCTGAAATAGCAAATACTGACAAAATTGGTCAATTGAGTCATGCAGTTTCAGCTACTTCAAAGGAACTGCACAATTCATTCATGAATTGTTCAGGGTGCAACACTTCTCTATGCTCAACATTGGCTTCAGCAGCCATCTCTTCGGTGTCTTACTATTGGACTGTCCCGAATACCCAGTACCTCTTCAATGGGAACTGTCCATCCACACCCATCCTTTTCTTCCACCAGCCCACTGTCCTTTAGGATGATTCATCCATTTCCTGGGCTTTGGAGCTCAGTCATCACTGATCTTCATCTCCATACCTCACTGCATTAGTTGAAAATTTTAACAATCTTACATCTATACAATGCCTCCCAAAACTACCTCTTTTTATCTCTACATCCATGAATTTAGCTTATTATTTCATTCCTCCTTTTTAACAAAAATAACATTTGTTCATTGCATTCATTTGCTAGGGCAAATACCACAGACTTGGCGGCTTAATCAACAGACATTTATCTTCTCATAATCCAGGAGGCTAAAAGCTCAACATTGAGATGTCGGCAGGGTTGGTTTCCCTGAAGGCCTCTCTCCTTGTCATAGTGACAGTCACTCTCTCCCTGTGTTCACATGGTCTTTCTGTACCAGTCTGTGTCCTAATCTCCTTTTCTTATAAGCACAACAGTATATTGGACTAGGGCTCAAGCAGTCACATTTTATCTTAATCTCTTCTTAACCTTATCTCCACATATATCATATTTTGAGGAATTGGGTTTAGGATTTCAGTGTTTAGGACTCTCATTCTAGAATAGCATTCAATTTTTTCTCAAAAATCACTTTGTTTTTTCCATTTTTTAATAAATGTATTTGTTTAATTGAGATAACATTCGCATTCCCTCTACGAGGTATTGCTACCATAGTGCACCCACCATCAAATCATGCGTAGTTCACCATCATAGTCCATTGTGCTTGTTCTTTGTCGGAATCATTTTGATAGTCTCTGTTCTATAGCCACAGATACACTGTTAACCAAAGCCTCTCTCTTCAGAATCCAAAGGTTCCCTGCTTCATGTTAATTTCCCCATTTCTTCATTCCACCCCTTTACAAACCAAAATTCTGTTTTCAAGTTTACTAGGATTCCAGCAAAACAGTCACTCGGGATTACTCAAATACAGGTCTGTGTTTCCTATTTTCTTTTGCTTCTATTTTTCTAAGCTTGGTGTCATCCTTCAAGACTCTACTCAAATACTAGTTTACTTTAGTTTCCTCTTTTCCTCAGTTTCACATACATTCTTTCAAACAAGTATGGTTCCTAGTACCTGATCCTTCCCTATTTCATTTATCTTTCTCTGCTGGTTTTCTCACTCACTAAATCCTAAGTGTCCCTTCACCAGAGGGTTGGTGCATCTTGGGTGCTGAATAAACCATCTATTTAGTTGATAAAAGTCAGTCTATTTGACATCAAAGATTCATTGATTAGTGATTAAAATATCCCAAACAATTCTTATTTACTCTGTGTTAATCTCATTGACATGGCATAAACCATTGCTTGATGACTAAGAACTTGTCATGGTTATTTTGGTTGATTATTTTTCCTCCCCAAATAAAATTTTAAATGTTCTCACTGTCACATTAAGGAATGGAGACACTTATGGTCTATTATTGCCTAAGCTTTTGTAAGATCTGGCTTCAAGTTACCTTCAAATCATTTCTAGTTTATTTTATATTCTACTTCACTTTTTCCAAGCTTCACTCTACATTTGGCCCACAGATCTTAATTCTTTCCTGTCATTTTGCTTTTGAGAAAGCATAACAAATTAACTTAAGGCTTTGAAAATGCTATAATAATATAGACCAAATGTGACCAACTATTTGATTGACGAGTTCCTTGCCTTTGCCAGCTCCCTTCATCCTTGCTGCCTTTATTACAGAGACTAGAAAGCCAAATATTAACTTTCCTACCTCCTTCCCATCAGCGATGGCCACATAGCATAGTTTTGGCCAAAAACTGTAAGCTGAAGTCTTCTGAGGACTTTGGAAAAGGTTTTTGTGTTTCTGATAAATGGAATCGATTCAACTATATCTACCCCTCCAACTGCTTCCCTACATTCTCCCCATTGCTGCCTATAACTCAGATGCAATAGCCATATCTGCAGTGGCCATCTTGCCACCCTGGGGAAAGGCCAAGAAAACTGCATATATACCAGCATTCTGCAAATGGTGCTAACATCATAGAACAGCTGCACCACCTCTATGCCATCTACTTGAAAGCAACCCTTATAACCCTTGCAAGCATAGGTTTCTTTTTACTTATATACAGCTGAAAGCGTTTAAAACTGATAGACAAATGTTGACAGGTTGAGTTTGCCACAATGAAAACTTCTTCTATCACCATAGTTTGTACAGCTTACTGCTTAAGCAATCTCCAGCTACAAACTTACAAATTCAGTTCCCTAGGCCACAAGGAGGCAAGGGAGAATAAACTGGCTACTTTCACATAAATCACTCACCAGCAAGGGAATCTTTACTGTCCCCTTTCCTTATAAAGGACAGTAGTATTTTTCTTTCCCCCGCCCCCCAAGGGATTACTGTTACTATTTTCCTGTGTATGTCAAGAAAGGCAGAAAATTCAATTAAAAATTACTTTAGGACCCCCTTCAATAGCTCAGCTGGTAGAGTGGAAGACAGCAGCAGTAACTGTTGTGAAAATTGGATTAGAAAAGGAAGAGCCTTGTGAGAAATGAATTGATAGCTTTCACATAAAGATTATTCTAATCTGCTTCTCATGAGCCATAACATAGAATTTTGTCCATCTTTTTTTTTTTCTTTCTACATTCCCTGTGCAGAATACCTCAAAACTGTGATCCACAGCTGGAAATGAATCCCATTCATATCCATCAGAAATTCAGAAGCTGAGTCTGCCTCTCTCTAGCTAATTATCAGAGGAATTAAAATCAGCTGTTGTAATGCTGCTTTTAAGGGCTTCAGATTTTGTAATATACGTAGCTCAAGGCATTACTCATTTTTTTATGAAGAGATTTGGTTCCAGTCCTGCCAAATCCTAAAGAGTTCTAATTAAAAACTCCTCAGGGAGTTTTCCTCGATCGGCTGGATTCAAGATTCTTTAGTAAATAACCCGCTAAGATTATTTCAGTTTTAATGCCTTAATTGTATTTCACACATATCCTCAAACCCCAGGACAGTAATCTCATTAAGTAAATACAAAATTATATGTAATATATTATGATGGACACTGTTAAAGAATGTATGCAAATCTTTAAACCTGCAGGTCTTATTTATGCTGACCCAGAAGCTGAAGGATCTTTAAATAGAATATTGCTGCTTATATGAATAATATATATCTCATGGGTTTGATGCTGTTTTAGGACTCTTTGAAGCACAAAGGTTACTTATAAAATGCACAGAACCACTATAGCTCTGAGAGGTTCCAAATTTCATAGCATCTCTATGGGTCTTATAGTCTATAGGATCTGCAACTTGCCTGACAAAAGTAGCTCTATGAGAAGGAATTTGGGGAAAAGTTGAAGAAGGTAATCTGGGGGACATTTCTTGTACTTGCACTGTAAGCTTATTTATAAATCTAAAGTCATTTAGATTTTGCTAGTTGTGAGTACAATAGGAAAACCAATGAATCCCAACAACTGTTTTATCTGAGGTTTATAGGAAAAGCAGAACTATTATCTTGGGCATATAACATTAGTCAGGACTTCTCACCATTTCAAGATAAAAATCTTCTTATATTGTATTAATTAATTACATGATATGCATAGTATCCATGGAAGAAATAAACTGCTGAGTTATTCCTCAGTAAAAATGATAGAAATAACTAACTCTTCTGCTTCTTCTTAAAATGTTACTGTTGCATGCTTTCCCCTCTTTCTAGAACAACATTAAAAAGTGACCCCCCCCAATTAAAATAAAACAAGTCTAAAAATAAAACAGTATTTATTCTAATTTTCACTTGGCTAATTCCTATTCATTCTTGCTTTCATAGTTTATATGTTATTTCCTTCCAGAAGCTTTGCTTTCCATCTTAATGTCAGTTGGCTTTTCCTTTTATAGTATCATGGGTTCTCTATTTCTCCTTCGATGCACTTTACATACATATGCATTTACTTTTGGGATCATGTGCTTAATGTTTGTCTCCTCTACTTGTTTATCAGACTGGTGAGGGCAGACACCATGTCTGTTTTATTCACCTCTGTTTCCTCACAGACCAGCCCAGTCCAGTAGGATAGAGGACAGGGGCGCAAAAAGCTTGCCAGCAATAAAGAGCTCAGAATGCCTTCTGGGCTGAGCATGGAACTTGACCTGAAGAAATAGCAAGAGAGTAGGAGCCTTCAGACAGTAAAACACCCGTTTTAAAGATAGACAACAGTGAAGATTGGAAAGTGCCCAGAATATGGCAAAAAGGAAGATGGCAAAGAAGAACTATTTCTACTTCACAAATGTGCTCAGCCATGGGACTGTCCATTAATATCTGCCCCTACAGAGGGTAATGCTTTGTTACTGCAATGGTTGTGAACCTTACAACCTGCATTTGTCATAACTTTACACATGGATAAACTTGAAGACACAAGTATAATAAGTATGAGGGCTTTTGTTCTTTTCCTTTTTCTTTTCCTTTTTAAGATTCTGTGGTAAGTTGGTAAGTATCACCTTCTCAGGGATAAAAGAATTGCTTCTTCAAAAAATATCTTTCTGTGAAATGATGGGGGAGACTCCTAGAAAGGGAAACAGAAGAAGCTGGATGGCAGTAAGCAGTCTGCCTTGGCTTTATTACAAACTTGCTATGCCTCACCAATGAATAAAATATAAGCATGCTTACAGTCGATGGCAAGATTCAAGTAAATATTATAAATAGCTCAGAAATAAGGTCTTAAGTCACTTCCTACCATTTAAAGCAAGTATGAGTTGGAATTTGCCCCATTTTTGTAATGCTGAGGAAAAAAATGGCCCAAACTAGATGTCCATGAGGATATTCTGATGATCCCTATTCACAGAATGAGAATAGTGAATAGACTAATTTCTGTAACAGCGACACTGCTGGGAGAATAAATTGCTCAAGAGGTAATAAAAACTGGGAAGGCACTTCAAGGTAATCAATTTAAGTGTATCACTTTTTGTTGTGACTGGAAAAAAAGCTCATTTAATCTCTGAAAGCAGTATCTTGCTGCCTGGAATTGGTACCCACAAGTTTCAAATAAACTATTCCATGAACTTTTAGTTGCCCTTGACAGAAAGAAGGGATCTTTCAGCTCCAAACCATCAGGGAAGGTATAATTTCATAAGTCCAGGCAGCTAGGAAAAGTGACCCTCAAAGTGAACCCTTGTAGAAGAAAATGTTGTACTTTCTTTCCCCAATCCATGAGTAACCTCAACAGAGCTATTTGGGGGTTGTTTCTCTTTACTCATACTTATGACTATTATTGTATTTTTTAAATGCAATTGTTGTACTTCTGAGCAGCAGATGCAGTTTAAAATACAGCAGTTAAGCTGTAAAGCCAAGTGGCTGGGGTTGAAAGCTCATTTACTAGCTACATGACCTTCATCAAGCAGATCTTTTAACCACATGACCTGTGTTTTCACAGCTATTAACCAAAGAGGGCGGGGGGGGGGGTGCATGTCATAATAATGCCCACCTCTCAGAATTATTGTGAGGATTAACCAACCAAGTGACCATGGAAAGGCCCAGCACAAGGTCAGACCTTTATCATGGACTTAATGCATCTCAATATTATTGCTTTCTTTTTTCCCACCTTTCTTTTCCATCTTCCCTTTGCCAACCTTAGTATTAGAGAAATATCTGCAGTGCCCGCCAAGCCAACTGTGCAGTGAGAAGATCTGTGTGTCTGATATAGGATATAAGATACAATCCCATGAAGGATTTAGTCTATTTACTAAGTGCTCAGTTTCTGTTAGAAGGCAAATGCTTCTGAGAGGGGGGAAAAGGGCTTAACTCATGTCTAATTATTTTTTATACTTTTAAATCTTTACTTTTTATCATTTACCACCAATGGATTATAGTAAAAATAATACAGAAGAGCTAAGATGTCGGTGTTAGGAGAAAGGGGGTATAGACTAGCCTTATGATAATTAGTCTTTTTCCTGGTCTAATTATAATGAAACAAATCAAAATCAGCAAGCAACTGTGAACTAGAGACACACTACTGGGGTGGAGGGAGGAGAGGATAGATTAGAGTCAAAATAGGGGGAGGTGGAATTGTGTGGGTAATATAACCAAAATGAAAATGCATACATTGTGCAAAAATGAAAAATAATGTAAGAATTATATAAAATAAAATATATTAAATAAAAAAGGGGGTAAGAGGGGTCACAGAGAGGGGAGAAAGAAGGATAAAGACAGATCTCAAAAGACAAGTTGCCCACATCAATCATTCCACTGAGCAGCACACCCTGACTCTAAGCAGTTCTTTTGTAAATTAAACTGCATGTTTCTTAAAAGTATCTACTGTTAGCTTTTCATATTCTATAGTCAAAATATTTAGGTATAATGTTTATAAATGGTAGCATTTTGTTTTCACAAAGGATCATTTACAATCAAACAAAACTGAACACTCAATACCTTCCTGTCATAGTAATCTGCTCTGTATCAAAAATTCTTATATATGGGATTCTTTGAAATTCATTTCATTGATTAGTACATTTCCATTTTGTTAGTTCTAAGATCTAGCTATTAAAAGTCAAACACATTAAGTGGGGAAATGACCTGGTTATTTCAAATATATAGATATAAAACAATAAGGATCTTACTTTTTTTTTAAATCTAGCAGCTTATGTGACGTTAAAGCCTAGAATGTCCTACACTGAGACATTAGTAGAAAAAAGCTGTTAAAGTGAACTGTTTTCCTTTTTGTGAAAATAGATGAGGTTAGGTGACAATAATGTCCCATATCCTTAGAGTAAGTAACATCTTCATGGCCAAACATATCAATGACCTGGTTTGTTGGAATTTACAGATTCTAAGAGTCTTATGTTTTTCCATCCTTAAGATTCAGTTAATCTTTGCCATATATTTGAGGTCAGATATAATCTATATTAAATTTTGTATTACTTATACTGAACAACAGCATATCCCTGTTAGGTGTATTTTAGGATTCACTGAAGTGTCAAATCTATAGAAGCTGGTTATCTCAAGAGTGTCTGGCTGAGCTGGGCTGGAGACTGCATGTCATTAGCTCTCGAAACCTGTTGCCCATGAGTTCATTTTCCTAATTGTTTATTTCTAGGGGTAAGGTAGAGGACCATATTTTCAACTGAAGATAATCCAATAGACATGAAAGGGGTGTGATTAGGACACTAACCAGGAACTCTGGTGGAAGGGTGGAAGCATGCAGCTCCCAAGACCCAGGGGCAGCTTGAGGGCAGAAGTGCCCTTGAGAAATGCTCCATTGGAACAGAAGAGTTAAATAGTAACAAGATTTTATTTATTTACTTAAACTCTTAGAAATTTCTCACTGCTATAACAACTACTGCTGACACTTTGTTTTCATAATCCTAAATGACATTTTTAGCATAATTTGTAGAAATGTAAGAAAATTTAAAAAAATGAAAGAAATACATTATGAGATTTTTGTCCCACATTTTGTCAGCACCAGCTGTGCCACCATGTAAATTTCTGGTGGTGATGATGTATGTTATCTTGTTATTGGTTTTCTGAATCCCAAAATACTTCCTACTTAGAGGTATAGATAGCTTCATTAGAAACAAGCTCTCTACTCTATGTTCAATACAACCAGATTCCTAGACAGTGATCATTTTAAATACAATTTTCTTTGAATCCACCAGAATCACATACTGTGGATTTAAGAATAACCAAGACATGTATCTCAAGCATATATTTTAAATTCTAGGTTTGATTCTCTGATCAAGCTTAAAGTAAGTCATCTGAACATATATTTTCTTGAATATTTCTATTTTCTTAAAGTCATTTCGCCTAGTAATTAATATAAATAGATAATAGGACACAATTTATATATGCCAGCATTTCTAAATAGTGTTCTCTGGAAGATAAGTTCTGGCATGTATAGATGATAGGCGATATGTTAATGCATGTAGAAGGGAAGAGGCATTCTGAGATAAAATAAGATTGAAAAAAATTAATAAAAAGTTTATCAGTACTTCCCAGTGCCTAAAATATGCTAATGAATGGTAATGATAATGTTCTAGAGGGAAAGAGAATATACAGCTTTTATCAGAACTACTTGAGCATAGATTTGCAGAGTAGTTCCAGGGACAAAGGTCTGATGGGTACAATTTGTCACATGAGCTTGAGAGTCACACAGTTCTGAATTTCTGTTACAGCTCAAAATGTCTATGAAATCTTGCAAGAGTTATTGAAATACCCCAAGCCTCCTTGTCTTGAGATTAACAAAAAGTCATTAACTTAAAAAATACTGGAGAAAATGACATTATTATTTTTGACATTTAAATGCATCCAGGATCTTTACAAATCTACAAATACGCAATAGGATATAGTTTTCCTTAAAGAATTTTAGTAAAATCAATAAATATTTTCATTAGTGCTTTGACTACCTGTTACTTTATATGTTTACAGCCTTGCCTTTCCTGGATTCTCACTCTCATTAATAGCCCTTGTTTGCTAAAATTTAAATTCTCACTTGATGAGCAACTCTACCCTGAGAAACACTCTTTGAAAAATTTCCATTTTTTTTTATCTGAAAACAAGCACATTGTAAACTTGTTCATAGAATCTGATCTCAATTTTCACTTTAAATTTCATAATCTCCATCATTTTTCTGAGATTTATTTTGTTAGCTATTCTCTTTCATGTCACTATGTCTAGATCAGTGCTGTCCCAAGTATAATGTGAACCACAAATGAGAGCTAGATGTGTAATTTAAAATTTTCTAAAAGCCACATTAGAAAAAAATTTTAAAACATCAGAAGTTAATTTTAATACTAAATGTTATTTATTGTCATCATTTATATTAATGCAATATATACAAAATATTACTATTTAAACATGAGACCAATATAAAAATTACTAGTGGTATATTTTTCACTTTTATTCATGCTAAGTATTTGAAGTCTGCATTTTCATTTACAGCAAATCTTACTTGGATTAGTCACAGTTCAGGTGCTCTGTGGCTGGTGGCTACCTTGTTGGACAGCACAGGTCTAGATCAGCAGTCAGCTTTCTCCTGTGAGCCATCTGTCTACATATTATACAATGTTTATCACTTCAGAGTTACTGCATTTGAAAGGAAGCATGGAGAATCCACAACTATGTTGTGATGTGGATACTGGGTAACTTAGATTTATTCAATAAGTAACTTAAAATCACAGTAGAGTTCAATTGTACTTGGGATCAGATTACTAACTGTCATATACTCTGAGTCCTTCATAATAGCCCAAACCTAAAAGGCGAGGGGTTATTGTAATTGTTTTGCAAAAAATAAAAAAAAATTCGTAATTATATATTAAAATCAAATACATAAATGACAGATGACTACATCTTAGCATTTAAGAATAGCTACTAGATATGACAAGTCCAATTTTCCTCCCCGAGATGTGCATATGGGTATACACACATACTACCAAAAACAAAATATACCTATAGACACATGTGCATGTATGCATAAATCTCACCTATTTTAAAAGATTGTTATTTCCTTTTATTTTTTTAGTCATGTGAACTATTATAGAATATAATGCAGAACATCAGTTTTGTTCCATAACAAGTTTGCACTTCATACTTAAATTTGATGGGAAGAAATCGTAGCCTATTCTCACAAAAAAGGATAGCTAACATGGGAGCTTACTGAGAGCTTACAAAATACCAGGCACTTGTCTAAGGGTTATCCATGTATTACCTCATTTAATATATCAGATAATGAAGTACAGGGGCAACTGAACACAGTACATTTAGGAAGTTTAATAAACAGTATATGACCCACAAATGGAAGCCACGACGGGAATTCAGGAATCGCTGCTCAATCATGAAGCTAAACTTAAGAACTTAAATGCATGATTTCTAAACATTCACTGTCTAGGAACTTAAAAACAATGCTGGCATTTCTTAAGACTTTATGTATCTCTGAAGATCTTAGTAGGAAAAAACCTTGAAATTACATGGTTTTATACTTAGTATAATTTCTCATTTTACATTATTCTAAGACCCATTCAGGAAAAGACAGCTTCATTCCTTATCTCTGATAAATACCAGAATCATCAATATATAGTGCCTCTTATCTGCATCATTTCTTAGAGTGCTTACATTCATTTCTTTAATGTTGATATTTTGTGGTCTAGTGGCTCTTGAGAGAAGACAAATACTTTTTTTGCCCTTCAAACTATAAATTACCATATTTGGACTTGCTTGTGCATGTAGTTTTTACTAGTCCTTTTAGTTTCTCTCAATTTTCAACTAAAATTTTATAATGTCAGCTAAATGATCACAGATACATTGATAGTATCTAAATTTTTGCTTTGATAATGCCACAGAACTTAAATTATTAATAGTTGCACATAAAATAGCAAGTAAACAGTCTATTCATTTCACAATAATCCTTTTGAGAGTAGGCACCATGGAGGTGTCTTTCATAGAACCCCAGAATATATACAATAATTTAAGAACTTGTCTTCATTTTCATTTCCATCCTCTTACTTATATACACCAGTATTCAGAAGAATAAATATTGTTTTTCTAAATATTATTATCAAAATGGATTGAAGACTTAAATAAAATTAGAAGAATAAATATTATTATTCTGAATAAATAAAACTAATAGTAATAGCAACAGGGTCATTTTTGAAAGTCTGCCAACCTGAGATTTAAACAACATATATCAGAGTTGAAAGAATAAAGTTTGAGGCTTCATATGTCTAGCAGATTATATTCACTCAGTATACCTTTGTTGAATGAAAGATTGAATTGCATGTAGTGCACAAGAACATTCAACTGCTATTTAATCTCTCCCAGGCTCTGTGTGGATTTTATGCATGCATGCTTAATACATGGAGAAATATTTACATATGTATCTTGGGTGTTTATACTTTTCTTGTAACTCCATAATGTTATTTTCATGCCTATACAAGGAAATACACTCATTTCACTCAATTTCAAATGAGAAAGTTGAAAGCTGGAAAGTTAAGTAATTTGCCTGATGTATAATGAGTCAAGATAAGAGTGGAAATCTATTTGATTCAGCTGGCTGCTGCTCATTCATGCAAAAACTGGTAGAGTTCATATTTTAATTACCATATAAATGTAACCTAAGGAAATATGTGGCTGGGTCTTTATGATAATAAAGAAAAGTTAAATTAAAAATTTTAATTAACATTAAAATTATATTAAATTTATCATATATAAAACATTTTAAAAGTTACACTAAAAATTAGAAATTATATTTTGTATGGTGAATTATATAATGAATGGTAATTAAATGAAGTCTGAGATTGGCTTTAAATATTAAAAACTATATTATATCATCATACAATATACCAAATGGGTTTTGGGAAGGCCTTTTACTCAAGTATTATACTTTCTTTCTAGTCATCCCTTAGTTTGCACTGTAAACAAAGGAAAACTAAAGGATGTAGTGGCCTGTGCCTTTCCCTCTCCCTATAGTTCACTATCATTGAGAGTAAAGGACAAATAAATATGCTTGGAAAATAGTCAGTGATCACTAAGTTTTTAATTTCATAAATTTCCTGCTATTACTAATGATCTAGAATGGCATAATCAGCTTTCTTAGAAGCAGTGCAAATTTTTCTTTGACAGTGGAAACAATATTGGCGTGTAGGGACAGTTTTCCGACTCAGTCTCTTAAATTCTTACTTTAGCTATATTTCAGGATTCTTTTTCAGTGACTTAAATCATTAACAATAAATGAGGGTTCATTAACTAACCTTTCAATGTAAAAGCAGATGCTTTGGCAACCTCACTCTGGGCATCTCAAAAAAAAATATAGCTAACATGCTCTACCTATCATACTCAACTTCACTTTTAATAATGTTACCTTAAGAGCAATTAAGAGAACAATACCAGTTATAATCACATCAAAAATAATAAGATATCTGGGAATAATTTCAACCAAGGTGGTAAAAGGCCTGTATGCTGAAAGCAACAGGACAAAAGAAGTTGAAGAAACAAATAAATGGATATTTCATGCTTATGGATTAGCAGAATTAATAATGTTAAAATGTCTATCTTACCCAAAGCAATCTATAGATTCAATACAACATATATCAAAATTTTAATGGCATTTTCAGTGAAATAGAATAAACAATCCAAAAAAAAAAAAAACTGGATAGAACCACAAAAGACTCTGTATAGCATAAGAAACCTTGAGGAAGAAGAATAGAACTGAAGACACTACATTCTCTGATTTCAAACTCTATCACCAAGCTTTAGCAATCAAAATAGTATGGTATAGGCATAAAAACAGACTCATCGATCAGTGGAACAGAAAAAAGTACAGAAATAAGCCCAAACATTTGCGGTCAAACAATTTTTTACAAAGGAGCCAATAATATACAATGAGGAAAGTAAAATCTTTTCAATGGACAGTACTGGGAAAACTGGATGGTCACATGCCAAAGAATGAAACTGGACCACTATTTTACACCATACATGAAAATGAACCCAAAATGGATCAAAGACTTAAATAAAACTAGAAGAAAACATTACAGGGTAAAGTCCTTGACAATGGTATTGATGATGAATTTTTTTAATTTGACACCAAAAACAAAGGTATTAAAAGCAAAAATAAACAAGTGGTACTTTATTAAATTAAAAGTTTCCTTTACAGCAAAGATAAGCATCAGCAAGTGAAAAGGCAACTTGTGGAATGGGAAAAAATATTCACAAGTCATATATTAGATTAATATCCAAAATCTATAATTAATATCCAAGATATTTAACCAACCCATAAAACTCAATAGAAAACAAAAACAAATCAAATCAAATTAAATGGGCAGAGGATTTAAATAGATATTTTTCCAAGGAGGCCACACAAATGGCCAACAGGTACATGAAGGTGCTTGACATAATTAACCATTATGGAAATGTAATTCAAAAATATAATGAAATATCATCTCATACCTATCAGAATAACTGTTTTCCAAAAGAAAAGAAATGCCATGTGATTTCACGTATATGTAGAATCAAAACCAAAACAAAACAAATAAAACAAAACTCATAGATATAGAGACAGAAAGGCGGTTGTCAGAGGGGAACATGGTGTTGGGGGTGTGAAATGGGTGAAGGGGGTCATGTAGGCAAATCTTAAAAGTTAACTTTGTGTGGTGATGGATGGTACCTAAACTCTGCTCATAATTTCACAACATATACATATATTGAACATTATGTTGAAAACCTGAAACCAATATAGTGCTACATGTCAATTACTGAAAAAAAAAAGTAAGAAATGACAAGTGTTGGCAAGGATGTATAGAAAAGGAAACCTCTGGCACTGTTGATGGAAATGAAAATTGGTGTAGCCACTATGGAAAACAGTATGGAGATTCCTCAAAAAAATTAAAAAAATAGAGGGTGGGGCAAGATGGCAATATAGCGAAGACACTGGTTCATCTCCTAGTACTGACTGCTAGATTGCAGCAGAACAAAGTCAAAAACTACTGAAAGAAACACAGACAGTTTCAGCACAGGCTAGAAATAATATCCAAGGAGGGGGACCAGAGCAGCCATGAAACAGACCAAACAAAAAGATGGTCTAGGCAGGTAGGTGGCCTCTCATGGCCTAGTGGGCTGCAAGCCGCAGACTGGAACTGGCAAGGCCCAGACACAACACTTCACAACTCTTCACAGTGTGGGCAAGCCCCGAGACAGGATCCAGAGGCAGATCTTGGCAGACACAAGTGTGGCCTCTTAAAGCTCCCTGAACAGGCATGAGGGTGGACCTATCCCCAGTAGATGCCCTGCCAACTTCAACGCTGCCTTGGCAAGTCCGCTAACACTAATTCAAAGGGGAAACATGTTCATTGCAGCACTATTTACAACAGCCCAGTTATGGAAACAACCTAACAGCCCAACTATAGATGAGTGGGTCAGAGGATATGGTATATACACACAGTGGAATACTACCCAGAAAAGATAAACTGATAAATTCTTGCCATTTGTAACAACAATGATGGAGCTGGAGGGGATTATGCTAAATCAAGTTAAGTCAGAGGAGAAAGCCAATTACTGGACAGTGCCACTTACATGGGGGATACAGAGAAACCAAACAAAAGGTCAGATAAAATCAAACTTAAAATCTACATCTTGAAAGCTGACTATGGTACTGTGGCTACCATAGGGGGAGGCGTAAAAATAAAATTGGGAGGAAGCACAGTGGACTATTGGTGGTGGGTGATGGGTGTTTAGGTGGTGGGTGTGGTAACATCACCTGAGCGGTAGATTCTGTACTTATAAATGCAAACACCATTGTAAACACAAACAACGTTATCTCAATAAAATAAAATAAAATGGGACCTAGAATTTTTTTTTAATATTAGTACCATATGATTTAGCAAAATTACACTTCTGAATACTTATTCAAAGAAAATTAAAACATGAACTTGAAAAGATGTATCCACTCCTATAAACAATGCAGCACTATCTACAATAGCTAAGATATGGAAATATTAAACGACCCGATGAATGTATGAATAAAGAATATATGGTAAACACATACAATGGAATATTAATTAGTAACAATAAAGACAGAACTCTTATCATTTAAGACAAAATGGATCCACCTTAAGGGCATTATGGTATGTGGAATAAGTCAGACAAAGAAAGACAAATACCATATGGTCTCAATTACATGTGGAATCTTTAAAAAAAAAAAGGTAATCATAGACAAAGAGAATAGATTAGTGATTATCAGACGTGCAGGAGGAGCAGTGAGTGGGTGAAATAAAAGACAGTTTCTGTCAATTTCACCAGGAGTAAAACATTCACAGTCACAGAAATGTATTTATTTGAAACATTTAACATTTACAAAGTCCTCATGATTTATTTTCATTGTCTAAATATTTTGCTAGTGCATTAATATATTACATTATGAAGTTTCTACTATAGTAATAAGAATTAGGATTAGGGATTCTACTAGGTGGATGACAACTGTTTGTTTACTGATTTCACATGGAGAAAGATATTTGTATCCAATCTGCAAAGTTTACTCTATCTGAAAAGTTAACTCTAATGTCTGTCTCCTAAACTCTTCATACCAAATGAAGGTTCAAGAAACAGCGGCTTGGCACTAACTTGGAGTTTATTGAAAATGCAGTATGTCAGGTCTTACTCTTGAACTACTCAATCAGTTTACATTTAAACAAGATCCCTAGGAGCTAAGTGTACACATTCAGTTTTGAGGGGCCTGACCTAAGTCATAGAATTTGGTCTTTGATAATAAACTGCCATTCTCTTCAGCAAAAATACATGTTCCTCTTCAGTTGCTGGTGCTGGGCGTGAGCTAAATATTCATTCAAATATAGTAAAATGATAGAATAAATGAAAAACATTTCCAAGGTAAAAATAAAGCCCTCCCAAACACCATGTCCTTTGTTTAATTTTCCTAAGTTTTATTTTGCTGTCAGATTCTTTTACAAAACACTGTCTCAGAATAAGATCTCACAATGGAGGTTGAACTCTTGTCATGTCAGGTGGACCAATCTGTATTTAATGAATATGGTTCTGGATATCTAGATAGAGGATGGTGTTTGCCTCTAGGGATTCCCTTTCTCTCTGAATTTGGATATTTGTATCTTGATCTTAACCAGGGCGGCAGGCAAGCCAACAGGAAGGTGGAACAAAGAGACACCATTTTGTAATTTATCACTGACAAAACAATTAGCTGTTCTAAGCTGTTATTTGGGATATATTTGAATCAATATTTTAGTAACTAAACAATATGACTTCCAGCAGAAACAAGGGAGTTCTTTGGTTCTGGGAAGTATTGATTCCGACAATCATACTTTAACAAAGACCTCATTTCTGAGGAATCTGAAAGTAAAACTCAAATATAACAACTTCCAGAGCTCAATAAGGTAGAGATTAAACTTTAAAGAAAACATCATAAATCTTTAACTCCTTTTCCAAAATTTGAGTCAGGTTATCCTTATGTAGAAACTCTTACTTTTCAAAGTTTTGATTTGAAGTAATTGGAAATTAAATATATACTGTTTCATGTCATGAAACCTCTAGAAATACATTTATACTCCTGAACTTTACTTTTAGTTTTACTTAATATGCTATCCATTAAAGGGTGTTAGGACTGGTTTTTGAAAGCTCCACAAAAACAGGACGCACAGGTTTTACACATGCTAAATTTCTACAGCCATCTCAATATTAAAAGTCACATTTTGACATGGAACAAACTGACCCTAGGTCAGCTTCCTTATTTGATGTGCCAGAATGAAAAAGATGAAAGAGAATAAAAGAAAGGACTGCTTTAAATGCACGGACAAAACAATTTTTGATAAACCAATACACATTTATTGTATTATGACTCACGCTATGTTTGAATTTGCCAGTGTGTTTAAACCAGTTGACACCGGATATGTAACTAGAACTAGGAGATGGAAATTTTAAAGTAGGATATAAGATTATTAGTTCTGCTAATAATGACCATAATTGGGTTGACAAATGAATCTGGATTAAATGTAAGAACAAGATCAGAGATTTAAACTGGATATGGGTAAAATAGAGGGAAAATACTATCTTTGTACAACAGGCCAAATTTTCTACTATAGACATCTATTTCAGTTATATACTATTCAACACAAGGAGAAACAGAGTGTGAATAGCCCACTACTATCCATACTCATCCAGAAAAATAGATCCTGCAGATTAGAAGATTTGTCTTCACAAACAAAAGGCATTATATGACATTGATACTGTGAGATAATCATTTATGAAGATGCTTTCATTAAAAACGGAATACCTCGATACCCTATACTTTGGGAAGGATGTAGAAAAATGAATCATTTTGCCTTGGAGATTATGAAAATGGTACAATAATTTCGGAAGCCTATTTAGCAGTCTCCAAAGACATATGCAATAAACCTACAACATCAAAATTCTACTTCTTGGAATATACCTAGCATATGTGTGTGCATGCAAACTTATATACACTACATAACATTTGTTTACCAAGTGACATCCTGGAATGTTCATAGCAGCTCTTATTGCAATAGTCTCAAGCTAGAATACCCGAGTTTCCATCAACAATGAAATTTATAGGTAACATGCAGTATATTCACTCTGCAATACTTGACAGTGAGAAAAACAATCCACAACCACACGAAACAATTCAGATGAATCTATCACAATGTTGATGCAAAGAAGCCAAAACAGAAACTCACATTGCATAAATCTATTTAGATAAACTTTAAAAGCAGGCAAAACAATTTATATTCTTGGAAGTCAGGACAGTGGTTATTGTTGGGATTAGTGACCAAAGGGAAGATGAAGAGATATCCTTAGGAACTGGTAGTGTTTTATTTTTTTATTTGAGTGCTGGTTATATGTGTAAAAATAGGTAAGCATATTTTTCTCAACAAGTTGCACATTCACACATTCATCTCACACCAATTAGAGTCTCATAGAATGATAAGGGTTGCATGCAAACAATTTAACAAGGAAAGAGAGTCTCTTCCCTTTTTACCAACAATGGGAGGGGAAGATTTTTATTTTAAAGCTATTGAGGGCTAACACAAGTATTGACCCTTTCTCTTTCTCTTTCTCTCTCTCTCTCTCTCTGCAAAATATAAGACAAATTTTATTCCCAGCCAATAATTTGTTTCCATTTTCTGGCATTTCTGTAAGTCAGATTTCCCTGATGTTTCTATTGTCTCAGTCCATATGGATTTTATTTAGGGAGAGAAACCTGATGTTCTTGTCCCTGAGTATCTCAGTAAAGGGTTAGGGAAGCAGCACATACATTAGAGGTTGTACAGTCATTCTTCTCCTTGACAAGGGAAGACAGGACAAAAACATGCCGACCACCAGCAGTAGTGCTGGCAACTGCTTTTGCTCAAGACATTTTGAACTTTACAACAAAGTGTTAAGGAAAGTTATGATGAGAAAATTTTTTCTAGGAAATCATAAGATGCAGGAAAAAAATGGTAGTGATATGAGCAGTAAAATGCTTTCATTTTTAAATTCATCTGAGATCAGGGCAGTAATAATTCATGGAACCCATGGATGAGAGTCTTTTGTCAAGTACAACCCAAAGATGGCATAAAGATTTTCTTGCTCTATTTTCTCTCCCCTAAAGTGACTACCCTCTCAAAAGAGAATGCACTTACGTCATCCTGTTAATATGATCCTTAAGTAGAACATAAATCTGCCCTTTGGATGAGAACACTAATCAGATTCAGCTAGTTTTTCATTTTCTATATAAACATTTCCATTATGTGAAAAGAAAAATCCCTGAAAACCAAGAATATTTTACAATTACAACTCTACTCCCAGTCAATCTATTTTGTTATTCTATATAAACAAATTCTGCCATTATATTCCTTTATCCATAGCAACTTTCAGTGAATATCCACAAATCAAATTAAAGACAAGTTAATTGCCAAAAAGGATCAAGCAACAAGCATTAGAAGCATAATATTTACAGACACTGTCCTAAAAATGTATGTGTTAGAGAAAAGTTTTGTCTGGTTAACTTCCTTCTAATCCGATTTTTAATTTGTAGGATTACTTTTGAAAAGAAAAAATTCATAATATAACTATTCTTAGCTTGAGACAACTGTTTTGGGGCTAAAATATCAAGCAGAAAAGATACTATTATGAAACATAAGAATATAAGGTGTACCACAAGAATATAAGCTTTATGAGAGTAAAGACCTTGACCATTTTATTCCTAATTAAAATAAAATATTCTTAATATAAAGTATAAATACTTTATGTGGCTAATGAAGCAACAGACTCCATGTGTGCTAGAACTGTCTGGATTAGCTGGCAAAAGCAGACTTAAATTTTCAGAATAAGTCGACTGTCATGCCTAGCAACAATTAAAAATTAAATTATGTAAACTTAAAATTATGTTAAAAACAATAGCAATGAAGATTCAAAGATCATCCCTTCCTGCAATTTGTGTACATTTAGTATAATCTGTGTTCTTGAGGTCACTTACATCTATTGTATCTGAACATGTTACTATGCAGCTCTTGGCAAATCCATATTTAGTGACCTCTGCAGCTTAAAGTGGTCTAGTAGGAGAATTTTTGCCAGAAAAATCAGCAAATACTCTCAGAAGGCCTTTTTTTTTGAGTTTTCACAGAGAGCTGGCTGTTAACATTTACCAGCACACCACTGACAGACTTATCATAGGCACTCAGGAAGCAGTCTCTGAATGAAAGCATTCATCTTTTATTTTTTTATATTTTTTATTTTTTTATATTTTTTATATTTATATTTTTATTTTTTTATATTTACATTACTTATATTTCATATTTTCCTGGGACTCAGTTCTCTTTTTATTTAAATTTTATTTTTATATTCCCCATACAATTACAACCCCCTTATTTTGACCCCAATCCCTCCTTTCCCCACCCCCCAACCCCACAGAGTGTCTCTGGTTCATAATTGTTTGTTGATTTTGATATTCACTTTCTTATAGTTATTCATTTTCCTGGTCCCTTATTTAAGTTTTCTAGATTCCTGCTATGAGTGAGACCATCCGGTATTTTTCTTTTTCTTTCTGGTTTATTTCGCTGAGCATGATCCCTCTAGCGCCATCCATGTTGCTGCAAATTGCATGTGTTTATCTTTTTTGAATGCTCCATGGTGTATATGTCCCACATCTTCTTGATCCAGTCATCTATATTTGGGCATTTGGGTTGGGCATTCATCTTTTATATGGATTCCGATTACATGTGAGTGTCCTATTCATGGTCACATTAGTTCTTATTTTCACAGAGTCTGCTCCTTTAACCCAACATAACACTTATCTTCCTCAGGTTAATTTGCAAGTTTTCTTCATATTTGTTTTTTCCTTCATTTTTGAAACATGGATTATATAATTTTTGTTCTTGAAATGCCTGTCTCTAGCATTTGGTTGCCTTCAAATAACTAAAGTAATAGGTATTTAGTCTGTTCACAATTTTTTTTTTCTTTAACATTTCAGTTGGTCCCTTCCAACTTATACTATTATCAGGTACTAAATTATTCAAATTGAAAGTCATTAGTACTCTACCTTCCTCTCTCCCCATAGAAATTCTCTATTGCTCTGATTCAAAATAACTTTGGATACTTATCTAACATAGCCTTACAGAAATTCAGAGGCACTTCTTTAGTCCCCTGGTTAGGGGAGTTGAGAAAGATCGTCAATTTTGTTTCAAAAGCAGAAAATTTTGGAAGGGGCGTAACCAAAGTAGGAGGGGGGTCTTTAGTTATAAAACAGCATGGCAGGGGCTAGGGCCTCCAGAACAAGGAAGGGCAAAGGGAGGTGGTATAGAAGCAAAAGTATACTCTCCAATCAGTGTTTAGTATTTCCTCTACTCACTGAGTAGCTGGAATATTCAGTTAAAGTCTATCCCCTAAAGTTACTTGACAGGAGTTTCTTAACTTCACAGCTTAAAGACAAAACTGTACTAGCTAAGAATTATAAAAGATTCTGAGATTGGGGCCTCCCTGGTGGTGCAGGGGTTAAAGTCTTGGTACTATGAAGCTATCATCAGCCACTGTGGAGCTAACTTAACCCACAGGCTCAGCAGACCTCTCCTGTCTCACCCGCTGCTCCCCTCAGCAGTGTACTTCAGAAGAGATGCCTGTTTTGCTCCCCACTCTGGCCAATCCTCTCATCTCCAACCCCTCTGGCCTACATCCCAGTTCTTGTATGCATAAATAAACAAAAATAAATCTTAAAAAAAATTCTAATAACAGATAATTTATTAACTGTTGATCTACATAAATATACCCATCAAACAAAAATAGTTTAGTTTTAGGGCCTCCCTGGTGGCGCAAGGGGTTAAAACGCAACTTATGAAGCTATCCGCAGCCACTGCAGCAAGAGTTCGATCCCCGGCCAGGGAGCAACCCACATGGCGCAGCAGACCTCTTCTGTATCACCCACTGCTCCCCTCAGCAGTGTATTTCAGTCAACCTGCCTGTTCTGTTCTCTACTCTGTCTCTGGTGAATCCTCTCACCCCCCGCACCCAAGTTTTTATATGCATAAATAAATAAATCTTTGGAGAAAAAAAGGCTTAGTTTTAACCACAGTGTGGCTCTCATGTTGACCATCATTAATATTCACAAGCATAATTATAAACCCTCACTAGTGGCAAGTGTGCTTTCTTCATTGCCCATTTTTTGCACAGTCCACATTTGAACATGTTCTGTACTGGCTCACAGCCCACAGGCCACCTAAAAGTATTCTTATTTTATAGTAATTACACAGTTTTTTATATCTTTCTGTGTGCAGTTGGCACCATGTGCTGTCCTAATAGGCCAGAAGCCTCACAAACTATCTCCCCACTCCACTGCTGCTTCTGGCTGATATTGCTAGTTGCACACATTTTGAATCTTGAGAGATGTGACTTCTTGACAACTGAGAAAAATTCAAGGACTATCTTTTGCAAAATGGTCCCTAAGAAAACCCTGTTTTGGTTGACGTAGTTAGGGATTTTTAGACTGGTAGGTAAAATGTCTGAACTGAGATTTCATTCGAAGAGTCTTTCTAATGAAAAGCCTACCTTTCCAATGCTTCTGTCCAATTCTGATTCCTTTCCTGTCCCATGGTGGTAAGAAGTGGACCTTCAACCAGTCCCTCTGATACCTTCCTGATGATACTGAATTAGGTCGGTTTTACTATACTGAAGGGAGAGGATGGGGCACTGGAGAAAATGTGTGCAGAAGCACAAAGACCCAGGGTTCTTCCCACAAACTGTGCTGGAAACTACTGCATTGCATGATGGGGTCTCTCTAGGTCTTTAGCTTTTTCTATGTGAGATGATGAATTTGAGCAGTTGTGGTCTTCTGTCTTTCCCGCAGTAAACTTTCCTCCATGAATGTAATGGTAGTTACTTGCCACACACCTTCCAGGCTTTGGTGATACAGAAGTATAAATAAAAAAGACAAGAATCACCGCTACATGCACCTCAGATTCCAGAATAGAACTTAGAATATAGAACAGCTAAAATTTCTCTTAGTGCTGTTAATTGTAGACACTACACATGGCTAACATACTTAATACTCACAACATCTAATTTAACAGATGAAGAAACTCATGCTCATGAAGTTGAATTACTTGTTCAATGTTTCATAGCTGTGAATGAAAGTGTAGAAATCTGAATATTAGCATTGTGGTACCAGAGCCAGTGGATTCCCAACCTCACTCTGCACTGCCTTTTAAATGGGAGATTGCTGTATTAGCTAGCTGCTCAGCAGGTAACTATAAGCAACCATATCACACTATTCTGTAACCAGGAGGGGTCTCAATGATAACCATTAACCTCCAAATATATTTGACAAAAAGAAGCATCACAATATTGGTGAGATGATGAGAGAAACATAGAAAACGCTATAAAAGAAGGAGAAGAAGGCCTTATTTTACCTACATGTTCTCTTGTCAGGGTACATGACCCTTTGAAGTAGGCATCTTTATTTTCCATTAACAGTAAGGGGATCTTGTTCTAGAGAAAGCAGCTGAGATGGCACTTAAGCTTCATCTGTTTGGTTCTAAATTCAATTTTTTTTTTTTAAGATTTATTTATTTATACAAGAACCGGGGTACAGGCCAGATGTGCGGGAGTGTGAGAGGATTCAACAGAAGCAGAGCGGGTAACAGAACAGCAGACTGACAAAATACATTGCTGAGGGGAGCAGCGGGTGCAACAGGAGAGGTCCTCCGCACCATGTGGGACCTCGCCAGCCTGGCCAGGATCGAACCAGCATTGCAGAGGCTGCGGACAGCTTCACAGCACAGCGCTCAACCGCCTGTGCCACCAGGGGAGGCTCTAAATTCAAAATCTTTCCTCTACACCATGCTGCCTCTCCCCAAAGTGTGCATTGACTATTAACTGATTGTTATCCTTACAATAACTGCTTTCTATCAGGGAACTGATTTTTCCCCTTTTCAATTTAGTTAACTTTACAATGTGGGATATCATTAAGAGGAGGACTTATCATTCAAGATAATGGCATAGAATAAACAGGCATGATACAGGATCAAGTTGGCCCCTCTAGTTCAAAGAATCTTCTGCTCCTCTGAACATCTGGTCAAGGAGCAACATTTGGCAGTAAAACACAACTACATGACCAGTTGAAACAAGCCAGATGGAAGCCCACAAATCAAAGCCTAAGGAGGAAATAGCAGAGCGTCACATAAAATGAGAGTTTTTCTTTCTTTCTGTTTTGAGTGAAAACACTTTATTCACTTATTAACTGGAATATTCCAATATGGTAAGTGTCCATACATTCACTCTTTATTCAGAAGTAGCTCATATGGAAAAAGCAAAATCAGTGTTTGATTTTATTCAGATTATTTACCAGATTTTTTCTTACTAAAGTAACGTTGGTCTACTTCATTGTTTATATTTTGGGAGTAGAGGATCCCCGCTTTCATGCGTTATTACTGTAGATGTAACATTACTTTAAATCACTATCAATCAAGCTAGAGAACTGTTTAGATATTTTTAGTAAGTTTACATCATAATGAATCACTGAGCTTATTCTATATAAAATAACAAGATGCTCTCTCTCAGAGAAAGATTCTGAGTTGAGTAAATGAGGATATTAAGTCCACTAGAATTAAACCTCTCATTACAGAATTCCTCCTTGTGTGGAGATGAGAGGATCTGTCAGGGACAGTGTCTCGTTAGGAATCCAGGCTTTTGGAAAGACGATTGGGGTTCAAATTTGGGCAAGTTTCTTAACCTCTCTCTGCTTGGTACCCTCATCTATGAAATAAAAGTTATGCTAGTTCCTTCCCTATCCTGGAGTTGTAGGATGAAATGGGATAATGCATGCCCAGCCCTGGGAACAGAGAGTAAGTGCCCAATTCACATGAGGTCTTCTTAGTCATACTCTGACCACATATGTGTGTCGCCTCTGTTCCCTGAACTCTCAATTTCCCTCTTACTTGATGGTAATTATACCATTGTCTTTACTTACCCTAAAGAATAAATGGGACACTAAAAATAATAGTTAGCATACCTGTTGCAACTGAATACTCTGGAACAGGAGATATTGATGAGGTTAGAAAGTTAAATCCCAGTGTATTGATTGGTTGGTGGCACTCCTTTCCCTTTCTGAGACTTGGACTTGGGCGGCTAGCCAGCATTTTCTCAAGTACACTAAGAGGTTAATTTGGCAGCCAGTGGTGTGCTAACAACTAGGTTTCAGTTACAACAAAGAGTAGCTATGAGAACACGTTCGCCTATGGCCCCTGCTAATATCTGCTACTATAAAATCAAGATCAAGGTGACAGAATCAACCATACCTTTGGAAGAGCACAGGAGATGATGTAGAATCACCTATTGATTTTTGTTGTGGCAAATACTGTTCTATATTTATATGGCCAGAATATCATTTGTGTCATTGTTTCAATCTGATTGCTATATTCCTTTTTTTTTCTTTCTTTCTTTTCTATTTTTTCTTTCTTTCTTTTTTTTTTTAATGGGACCCTCGCCATTGGCCAGGGATGGAACTGGCGCTGCAGAGGCTGTGGGCAGATCTCTCGCTCAACTGCTGAGCCACCAGGGGAGGCCCTGCTATATTCCTTTCCACTGATCAGCGATCATATAGTAAAATATCCTACCTGTTAGCTCTTTTATGAATCAAGAGATTCATAATGTCCAAATGAGTTGAATTAGTCATCAATTTAGTAGTTCTGCTAAACTTTTGGGGAAGGAAAAGATGTTCAAACTATTGGCAAAAGTAAGATTTGGAGATTTCCTGAGAATTTCAATTATGTAGTATATCCCACAAAACCTATTAGTACAAGGATCAAGAAAACTAGAAGCTGCATTCGATTTCTGGCTTGTGGGTGCTACTGGGACCCTCTGCATCCTACACTTAAATGTACTGCAGATGACTTTCTCTATTTGCAAGGTATTCACCCAAGTCGCCACAGAACATCCCCTTGTGAGAAGACAGAAAACAGAAAGTTTTGTGATTTGTTCTGGCAGGAAGACAAAACCATCTTTAGAAGAGTAACAGTCTCTTTAAAATTTACTTGAACATTATTACAAGTTTAAACAAAATATTTAAAAAACAAAGTGCCCTAGTGTTCCGTGGGGGAGATGTCAGAGTCAACAGCCTGCTAAGTCTCAGCACCTTGTCCTAGCTTTGTCTTCCAGATCATTTCTTTCTTGATTCTTTTAGGTATTGTAACCTCCAACATGAATTCACTCCAGTTATTTTCTCAGATCTGGCAGAAGCACATCACTTCACCTCCCCACTACCTCTAAGACACATACAAGAGGTGCAACCCTGCTGGCGCAAGGAGTTAAGCAAAGCACTCTGAAGCTCTCTGAGCCAAGTTCCCGGCGTGCCAGGGAGCAACTCACATGGTGCAGAGACCTCTCCTGCCTCTCCTGGTGCTCCCCTCAGCAGTGTATTTCAGTCAATCTTCCTGTTCCGCTCCCCACTCTGTGGTGAATCCTCTCACACTCTCCTCTGCACCTTTGGCCCTGTACCCCAGTTCTTGTATGCATAAATAAATAAATCTAAAAAAAAAGAGGTGGCACTCTATGCAATGACTGGCACCCATTCCAGATCCACAAGGGGAAATTAGCCTCTTTCTTATGTGAGATTATCCTTCTTCGTCTCTCTATTTTTATTTCCTTCCTCTCCCTCAATCTTCCCTCTTTCAGTTTCTCCTTCTATATCAAATCAAATTTGCCTTTTTCTAAAAATGCATTTTACCCACAAAAGACAAAAAAATTATTCTCTGAAAAACTAATTTCAAGTCTACATTAAACATTATATATCTGTCCAAAAGGTGAGTATTTCTCAGGAATCAACACTCATTTGTTCTTATTTGAATAAACCATATTTCTCAGTAGAATTTCATACCGATTCACAGATTTGGCTTTCCTTTTTCAAGGAATGTTACAAGGAATGAAAGCAGTGCCCAAGAATAGCATTTATACTTAAAGCTAAATGTACTGCCAGTATTATGCATTAATATTCATTCAATCTTCAAAGAAAAAGAGGGACACTATACTAGACACATTTGAGGATTTTACAGGATATAAAAAAAACTGTTTTTTAAGCAAACAATCTTGTAATGGAGAAATTCAATGAAGAAATATTAGCTAACGCCCAGTTATTTCAGTTGTTTCAATAATGGAATCATATGCAAAGACTCTCAAAGGTCAAGATAACCTTAAGCTACTTCCATGTTTTAAGGACCTTGTATATTAAAAGAGAAATGGAGAAATGCAATCACAGGGTTGCAAAATTGTGGGATATTTTAAGTTTTGACATTTAACAGTTCAGCACCTTTAATTCCAGGAACACTATGCAATGAAACCGTACCATCAAGAAGATAATTACAGACTTTAAATGTGTATATATATGGACTTGTAGGTATACATACACTGACTATTGCTACATTGCAAGAGATGTGGTATGGTAAAGGTTTAAATCTACATGATAAACATCCTTTTCATTATTGTCAGTATACTGTGTGGTTGAATGCATAATCTCTTTTGAGCGCTCAGAGCTCTCTCAAACTATGAGATCACAGAAGTCTAGCTGCCTTCCAAATTGCCTAAACTTCCACTGGATTCTTAGCCTTTATAGGCCCTGATCATATCAACAAATTGACTTGTGAATAAAGATGCTATAGGGTGATACTAACAGGGAGCAGTAAGATGCTTCATCAAATTTGCACTAATGACACTCCTGTTACCTGAGAGTGTCTCCTCTTAAAGAATTTACAGTCCAAATATAGAAACAAAATAAGACCCACAAACAGTGAAGACCAGTGCTAAATGAACTATTATTTAGATAATTGGCATTCAAATGAAAAGTAAATGAAGGAAAGACAAAGTTTCTCAAGCTCCATAGAAGACTGTCCAACATGGTTATTTTGTGTCATCTTTACCTTTTCAATGTTATGAGTGCTTGTCATGAAAGAGGCTGTTAAAACTACAAACTCAGGATATTCAAATGCAAAGAAACCTCATCCTTAAATATTCCAGTATTTGTATTATGGAAAGGATCAGAATTTGACTAAAGGATAAGGAAACTATCTATGGAAGACCAAGAAGACAAGTTTCATAATATAACAGCAAATAATACAATAGAGATTAAACTGCATTTATTGTGATATCTGAAATTCTTTAATACAACATGCTACTGTTCTTCCTCTAACCAGCAGTTAGATATTTATAATACTTAGGTATTTGCTATCAATGATGAGGAGACTCTAGATGTCACTATTACCGAAATATGCAGGTCAATGTTTGCATGGGCATACAACTTAGCTCATAATAAGCATGAGATCTACGTTCAGTAGAATGCAAAGCATAGAGCAGGCATGTAATTTCCAATGCTGAGTCATATTTTATAATTGTAACAATAGTATCTGTTTTGAAATAGAAATACAATTTCTTTACTCATTGTTACTAGTGACATTTATAATTTGGTATCTGTGACTTTATAAATTCCTAAAAATTTCAAGGGCACTATCTTCCACATTGTATGAAGCAAAAAATGATTCTGGGGAATTCTTTAAATCCAAAGTCTGAATGGTTTTTGTGTGCATAATCAGAACATATTTTAATTTCAGTTTAATGCATACCTCTATATGGGCCTAATAATTTCCAGATATGTTGCATCTGGCTTAAATAAGAAAAATCTTATTGTCCAGATTTTGCAATTTCACCTCTATTTGGTATCATGGAAATAGCTTTCAGTGCTATTGACCAACAAGCCAGAAGCAAAAAAAAAAAGTGTCAAAAAGCAAACTATACAATATAAATGTCTATCATACTCAAGCAAAGAACACAATCAGAGATTATTCTGTATCTCCTTTTTCTCCTAACTACCTGACTAAAATAAGCTAATTTTTATGTAAAACAAAGTGTCTTGACAATTTGTTCAGGTCATGAGGTCAAGATTTTTCACGATTTCTATAGAAAGCTTTAGCAATAAAAGATTGATCAAATGTTTACTTTCATTTTAAGGTGTCTAATTCTCCTGCATAAGTTTAAAAACTCTGACTGACCACCCAGACCAAAGAGAAAGTGTTTATTTTTCCATGTGAATGTGCCTGAAACAAAAACAATCTGGTAGTTTTGTTGTTGCTTGTTTGCTTACTCAATGGACAAGAATCCTTTGCTGACATTTAAAGGATTAGCTGCAAGTTAGTATAGCCAGTTTTGGCTGTATTAAGGCTATTAGGCAAGCTATTTCACTTATTTTCTAGATGACAGTAAATGAATGTTTAAGGTCACCATTGAACTCTCAAAATCAACTTTTAGTGTAACTTCCTTCTACTTCTGCAGGTTCCTACATACCCCTGGCTATTTTAAGGTTCATGTCTTCTTAGCTCATATTTCACATACTACCAATTGAACACACATTGTAAATTAAGTAGATCAACACAGGACATACAATTATTTGAAGGGACCCTAAAAGATATAGAAGCTGATGAAAGAAATCCTTCCCAGTTACAAAAAGTTAAGAGCAATACCTGTAAGACTTTGAGAAACGCAATCTTGATTTGGCTCTTGGAGATGGTCCTGGCACTGTGGCTGCCTGAGAATCCCAAACAAAAGCCATTTGTAAAGAAGGTGCCAAGATCACTGAAAACAGCTGGAAGTCAGAGTTGGTGCAGGGCCCTGGGGCCACAGGGCCCCACGCTGAGCAGGAGGCACTTGTGGCTGATTGAGGGCATTTCCTCTGTGTGGTGCTAGGCGCTGACAGTGAGGTCGCAGGCTGACTGAGGCAGGGCTGAAGGGACAGCCAGGACTTCCTGCTGCATGACACTTGCCCTTTGCAACATAGCTTGCTTCACTCAGACCTTATCTCATTAATAACATGGGAAACATTCCCTCGCAAATTTGTTTTTAAATATAGCCCTGATTAAATGGTATAGTCACATGCATCCCCTGAAAAGCACAATACACACACACGCACAATAAAAGATATTATTGGAGCAGGTGACCCATTATTTCGAGTGTGAAATTAAAAAAAAAAAGAGTAAAAAGAAGGACTTTATTTAAAATAAAATAAATTTTAAAATAAATACATGCTTACATGCCTACAGCCAGGAAATTTGACAAGGATTACTAAATTTCACACAACTAGCTACCAAATATAATTTTCCTAATTTCATATTCTCCTAGGAACAGGGATGAATATCATTATTAGCAAAACTTCCTCAAGAATTTAATCATCACCAAATACCAGCACCTCCCTGCAAGTCAGCATGAGAATAGGCTGATTATTTTCAAAGCTTTTGCAGCTTTTCCCTGGGAGATGACTCCTCACCTTGAGAGTGAATTATAATATGAGTTTGACAACAGAGATCGATTTTCTTGTCCAGTTTTTTAATGTCCCCTGGAAGCATTTCCTAACTCTGATAAATCCTTTCAGACAACTCTCTTTCAAATGAAATAAATGATGAAAGCCAAATAGAGGATTCAGTGTCTCGTAAGCCCAACACATTTTGGGGAGGCCTATATCTCAAGGTGCTGTATGCAACTAGTCAAAGAATCCCCAATGTTGTCATAGGGCCTCACCACTGAGTGGTATTTAATGTTAACATACAGCATGATTCCATCAGGCCCTGTCAAAACACTGACCTGTGGGTGACCCTAACTGTAAACCAAGGCAGAATTCCACTTCTCCAGGATAAGATTAGAGAGGCTTGGAGTGCCCAAGAGTGAATTTAACCCACAATGAACTGGATAAAACTGACCTGAATTTGAGCATACTGATCTACATCATGTCTGCCAAACTTTAACACCATACACCCAATCTATCACTTACATGATAGCTGAGGGGTGCAAAATAGTCAAATAGTTTCTGTAAAAGCTTAAGTCAGTAAACATTTACTCTTAAAACAACGTCCAGCACTCCAGGGGTTCTTGAGAACACTACAGGTTCCATATCAGCTTTGGGAATGAGTAACAGAAAACATCTTTATGGTTTCACCTCTTTGTTATCTCACAGATGGACGAAAAGAGAAGGCAAGTGATAACTGACCAAATAGCAGAAACTTGGGAGGAGTCAAGAGGTCAAAAATAAACACAATTTCCTCTGAATCAACTAGCAATATTTGAAAGCTTCACAAACTTTTGGCTTTTGTATATGGAACTGAGTTTCAGAAGAGCAAAATTGGTGATCACTATCCTAATATTCTTTAAGAAGGAATATAAATGTTGGCGAGATTGTGGAGAAAAAGGAACTCTCCTGCACTGTTGGTGGGAGTGCAAACTGGTCCAACCACTATGGAGAGCTGTGTGGAGATTTCTGGACCTACTAAACATAGAGCTTCCATATGATCCAGCAATTCCACTCCTAGGTATTTACCCAAAGGACACAGAAGCATCAATTCCAAAGAGCACCTGCACCCCTATGTTTATAGCAGAACTGTTTACAATAGCTAAGCTTTGGAAACAGCCCAAATGCCCAAAAATAGATGACTGGATCAAGAAGATGTGGGACATATACACCATGGAATATTACTCAGCATTCAAAAAATATAACACATGCAATTTGCAGCAACATGGATGGGGCTGGAAGGGATCATGCTCAGCGAAATAAGCCAGAAAGAAAAAGAAAAATACCGGATGGTCTCACTCATAGCAGGAATATAGAAAACTTAAATAAGGGACCAGAAAAAAAGAATAACTATAAGAAAGAAAATATCAAAATCAACAACTATGAACCAGAGACACTCTATGGGGGGGTGGGGGGCAGGTTAAGGAGGGATTGGGGTCAAAATAAGGGGGTTGTAATTGTATGGGGAATATAAAAATAAAAATTTAAATTATAAAAAAAGAAGGAATGAGAAGATATCCATACATATATCAGCCTGCCCTTTTTGGGGGTATGACATTTATTCTTTTGTACTATGTAATTTCCATTTCAGGTCTGTTGTTAGGAAATGCAGATATGTCTGTTAGAGTTAATACAGAGCTGAACAATTTGGTGTTAGTGGAATGCCTTCATCAGAGAATGAATTCAGAGAGTGTAAGAGAAATGGGAGTCGGGGTGAAGAGGGGGCTGGTCCTGGCAGCTGTTGGAGTGGGTTGGAGTGAAGAGGCAGTGGGGAGTATACAAAGAGCGGGAGGGATGGCACTGACCAAGACCTCGTTCTTTCATTCTATATAAAACTATATAAAACTCTCATTGCATCCACTTATGTTAAACATTTTATAGGGAAGCCTTCCTGGTATCTAAATATGAAATCTGCAGCCCATATATTCATCTTTGGAAGCAGAAAAATACGACTTTGTTGCTAGCCCAGTTGTATTTGTTTTGGCAAGATGGACTCTATCTTCTTTTTCAGGCAAAAACCAGCTAGGGTGTTTGACTAACACCTATTTTTGTCTCTGTACCAATGGACATTTTAGAAAGAATATTCTGTTAATTGACATAGGAGTAATAAATCATAAGTGGATAATAAGAATGCAAAATTAAGGTACTATAGATTGTCCAAAATTTCCCAAAAGAAATGTGTAATGATGATACGAATCTGTCTTTTTCATTATAGCCAAAACATTTCTTTTTTTCTTTAGTTCCCCTCCTTCTTGAAAGCAGATGTCTAGAAGAGCTAAGCAAAATAAAAACAACAGAACCATTAATTTGAAATAATGATCAGGAAAATGGGAACTTTGGTCCTTTCTCCTAATGTGAAATTGAATAAAGACCCAGAAATATCTGGCAATGTGAATGCTATTCTTTTCTTATATAATTACTTATCCTTCCCTTTTCTTTCCAACAGTAATGCATAATCTCCCAGTCCCTTTGCATTACCACCTTTTAGCAAGGTCATAGAAATAGCCACTAATTTCTGAAATTCGACAGAACAAAGTTAAGCCTTGATATAGTATAGCTATCAATATTATTTTTTAGGAACTTGCTAGCAAATCACAAATGTGAAAATATAGACAATTGGAAAATATTTAAAAATTAAATAAGAATGTTTATTAGGATGAATCATTTCTGTCATTTATATTTTAAGCTGCTGTTTATAACTTTTACTTCAGAATACTAAGGATTATACTAAAAAGAAAATGAAGCAGAAAACTTTTGAATATTTTAATTTCTGTTATTACTATGCTTTATTTTTCCAAAAGGATTTTAGCACAAACATGACTAAATGTCAGAGAGAGATGTTTCATCTTTGAGAGAAATTCTTTTCAAATTTAAAACTAAATTTATATTCCAGGAAAGACCAGGCTCTGAAATCTACATTTTGCTCCTACCCAATTTTTATACACATAATTCCTAACCTCCCCAAAATCTCAAAATGCCCATCTCCTGCCAATAATTTAGATCTTAAGTTCTGCAAAGTACTAAATAAGGTATGTTCTTTGTCTCTTGAGCATTTCTGGGATTCTGGTTCCAAGATTCCAGATATTAAAACGGCAAATTTGGGTGTTGGTATCTGACATAGAAACTCAAAATTTCCTCTATAGGAGACAGCTACTATGAATCAAATTAAGAATCCCAAATTTAAAAGTGGGAGAATTTAAGCATAATCCACATGGGCACTTACTTAGATACCAAGTCACTATTTGACAGATTAAAGGGGAGGTTTGAGCTCAGCTTCAGAGAGACAGTTATATCAGTGGGGTTGTGTTATGTTGAAATACATTGCCTCAGGAAACTAGAGCATGAGATGGGCTCAGGATAATGCTGTATTTGGAAATAGTCACCGGTCATAGACTCAAAGGCAGCAGAAGTTAACGTGGTGGCAAACAACTTTATTTTATTTGCTATTTTATTTTCACCTACTAGCTACCTCTGATAATGTTTCACTACTTCTATCTTCTGGGTGATCCTTGCAAAAAAGAGTGTACCACAAGGAAATTTAACAACCACACTTGTACACTTCTAAAATCTAGTATTCATTTAGTATAAGTAATTGTGTTTCAAATATGGTTTTTCATTTTATTTATTATCACAATTAACAATCAATTATTACATCAAATAGAAATGCTGGAAAATAAAACTAGCATCTTTTTTGGATTATTTCCAAATATTATATCTAAAACTTATATGGTTATACTTGATTTAGAGGTTAATTCTTCCATGTACTGAAATAGTGGACAATTATTTTCTAAGCTATGCAGATTTGATAATACCAATTATTCTGAAAAGCATTAGAAAGGCATGCTCTGTGTTTTAAGCTGCTACGAAAACATCCATTATTCATACAGGTCCTATGACACAAACAGAAATAAAATGTAATTAAAGAGCTAAAATCACTAAGACAAAATAAAAGAACTGACAAGAGACATGATTAAAAATAAGAAGGAAAGATAAAGAAAACTGTGACTCGCGAATCAAAATGTTTCAAGGTTTCAATTACATTAGACTATTTTTTGGAATGTTGTACCTATTTGGAAGACAATGAAACCAAGAGATTTCTTTTTATTTTTTTAAATATTTATTTACTTATGCATACAAGAACTGGGGTGTAGTCCAGAGGTGTGTGGAGGTGGGGTGAGAGGATTCACCAGAGACAGAGTGGGGAGCAGAACAGACAGAATGACTGAAATACACTGCTGAGGGGAGCAGGAGAGTTCTGCTGAGCCATGTGGTTCCCTGTCCTGCCGGGGATCGAACTCATGCTGCAGAGGCTGCGGACAGCTTCATAGTGCTGTGCTTACCCCCTTGTACCACCAGAGAGGCCTGAAATCAAGAGATTTCTATTGTCCAACTTCTAACCAGTTGGACAAATGGGGGTTAAAGGAAAGCAATAAAGGAAGAAAAAATGCAAAGGAAGGGAAATGCATTTTATGTTTATTAAGTATTTCTAAGTGAATGACAAAGTTCAAAGACAAAGTTCAAAGTTCAAAGAAGAATTTCTGTGAAGGTAACAGGAAATATTTCTAAAGTCAAATTCTTTAAAACATTGAAAATTAAACACGTGCTAATCATTTGACGTAGGGAACTAAATAATGTACGTTTTCTGGAATCATTGTCAAATTTTCTATATATGAAAATTTTAAAAGTCTGAACAACGTCTTCTCATAATGTCATACTCATGAACACAGACTGAAAAAAAAGTCCTCAATTTCAGACGAGATCAGGCGCGTTCAGGGTGGTATGGTCGTAGACTAAAAGTCCTCAATTTCATATTGAAAGCTACCTTCTCTGGGAAGTGTTTCCTGCTTTCCCAAATCAGGGGATGTCTCCACACACTATGCACTTCCTATTTGTCACTATGAGCAAGTTTGTAATTACTCAACATCTAGATCGCCTGATAGACCTAACATTATGGGGACACAGATCATACTTGCTTTCCCAGTGGATCTGCAGTGGCTTGCAAGTGGCCTGGGAAAATAAATCACAACAATGTTTGCTCAATGAATGAAAAGAAAACTTTTTCACATGGTTTCTTGAAAATGAGATGCATTTCTTACATTATTTTATGTTCCTAAGTGGGGCAAAAGATTTTGCTGTGGATAACTTATTTTCTTTTTCCTTAGATGTTCCCTCTAAGTTATGATTATGTCAATAACTAAATAAACGGAATAACAAAAGCAGAAAACACACTGTCACTGTTGTGACCAAATAGTGTTTTGTTTTACATGATGAGACACCATTGGCAAATATTAAGAACAACCCTGGTAAAGGTATTAGAGCTACAAATTTGCTGGGAACTTGCCAGGTGACCTTGAGCACTGCTGCCTGACCTTGCTGAATTTCAGTGTCTTATCCAAATGAGTACTGTTGCAAAGAGTCTTTGAGAGGCATGAATAGGGTAATTTATATAAAAGCATTTTGAAAATGTCATATAAAATTATAACTAATACTGAAAATGTTGGTATGTTTTAGGGGGAGCTAAGAAAACTATTTTTATACTGCTAAAAACATTTGCACTGTTAAAAACTGTGCTCTAAAATGGGTCACCTCGTGAGTGTGGTAAGCAAGCATACAATTTCACCAGTTTCAGAAAGAGTAGTAATCTTTAGTTTTGATGGGTAATTATTTTCCCTATTTGAAATCCTTTTATCTTAAGTGTATAAGGATAGAATATCAAGCTGTTATATTTTAAAGGTTAATGCTATAACAAAAGTTTGTTATTTGTTGCACAAACATCCTCTCAAGATTCTGTTTACAAGAACTATAAGGAATTAAGTGGCAAGGAATTCTACTAAAGTTAGCTGATGGAATTTTTCTCAATTGTTCAAAATCCTGGACTTCACCTAAATATAGAAATGTTTCCATTTATTTTTCAAAAACTTATGGGATCCTGAAGACAGGTTGTTTAATTGGAAAAGCATTTACTACACTGACTCCAACTCACGCTGCTCTAATTGTTGACTACACACCAAATAAGGACAGACATGGCCTTTTTCAGCTCCTTAGAACTATGTTAACAGACAAGCAAAAGCAATGATGGAATCATCAGACTGAGAAAAAAATAGCTCCCTTGGGAGAAAGGAAAAAGACCCCAAATACCAAGAAATTAAATAACAGTAATCTCTAGTGTTCAACTTTGGCACCAAGATTTTTTTTCCATGACAGTGTTCTATATCTCCCTAAATCTGTATATTTATTTATTGGAGCCAACATTCATAAACTTTCCCATTCCTGGGCACTTATTTTTGACCTATCACCTCAAACTCCCTTCCTGATCCTGAAACTCCCCAACCATTGGCCAAGTCTGTGAACCAAACGTCACCATAAAGTCTGGGTACTTTCCTAATTCTCTTTTTAAATAAGATGGTATCAGCTGCTTATTTGGTATTTATTCTACAATGAGGCCTTAACATGTTATATTACCCTCACAATGAAATGTCTGTGATTTTAGTCTTACTTTTTTTCAGTTTACAAGTGAGAAATAAGGACTTAGAAAGTTGCAGTAAGTTGCCTTTATGATCAAACAGTCAAGAGAGGCAGATCTGAAATTAAAATGGAGGTCTCTGATTATAAAACCTATGCTATTAACCAATATATGGTTAGAATATAAATGAGTGAGGGCTGATCCTTTTCTTTGCAGAGTCAAGTCATGGAGCAAGTTTTTGATTTCCATAGAAGGAATAAGGGAATAAGTACTACAGTGACATAATTTCATTTAATTTTATCCAGTTCCCAGATTGACATCACCATTTTAGAGATGAGGAATCTGAGCTTGGGGAGGTTAGGTAACTTAGATGACACACAAAACTAATGTATGATGAATATGTGAGTACAAGTCAGTTCTGCTGTTCTTGAATCTTGTCTCCACGACAGATGACTTACCCATGTCTCTCGCTTTTTCTCTTGTTCTCTCACAATGTCTTGTTTATTTCCCTTCTTTCCCCTTCCTCCCTCCCATTTTCTTGTTTCTCTCTTTCTTATTTAATTATTTTTTACTTGCATTTCCTTCCTTGATGTAAAATCCACATAACATAAAATTGATGATTTTAAAACAGAATTCACCAGCATTTAGTAAATTCACAATGTTACAACCACCACTTCTCTCTAGTTTCAAGAGATTTTCATCACCCATTTAGCACATCAATATTGATTCTCTCTCACTCGTTCAGCCCCCGGCATCTCTAAATATGATTAATGTCTCTATGGGTGTCTTTTTTGTGGATGATCACATAAGTAGAATCATACAGCATGTGACCTTTGTCACATATCGTCATAGGTAAGTTCTCTTAGCTTTGTATCTTTGACATCCATCCACAGTGTGGCATCTATCAGTCCCCAAGTTCATGGCAGCATTATTTACAATAGCCAAGAGTCAGAAACAACCTAAGTAACCCTAGACAGATGAGTGGATAAGGAAGATTATACACAGAGAGAGAGAGAGAGAGAGAGACAGAGACAGAGACAGAGACAGAGAGATACTATTCAGCTATAAAAAATGATGAAATCCTGCCATTTGTGACAACATGAATGGACTCAAGTCTCTTTAAATAGCTAGCTGTATGGTTTCCAGTGGCAGGGTCTGGGGGGAAGGTGCCATATCTGGCAGCAAAGGTGTCAAGAAGAATCCCCTGAAGCGGGTCAGCAAGATGGATGAGGAAGATAAGGCATTCAAGCAGAAACAGAAAGAGGAGCAGAGGAAACTTGAATTGCTGAAAGTGAACATGAAGGGAAAAGGCCTCCTGCTCACAGGTAGAATTAACAAATTTGGCAAAAAGTGAGATGCTCCCTGTGCTTGAGGCAATGGTGGTCCTTAATTTCATTGCTGTTTGAACATCCAGATTCCCTGTCATAATATCTTTTGTTGCCAATAGCTAGAATGAAGTGTCTTGGAGCCTGTTGTACATATAAGAATAAACTTTTGTAAAAAAGAAGAAATCATACATTGGCTTATCTTCTCTTAATTCTTCTCACTCAGCCATCTCTACCTTAGCTGTGAAGTCAGAATAAGCCCACTTGAGAATCGTGCCAAAGCGTGCTTGTCTTCAGTTTTTGCTTTCGCCTGAACTCTGTACTACCCTGAATTAAATCAATTCACTTGAAATGGCAAAAAAAAAAAAAGAATATATTTTTAGGGAGAAAATTGGTCTGAGAGCCTGGGCTGAGGCTGTAGGTGGGGGATGAGTGGGTTCAAGTGTGAAAACTACAGTTACAAATGCAGAGAGATGGGAGGCCTACAACTATGGTGAGGCTTGGGGAAAAAATAATGCAGTGCACATTCTTCTGCATTTTCCCTCTGTTTATTTTACATAGAAGAGAAATATAAATACTCTTTAGTCTACCTATCCAATGGGAGCAGTTCACTAGAGGAGCAAGTAGAAATCTGGGTATTTGAGTAACAGTGAAGAATCAGCTTATTTTTATTTTCATTTTGTAACAGGATGCATAAAATTTAAGGCATCATTTTCTAGCTATTCCTCAGAACTACCTAAGGGTTTGTAACAGACTTTTACACTATTAGACTGTTAATAAGGCAATAGGGTATATTTTGGCTCTTGCTTCTATTACTGTCATTGATTTTATTTCTATGGGTTCAATGGAGTTAGGTGATTTTTCCAAGTTTGATAAGGTGTAAACCATGTACCTAGATTAAAACTCTGGCTTACCATTAAAAGAGAATAATTTCTAAATTAGGAACATCTTTGATTAAACTAACTGCTTTTAAAATGTAGATGTGGGAAGACACAGCTATTGTTCATTGGTTAGGTTAATTCTGATTTAAATTGGATCTGTTTTTGATTGACATATGTTATAATGACACTTAAGGGACTGAATTTACATTTGAAAAAAATAATCAGTCAAATAAACAAAATTATAACAGAAATTTTAAATCACCATTGGATGGTAGATAATAAAATATTTAGGGGCACTATCATTTTTTCTAGATATTCTGGTTTCCATATGAAATTATATATAACAGCCCTTCCTTCCTTCCCTTTCCTCCCTCCCTCCCTCTCTCCTTCCTTCCCTCTCTCCCTCCCTCCCTCCCTCTTCCATTTTACTTCTGTTCCCACCCACTCACTATTGCACACTGTATGCCATGTGCTATGCTAGATGCTTGTTGGTGATCAAGGTTAACAAAAGTTAAGCCCAAACACTGCTTAGAACAGAATGAACAGAAAACTAAAACTCAAGGTTTATAAGAAACTGAATTGGGCTTACATTTTCAAAAGTATCAGGGCAGTAGGGAGAGAATGGATATAAAATATTTATGGAAATGGAAACTGACTTGAGATCTTGTTTTTGACAAAATGTATATAATTAAGGAGGTGAGTTTTCAGATGATGAACATTAAAAAGCAACTCAAATATTTTTGGTAAAACACCTTTGACTGTGCCTGGCCCAGGGAAAACACCTCCCCTGACAGTCAATTCTTAGGTAGTTATTAATAGGAGGGACTTGGGAGTGAAAGTTTATAAAGAAGTTCTCATTTCATGCTCACTGTGGACTAACTCAGTTCCAGGTAGCTGAGGATACAAAAGGAAAGTAGAACCTGGCCACCCTTTACATAGGTCTACAAATGAGGGAAAAAAATCTCCCCTCAGAAATATCTCTGAAATCTGTGGTAGTAAATGTTTTCTCAATAAAATGTATCAAAAGTACTTGCAACATTAAAACTCACAAACTATCCTTTCACATAATTTTTTAATAATCAAGGAAAAAAATGAGTGTGCATAATTGGGGCAATCAGTATTGGGATAGTCCAGAATGATGAATTACAGATGTCTAAAACACAATTGTGTTTCAGAAAAACATGTAGAACATGGTCTTTACCATATCAAAAATAGGCGTTTTTGGGTTTTTTTTGGCAAAACAGTGATTATGAAAAGTTTCAAAAAGAGAGATCAGTTGAAAGAATTTTATAGTGAACACCTGTATCTACCAGTTAGATTCTTCCAGTAGCATTTAGGAGATTGTACCCTAACAGATGATTATCATATTGGACTTGAGCAGCGACAACTGTACTGTGATAATGAGATTCATCAGAATGATATTTAAGGATTGCATATTATGCGAAAACTAAATTATAAATCTCTAGGTTTTACTACTGAATCTGCAGTTTGTATAGGCAAAGACAATTTGTCTATGTAATGTGAAAAAAAATAAACCTGAATTCCTAAGTTTTACTAACAAACTAATAAAAAGTTAAAGATATGCTCAAAGATGATGAATTATCAAAATCAATATCTATTTAAACTGTCAACCATGAGGTTTTATTCCAATGTAGTCCTCTGTAACATATTTTCTGAATGATTACATACTGGGTAATTCTTAGTAAATTATGAATTCAGTCAGGTAGTAAGGAAGAAATGACTAGAAATACTCCACACTTACTAAAAGTGTACAAGACATCCTATAAAATCTGTAAATCAGAAGATGTTTCAATAAACTTTTTTTTCTGTATTATTTTTTGTTTATTTTAAAATAAGCCTTCTTTAAATGTTATTCTTAATTTATAATGGATAAAAAAGATGTTCTACTTTTCTAATAAATAAAAAAAGCTCCCAGCATCAATGAATCTCTTTTTCATCTACTATTTTCGGTGTGCCATGGAAAAGCCAGTTTGCTACCTTCTCAGCAATTTGAGATGCAGGTCAAGGTCAAATGACATCACAAGAGTGACAGAGGAAACCTAATTTTAGTCTCCATGAAACCAAAGAACTCATGCAAATGATGACTGAACACTCTCAGCTCAGTTTGAAGCTGGATATTTGAAAGAAATCCAGTGAAGAAGGAGTAGACACCACAGAGTCCATGGAGTATCTCAAAGCAACACTTCTGGTACATTTAAGGGTGTGTATTTGCAATTGTAGTATAAACTCATAGCAATTCAGTGAAAATAGTAAATAGAGCTATGAAAAGAATAGAGTGGCATTTTCAAGAAGATGTTGGGCTGGGTAAATTGGGTTAAAAGGGACAACTGTGTGATGAAGGACAGAATTGCACTTTTAGTAGTGAATTTAATATAATATGTATACATGCTGATTAAAATATGCACAAAAATGTTAACATTATCATCTCTGGGTAGTAGAATCATAGATACTTTAAAAATTTTTTCTTTAATGTCCAAATTTTCTATAACAAATAGGGATTGTTTTTATAATGAGATAAAATCAGATTATATAATCAGATAATCATCACTTGACACTATATCAAACAAAAAACTTGAGTAGAAGCCGCTTTTTTCCCCACCAGGAGTTTTAGAGTTTTACTTTGAATTAAATTTCAATAAGAAGTCATGAATAAAAACATCTGAATTCATATTAAACTAAATAAATTTCATAGTTCATTACTGAAATGTTAAAGGATTGGACAGAGAAGTGCTGAGAGGCCAAACAGGCATTTACATCATTGAACATTTAAGGATGATGGGATTTAAAAATCAAACCATCGGCATCTTGATGGGGTCTGCAGAAAAATGGAGAGGCCAGAGTAGTGTGCCTTCCAGTAGAAGAGCCATGGGAAGACAAAACGAAAAGAGAAAGAAGCCTAGCTCTTTATAAATTTAAAGAAACCTACTGCGTGCCCGTCTGCAGGCAATTCTCTTCAATGAAGTTACATGTTTACACAGCGCCCCCTAGTGAGGGGTTTTCAGCACTGTACATTCACCCAAAGAAAGAGCCAAGCGTTTCCCCTGGCCATGAAAGGCATTTGCTCAGCCTTCATCATCTGATGACAGACTTCCAAAACTTATAGAGGATTTATATGTGATTCTGGGAAACACACTGTCTTGGTGTCTTATAAAATGAGCCCCTAATGTTCCACATGGTTGTGATTCTTAATAGTAATGTTTAAAAAGAACTTCCCCAAATAGAAAATCACCATCTTTATTTGCCCCCATTCCTTGAGAAAACTGCTCTTTGGTTCTAATGAAAACTGTTTCATTTGAAGAAAATCAAATGTTGAAAATTAGAAAATACATTAAAAATCAAATATTGTTTATTGAACTTTAAAAATAAAGAACCTATATTATTATTATTTTTTTTGTGTGTGTGTAAAACATTAGTAGAGTTATAAGTGTTATTTGGAAGTATTTTAGTCATCTGAAACTTCACATGATGACCACTGACAAAATATCACTATTTCAGTAATGTTAGAATTAGGGGCATTTTTATGTGTTTAAATTACCTCCTTAGAATAAAAATCCTATTCATATAAATAATTCCACTAGTTCATAATTATCTGTATAACAGCTCAGCAGGAAAAATAAAATTCTGAATGCTTCCTGTAACGGTAAAATTACTCTAGAATGTGACAGAAATATGGAAGAAGAGTTGTGATTTGTTTGTTCTGATTCGAAACAATAGTAAGGCTGATTTGTTTTCACATTTGGTTGAACAATTGATTTGCCTGTTGTTGGCTACACTACCTAGTTTATGAGGGCTCCATCTCTCTGCACTCACATTTCCGCTCAAGCTGTCATACAAACACACTTCTGAATGCTGAGTGAGGCAATGCAAAAGTATGATTGACACAATTATTAAATTGAAATGGCAACACCAAAAGATGGCTCTCTTTGGAGAGGAGTCAAAGAAGTAATAGCATTTTAGGGGTGAGGAAGTAGACCAGCAAAAGAGAAAAGTCATTCAAAATACGCGTTAACAAGCAAATGACCACTGTGAACAAATGGAAACTCACTCTTTCAGGGGAACCTTTTGCTGCACCATTGATACATGCCCCGGGATTGTCCGATTGCAGAAAGTGGAACCCAGGGCATGTAAGCATGCTCTGGTCCCTCAAAGTTTGGCAGTTGCCTCTGAGAGTGTTAAGTCACAAGCCCTCGGCCCACACACAGACTGGCAAGCTCCGTTGTATTGGAGAAAGTTCCTAGATGCTGCAGATGAGATGCTGACTGAACACAATGGAACTGCCCACCAAAGCAGGCAGATAAATTCAGGGTTGGGTCAAGAGGGCACAGGGTGGGGTTGGAAATCTTTGCCACAAAAAGACCTCTGAACCACAAGAAAAAAAAAACTGAACTTTTGGTTCATGTTTTTATGACCCCACCACTAAACCTATTCTCTCCTTCTCTCCCCAAATCCGCAAACGAAAACACAAGTTTTTAATTTGTCAAGCCCAAACCTTTGAATCATCTTTGACTCATTTCTTTTTCTCTTACCCTATGTGAAAAATTAATCATCAAATACTGTCAGCTCTGTTTCAAATTGTACCCAGAATCCAGTCCCTTTCCACCACCCCACTGTCACCATCCTGGCCCAGGTCACAATAGTTTCTTGCCCAGAATACCGTAGTGCCCTCTTTTGCCCTTGCTCCAAGTTTACTCTTCAGCACCCTCAGAGTGATCCAGTCCAAATGTGTGTCATTTCCCTGCTCAAAACTCTCTAGGAGGGCCTCTCTGGTGGTGCAGTGGTTGAGCGCTGGGTTGCGAAGCTGCCCACAGCCTCTGCAGCGCCAGTTCGATCCCTGGCCACTGGGTGCCGGTCCCACATGGCACGCAGACCTTTCCTGCCACCCGCTGCTCCCCTCCACAGTGTATTTCGTCACTCTGCCTGTTCTGCTCCCTGCTCTGGCTCTGGTGAATCCTCCCACCCTCCCGCGCTTCTCACTGTACCCAGTGCTTGTATAAATAAATAAATAACTCTTCAAAAAAAAAAAAAAAAAAACAACACTCTAGGAGTTTCCCATTTTACTTGGGATAAAATCCAAACTCTTCCATAAAACTGACAAAAGCCCTCTCTGACCTGTTTTTCTTCTTTTCTCTCCCCTTCTCATTAGTTGCCACCAATAGGGGTCTTCATCCAGTCCCGTGATCACCAGGTGCCTGTTCTTACCTGAGAATCTTTGTACTGACAATCTCCTCCTCCTAAAATGCCCTTCCTTCAGATCCACATTCTGCTTTCATTTTGTTAATATCGAGATGTCAAATTAATAAAGGATTCCCTCTCCTGACATTCAATCTAAGATAGAATTTCCATCATTCTATTTCATTTTATATATATATATATATTTTTTATTTTATTTTATTTTTTTTATAAATTTTATTGTTATATTCCCCATACAATTGCAGCCCCCCCATTCTGACCCCAATCCCTCCCCTCCCACCCCCGCCCCCCTAAAAGTGTCTCTGGTTCATAGTTTTTTGTTGATTTTGATTTTTACTTTCTTATATTCATTTTCCTGGTCCCTTATTTAAGTTTTCTAGATTCCTGCTATGAGTGAGACCATCCGGTATTTTTCTTTTTCTTTTTGGCTTATTTCGCTGAGCATGATCCCTTCCAGCGCCATCCATGTTGCTGCAAATTGCATGTGTTTATCTTTTTTGAATGCTGAGTAATATTCCATGGTATATATGTACCACATCTTCTTGATCCAGTCATCTATTTTTGGGCATTTGGGTTGTTTCCAAAGCTTAGCTATTGTAAACAGTGCTGCTATAAACATAGGGGTGCAGGTGTTCTTTGGAATTGATGTTTCTGTGTCCTTTGGGTAAATACCTAGGAGTGGAATTGCTGGATCATATGGAAGCTCTATGTTTAGTAGGTCCAGAAATCTCCACACAGCTTTCCACAGTGGTTGGACCAGTTTGCACTCCCACCAACAGTGCAGAAGAGTTTCTTTTTCTCCACACCCTCGCCAACATTTGTTGTTGCTAGTTTTTTTAACATGTGCCATTCTCACTGGTGTAAGATGGTATCTCATGGTAGTTTTGATTTGCATTTCCCTGATGACAAGTGATGTTGAACATTTTTTCATATGCCTGTTGGCCATTTGCATTTCCTCTTCAGAGAAGTTTCTTTTTAGCTCTTCTGCCCATTTTTTGACTGGATTATTTTCTTTGTTGTTGTTGAGTCTCATCAGCTCTTTGCAGATTTTTGTGATCAGTCCTTTATCATTAGTGTTGGGTGCAAAAATGTTCTCCCAGTTGGTGGGGTTTCTCTTTGTTTTTGTTATTGTCTCTTTTGCTGTGCAAAAGCTCTTTAATTTGATGTAGTCCCAGCTGTTTATCTTTGCCTTCACTATCACTGCTTTGGGTGATGTGTCTGTAAAGATGTCTTTGATGTGCAAATCACGTAGTGTTTCGCCTATATTTCCTTCTATATATTTTATGGTTTCAGGTCTTATGTCTAGTTCTTTAATCCATTTTGAGTTGATTTTTGTGTATGGTGTGAGGTAGTGGTCAAGCTTCATTCTTTTGCATGTAGCGACCCAGTTTTCCCAGCACCATTTATTGAACAAACTTTCTTTGCTCCAATGCATATTCTTTGCTCCTTTGTCAAAGATTAGTTGACCATAAATCTGTGGGTTTATTTCTGGATTTTCTATTCGATTCCATTGGTCTGTATGTCTGTTCTTGTTCCAATACCATGCAGTTTTGATGATTATGGCTTTGTAGTATAGTTTGAAGTCTGGGAGTGTGATGCCTCCATTCCCTTCTTTTTTTTTCAGGAGAGCTTTGGCTATTTGGGGTTTTTTGTGATTCCATATGAATTTCATCAATAATTGTTCTATTTCTTTGAAGAATGACATTGAAATTTTGATTGGAATAGCATTGAATCTGTATATTGCTTTTGGAAGGATGGCCATTTTAATAATGTTTATTCTTCCAATCCATGAGCAGGGGATGTCTCTCCATTTCTTTGTGTCTTCTTCTATTTCTTTTAACAGTGTTTTATAGTTTTCTTTGTATAGGTCCTTTACCTCTTTTGTTAGATTTATTCCCAAATATTTGATTTTTTTTGTTTCAATAACAAAAGGGATGGTTTTTTTGATTTCTTCTTCTTCAGATTTATTGTTTGTGTATAGGAAGGCTACTGACTTTTGCGTGTTGATTTTGTATCCTGCCACTTTACTGAACTGATTGATTAGTTGAATTAGCTTTTCTGTGGAGTCCATCATTCTATTTCTTTTCTCAGTATTGTTTTTCTTCATAGACTTTGTCACTATGACATACTATATGTTTTATAGGTGTTTCTGTATTTGTATCATCTACATTTTCCCCAGCTCCCAGAAAAATTAAGTTCTGTTAGAACAGAGAGTACGTTTGATCACTGCTGATAATCATCAACAAGAATAGGACCTATTACAGGTAGAGATTAAATATATATTTGCTAAGTGAATGAATTCACTGGTCTGACAGTCATGAGATAAATACTTATACTTGTGAATTAAGTATGTTTTAAACTCTTTGACTTGTATCACAACAAATATAAGCAACTGTTTCTTCAAAAACATGATATTTCCAATGCATAAAGAAAAATAGCCAATGCATGGTGTAATGACTGGAGTTCAGGGGGTGATTATTATAAACAGTGATAATTATGGAAAGGAAGATTTAAACTGGACAATGAATAACTTTATGTTAAGAGTAGGTCCTTTTTATTTTTTAAAGATTTATTTATTTATGCATACAAGAGCTGGAGTGTAGGCCAGAGGTGTGGGAGGTCAGAGGATTCACCAGAGACAGAGTGGGAAGCAGAATAGGTGGATCTATTGAAATGCACTGCTGAGGGGAGCAGCAGGAGAGACAGGAGAGGTCTGCTGTGCCATGTGGGTTAGGTCCCTGACCTAGGATTGAACTCGTGCTGCAGTGGCTGCAGATAGCCTCATAGTGTTGAGACAACCCCTTGTGCCACCCGGGAGGTACCAGGAGTAGGACCTTTGTTTAGAAGTGAAAAGTCATCTAGCATTTCTGACAAGGGAGTAAAATAATGAATGCCAAACTTTAGAACAAAAATTCTGATTCTATTCTATAAGGATTTGAGCACAAAGTCTTGTAAATTTTCTTACTTCAAATCAAAATTCCTTATCCTCAATATCTAAGACATTGGCATATAAAATCAATGTAGTTCTAAAAATTTTTGTTGAGCTATGATGTATATATGTATCTCATATATATCATAGTATGTATCAGATATATCTCATATATCATAGTGTATGTATACACACACACACACACACACAGATCCATGATGGTGGCTTGGATATAAGCACACACCAATGAGGACATCACCAGAGTCAAGGTAACAGACATAGCCCTCACCTACCAAAGTGTCCATCTGCCTCTTTGGCCTCTGGATTTTATTTGTTCATTTTCATTTGGTGAAAACACTTGACATGAGATCAATCCTTTGAACAATTTTTTTAAGTGCAAGGTGTAATATTTTTAAGTAGAGACACTGAGTTGTACAGCAGATCTCTGGAAATTACTCATCTTTTCAACAAAGTCTTATGACTGATTTGTCATTCCATAGCTGCCATATTCAAGAAGCATTTTGTCCCAACTGCAAAAGGTAACTAAAATACTATAGCTGAAAAAATATGTGTCCATGGTTTCTCTGGAATTGAAAGTAAACCTACTACAAGTGTGAAAAGCTCAGCTCCATTCTCCTGGTTATCTTAGAATTAGCAAATAAAGGAGTAGAAAAAGAGATAAGATTGGATATGAATGTGCTTTCGGTTATCAGTGAGATATGGGCATGAGTAAATGGGAATAACCATATCAAAGCCCAGTTATTAATGAGGATCTTTAAATTTCTTAAATTTGGTTCTCATAGAGGGCATAATGCATGTTGAAGTCTCCCTTTGTCTGAAGAAATATCATGAAGAAACAAGAATACACTATGTGTTCTACTGGCAGTGAACTTCCCTGGGCCATAGATATCTTTGGGACTGCCCGGCACAGCAGGAGCTAAATAAATGTATGTCAAATGAATCCCTTAGACTTCTTAAAAGACTGGCTCCAGGGAAATTGCATTATTTTGCTCTAAATTCTGCTATTCCTTCTTGTAGTTAATATTCAGTTCCACTTTGTTCCAGAAGGATTTAAAGCTTCTGTTTCCTTTGGTAATTCGATAAGCCAAGTTATCCATTTCCCTATTTGCTTGCTAGATAATAGCTAATGCTTAAATGTTCACAGCTATATTTGTACAAGGGCATGTCTGAGAGCATTTCATACACAAAAGAACAGAAAGTATCACTTGAGAATATAAACTAGTCAACTTAAGAATGTTTGACCTACTTTTGTAAACAATTCTAAATGGCTGCCATATCTGTTTATTTAACAGTCAATTTGGTTCAAATTTTAAAATTGGTCCAAATTTTAAAAGTGAAGAGAAACGGTAAATTTTAAAATAAAGAGAAAAATCACATAGAGAGAAGTTTAGTTGTAAAGGTTGTGTTATGGAATTAGCTACTCTCAATTCCATCTTTTTAATCAGCTCATCAAATTATTTGTGAGGTAAACTTGAGGTCACAGTTTTCAATCTCCTAGAAAGTAGGATTAAAAGCTCCGAAGAAACTTAAAAATAGCACACTAAAAATTATTTTATGTAGCTCTAACTTTGTGTCTTTGCTCATGCTATTGTTACCCCTTTCAGATACATTTTACAAAAGAAGAAAACTACATTTTTAGTAAATAATTCATGCTACTAGGAAAAGCTAAATGAAAACTACTGTCAGTATCAAGCATCTGCATTTGTGCCAATGGTGTTTTTGCTATTTTTTACAGGATTTTCTCCATTTTTATCATGTGTGGCCATTCCTCAGGAATCTATGCTCAAGACAAAGTTCCACTTTGGGTCTTTCAAGTTTCCTGATTCTACATGTAGCCCCTCTCCATACATACTTTGTGAGGTCCACTTGCAGGGAAAGGAAGGACCAAAAGGGAGATTTTGAAGGAAGAAGGCAGGATTTAAGAAATATGTGTGTGTTTTGCACATGTTCTGCTTTTTGCACATGTTCTGCTTTACCAGAGTCCCGAAAGTTTACAGGGAAGTTCTGTTTGCTCCGCTCAAGCTTAGAGCCCCTCTTAACGCCCAGTGATGACAACCCTGCCACAACACAGGAGTCCAGACAAAGCACCCAAACCATAGGGCTGAAAAGATTACCATACTCAGATATCTGCTCACAGATATCTGATTAATAAAATAATACATATTTTGTATAATCTGCTGAATTTTACCAAACTGACCAAAGAATCATACCCCACTCCCCCCCCAAAAAAAAAGTGATGTGAGAATGCTGACAAAATTTTCTGGCTGAACAGCATTTTTTTTGACTATATAAATGATGAGTGTTCATTATAGAAAATCTGGAAAATGCAGACAAGTAAAAAAGAGGAGAGGAGAAACCAATCTAGATCCAGAGACAACTCTTGTAATCGTCTGACTTATTTTCATACACACACACACACACATATATAAATTTGTATGTAAATTTAACATTTAATTGACATTCTTGTGTATGTAGTTTTGGATCCTGTTTTATATTTCATAATTTTACTATAAGCAAATTATTCCTATTATCGTTTAAAGTTATCTGGAGGTACCTTTAATGTCTGATAAGAGTCCATTGACTAAATCTAATATTAAAAGTGATTTAAACATTAGTTTATGTAGAAGCTTCAGAATATATCTAGATTTTCAATATTATAAATACTTTTGAGGTTAATATCTTTGAATATGTCTTTTTAGTATCTCAAATCACTTCCCCTGTTCAAGTTCCACTGAAAAGTGGAATTACTAGATTAAAGGTTATTAGTAGTTTTGGGTCCAGGGGCTCCTGAGCATTTTTAATCATTTTTCTGAAATAAGATCCTCAAATTGGTTGAAAAATCAATGTAACAAACTACATTTGTATGCATTAACTTATGTTTTTTTAAAAGATTAGTAAAACCTAAGATAATGGAAAATAATCTGTTATTTATTACAAAGATGACTCTCACACAAAAAATGTAAGTAAGAACCTAGAGAAATAATAAAAAAAATCATTTTATAAGATGGCAAAAAACCCCACCATATAAATCCTTAATTTTTGGCCATATTTTATGAAATGCCAAAAGCAACCATTAAAAAAGACATCTGGCTCTTATTATAGCAACATAGAGTTGGTCAACCACTTCAAGTTCTTGCGGCCAGTGAGGTCACTGGAGCTACAGACCAACATTTCTTACAAATTATGCACGTTGAGGTCATAGCACTCCACTTGAGGCAGTTTTTCATAATTGTAGTGTTCTGTTTACAAAAGGTGCTTGACTTAAAAATATCCTTTTGTGCCCTCTAGTGTTTAAATTCATCACAACTTTTGAAAAGTCCATTACTAATTACTAAACTGCAGTTAAACATCATTTCATTCCCATTTCTACCAAGTGTTTATCTCTATCAGAGGGTAGCCTACATATATAATGTGCAAAAATTGTTAAGTTGACTTAAATTTTTTCATTGCAAAGGGAGTTATAACAGGACTGGAAATCCATCACAAGGCAAATCCCAAACTGTTTTTGTTAATAAATTTTATATTGGAATACCCCATGCTCATTCACTACATATTTTCTATGGATACCTGTATGGCCCAACAATTACAGAACTGAACATATACTTATGAGACCTTATGTCCTTGCTAAAGCTAAAATATTTACTATATGATCCTTTGGAGAAAAGGTCTGCTGTTATTTGGGTTAAAGAAGCACTCAGATATTAGATTACCCATGTCATTTTACAATGTCTTTTAACTCCACTCTTTTCTATTAAACATCAAGGACACTAGTTAGAGCAAAAAATGTTGCAGGCAAGTTTGTTAGTTTGGGGGTTCAATACCAAATTGTACATTCTCAGTGAAAACATTTGCAGTCCTTGATATTTGTAATATGTACTCAGGAAGATAATATTGACTTCATCCTGATTAATTGACACCAATATGATTATATCTGAGAGAATATAATGAAATCAATGTTCTTTCCCCCAGCATGACCAGTGTCCCAATAACTTTATTGCCTTGTGAGCGATATCATCTCATATGGATTAGCTAGAATTTATAGTAGTAGACTAAGTGCTCCTGTATATCCCTAGTCTTATACTTTTTATAATAAAGCTTGTAATTACTAGAATAAAACATATCATTTATCATTAACATGGAGCTTATTTCAACTCTGGGCTTTATTCAAATCTCAGAAATCACTTATTTCACATGAGAATGAAGGTGTAGAGCACAATAATAATGTCACAGCACTACATGGGCAATTTAACAGGCTACCTTCCTTTCTCATTACAGAGCCCTAGCTCCCTATTTGATCTTTTATATTCACTTTCATTTGTCTAGAAGTGTTACTGAAATTTCCTACTCATGTGAAATAGTTGATATGTGTGTGTGTAACCATATGTATACACACACACTAGAGTGTTTTGCTTTAAACGTGGTTTCTAGGAAGCTAATCTATTTTATTATTTTACAACTTAAAATTTGACCTCAGGTTCAAAATGGTTACAACTATTTCTTTTTCAAAGACACATATCAACAATACTCAAGCCAGAAATTTTGCATACTGAAGAAAACAAAATCAGTGGTTTAGAAAAGTGAATGAAAATAGTCTTTGGTTAATTACCTTTGCTCTTGAAAAGGTACATTATATTTGTGACAAGTGTTCACTGCCATTGTAAATGACATGCTTGGAGCTGAAGGTCATTGCCCTTCTCAGCCTTACATTCTCAGACTCCATGCATCTCTTTGTTGTTACCCTTCCTCTTACCCAACAGTGCAGTCCCTTTCCTTGTATCTACCATACAAATCATTTAAATACAAATGCAAACACTGTATAAACTTACTTTATGGAATTACACACATTAACTACAAACTTCTGAATCAAGTAAGTTAAGCCCACAAATTTACCTTTCGAATATTTGCAACAACAGCAGCAGCAGAAATAACAGCAACAGCAAAATGTATGGTGAAGCATGTCATCCTTGATGCCCAATGTTAAAGGCAATTAAAATAAAATTCAGGAAAATGTTTACCATACCTCTATTCCATAAGCAAAATCAATTATTCCCAAACTTACCTGCAAAAGAAAATAAAAAAGAGAAATAAATTGCAAATCAGAGTTCCTTTTAACATTTTTATCTAGTAAATTAGGCAAAATTGTCATCATAAAAGCAGTTCTTTCTTAATTATCATGATGTGATCATTCTCTGAAAATAATGTTTTTAAGTTCTTGCAGATGCCAATCGGACTGGCAGTGACATTCTCTATTGGCCGATTCTCACTATAGAGTTCTTTTCCATATATAGTCTGATCTTACTAGATGTTTTTAAATAAAAAAATAAGTAATCCTCTGAACGCAGGGAGTTTGCACATTACAAAACATATTTCTGGTAGTCAAATGTAAGCAATGGGAAAAAAAGTTATATCTCAGTTCTATAGTCTGATAACTCAAGTTTTATTATACTCCATAGACTCAGTATTCTCAACTGGAAAATGCAGACATTGTATTTATGTAATTGTATTATTCTGATTATTCATTGAGGCCATGCTTTAGAAGCTCAATAAATAACACTTTCTTAACTTTCTATCTATTCGTCTTATGCCAATACTTGGCAGAGAGATAGGTGTGTAGTGCAGTATACAAATCGTGGAAGAACTCTTTGCCATTCAAAATGGATAGAAGGGAGAAAGAAATTCTACTCTTTCTTGATTTTTTTTGGTAATATCACCAAGTTGGCTTCTGATTAGTCATAGTCTATGTGCTGTGCAATTTATTTGAATTGTTAAATTCAAGCATTTCAAAATGGCAAGGATACTCCAGGGCACTTGACATTTCCATTTGCTGCTCCCTCTGTCCAGAAATCCACACTGTCCACCCCTCACCTTCTTCAAGTCTTGACATTTCTCAGTGAGGCAATAGGGAACCTGAATTCCCTTCTTGAAATCCCAGCCATAACCTCAACCTCCACTTTTAATTCTACTTCTCGTGTACAGTCTTTGTAGTACTTCAAACTTTTAAATGATATATAACAGAACACAATTTATTAAGTTTATTGAGTTCCCATGTCCCTAATCTCCTATATAAACTACAAAAAACCAGGGTTTCTGTCTGTATTAGTCACTGTTGCATACCCAGGACCTACAACAATACCAGTAAATTAAAAAAACAAAAAATCAAAAAATATTTAAGGAAAGTATATAGCATCCATAAAAGAGCTAAATATAAAAGTATAATTTTCCATGTATATTTTATGTATTATAAAATGAAAATATATTACATATGTAAATATTTGACATTCAATTGAATTTTTAGACAGAAGCAAATCATTTTATCTTTACTTAATTTCGACAAGAATCAAGAGTTGTTGGCTAATGTTTCTAGCTGTCTGCATATCCAGCATATGTAGGTATACTGAAGAAACCTCTTGCTGCTGAATAGGACGTGCGACTAGTTCTGGCCAATGTCAGTCATGCATGATCAAACACTAAATTTAGGATGAAACCCTCCCTCCCTTCTCTGCTATGGGATGGGCCAATCTCAGATGACAACTCTCCATCAGCTTTCAACTGGAGTTATAGTTCCCAGTTGATGACATATAACACAAGAAAAAAAAAAAAGCTAGCCCTTGCTGATGAAAGATTTGGTGGTTTGGTAAAGTAGCTCAACTCAGCCCATTGTAACATAAATTTTGTGCACAAAAATTATACTCAAAGGTTTAATTTAAAAGTTTTTTTTTATTTTTTATCTGTACCTGCTCTGAATGCCCTTTCACAAATCATTTTATTTCTGCTGGAACTTTATAATTCTAAGTATTACGCTTATATCTGATGTTCTTTATTTTGTTCATTTTGTTATGATTGAAAAAGATTTAATCCTCATATATTGAGTCCCCTTCCTCTTCTTTCACTTAATCACAACTTTTAGTGATATTCATTGTTTGCATATATTAGCTATATAAACATTATTTACCACACCTGTAATATTATTTTATTCCCCTTATATCTTTTATTTTGCTTGGAGTTAATAGTAGTCTAACTTGGGCTTTTTCTTTTTTGTTTTCTTTTATATATTTTAAATCATTTTTCATTTTTTTTAAAAAGATTTATTTATTTATTTATTTATGCAAGCACTGGGTACAGTCAGAAGCATGGGAAGGTGACAGAATTCACCAGAGCCAGAGTGGGCAACAGAACAGACAGACTGACGAAATACACTGCTGAGGGGAGCAGCGGGCACATCTGTTGCGCCATGTGGGACCCTTGCTGGTGGCTGGGGATCGACCAGTGCTGCAGAGGCTTCGGGCAGCTTCACAGTCCAGTGCTCAAATGCTGCACCACCAGGGGAGGCCCTCATTTTTCATTTTTGCATAATGTATACATTTTCATCTTGGTTATATTCCCCATACAAGTCCCACCCCCCCTTATTTTGACCCTACTCCCTCCTCCCCTCCTCCTACCCTCATAGCGTGTCTCTGGTTTAAAGTTGCTTGTTGATTTTGATTTTTACTTTATTACACTTAGTCTTTTTCCTGGTCCCTTATTTAGGTTTTCTAAATTCCTGCTATGAGTGAGATCATCCGGTATTTTTCTTTTTCTTTCTGGCTTATTTCGCTGAGCATGATCCATCCCTTCCAGCTCCATCCATGTTGCTGCAAATTGCATGAGTTTATCTTTTTTGATTATGGAGTAATATTCCATTATGTATATGTCCCACATCTTGATCCAGTCATCTATTTTTGGGCATCTGGGTTGTTTCCATAGCTTAGCTATTGCAAATAGTGCTGCTATAAACATAGGGGAGCAGGTGCCCTTTGGAATTAATGATTTGGGTAAATATCTAGGAGTGGAATTGCTGGAGCATATGGAAGTTCCATCTTTAGCAGGCTGAGGAATCTCCACACAGCTTTCCATAGTGGTTGGCCCAATCTGCACTCCCACCAGCAGCAGTGCAGGAGAGTTCCTTTTTCTCCACATCCTCACCAACATTTGTTGTAGCTTATTTTTTTTTTTAATATGTGTCATTCTCACTGTTATAAATGGTATCTCATTGTAGTTTTCATTTGTATTTCCCTGATTACAAGTGATGCTGAACATTTTTCCATATGCCTGTTGGCCATTTGAATTTCCTCTTTGGAGAAGTTTCTTTTTAGCTCTTCTGCCCATTTTTTGACTGGATTATTTTATTTGTTTCTGTTGAGTCTCATCAGCTCTTTGTAGATTTTTGTGATCAGTCCTTTATCATTAGTGTTGTATGCAAAAAATGTTCTCCTAGTCAGTAGGGTTTCTCTTTGTTTTGGTTATTGTCTCTTTTGCTGTGCAGAAGCTCTTTAATTTGATGTAGTCCCAGCTGTTTATCTTTGCCTTCACTATCACTGCTTTGGGTGATGAGTCTTTAAAGATGTTGCTGAAGTGTATGTCATGTAGTGTTTTGCCTATATTCCTTCTATATATTTTATCTATAAATCCATTTTGAGTTGGTTTTTGTGCATGGTGTGAGGTACTAGTAAAGCTTCTTTCTTTTGCATGTAGCAACTAACTTGGGTACTTTTTTAAAAGATTTATTTATTTATGCATATAAGAGCTGGGGTACATAGCAGAGGGGAGGAGAGGGGGTGAGAGGATTCACCAGAGACAGGGTGGGGAGCAGAAAAGGTTTGATTGAAATATACTGCTGAAATATACTGCTGAGGAGAGCAATGGGTGAGCTGCACCATGTGGGTTAGCTCCCTGGCCAAGGATAGAACTCATGCAGCAGTGGCTGTGAATAGCTTAATAGCTTCATAGTGTCCTGCTTAACCCCCTGAGCCACCAAGGAGGCCCTTACTTGTTTTTTTCCACATATGCAAATTTCTTTCAAATTCAATTGCCCCTTCCCCTCCTTCAAATGACAGCTTCTGTTTGCCATGGGGTCAGGAGAGCTCCATTGAATCTTTTAGTCTTCTCCTCTGAAGTAAAAATCCTGAGAGCACTTCCCCTACAGACCTCCTCACCAACCTCTGAGCCTGCTTTTCAGGGAGTCTGAGCAAGACAAAGGCATTCTCTTCACTCAGGGTTTCAGCCCTAAACCACTCCCCTACAGCACTCTACCAATGCTCTCTAAGCCCAGACTCTCTCCAATATTTTTTTTTTTTTTCAGAAAGCAAAACTTAATATTCTGTGGTAAGGGCTAAGGCTGGGACTATGTTTTGTGGTGGGAGAAAGGGGTATTCTTCTCTCCTACTCCCATGCACCTCCTTTGAAAGCCCTCTAGCTTGATAGTTAACCGCCATTAATCAGAAGTCTATAAGTGCAAAACATATCCCAAACTGCTGCATGGAATACTCATTTTTGAGATGTAAAGAGTTCAGCTGAATAATGAAAATAAGGAAAAATATGAGAGCCAAATAATTTGGAAAATACTGGTTTAGCAATTGTAAGAAAAAACATTTTTATGGCAAGATTTCTAAGAGCTTTGAATAGGATAATTGGAATGTGACTATTCTAGAAGGTGGGGAAAATTTGTAGAATAACTGAGCCTTGCCTTCCCTAGCCCCCTCCTTGGTTAGTACAGAATAAGTCATCTTTCAGAACACTACTTGGGAATTGCTGCAAAAGGCATCTTAAACTAAATTTTATACTAATCACAGTGTTTCTATTACTCCTACAAGAATTCTTTTACCTAAACTGGAGAGGTAAAATGAATTGCTAATCACTTGAAAAATAGCATGACTGCTGAGAAATAAAACATGTTAACTGACTTTCAGGTAAATGCTTTATCTATTAGATTACCTGCTAAATTAAAATTAATCATAATATTTGAATTGAGATCATTTAATGTAAAAGTTCCTTTTCTGGAATATTTTATACTAGAAGTCAATTTTTCACCATCCTGACATTTGTTCAGTGATCTATTTTTAAAAATCTACCTTTGCATTTCTAGTTCAGTTTGTGTAAAAATGTTATCTATGGAGTATCATCCCATTTGATGCCCTAAAAACAAACACAAATTTCCACATTTAATATTTCAGAGTGCTCTGCACATGCTATTTGTTTTCTGAAGATTTAAAATATGCATTTACTAAAGAATTTGGGAATCTTATGGTAATATATCAGCTTGATTTTGAGAATCTCAACTTACTTGAACATAAATCATTTTCATGTATCCTGTTAATATGATAAAGGATTAGCATTTCATACAGACTACTAAGAGACACACTGACTTAGGCTATTAGGTTGTTCAAAAGCAAGTGATAATGAAAACATGAACTATTATAAATGTTAAAGTAAAAAACAAGAGCTATGATGGCTCTGACAAAGAAAGGTCATTTTTGTGAATACACCTGATTTCTCAGTGAAAAAAGAAGAGGAAACAGAAAATTGCTTGATTGTATTTATGTACTTCCATAGCACATAGTTCAGGGACATTTGCCCAAACATATCAACCTCATATTCTCATATTGTCATGGCTTCACTCACCCACAAGTGAGTGGGTGCAAGACTAAGCTGTAATCCCAAAATGCTGCTTTTATTTTGAATATATGGAACATCAATGATCTTTGATATAATAAATGACCTGAATTTATTAAAATTTTATTGCTTTTGACGTTAGGAACACTAAGAAACTAAACATCATAAATATTAAGATTTAGCATAGGGACTCAATAGAGCAAAAAATTCACTATGATTTTATCTATTTTATGAAATTATGTGAGGATGAAGGTTTAGGGATGAACAGATAATGGGGTCAAATCTTGGCTTTCACCCATATGTCTTCTAGAATCCTTGTGTATTACATAAAATGTAGGAATTTAAAATAAGAAGGCATGAACAAGTTCAAGAATGAACTGCAGAAAAGTTGGTGAAGCACCAAAAATTATATGCAAAATTGTGCTTATATTTGCATTTCTCAAGGAAGTGTAACCATACATTTAATGAAATATTCAAAGCACCATTAAATCTCCAAAAGGCATTTGATCTTGAGGAGATAATTTGTGAGGACCCTCCTGATCATAGTTTTACAGATTTCTTATAGATCATGTCATAAGCATGTTTGTGAAATGTATTAATTTCATTCCTGGAAGCTTCATTTTTAGATATTCAAGAAAGTTAATTATATTTGTTAAAACTACAATTAGTATGGGAATTTGTTAAAATATGATTAAAAATATAAAACTTAAAAATATTGTTTTGTTCTGTAGGTAGAGAGCACCACCATTTAATCTAAACCTTTTACTTTAGTGATATACTAAACTGCCCACAAGATGGCCCTCTATAATCTTAAATATATGACTTTCCCAAACCAGTTTCACAAAAAGCTATTTCTACCATTTTCTCTCCCATGAAAGGTCTCAAATTCATAATAAATGATCCCCCATCTTTGTTTTTCTTACATGTTTGAACATCTAGCAATGCCTGACCAATGTCAACATTTTTGAGTAACTGGGTTAATGAGCAGATGTTTCAGATATTCACAGATTATTTACTACATTATGATTTGCCTGCTCCATACATGGCCCTGTATTATGCATCATGGCATATTTAAAAACAAACAAAGGAATCAAAAGAACACAAAATTTCCACACTACAATGTTTCAGAGTATAGTTAAATGCAAAATGATAAGTATAGACAAATTCTACATGTACAAAGGGGAGACATCAATGTGAGTTGCAGTCAGATAAAAGACCTTGAAGTTATTCTGAAATATGAAGAAATGCAAAATCTGTATGAGAAAACAGTAAAGATGAGAAAACAGTAAAGATATTCCAGAAAAGGCAAGTAGCACACAAAAAAGCTTAAAATTTTGTGGTGATGGCATGCAAGAAAATGGCTTCTATGTTGTTAAAGCCAAGTAAGTTGCTGGGAATGTTGAAAGTCATGCCAAGGGAATTTATTGAGGACATACTATGATCCATGCTGAACTTCCATGATCTCTCTATGGCTCTTACTCAAGGTATTGAAATTGTGATAGAATTTGGATATTTTGAGGGTAGATAAGTCTTTCATCAATGTTGTGCTAACCCCCAGTATACAATCACTAGAGGAGGAGAAAGGTGTTCAGACAGGAAACCAAAATGAAGGGGGTGGGCCGTGAATACGCATAAGGGGGCACTAAGATTTTTGACTTGATTCTCTTTGAGGTGAAGACTGGCTTTTAGGGCTTCCTTTTGTGGTGAGGTTACAAATGGTCTCTGTTGCCCAGTGCAGAGTAGGAGTCAGAAAGGAAAGCGTCCTATAGGGACTGACTTTGAGTAAAATATCTCTTACAATAACCAAAATTAACTAGTTATTCTATGTATATCCCTTTGTCAGTAAAGTTTTGCTTGAAAATGTCTGTTTTGGCTGCACAGTTGACACCAAAAAGGGATGTTTTTTAATGTACCACCACACACAATCATTAACTGTCTCCTGACACATTTTTCTCTATAGCATTCATCACAAAATCAATATGTTGCAATTAAGTTTTCCCATTTAACCCCAGCAAGACTATAAGTGCCACAAGGGTAAATCTTTTATCAGTCTCCCTCACTGTTGTATCTCCTTCAGCATGTAAAATAAAGAGCTGAACATAGCATGCTTTCAATAGTTGTTTGTTGACTTTTTTAAAGTCTTGATGTATGTGTTTTCTTGAAAAATCAGAACATTTCCCCCCCCTTGGCTTATGCTTTCACATAGCAACAACTGCTGAGAACGGAGCATAGCTGCACTCTGCATTTGACCAGGACTATGCCTCACCTCTCTGTTGATGCACCTTGCCTGACAGCTGTTGATGTATGAGTTGCAACCTCTGCTGAGAGTCCTGATGGTGGATCTGTCAGTATGTCATCAGGGAGAAGTGGACTGGACTGATATAATGAGCCAAAGATGGATGCAAAGATGCCAGTTAATATTTGTTGTCCAAGTCCAGGCATGCATGGAGGGGGATCTTATGCGATTAACATGATGGGGAATGAAGGACAAGTGAAGAAGAGTTTGAAGGAAGGCTTCATAATGCTTGAGGAGGGATTGGATATTGGAAGTAAAAGAAAAGAGTAATGGTAATTGGAATTTCTAGACTGGTTGATTAGGAGAATGGTAATTCTTTATGTTAAAAAAAACCAACTTGGGGAAGTATCTTCAGAAGTAATTAGAAGACCCACACTTTGAAAGAAGTGCAAATGTCAATGAATATGAGTTTGAAGACATAGATCCCTAAGTACTTGATAACAAAACAGGACTTTGAGGTCAATGACAAGAGTATTCAATTTTGCATCCGGCTAATACACCTCCTATGAAAAGACACATCATGAAGAACACCATCTCAAGAAGAAAATATACAGAACAAGATGTGAAAGTAGAGTATGAAAGAGCAGATTCCCAATTATAGGTCAAGTAATTAGAATGAGATTTAAAGGCAAAACTCTTGCCCCCACCAAAACACACAAACCTATGCAAACAGGGATGTTAATGATTTAGTGAATTGAAAGTGGCAGCTCCCACATTGTGTGTGCATATTCCACTTTTCCCCATTCCATATCTAAGACAGTCTCATCCTGGTGAAAACAAATTATAAATGATATAGATATAATTACAAATTATACAGATATTTGAAAAGGTCCCCTCTTTTTCCTTCCCCACTTTATATTTCCAAACCATATATATGCTCTAGATACCTCTGAATAAAGAGAAAATAGTTCTATCTGCAGGTTTTTAGAATAGTGATGTTATAAGAGACTCTTTAATTCAAATGCCACACAAAATTAAATTCTTCAACAAAGGGCAAGTTCCAAGTACAGCACCAAGAATATCATAGTTGGTATCCTTTTCTTTTCTTCCCTTTTGTATGACACTTGAATAAAATTAAAGATGTATTATTCCAGAAAAATATATGTTAATTCAAACTCCATAAACATGCTCAGTCTATAAGGTGGAAGCATTATATTTATTGCTATTAAGGACCATTGCCTTGTAAGGCTTAAGGTTTCATACTTTGGTTGCTCATTTCTTTGGATTGAAGGTATCATGAGGTTTTCCACCTTTAATGCTCCCAAATGGTTTCCCCTGAGCTGCTAAAATATGTCATTTTGGCTGCCAAACAGACTCATGGAGGCCCACTACCTGTATTGGCAGATAAATGACAGCAGTCGGAATCAAGCAAACAGACGTCTCATCAGCGAGCCTGCAGCCTTAGAAGGAGGGATGTGGCCCTGAAGCATTATGCAGGTTGTTCGACTAGCATCAGTGTCACTGTCAAGAGTTGGTGAAGGGAAACTGGCAAATCACTCTATATAAAAGGCAAAAATGTCACTCTCTCGATTCCTGTGGGCATATTTTCCTCACTCTCATCTTGTCTTTTTGCCCAGGGCAGCCTTCTGGGCCCAAATGTTTTTCTATGCTAGAATGTTTTCTACACAGTGTGTAGAAAGATAATTAATATCACTGCTAAAGCATACCTTGACATTCATATTCATTCTATTAGTGCTACCAGTATACTAGGAAATGAACACAACAGTGAATTAACAGCTTACAGACACATATCACAGGTTAAATATACTATGCAACTGTTTTGTTATTGCTGTCAGTAACAAAAATAAAAGCAACCACTTTTCACAAGGCATAAATCCAAGCTTTTAAAATATACTTTCTAATTTCTCAAAATCTTGTGACCATAGTATTACCAACTTCATTTTAGATATAAAAGGAAACTATGATAGTAATTCAGTAATAATAGATAACATAAGTGTTTACCATGTTATTTGTGTATCTGTAGGTGCATGTATGTATATATGTGTGTATGTGCATGTGTGCATAGACAAATAGAATATACATATTAATTCTCTTAATTCTCACAATAGCCCCATAACTTTGACATCATTATTTTCACTTAGAAGTGAGAAAACTACTACTAATAAACAATGCTAATAATAGTAATAACTGCTAATATTGTGAGTTTAATATATGTAGTATATTAATATCTGCAAAGAAGGTATTACCTCATTTAGTTTTTACAGAATTCAACATTACCATCCTGGTTTTAAAGTGATGAAACTCTAAGACTCTGAGGACAATTAATAAGTGGGACATGGATTCAGAAACTGAATCCAAAGCCTGGTCCCTTCACCAATGTGACAGACCATAAACAACACTTCCTGAAAATGCAGGTGTTAAGTGAGACAGGTTGTGACCACGAGAAGTTAACACCAAGTAAAGTGTGTTTTACCCCATATTACAGCAATTAGAGAATGCTATTTAAAGTGTTTTTGAGGACCCACTTTGCACAAAGCTGTGTGCAGAGTATGGGAGAAATGTAATATGGAGGGCCTCCCCAGTGGCACAGCGGTTGAGCGCTGGGCTGCGAAGCTGCCTGCAGCCTCTGAAGCACCGGTTCGATCCCCAGCTACTGGGCTAGGGTCCCACATGGCGCACAGACCTCTCCTGCCACCCCCACTTCTCCCCTCAGCAGTGTACTTTGGTCCTTCTGCCTGCTCTGCTCCCGGCTCTGGCTCTGGTGAATTCTCTCACCCTCCCGCGCTTCTGACTGTACGCAGTGCTTGTATAAATAAATAAATCTTAAAAAAAAAAAAAAGACAACACTGCAAAGTTTAAAAAAAAAAAAAAAGGAATGTAATATGGAGATAATACATAGTCCCACCTTTGTATGAACTTGTGATAATATGAGGGAGAGAGGTGTGTACCAGAATAACGCGAGAGTAAATGAGGTGGATGGAGCTGGAGAGAGGGAGTGAGATGAACCCTATGCTGGAATGCCAGGTTATGGTGGAGAACTCTGGGGAATGTGCAAAGGCTCAAGCTGCTCACTGGGCTATTGTCTCTCTTAACTATTTACATTTCACTCTGAGATGCTCACTTGAGGTTATTGGTTTTCTTAGTGAACAGAAAAGAGAGAGAGAAGTGTGAGGACACTGGCTGTTTCTACTTAGCAACAGAACTGCGCTGCTCTAGAGGGAAAAGCTTAAATGTTGTGAGATTTTTCACTCCATTCTAGACACACCTGACTTATGGGAAGCATGGTGATCCAACAAGCCAAATTAACGTGCTCTAGAAGGTCCTTTCTCGGGCAAAACAAAAGATTTTTCTGTCAAAACAGAGAGCCCTCACAGTGTGTTCTGCCAATCATGCTGAAGGTCAAAAAAATTTCCGGATGTTTTTGAGGCAAAGGGAATTCTAAACCTTCAAGGAATAGCATGGGTCATGGCAATTCTGAGACAAAGTGTGACTATAAAGACCTCAGATATAGGCTACAAAATCCTGCACAGAAATCCAACTTCTTTACACTCCTGTTTCACTCAAATAGGATCAACAATGTCATGGAAATCATAGGCCTATTATACTCTAAGGAGGATCAGCATATTTATTTAAATGTGGTTTCAACAAATTAGTGTGGTAGAATGACTTCTTTTTATCCTAATGATTGTCTACAGTACATTTCTATACTGCTTACAAGTGGGAAGCCTACAGGTGGTGAGTATTAGTTACAAATCATGACAGTGAGAGCTGCAACAGGGTAATGCCATACGTAAGCAACACAACTACCTTGGTGTCTGCGACCTGACTCATCACCAACATTGATCCGCGGTCTCAATGGCCAGGTATTCCTGTCTCCTCTGTCCTAAAAGATCTGGGAAGCCAGTCCCACTTCTGCCAATAAAGAGTCCCACTAGTCTCTGTTCTACAGTAAGTAGCAATGCAAAATTTTTCAAGTATCAATGGTGAAATAGAATAGAATATTCCAGTCAGATACTAAAGAATCCCAGTTCAAAATACTTCACTGTGATTATGCTAATAAACACAGATTATGTATCATATTCAGAAATTTCATTGCTTTGCTTCCCTTTAACTTTACAAAAGAATTTTTAACTATTTTTTTCCCAAATTGTGCTACACAGGCTTAGAACAAGAAACAAGGCTTTTCAGTGTCACCCACTCACTATGAGTTTCTGGAACTCTTTTTAGTCCTTTCTTCTTTTATTAGTTAGCCCCATACTGCTAATTAACCTGCCATTATGGACAATGCGACTTCCCATTCTTCCACTAACTCACTCTCTTCTTTTTACCCCCCTGTTAGTTGCCTAACAAAAGCTATTTATGAATAATCATGTTTTATCTTATTATCCCTATCATGAAGATGTTTCATTTATTGGACAAACTTCAGCTTTTTATGGATTTATTAATCACTTCCTTCATTATTTGCTTAATTTAATGTGGCATTATCAGTAATTCTTCCACAACTTTCCAAAATAATTTTGAAAAGCTCTTTGTAAAATATTTCTACTTAGGCCTAGCAGACCAATTATTGTATCAATTTCCTCCTTTCAATTGATAGTTTAGCTGGGTTTGGAATTCCAGGTTGCAAATCATTTCAGTTTGGAATTTTTAATGCATTACTCCACTGTCTTCTAGGTAGCAATGGGTTTTTAGAAGGATAAGTTAGTATCACACAAAACCTTAACAGAAATGTAATCTGTGTGGCCTTTTGTCTTCCTCTGTAACTTTGTAATTATTATTCTCCGCTTTGCTTTGCTGATTTCTTTCCTCCACTTTGCCTTTCTAAAACACTCTCTCATGTCCAGTTGCCTTCTTTCTTGTCCTTTTACTCTGAAGGGTTTATAATCCTCTATTCCCTCTCAATCATTTTAAGCAAAGTATTCAAAGCCAACACCTGAAAAAGGTTTATCTGTTTGCCAGGGCTGTCATCACAAGTACCACAGACTGGGTGACTTAACAGAGATTCACTTTCTCACAATTGTGGAGGCTGATAATCAAGCATCTAGGCGTCGATTTCTTCTGCAGCCTCTTCCTTGGCTTACAGATGTTCACCTTCTTGTTCTGTATTCAGACAGTCTTCCCTCTGGATGTGCATGTGTCTGAGTCTTTGTGTGGCCAAATTTCCTTTTCTCAACAGGACATATCATATTGGGTTTGGGCCCACCCTAAAGACTTCATGTTAATTTTATAATCCTGAAGACCAAGCCTCCAGAAGACACAGCAATGAAGGACTTTCTCTCTCTCACCAGATAAGCACTCCCATTTCCTTTATTTACCCTCTGGGCTTAACAAACTTTGTTTTCTTACATTCCAAAAGAAAAGAGCATCACTAGGAAGATAACATTTGAATTGCTGGTCACCCAGTGGTGACAGAGAGAGCAAGCAGGCTTCTACCAGAACCTCCTGATGCTTTTGTTGCAAGGATGGACATGCTGGCCCTTGCACAAACCCCCTTCTACTTCCTGGTAACTCTGGACAAACACCCCTGCCCTCTGCCAAAGAGCAGGACAGTGGTCTTTCAGACAGGAGACTGCTGTCCTTAATTTGTCAACAGATTATTTTCCTTCTCCCCAAATCCTGTTTCCTTTTATTGGCCAAGGGAACGGAGATGATCAGCATTTGATATTGAGGTACTGGGAATCAGGATTTAGGGAAAACACAATTTTTCCCATAATAAAGGTTATTTAAAAAAATTATTCTTAAAACTAATACAAGCACTTTGAAAGTATCCTTCATCCTATCACTTGAGGATACTAAGCTCCTCTAACCAACTTAACAGTGTTCTTTGTGGAACATAACATCCTTCATTAACTCATTCACTTACTCATTAACTAATAATTATTGGGCATTTATTTTTGTGAGGATCTTGTTTTAGCAGCATAAGGGCTACATGTCAGACTCAATTTCTGAATGAAAGAGGGCTTCCTGGAAAGGTATAAAAGCAGAAGGTCATTATTCTGTGATTTTTTTAATGGAATGATGTGTTTGTTTTATTTTTTAATTGCAGAATGCTTTAAAACTAAAATATTGATCAACTTTTTAATGATGATTCTTTTGAAAAAATTTAAAGAATGGTTTCAAGTTTATACTAACATATCTCATCTCGTACATGAAATGCAATATTTTACACTTTGACAATTTTTAACAAACTATTTTGTTACCCAGAATTCAGGACTGATAAAAGTTGCCTAATATGGGTCTCCCTGGTGGTGCAAGAGGTTACATCTCAGCACTATCAAACTATCACCAGCCACCGCAGCATGAGTTCTATCCCCAGCCAGTGAGCTGACCCACATGGCACAGCTGACCTCTCCTGACTCACCCTCTGTTCCTTTCAGTAGTGTTTTTCAGTAGATCTGCCTGTTCTACTCCCCACTCTGTCTCTGGTGAATCTTCTCACCCCATGCACCTCTGGCCTACACCCCAGTTTGTGTATGCATAAATAAAAATAATCTTTTTTTAAGAAGTTGCCTAATATTACTTTTGTTTACCACCATTTTATTTCAGGGAATTGAATAGCTCAATTTTCTATTGAAGAAATATAGAAAGTTAAGAATTAAACACTATTACAAGATATTTCCCTCTCTTACACTTACGCACATATTTCTACCCTTTCTTTAGGCATGGTGAGGAGCACTAGGGCAGGGGAAGAAATATCCACAAAGTGGAGCTGAGAAGAACTAAGCATTTACACCAGAATGAAAAAGCTCCAACAGTTCTGACCCATGGCTTTTCTCATTTGACAAACACTTGGAGTTGAATATCATGACTCTATCTATTGCTTCCAAAGGATATTGATCCATGGAAAAATATTAATGATTAACCTAAACTTAAGCAATACAATGAAAGGCTGTTACTTTGTACAGGCAATCTCTGCCTCAACTATCTATAAAAGTCACATGCAGAACGAACATAAAGCAATAATAAAGAATCACTTATTTATTACTAAGTTCTGCTGATACTTTAACAAAATATGAGGGCCATTTATGAAATGACCGTGATCCCTGGAATGTTCCGTGCATATATCTCCCTGCCTTGGCTATAGGGCAGGGAGTAAGTTGATGATCAATACAAGATTTTTTTTTTAACTTTGCATCTTTCATAGGCAATCTTCTATATTTTGTCATGACTGGTGCTGTATTGTGTCCAACACATAAAATTCAGCCAATCTTAAATTTTGCTGATGCCAGAGAGCATTTGGGGAAAACAACATAAATTTTAGGATATTCTGATTAGAACCTTACTGCATGCAGTAAAAACTTGCTCTGCATTACGTATATAAATTCATTGTATTTGCAAATACTCTTCTTACTCTTTCCAAAAAGGATTAAAATGTCATTTGTTTTTCCTGAGTAAGCTAACCAAAATTTCCCATGGCTGTCTTGTTGGAAGTATTTTTCCTTTGCCTCCCATACTATACAATATTCTTCATGCAAGTCTCCCTCCCATAGCCCCTGAGCCTGCGTACTAGTGCATCCAGGTCAAAATAGACCATAGACATCACAAGCTTTCTCATAGCATAGTGCTTTCTTGTGGATATTAAAGAGTCAACACACATGAGGGTACTCTCTCTCCCAAATCTATTCTTCGTCACATATTAAACAGTTGTGTATGTGTGCTTTCATTTCAACTAACTGCTATAGCCCAGAGACTGGCAGTCTAGTGTGTGATAAAGCATATGTTATGGAGTAATCAAAATGACAATGAAATATATTTTAAAAGGTATATATGATCAGATGCTGAATGATCATTCTGAAAATGAGAGTGTCCACATTCTCTATCTGAATCCTCACATAATGCCACAACATATATTATTACTTACATTCAAGGCAATCCCAAGTATTTGATCTTTAATTACATATAGGAGGAATATTAAGCTCACAAAAGGTAGGCAATTTGGTCAGGAAAAGAGATGCAAGCCTGGTCTCATTTCATTAGGCCATGACATACTAACTCTATAACACGGTAGAATTTGTGATGCTGTGAGGACATCATCATGGCAGGGGATGAAGCAGATCTTGCAAATGGGTAGAAATTGGGCAGGTCAAGAAGAAAGCAAGGCCACTTCAGGAAAAGGATGGTGAGAAAGTAATGAAATAGAAACAGAAGGCAGATTTATGAAACAAACTAGAGAGAAACTGTGTGAATGAAACATAGGAGACAGGAACAGAAAATTAGATTAGGGTTAATTTTTGGAGCCTTTGATTGCTAGATAAAGGAGGAAGGAGTGTCATTTGCTAGCACATACAAGAAAATGAGAAATCACTATGTTGTAATGTGGAGATGTCAAGACATGAAAAATAGACAAAGAAACAAATCACAAAAAACAAAACAACAACAAAACAACCGCTTATTCCAGTCCATGGAATGATGCTCTAGGGCTCCGACAAAGGCCGGAGTGGAGGAGCACAGCCACACAGGACAGGTTATCACTTGGACTCCCATGATTAGTGTGCAAGTGGTCAAGAAAGGCTCCATAGAGATGGACTTGTTCTGGAAATAACAGGTAATGAATGGAAGACTGAACATAGAATTAGATGATTAAAAAATATCCTTTTTCAGAAGATTAATTCAGCAGCAACATACAACAGGCACAATGTGGGGGAGACAGTTAGAGACTGGAAACTGAGTTCATCAAATAGGAGATTAGTGCATGTTTGAAAACTGTTAATAGTAACACAGACATCCACTCTTCAAAAAATTATGCATGGAATAGGTAAAAAGTACACAATTTTAACTAAATGGGAAAGAAAACAATGATAACTAAACATTGTGAATCTTTGGAAATTGCAAATATTAAGGCAGTGCAATTTATCAAGAAATTCTACCAATTTTCAGCTATTTAGTGCATATAAAGCAATATTCCCCTACAGTTAGAATCATCCAGATGTTTTAAATTGGTCAGAGTAAACATTTAATTCATCACAGATTCACCAAACTCAGAAGTAGAAAATTCAGTTACGGGAAGTATTATTTTTTCCATTCTTTTTTTTTTAACAATTTTTATTTTTAAAGATTTATTTATTTATTTATGCAAGCACTGGGTACAGTCAGAAGCGCGGGAGGGTGAGAGAATTCACCAGAGCCAGAGGGGAGAGCAGAGCAGGCAGACTGACGAAGTACACTGCTGAGGGGAGCAGCGGGCGGCAGGAGAGGTCTGCGCGCCATGTGGGACCCTCGCCCGGTGGCCGGGGATCAAACTGGTGCTGCAGAGGCTGCGGGCAGATTCGCAACCCAGCGCTTAACTGCTGCGCCACCAGGGAGGCCTTATTTTTACCATTCTTAAAGCCAGTTATCTTGATATATTTGGCATCTACCCACAGAATACTCCAAGTCAGAGGATTTGTAGTCAAACGCCCTTGTGAGAATCTCTGATAAAATTATGTGTCCATATTTCTATGGCACATATATGAAATACTTCAACCTCCAGGAGATTCTGTAATTTTTGAGAATATTGTATATGATATCTCAGGTCAACAGATTAATTGATCTACTCACCTCCTTTTAATTTCTAATCATTATTTTAAAATATTAACTATTCTTTTTTTGTAACAGTTCTCCATGAAAGAGACCAAAACAAAATATTTACATGTTATAAAGGCTATATCATATTAAAATATATGGAATACTAGAGTGTCATAATCTACAGATTATAGGAATAAGGTCATCATTATAATGGAAATGAAAAAGAAAAAGAGAGCTTTCGGGTAAAAGATACATAAATCCATTAGAGAGGACATAAAATGCATTTGAAACAGCCCCAATAATACCCACACTCCTAGAAAATAATATATCCAAATACTGATAAAACTGCTTTCAGAACTACCAAAAGGTAATAACACAAAAATACTCACTAGCAAACATGATGACAGTGTGCCTATTGAATTTCCAGTAAGAAATGTTTGGTTATAAGAAAAGGTTATAAAAAAATGGATTTTTTTGTGAGCAACACAATAGAAAGTAACAGAACACAATCTTATAGCTATTTCTCACTGTGTGGCCATGAACATACTTCTTTCCAGTCACTGTGAAATGGCACATTATTTTTTGTTGATTCCTTCTCTGTGCTCCTCTATAATTCCAGAAATTTGTAGTTCTGTCCATAGTCAACAAATCTCTAACCAGTAGGCCAGTTTTGGTTGACTTATAGCAACTGTGCCATTAAAAGTCTTATTTAATATGTATTGCTGAAAATATAATAATAGGAGAGCAGATCAGACTGGGAACATTTGTGTCATGTTAATATTTACTGTTTGTAAGCATCATTGGTTAAGTTTCAAGATTCAATGATGATTTGATTTGAAATTAATGTCAATTTAAAAATGAATGCCATTTTACAAAGTGCTTGCAATTTATGTTTCATACAGTCTAGCCAAGGTCTGAGTGATCTCAGCAATAAAATATTTAGGAATAAAGTCTGATGTATTTTGGATGTTTCTATAAATTATTTATCATCTATTCAGGGTGTAGTTAGAGGTCTGAATTATAGACTGTACAGTGAAAGTAAGATTCTACATTGGAAGCAAACAAATAAGGAATTGATAGTGAATTTCAAAAAATATTTACCTTTCTTAGATTTAAATCTAATTCACAAATAAATATAGATGTTCCCCCAAGGATTTTTGCTTATTACTCTTCTGTTTTCACATTGGTAAACTTAATCTCTTCGTACTCTTTATTAGATATCTGTTTGCTCATTTCCATCTATTTTTCCTGGCAAATTCTCAAAATCAGTTAACCCATCAATAAGCCATTATTTTTGTGCTGAAACTGGCTGCTTTTCTTCCTATTCACATTTTTTTTTTCTGCCAGAAATCCAGGATTAATCGTATTGTCCAATATTATCATGGAAACAGCATCTTATTTTCCTTTTTAACACAAGTTTTCAAATCTTTCCAACCTTTTCCACACATCTCCCTCCTACACATTTCATTACTAGCACATACAACTCCATGTTAGACCCTAATTAACTGTTCTAATTGAAAAAAAAAAATTTACTCAGGGAGATACAGTTAGGTGTCAGATAGTGTAAAACTTGGAGATTCAGATAAAATGGGGAGGTAAATCCAACAATAAAGCATCAGTGATTGGCACAATATTTATAAATGGCAATAAAATCATTTGTAAGGGCCTCCCCTGGTGGCGCAGTGGTTGAGCACTGGGCTGCGAAGCTGCCTGCAGCCTCTGGAGCGCCAGTTCGATCCCCGGCTGCTGGCCAGGGTCCCACATGGCGCGCAGACCTCTCCTGCTGTGCCCACTGCTCCCCTCAGCAGTGTATTTTGTTGGTCTCTCTGTTCTGTTCCCCGCTCTGGCTCTGGTGAATTCTCTCACCCTCCTGCGCTTCTGACTGTACCCAGTGCTTGCATAAATAAATAAATAAATAAATAAATAAATAAATAAATAAATAAATAAATAAATCTTTAAAAATAAATCATTTGTAACTTTAAAATCTTTACTTTTCCTGATATAATATACCCATTGCAAAAATAGAGAATTTACAAAAAAAAAAAACAAACAAAAAAACAAAAACTATCATCTTGTGTCAACTATCACTTTACTACCTGCACAGTAGATAACTGCTATAACTCCCCCCATTAATCTCTTTACTTTTCTGCTGCTCCAAATTATGTCTTCATTGTGCCATTTTATTCCTTCTTAAAGTTAAAACCATAATAATTGCTTGTTCAAAATTCTTCAATAGCTCATCCTGGCTTAGAAGTACTCCTAAGTTTGATTTCCATAACCATAAACATATAGTTTCTATCTTCCAATTTGATTTCCCACAGTTGCTTCTCAAATTCATAAAGTTTTGGACAGAACTCATTTTTTACCATGTAAATGTTCACTTATTTTCCCATATCCAAACCATTGCCAGATTATCAATTCCACATAAATAAATGTAAACTTCAAGACCAAATACCACTTTGCCCATGAAGCACTCTATGACTTCTCCATTTAGAAGTAAACACTCCCATTTTAGAGCCCAAACCATTTCACTTTTGCTTTCCTCATGTTTAAAATAATGCAACAACATTTGAAGACAGATGATTGGGGTTTAGGTAACAATTCTAGCATTTAAATAAGTCTATGACCATGACAAGATCCTTGTCTTACTCTAGTTTATTTATGTGTTTTTTAATTTTTTTAAAAAAAAATTATATATATTTACATCATTCTTCCTTTTTGTATAATGCATGCTTTCTTCTCTCAGGTGTTGTCCCCACAAAATTCCCACCACCAATTTACCTGTGCACCATAACCATAGTCCCTTGTGTCAGAACACATGCCCTCCCCTGTATTGATCCCTCTCCCTTCCCCTCGCCTGTCGAGTGTCTCTGATTAATAGTTGCCTGTTAATTTTGTTTTTTTATTTAATTTACTATAATAATTTTTTTCCTTTATCTTTACTTTTCCTGATATAATATACCCATTGCAAAAATAGAGAATTTACAAAAAAAAAAAAGGACCAAATAAAATAAATTTGGTCCTTTATTTGGTTCCCCTACATTCCTCCTTATACCTGTACCTTTATGTTTATTGTAGCACTATTTACAATAAGTAAGCTATAGAAACAAACAAATGGCCCCAAATCAATGACTGGATCAAGAAGATGTGGTATATATACAAAAAGGAATACTATTCAGCAATCAAAAAAGATAAACTCATGCCATTTGCAGCAACATGGATGGAGCTGGAAGGCATTATGCTCAGTGAATTAAGCAGAAAAATATCAGATGGTTTCATTTATTTATGCATTTTTTATACATTGCACTCTTTTTTTTATGTAATGTTGGATTACAACTGTGATTCTGAAGCACAGGCTCACACCTCTTCAGATGCACATCGCCACAGCATACCCAACACCAAGTCACCCACAGTCCTCTGCCATAGTCCATTGTGCTTCCCACACCCTATTATGTAGCTCTGCAGTCAACATAGGAAGGCATGTCATCTCCTGAGTCAGTGTGTTTTGCATTTGTAAGAGAGCTTTGAACTTGTATCTTGTTCAGTAAATGTTTGTTGAATGAATGCATGCATCATTGAATGAATGAATGAATTCATTGATATCTGGATCTTGTGATATAGTTACTCATCTTTATTCCTGTCATCTTTACTCTTGTCATATAAGCTCATGAAGGCAGTAGTCTCTTAATATTATCCACCTTTGTATCTGTATAGTGCCATGTGTGTGATATGGAATAAATATTTACAGAAAGCTGAATAAACAAATATAGCTAAGCTGCATCATGAAATGGGATGATATTATATAGATAGCTTTTCTGTATGACAGCCTTTGCCTGGCCTACATGTAATGCTAATATTTTTTTATCTTTGCAAGTAAGACTAATTATACTTACTATCAACACTAAAGTTCATTCCTAATTTGAATATAAGAATGTCTGTAAATGTAAATACATCTGATGGTGGTGTAATACAAACTTCAGTGGGGTTACATCTTACTTAGGTTGAGTTGCAACATCAGCCCTTGTGGGGAAAAAATCTCGTATACCCAATATTGCCGTGGAGAACACCTTAAATCACTCAAATGTAGGACACAATATTAAAGTTATGGCAGGGCCATGGAACGAAGATGGGAGAAGAGAGGATGATCATATCCTCTACCTTAGTAGTGGACATGGACATATCCAATGCGGTGGCAAAGGATAAAGTTGAATAACCCTAAATTAAATTGCTATTTTACTCACTTCTCTCTCTCCTTGTTTTGCATAGCATGTATATTTGAATTTGCATTATTAAGTGCTCATATGATGAGACTCTATTAAACTATTCTTATGCAGTACCTTCTTAACCAGAGTCCATGTAAAATGTATCAAACAGACTGTAGAGATAGATGGGTCTGTATAAACCTCCTTAGCCCCTGAGTATCTTAATTCTGTAATGCCAGTAGCAACATAGCCAGTTCTCTGACATGGAAGGTCTCATGTGGCACACACGGTCAAATGTCAATTTGGCCACGAAGTGAAAGTTAGCTTTAACTTTTCTACTCTGTTTTGAGACAACAGCAACCTCAGGGCAGAAAAGTCCTGCTTCTACCAAATACACGGTAATGGATCTGTGACAGCTAACACCCTTAGGATTCAAATTATTTTTGCCCCAGAGGTGGGGGGAAAAAACCCAAAAAACCCTTTACTGGAAAAAAATAAATATCAGGGAGACACAAAATTTCTTGAAAGTCAAATGACCAAGAACTCCCTTGCTAGCAGAGTAGTAATCCTACCAAGAGCAATAGAAAAGAAAAGTGGATGATATTCCTGTTAGTATCACAATCACTGGATTCCTAAAATAAAAAGGAGAAAGGAGAGAGAGAAACACAAAGAAACAAAGAAAGAAAGAAAATAGAAACTCAAAGAGAACAGAAAGCTGCTGGTAGTCATGATGCTCTTGTTATATACAGGAAGAATTACCATGGTAACTCCAGTTTCACATGAGTCACCGCACATAGAATACCAGTATTCACTGATTTGTTGTTCAGAAAAACAGCACAAACCAGTGGAGGGGGGAGGAGTGGAGAATAGTAGGGCAATTATAAATTTAGAAAAGCTATATGTCCATCACAATGACAAGTTGAATAATCGGTGACTGTTAAATATATCTTGAGACTTCTGTCATTTCTATATGCTTTTTTCGCAGTCTTTGTCTGGAAATCAATGACTAAATGCCACATCCTTACAGCAATCTCTCATGTATTATAATAAGTTGATAGGCATTTTGTGAGCAGGTGTCTTATAAATTCTCATGCAATTATAAGCTCACATTATAAGAAATCTTAGGAGAACTGTCAATGTTTTCATCACGCAAATTAGGCAAATCCATTGTTTCCTGATTCAGCCATCGCTCAGGGAAAAAACACCACAAAGGTAGTACTGGCATTTTTATACTTGGCATCAACTGTAAAACTCTGGAACTGATTATCACCCAAAGAGTTTTGATGCAATTTACTGTAACTGCAGAAATGTAAACACCACTAGAACAATGAAAACAAACTAACAAAAAAACACAAAGTTTGGGGGGTGTTGTATATGGAAAGCAACAGTGCGAAGATCATTTAAGAGGCTCTGAGAGTCGAGCACCTTAATGTGCAGTATTGGGAAAGACAAAGTGGAAGCAAATAATGTAAGAATTTAACAGTATATAAAAGAGAACTGGGTGAAGAAACAGGGGGCTGAAATAAAATGAGGTGATAAAGGTGACACCCATGATTCCAGTGTGGAAAAATGTGTAGTAATCAATTAGAATTTCTCATTAAGAAACTTAAGTAAAGAAGTAGTTTATTTTTTTAAGATTTTTTTTATTTATTTATACAAGAGCTGGGGTATAGGCCAGAGGTGCAGGAGGGTGAGAGGACTCACCAGAGACACAGCAGGGAACAGAACAGGCAGACTGATGGAAAACACTGCTGAAGGGAGTAGCAGGTGAGGCAGGAGAGGTCTGCCATGCCATGTGGTTATCTCCCTGGCCGGCCGGGAATCGAACCTGTGCTGCAGAGGCTGCAGACAGCTTCACAGCACTCCACTCAACCTGCTGTGCCACCGGGGAGGCCCAGTATAGGAGTAGTTTTTGAGTAAAACAAGGCTTTCAACAAGATGTTTCATGAAACATCTTACTAAAAATTACAGGTAGCTTACAAGTTTAAATGGGAAGAGTGGTTAGGGCTTGAGATGTAAGTTTGGAAGCTGTTGGAATTAATTTAATGTTTCTCTCATTACATTTGCTTTCTATCTTTGATTACTTTCTTATTCTCAGCTAGAAAAATTAATTTTTTAAGAAATGACTAAATTCCTATGATGTACCAGGTCCTGTGCAAAGCACTGGACATGTGGTAGTTAAGAACACAGGCTCAGGTCCTGTTCCCAAGGTCCCATAATTGAATGTGGAAGGAGGCTCTGAGGCCACCAAAATATATGAACATGTGATTACAAGTATGAGAACTGCTAAAAAAGAGATACTGGGGCTCAGTGGTTGAGCGCTGGGCTGCGGAGCTGCCTGCAGCCTCTGCAGCACCGATATAATCCCTGGCCACCAGTGAGGGTCCCACATGGCGTGACAGACCTCTCTTGCTGTGCCTGCTGCTCCCCTCAGCAGAGTATTTCGTCAGTCTGCCTGTTCTTCCCCACTCTGGCTCTGGTGAATTCTCTCACCCTCCCGCGCTTCTGACTGTACCCGGTGCTTGTATAAATAAATAAATAAATAAATAAATAAACAAATAAACAAATAAACAAATAAATAAATAAATAAATAAATAAATCTTTTAAAAAAGAGAGAGATAATGGTGCAATAAGAACATATAAATAGGTGCTTAACATAGTCTGGGCATTTAGGGAATGTTTCCCAGAGGATGGTGAAGACTGAAGGATGAGTAACAGCATGTGCTACCAAGAACCGCATGAGTGAAGCTCTGACTGTGTCTCCAAATCCAGAACACAACCTATCTTGTTTGGGAAGCTGATTTTCTTAGCCTTCACTACCAGCAACTTCCTTTTCATCAAACTTCTCTCCAGTCCACCACTGGAAAAGTTCTCTTTGGTGGAGCCATCTTTCTCTTAGGGCTGTAGGAAACATGGTGTCATGAATTAAGTCCAAAGCCATCACTCTTGTTTTACAGCTGTTAGTAGACTGACTGGCTACACTTCTTTTTTGCATTTGCCTTTGTCAGAATTCTAGAACAATATATAATCATTTTGATAGCAAGGTGCTATGTCATTCTTCACCAGTGCCTTTATCACAGTTTACAAAGTAAAATAAAAAGTGATGATGGAAGCTTGAATTTTGTAACACAAGTTTATCTATGTCATAATTCTGTTGATGTAAGAGCAAAGCTATGGAAAGCTAAAAATAATCAGAAAAACTTCTCAAAGGGTGTTTAAATAATTCACTGTCTCTAATTGGATGTAGAAATGTGACTAATACATGAAAGTCACTGTGATTGTGCAGTCGCCTCTACTTCACTAACAGTAAACATTTTAAGTATTCTAAATAGTCACATTCCACTCCTTCTGGAAAAGGAAAGACTGTACAGTTAGGTGATGGGTGAATGCTGAACTGATGTAGAAGGACAAAGGTTAATATTTACAATTGTTTTCATTAATCCTTAGCAGGTGGGAAGGGATTGGAAAACAAACCTTTTTTTTTTTTTAACTTCAGTTGGAATATATTACCTGCTGCTTATTTCAGTGTTGAAAAAGCCTCAATGATCAATAAGACACAAAGGATGTGTTTTGAAATCACATTTCCAATAAATAAATTAATCATGTAGTGTTTCTCACCAAAATGAAATGATGATTTGGTTAACTTATTTTCTAAAAAGAACAGTTTCCCCACTTACCAACTCCTTACTTTAGTACTTTCCTCCCCCCGCCGCACGCCCTTCATTATATTTCAAGCATTTTATTCTTTTAGTTTCTTAAATGTTCACATCAGGACTTCAGTCACACAGTTCTCTATAGAATATAGAGAACTCATTTTTAGGTCTCATCATCCCAGGGAAACATTTTCGAAATATTCAAACTGGGGCCTCCCTCGTGGCATGAGGGGTTAAGACACAACATATGAAGCTCGTCACAGCCACTGCAGCACGAGTTCGATCCCCAGCCAGGGAGCTACCCACATGGTACAGCAGACCTCCCCTGACTCACCTGCTGCTCCCCTCAACAGTGTATTTTGGTCAATCTGCCTGTTCTATTCCCCACTCTGTTTCTGGTGAATCCTCTTGCCCCCTACAACTCTGTCCTGTACCCCATTTCTTATATGTATAAATATATAAATTTTTTTAAAAAAGCCAAATGTTCAAACTTTGTTAGGGACCTAGTTATATAGACTTATTGGCCCGTGTCCCTTTCTGAACAGTTCTCACAATTGTAATCACATATTTATGCATTTGTACTTATAATGCAATTCTCCCTATCTGATTTCACATGACTTGCTTCCACTAGGATAGGACTTCAGTCTTTCCCATTACAATTTATGCCACGGGCGATTGCCAAAGTCTTTTTCCTAAAACAGCTGTCTCTATCATGTCTCTTTCAAAGAGGAAGAAAAATAGAAAATATATAATTAATTGAGGCTGATTGAGATAATTTTGTGGTAAACATAAGAAAAGGAAGGGTATCTAGCTAAGGCAGAAACTTTCATTGGGAAACGGGATTAGGAAAGATTTAATGGAAAAGATCTTCAAGATAATTAGATTCATCACAAAATCAGAGGAGAATGGGAACTCCAGGAAAAATATGCAGCATTTCTTTGTACCTACAATGCAGAATATACATGGGTGATGAGATAAACTTCTAAGACAGAGAGAGAGGGAGGGAGTAGAATGTGATCATTTGGAATTTAGACCTTTTCTTTCTTTCTTTTGTTAGTAGGCAATGCAAGCTACTGGAGAAAGCATGGAAGTGCCATGATGAAATTTTAGAAAATTGATCTCCACAAGACAGGATCAATTATGAGGTTATAAGTAGTCTTTCAGCAAAAGAAGACAAGGTCTTGACCTATAATGGTATATTGAGGGCAGTAACAAATGACACCAGCAAATGATAGATCACATCGAAAGGAAACATTTAAGATAAACTCTGGGTCTGTGCAGAGGGAAATGAAAGTGGAGAGTGTCCCTGGGAAATTTTAGTTTACAGTATATTAAGTTTGAGTTCTCTGGAGAGCATTCAGTTAGCAGGCAGTTGGATATACTACTCTGGAAATGCTGGAAATACACATTCTAGTTATTACTAATAATTTTCACCCCATGTAGAAGGTCTAGGAGATAACTAGAAAGGTTCTGAAGACAACTAGAAGTTTCATTTCGTGAAAAGAAGGGCCTCTCATCAAGAAAAGCTTTGTCTTTTCTCCCAGAGTTTTCCATTATGAAATTTGCTCTTTCCTGTTAGGATGAGCTGGTTATGATGAAAACCCACATGACTCACAGATTCACAATCAACAGGCTGTAGACTTGAGGACAGAGTTTGATGGTCCAGCAGAGATTCTTCATACTGAGCTAGCTGGGTGGTCACTTAATATATGTTATCCTGGGCCTCCCTGGTGGTGCAGGCGGTTGAGCGCCACACTGTAAAGCTGCCCACAGCCTCTGCAGTGTGGGTTCCATCCCATGCCAGGCAGCGAGAATCCCCCATGGTGAAGCAGACCTCTCCTGTCTTGCCCGCTGCTCCCCTCAGCAGTGTATTTCAGTCAGTCTGCCTATTCTGTTCCCTGCTCTGTCTCTGGTGAATCCTCTCACCCTCCTGCGCATCTGGCCTGTACCCCAATTCTTGTATAAAATAAATAAATCTTAAATATATATATATATGTTATCTTCTGTGTAATTTTACCTAGCATTTTTCACATCACCTTAAAAAGCAGATCAATGCTTAGCAACTAGCCTAGAGCTACAAGAATGTATTAGATCATTTATTCAGCTTTCTGTAATGAAATCTTAGTAGTACCTCTACTGGAAGAATAATAGGCTCTGACAATGCAATAAAGCCACTAATTCAGACAAATCAAAAGACAAGACAGTTTGAATCACGGATATTTTAGACTGTTTAAAAAATGCAGCAGTTGTTTATTTTTAACCAGGCTAAGAAAGCATTATCTACTGTTTATCAGGAGAAAGATAATAAAGTATTTTTATGAATACATAAAAAATATCAATTGCATGGATATAAATGAGGACTTTCAAAGAGGGTTCAAAGTAGTCCCCTAACCAAATTGCTTACGTAAGGGTATCTCATCTGCAGCATTGCTGGGATTATGGATTGAATAGATTTTGGTTGTAAGGGGCTGTTCTGTGTATTATGGGATCATTAACAGCACCCCCATCCTCTACCTAGTTAAAAACATTTATACCCCCATCTGTGACAATCAAAAATGTGCCTATACATTGCCAAATGTCCCTGGGGTAAAATCACCCCAGTTGAGAACCACTGGTTTATTGATGATTAATTTAATAGCCACTTTAAAAAAAAGCAAGACTACACAAAAGCAAATGTTGATAAGGCCCTGTCTGAATGATTATAGATTTCAAGTAAGTGATTGTACTTGAAGACGATTTATTGCTCACAATGCGTAATTGTTTCCTTTGGTACATAAAGGGATAAATATCCCTTTGGTTCAGAAAGAGGTAAATATTCTTTACTTGAAAATTTATTGCTTGAATGTGTAATTATTTTCCTTTGGTACAGAAAGTGGTAAATAGTCCATTGATGGAATACATACTTATAAACAAAAAGTCACAGATCATTCAGGAATCATATTCTGTTCTTACTGCCCTCTTACAGGGTACAAATCACTTCTATGGATATAATTCACCATGCACTGAATTACATCACCCCGAAATTCGTATTTTGAAGCCCTAACCCCGAGTGCTTCAGAATGGGGCTTTATCTGAGATAGGGCCTTTAAAAGGTAATCAAAGAGGCCATTAGCTTGGGCCTTAATCCAATTTGGCTGTTGTTCTTATCACAGGAGGAAATTTGGACACCAGGGGTACATGAGGACACAGAGAGAAGATAGCATCTACAGGCCAAGAAAAGAGGTCTCCAGGGAAACCAAACCTGGTGATACATTGATTTCAGATCTCCAGCCTCCAAAACTTTGAGAACAGTTTTCAGCTGCATAATCCACCCATCTTGTAGCATTTTGTAATGGAAGCTCTAGAAAACTAATATACCTTATGAGCAAATCAGTAACTTGATGGTCAGAAATCTAAGTGAACAAATTTGTAGTCTCTCCAAGGAGAAAACAGGCAATTAATTAACATAAACTCAAACTTACTGCATTCACCCTTGACTTCTGGCTCTTTATACGTGCTTCCTCTTTTTTCTTTTCTGATCTCACAGGAAACAAAGACAACAAGCCTACCTATAGCGTTTAGGAAAAAAGAAGGCAGGGAGTATATATGGAAAGGAAGTAGAAAGAAGAGGTAGCCCAGCTGAGAGTGTGGGCCTGGAGACCTGGGGAAGGACTGGAAGCACTGAACATGGGAGCAGAGGGTTGGGGAGAGAAGTAGCACTGTACTGAGCCATAAGAAGTAGTAACCTTGGAGCACAGATGTTTTCCATAACCTGGGGGTCCTGGGGAGTCCTATCCACTTCTTTTACACTATCAGTTTTAATTTTCTATTTTTAATGAAAAAATTAGCAGGACACACAGAAACTGCATTTATAGTTCAAAATTCTGTAACAGACCTTATGAATGTTTTTGCTTCCATCACATTTTATACAGTTGCATTTTCTTCACCCTAGGAGTTCTCCTCTGGCCCCTCCAACCCCACCCAAGAATGACTATTTCTCCTCCTTTCTACTATGTAAAGCTCTATACTTCAATTTATGAATACAGGCAGGAATCTCAGATTCTGCTTTGGTAACCTGGTCATAACAAAAGACATGATCCCCACCACTTAAGCCCGCGGTCTACCGTCATCATTGTATACAGCTGCTATCAGGAAATAAAGGAAGCTCCGCTGATCAGAACAGCAGAGGTCAATGTCTTGCCAACAACTCCACACCATGCCACCAAGGGAAGTAATACACATGGACTGCCATGATGGGCAACAGATGTTTTTTTCAACATTTACTTATTAAACAAACATTTATTGTCTGATCTGTGCGGAGCTCTACACCAAACACTCAAATGTAAAGATGAACACATTCAAAAACCTGTCAACCTGCATGAGAAAGGGGTGGAAAAGACAGATTAAATCTGATTGTTCATTTTTTTAGGTATTAAAATTGAGAGTGTACAGTTTAATAAAATTAAAAGGAAACTATACTTCTTATAAAATTAAAACACACACACAAAAAATAAAGCTCCAGAATTTGTGAGAGTTCTAACAAATTAGAAGGGAAAATTTTAAAAATTATAAATATAGAAAATCATTAGGCTCACAGATGGTAAGATTGACACTCTCTTCAACATCGAGCTTAATTAAGATTTGTAGTTTTAACTGCATTGTCAACATCTTAATTGCTGCTCTTGAAATACGAATTCAGAACTACTAAATCAAGGACCCTGTGCTCACACATCTAATATAGCTAATTTTCAATTTGGAAATTATTTCCCTGTGTTCCAAGACAGCATGCTGTTCATTCAGGAAGTCATTATTGTACAAAGATAGACTTGGATTTAAACTGAGATATATTTTTTTCATATGTGATTAGACTCCTCCTTTATTCTCCCTAATTAATGAAAAACCAGATTACTTTCTAATCATCTCAATCTTATGCTTCCTATCAAAATGTTTCACTGAATGGGTTAAAGCATCAACATGTAGCTCTTTTTTAGGTTTCTTTTTCTCTCTCCTTCCTCTCACATTCACCTTCCTCCCTTCCTTCCTTCCTTCCATCTAGCAATTATAGTAATTAGAAAAGCAAATATCTTAGACAATTTCCAGCAAGCATCCTGAAAAATGCACTATTTAACTTAAGGTTGACTTTAGTGACTCTAGGATGATGACCACCACTATTTCAGACCTATTGCTTTCTCAGCATACTAAAAAGAAGCCCAAACAAAGTTTTTAAAAATTTGTAACTTTAAAAAATGGGTAATGGAATAAAAAGACATTATGATTGGGGTCCTCAGTCATTTAGTTGCTCCAATCATGGTTTTCATTATATCTTTGCTGCCATGTTTATACTTCCAATGAATAAAAGTGCTCAATATAATGATTAAACATCGTTAAAACAAAAGACTATTTATTTGATTTACTTACTGAGTAAAAGAAATGTTATATACTAAAGAAAGTTGCACCTGGTATTTTTACAAATTCCATTGTCTGTACTAAAAAATACTGGTTTTTGTCAAATGTCTTGCAAGAATATTTGGTTGCAAAGTATACTGTGATGCCCAACTTGTGATGCCTGTGTATAACAGTTTCGCTAAGAATCCACACTATCTGCCTATCCACATCAGTTCACATAATTCCACTCACTTAAAGAGAAAATTGATAGCTTTGAAGCACAAAAAGTAATAAGGTAATATGAATAGGAGCGTAGCATTTACCCATGGATTGGACAACATGGTGGGTTTGGAGTCTCATACTACTAATTACAGAGTGAGGCGACAGAATCATGTTAGGTGTCTAAGATGCATTTTCCTGAATGTACCTTAAAATAATTGTTAGTTGTTGCTATCCTGTTATAAATTCAAATGATGCTAGAGTTAGACAGAAAAGTTTTGATAATCTAAAAAATATATAACATTTTCTTCTGCAAACATTTTTAAAAAAAGCTCATTGCATCAAATTAAGTGTGTGTGTGATGTGTGAAAAACTAACTCCAAGGCAATTCTAATGGTTTGGAATTTTTTTTTTCTTAAAAAAAATCATTCAAGTATCTGAGTATTTCTTCACTTTTATAATAAGATCCAATCTGGAAAAATGTGTTTTTTATATGGGGATGTGGTGGAATTAGAAAAAGAAAACTAGAAGAGTAAGAGGGTAATTTTTCTGTAAAATACATTGATTTTAGAATTTTGGATTTTTATCCTAGGAATTCATAGGATTTGGGAGAACTAGTGTTTTTACAGAGAGACTAAGAACATCCTTACAAAATACTTCTGAAGTTCATTGTGAAGGGCTGAATAAAATGACTTTGTATAATAAAACCAAACCCAGTGATGATTTTTGGACTCATTAAACAAATATATCATCCACATGTTGAAACTGCAAAAGGTTCACAAGGTAGAAAGGGCTCCTGAGTGCACACACTTTCTCCTTGTAATGAAAACGATGAGTTCAATGTTGAATTTCTAATGATATAATATGAATTTGTCTGTAGAGTATGTGTGGAGGAAGGAGAATAAGACAATGAGTTAGCAGAATTCTGGAACACTCATCTAGAAACATTTTTATAGGTAAATCTCTCTCTATTTCGGCCTCCATCATGACCAGAGAAATGATTTATGTTTTTTGTAGAATTGTAACAGACATATTGCACAGTGGCATTAAAGAATATTATGTGTTAATTATGAGACACTGGGTATCTGGTAAAAAAGAGCCATTAATAAATATATCCATTATTTAGCTAAATCCAGTATTCATCTTGGATAATTCTGATGACAACACAACTGACAATCTTTCAAACTTTTACATCTACAGATTCTGAAACTGGATATGCCAGCTATCCTCTTTGGTTAATTTTTTTCTAACTGAATTTTAAAACTAACCTTTCACCCTGATCCTCCCAGCTCAACAGACCTCCAAAGCAGCTTCCAAAGAGTAACAAAACATATTTTCACTGACACACAGCTAGAAGAAAGGAAAGCAGTTACCGTCTCCTCTGTGGCTTAATGTCAATTGGCTTGTTGATTGCATAAGGTGATCCATGAACATATGCGCTTCGGAATCTAGCCACCTTCTCCAGAGTTAGGTACTCACAGCTGGTTGGCAAACTCATTTTATCCAAAAGGCAGGAAGTAAAAACAAATCTTAGTAGTCAGACCAGCATGCTTGAGAACGCTGGCAAGAACATGTCAGATAATCAGACATATGCTGCTCACAGGTTGCCCGGTGCTGCTTTTCTTCAAAAGTAACCCGTGTTTCTCCGAGGCTCATGCACTGCCTTGTTTTCTGTTCATGGATACAGGAAGCCTGTTGCTTATTTCTAACCAGAGTCGTGCTCTGACCAACTATTGGCTGAGCAGATGAAGTAGAAATTCTGTAGTTCCAGAAAAACCTATTTCCATTTAGACCAAATCTCTGAGCAGGCAGCAAGGTTTAATCTATTTGTGTCTGATGTCTAAAAGAACATTACATCTGCGTAATGTAACCATGGGTGGGGAATCAATTACAACTTAATTTGTTCACCAAGCATGCATTTGGTAGGAAGAAAATAATCAATTGGTGTATTTTCAAAAAGGTAAATTTTTTTGCTAAACTTATTATGGATAGTTAGAAAATGAGATGTGCACATGAAAATGATTATGGGTGGTTTTCCAATTTTCTGGTCAAAAAAATTGCGGGTTTTCTTTCATAAATTACTGTTCACAATAGAACTGAACACAGACTCACAGGAACATAAAAACTGAACAGAGATCTTGTACAGTACCACTTTGAATTTGACAATGACTTTTTATTATAATTATTATTACAAATATTCTCTCAGAAATGCAATATGTTCTATCTACTCTTTGGATGAAGATTTGTTGAAACATTGATAGGACATTTTTCAATAATTGTAAACCATTTTTTATAATAGTGAAAGATAAACTGGTGAAATTGTAAATGATACTAAATAATCCTACCTAAGGCAGCAGAGTCTCAGAGAAAAGTTAGAGTTTTAATGAGTCCAGTTTTTGCTAGTCCTCATCCCACTTTCTAGTGTGATAGCAACAAAACATCTGAAGCCCTAAAGAGAGAAATTCTGAGTACTGTGAGGGGTAGTGTATATATTTGAAAAATGATTTCTTATCCAGGATTTGAATAAGCACAACCTATTTATTTAAGAGTCTGTGACCAAGGCAAACACAGTGTGTTGAGAGAAAGCTATATTTTGTTCTATAAAGGCTGAGTTCAGACACTGGTTGGATTAAAACAATAGGCATTGGTTAAATTCAGATTTTTTTGTGTGTTTAAATGGGAAGATAATTTTACAGTTGACAATAAGCATTTCTATCCAATGATTTTCTTTTATTATTTACTTTTTATTTTAAAAATTATATATTCTCAATTTAGCAATCAACTGACACAGAAGTAAATATATAAAAAAGCTTATTGTCTTTTCCTTTCCATTATTTCTACCCCTTTTCTTGTAATTTTACCAACAGATACAAAGAAGCACACGTGTACACATATGAACACCACACACACACACATATACTGCTGCATAGGGAGAATTGCCTTCTTATTTATTTATTATTTTTTAAAGATTTATTTTAGTTTTATTTTTTATACAAGAACCAGGGTATAGGCCAGATGTGCAGGAGGGTGAGAGGATTCACCACAGGCAGACTGACTGAAATACACTGCTGAGGGGAGCAGCGGGAGCAACAGGAGGGGTCTACTGCGCCATGTGGGACCCTCTCTGGCCAGTTGGGATCGAACTGGCACTGCAGAGGCTATGGACAGCTTCACAGTGTGGTGCTCAACCACCTGCACCACCAGGAGAGGCCCTGCGTTCTTTTTTAAATAAAAAAGTAAGAGTTCATATTACACAAAATCCTCTTAGAGAAAATCATGATAATTTTTCTGTTACTGCATAGAAATCTAGTGCAATTTTTAAATAGATAAGATTTTGCAGGAAGACAGTACCAATATTTATTCAAACAGTCCTTTACTGAATGATATATAATGATGGAGTTTCATAAAAAAAAAACATTTATTAAAACATTCTTACTGACTAGTGCTTTTATTTCTGAAAATAGAATAAATCTTAAATTGTGTGCATTTTTTCCTTTAATAGGCTACAGCAGTTCAGATGTTCACAAGTCATATAGGAAAAATGTCCACTTGTCCACACTCTTCACAATATTACATATTGACAATCAAGTCTATTTCTTTATATTATAAAAATAAGGAAGTTGGTTCTCCCAAATACCCAGTAATTACTTAAAGTTTCTTGCTAAAATGAAACTGTTACTACGTTTCCTACAAAGGCTAAGGGCAATCTGAAATAGATCAGGCAGAAATCTGGAATTTCATCAAAATTAGGGACTACCCAGACAGAGCATAGTTAACAAAGAATTTTTGATTAATGTGCTTAACCATTGGGAGAGATAAAATATGGAAAGAGTTCCTGCCATGCTTTCATTCTTCAGTATTTCAATTTCTTAATTTTGGGAATTGTCACATACCTTTACAATATGGAGATAGTGTCTAATGACTACTAACTGTGATGCAGAACTGTGTATAATTTATTTTGAGTTTAAGAGGATAAATTACTCCCTCAATTCAGAGTCTTAAGAACAAATGCACAATAGGGTGTTTTTACCTGCAGGTTAATTTAGTGGTTTTTGGTGTACTATAAGAGAAGAATTGCTTCACTTAAGAAATTCCTAAAAGGGGTATAAATAAATAAAAAAAAAAACTTAAGAGTAAAATACAAACCTCTATGGGGGTGAAATATGTGTCCTCTGATAGGTAAATTTCCTTGGTTTTCTTTACAGGAATGTTTTTACTTGCTCTGGGAAGTGATTTACTGCAAATTTGGCAGTCTCCTAATGATGATTTGTATTTAAATTGGGATGAGAAGGAATTACTACTAACATCCAATCTGCCAAGAATCTAGAATCTGTGAGAATATTGACCAATCGGCAGGAAAAAGCCTCTAAAGCAACATGGAATCTTCTATCTTTCAGAACTCCCTTTCTCTGAGGCTGGGAAGAGGTAGTTAGGTACCTCACCTTCAGAGATCTTAATTTTGTCAACAGATTGGAATCACAGTCTCTAATAGGTTTACAGCAAAATAGGGCTCAAATCTCACTGAGGAATGAGTAGGCTTACCCACTTCTGTTTAGTTGGTGCTTGCATATTGAGATTTCTGTGTCACACAGGGGAGGGGTTAGCACACACCTCACTCAACATCCCCACATTCCAATCTCTCAAGAACATTACAGGAGGACAGATATCACATCAAGGTATTCAGAGCACCCATTTTCTTCAGTATACAAGAACGTGCAAAGCTGGTAAGGTCCTGTGCAGCAATGAAAAGCTATTCCTAGATGGTAACAATTTGAGGCCACACACTTGGCTGGTAATGATTCCAATATTTACTAAAGAATATTCTTTCAGCCATTCTCTACCCTGGTTTGAGCCTGACAATTTGAACAGCTGGTGGAATTCTTTGAGGACACAAGAACATCATCCGCTCATGCCCGTATCAGAGCTGAATCATTTCTTCTTGCTGAAGGACTGGAAGGTATTCCACACCAGACCTTGTGTTCTCCACCATGCCTAGATGCTGGGGTTCAAATTTGCTCTCAGCTTCCCAAGTTTTTCTTACTTCTGACCTAAAGACTTCCTGCTAAATGTATCCAAACCAGTGACTTTAAGCACTCTTTAAAAACAAAAAAGCAAGCAAACAAACAAACAAAAACACAACCCTGATCTTTATCCAAAATCCTTATCTATATACTGTTACAGCCAACTAATCATGGAAAATTCCATTGGGAAGTTTCAGAGTTGCCTCAGTCTAGAATTCATAATATACACTTCTCTTTCCCTAGACCCCCAAACACATTACTTCCTATGTTTCCTGGGACTATCACCACCAGGACAACCATCTGTAATCCCTCTAATCAGGCTACAAGTACTAGAGATATGAATAATAATATATAATATATTAACAATAATTACCTGCTGTGTTGCATTATATAGTATAATTATTAATAGTATAAGTATATTGCATATTATTGTTAATATAATAATTATAATGATACTATATTATAGCAATATATTAGCAACATTAATAGCAATAGATAATAGTTAACACTGATCAGATGACATATCTGTCAGACACTGTTATTGATAAGAATCAGCTCTTTCACTCTTTAAAAACATATGTATGTTGGGCACTATTGCTATGTTCATTTTACAGGTGAGTGAAAGAAGGTTTACAGGGATTGAGATACATGCTTGAGGTCACACAGAGTGTTAAGTGATGGAGTCACAGTTAGAAATTAATTAATACCAGCTATGTTATGCCTCTCTGCAGACTGCATTTTCCTTAGTATCTGTCTCATTTATCTCCTTTTCTCCCATATTTTGCCTAGAGACTAATACTTCCAATCTTTCTCCCCTTAACTCTGCCCTTCACTTGAATGCCATACGGATAATTTTAAAATGGAAATATTTGCTGGGAATCATTCTATTGCTCCCCATTACTTTAGTGATAAAGTTGAAGCTTTAATTTCCAAAGCTTAGCACAGAGCTCCTGTAAGGTCTTACTCTGTCTTCTTCTTTTGCATCTGCCACCAAGTAACACTGGTAGTGTTCTATGCACTGCCCGCTCCTGCATAGCCTTCCTCTGACAAGTGTTCCGAACAGAACATGTTTTCTCTTCCTTTCCTGGTTGTCTTACTCCTTTTTAAAACTACTTCTCAGTTTTATTTACATGCCTTTAATCTATAGTTCTCATCTGCATGTGACTCTAGCACACTGTTTCTTAGCTTTTCAAATATTTATAATCCTCTTTGTGGCACTGTAGTTTCTTGTGGACAGGCATTCTGCCTTACATGACGCTGTCTTTCCAACACTCAGAAGAAACATTGTTAAGTGGCTGAAATAATGAAATGCTTGATGTTATAAAGACCTACTTAGCTCTCTCCTTAACTGAACTACTTCCCCAGATAAATAGTAACAAATTTTAACTATTGAAATAAATTAGTAGTTGAGTTATTCACCATATGCTATCAAATAGAGACATTTTTCAAAGAGCACCCACTGGAATATAAGAACAAACTCTCTTCTTAGGTAGCTAGCAATATGTATGGGTTTTAGTTGGGGATGATGAAGATGTGTCTGGCTAGACATACAGTTTCAGTTCAATAAATAAAAATTATCAAGCTAGTTATTCAACTACTAGAGTGAACATGGTAAAATGCTTTTATTTAACATACTCTATACTTTGAGAATATACTTGGAAAACCAATATTAATTACTCAATCTTCTATTCAAGGTCAGTAACTCAATTTTCATATATTAGGATTTTCTAATAACTGCATTTATTACACTTCACTTAATTCTAGAATGAAGCCAAATCACCATGTCAAAACTTAACACTAATGTAAACATAAAATGGATTAAGGATAGAAATTTAAGAATCAAACATAAAATACATGGAAGAAAACATAGGCAAAACACTCCATGACATAGGTTTCAGTAATGTTTTTGTGGACTCATCTCCAATGGCAAGAGAAACAAAGTGAATACAAACAAATAGGATGCCATCAAACCAAAAGCTGGTGCAAAATGAAAAGCAAAAAGACACCCAACTGAATGGGAAAAAATATAATATTTGCACATCATACATCTGATAAAAAGTTGATATCCAAGATACATAAAAACTTATACCACACACACACGCACACACACACATGCTAACCCAATCAAAAAATGAACAGAAGATCTAAATAAATACTACTCCAAAGATGATACACAGGTGATCAACAGGGGCATGAAAATATCTCACCATCACTTATCTTCAGGGAAACGTCATTCAAAATTACAATGAGATACATCTCATACCTTGAGAATGGCCCATATCAAAAAGACTAGAAACAACAAGTGTTGTCATGGAAGTGGTGAGAATGCAGACTGGCCTATGGAGAACAGTACAGCGATTCCTCAAAATATTAAAATTGATCTATCACAGGATCAAGTAATTTAACTCCTAGGTATTTACTCAAAGAATGCAAAAACACTTAAACAAAGGAATATACACGTATTTCACTGCGGCACTATTTATAATAGCCAAATTATGGAAACAACTTAAGTGCCAAAGGACAGAGGGAATAGATTTAAATAATGTGGTACATATACACAATGACATTCTACTCAATTATAAAAAGATGTACTCTTGCAAATTGCAAAAACATGGATGAAACTAGAGGAAATAATGCTAAATAAAATAAGTCAGAAGAACAAAGACAATACTGAAATAACAAATAATTTCACTTATGTGTGGAATACAGAAAAACAAAGAACCAGACAAAACCAAACTATAGCAAACCCTAGAAATCTAACTGTGGAATCAAGGCAATAAGATGGGGGTGGGGTGAAAAGAGGATACAATGGACCATGCTGAAGGGCTGAGTATAATAGTTGTGATTTGCTAACATGGACCCAAGGAGGTGTGAACCTGTACCTCTGCCTCTGAATCACAGTGTTGTTAACCAATGTTACTGCTACTACAATGTCTTTTTTTAAAAGGATGTAATTAAGATGCTTTCTTATTTAATACTGGAAAACACATTTTTATGAGAATAAATTATAAATCTTGGCAATGCCAGTACTGTGAAAATATACTATAGTCATGGGGGCAATGAAATATAGATGCTGAAGTTGGCATGAACAATAATTTATAATAACAAGACTTTTGAATATTCTAAATCTAGGTAACTTAACACAGTTATTTACATTTCAAAACCCTTAAAATCCTTAGAAAGGAATTTATATGGTAACTATAGTAGAAAATGAGAGTTAAACATTTCCTTAAGAAGCTTAAATTCCCCCTGTTCTGAGTGACATACTCAAATATCTTTCTGGTCTAAGATTTGGATTCTTGAGTAGACTTATCTAGGAAATGGGTGTCATGGATATAAAATAGACTTATCTAGAAAATGGGTGTGGAATTGGTGTTTTTAGAACCAATGGCATCTTCACTTATAAATGATAGGGTAAACATTCTGACTTATAAATTAGTCTCTTGGGATTTTTTTGTACCATGATTCAATTTCCTAGATTGTGAAAACCAATGAGATGCAATTGTATACATTTTAGAAGTTAAAGAACATAAAGATCCATAAATCAGCAAGTCAGCAGGTGCAATTCAACTTTGTAGTAAGGATGAGTTTTATTTAACTCAATCAATTGCTGCACTTTGAAAGAATCAAAGTTTGGGATAGATGAACCTTAGGTTCTCACCACCCTTTAAAAAACTTTATTCATTTAATGGGGTCCCTACTGAGATTATTTTTTCCTCAAAATATTATTTTATCTATTAAATATCAATTCCTCAAAAGTAGAGGAGAAATTTGTTACTCTTAAAGTTGTGTATTCAACCTACTGTAGTAAGGGAGACCACTTGTACAGTCTTAATAGTACCTTAAAAATTGTAATGTATACAAAGTAACCAAGTTATTTTGCTTGTTCTTAGTCTTGTTTAACACAGGGACAGACAGTAGGCCTGGTCACACTATAATTTGACAGGGACAGAAAATTCTGTTGGTTTCATTTTTCACACTTAACAAAATCCATGACTACAGGGATAATCTTATCTTAACAAACACATCATAAATCCAAAGTTTAGGCAGAGTTAAAAGTAGCAATAAAATCAACTGAATAAAATGATGTTCATTCATTGAAGTTCAGGTAGGCCCCCACATTTCATATCTCCAAGCTCTTTATAAACTGTTTGAGTGTTAAATGGAGTGACATTTTGCTTTAGAGTGTACAAAAATGGAAACAAATGAGTTTAATATACATAGCAGGCTTTGACAACATGACTTCTTTAACAGATGTCCCTACTGCTTCCTACACTTTCATCCTTAAAAAGCACAGTCTGCTTGCCAAACTGTAAACTGTTGCCAACATTCAGCTGCAAAAGAATTTCCAACAGTGGGAAAAAAAAATAAAACACTTTTTAAGATCATTTCCAAATAACCAAATATCTTATAATATAAAATTTGAAGGTAAAAAGAAATTAATTGCACTACATGTTCTCACTCTGTTAACTAGCTGGTCAAGCAAAGAGGAGGTGTCTTTAGCAAACACCATTCTACATTTGGTTGCTAGATCATTTTAGAAAATGTCAATTCATTCTTCTACCTCACCCAGTTCATCCAGTCAGTCAACATGAGTTGAACATCTACTATGTATACACACAAGAAGTGGATGTTATAACTCTTATCTAGTGGGGAAAAAAGTCATATAATTCATTTGATGTCAAATTTACACCTCACGAAAAGACTCACTTCAAATAACCACATTATCAGAGAGAGATAAAAGTGACATCAGAGATCCTAGGTACAACTTTGGGGTTGGGTAACATTACTTCAAGTTTATATTCCACCCACACCATTGTTTACTTTGAATATTGTATTGTATTGTTAATGTTCTTTCTCCTCAAGTGGATTATAAACCACAAGTGAGCAGATCTGTGACTTACTCATCTTTGAATTTTCCACATGCCTACCACAGTGCTCTACACATAGTTGGTGGCCAATAAATACTTGTTATAAAAAGGACTTGCACTCGTATTTAATCTTCATTACCTTTTGAAACTAGGGGCTCATACTCTGCAGTTTACATAAAGAGTATACAGCTATTGTCCTAGTGTGATTATTAAACAGTGCTTCTTTTTGCTCTCAAAATATCATTTGTTTAGATTATAAATTATCTGGTTATAATGTGGCTCAAGAACTGTACACTTACAAGAGTGCCTTGCCCACTAGACTGAAAGCAGCTCAAACTCAAGGACTGAATCTTATTCATTATTGTCCATCCAAACCTATCTCTGAACCACACTTCTTCCAGGGTCTGCATTGAAGAACCAGGAAACAAAAACAGAGAGCAGTCAAACTCATGATAGACTTATTTAGATGAAATAAATCTAGAGAGGAAACAAAATATAAAAGAGTGATCTCCACAGAGATAGATTAGGCAAATGTTGATCTAGATATTGCTCTAGATAGTCTCCTAAATTTAAATAAGTCATCCCATGTATTCAATTCCACATGGTAGTGAAATATTGCCGTTGTCAAATACCACAAGATCCTTGGATTCATTTAGCAAAATTCAGGAATTATTTGTAACAGAGGATGAAATAAAAGAATGAGGATGTCAGTTTCAGAGCCACAAGATTTGGTTCACAGTCTTGTACTTTGAAAAATAGGATAGGTAACCCTGGATGAGAAATGATACCTTTCTAGCATCAATTTCCATGATGCTTAAGACTTATTCATTCATTCATTCAAGAAATATTTATCAAGTTACTATTGTAGGTATTGGGACTCTAGGGACAAAGAAAACAGGCAAATATTCCTGACTTCATGGAACTGTCATTCCAGGAGAGATAGGTAGATGGGTATAAAAGTAAAAGAAAAGTTAAATGATATGGAGAAAAATGCAGCAGGGAAGGAACACATGGGGTTCGGGATAGGGGAGGTTGCCTCACTGCCATGGGACCATTGAGGGGGTACAGACTGTGAGATGAGAGGTATCTGAAGTTCCTATAGTAACTAACTTAAAAGAAGATAAAAGGAAAAGCAGACTATATAGAGGTAGGGAGGCAGGTGCAAACCTGGGCAGTGATCAGTACAAATATTTATTGAATGAGTAAGTGAATGAATGCCTTCAACAGATATTAGCTGCAATTCTGAAATATAAGAAGTCAATCACCTGAAAAAAAATCCAATAATGCTAACAGGATCTAGAATGTTACCATTATTAAGATGCTACAAGTCCCTAAACTAAGATAGGCTTCTAAATTAATAAAGAGGTACAGTTTTTTCTGTCATGATTCATTTCTTTTTTGATGGGCTATTGCTACATTAGTCACTAGATAATTTCATATAACCACCATGATTTAGCAACTGCTTAGAATTATCCTGTTAAAAATGATGAATTAATCCTAAATCCAGGTAATATAGAACATAACATAAAGGCAGTTTATAGAAAACATACCAGTAATAAATTAAGAGTAAATCAGTTTCAATTAGCATAGTTCCTTATTGACTACCTTAATTATTTAGCAAAAGAAATTAGTGCTAAAATTTTGAACAGTTAACTTCTCTTCATTTATTCTCCTCAGACAGAGATCACGTAAATATTCATGGATTAGTCTCTACCAATAATTATAACGACTATCTAGTGAGTATTTACTTTGTGTCATCAGGCACTATGCTTAGAATTCTTCTTATCAGAAGTTCTCAGAGTTGAAAGATTTATGAGAGGTGATCGGAACATTCTCTAGGGAGAAGCAACCACGTGGGTGCTGCCTGGGTCTCTCCAGGAAAAAGAAACAATACTTTTGCTGGGCAGGCAGTGTGTTCATCTCTGAGTGGATCCACGTATTGTAATACTTGCTTTTATCAAACTCAGTTTTACTCCTCTGCAAATACTATCTTTTGATGTTATATCTGGAGTCATTGAAAAACAAGCCTGATAATTTTTAAAAATATGACAGCCCTGTATTTATCTACAGAGAGCTTTTCACATTGCCTTTTTTTTTTTTTTTTCAGTTTTGTGGGTTTTTTTTTAAATATATTTTTTAAAGATTTATTTTTATACAAGAGCTGGGGTATAGGCCAGAGACACGGGAGGGTGAGAGGATTCACCAGAGACAGAGCAGGGAACAGAACAGGCAGACAGACGGAAAGCACAGCTGAGGGAAGCAATGGGCGCCACAGGAGAGGTCTGCCCAGTCATGTGGGAATCTCCCTGGCTGGCTGGGAATTGAATCCACACTGCAGAGGCTGCGGGCAGCTTCACAGCGCTGCGCTCAACCCGTTGCACCACTGGGAAGTTCCCACATTGCCTTTTTCAGGCCATAGAGTCTCAGTTCTTTTTCTTTTTTTTTTTTTTTAAAAATTTATTTGTTTATGCACACAAGAACTGGGGTACCAGCCTGAAGTGTGGGGGGATGAGAGGATTCACCAGAGACAGAGTGGGGAACAGAACAGGCAGATGTACTGAAATACACTGCTGAGGGGAGCAGTGGGTGAGTCAGGAGAGGTCTGCTGCACTGTGTGGGTAGCTCCCTGGCTGGGGATCGAACTTGTGCTGCAGTGGTTGTGGATAGCTGCATAGGTTGCATCTTAACCCCTTGTGCCATCAGGGAGGCCCACAGTCTCCATTCTTTTGATTGTTCCTAATACATAGTGATTTTCAGATACTACTCCATTTTGCCAACATGCTTCTGGACTGAGTCCTACCTGTTAATTCCTCTTAAAGTGTGGTATCTGAAAATGAACTGACACTGTTTAAAAACAAAACTACTCTGGGGCAGAGCAAGACAAGTATCTCAATATCTCTGTTCATCATAAATCTACAAATGAGACTTATGAATTCTCCCCATAGTCTTAATTCATGTGCCATCTTCCTAAGGATTTCACAATCCTATTCAGATTAATTGCAAACTTGAAATTGCAATCATTTTTATTTGCAAACATAAATGACTGTTGATCCCTGACTTCACATTGCAATGTATTCATTATCACTTTGAAGTAATATTTCTGTATGTTACTGGAGGAGTAATCTTCTATCCAGGCAAATATTTATTCTTTATTCAACGTTACTCATCTATTTTGTTCAACTCGTAATAAATATATTTAATTGCATTTTCATCCAGCCCACATATCCATTATATCAATAATTATACCACCAGACTTCTTCAAAGACCTTATCAAAATAAAAATACACAATTTCTACAGCACTTTCCTGCTTTACCAGACAAATGACAGTGAAATTATGACTAACTGTATATACATTGGGAGATGCAAATGACAATATGAATTTTGTGACTAGATATTTTTATTAATGAGACAATGCTTTGTGACAGAAGTAAAAGTACTGATAGGCAGTACCTTGGAAGATCATCCAGATACTAAATTGACTTCGTAGTATTTAAAAAAAAAAAAAACAATTTAGTTGAGACCAAGGCAGTATGACTTGTGGGGAACAAGAAATAGTGACCCCAAATGGGAACTAAAAATATAGTTAGTCAACATCAAATACACATACGCATCAGATACACATAACACATCTGTCAAGTAAGAAACTGGCAAATTAACATTTAAAACAAAAGCAAGAAGGCCAACTGGGATGACAAGAAAGCACCACCAGCCTTTGAGCTCACTCTCCCATTACAGACAAACAAACAAAAGAGTTCATTTGGATTGAAGAATGATACTCAGAGAAAGTTCACATTACAATGTACCTGTGGCTGAGAACAAATGTTAAAGTAAATCGGGTACCACTTTGCCTAGAAATAAGAAGGCAGGACTTGAAGACCTAATGACATGGTTGGAAGACTTTTTGCAAACAACGACACCTACTGCATTCGATCCTGCTGGCGTCTAGGGAATTGAGATGCTATGTTAAAGAGAAGCAGAAGGAGGGTAATGCAGTACATAGGAAGGTTACCTGGTGACAGAGGGTTACTGAGCACTGGGTTTTTGTTGGGAAGACTTTCAAAAGCTCCTCAAGGGCCCTTATATCCACAACCTACTGCCATGATGATCACAGATGAAGAATCCAAGCTAAAAACAGATAGCTTTTACACCTGAATTTGGTAAAAGAAGTTACTGACTAGCACCGTCTCTCCAACACAAGTTACCGACAACAATAACCTTTACAAAAAACTTTCCCCGTTTTATTACACTACAAATCAATCATTGACTCATTATTTATTTTGTCCTTAAAAAAGCAAACCAGAATGGGAAACTTTGAGAAAAAAATAAGGAGAATCAAATGGCCATTGTCTTCACAAGGTTTACAATATTTTTGAGAAGAAAAGGCTTACACACGACTAAATTTGCAGTCAGTATGAGACATCACTAGTGTGTGGCTCAAAACAAAATGTTACAAGAGCTCAGAGCAAACAAAATCCGGATATGCCCGGAAGTGTACAGCCACTTGTCCTATATCATTTGAGACAAACAACAGAATTCCTAAATAAAACTGATCGTATAATTTCTCATATGAATGACAGTCTGAATATGTATCTTACTTTACACAAAAAGGTAAAGGCAGTAAACATTGTGCCCAAATGCTTACATAGTGTTACTTTAAAAGATGGCATATATTTGTACTATATATTTTTATTTCCATAATAGCAATGACAGAATTCCTGAACTGCATGTTTCATTTAGGAAAAAGCATGTACTTTCCAATATGGGGAAATCAATAGAGTAAATACATGGAGAGAGAAAAGGCTAGGTCATCTGAATTACCCATGTCATTGCTGTTCTGAAGGACAGACTCCAGTACCTAGGATTTATTTAACATGTGATTATTTTGCTATCATGGACTATGTTAATTCCCAAGAGAACAGATGGTACAAGCGTATTTTAAATTACTCAATGAAGTGTGCTTTGTAAACCACAAATGTGTATTAGCAGAGTAGATACATTTGTCATTTAACTCTTGCTTCCGATTTTGCTCTCATATATTCTATGGGACAACTTAGTCAACTGAGAAGTATCCCTTTTTCTGCTTGACCTTTTGGATAGAAACGAGACAGAAAACAGCTAAGGGAGGAAGGTGGGGGCAGGGAGGGCCAGAATCAGAATTCAGCCTGGACATAAAAAACGAATGAGGGAAGAGAAACAAAGAAAAAACAAAACAGAAAAACCCTCTGGGGTTTTCTAAAGATATAAGAAGCAAATCCAAGGCATGGCTAAAGACATTTGGCTTGGCTCATACCTTTGAACAAACTGAAGAGTGATAGTCACACTGTTAAGGGGAAAGGATGTCCTGAGCAAACTCCATACAGGCTTTGTGGAGTCCACCCCAACTCCATCAGGACACTGGGAACTACAAATCCCATGATCTCCAAAGGGAAGGTTGCGAGGACCTGAGGGCGGAGTTAAGCAACTATGTTCTCTGAGTATTTAACTGGGCATTTGGCCAGGGGCTGATCTCTTGGACGCTGGGCACGCTGGGTTTTTCGCCAGCTGGGTGGGTCATTGGGATTTCAGGTCAGCGGAACGGGTAGGACGCGTTTACGAACTTATGTCCCTCTTTTTCTCCCTGAGTTATTCATTTCCTCATTTCCCCTTCCCTTGTAAATAAACCTTTAATCAACCTTTAGCGTGTGTCTGCAGTTTAACACTAATATGTCCCCTTTAAGTGCACGGGTGAGGACCCACAGTCAGGCAACCCGTTTTATATCAGGGTTGCTCTGTAGCAGCTCTTCTATCTAAGGGAAACAGAACACACCCTGGCATGAAAGAGAAGTAGGAGGGAGCAGGTGGACGGGTTGCCCTTGCACCACCTATCTTGCCCAAAACATCTCCCCCCCCCTTTTTTCAAAGATTTATTTATTTATTTATTTATTTATTTATTTATTCACGCACTGGATACAGTCAGAAGCGCGGGAGGGTGAGAGAATTCACCAGAGCCAGAGCGGGGAACAGAGCAGGCAGAAGGACCGAAGTACACTGCTGAGGGGAGCAGCAGGCGGCAGGAGAGGTCTGCGCGCCATGTGGTACCCTCCTCCCCTGGCCGGGAGCAGCCAGGGATCGAACCGGCGCTTCAGAGGCTGCGGGCAGCTTCGCAACCCAGCACTCAACAGCTGCGCCACTGGGGAGGTCCTTTTTTCCCTTTTCAGTCAACATTTAAATCATATATAAATTTAGCAGATTTAAAAAATTTCACATATAGCTTGAGATTCAGTCATCTTTTATTTTTTTTAATAAGATTTTTTTTTATTAATTTTTTTGTTTATTTATTTATTTATACAAGCACTGGGTACAGTCAGAAGCGTGGGAGGGTGAGAGAATTCACCAGAGGCAGAGCGGGGAGCAGAGCAGGGAGCAGAGCAGGCAGAAGGACTGAAGTACACTGCTGAGGGGAGCAGCGGGCGGCAGGAGAGGTCTGCGCGCCATGTGGGACCCTCCTCTGATGGCCGGGGAGCAGCCGGGGATCGAACCGGCGCCGCAGAGGCCGCGGGCAGCTTCGCAACCCAGCGCTCAACCGCTGCGCCAGCGGGGAGGCCCTCAGTCATCTTTTAAAAGTTTAATGAGGTCTAAACTGGAGACTCCTCTTCCCTTCCTACAGGGTGAGTAGAAAACGAAGCAGAATATTGGCTCTCTCCTTCAGGCATTCCGCCTCACCCAAGTTACCTAACTCAGATACATTTCCTCCTGGCTTCATGAGCATGTGACTTGAAGACATTTCAAGTGAAGATCTGAGTTAGAAAGAAGTAAATTTGCTACCACTGTTCGTATTCTAGTAAAAGCAATAGCACACAGAGTAAGTCCTGGTCTTTCCACCGTAAATTACCATTTCCTGGAACTATTTTTAATTCTGTACTAAGCACTCTTTAAGAAGCTTCACTGTTGGTTTGGAATTACTCATGTGTATGTATCAGCAACTCTCTACTAAATTGTAAAACATGTTTTCATTTCCCAATGCAGACTTTTATTTAAACCAAGATCAATATAGTCAATTGTTGTGAAGGAAGACTCATTCATTTGCACATTTTTCATGTACTCAAATAGATATTGAGTTTTTCCCAGGAATACATCCTCTATAGAGCTGACATGTATTGTTGATCTAACTTATGGTGACATGTCTGAAGTCTCTGATAATCTTGTTCCCGATGTTGATATGCCATTAAATTGATTCTAGGCGGAATTGCCTTCACATAAAGATCTTCACATAAAGATCCAGTTGCAATTTGTGTAATTGTAGACAGGTGATTATTTGATGAGAATTTAAAAAGACTATCTACATCACTTTGATAATACCAATTGATTTAGTCAAAATTATTTGAAATAGTGCATACGAAATAACACAATGTACAAATTATAACTTTTCAAATATTTTTAGACATTAGCAGAAAATTTCATAATTTCACTGAACACTTCAGAAAAATATGTCCCTGTATTGCTTCACAATATAATTATTTTCAATTGTTAGAAATACTGAAAAGAACAGTTTATGTGATACATAACACACTATGTATGTTTTAAAGTGGTCTTTTGCAATTGACTTTCTCACATGGTCATATACAGCTTAGTGATGACTAGGTATAGAGGAAGTCTCATTGATTTAAATATATAATCCTCAATAACTAACTTATCTACTATAATTTACCAGCTTTTGTTTCTGATATAACAGAATTACTTGCCACTTCGGTGTCTGATATAAATGGGGATTTTTTTTAAGTATAATATGAACTTTTTAATTAAAAACAGCTAAAAAGGAATAGTTTGGTCATTGTGTTCCTTGTACAAAACACATAATTATATTGCATATCTAATATGCTATGTAATATATAATACTTTATGTATACATGTTGTATGTAGTCTTTTAATTTATACTAATTTTAAGTAATTACTAACTAAACAATCTTAAGAGTAACAAGGGTGATTTTGTATACTCAACATATATACCATACACAAATTTAAATTTGTCTTTCCTAAATGACCTATTTCATTGGAAAAACAGAGCTTACTTACTGAATGAATAAATAAATGAACAGAAGTAGAACTCAAGAAATTTTTGGTATACCCCTTTGGGAATTATTACAGGCCATTACCAGTGGGCATAAGAAAACAGCTTCTTGATTTCATAATCATTTCCCATTTTGACTGGGGATAGCTGCTGTGTCATCCGCCTTAATCATCAGACTTAATGCCAAAGGACTTTTGGCAGCATCACAGAATGAGATTCACCTTCAGCAGATGGAGATTTGCCATCAATAAACATAAAAAAAAGAAAGTTCAGGGCATACTTTGAAGGGAAGTCCAAATGAGGAATCTCCAAAACATCTGAACAGGGACAACCTCTGCAAAAGTGACTAGCTTTGTCATTTAGAAAGGTTTAGTATCCATCAGATCTATGTCTAAATTCTGGTATGTTCTAGTTAGTCTTTTCTCATTTTTTTTTATATGTGTCTTTAAAATAGTAAAGCAAAAGTTGTGTGATTTCCAGAGTCAATGTTAGATATTAATGCTGTATTCAGACTTTTTGATAGGATAGATTTTAATTAGTGAGCAAGCAATAAAAAACTTCACATTAAAAAATGATAGTTATAGCTTTACACATTCCTTTAGTGACTTGTAGTCATCTGTGTAGGTGGATTAAAGATATTTTTTGAGGGGAAACTAATGAAGCCTAGACTTGCCACACTGGGCATTACATTGGCAGTTGCTTACCCCCATTCTCTGATGCACTGGCATGGGTCAGGCTCAGTAGCATCCAAATTTGATGTCACATGAGCTTGTGTTCATTTTGCAAAATTCAAGAATTTAACCTTCACTCACCAAGACTACAATGGAGTTTATCAGCTTCTTCCCTGGATGTGTCTCCCCATACTCTTCCATCTAAAGAATGCCTAGTCATTCTTCAAGATTTTACTCTGATTTCTACTTTTGCAAGATTGCTGGTTGGAATAGATTGAAGTATGAAGGCAGAGAAGGCAATGCAAACACTCCCTTATATTTCAATTAATTCATTATTAGTCAGTAAATGTTTATTAGGGTTATGTGATAACCACACTAGGGACTCCCAAATGATTCTCGCATCGGTCCTGCTCTCAAAGACCCACAGTTAAGCAAAGGAGACAGTTAAGTAAACTAACACAACACAGTGTGTTATGTGCTATTAAATAAACATGTCTGTCTGGAAGCACAGTGAAGAAGAAAAGGAATAGTAATGTGTAATTATGGGTAAGTAACATTTAGAGATAAAGCATTAGGGAGAGTACACAAATATATGCCAAAAAACATGTGTTTTCACTATTAGGTTGGAAGACCGTGATTGTATTATTGTCAAGTTATTTAATGAATTTTGGGGTGCATGGCTGTGCAAGTGTTACATTGTACTCACTGCCCTGTTGATGCTAAGCTCTAACTTTGGTTGATATGAAAAGAAGAAATCTGTAGCCTTTCTAAGCAGAAGTTTTAAAAATCATTTTGTGGCACTGTCAACTCCCCTTGTCTTCTGCCAGTCGGGATATACTCAGGATGGGTTTTTCTTTTTTTTTTTTTTTTTTTTTATAGAGGTATGTTTTATTTATTTATTTTGTTTGTTTGTTTTGTTCATACATGCACTGGGTACAGTCAGAAGCGCGGGAGGATGAGATAATTCACCAGAGCAGGGAGCAGAACAGGCAGAAGGACCGAAGTACACTGCTGAGGGGAGCAGCGGGCAGCAGGAGAGGTCTGCGCGCCATGTGGGACCCTCCTCTGGTGGCCAGGGAGCAGCCGGGGATCGAACCGGCGCCGCAGAGGCCGCGGGCAGCTTCGCAACCCAGCGCTCAACCGCTGCGCCACCGGGGAGGCCCAGGATGGGTTTTTCTTAATGACAAAGGCAAGGAACAAAACAATACCGGCCAGTGAAGGCATGTACAGAAGTAAGAAATCCAACTGTATTTGTAGCCATTGAATTATGCGGGTAACCTGTTACCTCAACATAAATAATCTAACTGGACTAAAACAAAGAATAAGTCCATAGTTATCAGAGATAGATTGGAAAAGACATTTCTATTTTCCTCATACAAAGCAGGTTACAAAAGGGAAGTTGTTTTTTTTTTTTTCCCAAGATATGTTTACTGGGATAAAGGAAGTTTATTATATTTTTTGTTTTGTTTTACCGTCCAATTCATTTTTCTTAATTTGTTTTAATGAAATACCATTGTTTCACATACTTGTATGTATTTTGACTGGTATAGGATTTCTCTCCTCAGGTTTGGTCACCTTAGCTCTCCTACCACCAAAGCACCCATAGTCCTCTACCACAGTCCATTGTGCTCTCCCCTCGCCCAGTTCCCATTACTCCCTTGCCCACTCCCCACCTGAATGCCTTGGATCTATGGTCAACTTTCAAGGTCTTTTTGGAGCTGCTCCAGAGGTTATAAGTTCAAACCTCCACAAGTGTACACTTTCACACCCTGTCTATCCCCAGCACCCCAACAATCCTCCACCATGTTCTGTTACACCCCTTTCTTCCCCCACTCCCCTCACATTGCCTCCATTTCACAGTCAAATGTTAAGAGTTTATTATTGGCTTGGTTTTGACTGACCCTTTGTTATATTCCTCTATATTCCACATATAAGTAAGGCCAGCCTATATTTGTTTTTTTTCCTAACTTATTTCATTAACATTATCCTCTCCAGTTCCATCCATGTTGTTGCAAATGGTAGGAGAGAAAGGAAATTTGAGTTGAAGTTCAAGGCATTTTATAAAATCTAATGGAAACTTCTAATTTCTCATGGTGTTTTTGATTATGAAGTCTAAAAAGATCCTCTGGCTACTACAGAGATGAGCCAACACTGCCGGCTGACGCCCAAGGTTGTTCTGGAGGGAAGGAATTTCCTATTTCCCTTGTCTCTGTTTCATTCTGGGCACTCTGTTCTCCCCAGAGCCTCAGGCACTCCACTAGTAAATAGTGTTTGGGGAGTGCTGATTGATTTGGGAATAAAGTTCTTGAATATTTTAGCATGCCCGGGGTATTATTCCTAGTATCATTATAACAATAATTCACAGAAATTTACAACTGAAGTAATTGTGGCCACAATTCAAAGAACAATCTTTACACCAGAGATTATCAAATGTGTTTCTTCTGTGCCAACACAGAGAGCAGAGGAAGGGATGTTATAATTTAGGAACAAAAGTAACAATAATAGTACTAATACTGATGATGATGAATAAAATAAACACATAAATAAATAAGCATTCCCTACATGGTTTGTTACCATCTTTCACCTCCTATTGTCTGGTGATTCTAATTCTAGGTCAGGAGGTTGAAAGCCCCTGCTTCACAGATGTGAAAGGTTACTGATCACAAAAGAAAGCTTTCATGGCCCCCCTACACACAAATACTCTACCACCTGCAGTTCATGTGCCCTGATGTGAATGGATTTCACACCCCTTCCTCTTGAGTGTCCCACTTTGCCCAGCATCTCCCAGGTCTGCCTGAGATAAGCCCTGCTTTAAATTTGTCTTCTGGCTTGCACCTAATAACCTATTAAATAATTAATCCAGTTTTAACCTGTGGAAAACAAATAATCTGGTCACTCCAAACCTAGGCTCATTACCAAGAAAAGTTTAAACTTAAGAAAGTTTTTCCAGGTTTTTTCCACAGTGTCTTTCTCACTAGGCACATGCAGTTTTCTTCCCAGATCTACCCCTTAAAAAGTGAAAAAAAGGAAGAAAGAGAAGGGAGGGAGGGAGAGAGGGAAGGAGAGAGGGAGGGGTTGAAGGAGGACAAATACTTGCAAATATCCTACCCAACAAAATCTTCCACTCACTGTACAAAACTATTCCTTACTTAAGTTTGGAGGCTTTATCCACCTCACACTCCCTTATCTTACCCCTTGTTTCTTTCACCATTCCTTGCAGGGATAGAGACATATATCGATGACTGAGGATTGGGAATTAAAATAACCTCTTTCTTTTTCAGCACTTCAAAAATGTCGATACTTTTAAGTTGGTTAAATTGTTTAAGTTTTCGCAGTCCAGAATCTCATGTTAGGGTTTTGTGGCATGTATCAGGAATTAACTATGGCAGGAGAAGACCACCTACTTCATGGTCCACCCCATCCCTAATCTCCACTACAGAACTGTGAGGAAACTCCATAGAATGACTTGATTTCTCTGAATCACTTCAGCTTATCGTGCACCACTTGCAACATTTTTCAAAAGCAAAGATATGACTAAAATCTGATGTTTTAGTTACCCAAGAGCACACATGTACACAGTAAATGGTAGCTGACTGATGGGATTCAGTTACTGTGTGGTTTTCCATTTGGTGTTTTTTTCCAGAATTCTGGTTATATGTACCATACTGTCATCCAGAGCAAAGCAATTTCTGATTTATTTTGAGATAAAATGCTAAGCCAAAAGCTCCATTATGATTATGCAAATGATATCCTAGTGCCAACTAATTAGCATTTTTAAGGCAAAGAATTTGGAAGAGATGGTATGTTATGCTTATTACACTTAGTGTGAAAGCAAATCATGTATTTCCTTAGGACATGTGGCATCTAAGTCTTTTCCTGCCCATAAACCTCACATAAAATTGAAGGAAATACATGTGAGATCTTTTTTTCTTTTCAAAAAATCTTAACTCATATCAAGTGGTCAACCCGTCCCCCATTGGCTGGTAACAAAAGAACAGCACAGATCAGCATTTTAGGACAGGGTACACTATTTCCATCTAGTGGTCAAAATGATAACTGAATAGAGAAGCTTAGCCTCATAAAGAATAAAATGCAGAAACAAGGTGGCTGATATTTCTTAAACAATTATAACTCATGTACTTTATACACTTTTTCAAATGTAAGGAGCTATTCATTAGCTCTCTATCATTTTTCCTAAAGACTATAGCTAGTGCCCTTTCTTCTTTCTTCTCAAACACTTGACTCTCCACTTCCCACGCATAACAGATGATTTTCCTCCACAAAGAGAAAATAGTAAGCATCAAAAAGGAACACTCTCTTTGTCCACCATCAAACTGAGAAATTCATCTACACACCCACATTCCCCCACTCCACCCCCTGTTCCCAACTCAGACAAAACCTCTGCTTTGTATCTCAGTCACTTTTATATCCTCAGAAACCCACCTTCATCCTTTCTCCCACTGTGCTAGTGCCTTTCCATATGAATTCAAACAAATCAATTATTTCTCATCTTAAGTAAAATCCCTTTTAATTCCTACTTCTCCATCCAGCTACCTTCATACCGCCTCCTCATTCCAAGCCACATCTCTTGAAATAATTTTCTTTATAATCACTGTCTTGATTCTCCCTTCACACTTAGATATCAACCCACCTCAATCTGGTTTCTGCTCCCACCACTATGGAAATTTTTCTCACTGGATCATTGGCTGACCTACATTTCACAAAATCCAATGAACATTTCCAAAACTGTTGGCCTCTCCCTCCTTTCTGAAATGCTCCTTTCTCTTTGCTTCCATGACACCTAAAGTCAATGGTTTCCTCAACTATGTTCATATCTTAGTTTCTTACCCTTCCCTGCAAATGCCAGCATTTTCAGGATTGACACAAGGACCTTTTGTTCTCCTAATTCTGCATATCCCTGGCTGATCTCATTGACTCAAATGCCCTTCCATCTACAGATGATGCACAACCCTCCCAATAAACTTCTTTAATTCATACTTGTCTCGAGAGCTTCACACACATATATCATATCAGGACAGCTCACCTAGAGGTGTGTTTCACATACTTCACGTTCAGCCACTGATTCTTCCTCTTTCAGTATTCTTTTACTGTGAATAGCCCCCCATTTATTTACCCTGTTCTCCTATTTTGAATCTTGAAACAATCCTCACTCTTTCCAAACAGCTCTCATAAGGAATGATCCTCCAACATATGATATCCATCTAGTGATTAAAGGACATGGAGGTCTGAAAAACACAGCCTTTGGGGTTAGCCTCCTGCAACAGAGGGCAGAGGAGGAGAAGGGCAAGAAGAGAATCTGAGAATAAATGAGCAAAGGTCATCACAAAAACATGAACACATTTCATACTACTTAGTAAACTTTTTCTTTCACTGCAAACTGCAAGGCCCCTGAGGGCAAGGGTTATGGATTATCCAATTTATCCTATTTTCCTTTTACTTTCTAGCAAAGCAATGATACTCAAGAATGATTCAGTAAAAACGAACTGAATGAATAAAGCAATACTATTTTTCACTTTTTCAGGTGAGGAAAATAAGGCACAGAGAGGCAAAGTAATTAAATTGTCCAGTGTCCCACAGCAGAAAGGTGGATCTTTAATTTCAGTCTGGTTTGTCTGGCCCATACTCTTGTTTCTATACCATACTGACATGAACAACTCTTATTATTTTGCTTTTTAATGCAATTTCTCACAACACACCAATGGGGGAAAAAAAAAACATGCAGCCCATTCAGTGGTGCTTGTGAGTGGCATCACAGATTCCTTCTTTCATTATTTATCATTTAACAAAAAGTTATTGAGCATATTAAGTCTGACTAAACACTCCATGTGAAAAGAAAATTATCAATTGGCTCCATATTGTATCAGAACTGCAGAGAATAGCCTTGCACTTAAAAATATAATAGGCTTTCAATATGCATACAAATAAATAGTTTTTTATAATAGTATAATAATATACATGCACAATATGCACATATTGTGCACAATTTCACAATATTCCCAGACCACAATACAGTTTAGAAAATAATTACACAATTAATGAATGAGTGAGTTTAGACCATATCAAAGCCTTACTATCTCAGAGAAGTCCTAGTAGGCAGATTGACTAACCAGAGAAATATATATCTATTTGGTAAAGACAAAAATCATGTTTAAATGTAATAATATTCTTTTTTGGTGTTCCTATAACCCCCCCCTAAAATAATTTGTTGGAAATTTTTAACTTTTAGAAAAAATTATTGTATAAACAGTCATACAGTATTAAAAAATACTACTCAATTAAAATAACTTCATAAAAGTTAAAAAAAATTTACAAAATACTAATAATCAACTCTATAGCCTTTGTTACTGAATATAAGGCATCACATTTTCCAGCTGGGACAATTAGACTGAAAGTGTCCCAAGGAACTGAAGAATAGGGATTAGCACTTTTTGTGTACCATTAAAATATTTATTTTTAACTGAGGTAATACTGGGATTAGCTTCTAAAAAATGGAATGACAACCAGAGAAAGAAAAATCAGTCAGATTGGTACCTTGTTAATCTATAACAATTTTTGGTCATGGTAAATAAATTCTTCATTTCTCCTCTGCCCAAGTAAAATGGCAAGCACCAACAAGAATGTAGGCAGTTTAACTGACATAGTTCATTTAAATACATAGTTTAGTTAATACTCTAGATCTGCAATGAACTCTAATTTCTTTCCCTTATATGAAACTTTTCATAGAGATCACATTGCTCTTCATCAATCCCATGTTTTATTGATCACGGGAAGGACACAACTTACATGAGATGCAGAAAGTGGTAAATTAGAAAAATTAACTATGAAGTTATTAGCAAATAGTTTATATTTATCTTAATATAACTGATTGCATGTTTTCTCCATGCCTGAATTTATAATGAATAAACAATGAGTGTTTAATTGTTCTTTCAGAATAAAAACTGTTCTCCAATAACCCTCTTAATTGAAGCTCTTACTTTAGTTTCCCTGTTATCAAAGCAGAAAGATTGCTTACCTCCTCCCTAAGTAATCTGAGGGGAAAATTGCGTTAAACTTTAAACAATGGTATTTTAAAAGACCAGGTTAATTTTTAAAAGTATTCATTTGGGGGGTGAGGAGGGATATCTATCTGAGAGGTAAAATATTCTTGCAACAGGTAAGAGATTTGAGTGCCAGGACTTTTTATTTTTTTTCCTATCTTGTTAGTTCCAACCACACTTACCTTTCTCATTTTCTATTCATTCCTGCTTCAAATCCAGTGGCTTTCAAATCTGGCTACACCTTAACTTGACCTCTACCCTGACCATTCAAAATCTCCCTACTGTTGGCCAGACACCAGAATTGTTAACATTACTCAGGCGACGCCTATGTAGGGCCATGGTTTCAGCTTAAGAGGAATTTAAGACAGCTTGGCTGGTCAGATGATCCTATGATATCATTTAACCCTAAGATATCAAAAATATTTAATGTGACTGCCAAGTTTTAGTACTTCAAACATTAATTAACTTTATGCCCTAATTAGGTAATCAATCTGTTCAACTCTTTCATCTATGGAAATATTGTTGACCTAGTCCTGTCTGTTTCTTAACAAACACAGTATCTAACCATCTGAGGAAGCTAGGGGCACATTCTTCCAGAAAACAGCATATTTGTATGAAATTCTGTGCATTATTTCACAATATCCCCCAGATGATGTGAAGCCAGCCATCAATTCCTCTACAGCACAAGTCTAAGAACAATAACTGAATTGAAATAAAACTTCAACTCAGTACAAGGAACAATTAGAACTGCCCTATAATGCAACAGTCAATGGCTACTTAAGGCCTTAAATTGGGGAAAATGATGATCATGTGAAATAATGTAAAGAAGTGCTTAAAATATAGATATGTGAAAAATATATGCTGATTGAACATGTAGGCTATATAGATACAAATTAGAAAGTCATGTAAATATGAAAAATCAATAGGAAAATGAATCACCACTTTACTATAAAATTCTTTTACTGAACATATATTTTCTATAAAAATTATAATAGCTGGATTATATGATGATTCAAAGGATGATTTTTATCATCGTGCCTTTGTGGCAGTCATGGCAGAATTAAACAATACCAAATTACTTGAAAGAAGGTTATGCAGAAACCAACTGTGTTAGAAATTTAAACAGGGGTCACCAAACTAGGAAAGGATGCCAAGATGCCGAGCAAGCAGATACTGAGTGGCACAAAGCCAAGCGAAAAAGCATATGGGTCTTCTACTTTTCTAGGTAGTTTATCCAGCACATGAGAATAGTTCTAAGTATCTTGAGATTTTGTGATTCCATGTTATCTTATCATCATTTTTTTTTTACACACACAGCAGTCAGTCTTTGCTAATCAATGCAATTTCTTTCCTAAATGTAAAACATATACCACCAACACACTTTTTATGTTCATGAATGGAGTTCGCTTGCATATGTTTGACTTATTTTGATCAACCTCTAACATGAAATCTACTAAACTGGACAGAAGAGTAAATAATGTACCTGGATGGTACATCAAAGGTAAGTCACTGTATATAAACCTTTCAATGATGCTGTATTTTACAGTAGGATAAACAACCCTAACCACTATTATAAGTGGTGCACACACTAAGACACACATACACACACATGCCCGTATATACCCTTAAACTCAGCTTACATGTTAGATCATAAGAATTTCCTGCCCTTTCCCACACACCCTCAAAAACAGACAAGTGTCCCTATTGTAAAATCAGTAGTCCAGGTCTCTAGAACTGACCTACATCCCCTGACCTTACCTCTTATAAAATCTAGCACTGCAAAACACTTAGCTTTAATTATGCATATAGTTTTGGACCTTTTGGCTAATGCCCATGTCTTAATGAAGGCTGGGATGGTCTCAATTTCTTTTTATAATTATTTGCCCAACATCTAGGATAAAACCAAGATATGGTGCATATTAATACCTAAACATTGTTGAAATGAGACAATGAATACATAAATCTACCAATCAATTAAATCTCTACCCCATCCCTATCATGAATGGTTAATCAATCAGATACAATTCAACCTGAAGGAAAGATAACAGAAAAGAATATTTATTTAACTCAGCTATTTGTTTTTATTTATTTTTTTGGCAATTCTATTATGTCATATATTTCAAAATGAATATGTTAGTATAATTTATAGACACTGCTAAATATATTTCATATGAACACATAAAGAATATCAATTAAAAATATGAGGATAAATGATATACTTTCATATATCATTTTTTTCAGTATCAAATTGTTTTATTTTTTTTATATTTAAAAAAAATTTTATTTAAATTTTATTTTTATATTCCCCATACAATTACAATCCCCTTATTTTGACCCCAATCCCACCTTTCCCCGCCCCCCACGCCCCATAGAGTGTCTCTGGTTCATAGTTGTTTGTTGATTTTGATATTTTCTTTCTTATAGTTATTCTTTTTCCTGGTCCCTTATTTAAGTTTTCTAGATTCCTGCTATGAGTGAGACCATCCGGCATTTTTCTTTTTCTTTCTGGCTTATTTTGCTGAGCATGATCCCTTCCAGCGCCATCCATGTTGCTGCAAGTTGCATGTGTTTATCTTTTTTGAATGCTGAGTAATATTCCATGGTGTATATGTACCACATCTTCTTGATCCAGTCATCTATTTTTGGGCATTTGGGTTGTCTCCAAAGCTTAGCTATTGTAAACAGTGCTGCTATAAACATAGGGGTGCAGGTGCTCTTTGGAATTGATGCTTCTGTGTCCTTTGGGTAAATCCCTAGGAGTGGAATTGCTGGATCATATGGAAGCTCTATGTTTAGTAGGTCAAGAAATCTCCACACAGCTAGCTCTCCATAGTGGTTGGACCAGTTTGCACTTCCACCAACAGTGCAGGAGAGTTCCTTTTTCTCCACAACCTCGACAACATTTGTTATTGCTAGTTTTTTTAATATGTGCCATTCTCACTGGTATAAGATGGTATCTCATTGTAGTTTTGATTTGCATTTTCCTCATTACAAGTGATGTTGAACATCTTTTCACATGCCTGTTGGCCATTTGCATTTCCTCTTCAGAGAAGTTTCTTTTTAGCTCTTCTGCCCATTTTTTGACTGGATTATTTTCTTTGTTTTTGTTGAGTCTCATCAGCTCTTTGTAGATTTTTGTGATCAGTCCTTTATCATTAGTATTGTGTGCAAAAGTGTTCTCCTAGTCGGTAGGGTTTCTCTTTGTTTTGGTTATTGTCTCTTTTGCTATGCAGAAGCTCTTTAATTTGATGTAGTCCCAGCTGTTTATCTTTGCCTTCACTATCACTGCTTTGGGGGATATATCCGTAAAGATGTCTTTGAGGTGCATATCGTGTAGTGTTTTGCCTATATTTCCTTCTATGTATTTAATGGTTTCAGGTCTTATGTCTAGTTCTTTAATCCATTTTGAGTTGGTTTTTGTGCATGGTGTGAGGTAGTAGTCAAGCTTCATTCTTTTGCATGTAGCAACCCAGTTTTCCCAGCACCATGTATTGAAAAAACTTTCTTTGCTCCAATGTATATTCTTTGCGCCTTTGTCAAAGATTGGTTGACCATAAATCTGTGGGCTTATTTCTGGATTTTCTATTCAATTCCATTGGTCTGTGTGTCTGTTCTTGTTCCAATATCATGCAGTTTTGATGATTATTGCTTTGTAGTATAGTTTGAAGTCTGTGCGTGTGATGCCTCCATTCCCTTCTTTTTTTTTTTTCAGGAGAACTTTGGCTATTCAGGGTTTTTGGTGATTCCATATGAATTTCATCAATAATTGTTCTATTTGAAAAATGACATTGAAATTTTTATTGGAATAGCACTGAATCTGTATATTGCTTTTGGTAGGATGGCCATTTTTATAATGTTTATTCTTCCAATCCATGAGCAGGGGATGGCTATCCATTTATTTGTGTCTTCTTCTATTTCTTTTAACAGTGTTTTATAGTTTTCTTTGTATAGGTCCTTTACCTCTTTTGTTAGATTTATTCCCAAATATTTGATTTTTTTTTGTTTCAATAATAAAAGGGATGGCTTTTTTGATTTCTTCTTCTTCAGATTTATTGTTTGTGTATAGGAAGGCTGCTGACTTTTGTGTGTTGATTTTGTATCCTGCCACTTTACTGAACTGATTGATTAGTTGAATTAGTTTTTCTGTGGAGCTTTTGGGGTTCTCTATGTATATTACCATATCATCTGCAAATAGTGATAGTTTGACTACTTCTTTTCCTGTTTGGATTCCTTGTATGTCTTTCTCTTGTCTTATTGCTCTGGCAAGGACTTCCAGTATTATATTGAAAAGCAGTGGTAAGAGTGGACATCCTTGTCTTTGAACTCAGCTATTTGCAAGGATTGTGCTAGCTGTATTACTTTGACACCAAAAACTATTGGGTAATATTATACTGACTCCCTTTTTACAAATAGATAATCTCACATTCACTTGGGCTTAGCAACTTGCCCAAGGACATACAAAAGTAAGCAACATGATTTTACTGAAGTTTGGTGAGTTTTGTATTTTCTTAGAATGGTCTTTAAAATTGTAGAGCCGTGCTTATAACTGTATTAAATCAGCATTTGCATAATTTGCATTTAGGGTGATTCTATTTTAAAGCACTGAAAAAAACTTTTGGATGCTGACTTTAGATATTGTGGAATATGAAATACAACAAAAACTGAAGAAAGTATATAAACTGAAGCAACTGTTTAATGTTGAAATTTTGATGAGGGAATCATCTGACATGTAAATTCCAAGCATGTTTGTATGCTTAGAATTATTAGTATAAAGTTAAGCAGCATTTCAGAACTGAAAATACGATTTCAAGAACTACAATTATTTTCATTTCAAAACATTCAATTTACTACCTTGGTACCATTAACTTGTAGATAAGTTTACCCTCCAAAAACCTACCTCTAGTTCCAAAGACTCTAAATTAGGTAATTATTTTCCACCTGCTCACATCATCTTCTGTGACATGTGCCTGGGTTCAACGCCCTTTACACTTTCACCCATTTGCAGACATCAGCCTTTCCTTTACCAGATCAACTCTGCTGACCTGAATGCTGATGGGCCTCCTGGGACTGAAGGAGACACTCCATCTCACCACTGCCTGGCCCAAGACCTGTGGTAACTGTTTCTTTCTGTTTAGATAAAGAAGCTGAAGTCAGCAAGAATTGACAAAAGGACTCTCACTTGGTTCTGTGACTGTATTCCTTCCAACACTTTCAAAAGACAAATATGACCCTACATCTCTAAACCATATACAGAATTGTAAGCCAATGTTGACTCAAAAAAAGAACAGGTAAACTATGAATTAAAAAAAAAAACAGTATTATCTAGTATTATGTGCCCCAACCTTATTACTATGAATAAATTAAATAAACTTAAAATATGATCAGCTTTCATCTTTGACACTTGTGTTCTACCTGGGAAAGAGACAACTAACTTTCACAGAATGATTAGAAAATAGTATGAACCTGTTATATAGATGGTTACGGGCTCAATTGTGTGACTCCCAAATTCATATGATGAAATCTTAACCACCAGTATCTCAGAATGCAATGGCATTTAGAGATAAGTAAGTTAAAATTAAGTCTTGAAGTGGACCCTATCTAATGTGATTGTTGTCTTTTAAGAGGAGGAGATTAGAACACAGAGAACAGACTATGGTGAGTCACAGGGAGAAGACAGCCACCTGCAAGTCAAGGAGAGTGGCCTCAGAAGAAAACACGAGCTCTCAGACTTCTTCCCTTCAGAACAATGAGGAAATAACTTTTTATTGTTTAAGCCACCAGTCAGAGGTACTTTATTATGGCAGCCCAAGGAAGCTAATACACAGACTCTGATGAAGAATAATTTTAGGAGAGGGATAAAACACTGTATGCCAGAGTACTTGATAAAGGTTTGTGCAGGACATCTGTCAGAACTGAACACAGGTAAAAACTAAGCAAAGGAGAGGTAGAGGGGTGGTATTATAGGAGAAAAAACTCTCACCCCATGCACCTCTGGCCTACCCCAGTTCTTGTATGCATAAAAAATAAATAAATCTTTACAAAAACCTCAAAGATGTAAGCATAAAAATTAGTAGAGAAAATAACTAAGTCACTGGTAATGTCTCTAAAGTATTTGAATCTCTGCAATTTCTTAATATCAAATGCTGAAGTATTTCTATTGACATGCTTATTCATTCACATTGGCTAGAAGGTTCCTACTTGCATTGATTGTAATATAATATGAAAGGTTATACTAACATAGATATAAACATACTCTATTTGTTATATGTGTTTAAATATTGAAATTCCCATTGCCAAAGAATGATTATGGCTATAGGCAAAATACCATTGAAACATTATAAATTCAGTTGTATTTTATATATCATACATACACAGGAGCTATACATATAAAAAGAGAAATAAGATGCCCACAATATATGAAATAAATTTTCCTCAGTTGATGATCCATCCAGTTTATACATATTTATTATCTAAATACTTAAGGATTTTCTGGAGGAAATTGATACATGTATTCATGATTATATATCAGTGAAGCATTTAAGTAGATAGCACTAAACATATACAAATGAAAATTAAATATGAATTTTTTTTTATATTTTTAACTTTTAGAAACAGACAGGCAGACACATTAAAAAGGAAAGAAAACTCTCAGCATTGTCTATATCTGTTTCCATTTGGGATTTTTGGAAAATGTTTAAAAGCTGTGTTAAGGTGCGTAATTTCCAATCCAAGCCAGCTCAGACCCATCAGCTGTTCATCTACCCAGCAGGCAGGTATAAATAAATATTTCATGAACATTCCTCATGATCCTCTCCTTACATGAACAGCAACAACCACTCACCCCCACCCCACTTTCCTGTGCTGTTAATCCCCTTCCTTAGGAAAGAGAGGGGTGTTTGAATGACACTAAATATTCTTACCAATATCAAGTTGTGTCGTTCTTTACTGTTCACATTATTTTTTACCTTTGTTTCATTGTGTGTATAAGTTGTTCGCTCTACATCACGCAGGTGCACTTTCATTCAGCATTAAGGAAGAGGAAAACCAAAAGTACTTACCTAAAGACAAAACACAAAAAGAACAGGATTATAGTTGGCATGTTTGATTGCCTGTCAATGCACTGAGGTGGGGACAAAACACACCTAAATAATCTGATGGTGCTGAGCACCCAGCAAAGAGCAGGCATGCAGCAACCAATGACCACACATAGGAGATGGACACTATTCTGAAAGGTAAAACAGCAAAGGGGTATTCCTTATAACTTTTAAAATGAATAGATGAAGCAAAATTTTGATTTTCTTTTCTTTAAAAATTTGTATACAAGCTAAATGAGAAGAATGTCCTGTGGAGTATAATTTATTATCTCTATATACTTGAACAAGTTTGCTGTCTATAATATTTTCTTTAGTGCTGTCTATATAAGCCAAGAGACCTTGATTCCAGACCTTTCATCTCCTCTAAGTCAGAACTTCTATGTCCTGTCTCCTAACAGCATCAGGAAGAGGACAGGGACATGCCTGACACTAGCAGGTAATAAGAGCTTTGCTAGCAGTTATCTTCATGACTATGAGGCCTTGGGCCTCCTTTAATATGAGACATTATAACATTGGCAGAAGGGTTTGTTTGATGAGACTTTGGGCATGATTGAAATAGGTCACAGGAAAACTAATCCATGTAATCACGTGCAGCACAAGACAGAGTCTGTCAAATATACATGTAAGTAGTTACATTTGAACCATAAATGGCAACTGTCTGTGGTTTTCATCAATGTGTTAGCTGCCTCCATGCAGCTAGGCACAGACAACCCTCTACAAGGCAAAGCAGGAAATATGTTTGGCAGAGCTCTTGTGAGTGACTCTTCTGGAATAGGTGGTATAAGGCACAGGAGATACCAAGTAAGGAAACTTGCTCATTCTGTCAGTTATCAAAAGTCAAAGAAACAGTCTCTTCAGAAGAAATGGATTTCCTGTTTCACCCTTGACAGGCTAGACAAAGACTCCCAAGCAAAAATGAGATGTCTAAGAAAGGAATAGTTCTCATCTACAAAGAGGACAGAAAACATCTACACAGCGATGGCAGCAACATCATGAGCTGCCCAATCTGATGTTGGCCAATTAACCAAGGAGTCCCAAGTCAACCTGTGTCACAACCACTTGGACTACTTAGTGAAAACATGACATCCTTGGCACTCATCCAGATCTACCGAATCAGAATCTCTAGAGGTATGATGTGGAAATTGCATATTAAATATGCAAACCTCAGGTGAATTTAATGTAGCCAGCTAGGTCCCAGTCTATACATATAGTTTTAGGAATCACATACTAGAAGGTGTGGATTGTCGCCTTTATAAGAGCTACTTATCAGAGATCATTGTGAGGAAACTGAGCATATCACATCAGAATTTAATGAAATATCATAATTTAATGAAACATCAGGAACAGAGATAAGGAATCTGTCACTTCCTTATTTATTTCCTTCATCAACAAACTGCTCATAAAAAACAAACTCACTTAGTATAACCCCTGTTACTGTAACTGGCCTGTGCCACATCAACACTGTTTTTCATTCTTATGGAGAGGTGGTTCTTGCTAATAAGGTATATTTTGCACTCTCACTCACAGAGGGTGCTGTTTTCTTATTAGACATTCTGTTGCAGGTACTTGGTACCAACAATAACAAAATAAACATTCTGTTCCCTGATTTCATCTATGAATTAATCCAATCAATATTTTTGAGTATTACAAAGGTATGGCAAAATCTCCTGTCTGCAAACTCCCATTATTCTGAATAGACATTAATTAAGCATCATTTATCTTAGAATCTCTTGACCTATGTTATCCTCATTTTAGCTGTAACTACTTAGATAGCTCTTGAGCTATTTTTAATCTAAATAATGGGAAGAAGTTGATCACTTTTTTTTAGAAAATATTTTGATTACATTTTAGTATTTCTTGGTCTTGGGCCTTTAAACATTTTTATTTCACCTCCAGAATTTTGTGTCATATTTAAAAAGATAGGAAAACATTTCCCAGGTGCATATCAAATTTCATTCTTGACAAAGAGAATTTCCAGATTAAAGTGCTCCTCTTCTAAGTGAAATATGACTTAAAAAAAAAAAACTAGTCATATCTGCAAACTCTGAACTGACCTTAATATTAATTATTATATTTATCGTAGACTAAATGGAAGTATCGTCATATCTCATATTTGCAGGTGAAACTATATTGCCATTTTAAAAGATTTTCTACCTGTCTGTCTTGACATTATATGTGTTCATTTTGTGTTTCTTAAATAAATGAAATTACTATCAATATAAGAGCACAGGGGACTGAGGTGATGGTGCACAGATGCACTGGTGAAGGAAACTCTATGGGGACTACACCTGAGGGGGTGGGGGGAAGCAAATATTGTTTAAAAATGAATGAGGTAAAAAAATAAAAAAATAATAACTTGGAATTTTTTGCTTTAGAAAAGTTATCATTTCACTATTAGTTCTCAGTTTGAAAGTATTTCCCTACAAACTATGAGTATCAGTGTAAAAAAACATGGTTCTTCTGTTTCATTGTTTGTAGAAACTGTGCTTTGAGTTATTTTCTTGTCTGCTCTTTCTTGTTTCCTCTTTAGCTACTTCACTGATTAAATTCTCAAAACTGTTCTACATCTTTTGCTTTTTCCCATGAACTAATTCAGTGAGTCAATTTACTCACACAGATTCAACTATAGTAATGCCCCCCAAACACAAGTTCAGACCCCAGTTTCTATTCAGTTTTACTCCTTAATTTCCATTGGGCAGAAAAGAGACATTGTATAATTCATCATATTATTACAGCAATAATACATGCAATTCACCCATGAATTTTATACACACACATATATACAAATATGCTAACAATTATGTCTAAAGTCTATAACTAATTGTGATATTTAGAAGACATTACCAATGGTCATAACAATCCATCTAATCCATCAACAACCAACAACATTTTATTTGATCAGAGTTCCCACTAATTTTGCAAATCAAGAATTTCTTGCTTGCTAAGGCTATCTGTTCAAAGTATCTCTGCTTCAACATAAAATCTTTGTGCTACATGTTATTATCCCTGACAATGGATCTGTATTTATTTCACAGATGTTTAATAAATTTGTAAAGCTAGAGCTCATTCAACCTGTCATCATCAAACTTCATCACCCTCCATTCTACTTAAGGAATTATAAAGCATGATCTTAATATGATTCTATACTTTTCATGAGATGACAGATCTGTAGCCTCAATTTCATCCTTCAATCAACGTGGAACATGGAAAAGATATTTTTTTTTTCTGTCATGCTTTGCAAATGAACTTTGTAAAGCAGGGACCCTAAATTGAATTCTAGCCAAGAGGTTAATTAGAGTTCGCGTCAAAGGATTTGGAGAAAATATTTTAAAGGGACTAAGGATTTTCAATTTTCCATTTATGTATTTAGCCTTTGCTTCAATACTATTTATTTTTATACACTGATAACTAGTTTTAATAAGCCTGATGAATGCTTAAAAGTAAAACATTTGCAAAATACAAGCATATGTACATTTTCTCTGCAAGTCTTAGCTGAATGCTAAGGCCACTTAGCTGAATATGTTCAAATTTACCCCAATAGAATTTTACTCATTCTGGTACTTTTAAGCACTAGTCTTGGAATGGGACCTTCTTTGGCTGACAAGTTCATGAGTAACACGATCTTGTATAAAGAATTGCCCACTTAGCATTGCATTTGGCTTGAATATGGTTTTGGGCTACATAATTTAGAAAACATATTACATATGTTCAATTATTTATCTTCTCCCAAATGTATAAGTACTCAATACCAGATTCATAATGAGGGAAAGGAAATTTTATATATAATCATTGTAACCTTTAATTACAAAATAAATACTCTGTACTACATTTTAAGTAGATAAAACTTTGAAATATTGCTTGCAAACTACACTTCTTAATAGGATTATAACATAAACAATGTAAAATTTCAGAAGTAATTGAGTCTTATGAATTTCGATAATTTATAAACAAATACACAGAGGTAATAGTAACATATAAAAAAGAAAAATGGGGCCATTGGTCAATAAATCAGAGCCAGAGAATACACAATTTATACAATTACCAAATTGAAGAATTTGCATTATTATTCACAACTGAGAGAATATTTAAGGCAGGTGTAAAAACCACCAACAAAAATTTTAATGAGAATATTAATTTGCTTCAGAAAAATTAACTTGATAGTGATATTGAGGTAAACATTTCTATAATACTTATTTCACTAAGCAGCAGAGGCTACTAAATTGATTTTACTCTCATAAAACAATTACATGGATATGATTCATGTTTTATCTTGAAAAGCAAAAACAAAAGGACAGATTATTAGTGTTATAAAACTATCGAGGAAGAAATAGGCTTACACGCACATAAAACATCAATGAAGATTAAAAGTATGTATAATTTATTGGTACAAAAAAATGGATTTCGTTTGGTCTAAGCGGCAAATTCTAGCGAATTTAGTTGAGAACATTTAGTAATTATTACATAGGAATATCCATAACTTATTTTTTTTAGGCATTGCTATTTTTTGCCAAAGCATTATCTAATTCAAAATGGTAAGACTATGTGTAAAGGTAAAGCTGAGTTTTATAGACATACTACTTTTTTCAGATAGATTAAAAACGCTTAACCTAAATATGAAAATATGATTGCAGGACAAATCTTGAAATTACCAAAATAAATAAACTGTTTGCAAGAATTCTTAAGTGTCTTCATATGCAGGGAAAACAAAAACAACAACAACATCAACAGATAGTCCAACAACAAACAATTTTATCTTCTTATTAAATTGCGTATGAGAAAATCATACTTTAATCATATAAATTAGTTTTCTGATTGTTCAAGTCACTGTTGGAAATAGTTCAGCCATTATGTACCAGAGAGACTAAAAGCTCATTGTGTCTATCAATTTAAATCAAAATCAATGACATTTTAGAATCTATTTCTGACTTTGAAAGGCAATAGGATAAAACATAAGGATTATTTAAGTATATTATGTGAATAAATACAAAATTTAATTGTAATTACATTATATAGTTAATATAATACTTAACATTACCTGAATAAATACTAAAAATTAAAATTATTAATTTGATTTAATTGATTAGGTTTCTCCTGAGATATATTTAACATAGAACCTGTTCCTATAAATAGATTCTCTGCAGCATTTTAAACAAAGTATAGCTATAATACTTTAATAGTAAAGTATCTTAAAATGTATGGTTTCATGGCATGCATAACTGTTTACTCAATCTAACTACAAAATTTTTTAATTGTTCCTGGAAGATGCTTTTGAAGCATCTTATAAATTATGACATAAAAAAGAATTGTCAGAATGACAAAAGAATTCAATAAACAACACCAAAGGCATAGGCTCAGAGTTACAGGTGATGCTTCGACGCTACGAGCATATTAAAATTACCTGAGGAAACAGAGAAACCCCACCAACTGGGAGAACATTTTTGCACACAACACTAATGATAAAGGACTGATCACAAAAATCTGCAAAGAGCTGATGAGACTCAACAACAACAAAAAATAATCCAGTCAGGATCAAGAAGATGTGGTACATATATACCATGGAATATTACTCAGCATTCAAAAAAGATAAACACATGCAATTTGCAGCAACATGGATGGCACTGGAAGGGATCATGCTCAGCGAAATAAGCCAGAAAGAAAAAGAAAAATGCCGGACGGTCTCACTCATAGCAGGAATCTAGAAAACTTAAATAAGGGACCAGGAAAATGAATAACTATAAGAAAGTGAAAATCAAAATCAACAAAAAACTATGAACCAGAGACACTTTTTGGGGGGTGAGAGGCGGGAGGGGAGGGATTGGGGTCAGAATGGGGTGGTTGCAATTGTATGGGGAATATAAAAATAAAATTTATTATAAAAAAAAATAATCCAGTCAAAAAATGGGCAGAAGAGCTAAAAAGAAACTTCTCTGAAGAGGAAATGCAAATGGCCAACAGGCATATGAAAAAATGTTCAACATCACTTGCAATCAGGGAAATGCAAATCAAAACTACCATGAGATACCATCTTACACCAGTGAGAATGGCACATATTAAAAAAACTAGCAACAACAAATGTTGGCGAGGGTGTGGAGAAAAAGGAAATCTTCTGCACTGTCGGTGGGAGTGCAAACTGGTCCAACCACTATGGAGAGCTGTGTGGAGATTTCTTGACCTACTAAACATAGAGCTTCCATATGATCCAGCAATTCCACTCCTAGGGATTTACCCAAAGGACACAGAAACATCAATTCCAAAGAGCACCTGCACCCCTATGTTTATAGCAGCACTATTTACAATAGCTAAGCTTTGGAAACAACCCAAAGGCCCCAAAATAACTGACTGGATCAAGAAGATGTGGGACATATACACCATGGAATATTACTCAGCATTCAAAAAAGATAAACACATGCAACTTGCAGCAACATGGATGGCGCTGGAAGGGATCATGCTCAGCAAAATAAGCCAGAAAGAAAAAGAAAAATACCGGATGGTCTCACTCATAGCAGAAATCTAAAAAACTTAAATAAGGGACCAGGAAAATGAATAACTATAAGAAAGTGAAAATCAAAATCAACAAAAAACTATGAAACAGAGACACTCTATGAGGGGTAGGGGGCGGCAGGGGAGGGGGGGAGGAATTGGGGTCAAAATAAGGGGGTTGTAATTGTATGGGGAATATAAAAATAAAATTTATTATAAAAATAAAGTAAAATAAAATTACCTGAGGAGCTTCCCAAAAACACTGATGCCCAGGCCCATGATCACAGATTCTGGTTGGATTGGCTTGGAGTTCCCAGGATATCCACGCTTTTTCAATTTCCCCCCAGATTAATTCTCAGGCACTGGTAGGGTTGGAAGACCCATGCCACAAGAGTTCTAAAGCAGATACTGCAGTAAATCCATACTCTGACCCGACTAAGCATAAATGATTCCAGATCAATACCTAGCTATATTTTGGAGTTTCACTTGACATGTTCTTGGAGGAAAGAGCGAGGAAATAAAACCAATTTTCTGTTTATTAAAATTTCCATTCTTGATAACATTTTCAAATTCCCCATCTGCTTTTCTATTTTGGGTCAGTGTCTATCAGATGTGGTTACTTGATCAATAGGAAGGTTGTGAAACCAATGGCATGTTGTCACATGTAGTAAGAGTCAGTAGGGTTTTATGAAACTATGCCCTGGTTAAATACACATACATGTGTGTGAATATATACAATGGATCATAAAATAAAGGGTATTTCTGTATGTAGGCACTGGGTTCTCAGCCAATTTCAACTGCTTATCCTTCTTACTATGAGAAAACAGACAAATTTCTATCACATCACAAAAAGGAGTTTAATCAAAATAGTACTGCAGTCACTAAAAAAGCATCTGGTAGAATAACCATAGCATAAATCCTATAAATGCATATTGGGGTACAGAACATTTCAATTTATATTGCTGAGGATTTTCTTGCCTCTTTCTCTAAATATTTTACTAATGTATTATGGCATACAAGTTATTCTTTCTACTCACAGGAGACATTTTTGAAATATCTACTTTTTAATTGTTTTCTCAATGCTGAAAAATTTTATATGTGTGAATATTTTAATAATTTCATTAAAGAAGGAATTTTTCAAGATTTTTCTCATGAAAAAAACCTCATGAGGTTTTTTCTTTTTTAACTATCATAAAGAGTGAAATAACAGATATAAGAGAAAACAATGTTTCTCTTTCGATGTTTCTCTTGCAAATATTATTGTGAAGGTACATGGAAAATGTGTATTTCTCTTTGGAAAACTATCACTTCAGGTTGTATAGTGTAACAATGGAGATAATACCTCATGCTCACCGAATGGTCTAAGATTCAACAAAGACACTATGTGCCAATGTCACATATTACTTCTGTTTCCCACCCCACACTGCACTCTCCCATCACCCAATTAATACCCAGGAGGTTCAGATCATATCAGGTCTAAACAAGAATTATCCTACTATTTCTTATTCATGATGGGCACTGTAGTCCATTATCATAGTTTGCAGCCTGTTCGGCCACTGATACTTATGAGCAGGGACATTAATGGAACCAACAAACCAGGATGGGGCACCCTATGAAGATAGGTGTTAGCTTTCAGTGTGTTATTTCACTTCAGTTGTTTTGTATCCTTCCAATTACATCTATTTAGACTGGGGCAAACTGTTATAGACTTCTGATCATTCATTCACTTATTGATCACCTATTGTGTATCAGAGAGGGAATAATGATCAACGTGACAATTGGTCTCAGTTTTGATGGAGTTCAGTTCTTTACAAGCAAATGGCCCTGACTAAATAATGCATGCAATTCTCTTCTCCTGAATGACTTAATGTCAAGGTTTATCAGCTTTCATGTTTGTAGAGGAACCAAGACAGCACTGACCCAGCAGGGTGCTTGAACTCAAAGATTGTTTGCACAGCAAAATGGTTGTGGGGGCTCTTTCACCCTGATTTCACTAGAGGTTCTAAAAAGGTCAAAGACAGAATAACAGAAGGTACATACTCCTATACCCAGGAGTTGCTAGACTACTTGGTTGGACTTGCAAAGGTATGGCTTTCCTAACCCTTAGCTGACATCACACACATATTTTTGAAATAGGCCAGAAGGAGAAATAAAGGAGACATAGAAAATTCAAGAGAAGATTTCTTTTGAGAGAGTGAGAGTAAGCGGAGGGCATTCTGAATCTAACCTCACCACTAGATTTTATGGACAGTGGCAGGAAAGACAGATGCTTTCTGACTTTGAATCATAAGTACAACTTCTTCATCTCTGTAGCTACACTTTTCCGAACCAGCATAAATCAGACTCTGGTTCATGTACGATAGAGAATGGGGATATCTAGGGCTCCCACAGATTCGTTATCATGCTAAACTCTGTCTCTGGGTGGGATTTGTCCCCTATTTTCCAAACATGCAACATATGAAGAAGCATGATCTGGAACTGCACATATACCATCTTAACCATATGAAGCAGTCCTCCCGCCAGATGGAATGCGGCCAGCCACCCTCTCTCATCACTATCTTAATGCCACATAAGCCACAACTAAACCAGTCTCTTTTAAGGAGCCTCTTTGATTAAGGAGATCTCCATGGAGTTCTGTTTTGCTCTACTACCTTTCAATGACTGTTTTCCTTTAAACAACATCTTGAATTCTTCATTATAACCATAGTCGCAAGGTAGTCAATGGTCCAGGTTATACTGGGGAGTGGTGCAGCAGTAATACATACAGATGACCCCAGACATTCAGCCTTGACCAGGGCTTCTCAGCTCTCAACAGGTGAAGTGGCAGGCTGTGACAGAACTCATGTTGTCAGGGACCTAGGTGAGACACTCCCTTTCCAGTCACAATCCCAGCCTTAGTGAATGGCAGCAGTAAATCTAAGATACTGTACTCCATTCCTGTGATGGCACTTTTAATCGCATACATTTCTGTAATGCAGTAACACTAGACAGAACATCAGACCACAAATTAGCAGCCAATAGTTTAAGCTTCAGTTCTAACACTAGTCACCTTTCTTAGGGAAACCACTTAGTCATTCGTTTTGCATTTTCTCTTATGTAAAATACAACTTGGGTCAGCTTTGGATTTCTCTGAGAGTCTGAAAATTCTATGATTCATCAACCATTGCTTGACAACCAATGATATCTAACATGATGCATGAAACTCAAGCTGGTAAATCAGTTAGTTAAGTGACCGCCATGACAAACTCAAATCTGGTTTTGGCTTACTCTTGAAAAGAAATTTGAGAAACCCAAGTTTCTCAAGGAAGTCAAGAACATGAAATACAAGTCAAGAGCAATAGAAATACAATCAAATGATGTTTTGATTCTACCTGGCAGTGTGTTTTTGCAATTCACCTCGTCACTAGTACTAGTGCTTAGCTCAGAGCAGACACAGTAGTTTCATAGCACATGATTGATGGATAAAATAAAAAGACGATCTGTATTATCTGTTAATACTCAGGAAACGACGATATGTCTGTGGAATGCATTCAATGATTTGTGCAATGTGTCAGCCATATGGACTTCATTTGCACTGTATATCATTATTATTTATTAAAGATTATGAATGATTAAGACAGAGACATCTGGCACTGCTCATATGCCCACATTGCAAAATTTTAAAAAGACGTACCCGGAAAATAGCATTATATTTGATACAAAATATTTTTGTTTTATACAACCTCTCAAAGTCTTGCTTTCAAGCAAGACTTCTACCAAACTATGTAGCTGCACATTTTTAGGTTTATTACACAGATAAACACATTCATGGTAGAGCTATATACAAACTTACTGCAGAATGGGTTTTCTAAAAGAAATGCTCCGATTAAAGAACAAGAAAATAAAACTTTTAAATGTGTTCATTTTGCATATAATCAGGGCCAGTGCTGCTAGAAAATTATTAACACTCAGACATTCTCAACAATTGTCAAAATAGTGCACAAAGAAGGGAAGCAGGATTGCCTTGGGCATTCCCAGCAACCTGACGTCAATTCAGATCAAATTCAGATAGGTTGCTATGCCAGCTGCTTGATTCTCCAGCAGTCTGTGAGAATCCAATTATCTTTAAAACTAGATTACCATGTAAATACCATCGAAACTACTTTGAAATACTGGCAAAGCATTTAAGCTTTTCTGAATGTCTTTTTCTACCCTAAGAAGCCTAGAAAAAAATGATCACCTTTTATCATTCCCCTCAATTATGATTACTATCAGGATATAAAATAGTTTTTGGACTCCAAAGATTTAGAGTAAGAGACAATCAGTACCCTGTTCAAATGTTAAAGCCCTAGGTAGGTTCATAATACGATCTGGTTGTGGACTTCGTAATGCATATGCCACCTCCGGGACTCTGAAAACAGTGTTGCCTAGGAAACCATATTATTGGTAAGTCTGCTTCCCAACCTTTCATGATCCATCCTTACCTTCCCCAGTCTTTTCTTAATGTCATTATCTGATGTGACGCTAGATTCTATTGTTTCCTCTCAGAAATGGAAAAAGGCTTTCAAATCTTCGAAGTATCATTTTAATTATTTCTCCTCTAACAGTTAGAAATCTTTCATGAGAGATGTTTTCTGTGCCATCTTAAATTAATTCATTATAGATTAATCACAATAGTAAAAGGTAATATTTATGAAATACCTACAATATACCCAACTGTATGTTTTATAAGTATGCAATATTTTAGCATACCCTCAAAACGCCTAGAGATAGGTATTTTATTATTATCCTTATTTTATAAGTGAAGAAATGTAGGCCCAGAGCTGTTAGGTGACTTGCCCAGTGTCACAATGCTTGAAAGGAATCGAGCTGAGGTTTAACCATGTCAACAAGGTAAAATGTTCAAGTTCTTAGACATTAGTAATCATATACTGCTTCACTTTCTAAGCATAGAAAGTATATGAGAAAAATGATCCATGAACATTTAAAGCATTAAATATCTAACATACTTGTTCTTGTGTCTAATAATGTTAGGTCATTATTAAATTTTGATCATTAAGTCAATACTTAAGGGCCTCCCTGGTGGAGCAAGGGGTTAAGACGCAACCTTTGAAGCTATCTGCAGCCACTGCAGCACGAGTTCGAGCCCCAGTCAGAGAGCTATGCACATGGCAAAGCAATCCTCTCCTGTCTCACCCACTGCCGCCCTCAGTGGTGTATTTCAGTAGATTCACCTGTTCTGCTCCCCACTCTGTCTCTGGTGAATCCTCTCACCCCCTGCACCTCTGGCCTGCACCAGTTCTTGTATGCATAAATAAATAAATCTTAAAAAAATCAATACTTAATATACTTGCAGTGGGAGACAAAAAAGTAATAAAATTTTTGCTTCCTACATTGAGAACATAACTTTATAAATATAGCTTTATATTGCAATGCTAGCTAACACGCTTTCTGATTTAGTTCTAATTCAGGAATACACAAAAAAGGAAAGTAAGATAATAGTGATCACAAGTTCATCATTTAAACTATTAAGATCATATTTTTTCAGTACTTGTTATCTAAATTAAAAGAAAATACATAAATAATCAAAATCCTAGTCAGTATGGGAACAGGGGAGAAAGAAACTTCTCTATCAATAACAGAAGGCAAACTAGAGCGTCATAAGAGATGTAGAAAGGATGCTTTTTCAGGGCAAAGAAGTCATCATGGGAGGGTAGTTCCATCTGTGCTTGGAAAGGTGAGTAGAACTACTGGAATTGAAAGGGTTAGAGGAATTCCAGGCAGATAAAAACAGAGCAAAAAGTGTCAAAATCTCAGTGCTATCACCAAAATGGCCTGAGTTCGATCCCCCGCTGTTCCCACATGGCACAGCAGATCTCTCCTGTCTTGCCGACTGCTCCCCTTAGCAGTGTATTTCAGCAGATCCACCTGTTCTGCTCCCCACTCTGTTTCTAGTGAATCCTCTCACCCCCCACACACACCTTTAGCCTATGCCCCAGTTCTTCCATGCATAAATAAATAAATAAATAAATAAATAAATAAATCTTTTTAAAAATGTCATTACATAAATTTTTCATTTGTTACCAGTTAAGCAGAATGTAAGATGAAATGAGTAAAGGTGACTATAGAGTATAAACTGGAAGGCAACAGTCAGAATCCAATCCCTTCACATGAGGGACTTTCTATGTGTGACCTTGGGCAAGCTACATAAATTCTGCTTCTTCAAGGAAAAAAATGATGCTATCAGCTACATCACTGTCCTGGTTAGTTATTTTTCTTTTTAATTACACTCGTTCTTGTTCCACAGAAAGGATTTAAAGTTACTCTTAAGGATCTGAAATCTAAAATACCATTTCAAATATTGATCAGGAAGGGGAAGAACGTGGAAAAGGGCCAGAAGTGAGGCGAACACAAAAAAACACTTCATGAAGGATTATATCTTGGCTATGAACTTGGTGCCAAGCTTCACAGCAACCACTGAGCAAGTGAAACCTAGTGAGTTAGGTTTCACTCCAGAGGAGGAAGATCTATCTCTCAGCATTGTGAGCTCAAATGAGATCTGGCAAGGGACACATATCAACACCCTCATCCCTCCTCTGTTCCAGGCAGAGACAAGTAGTAACGGAGGTGGGAAGAAAGACACCTGGCAAAGGCTGTCCCTTTAGAGAACTGCCCAAAGACCCTTCTGTCCCTCTACCTTTCCCTGCTCGCGTTCTCTGTATATTACGCATGAATGTGAATCAGACAGACTTAGCGATGTCACGCTTTATCACCAATGATCTTGCCCTTCTCTGTGAGGGTGTCTGAGTTCAATAACTATAGTTTTGACTCTGGGTGCCCCTGGTACTCGCAGGTTTTCAGGTCATCAGTTATGAGTGGATAGACTTTCCAAATAGATCTCATATTATGACATCAGTCAGAACAAAACAAAAACAAAGTCAGATTGAAGCAAAGTAAAATATATTGAATTTTGTGTGTTTCCGTTGTTTTTTAGAGATTTATTTATTCATGCATACAAGAACCGGGGTACAAGCCAGATGTGCAGGAGGGTGAGAGGATTCACCAGAGACAGAGTGGAGAACAGAACAGGCAGACTGACTGAAATAAACTGCTAAGGGGAGCAGCAGGGGAGACAAAAGAGGTCTGCCATGCCATGTGGGTATCTCCATGGCCAGCCTGGATCGAACCCGTGCTACAGAGACTGTGGACAGCTTCACAGCGCAGCGCTCAACCTGCTGTGCCACCGGGGAGGCCCATGTGTTGCAATTTTTAAGGTTTGTAGGCTATTCGGTTTATAGTTTTCATTTCCTTTTTGATCTTACTTTTTTATACTTTACCAGTATAAAATGAGTTATTTAATGTATGCAAGTTAAGAAAAAAAAAGGACAGATGTGCATCTTGTAAGATTTAGCATATAGGGGCCTCCCCAGTGGCGCAGAGGTTGAGCGCCGGGTTGCGAAGCTGCCCGCAGCCTCTGCAGTGCAGGTTAGATCCCCGGCTGCTCTCCAGCCATCAGAGGAGGGTCCCACATGGCACGCAGACCTCTCCTGCCACCCACTGCTCCCCTCAGCAGTGTACTTCGGTCCTTCTGCCTGCTCAGCTCCCCGCTCTGGCTCTGCTGAATTCTCTCACTCTCCCGCACTTCTGACTGTACCCAGTGCTTGTATAAATAAATAAATAAAAATAAATCTTTAAAATAAAAAAAAGATTTAGCATATAGCTATTTAATCTATCAGAAATGTGCAAAAAATGAAAAATGGTGTAATATATAAAATTAAAAATAATAAAATGAAATAAAATTAAAAAAACCTGAAATCAGAAGCCTAAAGAAATAAAATGTACTAATCAATACTGGTTATTTTTATTTAAGTTAAATGAATTCATACTAAGTATGCTGAAAAAAAAATGAATTTAGAGTAGATTAGCTGTTTAAATATGCCTTTGAAATGCCATTACTAGGAAAGTCTCTTCTCTTTGTGGTTTTCTAATAAAATTAGCAATAGTGGCATTAGTGTGTGCACACTCCTTAGCAAACACTTAATGACAAGACATGCATTCATGTAAAAATAACAATGTTTTTGACAGAAAAATAAAATTTTTAGTGAAATATAATCTCTAGGGTAATCTTTTCTTGAGGGAGTCTTAAGAGAATAGAGTTAGGATATTCTTGATGCCAATAAATTTGTATGCATTCCAATATAACAGTTGAATTGTTACCATGATAAAATATTTTTGGATGTATTAGGACTGATGGTTCAACTGGTAAATAAAATTGAAAGATGAGTGGGAGAGAGGCAGATGCAGAGAACATCTGTGCTTTCCAACTGAGATGAGCTGAAAAAGGAGAAAAAATTATGAGCTTCTGTGGGAAATAAGCTTTGGTTTGTTTTCCAATTCAAGTCAATTTCTCTAACATTAATAATGACTGTTGCTACTGTTCTCTCTGCAATACCATTCTCCTCCCGCACCTTACAGCTTCCTTAGGCTCCGTTGTTTCTTACAAAAGCACATGCCTATGGAAAATATTAGTTTCTCTTGATATGCCAGAACTACTCTTTAAATTAATTGCAATTGCAATTGATAAATGCAATTGTTTTGTTTTTCCATTCCTCCATATATACAATGCTTAAAATTCATATCTTAAGGAATTCCACGTAGAAAATACAAACAAAACTATTTAGTGGTAGAGTATGAGATAGTTATTGTAATGAAAACAGAGATATGGAGCTTCTGTGTAGCCTTTTTTCTTCACTGCTTCAATACTCTTAATATTTGAATTAATAAGATCTTGGGGTACCTTTAGCAGTGTGAATGAATTCTTATTCATTTTCTTGTGTTCACATGAAAAACAGTGCAAGATGACTCAACAATCAGAAATATTAAAATGAAAGAACTGTTTCAGGGTTGAGTCTCAAGGGAGACTTGACGATAACATGCAATTTTCAGTTTTCTCTTTATTTCTTTATATTTTAATGAACAACACTTCTTTCCCAGTGCAATTGTTTTCTCACATATATAGTAATGACAACAGTATCCAAGACTTCAACTTTTTAAAAGTATGTGTTTAATAAACTCTCTGGTATTTCTCTGGAGGTAAGAAAATTATCATAACAGCATTGTCTTAATAAAATAACAATAACATTTTAATTGGTTATTACTGCCAGTGGAAAAAGAATGACAATTCTCAAATATATGCTTATATCTTTGGACTCTCATATGCCCACAAAAATGATATTTCCTTAGAAGCAAGTAGATTGAATTTTTCTCTATTTTCTCTAAAATAGGTTTCCACAAATCCACTGATTTTGAAAGTAGCAGCTGGTTAACAAATAAACTTATAAAAATTGTTTAATATATTTGTTGTTTTCCAACTTCACCAACACACACCAAATAGTTTGCTTTTTAAGTGACCATAACGAATAAGTATTGAGTAGTTCTTTTAAGTTAATCATGCTGGCAAATGCTTTCAAATGCATCATCTTAGCTGTTTCTATGACTTCCATGAAATACATATTATGATTTCACACTTTACAAATGATGCTTGAGAGATAAATAATAAATGTGGAAAATAAATAAAACCAACTAAAAATGGTTTCTAAAGTTTAAAAATTCCATATGCCCAGGCATATGTCAGAGAACATATGTCCAGGCACAGAAGTTAAACCTTTTAGAAATACAGTAAGGGCTTATTTTCTACACTCTACATTTATCGGTTTGTTTATTCCTTTATACACCTGCTTTTGTGCATTATAATGATTAATAGTATTAAATTTAAATAAATGAAGCTCTCATAACCAAATTATCTTGTACTCCTAATTTGGTACAGAAAGTAATTGAACAGGTGAACATGTAAAAATTTATTAGGTGCCAACATAAATTGGCAAACTGAAGACTCAGTCATTTCCCCACCTTAAAGTAGCTCTATAAAATGTCTCCACAGGGACTGTGAGTCTACTGAGGAGTATAGATGACAGCTGCATCATGGAAGGAATGAACATGAGCCCCAGAACCTACCAATGAGGATCTAATCTTAGCCTATGTATGGTTGAATACATTTGGGGAAGTTACTTCGTCTCTCTCAACTTATCTTTCCTCAGCTTGAACATGTAGTGGCTAAAAGTTGTTCCAAATATATATAATATATTATATGTCTCTTAAAGTTATCTGGAGCAAATTTGCCTTATGATTAAATTATTATTAGTTACTTCTTCTATGTATGGCATATATGTGATTTTATATTGCTTTCTGTATTTTTCCATAAATTTTAAATATCTTATTTTCCAAAAGATCAAAATGAATACATATGTAACATGATATTTGATAATAGCTACTTCTTGGGGCACAGGCTGTCTGAGGAGAGCACCCAGTAGGTGCCTCTCAAATATGAGGTCCCTTCTCCCCTTGTAATGATTTTCTTGGCAACATGCCATTGCTGTCTCCCTCACCAATTTCAGTGAGATTGAGTGTCGATGTTCAAGTGAAGCAAGTCAGTAATGATCTCAGAACTGATTTTCTTTATCTTTATGTATTCTCATTTTGAACAGTAACTGATAACTAGGCTACATATATTTGCAGTCAATTTCTCAATAATTCACTGAAAAGATGATACAAAAGTTAATCACTTTCAATCTCCAAACTGGAACTGGGACACCATATTTCTTATTTGTCTAATTATCTAATTATAATAATAAATACTTAATATACAAGATAAAGAAATTGGCCTCTATTACTATTATGCGTATAAGATAGAAGATTTAAAAAGTATGGATTTTGGGTTGCCCACACAAGAAACAGGACAGAAAAATGTACACATATGTATGTATGTATACACATATACTTATCATGTATTAAATTCTCAAATATATAACCCCCACACCTGTTTAAGACTAAGACCCTCAATGCTTCAGTGGCTGGAAGTTTTGGCAGCTGATGGCTTTCAGCTAAGCCTCTCATTTGGAATTGCATTCAGTCTAAAAGAGTTAAATCCTACTTCATCCCCCCACCTCCAAGGGTTGATGTGTAAGAATGCCCCAACAAATTTCCTCTGCAGAAGCCTCGTGTCCTAAAGTGACTCATAGGGAATCAAACTCATGATATCAAGATATGTGCCATTACTTCTTCCTTCAGGTGATGTCCTTAAAGACCTCAGTCCAAATGTTCAAGACCCTGCATACAGACTGCTTTTTATAAAATTTTACTGGTATAATCCCCCCTGTAATTTAGTAAAAAATAAACTATATAGATTATACTCACTATTAGCTAATAAACTATAATTTAATAACTAATTAATAACTAATAAGCTATACTCACACTTTCAGATTACTGGAAAATCTTTCATGATAAACCACTCATTTAACTCAGAAATAATATAGGAAATATTATTAGTAAGTGCTCATTCTTTCTTATTTATTTATTTATTTATTCATTTATTTATTTATTTATTTGTGCAAGCACTGGGTACAGTCAGAAGTGCAGGAGGGTGAGAGAATTCACCCGAGCCAGAGCAGGGAGCAGAACAGGCAAACTGACGAAGTATACTGCTGAGTGGAGCAGCAGGCGCAGCAGGAGAGGTCTGCGTACCATGTGGGACCCTCGCTGGCAGCCGGGGATGGAACTGGCACTGCAGCGGCTGGGGGCAGCTTCGCAGCCCAGTGCTCAACCGCTGTGCCACCGGGGAGGCCCTAAGTGCTCATTCTTGACATCTAATTGATCAGAGTTCCACAACTTTGTGTGTGTGTCTATACACATATTTTTTGTTCTGTCATTTATAGGAGTTAAATGTAAGTACGTAAGAACAGGGTAAAATTATTTTTAATCATTTCAGTTTATCCAGAAAGCCTACTATAGATTTTTTTATAAAATATCACTTATTAACAATGAATGTGGGGCCTCCCTGGTGGCACAAAGGGTTAAGACACAACCTATGAAGCTGTCCACAGCCACTGCAGCACCAGTTCGATCCCCCTTTTGCCCCACTCTCTGGCAGGGAGCAACCCACATGGCGAGGCAGACCTCTCCTGGCTTGCCTGCTGCTTCCCTCAGCAGTGTATTTCACTCAGTCCGCCTGTTCTGTTCCCCACTCTGTCTCTGGTGAATCCTCTCACCCCACACACCTCTGGCCCATACCCCAGCTCTTGTATGAATAAGTAAATAAATCTTAAAAAAAACAATGAATGCATAAATTAATGAATGTGCAAATGAATGAACCATTGCTGCTTCCATGAGTGATTGCATTTGTCTGAAACTACAAATTGATTGCAACAGACATTAGTGATTTAAGAGCCAGTAAGATGTGGACCATATCCCACAAACTCTATGATTCTCCTCAAATGCACAAAAACAACAATATGCCCTTCAGAGGACACTACCAAATTAATGTGACAGTGTCCAATTTCACTCTTAACATCTCCAGCTCAACATCAGACTTGTCAGGGCCTAATTTTCAGGTGTTTACACATGATGGAAATAATACCAGGCTAATTTATTACAACAGAGAAGTGAAAGGACTATATATTCACTTTGTGAGAAGTGCCCACAGGTTATCATCACTTACATACCCTTGAAGACTTTTTAAAAATGCCAGATTCATTCCAAATCATTATTTCTTACTTCAATAATTCATTGCCATCATTTTGGAAAAATATGCATTAGGCAACTAAAAGAAAGACTTCTGAAAAATAAGAGGAAGTCTTTTTTTGCAGGTTGTTAAAATCCTTTGTAAGAATGTGATGGCCCTACAGAAAGAAAATCATAAGATATTGTTTAAAGAAATAGAAGAGACACACACACAAACTGGAAAGATATTCCTTGCTCATAGATTGGAAGAATTAACAATCCCAGACGGATGTGCCCCACGACAGGATATTAGAGCCTAATGGATGGAGATGAACATATGTGTCTCTGTATAAAACAGTGATCTAATCACATTTGACCACATTACAAAACAGGTCTTTTTTCCCAGTTATAATAAAACTGCTTCAAAAATTAAATGGCTTAATAAACAGGGATGGAAATAAGATTAGAAACAACATGAGCTTTGTAAACTTGGCTTTGACCCTACTAGCCCCAATTAAGATTAGAGAAATACTTCCTTTAACAGCCTGCAGCAGGGTATTGTAAAGGCAATGCTACCCAGTGAGACAGATAATGTAATGCTCTGAATGTTACTACCTGGTGAGTTCTGACCAACAATAGCAGGGAAAATACAAGCTGCCAGAATTGTTTGTACTCCATTTATGAATATTGCAATGTAGTAGATATGAAATGAAGGAGCTTTCTAGAAACTATATAACCATTAAACTTCTCAGGCATTGCTATGATAGTAAAATGATGGACTATAGGTTTCAAAAATAAATACTAGCTAGAATTAGGATATAAGTTAAGCTTCTGAATGTCTGTTAGGAATGACAGTATCTTATTTTGACATATATATCAGCTTTATGAACCCAAGCAAAACCCTGGAAACATTTTCCTGGTCAACGTTAACTTTTATAGAAGATGAAATATAAGGAGAAAGCTAAAATGTTAGTTATAACATTCACTTTTTAGGATGCTTTACATTCTCTACACTCAAGCTTTTTGCAAATGTTTGTTTGTGTTACTCATTAACTATTGCAAAACAGAAACAACATTGCAAAATAATCTTTTCTACTACTATTAATGATTCCTAATATCCATCTCCCAGAAGACTATATAAGGTTCTCAATGTCTAACAACAGACCCCATACACCTGCTATAAAATGTTGAAGTAATCCCACCAGCAACCCACATCCCTCCCAACCACCCCGCAAAAAGGCCAGAAAAAAAAATACTAATCAGTAACTGAGGAAGACTCTGAGATGCATCCAGACCTTATTCCTCATTTGGAGTTTTGAAATGAATAGATTCATTCTGTACATTTCTCTGACAAAAAACTAGTCTCCAACATAAGTTCCTGTGTGCAAATCCCCTTCAGGCAACTCTCTGCAATGAATAGCCAAGGCATAAATTTCTGGCTGCTATTTTTGTCAACATGTTCTCTCCGCCTTATCCAACACAATTTACCCTCAGACTCCCCTGCCCCCAAGTACCTACCAATGAGCCTTCAGTGGGTCTTCTCTAAACTTAGTGATATTGTGAGCAAACCTACAAACATTCTTGATCACTTCAGAAAATAACAGTTAGGCTCCTTGACCACCCTGAAACCAACATTCTCCAGATGTCACTAATGTCTAAAACTTTGTCCATTGGAAGTGGCTTCTGGTTCGCAATGCTCCTTGGAGTCCATACCCTACTTCCACTCTAAAACAAGACTTCCTTTGTGCCCATCACATTTACTTCTGCCACTCACTCTTTCTCTCTTATTTGTCAACGTCTGGACACTTTTCTAACTTTCATAGTAAAATTTATCATCAAACTTCCACAAGCCTAATCACAAATCCTGACCTCCATATCTTCATTCCACTTCCCTCCTTCAGAAAAACAGGTGCCTCTCTCATTCTAATATGTATCACTGTGTTACTTGACACAGAGATGTTTCACAAATTCTAACCCATTTCGCCTTCTTTCCCATTTCTTCTGATCCTCTCTCTTTTCCCACTGTCATTTCCCCCTCCTATTTTTTCACAGTATAGCCTTACATGATAGAAAAATTTATTTACTTCCTATGTAGCTTAATGGCCAGAATTCAATTTTTCTAGCCACATTTACATTAACACTCATGAATCTTATCCAGATGCCCCACCCTAGGAAACTGAACCCCCTTTCTATTAGAGCATTTTTATCAATAGCAAAGTAATATCTTTGAATATCTGCTAAAGATATTTTCCTTACTCTGTATGCCTTCTAATTTTGATTGCATTTGATCATGTATTTGTGTGTGTGTGTGTGTGTGTATTCATTTGGGGGTAGTCTAATATACCAGCTTTTTTAATATACCAGCTTTTAATTTTTTTTCAATAAAAATAAAAATAATAACCTAATCTTTACCTGGGCTAGCATATGAAAATTATGTAGATAATTCGAAGTTCAAATTTAGCCACTTGAACAAACATTTATAAAACATGTATACATTGATCAAAATAGATACGTAGATACCTCCTAACCTTAAGAACACATAATCTTTGACAAAAACAAATATTAATAATACACAGTAAGTGCAATAATAGATGTATATCAGCATGGAGGTGCACAAAAGAGATATTAAAATCCTTTTAGAAGGCAGGAAAGTGAGGGCATGCATCTAAAAGTAGAAAGAGTTGAATTTCAAAGGTCAGAAAGATACATCTGGGGAAGAAAGAGGGAAGCAGATCTATCAGAAAGTCAAAACAGCAGGTTGTGTACAAGACAATGGAAAGAGCTAGACACTAACAAAGAGCAGGGTGAGCGTATAGCGGGTCATCTTTTGCAGATATAACCTTATTATAAGAACTAATAGGTTCTGACTTTATTTTTCCAACAATAAATCAATAATATGCAATGAAAAAAGTAGTTTGGTAAAGTTATCGCAAATCCTCCCCCATAGTTTGGAGACCATCTCATGTACTTTCTGGTAATTCCTGGACAATTGTAAGCAAAAAGGTCATTGGTTACATTTGGTTCTGAGAGATTCCTCCAGTGTGGTATGTACAATGAGTTTAAGAGGGGAGAAAATTAGAGGAATGGAAACCAGTTAGGAAGCTATTAAGAGAGTTCAGTGGGAGCTGATGCAGCTCTCAATAAGCAGTCAACAACAGAATTGATATGGAGGAACAGACTTGAGAAATAATTACTGTATTAAATCAGTGTATTTTTGTGATTGTTTGGATATTCTAGCAAACTCCACTGAAGAAATAATAGAGCAGCAAAAGGTCAGGGAAGTTATGTGGGTTCAGAATCTGACAGGTTGATGTTGAGATGCCAAGTGGAATCACAAGTAGAATAAACAGTAGAACATCTAAATTTTAAGGGAGAGTTCAGGCAACAGGCATGAACATGTTCTTGTTAGCTAAAATTCTGAAATTACCTGGCATTTCCCCAGGAAATTTATAAGTGCCTTTGGAGACCTGAAGAAGCTGCCTTGTTCTATCAGTACATCTGTCTCCTTGCTATGGTATTCCTTCTAGATTGTAAGTCCTGAGGATCCAAGTTATTCTTTGCTCATCTCTATGGCCCTCAGAATTCCTAGTGGAGGATAATACTTTTAGAAGAGAATGATCACTCAAGAAATGTTTATTAAGTTAAAAGTTCCTTAATAGAATTATATTTTAATCCATGAAGGACACATAAATAATCACTGGATTAGATTTTTGTGGAATAATAATGGGTAACAAAATATGTACATGCATGTTCCATTAATAGATAAATCAATTGAAGATTATAACCCAAAACAAAGACAAAGAGGTTAGACTTTCATGGCATGAATTTCAGATGTTAAATAGCCACTGGAATAGTTTACTAAATGAATAGATTTCAATTTAATCACCGCCAACCTGTGGGAATTGAGTCTGTCTCAGATGAAGAAAAGTCTAAACTGGAGCTCTGAGCAATAGGAGTTTCCTCAATGTATTTCCACCCAATTAAAACCTGCAGTGAATATTGAAAAGATAGAAACATTTTGTTCACTTAGGGAACATGGTGAATAAGACTTGGATAATTATTTGAATTCAATTACAAAAATTGAAAGCATCATTATTTTCCACTTAGATAACTTATTTTTAGAGGTTTTGTTTTGTTTTGTTTTGTTTTGTCTTGTAAGGCATTCCTTAGGGAATATTGCAAGATTTTTTTTCCTTTACATTAATGTAGGAACTAAAACATGGAGAAATTGCAATGGAATGGACAAGCTGACATTTTATTTCATACTATTTCTATTTCTAAATCACAATATTTTCATGAGACAAAAGTATTTTTTAGGAGATCAATAGGCTTTAATATTTTTCATGTGCTGAGATTCTTTTCATTTGTTTTTCAAAGATTTGATCTCAGTCTTGTACCTGTCATTAAATATGATATAAATTCTGTATTAGGAAAAAAGAATCTGGAGGGACCCCAAGACAAATGTATAGCCTCATATAAAGTGACTATAAGTATAATTTAAAGAGGACCCCTCATTTCAGTAACATTTGGATTAGGAAAAAACAAGTTAGACTACAATACTCTGTTATTCTTAGATAATTTTATAGTGTCGTCAATCGATAAAAATTCAATAGGCCCATTTCTGAAGAAATACAGGAGAACCTGCAATTGGATTTTCAAAAATTTATGATTTTAAGGAAAATGAAAATAGTGAAAATAACTCCACACAACTGATGGAGATCTGGGGAGCAGGCTCATCTCAATGGACATGCTCTCACTATGGGTACATAGCAAGTTTCCCACAAAAACCACAACTGCAAATGACAAGGCAGTGCTATATACTCAGTGATATCCTATAAATAATATAACTGGATAAGGAGTCCCAATCTAAAGTATTTTGGTACTACAATCCACACAGTTGTCTGTAAGTGATAACTGCCGATAAGATTGCTTACACAGAACAATGTTTATTCCAGGTTCAAGTCACTTGAGGTTTTTATTTCATCACCTGCAAAAAACCTTAGAGTATAGGCTGTCAAAATTCCTGCACTGTTTTGCTGTTATTTTCAAGCTTGGTTTCATTCTGGATTGTGACCTTTCAGTGAGCCAGAGCAGTAATGCCGCTCCATGTATCATGGGTCAGCTCGCCTGAACACAATGTGATTTATTCTCTTCATAGGAGCAAATGCTTTCTTTGGGTCAGGACTCTACAGAACAGTATGTGATGGAAGATAAAATAAGAAACAAATGAAGAGCTGATGACGTTCTTCACCACCACAACACATCTACCTTGTTAAAATGCCGCTGCTCCCCTCAGCAGGGCTTTTGGTGTGTCTGCCTGTTCTGTTCCCCACTCTGTCTCTGGTGAATCCTCTCACCATCCTTGCCTCTGGCCTGTACCCCAGCTACTGTATAAAAAAATAAATCTTAAAAAATGTATTTATATGCAAAGATTCTGAAAGTTTAAAACAACATATCCAGGATATCATGTACCATTTCCTGCAAGAGGTTTTAAAATATTGTATGTTTATTATTTTTCTGTTTCTATTATTCCAAAGACTCTGAACTTCTTAAGACTAATGACAATATGACCTTTACTTTTATATAAAGGATCTAGGATGTGTTGGGGGCCAGGCAGACAGTAAAACACTTGTTGGATAAACAAAAGATCTAAAAAATAAGGAACCAATAAATAAAATTGCACATGATAAGCAAAATGTGCACCAGATTTGACATCATGCCATGAAAGCTACAGAATATATTGAGTCTTTTTTGAATCCCAATGCTGGTTTGTCATGCAATTTATTTAAGAACACTATAGACTATATGATTTCACAATATAATTGGATCAAATACTAATTATGTGCACATACATCTTTAGCAACAATCTATTTTGTGCTTGTTAATAAACAAAAACTAGTATATTATTGTAAATAATTTAAAGCCAATAGGATTCATCCTACTTATATAACTGAAGTACAGAGGCAAAACTCAACATAACATAATCACCTGATAAAATTTGATTAAACAATGTGTGTCGATCAAAAGAAATATGTGATTTTAACAAATCCCAGTTTTCAAACCTAGGAAACAGTGGTTGTATACTACTGTGGTCTATTGCTCTATTCAAGTAGAGCTTGGTCTTTGGAATACATAGTATGACTCACTTTTTGATGCTTGTTGACAACTTTTATGCCTAACCCTTCCTCTTGCCCAGTGCCCCACATCTAAGCAAACTGACAAAATAACCTAGGTGCTCTATCCTTGGTGTTGGTGAGAGTCAAACCACACAAGCATCAGGTAAGCAAAAGTTTTAGCTTGATTCTCACCCTCAGCAATCCATAAACTCTAAAGCCAGTCAACTAACCTTGTGTGCGTGTGGGTGTGCGTGTGTAATCAGTAGTCTCAGCATTTGAACCAACTTTGGGGAGAGGATTCATCTCAAACAACATAACAGATATAAAACTCTAATCTCCTATATTTTGGTTATATAATTAACCTCCTCTGCTTCTCTCCTGAGGAGGGAAGTAAAAAGCAAAAATTGTTTGTATCTCTAGGTTACACACAGAAGCTACAGAAGTTGGCATAAGGGAACTGCATCTTTATTATAGCAGGAACTTAGGGAAGAGGGTCGGAGGTGATATTATTATTAGCAGAAGTTAAAAACTTCCACCTGCCTAATTCTGAATTGGCCCTGGCCTCAACAGTCTCTTTAGAATATGTTCAAACAGGATTATTAGCTGGGGGTGCTGAGAGAAGCAGGAAATTACTCTTTTTATGCCTACATTTCATTGGCCTCTTGCAGTGCATTAATATAAGGGTATGTGACACCATTTCCAAAACTAATGTTAAGGAAATTAACATGGCTGGTGGAAAAGTAGATTTTTAACATTTAAATAGCACATTCTCAGTAAGAAAAATGCCAATTTTTGGCTTATTCATAACACAATAGCTATTTAAAATATACTTTAGAATTTATTATGTGGCAAGTACTGTGCCAAGTATTTTACACACATTATTGCATTTATTATTATAAAAATCCTACAGATTTTATATTACTAGCATTTTAATGATGGAAGCCAAAAATTGAATTTTTAAAGGCAGCAATCATGAGAGATATAACATAAACTGAGATTTACCCATATATATGGCCTATCATTTCAATACTCTTTAGATGACTTCAAATTTACATTGTGAAAGCTATAATTGTTTGTGTTCACTTATTTTTAATAGAAATAATCTATATGGACTTGATTAATCAACTAACAAGCTATAGGAAGGAGTAGCTACTTTAACTTAATGCAGGGAAACACTACCTGTCACAGTGATTGATATAGAACACCATAGGGTATGCTTTATTCTGTTCAGCTCTATGGTGTAAGGGAAAGTTACATCACAAATTTGAATGAAACAGCAAAAAATAAAATATATCTTTAAATATTTTTCAATAATTACTGAATAATATCAAAGAATGGGAAGGAATACATCTTGTTGCTGATTTTAACATGTACAGTACACCTGAAAATATAACATAACTCAGCAGTTTGTCTATAAGTTTTCATTTATTATATTAATACAAATGGTTTTATATAAGATTTTTTTGAAGTACTAGTTTGTAATTTAATGTTTATTTTGTCCTGAACTAGCATTTAAATTGATTGGATGCCCTGTCATTGGAAAAAGATAATTCATCTGCTTCAAATAGCTTATCTAAGAATCCATCATTTTAAAGTTAATTATGCATAGTCAACAGGTATATAATTTAAGTGGAAAACAGTAGGGGGAGCTCAAAGATAGGTTGGACAAATCAAAGGTTGGCTTTAAGAGTACAGAAAAAAATATTTTAGGATGGTTTTGAAGAGAAGAAAACTTAAACATAAAAATGTACAGTGAAATTAGTAGATTGTATTTTATGCAGAACAACATATTTCTCAGCAAAACAGTGAACTAGCTACACAGAGAAATACTATTCGCTATGGAATATTTTTAAAAGCTGGATAAACAAAGCTAAGAAAAAATACTTTACACAAGTATAAAAGCATTAAACATCAAGAAAATGCAAATTAACACTACAATGACATAACTACTAAACACAATCAGAATTGGATTAAATAACAAAAAAGAACACAATATATCTGGAACAAACAGAAAACTGGACTTTATTGGCTGAAATCAAAACTGGAAAACCTACTTGGGAAAACTGTCTCAGTATGTTTCATGATCAAAAAAATTTGTATCTGTTCATATACCAAACAGAAACAAATAACTTACATATACAAAAATGGTATGTAAAATAATGCTCATAGCAGCATGATTCATAAAAAATTTAAATGAAAATAAAACAAATGTTAATCAAAAATAAAACAGATAATCTATGGTATATTCACATGAGGGTGAAGATGAAACACAACTATGTAATACCAATGACTTTTCTAGATATAATATTGAGAAAAAGAAGCCAGACACTGAACAAGTACATGGAAGCTAGATACTGACAGACATACTCTATGTGAATAATGTCATCTTTGCTTTTAGAAATAAATGTAGGAATTACTCCTGGAAGGGGGGTGATCTGGATGGGGACACAAAGGGGCTTCTGCAATCTGATAATGCTCTGTTTCATTTTTACCTAGTTACTGGTTACATGGGTTAGTTCACTTCACCCCATATGGTAGTTAGGTTTGTGTGCTTTTCTAACGTGATTCTAATGTGATTCAATAAAATTTGCTCTTAAATACTGTAGTAGATGATTGTTTTAAAGCTTTAAAATGGGAGTTATAATTTGAAACTTGAAATCAAGAAAGCAGAGTTTCACAAAGATAGTTTAGCACTAGAGCTGACGTTTACCCTAAAAGCGTCTGCCAATCCGTCGTGTGCCAGGGAAAGACTCAAAGCTGGGAACCCAAATAGAGAATAAGTTACATTCAGGCTCAACATGAAGTCTCACACCCAAAAGTCAGTCCACACAGTGAGCACAGTCGTAAATCTTAAATGCAGACAAAGATCTGCCCTGATTCCAGGCACTGTGTGTGTGTGGTCATTACTCTAACATTTGAACCAACTTTTGAAGGAGGGTTTGCATCAACCTACATAGTAGTTAGAAAAGTCTAATCTCTTAGATTTTAGTTATTATAATTCTCCTTTGTCCCTCTCCTTAGGAGAGGAGTAAAAAGCTAAAATTGTTTATGTCCTAGAAGCTATAGGCCAAAGGAAACTACATTAAGGAATATTTGTTTGAAATCTAAATTGGAAAACGTATTTGGGAAAACTGTTGTCAGTATCTTCTAAAACTGAAAAAAAAAAATTCTCATGCTTCATGATCAAGAATTTTTTATATACCCAACAGAAATACATAATTAAATAAGTTTGTACCTCAGGCCTTCCTTATTTTTACAACACATCTTTTAGAAGTTCCTCTACTACCCAATGGTAGAAATTCTCTTTTAAGTTTGATGTCCTTGTACTTGTTGACTAATATGCACAATTGTACTAGGGATAGACCATTAACTACTTTTTTGCAAATGCACAGGAAACTCATAAAGCTAGAAAAAAAGTATAAAATCCTTTAACAGATAAATATGAGAATGAATAGTAATCTTCAAATTTGTAGAAGAGAACAAGGTACTAGGAAGTATCTGCTGTGGTTTCATAATGAACAAATATGTGTCCAATCTATTCAATTCCCTTAGATGATATAACAACAGGTCAAGTTAGAGCCAGTTAGATAATGCGATGTTGGGAATGTTCCCACATGATATTCTCATTAGTATTATAAAAACACTGGATTTCTTGCAAATCAAAACTGCAATGAGATACCATCTTACACCTGTGAGAATGGCACATATTAAAAAAAACTAGCAACAACAAATGTTGGCAAGGTTGTGGAGAAAAAGGAACTCTTCTGCACTGCTGGTGGGAGTGCAAACTGGTCCAACCACTGTGGAGAGCTAGCTGTGTGGAGATTTCTTGACCTACTAAACATAGAGCTTCCATATGATCCAGCAATTCCACTCCTAGGGATTTACTCAAAGGACACAGAAACATCAATTCCAAAGAGCACCTGCACCCCTATGTTTATAGCAGCACTATTTACAATAGCTAAGCTTTGGAAACAACCCAAAGGCCCCAAAATAGATGACTGGATCAAGAAGATGTGGGACATATACACCATGGAATATTACCCAGCATTCAAAAAAGATAAACACATGCAATTTGCAGCAACATGGAGGGAGCTGGAAGGGATCATGCTCAGCAAAATAAGCCAGAAAGAAAAAGAAAAATAATGGATGGTCTCACTCATAGCAGGAATCTAGAAAACTTAAATAAGGGACCAGGAAAAAGAATAACTATAAGAAAGAAAATATCAAAATCAACAAACAACTATGAACCAGAGACACTCTATGGGGCGTGGGGGGCGGGGAAAGGAGGGGTTGAGGTCAAAATAAGGGGGATGTAATTGTATGGGGAATATAAAAATAAAATTTAAATAAATAAAAAAATTAATTGCAACAAAACAAACAAACAAACAAACAAAAAAAAACACTGGATTTCTGTTTCATGGTTTAATCATTCCAGGAGATTTTCCTAGTAAGGTTTTTTTAAAAATCGAATTTTAGGGATGAGTTAAATTTGAAAATTTAAGGCACTTTTTGTGTTCCAAAAAAGAAACAAAACATAAAATGTCTGTGGATGTCTAAACTTTCATGTCCAATTTTAGCATCTAGTTTGCATGCTCAACAGATAAGAGCTATGTCAAATATCTAAAATTTTAATGATCCAGTGTTCAGAAAGAAAAAAGAAAAGTTAAGCTCTGCTGTTCAAGACTAGATTGTAAAATTCCCAGCTTTAGATAGTATAAAATTTATAGCAATTCCCTTTTGCATGATGCAGTAAAGTATTGCCTGGAGGGGGCAGACTAGGTTAAATGACCTACAGATCTTGTCTCTGCCTATTTCCATGAAAGAGATATTCCTCTGAGTCAATGATATCAAACTCAGTGTGTGCATGTCTATCACAGAATCACATTATCTGTCAAAACACTCACTTCTGCCTAGTCTCAGAACCCCATATGTCTCATAATCTTTATAAAGACATATGCCAGGCAGTCACCATCAATGAATACTATTTTTTCAATGAAGTGTAATTAAAGAGAAGATGAATTAGCAGGAAGTAAATGTTTTGAAATGTCTTTCTAATTTCACTTTAAGAACATGTAATGTTGAACTGGTAAAACCAAATTTCTTAATACACAGGTATAGGTTTAATTTTTATTGAAAGATTTAACATTTCATTTGGGATTTCAAAGAAAAAAATGTTAAAAAAAGTATTCATTCACATATCAGTTGCTTTAAGTCAAATCAAAAAAAGAAATTAAGTTAAAGTTTAAGTGCAGATGGGGAAATTTTTCCCTAATAAAATCTTGTCAGAGAATAGCTGTGTCATAGAACAAACATATATGAGGCAGCAATAAGGACAAAGAAACAAAGTTACCTCTATTTTTGGGGAAAAAAAAATAGGCAACATCTAGTTTAAAAAGAAAATCATGTCACAGTATGAAACTCAGATATTTTATTTACTATGCAGTTTAGGTTGTTTGTCTCATTATTATACAAATACATTACATATAATTTAAAAAGTCTAAATATGATTTTAAAAGATCAGTGATGAATATGAAGGGCAAATTATTAACCTAAAGTAATAAAATAAAAATATGAAAGGTTTCTCATACACTTATAATAATCAAGGATTGAATGGCTAGTTAATTGCATTTACTTTTTGTGAGAAATTAATATTGTTTTTCTATTTCTCCCACTAACTTTATCCTTTCAAAATTGTAAACAGACAAGTGCCCAAAAATGATCAAAGCTTAGAAATATTTAGCAATTCTACTCTGTACTGATAATATTGATAATATTTTTTTAAATGGAGTCAAGACGAATATTGACAAAAATTAGTCTACCACATCATCTAGCTAATAGATTTCTCAGGGCCTCCCCGGTGGCGCAGCGGTTGAGCGCTGGGTTGCGAAGCTGCCCGCGGCCTCTGTGGCGCCGTTTCAATCCCCGGCTGCTCCCCAGCCACCGGAGGAGGGTCCCACATGGCGCGCAGACCTCTCCTGCAGCCCGCTGCTCCCCTCAGCAGTGTACTTCGGTCCTTCTGCCTGTTCTGCTCCCTCCTCTGGTGAATTATCTCATCCTCCCGCACTTCTGACTGTACCCAGTGCATGTATGAACAAAACAAACAAACAAAATAAATAAATAAATAAAACATGCCTCTATTAAAAAAAAAATAGATTTCTCAACCTCTTATGAAAATTATGCATGGCATTAATAATGCATATTTTTTCTTTAATGAGGAAGCCCTGTATAAGAATGAACAAAATCCTTTAACATGGAGAGGTGAGACTGCCTGCCTCAAAGTCCTTTTCACGGATGAGGAAACTGAATTTTAGTGATTAAATTACTTTGCAGTTCTTACACCTCATGAACACAGAAATGTCTCCTACATTTTCCTCTGTACCGTAATATCTATGTAGCAAAGAAAAAAATCCTTTAAGCTGTTACCACTGTGGCAAAAATAAATAAGATTTTAAGAAAAACCAATAACTAAGAATTTATGAAAAGGAAACCTGAAGGAGCAAACACTGAGTGGTAACAAAATAAATGTGCTTCAGGGATTTCATGAAGGATTATTACAGCCTCTTCCACCATTGGGGAGCCAGCTGTGAAAAGATAAGTTTAAATCACAGAAAGAAAAATTAAGATTGAGTTATAAAGGAAAACGCCTTACAGTGAAAGTCAGTATGGAAGGGCTAAGAAAGGTTATATAAAGGGACAATTTCTACCTATTATTTAATTCCTCTAAATCACTGCTGTATTCAGAGAAAGGCCTACACACTAAATGAAATTATCAAGTAGGTCAAACTTTGGGCATAGGCCAGTAAGCTGTAAAGGTAGGGAGAATATTCTTCACTTTAGAACCCAGGTCTAACACAGATGCTTGACAGGTTGGGAAACTGCTATAAACTACCAAGAGCAAGGCTTTTGCGAGTGACCTGAAAATAAACTGATTTTTTTTTTTTTAATTTGTTTCCCTCACCAGAATCTTAATCTGTTTTTAGTGGTCCTGAAGATTGACTAGGACGGAATTTCTGAATTCTCTTCAAGATTGAATTAGTGAACCAACGACTAGACAGAGCAACTATTTGTTCCTTTATTATTCTTTCATTATACAACAAATGCAAATAAATCTCTCCAATTCCAGTATACCAGATGTGGAAAGTTATGGAACCTCTATGTACCTTTGTTTCTTCATCAGTAAGATAATATTAATAGAATGCAAGTTCAAAAATTATTACAAGAAGTGAGTTAAATGTATAGAGCTTAGAATAAGAGGATATATACCAAATTCACTTCATGACATATTTTTATAAATCAGAAATCCTTAAAGATTTTATAAAGCTGGGACTCCCTGCTGGCATTGGGGTTAGTCTGAGCACAATCACTACCACAGCCTGAGTTCCATCGTATGACGCAGCAGTCCTCTCCTGTTTTGCTGGCTGCTCCCCTTAGCAGTGTAATTCAGTAAGTCCGCCTTTTCTACTCCCCACTCTGTCTCTGGTGAATCCTCTCACCCCCCTGCACCTCTGGCCTACACCCCAGTTCTTCTACACAAAAATAAATAAATCTTTAAAAGAAAAAGCTTTTATAAAACCAATCTGAATAAGATAGGTTAAAAATTCTAGACCAAAACCATAGAAAACAATAGCTAATAAATACATATTTGTGTGTAAGTATGTGCACATAATATGAAATGTTATAAACATCAGAACTTCTGATAATTCAAGATATTAACAGATTTACAAAGAAAAGCCACATACATATCTCATTGCATGACAAAATTCAAGACTCACTCATGTTAAAAATTTATAGCAAATTTGTAATAGAGGGAACTTAATGAAAGAAGCATCAATTAATTTCTATTCCTTCTATTTCTCTTTCTGTTTACTGAAAATCTTGACCTAACTCATCACCATCACATGGGAGTCGTTTACAAATGTATAATTTCAGTCTCTGACCTACTGCTCAATCAGGATCTTCAGTTAATATGTTCTTCATATGATACAGATGCATTTAAAAGTTTGAGAAGCACAGGCCAAATTGGTGAAGCAAGACGATAATTATTTTTAATACAACAGAGTATGAAAATTAGAATGGAAGAAACAAATAATTTTATATGTTTTGATTTTGATTTTGCTCTTTTGCTCCCAGACTTGTCTGATTGTTTCTGATCCTTTTCTGTGGGTCCCCACATGGGTGACAGGACTATCTACACTAGAATACCTGAAAAAATATGAAGAAATTAATAAAAGTATATTAAAATTTAAGAAATTATCCAGCTATCTGGATGATATAAATTTGTTATATTTGTATATGTCATTGTAGCAAGTATTTAGAAAAGGAAATTTTAAAAATTGTTGCCATTTTGCAATGAAGAAAGTATACAGTGCATATGAAGAAAAGCTTTGATAAGATCCACTGATATCTATAAAATTTATTTAAAAATGTAATAGTGATCTAATGGAATATCATGCCAAAATTATAGCCAGAAATAATAGTCTAAATATATTACTTTCTCTTAAATTGATCTATAGGTTCAATCAATATCATGATAGTTTATTTCAAGGTACTTAATAAGCTGTTTGTAAAATTATTTTATGGAAGTGATAAAGGTGATGAAGTTCAACATGACTGAAGAAGAACCAGATCAGGCAATAAATATCAGAAGCTGATATTTATTATTATAATGTTCTAGAAATTAAGATCATGGTGATTTAGAACAGAGAAAGAAAAGACAGGGAAATGGGATAGAAAAGGAACCCCCAAAAGAGACCAACAGTACTATAAAACTAATATGTGTCAAAGGTAGTACTACCAGTCATTGGAAAATTGATAACGTAGTTAATCAGTGTTTAGCCTCGTAGAAAACATATATAAACTTGATTCCTTTTCAGATCACATAGAAATTTCAACTCATTATGTAAAATGATTTAAACGCAATAGGAAAAGCTTTAAAATTTGAAGAAGAAATTCCTGCCAATAAAAAAATCACTTCTATATCTCAAAATTTTCAACAGTAACTTATTGGGAAAAGATATTTTCAACACGTATGGTCAGTAAAGAATTATAGAACACATGATGAATTCTTTAAAATCAATATGAAGAAGACAATCCAGGAAAAATATATGCAAAAGACTTGGGCAGAAAATTTTTAAAAAAGAAATATAAATGACTAATAGTCATATATGAAAGTGCTCAAATATAATAGTTATCAGGGAAATTGAAATTAATACCACAATTTAGCATCATTTTATAACTACTAGATTAAAAAAAAATTCTAGTACAAAATAGAGCCACTTAAGAAAGGTTTTACAAATTAAATGTGACCACACATCCTCACCTGCTCTAACACTCATTGAGAATCACTAAATTTTACAAACACAAATAAATATACATAGCCATGCATATATATATATGTATATACATGTATGTATATAAACAAACTCACACAAAAACTCAAATTTCAAGGCAAAAACGTGGCAAACATTTCTAAATCAAAATTATTGTCAGTGGATTCTTCATGTAAAATGTTAATTTTCACTGATTAAATTTGTTATTGAGAAAGGAGAAAAACTAATTTATTTCATTTATGTTATACATTATATTACTCATAATTGATATACATTAAATTGATTTAATATTGCTCAATTAAATACAATTTATTAATTATAATCAATACATTTAATTAATAGCCTTAATTTAACGTAGTTCATGTACTTATAAAGGAAAGAAAAAAAATTTAGCTGCAATATTTTCTTCTTTTAATACTACATTAATTAAAAATGTATTACAGAAAAGGTATTTCACCCCCAATTTACCAGACAATCATTAGAAAAGTTCTTTAACTTTATGTAAAATGTATTCTTACTTCTGATAGTCTTTTTTCCATATGAAAAAGGATATTCAAATTTTAATATAAATTACAATAAGCATTCTGATTGTAAATGCCACCTAGGAGAGCAGGTCAAATTCACTTAGCTTTTAGGCCTTCCTGGTGACACAAGTGGTTAAAATGCAACCTATGAAGCTATCAGCAGCCACACAGCATGAGTTTAATCCCCAGGCCAGGGAGGTACCCACATGGTGCAGCAGACCTCTCCTGTCTCCCCTGCTGCTCCCCTCAGCAGTGTATTTCAGTCATTCTGCCTGTTCTGTTTCCCAGTCTGTATCTGGTGAATCCTCTCACCACCCCCACCCCCGACACACACACACCTCTGGCCTGTACTCCAGTTCTATATGCATAAATAAATAAATCTTTTAAAAAATCACTTAGTTTTTAAGAGTCACAAGCTGACTTTTACAGCCACCTCTCAAATTTCATTTTCAGCCCTGGGACTTATTTGCTGTGGGCTTATCTACTTGGACCACAGCTTAGTGAAGGACTAAATATTATTCAAGGACAGGCCTTGCTTAAGCATATGGACTAGAGCACCACACCACGACCACTAACACCCAACTCAGACACTTTCTAGCTGTGTGGTTTTGGGTGAAGAAGAGTTGTGCCGTGTTGAGCTTTATTTCTTCACTAGTTAAATGAGACTTATAGGAGCATTTAACCCATAGAGGTGTGGCAGTTAAAATTAAAATACAGAAGCCTGCTAAAATTGCTGTTTAGTTATTCTGCCCTGTGATTTCATGCAAAAATGGGTAATATGGTTTAAAAGTAGATATAGTTTGCAAACTTTTGCTATACTGTTGAAACAATTTGGGATCAAGGTTTAGAGAACTTGTTTTTTACATAAATTGAACCAATTGTAATATTTTCTCCCCTGTGATTTTGATATATTTGCTGTCTTGTTTTGGCAGCTGTTTGTGTTTTTTTTTTTTTTTTTTCTTTTTTCACTTGGAAAATGGATTATTTTCCTGTAAAGGAAAACTGTCATAGTGGACATTCATCGACAATGCTGCTGACTAATTGTTGCTTCTCTTACATAAATTGTAACCCCGAAAAAGACTGTCTCTTAAGACTACACCCTGAGATCTGTGCCACCATAGATATGGTGAAATAAAAATTAAAGGGTGGGATTATAACAGGGTGGTTCCCATGAAAGTGGGAGGTTCAGGTTTCCTGCCCCACCCAAGGGAGGGTAGAGCTGAGCAGGGAGAAGAAGAAGCTGCAGAAGGGATGGAGGAAGGAAGGAAGCAGGATGGAGAGCCAGAAGAGACTTGGAAGAGGCACATGGAGCCAAGAGACACGTGAAAAAACTGCTTGCCTTTTGGTCGTGGACTGGGTGACACAGATGTGGTTGAGAGACCCGTGGGGAGGATAAAAATGGGGTTTTTGTCTTGATTTTGATTTTGGTCTTTTGCTCCCAGAATTTTCTGGTTGTTTCTGATCATTTTTGGTGGGTCCCCACTGAGAGGCCCATGGTTGGCTTTTGGGCCTTGCTCTGGGCCAATCCTGCTTGGGTGGACTTTTACCCATGAGGGACGGGTAACTTTCGGTACCTGATTTAGAAACTATATTCTTTGCCTTTCCTGTCTTGTTTACTAATTGTATTAAAGTTCCTTTTCATTAAAAAAAATTAAAATACAGAAAAAGAGTTTAAAGCAGTGCCTAGTACTTAGGAAGTGATCTATCTATATTATCTATTGTTAATCATATTTAATAACATGATGCTGCAGAAAATGCCATCAAAGTAATGGTCATTTCAGACAATTCAAGTAGTTTTTGCTCTTGAAAGTATTTTCCAGTAAAAATATAATGCTAACCCAATTTATAATAGTAAAACAATACACCAATGATGTTCTGTAACAATCAGAAAATCTAAATTTTATATTAAAGAACTTGATTATCTTTTGTTTCCCACATTTCCATTAAAATGTGACAGAATGGGGACCTCCCTGGTGGCGCAAGGAGTTGAGACTCAACCTACAAAGCTATCCACAGCCACTGCAGTATGAGTTTGATCACCGGCCAGGGAGCAGAAGACCCACATGGCATAGCAGACCTCTCCTGCCTTGCCCACTGCTCCCCTCAGCAGTGTATTTCAGTTGATCTGCCTGTTCTGTTCCCCACTCTGCCTCTAGTGAATCCTCTCACCCCCTAACACCTCTGGCCGGTACCCCAGTTCTTCTATGCATAAATAAATCTTTAACAATATATAAATAAATAAAATATGACAGGATGTTTTCATGAATAGGATCCTATATTTGTCAGTACTCTTAGCAGGTTTTAATTCTGAAACATTCAAAAGGAAAGTGATGAAATGTTCCTCTAATTATCTCATGATTTTGCCCTGGTTATTAATTTCTCTTACCAGACTAAATAAATATGCCCATTGTTTTTTTCACTATCAGCAAAACAGTGGTTTCAGGGGTCTGTGCGGTGGCGCAGGGGTTAGTCTCAGTGTTATCAATCTATTGCCAGCCACTGCAGCATGAGTTCGATCCCTGACCAGGGAGCTAACCCACATGGCAAAGCAGACCTCTCCTGTCTCATCCGCTACTCCCCTCAGCAGTGTATTTCAGTGGATCTGCCTGTTCTGCTCCCCACTCAGTCTCTGGTGAATCCTCTCACCCCTACCCCCAGCATCCCTGGCCTATGCCACAGTTCTTGCATGAATAAATCTTTAAAAAACAAACAATGGGGGCCTCCCCGGTGGCGCAGCGGTTGAGTGCTGGGTTGCGAAGCTGCCCGCAGCCTCTGCGGCGCCAGTTCGATCCCCGGCTGCTCCCCGGCCACCGGAGGAGGGTCCCACATGGCGCGCAGACCTCTCCTGCCGCCCACTGCTCTCCTCAGCAGTGTACTTCGGTCCTTCTGCCTGCTCTGCTCCCCGCTCTGGCTCTGGTGAATTCTCTCACCCTCCCGCGCTTCTGACTGTACCCAGTGCATGTATAAACAAAACAAACAAATAAAACATGCCTCTATTAAAAAAAAAAAAAAGGTTTCAGTTTTGCAAGCCAAAATGTTTGCTCTTTGTTACCATTCTTTCATTCTTTAAAATATAAGCTATGCTTAGATATAGCTGCTATCTGAACACCCAACTCTCCTTCTTTGTTGTTTAGATGAATGATGATGAGGAGAACAAGTATGCTATTGTCTTTATGTCAGGGTTGGGAGATGTGATGTGGTAACTGTGTATGAGGAGGAGGGAAAGGGCATGATTGCTCATATCAAGGATCTTATGTCAATTTAAAAAGACAGAACCAAAGACCCAAATCAATAGTGAGCCACAGAAAATAGTTTCAGGTCAACCTATGATAGTGTACAGGAGTCTAATAAAAAAGAGAAGGAGGTGACAGGTCAGCAATAAATGAATATTTCATGGATGAAGTGGAAACAGCAATGGATCTGGGGGGAAAATGTGTAGAATTTTGTAGGCCACTTACCCCCAGTTTCAGGCATCAGAATATCAGCTTCATATTTTGCCATACCCATAGTACTATTTGCTGATTTTTGTTATATCTGAGTTTCCCCATACATTATTTTTTAAATTTTATATGAGAATACTTTTTGAAAACACTACTTGTACTTAAAGGGAAACTTTATAGCAATACTATAAAGTGAAATTCAATGCCATTTGCCTTAAAGACAGAAAGAAATGAATATGAAATGTAACCAATGTAAACAGAACAATATTATTAGTTTTCTACTCAGAGAAGGCTGCTTCTGAAAGACTTTGGGCTACAAAGCAATTGTGTCTTCATTTAAAAGGGACATTAAAGAGATATTAAGGAGTATTAAAAACTCAGTAACACCAACAGGAAACTTTCCTTATTCTTCCTTTATTCTGCCTTTCCCTTTCCAATCGACCTTCTTCTCTCCCTCCTACCTGCCCTCCCTCACTCCCTTCCACATTTAATAAGCACCTACTATATTCCAGGCACCATTACCGGAACAGGAGATGTAATGGTGAAGAAACAATCCTTGTTCGTATAGAGCTTCTACTCTCATTGAAGGAAAGCAGTCAGTAAGTAAAGGTACAAGAAAACATATAGTATGGTAGAGATTTTATGAAGAAAAATAGAGCAGGGAGTTTCAGAGTGGCAGAAATAACATGAATGGGAAGCTTTCACTGATAAAATGACAAATGAGCAGTGATCTGAAGGACAAAATGGAGCAAGCCAAACAGATACTTGAGGAGGACATTTCCTGACAGTTGGAATAGAATGTACAAAGTCTGGATTGCAGAACATGCCTTGTATGTTTAGCGGATAGCAATGGAGACAGAGTGGTGGTAGCGAGTGAAGTGAGGGGAGAGAGAGGCTTGTGATGAGTTCACATTGCTGGGAGGTGCATGGTAGGGATCAGATTTTATAGACCTTTGAAAGACACACTAAGCACTTTCTGACCTTGACTCAAATGAAGTTGGAAGTCACTGCATGGCTTGGAGTAGAGACCAATGCAATGTAACATAAATTATTGCATTTATAAAATACTCCACTGTAAGGAAATTAGACGGAGGTGGGCAGGAGAATAAATAAGGAAACTGGTTAGAAGGTAGTACAATAATCCAAGAGAGAGGTGATTAGAATGTTCAGTTCCAAGGGGAAGCACTGACATAGTCAGAAATACAGATATGTTGGCAAAAGTGAGCCTATTCTTCCCCCTTGCCCCCGTTCTATTATTTTTTTTAAAAAGTCTCCATGTTAGCACTTATGTATTTATAGATCTGTTCTCCCAGCCCCATTTCTGTTGCCAGTTACCAGCGATCATACCTTGCTCATCTAGAATCATTAGCGCTGACCACACTGCCTGACACAGGTGCTTAAAAGGTTTATAGAACTGAATTCTAAATGAGTGGAACATTAAAGACACAGAAGCACGAAGGATGTCAGTAGGCATTTGGAACAAGAAGATCCTAGTGGAAAGAGTACAGGAGTATGCATATTGGAGAGAAATGTCTCTCAGAAAAACAAGCTCATATTAGAATGTATTTTACATGAAAAAGAAAGAGAACAAAGAGAAGCAGAAGAAGAAACCAGCTTTTAAATGATGGGAAAGAGTTAACATCTCAAGGAAACTTTTACTTAAAAAAAAAATAATATGGGTAAGATGTATTTCCCATATAGCTTTTGCTTTCAAACCAGTAAAACACGCTTAATATTTATAGATTTCAATTACTAGTTCACTGAAGTCAATATTAATATTCAATCCATAATTAGTAAATACTTTTATTGCATGTACTGATTTTATCAAGTTAAAAAAGAACCAGTGAAATATGTGTATATATAAGGAACTCCTTGGTTTCAACAAGGAATTATCCCTTAGATATACAAGGAACCCTTATAATCCCTAGGCTTAGAGTAAGTCAGCATCATGAGGACTCACCTAGTTAACTAGGTTTATGTCAAGGATGCCGAAGAAGCAACAAAAAATCACTCCTAAAAAGTAGTGCAAAATAAAACTAGTAGGAATGTAAGAAAAGATGGGGGCAGCAATAATAAGTGACATGTAGCTGGGAGAACAGGGGAAGAGGAATGGAGGCATGAGGATCTAGAAGAAAGGTGGCTGCAGAGGCAGAAGGTGTCCTGATTTACATAAATGCATTCCCAATGTACCAGGGAGATTTGGTCCATCTTGAAAAGATAAATAAGACTGAAAAAAAAGTATAAATAGATGAACGACTGTCTGGCCGCATGTCTGTAATATGGGGGAGTAGAGCTCGGGATGGAGTAGAGACAAAGTCAACAGTTATTTGTACAAGAACAGACAACAGTGTTTCCTTCCTAATCTAGTCATCATTACCACCTGCCTTCATTGCAGACATGACCTTCTCATTGGTCTTGCACCTCTGTACTCTATTCTATAATACACCAACCAACCACAATGGTCTCTAAGTTCTATTGAGTAAATACCAAGGCAGTATTATCTGGTTCTACTTTTATTTTCCAAAATTTCCCACTAACTCCCACCTTTTCTCTTCCCTCAGTCCCTCATATTACCTATCTTGCATAAAAGTTCCCTGTTCTAACATCTTCCTCTACCTCTCCCTCAGCCACACCTACAATGATATTTATGTTCTCCTATTATTTGATCCTGAGGATGTGCTCCTCCCTTTCTTTATAATATTTGATGCACTTATAATTCTGCATCTGTCTTCCCCAGGTGCTTAGTACCTAGTAAGCACTTAAATATTTGTTAACTGTTGAAGGTTGAATGTTCACTATTGATGAACAGAAAGATATGAACACAGTAGTTAATTGTTTATTTAAAATGGAAGAGGTTTTAAAATTAATTTGCATCTCAGATAAGATACAGTTGTATCCCTCAAATAAACTAAAATAACTGAATGAATGGAACATGTTTTCATAGAGACTAAAGGAAGAAAGAAACAAGTTTGGAGTTATTAAAGAAAATTGCATAACCTCCTACTTTCCCAAATTTTATTAATACAGTTCAACCAAGATAAAATTCACATAAAGTATATTTGAGAATTGATTCAGTTCCTTAGAGGAAAGAAAAATAAAATTCACTTGGAATAGTCATTGAATGGCTGTTATTTAAATATTCTTAAACTAAGAATAACCACGTAGAAAAGTAAGAGGTAAATTCTAAATGGTATTTATTTGGGGTGAAGTTTTAAAGTAAATCCTATGAATCAAGGTCAATACTCATATGTGTTCTTGTGGGAATGGAGTACTCTTTATTCTGCTATAAACCCAAGTCTTAGTTACAGTTGCTAACCACATACAAACAGCTTTGCTGTCCACTATTTTACACAAAGGGCAATCAAGAAGAAAGAGAGGGTGACTCCCCAGTTTTGAGTTACTTCCAGGTATGTGTCAGGTGTTTAATCTGAACAGTAACTAACTCATCTTGGCTACGAGAGTAACTCTTAATGCACCAAAACTATAATTTGAGGAGACTATTTTATTTTCAAGAGAGCTTGGAGAAATTGCCAATAATTTTAAACACTTGCTCTGATTAACGTGGGAATTCTGAGCAAAGAATCCTTCAGTTGACTGGAGTTGCTTATGCCATTTCACATTAATGAGCTGCAGGATATGTTTCTGAAATGCCTGCCATTTTCGGGGCACTGCACAAGGAGGTCTTCCTTAACTTAGACAGACTCTCTACTGCTACACATGTACTTCAGCCAACTGAAGTGAGCCTCATCTCAAAAAGGTCAGGTGTTGAACAGCATTGACTCTGCAACATTTACAGGGCATTGGATCCAGAAGTTTTTTGCCTTGGAACAGAATATCTTTTATCATTGTTAGTATGAATACTTACAAAGCACCATCAGTAAGCTTAACAGTTCCTTCCCAATTAGCTTGTAATTTAATTAGTCTTCAATGCAAATCCTCCAAATTGGGGTTGGGTTTTAAAATTGATGCCAACCAATACCATCTGTCAGTGGCTCTCAGGCTTCTGCCTCTTTCTCACTTCTTTTTTCCCTTCACCCTTATCAACAAATTTAAGTCACACATACCCATTCCTCCCTCATTTTTTTCTCACTGAAAAGATGTAAATCAAAGTGTACCTATAAAAGCACAAACCTTATGGTCAAACACAACTTAAAAATTCATACCACTCTTGCACCTAAAAATTATAGACATTATCAAACACACACATATACAGTTATCAAGTAATAGCTTTGAACCAGGAAAACAACCCTAGGATATTTATACAAACTGACCTCTAAATAGAGTGTCTGTATCCATTTAATTTCACACTATGTCTCATACAGATCCTGACACTGCTCTTTCTCTGTCCTAGAGCTGGTTCAGTGTATTACAAGATTTCTTCTAGGGCTAGATGCTGGGCCTTATCGTGTGCTTCATGCTCTATTGGATAACTTGAGTTGTTTTATGATTACAGAGGATCATTCACTAATACAGAAAGTGGGAAAATGCTGCCCCTAAGAAAAGTACTTAATAACTTTAATATGCTGCTTTCCTTAAAAAAAAAAAAACACACCACCCCTTATCAAAAACAAATCTTGCAATTATTAACATTCGAGTGTTTAAGCATTATGAAACGCAGATGTAGAGCAAAAATGACCTATCCATGTTTTTGTTGCCCTGTGCTGTACACTGGAGCCTGCTGGACTTCCTGAGGCTGTGGGGTACTCATGTCCGAAAAAATTGTGCCCCAATAACACCACAGGCAAATGTTCCAAGGAAGCCATCTACACAGCTTCAAGATGGTATATGCCACAGACAAATGTGCAAAGCACAGTGAGGCAAGTGAAGAGAAATTTCTTAGCTTTCAATATAAAAAAAATTATCTCTTGTAAGTCCTCAAATCTCTATCTGGCTGTTTGCAGACACATGCGTGGCAGCTAACAGGTCAGGTGGAGGGAGACGGCAGACACTTGTCTGCTACACACTTCTTTGCTACTTGCCATGCTCTTAGTGGTTTGACAAGAGAACATTAAAACTGAGAGCTATTATTAAAAAAGTAAGGGCATACTTGCGTCAACGCATTTCTATGCTTTTATTATTTATAACAGCTACTGGTTCAGAAAGCTTATCTTGCTGTTCAATACCACAGAAAATCTGCATATTGATCAGCCTTTCAAATGGCCACAAGAGGGTTTTTTCCATTGCTTATGTTTATAATTTTATTTCTTAGTTTTCTTATTGTTTATGCAACCATTCCCCTATTGAGAGATAATTTATTCAATTTCATTTTTCACTATCACCAAGAATGCTTTTGGGAATTTTTAATGAAAAATTATCTTTTGTTTCTTGTGACCAAATGAAAGCATATAACAGACAATACAAGCAAAAATGTGAATACTTAAAAGTATCTATAATCCTATTTTCTCCAGAATAAACACTAAATGATTAGTAGCAAGCTTGCCCATTTTTCATACATTTAATATGTGAGTATAAGCAAAGGTGTGACTTTGTAGATTAACACATGAATATATACATTTTTTTTTACAAATTGAATAGTACTAAACATAATTTTTTACAAATACTGTAAAGCACTTCAAGTATGAATAAAGTATCCATTTTCCAAAAATGTTTACAAATTATGCAGTCTTAATTATCCTCCCCAAAATATGTATTATAGCAGACAAAGTAAAACTTTACTGGAAAGTTATCCTCCTAATATTTCAGAGAGACTTGTAGAGGCTTGATGTACTTGACCTAAAACAGATATAGTGAAATATAACTTCAAATATGTCAAGTCTTCTTTACAAAGTAGAATAAGGCCCATTTTATTCCTTCAAAAATGTTTGCTTTTTGTACATATGCTTAAAGAGTTAAGGTGTCTCCAGTTGAGAGGAATAATTTTATGGCCTTGCTTCTAAATTGTATACCAATTCCTCCTGTTTTGATTCTGCTGTCACAGCCATTTAATTAACAAGGGTCAGTGTAACAAGGGGTTTGTCTATAATTTGATTGAATCACCCACCTCTGAGTCATCTACTTCTGATTTTTTTAAAGTCAAATGCAAGGCACTTGGCTAACGCACAACCACCATGGGATAAAAAGAAAAAAGAATAAGCCAGTTTGTCTTCTTTGATACAACCAGACCTTCATTCAAACATTCTGTTCTGCTAACAAAAGTTAGTTTTATTTATTAAAAGGCATATCCTTAGTATTCTCTGGTATGCTTAAAGCACCAAGTTCCCACCTCACCTTTATTAGTTAACCTTCAACTCTCATCCAGAGTCTATAATGTTAACTGCACACTTAAAGAAAAGCAAAACTGCAGAGAGGAAACAGGCGATCTTAGATAACAGGTGTTTGTGATCTCACAGTGGATTAAGAGACATATTAAAGAACATAGACGTGTGTCTGAAAACAAATTCAAACCTTATAAAATCAGATATCCTCAGAGACACATGATAAAGCTTTGTTGAAGAAGGATTTGGGAAAGCAGTAACAGACTTTATTAAGGCAAAGTGTCTAATTTGGGGAAAGACTAAGATGACTTCAAGCTGGGAAAGATAGCTATTAGAATGGATGATAGAATTAGGATATAAAGAGAGCTTAATGGCCCAAATCTAACAAGATAGAGTTAAATAGGGACACATTTGAAGTCCTGCCCTTTGGTTGGAAAAAAATATCTAATGGAGCAGCTACAAGGGGGAAGGAGATGGTGGCTAAGCTGGGCTCCTATAGTGAAGTGTATGTCAATATGTGACAACCATAGGGTGTGTCAGTCAACGAATGTAAGTGATTTAAAAGCACATTCATACATATAGCCAGGAAGAGGTTAACAATACTCTCTCTCATACTCAGTTGGAATAATCTTCCCATCTTTGGGCCACAAACTTGAATAAGAACATGTGAGATAGGAGTTATGTCTAAACAAGAGTTGTCAGGATATAAAAATATAGAGGTCACAGTGTAAGAGTGGCTAACTTAAGGAATAGATCACATGCACAATGTTGTTAAAGATACAAAAAGAGTGTGAAGTGGAATTTGACTTGCCCTGTGTGTCTTCAAGTTTCAAAGTAGGAGCAAAGCTACCTGAAGCTTCACGAAAGCAAAGTCAGTGAGAGCAAGAACAAGTCAACAGTGCAAGCTGATCCACCGCAGGGAACAATGGTCTGGAGGAACCAGTGTGCAGAGGGAACATCGCAGGGGGACCAAGCACAAGCCTTTGAAAGGTAAAGTTAGCACTTTCATTTGCTCTGAAGCAGACGGCGCTGGTGGCTTCTTGCAGCCTGAAACTCTGATTCAACAAAGCAGCATTGTCTTTTTTTTTTTTTAATTTTAAATTTAAATTCCTTTGGACCAATTCAATTGCTGTACCCTTCACCCCTCAACTAAAACTAATATATCTTTAAGACTACATTGACTAATTTCAGCTTTTGAAATATAAACAATATATAGCCAATAGGCTTGCCACACTCTCAAACAGTATAACACTCACTACCTGCCTCCCTGTAGGTTATCTGAGACAGAAGATACTAAGCACCCTTGATGAAAATGGCTCCCCAAACATGATATGCTAGAGCACTGAACTTGGAGTAGGTGACTTCATTTGAACCTGTCAGGATCTGAAGAACCTCAAAATAACTTGGTGGCATGATTCATAGAGGATTCAAGTGACGGTCCAGAGCTTTATACACTGATGTATAGATGGTTCCCTTGGGATCCTGTTAAAGTGAAATGGTGACCCAATTAGGTCAGGGTTAGGGTCCAAGAATGTGTATTTGTACCAAGTTTCAGGTGATGTCTTTGCTGCTGGTTCATGGACCACACTTTGAGGTCTATGTCTGAGGAAGCACCATGTAAGGAAATGCATCCCTCCAACTGCAGTCACAAAATTTGTCAATTTTCTTAAAACTTTTTAAAAATCCAATTATGTTGTAAAAAGCAGAGATTGTCTTGAAATTCATAGGCTTTATTACTAGAAGATGAAAAGCAAACTATTTAAGATGAAATCTTCTGTTGTTTAAAAAAAATGTAACTTGAAGATTAGAAAACATTCATTTCCCTTCAGGATTGATATAACAAAACATTCTAAAGTAGGCAACAACAACTTTGTCTCCATATACATATGATTTGCTTCTGTGAGTCTAGGACTACAAGCAGATATATGGAAACTTCACAATGTTGGTTGACAATCAAGCTCTTCCCTGTTTGTCAAAAGTATATGACTCGTGGCAAAATGCAACTGAGAAATTCTTAAGTGATTCTTGACCAAGTGTGGCTTCTTGACCAGCATCAGCAGCATCTCTTGAAGACTTGGATTAACTGCAGATCTATAGGATGAGGAAAAGAACCTGTGGGGAGGGGGACCCAGTAGTGTGTTACCAGCCCCTCCAGAGGACTCTGCTCTCTGTGGATTGAGAACCCACTGGCAAAGTCAGAATGAATGCCCTTTTTGTTCCCTTACTTTAAATGTTGGGCCTAACTTTTTGACACGATTTGTCTTTTTTAATGGTATATGAGGAAAAGCACAGTTGCTTGTTATACAATGAAAAATGGAGTCAACAAGGAGTTGTCTGGGCTAAGTTATCACTAAAAATACTGTCAGCAGATTATTTTGAAAATTGGATACTGGAATCAGCTGAAAACAGGAGAGAGCCTCCCCCAATACCCAAACCTAAAATTTCATTTATAATTCTTCAAACGTTAATAAAGGAACCTCCCTGGTGGCCTAGGAGTTAAGTCTCAGCATCACCACTGCCATGGCCTGAGTTCAATCGTGATCAGGGAGCTGTCCCGCATGGCAAAACAGATCTTTCCTCTCTTACCCACTGCTCCCCTTAGAAGTGTATTTCAGTAGATCTGCCCGTTCTGCTCCCAATCTGTCTCTGGTGAATTCTCTCACCCCCTACACCTCTGGCCTACATTCCAGTTCTTCTATGAAAAATAAATAAAAAGTTGACATAATTCACTCATGCAAAATAAGTATTATGCATTCAATTAAAAAATGTTTTCAGATATTTATAGAAATTTGGCATATCTTATTAAAATTCTTCTCTCAATATTTAGATATAACTTTCAGAGATTGATTACCCCTCAGAACAAAAATAGAAAAACCTAGGAAACAGGGTAAGGGATAATCAAACAAAATTCTTTTATATGCAACTATATTTTAAAACTTGCAGTCTTAAAAAATATGAGTATTTTCCTCTGCGAATTTAATAAGCACAAAATACTTCTAGTGCATTGTCTATAACATTAACTTTAGTCACTGGAAATGTCATTCACCTGCATAATAACTGGTGTAATAAAGATGAAGCCAAAGCACTGAGCGAGCCCAGAGGATGTGGCGGTTCATTTCTCCTGGAGAACCAAGAACAGTTCCAGAAAAGGTACTGTTCAGCTGGCTATTGAATGGTCCGTTTCCAGCACACAGAATGGCCTTTGAGACTTTTTCCACAAGAGAGACCATGTGACACAAAGAGCAGTCCATCATGGCGGGGCCTGGGAGAGTGAACCTGCAAGCCATGAGTTGCTCCACACAGGATTTTCTGAGTTAAGGGTTTGAGCTTATTTGTACACAGTGGCAAGTACATGAAGGATTTCTAGGTGGTAAAGTGACAAAACACAATCTCTTGTTGGTTTGATGGGCTCTGGCAAAAATGGGATCTGTGAACAGAATCTTACAGAGACTGTTGTTGGAGAATTCTGGCAATTTCTAACTTGACGAAAGGTTGGGCTAAAGCAGAGTGGTAGAAAGGAATACAAGAATATGAGGGAAAGTTGAGCTGTGTTTAAATGTGCTGGGAAAAAGAGAAAGACAAAGTGGAATCTTGAACTTCTTATTAAGCATTTCTTAATATTGGGTACAATGCTTATTTTGCATTAGTCATTCATAAAATTGTTATGCTTAGGTTGGAAGAGGGACACTCCTCTCATATACCCAGCTGGTGCATATGATCACTTTTCAAAATGATAGGAACAGGTGGAAAGTAGTCACTGGGATGCAGACAGGCGTGGTGGATGCATTTCTTAAGCAGCAATTCTTTGAGAGGAAGGAGGTGACCACTGAAAGCAACAAGTCACAGGAGGCACCAGATAGACTATCTCCTGGGTCCTGTGCCTACAAATCCCGATGTCATTAGCCTGCGTGTCTAGCCCAGGCACGAGATCTTTAAAAGTTCCCCAGTGATTTAAGGCAGGTAAGAACTTAAAAAAAAAGAAGGAAAAAAAAAATACAAGTGAAGGATTTTTCAATTTGAGAGTGCAGCTTTAAATTTTCATCCTGTTGATTTGCCTAATAATCTGTTGAGATGCTAATGAAACCGAAGTGTTATGTATTTACCTCCTAGGGATGATGCAAAAACAAATGAGATAATATGTGTGAAAGTACACTGAGCTGGTGTTTATTTGGGTCCTATTACCAACACCAGTATTTCCAAAATTTCCTACAGGAAGTAAATATATAAATCACTGGGAAATACAACAAAATAGCAAAATTTCTTCACTTTCTTCTACAAATTTTTCATCAATACCCATATGCCACAATTTAGAATAAAATATATCCTTTTTATGACATTAGGTGAGTGACTATTTTTTAAAAGGCAACAGAGGAGCTATAAATGCAAACTGGAAATAACACTTATTTTTGGAGGGGTTTACATTACTTCATAAATTCTTTTAAGTGGCAGTTCCTATAAATCCTAAAATCTCTCAGTTGACTTTGCCTTGCACATACTAGGTACTCAATAAGGATTTTGTTATTGCCTGAACAACAGCACATGTATGCTGTTAAGATATTACACAATTATTACATTGTTTGGGATTGGGTTGGAATGAAGACATTGATCTACTCCAAGCCTTAAAAAATAGTGACTGAAACTTAGCAGCAGGGAAGTCTGAACAGGAGATTACTACAATGCTCTAAAATAATTAAAATGCCTAAAACAAAAAGAAAAAAATATTTCATTAGCACACCTACATAAACATGATTTTAAAATCATTAGGAAGGAGTCATACAGAAAAAAGAAGGGGAAAAATGGTGGGGATGGGAAGAATGAAAAATAAAAAAGCATAAAAAACAATATAAAGGGACTCAGTGGATTAGATTTTGAAATAATTAGGATACTTCCCAGGCTAAACCCAGCTAAAATTTCTCAGCTGGGTACAGAGAGGTTGGCATATAACTCCTCCTACTTCATCTGACAATCTCTTAAATTCAGCTTTCTGGAAGCATATTTACAGTCTTTATTCAACCAACACTGGCAAGGTTTAGAACTTTCTTTTCCTTTAATATGAGTTTTATTATGTACCTTCTACAGTGATTGACATAATGAAAACACACAGATGATCTGTTTCTGTATACTATGTAAATGAGTTAAATCAAATTTGGTACCACTATAAATTTGGGGCATTTTACATGAAGTTGGAACTCAGTTCTAAATATAATACTATTCCATATATGAGACCAATAAATTGTTGTGGTTAGCTGCAATAAAGACCCACCACAAATTTTAGCAGCCATCCCACATTTTCAGGAGATTTAATATAGTTTATTGGATAATTAAGTATATATGTAAATTATATACATATTTTACTGAAAAGTTAAGATAAAGTCATGATAGAACATGAGAATGAAAACCATATTGGCTGGAGTAAAGCATTTATTAGAGGGAATAAGGATTTTGAGTGCTTAAATTAGGACAAAGAACTCAGAAGAATAAAGGAGACTCTGCAAGACACTTAGCAGTTGTGACCAGCCCTTAACCAGTCATCTTTAACAAGCATTGTGAATGAGCAAGGATTTTGCATTTCAAATAGAAGCCTTCCATTTATTAATCAGAAAAAATTTACATATAGTATGTCATAGAAATAGCTTTAATTGTCTACTTAATAGACTAAAGCAATGCAGGTGTTAAAAAGAATGAGTCATCAGGAATATATTATAATGTTTCCTGACTTTTTATCTGGTAACATGCAAATGTAAATGGGCTTTTGCTATTCAAAATCTTGTTGATGACAAGGTTTGCTTTCATTATTTCTGATGGAGGAGGAAATTTATGTATCTGTATATTAGTTTCTCAGAAACTTGTGGTTTCTCAAAGGAAAATAACTTCAAAAAATTCATAACCATGGAGAGAATTTTGGATAAAAATTTAGAGTGGTTTCTAATTTAAATGAGATTTCTCCTTGATTTTTAACAACCACTACTTACATATGTAATAAATTTTTCAGTAAATAGGATATCCTCAATTGCTTTTTTAACATGACAAAAGAAAGTTTCTAAAATTCTAATTGCAGTATTTTATTTGAAAATACACAATTACAACACAACTATAAAGTTAAGAGAAGTTGTATGATAAACAATTCTCTCCCAAATAAGAATACTTTATTCTTTAGCTATTATAGTCACCTACTCATTTTTTAGTATTGTACTCCCAAAACAAAATCTCTATAGTGAACAATTTACATTTCACTGTTACAAGAAACAAATCCAAAGGAAAATGAGGATAAAAGTATTTAAACTGGGATGAGGCCCTTGCAGTTCACTCATATTTTCCATTGCTGAGATAAAATACCAACTGAAAGGCAATATGCTTAGTCAGTAGATATGTTTCATTGAGTAAACCAAATTGCTTTCTAGAATTTCTTGCAGAAAAATTTGTGGGTCCAAAATTCACTTAGCACTTAAGATTGTTATCAAGTGGTATCCATCCACTATGGAAGTAATTAAGACCATAAAGAAAGACATTCATTTGACTTTACTTTTGCATGCTAAAACATGAAAAAAAAAAAAAAACATTTATCAGAGCAGAGTATCTTAAGAGAGTCCAAGGTCACTTGGGCTCTTGAAGCTCAGCAGCTCCAGGTGTGCCCTGCATTTCCAATAGTTTACTGGAAACTTATATCTAGACAACCATAGACTTTCTCAGATTCAGCATGTCCAAATGGAACATGAATGGACCACTTGAGGCATCTCCTTCTCCCTCAGTTGCACACCTAATGAATCACCAGATCCTACTGAACCTACTTCCAAAATAGCTATTTTTCTAAATCTTTTAATTTTTCAACAGTAGTGCTATTGGTCTCCCTCTCTCTAGCAATGTGCTTCCCCACTCCAGTTAAAGAACAGCCAAAACCTCTGACCTCAAAGGCTTTCCATTTTTTGGGAATAGAGTCCAGAATCCTCAGCACAACTGGCATGTTTTCTATTCCCTACATTCTTCTCCAGTTCATCTCCCCTTTCCTCCAGACCCCCAGAGCAGTCGCCGGTCCTCCAAGTTCCAGCAGATGGAGCTCAGTCACATGAGAATTCATTACCTTTGGACTTTGTATGTGCTCATCTTTCGCCCCGCCTTAGCCTGATCTAGCTATTTTCTACTAAGTTGATCAATTTTGCTCCATATTCTGTGAACCATTCCTGGCCACTCAAAGCCCATGCCCTCAAATCCAGAAGAACTTTTCTCATAACATCCTATACTCTGCTTCATCCTGAAAGTTACTATACTTCACTGTAATTGTTCGTTTACTCATTTGATTTTAATATTGGGCCTCCAGCTTTATAAGAACCATTATCTGTAACTGTCTTGCTCACTTGTACAACTTTGGTCCATCAGAGTGATGATTCCATGATAGGTGTGCCATGAATATTTGTTAAGTGCATGAATCTTAATGGAGTTAGGGACAAAGGCTACAGAGTTCAGATTTCTGTTTGTGTCCTTAGCTACCTGGTCAAAGTACTGCAGGAAATAGTACATGGAAAATTAGCTGTCTGTTATTACAAAGTTACCTCCTTGCTCTTCAGTTTCATTGCCAACCAACAACCTCCCCCCAAAAAAGCCCCAATTACTAGCTAGATTTAAATCTATTTGACTCTATTTCTTTCAGTCTTGGTAAGAACATCATTATATTTAAGAAAATTAAATTACTAATATCAGTCTACCCATTTCTCCAAGAAAATGAAATTACTTCTCTACAGAATTAAAACACCATTTCCTTGAACTTGATGAAGAAGCCAATTTTCTTTTGTGTCTCCCGCCTGAAAAAAGAATATGTGTCTAGACAGAATATTAGTGAGTTTTTCCATGAGATACCCTTTTTTCACTAGAACAAACTCTATTATTCCTACAAAATTACATAAATAGATCTTTTTACCTGTCTTCCTAATTTCAAAAATGAAAAAAAATAAACTAAGTGAACGAAATTCTAGCCAATATTTCCAAATACAGAATCCTGCTTTTAAAAAAATCAACTATAGATTTATATACCTTTCTCCAAGCTATCATATGCTGTCAGAGTTCGTGTTAAGAAGAGCAGAACCAGCTCAGTTCATCTCTATCTGCCTCGTAGTGGTCTTTGCAGCAGCGGTGCTTTGATTTGAGCACACGTTATCTATCCTCTTCTGGAGGCTTTTTAGAATGCAGACTGCTGGATCTATGCTCAGAATTTTTGATTGCTCAGGTCTAAGATTAGGCCAGAAAATTTATATCTTTAATACATTCCCAGGTGATGTCAATGCTGCTGGTCTGAGGAGACCACACTTAGCAATGTACCTGTATTAGGCAGCAGGGAACAAATGTGGTCTCTAGTTTTACTGTGGTCTTTTGACACAGACTATGCCTCCTTCTCTCCCTTCTTTTTATCTTTCATCAGTGTCTAATTCAGCATTTTTTGGATCTGTGAAACATGTGCTCAATGCTGAAACTTAGCAGAATGATACATCATTTTATTAAAAATGAAAGACAAAGGTCTTTTTCTGCAAATCAAAAAATTAAATGAAAATAACCTCAAGATTGCTCTAGGAAGGCTTTACCTTTAACAGCAAATATATTTGTCTCAATTATGATTTCTTTTTTCAGGCGCCACGCTGGCAATGAAGTTGGCACCAAGGAACAGAAGTCGTTTGTTTAACACGATGATATGTAGCCATGTGTAAACCCTGGAACAATGCTGGCCCACATTTAAGCGCACTCAAAGTTTCTAGTTCCTTCTCTCCCCTTGTTACCTAAATGGTGCTTGCTTATTCCAAATTCTCAGAGCTACAAAGAAAGAGGAAGGTTTTCAAATCTGAGACAGCCTCCCCCATTTAAACCATTTATAAATTCACAAGAGCAACTATAATAATCCCTTGAGTACTATAGAACTAACCATGAAGTCTGCTACAAACAAAGTGGCAATTGTGGAATCTCTTTGCTCCAAAATCATTCCATTATCTCCATGTTCCTCTGTTGTAAGAATGTGTTGGAAAGAGCAAATGGAAAACCCTATTTTGAGTTGAGCTTGGAGGGAAAATTATTATTGTCCTTATTATTCTTATTATCCTGTAGACTTGTTATTTCAATCTTGTTAGAAAGATGGAATGTCTTAGGAAATTTCAGGTCTCTGGCATAGCTGAGTCAAGTAAAAGGTCTCAATTTTGAAAAAGTAATGCTTTTAATAATGATTTCTGAAAAAAATCAGGTGTACCCAGTTGTGATCATTGAAGGTTACTATATAAGTTCCTACTCTTCTCCAAGGTTTAGAGTGGAAACTGTCTTGTTCACTGCTCTAACCTTAGTTTTAAATAGTGACCCCCTAACATTTATGTCCAAATGTCTCTCACTTTATGCATTGTACATGATACACATAAAAATTAAAGTGTAACATGACATAACATTCATAAATTTCATAAATTAAGTGTTATCAAAGCAGATATTCCTTCTACAAATGAATAAAGGAAAATAATCAAAAATATTTTTTAGACTATAACTCTAACCCCTACTCTACAAATATATCCATTATCAGACTTTGGGCAAATATCTAAAATATTAAAAAATAAAAAAGAATTAAAAAATAAAAATATCTAAAATATTAAAAATACATTTCAGGATATAATTCCTTGGCTTTCGTGTCAGCCAGTGTCTGGACTAGTAAAAACATTTTTCATTAAATTGTCAGTTTAAATGGTTAATACAGTTTTGACTAAATTCTTCATCAGAATTATGTAAGAAGTTCATACGATCATTAGGAATGTAAATGATAGTGCCTTTTCTATTTAACTGAGCTTCTTCCCCATTTTTCAGTTACATCCACTTATAGATGACTACCCTCCCTTCAGCTGAGTCCACTCACTGCAGACTCAGCCTGAGTTCATGAAAGCACTCAGGGAGAAATCCATTACAAGAACATCAGCTGTAACTAGGTCATGCCACTCAGGTCTGCACCTAGAGGTCAGCGTGCCTGCTGGTTCCAGCATGGCCTACTCTTCCTCCCAGATTACCAACTCCCTGCCCCTCCCAAGTCTGCTCAGGCCCTGTGTCAGATGTAGGATAGCCTCACACCACAATGCTTTATTGCCCTGGCTAGCATCAGATTTCCTGTAACCCAAGACAGCGTCTCTCTAATGAGCCAGGCTTATGCCCTTTGGATACTGTTTCTCTAATGAGTCACAGGACTGGCCTCTGGGGACACGTTATTCCTCCCAGGTCTCTCCTCATACCCAAGTTCTATTTTTTTCTGCCAAGTTTTGATTTCTTTCCCAGTCCCTGTTGCTTAAATCCCATGGACACCCTAAGTGCTGGCACTGTAATTTTGTCATCCTGAGTTCATTTTCAGAACTCGCGTTATAATGATAACTAGTCATTAGGCACCCACTATGCACACTGTACAGAGAGGGAAGAAATTGGGGTGGAAGGAAGGTACAGAAGAGGCCTACTGTGCTGAAACACATTCCTACAGAATAGTGTCATTGGTGAATTCTTATATCTGGTAAGGATCAGACTGATGTATTATTTTAGCACTCCTGCATCACTGTTGTACAGAATTTCACTTTTTGGAAAAGGTCCACAATTTTTGCCATACTATATCATCTGTTCATACCATGTAGCTTCCTATTTTAAGAATGATAAAATGGCACAAAAAAGATTTGCCATACCATGTGCTAAGCATTACATGTTTAAATATTTTTTTAAAATTCTGAGTAAATCTCTTGTGAGGTTTTGTCTAAGATACAACCACAATACAGCAGTAAGAATAGCTCTGCTATGTTATAATGATGGATAGGTGCTATCATACATTTATTCAAACCCATAGAGTGTGCAACAACAAAAGAGAATCATAATGTAGACCATAGACTTTGGGTGTAAATAATGTGTCAAGGAATATTCATCAGTACAACAAATGCACCACCAGTGGGTGGTGCTGATAATGAACATAGCTATGCATGAGTGGGGACAGTGGATATATGTGAAATCTCTCTACCAACCATTGAATTTTGCTGGAACCCAAAACCACTCTAAAAAATTCTATCTACTTAAAAATATGTGGTGACTTGTACCACCACAACAACAAAAAATAATAAAATAAAATACGGCCACAAGCATGATAGATAAGTATGATAGAAAAACAGAACATCAGGGCCTCCCCTGGTGGCGCAGCGGTTGAGCACTGGGCTGCAAAGCTGCCCGCAGCCTCTGCAGCGACAGTTCGATCCCCAGCCACCAGCGAGGGTCCCACATGGCGCAACAGACCTCTCCTGCCGCCCACTGCTCCCCTCAGTCGTGTACTTCGTCAGTCTGCCTGTTCTGTTCCCCGCTCTGGCTCTGGTGAATTCTCTCACCCTCCCGCGCTTCCATTTGTACCCAGTGCTTATGTAAATAAATAAATAAATCTTTAAAAACAAAAACAAAAACAAAAACAGAACATCAGCTCAGAGACTAGAACCTGTAGAACAGGTGCTGTAATGCCAAATTTTGTTGAGGTTAATTTGAAAATTAGTTATGCAGTATATAAGAACAAAGGCTGGTACCAATAATTCCTTCAAGTGGACAACATTAAAGTCTCAGAAATGAAACTCTAAACCTCTAGAAATAAAAATCAATTGAGAAGAGCAGCCCAGAAAGCATAATGCAATCAGTCTGCTTGCTGCCAGCTAATTTACAATCCATGACATGCAGAGCCAAGTGAGAGTTATTTATGTTTGTTCTTCTGGTATAATAGAAGGAATGAGAGTGAAAAGGATCTGCTGAATCAGATCGTGTTTGACTGAGGAGTGACAGAGGAGTTTTCTTCAATTAATAGCCAGCTGTATAACTTGAGCTAATGCCAGCTGGGGCTTCGTCATGAAGTGACACAAAAATAAATGATTCTGTTCTCAGGTGCTGGCTTGATGAATTAATCCATCCGAAGTGGGAGGAGGTAGAGGGGCAGGCAGGTGTGCTACCTGAGCTTTACAAGCATATATTTGCAACTGTTTTATGATATTCAGTTCACGCTAATTGTCAATTTTCCAAATAGGTCTATGGTTCAAAAATGTGTTTGAATGAACACATTCTTGGAAGGGAGGAACCAAAGGGTATAGAAGTAGTCTCGTCGAGGTCAAGTTGATTTCTTTTACAAATTAGTAAAATCTATATTCATATTCAAGTCACATGGTCAAGGTGGGGGAGCAGGCAAAAGGGTTTTATTAAGTAAGGGCATGCTTATGAGGAAATTGTTGAGGGGGGAATGATCACTCCAATGACATAAAAGGAATCTAGCATAGGTTTCAAGAAGTCATTCAGAAGAGATGAATAGGCCCAGCTGCTGGGACTTTCCTATCGAGGTGCCTGTCCTGGTGGTCACAAGTCCATGTGTCTCCTGGCTGCCCAGGCACATTCCCGTCCGTCTGGATGGAAGGGAGCCCACCCACAAGCTAGACCTTTTCATTACGGGAAACTTTCCGAGGCTCCTTGTCAGGCAAACTTCGCTTACCCGTCACTTCATGTAAACACCTCTCTTGGGGGGGATTTCTTACAGAAAAACCCACTGAAAGCATCTAACTAAAGAAACGAAGGTTAGAAAAACAGGAAGCTACATAGGAATCTAGGTACGGGATATAGACAGAAAATAAGCCCTCTTAATAAGGAAGCAATAGCAGCTTGACCCATGAATTCTTTGCTGTTAGCTCCCTCAATTTTCAAACTGTAGCTTTGGAAATATAAACACGCAATTCTAAACATCCACAGGCCTGCTGCAGCAAATGCCACAAGCCAGCTTGACAAGTGGAGCATGCAGACCATAAATTCTGAGGTGGCAGGAGGGAGGTGCGGAAATGACTGTCACCATTCAGTAGCCAGCACCAAAGAAAACCGGGCACAAAGAAGACGCAATTGGCAGCGCATTCCTGGATTCTCTCAGTCACTGAAGAAGGATCTGAAGGATCAAGTTACCCAGTTGACGCTAGCTCTTCCCATGCCAGAGGGCAAAAGTTACAAGACTGCCAAAGGCCAGTGTTGCTTTGGAAGTAGGCAGAATTGTTTGGTCTCTGGTATGAACAGAGAGGAGGCCTATATGGAGACGCCAGGAAAGAGCTCCTCAGCACGTCTGGCAGTGAGGACGCCCATTCTGACTTGGGTTTTAGAAAAGCACTCAGGGGACCACGATCACAGGATTTGACTATTTAAATCTGTCAGCATAAGACATAAACCTAAGTTAGCCACATGAGACTCATGAGAAATGGTCTTTATTACTGGGCTCTTAGATAGGAAAGGCCAAAATAAGAAACCCATCAGTATGAGTTACATCCAGAACAACAGAGATTCCTACAACCACATGGCACCCTGTTTCACTAGTGGTTGGCTAGTCTAGGGGATCCTAAGCTATTAACTGAAAGCTACCTCCACAGTGAGAATGGGGGGAGGGGGAGGTGCGCAAGATGGCAGGTTAGCTGTTAGTAAGTTGAATTAGCAAGACCTTTTCTAAATGCCACAGGTATGGTGAATGGGTACCCTAAATGTAACTTTCTTTTTTTTAATTGTTGTGCACTTTTTTTTTTAATGTATTTATACAAGCACTAGGTACAGTTAGAAGTGCGGGAGGGTGAGAGAGTTCACCAGAGCCAGAGCGGGAAGCAGAACAGGCAGACTGACGAAGTACACTGCTGAGGGGAGCAGCGGGCGGCAGGAGAGGTCTGTGCACCATGTGGGACCCTCACCCAGGGGGCCGGGGATTGAACCGGCACTAAAGAGGCTGCAGGCAGCTTCGCAGCCCAGTGCTCAACCACTGCGCCACCAGGGGAGGCCCTAATATAGTCAGAATATAGGTACCATTTCTAGGTATGAGTACTACATGACAGTGTTTCTCAGGCATTAGCTCTTTCAGCAAACTGACTCCTTAACAAAAACACTTGTTTTATTTTTCTAGCTCTGTAAACATTATAAATCAAATGTCTGAGTGGAAACAGAAACATTGGATTATCAATGTTTAAGAACTTTATTTTGTTTTTGTAGTCTTTGTTATAGAGTACATAAAGCCTCTATTCCTGTATTTGGAGTAAACCATATAGGAATGTATTAACAGATAGTGTTATTGAAACATGGATATACACACACACATAGTTCATGAAACATGAACTATATATAATTTTACTTCTTTCATTCAAGGACAGCTTATCTAAGAGGTGAATCATCATTTCTTCCATCTTTTGATATGCTCTTAATCAGAAAAATATGAGTGACAAAATTGGAAACTACCTTGAAGAAAGTATATCCCAGAATTGATGCTACATAACTTTCATATACATATATTTAAGATTTATTCATTTATGCATACAAGAGCTGGGGTACAGGCCAGAGATGTGAGGTGGGTGAGAGGATTCACCAGACACAGAGTGAGGAACAAACAGGCAGACTGAAATAAACTGCTGAGGGGAGCAGCAGGCGAGACAAGAGAGCTCTGCTTCACCATGTGGGTTGCTCCATGGCTGGCCGGGGATGGAACTCATGCTGCAGAGGCTGCGTATTGCTTCATAGTGCGGTGTTTAACCCCTTGTGCCACCAGGGAGGCCCAACTTGCATATATTTTTGTCTATAAATCTAACTAGCCCTCTAAGTCTATAAATCTAACTAGCCCGATTACATATAAAGCAAAAGAAGCTCAGTGGTAGGGACAGATCAAGGGATCACTTCCTCCAAGAAGGTTCACTTGATGGAATAACCTAGTTAAGAGATGCCCATACACCTGGTTTTATCCTTGCATTCTCCATCATTCACTTCATTGGCTGTCTTCTCTTTAAGCTGTGATTTCCTTTCGTCGAAGGTGGGGACTGCATTTTATTCATCCTTTCACCTTCAGTGGCTTAAACAGTGTCTGGCATCTAGTAGACCGTCAAAAATATCAAATAAATATAAGACTGACAGCAAGCTAGGAACAACTCAGTTTTCAATACAGGTGTCTGATTCCAACACGTACCAAGTAAAAAATGTTGGAGTTTTTCAGTGCTGCTTGGCAGAAGAATGGGTGTTGAGATAAGTTTATCCAATTTCATTCTGGATAATTCATGATGAAGAAGGTCTCAAAAAATAGTTGTTGACAGAATTACAGCTCTATTTTCTCAAACCATAGATAACTTGGAACTAAAGATTCAGATAAAATTTAGCCTCAATGAAAGTTATGGAAGTTTTTAATAAACATATGAAAGAGAATTTACTTTGTTAAATGATAGGCTGGTATTTCACCTGGACTACAGCATTACAGGAAATTACTCCAACATCAATTTTATTTAGCAGAACTCTATTGAGTAAAACCCTATGCACTCTGCATGAAAAATGCTAGTTTTTCTTACTGTACAAATTCATAATGTAAATATAAATATGATGGCATTTCCTTTCACAGCATTAGTCATTTAAAAACACAAACTTTTGAAAAACAAGGATTTTGACAGCTAAGTAAAAAAAAAAGCTTTAAATGCTGTGAAAAGAGAATGCAGAAAGAATTTTTAGGGATAGCTTTGCTGGTGCAGCCTAATAGCACATTACACCAGCTCCCATCCCTAATTCTGGCAACCATTCTCCTATGCAACTTACATTAACTAATGATAATTTAAAAAACACACTAACATTTAAACTGAAAACAATGAACAACTGGCAGAAAACACTTGTTTGGCTTAAAATGTAACTAATTTTGCTGTAGACAGGGTCAGTTCAACCCTCCACCAGGCAAAGTGAGGACCGTGCCCTGGCCCACAATGCTTTCAGGAAGCCATGACAATGTTGTAATTTCCTTTAAAATTGGGGGAAAACTGAATATAATCAAGCTAAGATAGTATCTGTCTATATATTGAAGTAGTTTTAAAGTGCATTATTTTTAGTAACTTTTATGTAAGGAGAGGTCCACAAAACCAAAACTGCAAATAGTTCCTGCAAAAGTCACACTGGGGCCTGAGCTAGACTCCAACTCTGTATAGATTTGCTACGTTGTTATTATTGGTTGGAATGTTAGGGATGTATTAATGTTTCATGCCTTTTCTTTCTTCTCTCCCACCACAGAAACAATCAATACCTCAAAAATTATTAAAAATTCTGATCAGTTGGGTTAGATCTGAATAGAATATCACTCACAAATCCAGCTCAACTGGGCCATGACAGAAAAGGATTTCCTAAGAAACACTTTTCCTTAGCTCACATTTTTTCCCCTCAAAAACAACTTAGAATTAATCAGAATTTTAGAGAAATGAAGAAAGATGAACTATTAGAACACTGAATTGATGGAAATACTAATTTAGAAATATTTAACCTACAAGGCTTTTTATCCTTTAACACTGAATTAAATGATTCAATTGAGTAATTCCTGAATGTAGGTGGGTAAGTTGGATAGTAGTCAAACCAAATTACTAAGTTAGTACAGAATTTAGTAGTATTATACTTAATTTAGTACCCTAAACTGAGTAAGTACAAAGTTAGTATAAAGGCTGGTTCCTGAAGTAATATCATGAAAGCCTTTCTCAGCTGGGACAACATAACAGCATTGATTCATTGGGCCATTTTGTTCTCTTGCCAATGAGGACATTCTTGAGATTCACTGACAGCTCTGCCTGTCAGTGAATTCTATGTTCACCATTCACAAAAAGTTGGCTGATATATGTTATGACATTCTACTTTTAGCAGTAACTGTTGTGTGAAATGGACCAGAGAGGAAGTGATGAGGGATAGGAATTAAACACCCTCCCTTTTGGAGTCTTTGTTAAGTTACTCTTGGTATGGAAAGAGGCAAGAAGTAAGAGTTGAAATGAAGTTTTAGTATCTGTAAAGTATTTCTATGATCTTCTAAAAATTATTAGAAGTCATCTATCATTCACAATCCAAATTCCAGTATTTGAAACATAAAATTTCACAATTTCCAGCATATTCTAAGCAGTCATTTTTAAAAATATAAGAGAATGAGAATTTAATATATTGTCTATGATATGATTAATGAGACAAGACAATCATATATAGTATAAAAAGTCATAATATTAAGTAAACATTTGCTTTCTACAATCAAAAATTACTTTTATTTATTTATTTATTTATTTATTTATTTTAATATTTGAGACCAGTACAGAGGACCTGCCAGCAAAAATAAAACTACAGTTCATTGGTCCCTTTCAAACTATAATTTGCACTATTGGGCTATTAAATTAGATAGTCAGCTGATATTATAAGGGAGTAGAATATTGAAAGATTTAGAACTTATTCTGTCTTACTACAATAAGAAATTCCTCAAATAAGACTTTTCTGGTTACGGTTCTTCCCTGCATATCTGGAGTGCATCTCTCACTTTTTATTTTGATAACAGTATCCAAACTTTCTGTGGGAGGGGCCTCCCTGGTGGCTCAAGGGGCTAAGTCTCAGCACTATGAAGATATCAGTAGCTATTGCAGCATGAGTTCCTTCCCCAGCCAGGGAGCTAACCCACATATAGCACAACAGACCACTTTTGCCTCGCCCACTGCTCCCCTCAGCAGCGGATTTCGGTAGATCCACCTGTTCTGCTCCCCACTCTGTCTCTGGTGAATCTGCTCACCCCTTCCCCTCAAATCTGGCCTGCACCCCAGCTCTTGTATACACAAATAAATAAAAATAATCTTAAAAATACTTCCTGTGGGAGAAATACCCTCCAAAGAATGAACAGACTTCCACGACTGGCTGTCATGCATAGAGCCACAGGCAGTCACGTGATTAATTCAAGACTAGCACTTAATCCAAATCCACCCAATTCAAGTTGCCCTAAGTCTTTGCTGGAACCATTGAGAAACATGTTCTCACGCCACTGAAATCACTACAGGGAAAATTATGCCTGGCATTGTCTTTGCTCTCTTTCTATTTGTTTCAACAAGTTTTAATTTGGTTTCTATTACTTGCAACTAAGAGGGGAGAAAACTGATATAGAAAATACCATTTCACCACATGAATTTTTTCAGTGCTAAGGAATATAACAGTAATCTTCATATCATACAAGTTCACTCTTGCTTACCTACCCCACTCTTTGCTGTCTTTCTATTTGATTGACAATAAGGGAACCCAACTATATCTTTTTGCACCATTGAGGCAAAATCATTCATTCACTCATTCATTCATTCATTCATTCATCAAATACTGCAAACCTATTATGTGCCAGGTACCCACTGAAGATTAATAATTAAGAAAAACTCACAAATAGTCTATTTTCATGAAATTTTAATCTTATAATAGAGGGTTGCAATAAAAATAGAGATAAACTATGTAAATATATAGGATAGCTACATGTGCTATCGAGAAAAACAATGCAAGAGAGGGCATTCAGAACATATGGGCCTGACAATGGGTTTCATTTGGTTTTGTTGGTTTTTAAATAGATGGTAAGGGAAGGTCTCATTTTTAAAAATGATAGTTGAGCAAACACTTAAAGAAAGTGAATTCCTAAGTAAGAAGTTCTGGTCCTGGAACTGAATATAATATTGCTCAACGCAGTAGGATGGATGGGAAATTTTCCTTTCAGGGGTTCACCTATTTACCCAAGGGAGAAACTCCCATTGATGCCTTACTAGTACCCTTTGTAGCTAGCTCTCTGAGGAAACTGGGTATATTTGTTTTGTTTGACTGTACAAACAAGTATGAGATAGGGTTGGCTGTAGGTTCCATGAATCATTATTATTTTCAGTGTGCACTCTCTGGCGTAAAGGTTGTGATGTGAATTGCTGACTAATTTTATAAAGCACCTGGGGCTCCTCAGGGCAAAGGCACTATGTCAACACCAACATTAAACAAATAGCAATAATTGGCCAAATCCTCTAGTGGTGTTAGGCAAATAAAATATGTTCCCTCTTGGAAGTTCATGACGTCTACCAGGTTTACCACTTAGCAACCTGGATTAAGTAAAAATGAGGCAAAACATTTTTAGAAAGCCATCTTTGCGACCATTGTATATGGCCTCCAAACAACCACTGTGAAACATAGAGTATTTAACAACCAATTAAAACTGAGTATGATTTTTTTTTAATTTTACAAACACAATAAGGTCCTGAATAACCACTTGAAATATTATTCCTTATCATTTACAGGAAATTTTCATTTTATTAAGAAATAAGAGTAAAGTGATACTCATTCAATAATAAAAGCAGAGTCATTTTTCACCAACTTTTAGAATACATACAAATCTCTATTCAACAAAAAGACTTCTTAAAGCATTGTATCCTTATGGTTTCTCAATGTGAATTTTGATTAAAGTAATTTTGCAAAAAAATAAATGGCTTGCAACATTCAAATGGTAGATAAAACGCTAAAATATAGTAACATATTAATAAGATTTCCCTATTTTTCTAAGATTCTATAGGGAAGCATAACTAATTTTACTTCAACTTTTTAATCACTCCATAATGCTCCACACCAAAATAAATATTTGTAGGACAGAAAGCATATATGTAATATATATGCCTATGTGTAATATATATGTACATATATACACAATTTATAAACAAACACGAAGATTTAAATTTTAATTAAAACATGGAATAGTGTGGTATAAACCCAGTTTCATTCTATTAACTCCAAAGTTTATTACAAAAAATTTCCTCAAGGTTATTAACCATCAATGCTCTTAGAACTACAAGACTCCTTTGGTAAAAGACTTTAGAAACAATCTACTATGATTCCTTTATTATAATGAGTCTAAGTCTCAGAGAGTTCACTTATTCTAAGAGGTACTATAATACTTCAAGACATACCTACTCTTAGTATTTTAGCATCTCCTTCCAGATGACTTTCTATGAGTATAAAGTATACATAGTTCTTATTTTTAAAGTCTTTTCATTTAACATACCATGAATATCTGACATGATAAAAATTATCCTTAGACATGAATATTCCATCATATACATGCACCTTGATACATTATACCAATCCCCATTCCAAATTATCTGGCTTATTTCCAGTATTCAATAATAAACAATGGCTATAGCTAAATTTTTTCAAATATTCTTAATACTTTCCTTAGGTAAGTTGTAAGTTCCTGGAGAAGAAATTGTTGGTTCATATGACTATGATTTATCTTTAGACTTTTGGTAATTATTATTGCATTATCTTCTAGAAAGATTATTCAAATTTTCATTTTCACTACTAGTAGATAAGAATATCCCAACTTGAATATATATTTGAAATTATCTGGCAAAGCAAATGTTGATCCACTATTGTTTAATTTGTTTTAATTTAAGTTTGGGCTTTTATTCATGTTATTGAAAAATTATGTTTTTTTTTTAAACATTTTTTTTTTTTAGAGAGGCATGTTTATTTATTTATTTATTTGTTTGTTTGTTTTGTTTATACATGCACTGGGTACAGTCAGAAGCGCGGGAGGGTGAGAGAATTCACCAGAGCCAGAGCAGGGAGCAGAACAGGCAGAAGGACCGAAGTACACTGCAGAGGGGAGCAGCGGGCGGCAGGAGAGGTCTGCGCGCCATGTGAGACCCTCCTCCGGTGGCCGGGGAGCAGCCGGGGATCGAACCGGCGCAACAGAGGCCGCGGGCAGCTTTGCAACCCAGCGCTCAACTGCTGCGCCACTGGGGAGGTCCCATGTTTCTTTTCTTAATGAAGTAATCATGTATTGATTTTTCAGTAGGGTTGGTTCACTTTTTGTTATTGATAGTAACATATTAATAAGGAGTTTTTAATACATTAAAGTTAATACATTAAAGTTAATCTTTAGCAATGTTAGAAATAGGTTTCCCTGGTTCTTCACTTTCCTTTATATTTATGGTGTCTCTGATGTAAAAAAATACTTGATTTTTTAAAGTACACATATCTATCAAATATTTTTTCACAATATCTAGCCCTGTTGATATGCACAGAAATACCACACCATGTTAAAATTAAATAATCACCTATAGTTTACTTTTGTAATATAACTAAATGATCTCTAGTTTTTACATTAATAAAATTATATATTATATTCATGAGGAGCATATTATTTTAATTAAAACACAATGTATATTTCTTTCTATGTAAGGTATAAGGAAGGAATTTAAGTTCTTATTATTTTTCCCAAATGATTAACTATCGCCTTCATGCCAATTATTGAATAGCCATTCCTTTTCTTAGTGAATAAAATACTACTTTAATCCTATAGAAACATAAAGGTATATGTATATGTGTATATGTAAAAGATTATACATATGCATGCATGCATACACGCATGTCTTATTGGAGTCTGCATTCTTTTCAAATGACCTTTATCTAGTTTTTCATCTGAATCATCACCCTAAATTCTCATGGTATTTATAACATGCTATACTTTCCAAAATGGTGAGTTCTTCACATTATTTACTGTGTTCCTCTTCAAGTATCTCTAGACTTTCCTGTGTATTTATTTCTTTAAATGAATTCTTAAAACATTTCATGAAAATCAAAATATCTCATTGGTATTGAATGTAACTGAATAAAATGTGCATATTAAATGGTGAGAATTGACATTATTGATATATTAAATAGTTCTTCCCATGGAATAATGAGTAAGTTTGAAGTTTAGAAAGAGTCTGCGTAGATTCGAATCCTAGCTTCAGTTCTTACAAGTTTTATGATTTTGTGCAAGAGACTTAATTTTTCATTTTCCTTGTTACCAAATTTGCAAAACTGGAAATATAACACTATTTACTTCACAGGATTACATAAAATTTACAGATCATTTAATGTACAATGTGTAAAGCACTTAAATGCTTAATGATCATAAGAAAATACATGTCTAAGCTTTCCTTTTGTTAAGATTTATTGTTTATTTTTCATTAAAATTTTCTGAATTTTTATTATCTTCATTCATAGGTATAGTATGATCTTGTAAGTGGACTCTTATGCTTAGAAAGGCATTTTATTTTTTCCTTTATAATTTACAACTGATTATTATTGTTTCATCAAAAAGCTAATGATTTCTTACATGCATTTTGTATTTGGTTACCCTATTGAATTTTCACATTATTTTTTTTTAAAGATTATTTTATTTATTTATACAAGCACTGGGTACAGTCAGAAGCACGGAAGGGAGAGAATTCACCAGAGCAAGAGTGGGGAACAGAACAGGAAGAATGAGGAAATATACTGCTGAGGGGAGCAGCGGGCACGGCAGGAGAGGTCTGCGTGCCATGTGGGACCCTAGCTGGGGGCCGGGGATCCAACCGGTGCTGCATAGTCTGCAGGCAGCTTCACAGCCCAGCACTCAACCGCTGCGCCACCAGGGTAGGCCCTTCACATTATTTCTAATAATTTTTCAGCATAATACCTTCAGTTCTTCTAGGTAAATACCAGATATTTATAAAGTCACTTTTTATTTTATATTTTATGTTTCCATTAAATGTATTGACTAGAACTTTCCAAACAATATTACATAACAATATTTTAACATTACATCATTATGCTTATAATGAGCCTCATTCTAATAGAAATTACTCACACTTAAAAATCTGTTTTATCGGGCCTCCCTGGTAGCACAGAGGGTTGAGCACAGCACTGTGAAGCAGTCCTCAGCCTCTGCAGTGCTGGGTTCGATTCCCGGCCAGCCAGGGAGACTCCCACATGGCGCTGCAGATCTCTCCTGTCTTGCCCACGGCACCCCTCAGCACTTTGTTTATTTCTGCTCCCTGCTCTGTCTCTGGTGAAGTCCCTCACCCTCTCGCACCTCTGGCTTGTACCCTAGTGCTTGTATAAATAAATAAATCTTCCCAAAAAATCTGTTTTATTATGAAGACAGATACTATAGACTCATGATGCTATTTCACTGTGTCTTATTTTTTGCTTTGACGGTGAATGGATATTACAATCTGGTCAAATACCAGTTTGACCCCAGGGCATTACAAACCTATTGCTCTTCCTTTTAACCTATTAAAATGATGGTTCCTTGAGTAGATTGCCTTCCTTAATCACATAGGCATTTATGAATCAACCTTATTTGACAGGATCAGGAGTGTTTTCAACAAAATGAAGGATTCAATTTACTAATATTATACTCAGGATTTTACCTCTTTATGTAATAGTAAGATCAGTTAAAGAAATTTCCAACTACAGTTTGATCGCCATACAATGAACTGTAAAGCTGACTCTCTTTGCATGGAATCTAGAAAAATTTCAATGACATACTATCTCTTAAAAATGTATAAACACTTTCAAAGAAATTCTCTGGGCCTAATGTTCCTTGCAGCTTGTATTTAAAAGCAACTTTTCCAATTTTTTTTTCAAACAGATAATGCTTCCTCAAGGTTATGCACTTCAATTTGTGTCAATGTGGGGCATCTATATACACAAAATATGTATTTTTTATAGAAACACAAAATTTAATCAAGATTTGTTGGTCAATATTATTCTATTATTTATGATTAAAAATTCTTTCTATATGTGTGTAACTATATATATACATATGTAACTGTTTCACCAACTGTTAAGTATGACTGCTGTCTCATTTTTTCTCACCACAGAAAACTGGGAAAGACATTTTGGGAGGTGAGAAATAAAGCATCCTCTCTCAAGTCTTTGCCATCCCCCAAGAGAAACACTATAATCTCATAGATGGGTCTCCATGCCAACAGTGCACATCTCTGTGATCATTTTTTTCCTAATCACCAGGGAGTAATTTTCCACTTCCAGTTCTAAAAAGAGGGAGCATGGCTCCCCCTCCTCATAATCTAGCTGCTAAGTGATTTAATAGATGTTTTATAAAATTAAAAAAAAAAACAGTAGTAAGATTTATAACAGAAATACGTTTTGTCTGCTAATCTCCAGTTTTACAACCTGGCTCTGGATACAGGGGTTTTCTTGGGATTATTTTTGGAAGGAACATGTACTTTTCTCACATTATATAACATTTTGAACAACATTTAAAAGAATGCCTAATGAGATTTCACAAGTAGATATTTTAATTATTTTTATGCCACGTAACTGAGAAAGATGAACAGGGCATAATAAATTTTACTCAATATTTCAGGAAAAAGTATAGTAAACTACTGTTTAAAAAGTAAAGACAAGGCAAGCATTAGAAAGCCAAACTTTCAGAGCTTCTGGAATCATTAAGGCTTTCCTCCTACAGACCCTGATTGTGCTTCCCTCATTTATCAAGTGGATAATAGAGGAAAGTCTAAAATATAATAATAGCTATAGGTTCTTGAGCACTAGCCACATCGTTGGCATACTGCTAAGTGTTACACACTTAGCTCCACTCCTCTCCAGGCAGAACAGAGGAGAGGTGACACTGCTTTCACCTCCGAGGTGCCAGGCACCAGATCAATGAGTTCTTCATAGGAGCCATCTCCTTACCGGTCCACACCATGACACAGAACAATGATTATTTATCATTTTGCAGCTGAGGAAACTAAGACTCAGTTCCACAGCAGTAGAGGTAGTAAGTGACAGGCTATTCTTGTCATACCACTGCTTCAAACTTGATTTACAGTGTACCAGGCACTAATCTAAGTGCTTTACACACATCTTCTCTCCTCAAAACTTTACCACAATCTTATAAAAAAGGAAGCATGATTGCCGCCTCCCCCACTTAGTAGAGAAGGAAATTGGGACATTCAGATGTTGACCTGCCTAGTCACAGCTGGTGTGTGTGACAGGACTGGAGATATATATATATATACACATCTCCAGACGCTCTTTAATTCTAGATAGATTGCAAGCTTTTAATGTCATACTTTCACAAAGTCTAACCAAAAAGGTAACTGTATTTGGGGAATAATATTGACAAAATCTAAAGTAATATGAATAAAATTAGCATCTAGAAGAGAAGGCCATTATTTTTAACTCTAGGATGGGCAGTTTCCTTAGATGTCAACTACTCTGAATCTCCACTGAGGAAGTCACGCAGTAAAACACAGTTGAAACTGACAGAAAGTGAGCCATGAAACAACTGTAGTCCTCTAAATTAGAAGTAGGTCTCGCTTTTCCAAAAGAGGTCAGTTATACCTAACTACAGAAACTTTAGGATCCTGTTTCTATGTTCATCATAATCTTTTCAAACAAGACAGTGAAAACCAGAAAAAAATGGTAAGTGACTATCTGAATAATTCTAAATATCTTGGGGTGTTGGGGTGTAAGATGATGCAACCCAAAGGACACAAATGTAAATTTATTTGTGGAAAAAGTGTTAAACAAAGGACAACAGGAAACACCTGTCCATGACAAGTCTAACTCCTCTCTTAAGGTCTCCCTGCTCATCATCCTTCATCCCCAAGTTGTTGGAAAATAAGGAGGATTATTGATTCTCTGTGAACTCTCTTTCCATTCATATCTTTAAAATTGAGGCACAAGGAATCCCAGTGACATTTTCAGGTTCCAGGATGGGTATGCAAATCAATCCGTCTCTTCCACCACTTTTATTTCAATGGTATAGGAGGATATTCTTAGTGAAGATCTCCCACAATTCTCACTTCCTGCATAAAGCAGGAAGTGCAATGCTAAAGGGTACCATGCTACATGGTGCACTGACCTTACTTACAGCTAGTGCTGGGATGAGTACGAGCTTCATTAGAACATGACAATCTGTGTTCCTGGCCACCATGTAATTTACTGGAGGAGGTGGTATAGTATGATTTCTGGTAAATATATATGTCTGGTTTCCTTAATTTTTTTAAAACTTTCCTAAACATTATGTGCCTTCTAGTTGGTTTCCAGGATTTATGAGCTCTGTGTTTGTTAAATTTTTCTTAATATAAACTTTCTGTAGAACATAATGTATGTGTTGTATCTTCACTTTTCTATGCCAAGTTGTCTTGAGGGGCAGTGAGTGTTACAAACACTAGAGGCCCACCTGAGACCGGGTACTCCATAGGTAGTTGGCAGGGTTGGGACAGAATTCTAGCCTGTATTCTGATAATGTTCTGATTCTGACTTTTTATTCAAATTTGCTGTCATTCTTCATGTGTTTACTACACTCTAGGAGTTCACTGTGCTAAGTGCCTCCCATTTAACAATCCTATAAGGGAGATACTTTGGCTTCCACATATTAAAGGTATTTCACTGCAGACAGACTGAGTGATGTGCACATGGCCATGGCCATATCTTGGGAATTCTGCTTTGCTATGAGGTAGTAAGTAGTGAAGGCACCAGCTATTACCCTGTTTTCATTCTTTACCTAAATAGTATGTCGCAAAAAAAATATATTTCAGGGTTTCGTATAAGGATATCTTTGTATTCTTGAGAAATCAATGTTTTGTGATGTTATCAAAAAACATTTCTCTTGTTTTCCTGCTATGTTTAGCTACTATGTAGCTATGCAAAAGATTTCTGGGCTCTTTCAGAGGAAACACAATAATCCTTATTATTGGAACATCTACTTTATCTTAATCCAATTTTCCCTTTTTTAAAATTCTGAATAAAATAAAAGTGGTGATGCCATTTTGTAAGATAGTGCAAGTTCATTTTGTAAATAGGCAGGGAAAAAGGAAGGGAGGAAGGAGGGAAAGGTGAGGATGAGAGTATAAAAGCAATCAAGCAGATAAACATATCAAAATATCAAATGGCTACCATGTATATTTTTTTATGATTGAGAAGTATGCTTTCTAACAAATAAAACCTTAATGAAATGTATGCAGAACCACTATCTCTAGAAATCCTTTATATAAAGCTTTGTCAAATAATATAAAAGAAGCAGAACGGTGAAATAAATGAACTTTTTGCAGGCAGAGAAGTTTTTGATCCCATGTTTCTTATTCACCTCATCTCAAAGTTTTTTCCCAAAGTAAACATAAATCACAAGGAATTTTGCTCAATCTAGTATTACAATATGCCTAATCTAAAATTAAACTTTGTATGGCTATGATTTTCACTTTTATGTGTAAAATCTTTTATACCATTCCAAGTAATATAGTAACTATAGAAAATACTGTATGCTCTGATTTTTACACCAATTTAAAATCTATACTATTCTTCTTCACTTTCTACATTGGTAAGCATTTGTTGTGAGGACATCCCATAGTTTCATCTCCTGGTCAGGTCGGCATCTTGGGGCTGAGAATCTTTACATGCCAAGCCTGTCATCTTTGATGACTCACTAGGTGTCTAAAAGCTGCAGAGATAATTGGCAGAGCCGAAGATTGCTACCATCTCTTCTTGTTTTACCAGATGTTTAAGATATGATGGTTTGTAGAATATACTTTAGAAACACTTTGCCATTAGGTTGATGTCCATTGATGTATGCCCTGTGAATTAATAAAATCATTTTACAGTACCCCCATGGTTGGTGTATCCTTCTTTTAGTTGCCGACATCCCAAGAGAACACAGCATTTTATTTAATTAAAGAATAAGGTAAAACAGCAACGTGGAAATGCAGGAAATAAGCATTGAAGGCACCCAACACTAAACTCAGGTCAGCAGAGCCATATTTGCAAATGAAATCAGCTCAACAAAGCAGGGAAAACTGACAAGGCAATAAATGCAACAGGGGAAAAGAGAAGTTCTGGAAGCATAGACACAGGAGTACATTCCTTCAGCTCTTACAGTTGAAAAAAAATCTAGTGACAGAATGATCTGCCCCTTACACCCTACCTCTTAAAAATGATGTATATTTAATATGGAATATCATCAGTGCCTTTTCAGGGCAACTACCTGGTTGTGCTAGAACCATAAGCTTTAGGAATACTACTAAATAAAGAATGAGTACAAATTTAAAGCAAAGGATATTTATCCATTTTGTTTCAAAAAATCTAAATTGAGCATCGACATTATATTAAGTGCTATTCTGGATTATGCAGTTATAGTAAGAAAAAAACAACAACACATAAATGTCTTTTTTTTTGTGTGGCAAACTCTAGTTGGAGGGATACTAAAATAAATACATAAACTATACGGTATGTTAGAAAGTGGTAAGAATGATAAAGAAAAATATAGCAGGAGAGTCCCAGGGAAGAGATTTAGTATGAAGACTAAAGTTTTCAATCTGTTGTTTAGAAAATGTCCCACTAAGGTGACTGGTGAAGGAAGGGTTGTGGGGTTAAGCCATGCTACTACCTGGTAAAAAAAGCAAAAAAAAAAAAAAAAAAAAAACTCTTTTCTGTGTTTTCGAACAGCACTCTACAGATGACAGGATAAAAGAAGGGGAGTTAAAATCAACCTCGTGGAGAAAACACATTGTTATGAAAAACATTTTTCATATTTTTGTAAAAAAAAAAAAAGAGAAAAGTAAAGGATCAGAATATGTAGATTCTTAAAATGTGAGGCATTAATATATTTTGCATTTGATACCATAACTACAGGTTACACCCCCAGACACCAGGCAGATGTGTTCAGTTCCTTGTAGCATAAAGAGTAGCATGAGGAGTTAGAGGTTCTCACCTCTAGGCCTGGAAATTCATGTCAGAATGATGGCTCTGAGAAATAAAAGGATACTAAAGTTCCTGTGTTCATACCATATGCAAGACACCATGATTGCAATGTGTGTGTTACTCCCAATCTCACAAATAGTAGCAACACATGGATTTATCATAGAGCTAACCCACAGAGTAGATGAGAAAAAATCATGGGTCTGTCCTCCTCAGGGATGGGGAAATTGGCTCATTTCCACTGCTTCATTCACTAAATGAGTAACATTAATATATTTAAAATTCCAACTTGGTATCTCCTGACCCTTCTTATGAAGGGTCTTATAGCAAAATGGACACATATATTCAGGCTTTTTTTTTTAAACAATGGCTGGGTTTCCTGAAAAGATAGGAAACCCAGGAATTGGTTTTCAGGAAACCCAGCCATTGTTTTAAAAAAAAAAGCCTGAATATATGTGTCCATTTTACTATTTATTACTATAGTTTAAAATATAAAAGAAAACTTCAAGTAATACAATTCTTACTTCATATAAGCCATCTTATGATTTCCAGTAATTTGGAGTCCATTGGTAAGTGTGGATCCTTGCAATGTCTTTCAAAACAAAGATTTAATTTATTACATAATAGGAAAAATTAAATCTTTGTTTTTGAGAAGTTTCATGTTACCAAATTCAAAGCACCTACACCTCTATAAGCTAAACATAAGCTATACATAGGAGTGTGAATGAGGCTGATTTTCTAGATGAAACTTCCTAGTGTGACAATGTTTCACAAAGTCATTCTCAGAGCTTGCCTATATATCAAAAATCAGCTATAGCTAATTGTTTATGAACGTGTTCCCACAGTATTGAATATATTGCTAGAATGTTTTAATGACTTTCTCACTAGGAAGGCTAAAAATATAAAAAAAAATTCCTAGGATTACATTGGAGATTTTGAAAAGTTGCATACAGTATTCAAGAAGAGTTTTTATTTGTTTGTTCCCATTTTCTGGAATGATGTCATCATTGATCAATCACATTCTTTAAGGACAAAGTATATTTGCAAAATTTCCATTTTCCTATCCAAAGCACATGGAAATCATTTACATATAAATGAAGGAACATGCCATCCTTTACAAATATGAGTTTCTTGACATATAGTCCAACGAACTGTGGGGATTCCAAGTCTTTAATAGATTCAAGTTTAAAGGAATGGTATGTTACTTGAAGGGGTTTCCAAGACACAAGGGCAGCCTTGTTTTGCAGACAATATTTCTTAAATATTTGGTTAAGGATATGACACCAGAGGTCTTGGCAGTGGATACTCTGAAGAGATGTAAAGTTTAATAAATCCATGAAAATGAGTTCCAGATGTGGGATATGATAGGTGATGCCCATAGTCAAATGTGTCATCTAAATATAATAGAGGGCCTCCCTGGTGGCACAGCGGTTGAGTGCTGGGCTGCGAAGCTGCCTGCAGCCTCTGCAGCACCGGTTAGATCCCCGGCCACTGGGCGAGGGTCCCACATGGCGCACAGACCTCTCCTGCTGCCCACTGCTCCCCTCAGCAGTGTATTTCGTCAGTCTGCCTGTCTGTTCCCCACTCTGGCTCTGGTGAATTCTCTCACCCTCCCATGCTTCTGGCTGTACCCAGTGCTTATATAAATAAATGAATAAATCTTTAAAAAAAAAAAAGAGCAACACGTATTAAATATATATATATAATAGAGATGTGGAGGAGGAGAGGAGGGATTAGGGTCAAAATAAGGGGGGTATGAATTGTATGGGGAATATAACCAAGATGAAAATGCATACATTGTGCAAAAATGAAAAAAAATGATGCAAAAAATATACAAAAAAGAAAAAAAGAACAATTAGCAATTTTGTGAGGAAATAAATAAATATGAGATCACAAATCTTTTCTGAGTGCTATAACTTCAGGTAAATACAATTAACTGAAAAACTTTTTGTTTACCACTCTATGAATTAATGCCCATTTTAGATCCTATAGGAAGTATAAAGATATAAGAAAAATATTATACCCTGAAGAATATGAACAATTAGGTAGAGAAGGCAGGCAAAACCTATTAATGCATTCATTTGTGCTCATTCATTCAATAACTCATTCATACAATTAGTATATGTTGATACTGGGTTAAATAGATGGTTGGTGCTATTAAGGTAATGACAGCTGGCTCTTGCTCTCTAATACTTGTATTTCTGAGTAGGAGGAGGAAAGAGAGGTAAACAGCTGATTATAATGCATTGAGAATTCTGTTAAAGTTTCACAGGATACTCATGAAAATCAGAGCAGGAGCCACAGCAATAGTGTAAAGCTCAGGTCTGGGGCCTAGAGGTGGGTAGCGTCAGAATGATCAAAGGAGACATGGGTGGAGGCTAGTTAGACGAGCACAAGCAGTCTGTGCAGTGGTTGGAAAATGAGCCCAAAACAGAACAAGTTCATTGCTCCTATTAGTCCTTACGAGATATGGCAGAAAGAGAGGGTACTGGTAGGATGGCAGGCACTGGGTGACAACAGACAAAGGGCCAGCTAAAGAGTTTGTGTTTTATCTTGGGGGCCCTAGAAGATGTTAAAAGATTTTATTCAAAAACCTATGGAAAAAAATGACAGTGTGAGATAATATTGATCCTGATTTATAAACTAAGACAAGTATTTCAACTGTTCACCAATTTTCAGTTTTTGTCTCTTCTCGACCCCATAGGAGAATTGTAATTCTGTTTCTTTAAAGCAACAAAGTTGTGATGCTTTGAAAAATGAAATAGGATTCAATTTTCTAGATAGTGACATTTAATTGCCACTGCTTGGATCTCTAGCTCTCTCCTCTGTCACAAAGATCTTAGATGCCTGTGGATGGAGGTGCTGCTCTTAGTTATCACACAGACACTGGCCTGCAGGGTCTCCAGAACTCCCCGTGGGCGTGTCTGCAGGACAATTTTGCCTACTCTAATGTACCTACCCAAGTAATGGGAATATTCTTATTAATAAACTACTATCTCTGACTTGTAATTTGTTAGTGAAAACAAGTTTATGTGCCTTTGCAGAAGTGCTTCAGCTGTGGAAAATAAGTTTCTTATATTGGTAAATCAAATCACTCCTTCCAGATTAGTAGTAATTACTAAGTAGGATTACTAAGAACTTTAGCTTGTACATGCACTTATAGTTTTGGCTTTGAAACTCTGAAAAATGCAATCAAAGATGAAGGCGTGTATTTAATAACTGCTAGAAATAGAAATTTAGTATATGATATCATTATTAAAATATTTTTAAAGAACTGGTTAACTCCAAAAAGCAACAATTGTACATGTTCGTATGCATTTTATTGTTTGCACCTTCTGACTACTATTTGCTTACTACATGATTCTCAGCATCAATTTATCTTTACCTTATGTGTCCACAAATATTTAGAAAGGTTGAAGAATGTAGAGGAAGCCAGCATCTTCTTTCTCAGATGCACCTAAATATATTTTAAAATTCACCAATATGACATTCTTTGAACCTGCTTCTAAGCCTTCTGTACCAGCTGGAATTTAGTATGTGCATCACACAAAGAAATTGCTTATTTTAAGCTTATAAAATCAGAAAATTTATGTCATCTAAAATTTTACATGGTTTAGGTCTTGGGAGAATATGCTATGGCCATATATCATACAAATAAGATACCTTTGGAAACATGGGAGTGAAGGAAACAACTTCCTGAAAAGACAAGATGTAACTTTGCCTGTAAAATCAGAATGCCTTAGCCAAGCCTTTGAGATTTGGTCAAGACCATCCCTTGGGTATGGAACTAACCCTTTCAAATTGCATGAAAATTAGAAGAAAATGAAGATGTTATAGATGGAAATTTATTTCCAAGTTAACCACTGGTATGGAAATCATTAGAACAAGTTTATTTAAACTAGTGTTGCTCTCTGTCAAAATTATTATAAATGTGTGCACTTTGAAATAAAGCATATTTGTCTAATTAAGTTTGAGTCCTCTTTTAGAAAAATCAGTTACAGCTTTTTTCTTTTTTTTTTTTATGAAAAATATACCACTTTAAACAAAGCAGAACCTTAACATGAAAATGAGGTTGGTGGCCAAGAAAAATATTTCATCTTTTATTTTCTGTGAACTAATGTCTCTCAGTAGGGCTAAATACTCTGGATAATAGGACATGGTACTGTGAAATGTCTCACATATGTTTTAAATCATTTTATAAAATCAGTGATAGTGATTAACCTGGGAACTTTATATTAAAGTGGTTATGATTCAGTTGCCTAATTCAGAGACAGAAATTGTCAATTTGCTGATTCCAAACTTGCTGGTGGGCTCCAAGCTGGCATCGCCTCTCTGGGTGCTGCCAGCTCTCTGAGGAAGTAACTGGTGGGGTGGCAGCAGGTATCTGACACACTGTTGAGCAAATGATCTCAGGAGGCCTGAGAACAGAAGAGAAAGATTCACCATGAAGTGTTTAGAGATGACCCCAGAGGAATCTCAGAGTCAAAGAAATTTGAGCAGAAAAATTCTTCACATTTCAGTTCTCTGGGATTTGAGCAGCAGGATTCATTGATAAAGACAGAAGCAAATAAAAGCCCAGGTTAGTTAACATAACTCTCCAAAAAGGATGCAATTCCCTGCAGCCATAGCAGCCAATAGGAACGTATCCTGCATTATCACTCAAGTGCAATTTAGGGACATCATCTGAGGGCAAAGCATCCCTGCAGGCTGTGAGGGAATTATAATAAGTGACATTTACTGAGTAGTCATTATGTGTGAGACATAGTTATATGTGCTTTGGGGGCAATAGCTCCTTTAATTTTCACAACTACTGCTGGGTTAAGTATTATAACTTGCCCCATTGTTCAAATATAGAAATGGAGTCACAGAAAACGGACAGAACTTGACCAAGGTCGTATAACTAGCACAGAGGCGATCCAGAATGTAGTCCTAAAAAACTTGTCTCCAGAGCCCATGCTTTTAACCACGAAGCTTTACCATCCCTTAGAGAGAGGAAATTACAAAGTAGGAAATCCCCAGTCTTTGCTTCCACAATATATGTATGTACTTGAAAAGATAATGAGCAGAAGAATGCATAAAATGACAGATGCCAAATAAGTGCCAAGAAATACATAGTTGTTGAAATAGGCCCATAAAAAAAGAGGTTAGAAGATGCAAAAAAAAATCAATAATGTTCCTTGAATCAGATGTGAACTGGAGGGGCAGTGGAGTAGAGAATAGAAAGAAAGCACAGGCTACACTTAGAGGGGCTTGGATTCGAATTTCAGCTCTATCCTTCTAAGTAGTGAAGGTAAGTTACCCTGTGCTTTAGTTTCTCTACCCATAAGGACAATAAAACGTATTTCAAAAGATGTTCATGAAAATTAAGCAAGATTTGTTATAGGCAGGTCTTAGCATAGTACTTCATAAAAAGTAGACAGTTAATAATTTTCCAGATGTGTGGAGGGAAGAGTTTCAGATTAAAGGGAAAGCACATTAAATGAATCTATAAAAGCCAGAAAGACAACATCTCTCAGCACAGTTACAGATGAATAGATGGGTTAAGAGTCTGATTGGTACTTGGACTTGAGTGAGAACACCCCTTAAACTAGGGGGCTTCAAATTCAGGAAAAGTTACATGTGATTGGTTTTGACCAATAAGTGTTACGCACTTTGTGCAAGTCCATGAGTATAGCAAGACAAAGAGAGACACCTAAATAAGGAAAACTCACTGTATTTTTGGTGAAACAGGCTGATCTGAAGGTCACTCATCAGTCAGAGCTATGTTTGTTCAAATGTGTATAGAGAACTAAGGATGATTGACCAGAAGAACAGAAAATAGGGATTCATTAATTAATCAAAGGAATATTTGTTAGGGTATACAATGGATAAGGTAGAGATGATAAGGAGCTCCCTGGAAACTTATTTCTGTGAGGAAAATTGAAAGAAAACAAGTGCAATACCATTTGGGAAGTAATCTTTACGTGCACAGGCTGGAGTGCACAGGCTGGAGGGGAGGCACAGAGATGTAGGATATAAGTAATTATGGAGTGAGGGGGTGGGGAGATGTGGAAGTGATTCTAAGAAGAGACAAACCTCCCAAAATATCTCAAAAAAAAGAGGCAGGTCTCAAGAAACAGATTGAGGGGGTTCAGGAGGGGAGATATTTTGATCAGAAGGAATAGCACAGACAACAACTGACAAATGAAATAAGGTGACATATTTAAGGACTTGCAAAACACTTCCCATGAACAGGGCATAGTTGGGGTATCATGCATGATAAAAAACCACTGTACTAAATAAAGATGCTGGAGACCCAAGAAAGAAAGTGTAGGAGTGGGATGGGCTTCGCTCTTCCCTTTACAGAGGGATCTATGGAAAGAGAGGGGAAAAGAATGGGTAGGAGATGAGACTGGAGTCCTGCACACTATTTAGAAAATTATTTCGTGGAGCTCAGACCAGATACAATTTCAGTGTCATTGTTTGACAGTAAGAAGGATGCAAATTAATAGATTATGGGGTGAGTCAAATAAGGAAAGTTAAATGACCTTACTCTCCTTAGCATCAAGTAAAAGATGGCAGAGTGATTAGGAAGATGAAGGTGTGAGACAATGTACAGCTTCAGAATGTCTAAGGGCAGCTGTCCCTTTCTATTTTTTCTTCCCTGCTAGCCTCTGTCACCTTGTCCTTGCCTGCCCTCTGGAATACTTCCCCTTGTCTCATAACTGGGGAATAGAAGTGAATTACCTGACAACCGGGGAGACCATCAGGAAAACAGAAGCCAATGAAGACAGAGAAGGAGATGAAAAACAAAAGCTAAAAACAGCCTTAGGAAGGTAGTATTTCTGCTAATATGACTGGGAAAATTAAATGTGAAAATAAGATGTTATATAAATACAAACGTGTGTGTGTGTGTGTACGTGTTTGTGTGTGTGTGTGTGTGTGTGTAGATTAAAAAAATGGTACCCTTCCCTACCAGAAGGGTCTTCTCTTACATATGGAGAAATGGAAATATGGAAATATTAGAAGCTTGGATGGGGGGCATTTGCCTTTTACCTTTGAAAGGTGGGTCATAATTTGATTTTTAGAGTAACATAAGTGAGAAGAGTATTCTTAATCTCGGAAATGCAGTGATTGCAGGATAATATGAAGATCTGGTTGGATCGGCCCTTTCCCATCTGCTTAGCTTCATCTCCCACCTCTGTGCCTGTGTCCATCCTGGTTTTGTGGCTTGTATTCTTTACATGCCCCACTCACCACCTGGCACTTACTATATAAGATTCATTCTCTTGTCTTGTTTTTTCTTGACTAATTCTTAATGGGTCCTTCAAATCACAGTGTAAGTAACCCTTCCTCAGATAAGTCACTCCTGATCTATTGGATCAGGTTAAAAACTGTCTCATAGATTCTTTTTCATAATGTCTCTTCTCTTTCATAGCATCGGTGCCAGTTACAGTACCATGTCCGTGTGTTCATGAATGTGTGCATGACATAATTTCATTCCTGCTTCTCTACACCACTTGGTTGTAAATTCCAAGTGGGCAAGAACTGTGACTGAAATGTGCACAGCATTTTACCCTCAATGTCTGCAAATAAACGGTGAATGGAAATGAGGACACACAGGCATAGGCGGAGGAAATCAGGGTATGGTAAGAGGTTGTGAGAACTGTGCTGAAAAGAGGTGTCAAAGATCAACTTAATTCATTGAACAATGTGCCTTCCCTAAGTAATAGGTATGCACTATATATTTTTTTTCTTTCTGGACCAAGTAGGAAAATATAGCTCTGAGTAATTTTATTTACCTATTTTGTTGTGTTTTTTTTTTTTTAAGTTTCCTAAAATTTTAGACTACAACAGAGGCACTGCTGCCTAATACACTTTTGTTCAAATCCAAGGGTGAGTGTTCTTGGTCCTGCAATTTTTATACTACAGGTTTTCTGTATTAGCTTTCTGCCTAACAAAATCGAATGCAGATTCCCAGCACAGTAACTATTTTATTCAAGATGTTAACATTATCTTCCTTGAAACATTCACTGAAAGGATGGCTTATTTTTGAAAATTCATTCTTCAGTGTTTTTAACCATTTAGTCACTTCAAAAAGATGTGACTTCATGTTTGAAGTCAAATCCTTGCTTTTTTCTTATGATTATAAGGACTTAGTAAATTAGAGTATGGCCAATATACAATAGTTAAAAGCAACTGCTACAAATTACTCTTCTTAAGCTACCTGTGGAAGATGGTCAACATACAATTCTTTGACATCTATCCAAGAAGCACAAAGAATTATAGGTGAAGAAGGTAATATTCAAATTAGTCAATCTCTTTTTATTCTATTTATGTACACATACAAAAGCTGGGGTGTATGCCAGAGGTGAAAGAGGAAGGGTTAAGGGGATTCACCGGATACAGAGTGAGGAGCAGAACAGGCGAATCTACTGAAATACACTGCTGAGGAGAGCAGTGGGTGAGACAGGAGAGGTCTGCTGTGCCATGTAGGTTAGCTCCCTGCTTGGGAATAGAATTCATGCTGCAGTGGCTGCAGATAACTTCAAAGTGTTGAGACATAACCCCTTGTACCACCAGGGAGGCCCAAATTAGTCAATCTCTTATTACAGATATACTTATCAAGAAGGGAGTATGCTTATTAGAAAAGAAGGTTAAAGTGAAAGATAAACTGAAATTGTGAAAATTATCTGAGACTTTACTCATAATGCAAATTACTGTGAACAATATAAAGTTGATTATATCAATCTTTATATACAGAAAAGTAATGTATCTGGGATTCAAATACATATTAAAGTCATATGAGTTTTTACAAGGTAAAATGCATTTTTTTGAAAAATATAATACTGACTTTTTCTAAAGCTTTAAGGAAAATCCAATTTTTATTTATATATTTCAGCTTGAGCAGGATAAACATCACAACTCCACTGTACATGGACAATAGTGAATGGTGGTAGCAAGGTTCTCATTGTTAAAGTAGGAGGTCACAATAAGCAAAGGAAAGAATGATATAGCTGGTAATAAATTTGAATTGGAAGCATCATTATGAGCTCATACTTTTTAAAATCTTCCTATCACCTATCTTTTAATTTATCTAATCACATATACAGATAGTTTCATATAGACATATATGTAGACTTTTGTTTACACACAGGGTAGTATACACACAAATATTACCTTGGTCTGTCAGCCAAGAGTGCTTACAGCAGTGACACCCAGTAGTGATGAGCATACCTAATACCCATATTTTTGTCTTGAATATTACTCTTCAATGAAAGGCACTAAGAAACCTTAGAAAAATAGTTGAATCAAGGACTGGAAAAGGAAATGTAGAAGATAAACTTGAATCTTAAATCTTGCTTTAACCAGAAATTAAGAAAATGCTAAAAAATAAAATCCTACAGTGATGGGGATATATGTCTAAGGGACACAAGAGCCAATGGAAAGAACTCCTGGGGTCAAAGCTGAAACAATTTGAACAACATAGTACTGAATTATAACCTACAGTATAAAATAGATATTCATGAGTTCATACTGGTAATACACAAATGGTTGGATAAATAAATAAATGGAGAGGAATAGACAAGTCTTTTACAGAGAAGAATTCTGAATATTTTATTAGGTTGCTTAAATTATGTCCAAGGAGGCTGGACATAATTCTGCCTTCTTACCTATGGCTACTCATAGTCATTTTCTATTGAAGAGTATAATATGAAAATAAAAAGTTTACAATGGAAAGACACATTTAAAAAAAAAAAACCCACCTCACCTGGATGATCAAAGTTAACATCAACAGTAATGAGTTGTTTTGATAGTGTGATGAAGATCACACTTAACTCTCTATGGTCTTCTTAAAACACTTAACTCCAGTGTAAGCATAAGAAGAATGTCAGAAAATCTAAAATATGGGAAATTCTACACTATACCTGATCATTACTCCTCAAAACTGTCAAGAATATCAAAAATGAAGAAAATCTCAGAAACAGTCATAGCCAAGTCTAGGGAACATGACAACTGTGTTATGCTATCCTAGAAAAGAGACAATAGGCAAAACTCAGGAAATATGAATCAAGTAGAGACTTCTTAAACAATATTAATATTGTTTATTAATTGTAACAAAAGTATCATACTCACATAAGACAATGATAATAATAGAGGAAGGTGGTGTAGGGGAGATGTACTATCTTTGCAATTTTTCTGTAAATCTTAAGACTGCTATAAAACAAAGTTTATTTAAAAACCCTAAATTCATTTTATAATTCTATAAATTTAAGTAACTGGTATAACTAAACAAGATCTAATTCTACTCACATAAATCACTTTCAAATTAATTTCAAAAGATGTAATATTTTTCATATATTAGCCTCATCATTTATTTCCCCTACATTTCTTTAGTAAACACTAGACCATGATACATATCAATTAAAGCCAATTTAAAGTGTTGGGGAATTGGTAAACATATGACTCAGATAAAGGAAAATTTATTAAAGGTAAGAAAGAATTTAAGCAACACATGCATTATCTATATAGATATAGCTTTGAAAAAGACAAAGAGTCAAGAATGGCTTTCTGTTCTGAAACACAAAAACCTTTAAGGCAAATTAAATAGGAAATATGGGGCCTCACCAGCGGCGCAGCGGTTGAGCTCTGGGTTGCAAAGCCGCCCAAAGCCTCTGCAGCGCTGGTTCGATCCCCGGCTGCTCCCGGCCACCAGAGGAGGGACCCACATGGCACACAGACCTCTCCTGCCGCCCGCGACTCCCCTCAACAGTGTACTCAGGTCCCTCTGCCTGCTCTACTCCCCGCTCTGGCTCTGGTGAATTCTCTCACCCTCCCGGTGCTTCTGACTGTACCCAGTGCTGTATATATAAACAAACAAACAAACAAACAAACAAATAAATAAATAAATCTTAAAAAAAAGAAGGAACTATGAAGCTTTAAAACAACCAGAAAAGATATAATTCAACAAAAAATTTGCTATCGTTTATTTATTATTTTTGATCTTAGCAAACAACTAACACGTGGACATCCTTATTTCCCCACCTGGACCCCTGTAGGCTAAGGCACATGAAATGCTTCTTCTGTTAAAAGAACATCCAGACCTATTTTGGGGCTAAATCTCTGTTACTGAAGTGCACCCACTAGTATTCAGATTTGCAGTACGAAGAACTATGCTCATCCAAGCCCCAGTCTTCAATTACTGCCTCATTTTCTTTCTTTAACACAGTCCTTCAACACTTTCTGTGTGAAAAGGGGTGAGTTTTCTTCCATCCTTGTCACTCTCTTCTGCATCCTTTCCAATATGCCTGTAGTCCAGGAGTGAGCATAGTAATACAGGAGAGGTGTGAGTGAAGCAGGGTCAAGTGTACTCATTACCTCTTCATTTTGAGTCATTCTAGTTCTATTAATGTAACTCAGGTTGCTATGTGAAATCTCCAAAATAGGTTCCATATTTTACTTTCTGATGGCAGACACAAATACTACATTATCGGTAATTACTGTGAATGAGGTTGGCACATTATTACTTGCTTGTGAATACCATATTTGGTTTCCAGGAGTCGAGCATCCACATATCACAGCCCTCCTGTGACAACACAGTCAGAGGGACCCTCAGATAGCACACCTCCCACCCTCCCCTTATTCTTAAAAAAAATAATAATAATTAAAACCACCTTTTTCTTTGGTCTGGCTACAGAGATATAAAATCAGAACTGAACATAATGGTGGGGAGAGAGTATGTTTTAATCTCAGCATTTAATCTCTTGGTATTTTCTGGACATTTTATAGTACATGTATTCCCTTAAGAAATATAACTGCCTGTCTAACAAATAATGAGGTCACAGAAAATTAACCAATTAATAAATCAAGAACACTTTGAAAGTCAGGTGCCAAAGCATACATTGTTTTAGTCTTTATGGAAAATTTGTAAAATAATATCAAATTTCATTGGTAAATTGTGAAAACCGTTAGAACAAAATGACTTAATGCAGATGATGGATTTCCTTAAAATGCACTTAAAGTCCTATATTGATCCATCTGATTCAGCTCTCTCAATTTCACTGATGAAGATACAGATATTTTAATGATGAATGCTTTCAGAAATACACAACTTATATCTGTGCCCAAAAAAGACAAATCTCCAAGAAAAAAAATGACAAATACCAGCCAAATTCCTAACTGAAATAAGCTACTCATTGATATTATGGTTATCTTTAATCCAGAAAGATGAATCTTCGGAAGTTTATATATAGTGGACTTAGATTAAATTAAAATATTAAGTTATAAAATTTATATACTATAATCAGAAGAGAGGAAAAACATATCAATCAAGTAGTCAGGTTAATAAAATAAAAGATGATCAAGACTACATTTGGATAAGTTAGCAAAGGAAAAAATATACCTATTAAAATACCTAATTGTTCATTTATTACAAGAAAAATGGTGTTGTTTGTTCAACAGACTAATTCATACAAATGTCCACGAATTAAGTGTTCATTTCCACTCTTCACATGCACTGTTGCATATATGAAACAGCAATTTGCTTCTCTCCAAAGGATTTAGATTTGAGATTTTTTTTAAGGTAACATGGGAATAAAGGAGATACTTTTTCACGCTAGACATAAAGATTCCTAAATGCATCATTTCACTGATGCAAAGCATATTGCTAAAGGCACTAGGGACCTCAGTTTAAGAACAATAGAACTAAGACCGATGTACTGGTTGCTCCCTTAACACTATACTCAGCAGTTTTCAAGCACTTAGCAGTGATGAATAGGTGTGAAGACTCAGGTACTGAAAAACCAATTCCTTGGAAATGAAACCTCTTTTTTTTCCCCTTTTATCTTTTGCCTGTCTTGATTGAATCTCTGAAGAAACCAAGGATACAGAAGCAGTAGGAAAAGAATGCCACTCATATTACCCAAAGGAGACACTCAGGATGAGGCAGAATGAAAACAGATTCTGGGGAGAGACAGGGGGAAAATGGTCATAATCTTCAAAATTCTTTTCATGTGTTATTGCTTTCAATGTAGTAGATTTTTTTCACGGTAATGCTGCTTGATATAAATGAACTCATCTGTCTCTCAAAAATCTTTTACTCATAGTCAAGTAAAACAGTTGAGTATTCTAATATCATAACGAAATTCTTAGTGCTAATATATACATAATAGCCAATTCACCTGGCAGGGAAAAATACAAGGAGAAATGATGGGAAAATGGAAAAATGCATGGGATTTTTAGAGCCTGTATTCTTAAATTATATATATATAATGTAGTACTTTTTCTTAACTATCACAGGGATTGTTTTAGGGGAGGAAATAGACAATAATCAAGTCATACATTCCTGAAACTACATTTGACCTGGTCTCTTAAATGTAAAGGATTTCTCAACTTCCAAAGGACTTGGCATTTTTCTATATCTTCTTCCCTGCATGCTTGTCGTTTCATAATCATTTTCATGGATTTCATTTTCCTCTACATGAGATGAGTATGCTTGAAACATTTCAAGCACAGGGAATTATAAATTGACATGGATTGACATATCCCATTGGGTGGAGCCTCACTCAGATGCTTGACAACAAAAGATCACGTACAGACTCAAGAACATTGGCCTCCAAGATGCAAATCTCTTTAAGAGTGACACAGGCTCACCCTATACCATTGTCCCATCACAAATGGAGTAGGACACAGGGTGGGTTTGGAGAAAACAATGTATGTGAGAATGCTCATATGACTGTCACATCAAGATAGTAACATGAAAAGGCTTAGCATTTTTTTCAAGAGCAACATTTTTTTATCCAGATTATATACTTATTAACTAATATTTTCAATAGTATTTAATGAGATGATGATAAAATATGGGATATGAACCTCCTTTATTAACTAGTATTAGTATTCACAATTTTCAAAGCTCCTTCAAATATCCTACACTCTTCACAGAAACTTGTGGAGAAGGAAAGGTACAGGAGGGGATCTAAAATGCTTCAAATATCTGAAGTCCATTAATTGCTATGATTTTTATTTAATGTCATTTCTCTTATGAGCATATTTAGGGTAAATTTCCATCTGATCTTAGCATCAGAAGTAAATATGCTTCCCCTGAGTCACTGAGTTGTTTATATCTAATGGACACTCGGATTTGTGTGTAAGCTTGCTGATTTATACCGGCTCCTAGGAAACTTAGCCATAACTTTATATGCCATCTGGTATACTTTTCTTCATGGTCTTTTAAACTCTTAGATGCTGGATATCTCTCTGCCTCCCTTGAGATTTAAATAAAATTGATTTGCACTTCCTAATTTCATGACCAGTAAGAGTTCCAAAACTTACATCTTGATATGTAAAAATTTTGTGGGGGTAGGGCTCAACTGACCTCTCTTGCCAACACAAAGCTACTTACTTCTTTTTAATTTGCAGGAGTCAATGCAGCCATGTCACTTACTTCCAGTCCTGCTGAGACTTTAAGTAAGACATATATACATTGGTGATCATTTTTTAACTCTTATTTCTGAGGGAGTGGAGACACATTTGTGGACTGAGTACACATGTGCTTCTGACACATGAATCTCTCTTGCTCGTGTCTGCCATTTTAGTTGGCTCTTAGGACCAAATTCTCCCACTGTCATACAGAGTGACTTTTACTCTCAGATGATGTGAGCACCTACCTGTAGTACAATCCTCAAAGGATACACTTCCTTATCCCAAGGACAACTCCAAAGTATCTCTTTTGGCTAAGGCATTTCTCTTCCCCAAGAAGATGCTGGTGCTATATATTAAGGAAGTATAATTTGTTTCATCTCATTATATATGCGACTGAATATTAACATCATACCTTATTTCCCTTTCTCCCCTATTATAGTTATAGCTACAGTTGTAAACCTTTGTTTTGCTTTAATGCTGTGTGTAAAGTGGGAGTAAGGGGCCTCCACTGGTGGCGCAGGTGCTTGAGCAAAATGCTATGAAGCTGACCGCAGCCTCTGCAGCACGGGTTCGATCCCAGCCAGGGAGATACCCACATGGTGCAGCAGACCTCTCCTGACTCGCCCGCTACTCCACTCAGCAGTGTACTTCAGTCAATCTGCCTGTTTTGTTCCCCACTCTGTCTCTGGTGAATCTTCTCACCCCCAGCATCTCTGGCCTGTACCCCAGCTCTTGTATGCATAAATAAATCTTTAAAAAAATGCAAATGAAGAAATTTCAAGTATTCAATTACCATCTTAGCTAATATCAGTAGTTGATATTGTAAATAAAATATGAAAATATACCATATTCAAGTGAGAAATTTTTACATAAAAGTTTAATATTTTCAATACTTATAATATTGCAAATACATTTCAATATTTCAAAGAGCAATTCTTTGAAATGTTGTTTAAAGCCTTTTGAAAACAACTAAAATTAAAGCAATAGTAAAATGAGAAACTAAAGAATAGTAATAAGAGATATCTAGGAAGATAATTATTTCCTCAGAATGAAAGGAATCTCAGCAGATTCTGTTGATTGAGCTCCTACTTTTTGTGTGTGTAGAAGTGGAGCATAGGCCAGAGGTGTGGGGGTGTGAGAGAATTCAGCATAGAGAGACTGGGGAGCAGAACAGGTGGATTTACTGAAATACATTGCTAAGGGGAGCAGCGGGCAAAACAGAAGAGGTCTGCTGCACCATATGTGGGTCAGCTCCCTGGCCTGGGATTGAACTCAGGCCTTCGAGGAAATAGTGCTGTGATTTAATCCGTAGGCCACCAGGGAGGCCAGTTCCTACTTCTTGAGGAGCTGTGCTAAGATGTTTATATAAACATCTCATTTTACCCCACTAAGATGAGGTACAATTATTGGCCATATTTTCTAGAGGAGGAAAAGAAGAGATTGAAAGTAATTAATATAGTTGCCCAAGATCAGACAACTCATAAATGGAAGGACAGGACACAATCAGGGTTGTTTAACTCCAAAGCCCATGTATCACTGCCTCTTAGTATTTATGATATGACCAAGTTAGTGGAAAAGATGAGAAAAGATGTTTTGGTTTAGCCTTGATGCATGGGTCAGTTACATAATTTCACTGGTGGTAAAGGGACTTCAGAAAAGTGAGCTAACTGAAATCAAAGAATGTTTCATGAATAAATGATGTGCTAGAGAGGGGGGAAACTGGAAGGACAGGTTGGGTTTGGAGAGAGAGAGAAGGTGGCAGAACATCCCACATAGGGAGATTAGATGCATGTATTTGAGAACAGTAAGATGACTGACAAAGGAGTGGAATCTGGTTCGGGACTCATGAGTATTAAATCATAAGAACTGAAGGTAGTTAGGGTGAGACACAATTACAAAGAGCTTTGAAGCTCAAAGAGAAAAAAACATCATGAACTCATGATGTTATTCATTCATTCATTCATTCATTCCACAAAGTTCTAAGGATGTCTAATAAATAAGTGAGGAAAAATAAAAACAATGGAATACTAGGCCTGAAGAATTCTGTTCAGTCCTGTAACAATCACTGTGAGGACCCTGTCCATGTCTTTATCAGCAAAAACATATCAATGAAATCCTAGTGTAAGCAACAGCATTACTGTACCTAATACTTTTCATTAGCTTTAAAGAAATAGTGTCTAAGAGAAGGATGTTATTTGGAGCAATAACATCTGAATTTTTCAGAGAGCTACCTTGGCAAATGCATTTAAACTCTCCAGAATATCAAAGATCAAGGTGTGTGGGATTATTTATGTTAAAAATGATATTTTTATAGAAATTTTACTTATCAAAACACTTAGACTATTTCCTGCGAAATGGAAATTATATCTTGAAAACCCTCATGCCCAGGTACGGAATACTAGAAATGTAATTTTCACCCTAAAGCATTTATTGAGCATCTACTATGTGACAGATACTTGCTGGAAATGAGAATCTAATGAAGGACATGACAATCCATAAAATGAAAACTCTGTCCTGTATGAATTAAATGCTGATTAAAAATGGAAGAATAAAGAAGTTTTTCAAGGATATGTGATTCTTAGTGAGGCTAGAGGGAGGAAGAGGAAGGCCTTATTCCCCACAATTCAAAATCAATCCAAGTTGTCTGGTATATGCAAAGGGTTCCAAGAATGTGATACAGAAGTAGTTTAGTTTTCCCAGCAATCTAAAACTAATGGGAAGAGCTAGAACAGCATAGTCTGCCACTGAGGGACTATTTAACCCTAAGCAGCCTGGATAATCTTTCACATGTTAGTCTCCTAATTTGTATATTGAGAACTTCACACCACATTATATCTTTAGACTGGGTGGAGACCAGATGAACAGGAAGGGCCTGAGAACTTTGACCAAGAGAAGAGCTGGGAGGACATAACAGCCACATACATGGTACGTGAGATATATTTTCTCAATTACTCTACATATCCAGCATTAGTGAGTACTAAGTTACCATCTTACTATTTTAAAAGGATGACAATTAAAATGTAGGCTTAGGGGAAAGGAATTTAAGTCAAACACCTTAGTCAGAGAAACTAAGGGGTTTTTTGTTCTGTTTTTCCAGCAAGAGCCAAATATTTCAGCAAAGCATCAAGTTTCAATGTATTGTTGATCAACATACTATTTCTAAGTATGCTCTTTAATTGACAGACAGTTACACCCAAACAAGACAGGAATGAGTAAATCAATATGGTAAGATATAAATCACTTTGTTCAATATCCTCATCAGATTTAAAAAGAAAAACATGAGAACTCAAAGAGAAGGAAGAATGAAGCTTCCTGATAGATGAGCAGGACTAATGAGGACATTGTAGAGTTTTGAAGCTGAAATCCCAAAAAGTCCTGCATAAAGTAATCAAGAAAACTGAACCCCATTAATAATGAGACAACTGCTGACCTCAGAGAAAAGTGCTGATGATTAGAAGAGATGAAAGGGATTCATAACATGGCCTAAACTCATGGCACACTGTAGGGCTTATGATTGGCCTAAAAATTATAAGTCTATTTTAAAATCTCCCTAATTTACACCTTGTATTTGTCCTTTATTCCCCTGAGATATCACAGAAACACAAAAGATAATTTAAATTTATAAATATTTAAAATAGGTTATACCAGTACTGGTTAAAGACATATTATGTTGAGTTATTTTCAGTAAGTTTCTCAGAGACTGGTGACACTTTCATGTAAACTTCAAAAGGTTTGAAGAAATCTTTGTAAAAGCAGGTTACATATATATGGATTTGTGACATTCTAACATAAGCCAGAGAAAGGTTCCTATTAAAAAGTGAGCAAAGCTGAATCATTTTGCTTTTTCTTCCCACTGTGATTTTTATTCATTTGAAGATAAAATTCAAAGCAAACATCTTAGAATCTTAGAACTTCTGTTTTTCACCCAAGAGCTATTTCCAGGCAGCTTAGGAAATCTCACATTTCCAAAATCAGGTCATGAAATTGGAGCTGCAATTTAATTAATATGTTCATAAAACAGCTTCCACCACTACGAAATAGAAAACAACAATAAAATCAACTCCATTCTTTGTAGTCCCCCAAAATATAATCAGTAGGAGAAATTCTAATCACAAAACAATCCCCAATTTAGTAATTAGGAATTGTAGCATTATTGTCACACCTCTGTCCCTTTCCTTGACAAGATATTTTGTGTAATTTAAAAAGCCAAGAAAAATATCCTTTATTGACTTTATTTATTCACTCATCATCACCACTTTTTCCAATGTATTTGACACCCCATACTTCCCTCTTCGGTAGCCTTTCCAATTCCCAACAGAGACTGTTCCATAACTTTACTAAACTTGTCCCCTGTGAACCTCCTTCCCAGATATGATCTTGATTTCTATGTCTCAAAGAAAACAGAAGGCATGAGACCAAACCTTCCTCAGGTTTTCTTGCCACCCATCTAATCTCTACGTTCTCTGCGTCCCTCCTCCCCTTGCTCCCTCTTGTCTTAGAGGAAGCCATGTCCTACACTAGTTGTCCAGATCCTATATCTGGATACATCCTTTGGGATGTGCTCCCTGACTTTTACAAGCACTAAGTGTTCTTCCATAACTACTGGTTGTTCCTCTCTTCTCTTTCCTCATATCTCACTCCAGGCTCCTTTTTTATCTGCCCTTCTTGTCCAACATTATTAAAGTAGCAGGCACTATTTTTTCTTTGCTTTTATATAAACACTGAAATAGAACTTACCCCCAAAACAGCCCCTTTTCAGGGAAAATGACTCCCTAAAACTATTCTCCAAAGTATTGCCAATAACTCCCAATTCTCAAATCTATCAGATACACTATTGGTCCATGATATCTTGACTCTTTAAGGTATTTTGACTAACCAGTTAAGTTTGTTATTACATTTGGACTCCCATAGTGCTCTGTATATATCAATACTAATATGCCCCATTCTGTACAGTAATTATTTGCTTCCATTGCTTTTTTCTCCACTGGTCTATGAGTATCTTCAATACAGGACTGTTAATACATTTATCTGAGTAAGTCTTATGCTAAAATGAATCAGTATGTTCCACAAATTCTAATCCAATTTATTACAAATGACTTTTTTCAGCAGGTCCATATTGGACTAAATAGTGATTAAAATGTTTCTTTGGCCATTTGACGTTAGCCTTGATTTCTACTTTTTACCTATGCAAAATATAAATTTGAAAGGCCTGTAATTAGAACATTTTGCAGAAAGTAACAAAAATGGTAGAAAACCCCAAACTTTTAATATTGGCATAGCACTCTCAAAACATTTCATCTGACTGTCATTGCTACCCTTTGAGGTAGTAGGAGAACCCTGGTCAAAGTAGGGCTACAGCCATGCAGATTGTTTATGACCCAATATGGAGAGGGTGAGTGAGCAGAAGCTGTGCTCTGCTCGCCAAGTCAGTGCTCTGCTCGCCAAGTCTGTGCCCAGGGAAGTTGTACATTTGCTTTGCATAGAAGCTCTGTCTGTTCACCAAGCATCTCAGTCTACATTTCTTTTCTTTTTAAAATCTTTTTTAAAAATTTATTTATTTATTTATACAAGAACCAGGGTACAGGCCAGATGTGCGCGGAGGGTGAGAGGGTTTACCAGAGGCAGAGTGGGGAACAGAACAGGCAGACTGGAGAAATACACTGCTGAGGGGACCAGTGGGCGAGACAGGAGAGGTCCGCTTTGCCATGTGAGACCCTCGCCGGCCAGCCGGCCGGGATCAAACCGGCACTGCAGAGGCTGCTGACAGCTTCACAGCACTGTACTCAACTGCCTGCACTACCACTCAACTGCCTGTAGACTGAGGCCCATCTCAGTCTACATTTCTAATGCATCTGCATGAAGTGGGGCACATTTCCTTCTACCCAGAGAAGTGCCTTCTCCTAATTCACAGAAAAGATCCCAGAGGCCTGGGTGGCTCTATGAACAGACTTTATCTGAAAAACCTTATAAACTTCCTCTTTCTGAGAAACGCCAATAGAGCAGCTTAGGTGGTTGAAGAATAGGACACAGTCCTAACCCTAACAATGAGAGTTTCTCAGGAAAAGACCATTGACATCCATTAAACATCCCATGTATATAACTAACTTGCTAAATAACAGGGTGAATCTATTTATTTTTCTCTGGTCTGACTGACCTATTTTCCAGATGGCCCATGGCTAAAATGCTAAGGCCTGTGCCACAGAACAAAAGGGGGAATTTAAAAGACATTTAGGTTTTTAAATCTTCCAGCCTTTGTTTCCAGTGGGTCCCTTTCCCTAAATAATAGATGTGTCACCTTGAGAAATGTATTCACTATCTGTGGGCATTACTTTCCACATCTGGGAAAAGGTTGAAATAATTCCCACCTCAAAAAGTTACTGCTTCATTAAATGAAATAGTTCATATGAAAACATGTAGCATGGACAGGGAGCTCCAGTCAGAGCTGGTCTCTTCCATAAAGTACACAATAGTTATCTTTGGTAGCTGTGTTTTAAGAAATCCACTCAAGGACCTCCCCGGTGGCGCAATGGTTGAGCGCTGGGCTGTGAAGCTGCCCGCAGCCTCTGCGCCGGTTCGATCCCCGGCCGCTGGGCGAGGGTCCCACATGGTGCGCAGACCTCTCCTGCCGCCCACTGCTCCTCTGGGAGCCGCCCAGTGCTCCCACTGCCCGCTCTGGCTCTGGTGAATTCTCTCACCCTCCCACGCTTCAAACTGTACCCAGTGCTTGCATAAATTAATTAATTAATTTTTTAAAAAAGAAATTCACTCAAGAGGTGTTAGCATGACACTGTTTACAGTCTAATAAATTACTATTACCAATGTGCTATGAGATTTTCTTTAACAGCCTACTATTTAACATGAAGTGGTTAACTATCTGTAGCAATCACTTTCAAAGGTGAGGAAAAGCTCAGAGACTTTCTCAAGGTAACACAAAGCACTGACACCAGAATGAAAATTTGAAACCTGCAGGGTTTTGTTCTTTCCCTAACCAAAGAATTGAATTATCTATCTATTATCTGGGATATGTTTCTAGGCTGGTATTCCTCTAACAACTAGAAGCTCTACCCAATAGTCAAGCAGTAAGCAGTTATAGCAATAATTTATGGCTTAGAAATATTTTGGAGCTATTTTAACAAAGGTGGAATAAAAGCTGGAAGTAGACACAGTACTAAGAAGCCTCAATGTGTGGGTGTGGTGGAAAAGGTGAAATATGGGTATAGGAAAGGAAGGGAAGAGAGGAAAAAAAGGAGGAAAGAAAAAAAGGAGAGGGGAGAGGCTAAAAGGGAGGGAGGCTTTAGCCTGAGGCAAGAGGGAAACTGGCAATTCAGTTCCCTCTTTGGATTCCTCTTCCTCTCAGAATTCTGAACTGTTTTCCTGTATTCTCACTTGCCTGTTTATCTCTTAACCATTAGGCATTGGGGGGAGCATTAGACAAGAAACTCAGTAATAGCCAAAAGGAGTGCAGAAAGGAGGTGGAAAGCAAAAAATCCCAGATTCATAAACTACTCATTTTCACATGACAAAGAATATTTCTTCCTTTCTCCCCTTTGTGGGAATTGTCTAAATCCTTGCTGGCTTGGGCCACCCACTGAGCCCATTGAGGATGTAACCTGTCAGCAGTTTAAAGTACACAAACTATTTTACAACAGTGGAAATTTGCTGAGACTAAAAATTATATTGAACTTCCATAAGTGGTGGGCACGCTATATCACTGATAGTAACTTTCCTCCTCTGTAATATTATACCTTAATCAAAAATTTCCCAAAAGTTGAAAAAAGAATGAGTTTTTATTTTCATTTTTAAATTACAAGGTATTGATAGCAGAATTGAAGGAGAATATAGCTAGAGGCAATAAAAGATACTGAAATAGAAAGGAGAAAAATCATATGCTGAATATGATTAGTATTTCATCTAAAAGAAACTCTTCTGTATTACATCTAACGTGAATGTCAGCCTTAAACAATGGATGACTTTACTATTGAGCCCCAGGGATTTATGAACAAGATGGGTTTGTATAATTATGAGGTCTATCTAAACTTTATTGGTCATAAGTGTTTATAAGTAAGTTTTATTTGGCCCAAACAGGCATTCAGAATCAAGTTGAGAGTTTGGTATTTGTATTTTAGAATCTCTAGGTAATTTTGTTACTTATAGGAAGAAAAGATACTGAAAAAGGTCAGCAGAGGACTAAAATCTCATTAGAAGACAAGCAGACACTAGAAGGACACTAGAAGCATTTTCAAAAATGAGCAGAGTTCTATTGCCTTGCCTGAAACAATACCTTTAGTTCTTTAATATATACACAGGTAGCAAACTCAGTATTTTTCAAACCCATGACAATTCTCATGAAACAAGTAAGATTATTATGTTGATCAAAACATACATTCTGGAAAATGTTCTTCTGAGGTGAATTTCTGTAGTTCCAACATATGAAGAGAAGAAAAACTTAAAAGATAAAAATACAAGAAGTTGATAAGGATTATCCTTTCATTAATAAGCAGACCATCTTGCCTTTCTATGATTATTTACTCGCTGGATTCACTCTTGAAAAAATATATACTTACCCAAAAAATACAAGATTATGAGACTATTGATATATTGAGTTATATCTAGATTCATGCTGTAAAGGATTTAGATGAAACAAAATGAGTTAGTATTATGAGATGAACTCTTAATTTACAGAAAAACCAAGGTGTGACTTAATCAATGATATCTTACTAGAAACCTGAAAAGGGAAAATCCAACAGAAGCATGTAGGATTTAAAGAAAAGAAATTTCAATGTTGAATCAAGATGCCATAATCACCCCATTTTGCTTCTTAATCAGAACCACCTCTTAACATCACAGAGAATGTTCAATGAAAGAATTTAGGTGTGTGGGCTTTAAAAGATTAAATTGTAAGTACCAAATAAATAAAATAGTTGACCAGGATTCACAATCACTAGTCCCAAATCTTCTTCGAGCTTCCTAAGTGCACACGGACAACAGTACTGTACAGCCTCACTTAGTAGGAGACTTGGACATGGCTTCTGCCTCTCTCTGTCCTCAATTTGAGTCATCTGAGTCCATCATGGAAAGAATGCAAAGGTATTTAAAGAAAATGTCCTCCCAAGCTTTACAAATGTAAAATTCAGCTGCATTCAACATGCCCTAGTGTTTCTGGCATAAAATATTTTTATAAACCAGAGTATACAAAGTTGTTATAAAACTATTAAAAAAGGCAAAAAAAAAAAACAAAACCAAAAAAACCACAAATACATGTCAGGCACACTCTTTTATGACACTATTGTTGGACCCCTAAATGATTTTATATCATGGTGCTTCTAAAAAGTCCTTTCAATTTTTTTAATTGCTGCTAGATGAAATTATAGTTCCTAGAAAGCTGACTTGCATTTCTCTTTTTCCTACCAGGCAAGAAAACTGTTCTTAAATTGCCAGACTAACAGCATATTCTCAGAACTAGTCAGAATAAAAAATAAGATGAGTTATATAGTACTCAGTACTATATACCTAGTGAGGCAAACCCTTATCTTTGTTTGACTTGGCAGTAAAAAGGTCAAAGAGTGCAATGGAAAGAAGTCTTTGCAATAAAAACCCCCCAGCAAATATTTCTAATGTAGCTTTAAACAGAAAAGCACATTCTTTAAGCCACTCTTTCAGCACTCAAGAAGTAGTGTTCTATTAAGACATGTAATGGGACCACTTATTAACTTTAACTTGTAACCAATAAACAATGAATTTGTCATACCTTTACTCAACTATCCAGACAGCAGTCCCAGGAGGATGAGAGTCTAAGAGGGGTGTTGTACACAGGCTCTATTTGAGTCATTACCTCTGATAAGATTTTGAAGACCACCCTAGCTCTTCTCTATCTCAATTTTGCCCCTACTTGCTCCTCAGAAAGCAGAAGAGAACAAAAAAATCCCTCTACACCCTGCCTACCACAAAGTGCCTTCACAGAGATGACCTGGGGCTCATGAAATCAAAGCAGATATCCCCTTGCAATATGTATTTTCCCTGGCACTGAACTGGTGCCAACTTCTGACCTGCCCCTTCTTGAAGAAGAAGACATGCATGTGACAATGAGAAAAGGAAGTCTTTGGAAATTAAAAGGAGAGCAACTTGACAAATTCTTTCTTCTCGAGCATAATTCATGAGCATGGAATCTAACCCAACAGGGACTCTTACAGTAAAACAAAGGGAAACAAGGATGTCTGTCAGCAAACACCTAGAATCTCTCACTGCAGTACTGAAAGGTGAGGTTATAAATAAGAGAAAAACAACAACTATTGGGGAAGTTGAGAGCCAAACACAACACTAATTGGGTCACCTGGCAAAAACCACCTCCTTCTTCCTTTTGAGCTCAAGGTCTTATTAATGAATCCTTCTAAAGGAGACAGGCAAGAATATGTATCCAGAGCACTCACACTCCACATCAGCTCAGTTTGACCACCACAACAAACTGGCACGTCATATAGTGAAACGAATGAAAGGTTACCTAGCTTCAGGCACAAAAGAAAAATCTCCAGCACTCCCAACTTCTCTATATACAGCTTTCAAACACACACACACACACACACACACACATATGTATAGAAGCATGAATAAGCATATTTACATTCCTTCAAAGCTATAGAGTTGAATAGCTAATTTTATTCCAGTCAAAAGAAGAGATGAGGTAAATGCAACAAATAATGGGTGGTTATAATGTCAGGCATTCAAAGAGTGTATGCATTCTACCTATTGCAACATAAACAAATGGACACAACAGGACTTAGGTAGAACAAATACAATTGCTTTAAAGCCAGGTACACTTTATAGAAATGAAAATGGCCATTTTTCCCCCTAGAGGCACAAAATTAAACCTTTAAGAAATGCATAAGGATTAGAAGAAAAACAAATTTGACAAATGCTTACTACGTGCCAGTAATTGTTTTCAGGACATTTTAATTTCAGGGACAGAACTGTGTGAATGAGTGTGTGAGAAGGACAAGCCTTTATTGCTGATGCCTGACCCTCGCCATCAGGGTCTGCAAGGTGATGGCACCAAAGCTCCCATTGAGGCAGAAACTCTGGTGATGTACTTGGAAGTGGGCCACTGAGGTTTGCAGACATGTCACCCCAACTCCCTCCCAAGCTCACTGGAGACTGGGGATGGTAGCTCTGGGCAGCAGCAGAAAAGGAAGATACGCCACAGCATCAATTCTGGATGTATCTGGGAAAATGGGTACCTGACCAGAGTGACAGGGGATGTCACCCACCTTCTCTGAAACTGATTTTCAGCTAATAATCTGAAACTGAAACCTCTGTATCAAACCAGCAGGTGATATTAGTGGAGTCTTAAGTTACTGGAGAGATTTCACTTGAGACTGTCATAATGACAGCTAGAAAACTCTCAGAAACCCACATTTTTCTATCTATTACTTATCCTGAGACAACTCAAAAAATTTACCTGGGAAATACATTTTCAAAATCAGACACATTAAAGTATCCAAAGCCAACCATGTTAGACACAAAACCTTAAAATGTACCTAAATTATATATTCACAAAGTTTGAATCCAGTCAGCCCTAAAGGTGAGGTAAAAACAAGTAATTTCAAAACAATGAGGTGTGCCCTTATAAAACCCTCAGCAATTAATTTCTACACACATTTAGTCATAACTCTAACAAGAAATGGTACGTGCTGTCACATGTTCGGGGACCTAAATACATTGCATCGAACCTTAATACATGACCAAATATCAATGCACTGAGCAAGTTTTATGAGAGTCTGAGTCTGAGCACTTCATGGTTCATGCGTTAGAATTTTATTAAATTGGTTCATTCTGGTAGAAATATCTTTTGAAGAGTTAAAATATTCCTTAAATGTGAGTCAGCGACACATCTTAGTATTATTTTCAAATTGAGTCAACATTCTAAGTTTTCCCTTAATCTTCTTTTGGAAACTAAAAAAGACCTAAGGCCAGGCAAATTGATACTGGATGTCAGAAATACATGTGTGTCCTTCCCCAGGGAATTTTCAAATATAAGAAAACAAAAGAGCAAAAAAACAAATCCCAGACCTCCCTTTTTCCTTCTATTTATTAGTTAACTAGTTGCCATGCTCAAAGTTGTTGGGTCTGTTTTTTCTCTGCAAAATGTCCACAATTATCAATGCCCTCATACTTGACTTCTTATTTGGGGATGCTTTCAAATGAACAAGGAATTTGTTATTGCATAACCATTACTTTCCCAGACAACGTTGGGTTTTAAACATGTTATACTTTCATCCTCACGAGATACCAATATTCTTGTTCAAGATAATTTTTGCCTCTGGTACCTGTCACAGAATTTTATAATTCTGAGTTTTTCAAACTGAAGGGGACATTGATTACTCACCATATCCAGGAATGCCTTCTAAAGGGGAAATTATTCACGTGCATCATGTTTGCAGATCTTCTGTCATTAATATTTTCCTTGTCTCATATGTTACATGTAGTGATTTTCATAGATGAATTCCAACTCTCCTCTTTGAGCAGCTATCATGGGCAATTATTGCAACAAGTACTGAATTCCAAAAAAATCCCTCCCCAAAAACAAATAGCAACAACAAAAGCCCTTCCAGGATTTGAAGAAAGAAACATCACAGAGCACTGCAGGTATGGGTCCATCCATTTAGGTTCCACTAGTTAGTCAACACACTAAAATCGCCAGTTCAATCACTAATCCTAAATGGTGCAAATATTGTCCTGGTAAAATCCAACTGTTTAGAGTATAAATTAATGCATCCTTGTGGGAAGGACTCTGGAATGTGGGAAAAGAGGAGTCAAAAGACAGTTTCTTGTTATCCTCGTTAAAGAAGTGTTAGAAGGGAAATGGAAAACTTCAGGTTGCTTTGCCATGCTGTCCTTTAGAAATGAATATTGCTTTTTCTTCTTTCTTAGGCACATATTCATATGTGGTCACTTTAACGCAGTGCTGCCTTCTGAGACGTGTCGGACAAAGACCTGGGCAGAGGGGCTAGAAACCATGTAAAGCCCAAGGCAACTTCTTCCCAAAATCTCAGAATTTCTGGTTTTCAACTGCAAAAGTCGAAAGGCAACGAGCAATTTCTGCCTTGCAGGAGAGGATTACCATTAGCTACCATCACGACTTCAGAGGGTGCTGTCATGAGGAAATTCATTTCTGCTGCCTAACCCCATAATAAGGCTGTCTGCTCTCTTTAAGTAAAATGACTAAGCTATTGATCCTTTCACTGCAGAAATCCCTTTAATTTGTTGTTATCAAAACCATGTGTGGGCTTTTCATATTTTGCCTTGGAAAGAAAATGAATTTCACAGCTGCAGGTCAGACGTTGTCTAAGAATTTCTTCCCCCCGCTGTCTTTCTCTTCTCTTTTCTCTCTCTCTCTCTCTCTCACCCCCAATTCAGGTCCCCAATAGGTGTCATTTACTCTGATGCTCTGACATCTTCTGAAAGATTCTCATGCCCAAGCTATACAGACCTTGCATGCTTTTAAAACACAATGGCAACAGGCTCCTGCTGGGGTCCCCCAGCGCTGAATTTCCAGCAGAACCTTTGGAATCGCCGTAGCCGCAGCCGCCTCGTCTGCCCTGGGCTGTGCCGCCCGGCTCTGAGCAGCGCAGGACACTTGCAGGCTCCGTGGTACTGTACATTAACTCTGCAGCAGCCCGCTCGGCTGCAGAGACTGCTGCCTGACAGGGGATGTGCTGGCGTCAAGGGGGCCCTCTAGGTGGGTTCCCAGACACTGCAACCGCCTCCCAGGAAGAGCGAATCAAAGGAGGTTAAAGGAACAGCACTCCCAGAAACAGCAGAATGCTCGCAGGCATTGCCAGGCAAGACAAGCTAAGCAGGAGACCTGTAAATAACCTCACAGGGAAAGGACACCTTGAATAAACAGACATTACAGAGGGAGGGTGCCTGTTTGTTTGCTTTTTGTTTTGTTATTCCTTCCTACCCAATGAAAGAAAAGGGAATAAAAGAAGTCCAGAATGAATTTGCAAATGACAGGGTTTGGTCACATCCACTCATTTTTTAAAGAAAAGTACAACCACCGGGGTGGGAATGTCTTGCTAACTGGATGATCTGTAACCATTTAGCTACAGAAGACCACAGGGTAATTTTTGGACAGGAAATCCTGTGGAAACCAGTTTTGCGGAAGTCAGTTATACCTCTTTTCAAGTCAGTTGTAATTGTGCATGCCATAAAGCTGCTTGTTTGATTAGGGGGTGTGTAGATCTGGGGAGTGCCAAGATAAAGCATTCAATGCCTACAGTTAATAGTTTGCATTTCCTCAAGCATGCCCCTTTGTTGCAAAAATTCTATTCAACAATCCCCTGAAAGCACCCCATCACTGTTGATGCCATTTTGGAGCAAGAATAAAATAGTAAACTCTTGTAATAGTAGGTTGGCACTTAAATGGTGTTTGTTGGAAATCAGTAGGAGAATGGACTTTACAGTAACAGTGTACTCAATATTAATATATCACTTTTAACTTAGGTATTTAAAAGCCTGCTATGCAATTGCTTATTATTAAATGGAATACTGGCAACATTTAATCTATCATGCTATTATCTTCAGTTAGGATTTCCCCAGTGAGGCCTTGTCATTGCAAAAAATATTACCCAGAATTGGGGAGGAGGGCACATTTTTCCACAAATTCAACACCAAGTCTAAAAAAATTTCTTCTTGAAAACTACCCTGATTTGGGGATTTTTCATTGTGATCAAATGATGATACTAATGAAAGTATTCCTGGGAGGAAGAACTGAATGATTCCTTTAAAAGCAGTTTGAACTTGGAGGGTCAGAAAGATGGTACCACAGCTTGACAGGAATTTGAAATTATTTGCTGGGATTTCCTGCAGCTCAGGCAATGTCCTCATGACCTCCTTTTTCTAAAGGGAATATATCTTTCCCATAAGGTTATTTGTGATTTGAACCAGAAAACTTTAGTCTTAATTGTTTTAATGTGTTTTGAATCAAGCATCAGACATTCAAAATCTGATATTATATATTTACATAGTATCAAAGAGCAAGGAACAATACAATGTCCCAGGCCCTAGGCTAGAGGCTTTACAAGTTTGCCTCATTTAATCTTCACCACATTACTAGGTACATACTGTTATTAGCCTTGTTTTACAGACAAGGAAACTGAGGCATTCAGCTATTAAGTAGCTTTTCTAAGATCAACCATCCACCAAAATCATGGTTTGAGTCATGACTGACTTCAAAGTCTGAATGCATCAACACTATACTATAGGTGCCTCTATTCTACTATTGCTGCTGATGCTGTTACTACTACTGCTAAAATACACCTTGCATTAGTGTTTTGCTTTCTAATACATTATTTTTATAGGTATTATTTTAACCTCACAGAATCATGCTGAAGAGAGTAAGATATTTATAATGCTCATTTTGGAGATAAATACCCAGAAGGGAGAGAATTGGCTCATCATCATCAGCATTGTCATGTTAGCAGAAGATCTAGAAGAGAATTCAGATTAGTTGATAGATGATGGTGATGGTGGTGGTGGTGGTGGTGATGATGATGGACGTTAGCCCTTTTCAAAATCAATACTTTATCCTTAACACTATATAAAATAAGAAGTCTCCATGAAAAGTAACAAATACATGGATATAAAGAGTGATACAGAATTTCATTTTGCCTTGTAATAAACACGGTGGCTTGATTTTTTTTTTTTTTAGTTTTTAGCCTATTGTATTCTACTCTGTTCTTATTTCAATGTTACACCAATAATGATACCAAAATATCTCTGTGAATCTCAATTATCACACAGTTCAACATCCAAACTTGTTAGCTACGTTTCTATTTGTGGGCAATGAAATATGTAAAACATTTTAAAAAATAAAAACACAAATGATTTAGTCATCTGGTTACTAAAGGAGATTTGAGTTAAAAGATATTTAAACCACAAGGAAATTTAAACTGAATACTTTTAAAGTGAATTCTTTTTAAAAATTTCTATTACTATTTGCAACTGTCTAAAGTAAGGTATAACAAATTAGAATGGAAAGGCACACAACTGAGAACGATGAAAAATTGTAGAAGAGCCAACTCTCTACTTGAGGGATAACAAAGAAAAGATATAATTTATTTCACATTTCACTGAGTCAAGACTACACATTAATAAATAATCCTAATTGAGAACTTTGAAAACTCGAGGCAACATGTGTGAATGGGGTTGCTTAGAAAATAGAAATAGGGCCTCCCCTGGTGGCGCAGCGGTTGAGCGCTGGGCTGCGAAGCTGCCCGCAGCCTCTGCAGCACCGGTTCGATCCCCGGCCCCTGGCAAGGGTCCCACATGGCACGACAGACCTCTCCTGCTGCCCGCTGCTCCCCCCAGCAGTGTATTTCGTCACTCTGCCTGTTCTGTTCCCTGCACTGTCTCTGGTGAATTCTCTCACCCTCCCGTGCTTCTGACTGTACCCAGTGCCTGTATAAATAAATAAATAAATAAATCTTTAAAAAAAAAAAAAGAAAATAGAAATAATTTATTTCCAGTATTTTTATTCCATATATATCAATAATTTACAAGTGTGTGATCTTTAGTTTAAAATATTTAGGTCAAACTAATTGATTTCTAACTTAAAAACAAGTTTTCAAGAATCTTGCATATCTACTAACAGATAACCATCCTTTCATAGAATATCTAATGAATACCAGAAGTAAACACAAAATATTACTTTTACGGATGATCCCAGGCCCATCATTTCATCAATAAAGGAGTTCTAATTATCGGCAGGACACCATAGCTTGACACAAACTTAGTGTGGTCTCCACAGTCATGAAGTAGCACCAGTTCTATGGACGCAAAGACTGGTATTTGTCTATTTTTCCCTCCTTAATCCCACAGCAAGCACCACAGTAATAAGTCATACAGGGATGGGCTCACATTAAACATCCTCATACAAGCCTGATGTAACAACAATAAAAAATAACTAGAACATTAATTTACTGATAAAATGAAAACTAAAATCTCACAGCAATGCAGAATACTCTCTCGTCAACATTTTAGTCAACTACTGTTTAATACAATCAGAATCACAATAAAAATATAACTAACCAATGTCTCCATGTCCTTTTTCAACAAAGTCATTTTCTGCCATGTCCAAGGGGTTATGCTCTCAAGGGTGATATTTTTCAAGTTAAAAAATCCTGAGAACCCTGTACTTTTACCAAGTTGCCTCAGGCCAACTGGAGGGCAAAAGGGAGGTCAAGTACCTGTTTTATTTCAATATTTCCTTTGAAAAAGGGAGTTTGGTCCCTTTAAAAATGTTCATAGAAACATAACAGTAGGAACACAGAATTATCACTTTCTAGGCAAATTCTTATCTTTGAATTGTCAGTTTCAAGACTCCATTTTCATTCAGTCCTGTCAATGAATATAATGCATATGCTTCCTTCACATTAAGTATAAAAGAAATTGTTATACCTTTATGTTAATGAAAGAACAGCATAATAAAGCCACACCCTAGTCTCTAAACTTTAGTGTTTCTTTTCCTATATGCTTTAATCACTTTTCTAATGTGGAGGATATAATGATTTATCTCATTCTCATCTATTTTTCTTAAGTTTCACTTAATTTCAAAGAGGTAAGGTATATTTTTCTGTCATCATCACAACCTGCTATAACCTATACCTAGTATCAATGCTGCTTAAATATTTGTGGTAAAATAAAATTAAAAGTCCTCTAGGCTTAGAAATGATAAGGCCCTAAAAGGAATCTTTCATGAATCATTTATGAGCATTAGTTATTTGTTCAAAAATTTTAGGAAGTTTTCTATACTTTAGAGAGCCTGAATAACTTATTTTCCAATTGTCAAATTAAAATATGTGCTCCCTCTTTTCTACATATTACTTTTGTATAAACAAATTTACATAAACAAATCTCTACATATTTTAAGCACATACTCCATAGTACAAATGTTATATCTTTATCTTAGGAAATAAAAGCTACAGTCACTTGAATATCTTGGGGCCTGTGCCTTTTTCACTGACCCTATCAAAGCTATATAAAAATATTCCAGCAAAAATTGAATTTACATGTACCTTTTGTATATGCCTTATATATATGTGTAAATATATTTATTTTAGTCCTTGCACTATATATATATATATATATCATTAAATAATAAACAGGTGAGAGTGGCATTCTAGAATGTATAATGAGACGCAAGATGACTGGACATTCCCCACCTTGACCTCCAAACAGGAAAAGAACATTCAAGACCAAATGTTCTCTCCCACCATACAAAAAAAACAATCTTTCTGGAAAGCAATAGAGTCTGTCTCTGAGAATTTATAATACCAAAAATGTTATTGGCACTTAGTAAATGCGAACTAATAACCATGTTGATAGTGATGGCTTCCCACTTCTGGCAATTTTCAGCTATGTCTGAAGGCATGCTGTTCAGCGTATTTATAACTGAAAAGAAGAGGAGCTCTTCAAGAAGCCATAATTTCAATTGCAAAAAGTCAGGGAACTGTGTCATGCTTTAATAAGTTGTTAATATATTCAATTCTAATAACCAAGAATGCAACTACCAAAAGAAAAGTGAAAAAATATTCATAAAACACCTATTGTGATCACCTCAAAGGGAGGTTTTGCTGGAAGTATACACAATTTAACTAATACATGAAAAATCATTTTAGATCATGCAGACTAAACAGCCTAAACTTAAATCTTAAGTTATAAAAAAAAATGCATTCACATCAAAAAATTCTTATATCAATCAAACTTTTACTTTAGGTGAATTCTAGACTATTCACTAAACCTCTTATAAGACTCAATTTCCTTATTTGTACAAAAAAACAGCAAATTCATAGGTTACTCATAGGTAATTTATTATAACTTTTAATGAGATAAAGTATAGTAAAATATTTTGTAATATGAAGAGAGCTCTTAAATGTTCACATATACTTTAAATTTGCTCATTACAAAATGCAATAAAATACAGATTTTTCACGTGGTCTGCAATTCACTTAAGTGGAAATTAAAGGAAGAAAAATGAGGTAATATTGGGGGGCCTTCTGAAATGGAATTATATTCCATTTCTACTTAAACTTTTCTCTAAAGGCTTTGTACCATATTTGTTTTACAAATTCAAGGGAATAAAAATATTTCTAATATATTAATATAAAGTTCAGCTTAAAAATATAAAGTATACCCACATTGAGGGAATATTATAGATTATTGAGAATTACTAGGAAAAATATTAGGAATATTGGTAAATGAAAAAATTAGTTATTTCAGTATACATTCATCAATTTAAATATGAATACACATACAAGTATATATTTACGTCAGTGCAGAAGTATCAAAGGGAGATATTTCAAAGTACTAACAAGCTAATTTCCTTTGAGTTGAGGGAAAAGTGGGCTTCATTGAAAAAGGACTTCTGTTTTACATATTTCTGAGCTGATTAATCTTTTCAATGAGACTATTTCCATGTATTTTTTGCATAACTGAACCAACAAAGAGAAAAATGCATTCATTATTTCTTAAGGAAAATAGTGCTTCATAGTTAATATCTACATACTAGAATATCAAACTCTAGTTTCTAATATCTATCAGACAAAATTTCTGATAGTCTTGAAAAATCGCACCTCAAACTTCAAAGCTGTAGAGTAAAATTCTAAATAAATATTCAAGCATTCAAACATTCCACTAAGTTAAATCAATACTGAGTCTTAAAAATAGAAATAAATAGCTGATTTATTCTTTTTTTCATGTCAACACAGACAATGTAGCTGGGTCAGAAGCAGTACTCATTCAGGGTTGAAACTATCAACATTAGGGCCTCCCTGGTGATGCAGGTGGTTGATCGCTGCACTGTGAAGCTGTCCGCAGCCTCTGCAGCGCGGGTTCAAACCTGGCTGGCCGGCGAGAATCCCACATGGCGAAGCAGACCTCTCCTGTTTTGCCTGCTGCTCCCCTCAGCAGTGTATTTCTTCAGTCTGCCTGTTCTGTTCCCCACTCTGTCTCTGGTGAATCCTCTCACCTCTCACGCACCTAGCCTGTACCCCAGTTCTTGTATAAAAATAAATAAATCTTTAAAAAAAATAGAAGCTATCAACACTAAAGCTATGTCTACTTGTAAAATGAAACATCTAATCACTTATCAGGATAATGTGTTTATTTTACTACAGTTCAAATATGTGAGTCTCTGCAAAGACAGATTTCCTAACTCCTAATGTTTATCTTTCAGGCTTCTGGTATACTTTTTAAAAACATAAGTTACTTAAATGGGGAAAAAAAATTGTACATCGCACATCTGACAAGAGAGTAATATCCAAAATCTACAAAGAATACAACTCAACAAAAACAAAGAACCCAATCAAAAAAATGGACATAAAAGCTAAATAGACACTTCTCCAAAGAAGACATACAGATGGCAATAGGCACATGGAAAACGCTCATCATCACTTATCATGAGGGAAATGCAGATCAAAACCACAGAGAGATACCACAGACATTACAAAAGGTATAGAGAAAAAGGAGAACTTCTTGCTTCCATTCTGTGGTACAACCTAAGTGCCCAATGACAGATGAGTGGATTAAGAAGATATGGTAAACGTACGCAATGGAACACTACTGAACTAGTAAAAAAAAAGAAGAAATCTTTCCATTTGTGACAACATGCATAGACTGGAGGAGATTATGCTAAGAGAAACAAATCAGAAAGAGAAAGATAGACACTGCTTGATTTCACTCATTATGTGGTTAATAAAAACCAAAATAAGGTACTAACTCAACCAAACTCTTGAAATCTAACTATGGAATTGAGATTACCAGAAAACAGGGTGAGAGGTGGGAACAAATGGTGTGTGGTTAAATGGATCATGGTGGAGGATTACTGGTGATCTAAGGGTGAGTGTGGTATAACATATTTGTAGAGGTGTGAACCTATATCCCTAAAATATAGATAGCTGTAAATCAGTGTTATCTTATAAAGCAATTTTTTAAAAACCACAAGGTAATTACATATATTGACTGAATACTGCTACTATAGTGGATATCGAATTACCTTGTGATTTTTAAAAATTATCTTTATAAGGCAACATTGATTTACAGCACAATATGGTTTAATCTAAGAGATTATGGTTACCTTCTTGTAGAAGAGAATATGAGGGATGATCGACCATTTATATTTTCAAAAAAATGAATTAGTTCTTCAATGTTCTGACTATGAATCACCAGCAGTTCTCAGTTTCAGTAGTTCTTAAACCTTAGTTTTGGGTAGATGCATTTTCATAGTCATTTTAGTAGGATGTTACAGGAGACTGCATCAAAGCCTACAAATCAGATGCCATTTAAAATCCAGGAAATCCAACTACTCTTTCTAATATATGCATAAGCACAAATCTTCACAGCAATAATAGAATTAAGTAAAACCAAATTATGATATCTAGAAATTATATATGCAATAAATTTACTGTACATATACAAGCATTATTTCAACATTGTGTACTTACAGTTTAGAGAAGTTTCTACTTCATTTTTTTACAATTTTCTTTGAAATAGACTATTGAAAACTATCTTTAGAATGTGAGCTCTATAGGGGCATTGGAAATTTTTTGGGTTTTTTTTTTGGTCTCTTTTGTATTCCCAATGTCCATAATAATGTCCAATGCATAATAAGTGTTCAGTGAAATATTTGCTGAGTCGGTGATTATCATAAAAAAATAAATTCCCCCATCTAAACACGATTATTTATGTTTGCCTACAGATCCTTCTCGTAGGGTAGAGGGAAGAGCTTGCCTTCCCTAATCTAACACTTACAAACTGTGATTCAAACAGGTAAGGTATAAAAACTTGACCCAGTGTCACCTGATTAATTCAGGGGCCAGTACTTATTGCTATTTTCTCTTCGGAATGTGAATAAACAAGTAAGGCAGAGATTCTAATCATTTCAAGATGAGCTTGAACCAAAATGTCATTTGAACTTAGGGGTTGAAGTTGACATTTTGGGTCAAGTGCAAACTGATGACTAAGGAGAGAGTGGCAATTACAGGGAGAAGCAGGCAGAAAACAGGAACACAGACAAACAGAAACAGATGATTATATGGCCTCAAAAAAAGTAGTTGTCTCAATTCTTGAGCTTTACAAATCCAACAAAGCCCAGCTATACTTTGTCTCTGTGAATTTCTATATTGTTAAAGTAACTACATTCTCTTACTTTACACAGGTACTGTGAGTTTCTTTTCTTGCAATCAAAACCTTAGCTAGACAAAACACCTTAAGAAATTTTATTTTTGGCCTCCCTGGTGGCACAGCGGTTGAGCGCTGGGTTGCGAAGCTGCCTGCAGCCTCTGCAGCGCCGGTTCCATCCCCGGCTGCTCCCCGGCCACCAGAGGCGGGTCCCACATGGCGCGCAGACCTCTCCTGCCGCCCGCTGCTCCCCTCAGCAGTGTTCTTCGGTCCTTCTGCCTGCTCTGTTCCCTGCTCTGGCTCTGGTGAATTCCCTCACCCTCCCGCGCTTCTGACTGTACCCAGTGCTTGTATAAATAAATAAATCTTTAAAAAAAAAAAAAAGAAATTTTATTTTGCTATTTATGAACCCTTTCCTTCCCTCCAAAAAGAAAGCAATTTAAAATTAATGCTAAATTGTAATATTGAATGGTCACAGTGAATCAATTTGACATTGAATTAGTGGCAATTTGATCAAGGGGCTTAAATTAAAACATACACACAGATTATAGAGCTAAGAATTAATCTCAGTATCTACATCTACATTTACATCACATCCAGAGGTTCTGGTGAGAGTATTCTTTTTCTGAGTGACATTTATGACACTTCCAGTCTAAATATTAGCTTCTTATTTTTCTAATACCCCTTTCACCATTTTCTTCACTGAATGTTAATTTTTTTCAAAGAGGTAAGAGAAAGAGGTGGGTGGTAGTAGGGTAGAGGGAAGAGGCAAAGATATTAGGGGAGGGAGAAATGCTTATTTGCTTCATGGAGTAAGATAATTTAGCAGTCACAAGGTATAATTCCTGTCTAGAGAAAAAAAAGGACTTTTTATGATTATTCTAAAATAATTATTTGAAGGTTTTAAAACATAAAATGTATTAAAATCAGAACTCAATATTTTAGAACAATAATTTTAAATACATTATGTTATAATTAGTTAAAAAATTCTATGCATTTAAATGCAAAATAAATTCAAGGCTAGTTTTTAAATACTAGTTGCCTATCACAGGCAGATAACCTTTCCTTGAGCTAGCATTTTATACCTCTGCTCTGCTATTTTTAATATTCTGACATGGGTGGGAGAAGCCAAAGTGCTAACCTTGCAACTATCTACTAGCCTGCATTTATCTATAATTGGTATATGCATTATACATAATTTAATAAAAACAGGTAAACCATCAAAACATCACACTTCTAAAACTGAATGAGACAGAAAAATATCAATATGAAACCAAATGCCCTAGCTATGTGTCTTATACTTTTCTCTATAGAACTGTGTTGAGTGGGAAAAAATTTCAATGTGGAACTAAACATGATTTTATTTTTTCTTAGTTCCAAGAAGTGTAAAATGAATAAAGACATAAAATAATTTTACATTTTTTCCCACAAAATAAAGCAGCAAAGTTGATCCAACTGTAAATTTACATTTGGGATTCTGCCTCATTAACCTTTGACCTGTCCCCTTTAGATTGGTGATCAAACAGTAGTCAAACAGAAGCCAAAAACAGGAAGTGGGCAGATGGGTATCAGATCTTTGGTTTTCAGGATTTCAGCAAGTTTCCTTAACTTTTTTAATCCCTGCCTCATTTTTATAAGAATCAAAGTTATACAAAGTAACTGAAAATAAGAACTCACCATTCTTCCTTTTCCTCCCTTTGGAGATATAGGCCTTTTGCAATGAGAGAGAAAGAGAGTGTAAAACTAGAATATTTTGTTCCAGAAAGGAGGATAAAGCAACTGTTGCTTATCCAAAATCCCTGGTGACCTCCCATTTACTTTGGCTCTACTGAGCAGGCGACAGTCCTAAACATCCAGTCCAAAGAAGTCTGAAGGGAGAAGACAGGAAGCAAGACAAGGAAAAGTGAAAGGGGTGGGGAGGCAGGGGGCACTACTATTAATACTAACTTTCCCATTTCCCTCATTTTCTAGAACAATCTACTGCTTTCTGCACTGTTAATACAGATTTACTTTGAGATTCTTCTACCGAGTATAGGCATCTCACAGATCTGGACATTTGTTGGAAGGTGTAAGAAGTTGTCCCTGGTTTTCCTTCAAATATTAGAGGAAGAAAGAAAGGGGGGAAATGCAAGGAAAGACACAAATGTGATGTGGTCTTTTCAAGATACCTTTAAAATAGGTTGATTCCCCTCTCCCCCTTTAAGATTTCTTCATGGGGAAAAAATTGTGTGACTTTTCTGGGCACTTGGGCAAGAAAGCAGCTTACATTTACTTTTTTTTAAAAAAAATATTTACATACATATATATACATATGTACATATTACATCACTGTCCATTTTCTTTAAATCCTCCACTCAGATTCTATTCCAAAATTAGAATGTCCATTCCAAATTGTAATCCATAATTCCAAACTGTAGCTCACATCTTCCTGCTCTCAGCTGGGCCTGCTGCAGACCAGCTGCTTGCAATGGGGCCAATGGATAGGGCAAAAGGTACAGTGGATCTTCCCTCTTCTTGCTATCCTGATATCCCAACTACTAGGATCTGAGAGCATCAGAGGCTATGGAAGGAAGGAGAGAGTTTCTTTTCCTGAACTGGCATTGTCATAAGATGGCATCTTGCTTTAGGGACATGGCAGATGTTGAAAGCTGTCCCTGTCTCTCAGGCACTTTTGTGGGTTCATCAGTCACACCCCTGCTGAGCCCTCTGGCTGCAACTCCTATGACTCAGGCAGAGCTTTATTATCCACGTGCTGCTGGTTAATCAGTCCCCCACCATGTCCTGCTTTAGTAGCAGGCCAGCCCCTACGAACGCTTGCTGTTGGAGTCCAAGTGCCTTTTCCAGATGGTCCCCTTGGGAAGGACATGCAATGGCCCAAGGCCAGTTTTCTCTCTCTAGTGTGATGTACATCTGGTCCATGGGAAAAATCCCCACTACTAATTTCCCTTTCTCTGGCTATATGATGGAGATGACTACAGGCCCTCTGGAGGAAGGGAGGGGAGGACTCCTAGCACAAACCCATTCTCTCTTATTAAAAAACAAACAAACCACTTTTCAGAAGTTGCTCTTTCTTTTCCATCTTCGAATTCTTTCATACACTCAATCTGAGTTAAGGGGTCATTTGTCAAGGGTTCAAAATAATTGGTCACCTACTGGCATGTTGGTTTGGGATTCAACTTCCACGTTGCAATTTGAGTTTTCACATTTGTTTTCATGTAATTAACAACATCATTGTTTCAACATTTTAGTTCATCTACTCAATACCCACAAACCCTGCTTCCTTACTGGCAGAAACTGCATGCATGCATGCATGCATGCATGAATTTCAGGAAGCAACTAAGTACTCTGAGATGGGAATTTCATAATCAGGAGTAAATCTTGAACAGTCTCATCTCATTTGCTGACCAGTGAATCGAAGGGCAGGGAGTCTGAACAAAAGGACAACATGCTAAGTTGGCAAAGCAGAGGCTAGTTGCGGAGTCTGAACTTCTTACTATCCATCCCTATAAGAGTCTACCTTGACATGTTATAAGGCAATACATTTTCCTTTTTTGTGTTTAGACATTGAGTTGGAGGGGGGTGTCCAAATTAGTCCCAAAGGCATCTTCATTGAGTCAGTTATCACGAAATATTTACAGAATCCAAACAGGGCATTTCTTCACAGGTATATGAAGTTACACTGGAAAGGGAAGCTTGTTTTGTCACTTTTTTTTTTCCTTCCAAATAGTTGGAGGGTGAGCTCATCTGCCACAAAATGTACTTTAAGGACCTCCCTGGTGGCACAGCGGTTGAGCGCTGGGTTGCGAAGCTGCCCGCAGCCTCTGCAGCACCGGTTCGATCCCCGGCCGCTGGCGAGGGTCCCACATGGCACGCAGACCTCTCCTGCTGCCCGCTGCTCCCCTCAGCAGTGTACTTCGTCAGTCTGCCTGTTCTGCTCCCCACTCTGGCTCTGGTGAATTCTCTCACCCTCCCGCGCTTCTGACTGTACCCAGTGCTTGTATAAATAAATAAATAAATAAATCTTTGGAAAAAAGAAAATTTAAAAAAAAAATGTACTTTAAAATCAGACATTTAAGTTAATTTTCAAAATAGCAATTGCTATTATGGAACTGTAACAACAGTTGTAATGACACCTGTGACAAAAAAATGTAAATAAACAAAATTTATGTTTGGTTTGCAAATCTGTCATTTATCAGCTGGTTTGAATCTCCTTAGGAGTTCATGGGTAAACTAAGAGTTTCCTGATATTACACAGTATTGTCAATATCCAAGGCAACAATCACATTCTAATCTTAGAAAATCTGAAGATGACGTGTGTGCCAAAAATCCCCTGGAATCTGAATCATACTTTATGCTGAATTCCATTTAAAGGATCACACAATGACTTGTTTTACTACTCCATACTATGATGTGGGTGTGCTTATATTAAATCACTTTCAGAGAAACACTAGGTGACTAATTTGTGACAATGATATGTTTGCAGACTAACACATTCATAAGAACAGAAGAATAATGAGCTAATTTGTAAAGTACCAGATGGAATTTACTGCAAGCAAGTGGCCCAAGCTATCATAATTGTCCTTTATAGTCCAAGAAGACTCTTCCAGTAATCTTGCTACTCATATCGTTGTTTTTGGATAAACAGACCATAGTCTAACTGATCCTCTCCCCCATGAAGGCAGGCCCCTAGTACTTGAATATGCTTGCAACTAGGAATGCTGCCGTGTGCAATTCTCCTTCTTTTTTAAATTCCACCTTCTGAATGGCATCCCATTATAGGAATCAATATGGGTTGTTCTCCAGACAACGCTGTTGCTTTTTTGTTACTGTTCTTTTGATGTTATTTCTTACATCACAAAATTGAGGGTGTAGTCACATTCATATTTGGACTGTCTCTTTCATTTCTCTGTTTGCAGGCCCCAGCTCACAGCAGGACCCTAGGATTTTAACAGTCTTTCCCATTTTTTTCTTCCTTTTGCCAAGTAAGACCAGGATAACTTGATCCCACTTACCACTAATGTTACCTTTCCCTGTTATTCTTCAACCACAACTTGAGATTGATAAACTTGAATCCTAATTTCAACTCTTTACACATTATATCTCCTCAGAGTCCTGAGTATAAAGTAGCTAATTTGTGCTATGAGGTTAATGAAATGTGTTATGAAGGAAGCATAACTTGGTGAAAGAAACACAGGTTTTTAGTATCATCAAACAGACATAAGGCCTCTTTTCACTTCATTTACCTTAGTCTCATTTTCTAACCTTCACTGAATTTTAATGTTTTGATCTTGTAAACAATGATACATATTGTTTACATGTGTTTGGGACAGCATTAGAAGGTATAGGTTAACGGCATAACACATGGAGGAGGAACTCAACACACCTTTTTTTCCCATGCCTTTCTCAAATATTTGTCATCTAACCTGTTGACTGCAATGATTGGAAAACAGCATAGTTATAGGAAACAGCATAGAGAAGGAAAACAGCATAGTAATAGGAAGAAGATAAATAATGCAGGTATCTCAGGAAATTACTAATGCAGAGGGAGTTGGCAGAGTGGGTTGGAAACATAGCTGTTTTGGTTTCAGTATTGTTTGCCTTGAGGAAAACCTATACATTAATTAGGATGAGACCACTGATCTCCTCCCCAACCCCCAAAAAATTGGGAAATGGATGCAAAGAAGCATCAGAGAAGGAAAATTACAATAGTCAACAGCCACTGGAAAGGATATGCAATCTCACTGATAACCAAAGAAATAAATTAAAACAACAATGAGATATTTTTCTATTACATTGGCAAAAATTGAACATTAAAAAATCCAGTGATGGTGAGGAGATGAGAAACAAGTATTTCCCATACAAAATTAGTAGAAACATGGATTGGGATAGACTTCCTGAAGGACAAATTAGCAAGTTTTTAAAAATGTAAAGTACATATAACATTTGATTTGCAGAAAACTATTCCACAAAAGGGATTATTCAAGCACCAATACACAGACACAGGCACACACACAAAGATTTAATTTAATCATTGCTTATAATAATTAAAAAGTTTTGTTTCTGAATCTCAGATCAGATCTGAGTTCTTGGAAAAGCCATACATTCCCCGGCCCCCTTCTAAATAACTTCCAAGTCTCCAAATACATAATAGGGTTGAAAATGTTTGAAAGTGCATATTGACTACATAAATTAAAAAAACATTTTATTATGTTTAAAAAGAATGATATGTTATTTGTAAAATCTGTCAGTGATTTGATGATATCAGAGATAAAATAAGTTTTCAGAGATAAAAATAACTCTTAATAATTGGTCACCCATAGATTATGCTTTTTTTGTAACCATTTAAAACTTCTGAAACATTTAATAATATAGTTGATTGATGTCCCTCTTTCCAACCCTATGTAAAACTTATGTGTGTATATACATATGGTTATACATATGGTTATACATTTCTAAAGCACAACATACAAAAAGTAATTATAACTTCCCTTCAAACTCAATTCTGTTTTTACTTCTGTGTTTTATTATCCATCATTCTCATGGTATATACAAAAATGTTGCTTTGCAATCAGATTTACTGGAGCATCTGAAAAACATAGTGACTGTCATTATAGGCCAGCAGTGACTTCATGCAGCCCAGGACTACAAAAATCTCTCAAAGGAGAATTCAAGCTCTAGTTACTACAACACTTAGGCACTGTTTTTTCAAATAGAATCTCATTTTCTTGCAATATGGGATGAAGTGAGGGAAGGTAGTTCTTTCAGATACAAAGGCCAAGTTCTGATATATTCAGTAAAGAATGCCTCTGGCTCACTTTAACCAGTGGGGTATTGAGGCTTGTCAGTCACACCATCTGGACCAACGTGGCATGGTTTAGCAAATCCATTAGGCAGCTATCTGACCTAGTCATGAAACAGACTAAAGGGGACTAATTCATTAAAATTCAGACAGACTTAACTATATATTTTTTAGGTAACTTAGACAGAACATTGTATTTTTTTAAGATTTTTATTTATTCATGCATATAAGAGCCAGGGTGCAGGCTAGAGGTGCAGGGGGTGAGAGGATTCACCAGACAACAGAGTAGGGAGCAGAACAGGCAGATGTACTGAAATACTCTGCTGAGGGAAGCAGTGAGTGAGAAAGGAGAGATCTGCTGTGCTATGTGTGTCACCTCCCTGGCCGGGGATCTAACCAGTGCTGCAGTGGCTGCAGATAGCTTCCTAGTGCTGCGTCTTAATGGGGCCACCAGGGAGGCCCCAAGATATAACATTTTAAATGAAATAGTATCTTATTTTTTAAGGGGAACTATACCAAAAATAAGAAAGGAAATGTATCTAACTCCCCTTTCATTGTGAGCTTCAAATCACCCTGGTATAAACTGTGCATCTATATATCTGTAGCTATGTAAATTGAACTGAGCTTCTCAAAAGAGCATTATATTAAATGAAGAATTAGCATAGGAAACTAATTAGCTTCCCTGTACATACCACTTAGAAACACGAAACAGCACACTGGAAATGAGGACAGAAGGGTGAAATAAGGCTAAGGTTTTTTGAGTATCTTATGTGGAAGGTGTTGGTCAACAAGTTTTACACCAGTTATTTCTTTTAATACTGTAATAATCTTATACAGTGAGTATTCAAATCCTTCACTTGGCTAATAAGGAGCCTGAAGAACCTAGAGGGATTAAGTTATTGACCCAGATTGTAAGTGGCCAAGCTGTGACTGAACCTGAAAACTCACTTTGCCCACCACACTGTGAGATCAGCCTTGTCTTATGAATTTAGACAAGGCTAGAAGGATGGAGGGGGGATGGGGATGGGTGGGGGAGGTGTAATTACAGACAAGAGAGGGGTAATAATGATTATGAACGACAGAACTAGCAAATGCCAGAAACTATGCAAAACACCTGATTTGCCTCTTCCTGCTTAATCTTCCAGAAAAGTACTTCTAGTTTGTCCATTTTACACTGAGGATACCAGAGTACAGTAAAGTTAAGCAAACTACCCAGAGTTACACAGCTAGTTAACACTAAGTCTTCTGGTGAGATCATAAAATTTCATTATTTCTTTTCCCCACATTATCTTTTCTTTTTCCTTTCATTCTTATAAAGGAAAAAGACAAAAAATGATTTGTTTTACAGTTTAGTGACTTTAGCCCAAGCTAAATCAGATAGCCCAAGCTATCGCTTTTCAAATAAAAAAGAGCCAACACTTTCCCCCACCTTTGGGATGCCAAGATGCTATTTGGGGATATAGGGAGGCACTTTAATGACGTGCTGCTTATGTCAATAGACACATACAGAATTAGACTGCACTTTGATTACTAACCCTATAAAAGACCTTCTAATCCTCATAAAACACATCTTATTTTAGTTCCTTCACATGCAAAACTAAAATAGCTAGGTGTTTTTGTTTAAAAATGCTAATATATGATTTGGCAAAGGCTGATGTTTTATAGTGTCTCCTTGGCTGGTGTTTTGGGATTATTCATCCACCACTGAGTGAGTGCCCAGCACCCAAGCCCCTCCCATTTCCTATTTATTATCAGGTTGCTGCAGTGCAGCATTGACACATCTGATCATTTAGATCATTAAAAATCAATCCAATGACCAAACATTTCTGAAAATTTTAGAGAAACAACAAAAAGTACAATAGTAGATTGCTATTAACTTGCTCTGGGTTTTCTTTTTGCAGCTGCCAGGAAAGTCATTTGGTAAAATTGATTAAATCAGCATGCCAGAAGGAGGGAGGAAAGAAGCAGAGAAATGTAAACACAGGGAGCTTAGAGGGAAGGGCAATGTTTTTCTTGGGAATGAAATGTGATGTTGCTGGGGGAGGGAGGTGAGGGTTGGTAGGAGGAGAAACCTTTAATGCTTTAATCCTACCATCTTGAATTTCTTACACCCCAAATTATAATATGCTCACAGCATCCAAAATGCAGAAACAGTAAGGGTAGAAGGAGTGAAGAAGAGGCAAGCAATGCATGTGCTTCTAACAGACTGTCCACATTGGTCACACTGCACAGCTTGGCTGAATGAATCCAAGAGACATCACTCGCACAATGATAGGAAGCTGATTTGAGAATTTCAGTAAACTGAAATCATTCAATATCCGAAAGGTGTGAGGAAGGAGTGCCTAGTTTCCCACACAACAGAGTTTATTTTTTATACAATAAACAGAGAAAAGAAATCTCTCTACTTTTGTTCAATAAATGCCAGAATGCACAAAAATTCACATATGCACTCTTCTAGCTGTTACCATAATGGTCATACATATGACCTCCTTTCAAATATGGACTTTCTTCCCCTTATAAATTTGTATTTTCTCTGTAATATCATTCAAAGATTTCTTATTAACCCAAAAGGATTACTGATATATGGAATTGCAGTGTGCTGAGAAGGATGGGTTTTAATATGGGGTTTGTGTGATTGTGTCACTATTTCTAATTCCTTCCTGCAGCATATTTAAAGGCACATTAGCTCACAAAGCTCATGCTTCTATAGAAAGGAACAGAAAAAACTATCAAATACTTATTTGCTCTTATTTGTTATATATTTTGTCTGCTAACATTTTAAGTTTAACAACCACCTAAATACAAGTGACTTAAAAATAGCACTTACCACATTATAAATAAAGCAAACAGTCTGTGAGAGAATGAATGTAATTTCTTGGGACACAGAAAATGATAAGATAGAGAGACCATTTAATTGTACAGAAGATCAAAACTAGTCTAAATGAAGTAAACCCCTAGAGAGAAGTTCTAAACTATATTTGGTCTACGTTGGATACGCTAGCTACTCGGCAAGTGGAGATTCAGAAAGCATTTATTTACAGTCGTGGGTTTACATGGGAAATGAGTAGACTTCTTGAAGGAGAGCAGTAACCAGAGTCCAAGATCTCTCCCAATGATCCACCTTCTGGTATTCACATATTTGTGTAGTCTTTTTCCCATACTGCAGGAGGGTTGGTCATCAAGCAGAAGGTGAAAGCATATCATTTTTTAGATAATATTATGAAAGACTATAACTTCTAGCTGTTTTGGTATCTCTCTCTCTCTCTCTCTCTCTCTCTCTCTCTCTCTCTCTCTCTCCACCCCCTTCTTTCCTCTCTCCCTCCTTCTCATCCCTCAGAGAGGGATGATGCAAGCTGTCACATGAAGAGCCCCATGGAAATGTCCACATGGCTAGGGGAAGAGGCCTGCCAACTCCATGGTGGTCCTGAAGGCAGCTGAGTCTCGAGATGTCTGAAGCCCAAGCCAATGCAAGAGAGACATTTAGCCAGAACCACCAAGTATGGTAGAAACTTGAATCTCTGAATATCATAAAGCTTTTAAATGGCAGCAGTAGGGTGGGAAGCTGGGGGTTGAAACAGAATTTTAAGGAAGAAAATGTGATCATCATTAGTGCTATTTACAAACATAGCCAGTTCTCCTTCCAAATATGTGGCAGATTTGCACTTTCTTGGCCCCTTGAGGTGAGCTTGGTCACTTGACTTATATTGGCCAATAAAAGTTGAGTCAAAGTGATATTTATCATTTCCAGGGGAAAACCACTAAGAACTAGTGTGCAAAGTTCCCTGTCCTCAGCACAGTGATGGAGACTTTCATAATTGTGGAGTCTCCCATTTGTCAACCCCTTAACTAAAGAAGAGAACCCTCCTTCCTACATCCCAACCTATGATGAACATAGAGTGAGGGTGAGAAATAAACATCTTTGTTGTTTTAAGCAACTGAGATTTTGGAGTTGCTTTTTATGGCATATTATATATTATGGATGATTACCAATTACATTATTGCCAATGGATGTTACCAATACATAGCTAGATCACCCTCACTCAAACAGAAAGTAGTTCTTTGGGTTGGGATTCATGCCACAGAAATAATAAAACCTAGTATAATAACCAAGTTCAGCTGCAAAGTTTGAGGTCTGAAGTTCTCAAAAGGTGTAGTGTTTTTGGGTAGATTGTAATGATTAGCATACAGATTCTCTCAGTCATATCCTGGAAAGACAAAGAGTGGAACGTGAGAACTACAAGACATTTTTCACTAAATTCCTAAGAATTGAGCATTCAAGAAAAAGCACTGCTGTTTGACTCCCCTGAGAGAGCCAGAAGGGAGAACACATTCTCCTTTTTACTGGGCAGATGAACAATGTGCTGACACTTCCTGGGTGGGATGGGCAGCATTAATAGCTTCAACAACTTGCTGCTGTCTATTGCCAGCTGATCTACACACCAGTGAACCTTGGCTGAGGTCACTAGTAGAGGAGAGACCAGTAAAAAGTAGTGTCCTGGGAGAGGAAAGCAGAGGCAATTGCAAGGCATCCCTTGTTTGCTGTGTGCATCACTGGGGTACAGATACTGTGTGCATCACTGGGGTACACCACTGTGTGCATCACTGGGTGCATCACTGTGTGCATCACTGTGTGCATCACTGGGGTACACCACTGGTGTTGTACACATCTGAACAGGTGGGTAGAGAACTACAGAGATTAAAAAATATATTTTAATGCAACATAATTTATGTCAACCAGCTTAAAATTTAACCATCACTATATATTTACTTATCCCAATTTGGTTGTTAATTTAATATTTATTCACTTACTATAATCACTCCATATCATGTCTCAATATGTTGTTTTATCTTGATCAAGTCCCAACTGAAGGATTTAAAACCCTTTCAGCAAGAGCCTCACTTTAGCCTGGAACAGTTTAATCTGTTCTCAACTGCCACCTATTGTGAGACACTGTGTAAATAACATTATAATATAGTCATTATTTCAAGATGCAGTGATTTACAATCTAGTATAAAAAGACATGGATATCTGAAGCACAGAGGTGAGTAGTTTGGCTGAATTAAAACGTTAAGTATAGGCACATTAGTCTTTTTGATAGACTTATGGCTCAGAAATCCATTTAAGCACCTCAATGAAACAAAATCAACTAGAGAGAGGGAGGGGACTAGGGACAGGCTTTTAGTGGTAAGAAAGTGAAGACAGTAAGGTGGAAGAAAACTCAAATGTGATGTTTTGATCTCAAAACAGGAGATGCTTGATAAAGGCGCAGGGTAGGGAGTCAGTAGAGAAAAGTAGGAAGCATTGGCGGAAGGAACAAGGGCTGGAAGTATGAGGTCTCTCATAAAATGAGAATAAATACTATCTAGTCCACACATCTGCATACCCTTACAGCAGATTCTCATATGTAGTCTCCTTAAATACTTCATGGATTGGCATTGAACCTTCAGAGTGGCTTTTCATGACATCTGGTGTCCCTGTTTTTCTCTCCACTACTACCTTCTTTCCCTTTCCAGCACACATCACAACCTGCACTCACATATTCATTTATCTGTCTACATGTCTATCTCTACTACTAGGGCAGAAGTCACATGAAAGTAGGGGTTACATGTGTCAGGATCACAATTGTGTAATCTCCCTAGCACAATGCCTGCTACACAGTAGATGCTCCATAAATATTTGTAAACAAATAAGGGCTGGGATGAGAATGAATTTAAGATTATCTTCATTAATTAAAATTCCACTACTCAAATTGTCCTGATCTCTCTTTCACCTACCTGCTATTCTCAAATAAGGCCCTAGAATGAATAATTGCCCAGTAATCCCAACATCTTTATAAGATATTGATATTTTGGGGTTTTCAATATACTTTGGATGACAGAGCAGCCAAATCTATCCACATCACTAAACTCAATCAGCCAGACTGTCATTCTTACACTGATGCTATTTAGAAAGTGCAATGAGCCACCAAATTCCACTTCCTAAAATCTGATTTCCCTAGAGCTTTTGCTCTATTATTTCATCAATGCCCCTGAGGTCAGAAACTATGATTTTTTCTCTCCTGAATAGCACAATGTCTCATTAAAACTTCTTCACAAAAGTCTTTGTATTTCTTCAGAAATTCAAGGAAATTTCAAGTATCAGGAAGGACCTTTGGTTCAGTATCAGCTATATTTAGTGCTTTGAGAGCAACAGCACAGTCAAGTTCATTAATGACCTAGAAACAATGAACTCAATATAACTCTGATATATGATTGACAGTGTTTTTTCAGATGTCATAAAAAACAGTGTTTGATCGGCATTCAAAAATACATATTCATTTAACTTTTTTTTTCATATTCCAACAATCAAGTTGGATCATTACATTTACATATGAATATAGGAAAATCTGATAATCTAATGATTCATATAACTTGTTTCTACTTAAGGGCTCAAAGCTGGGCAATATTCATTCATTCAGTAAATATTTATTGACTACTATCATGTTTGAGGAATTGCTCCAGAGGGGGGATATAGCAGTGAAGTGTAAAATAGATTAGGGGTTTTCTTTTTAGTTGGGTTAGGGGGACAGATAATAATCTAAATGAATGAGTAAAATGTATAGGCATTTATATGGTAATACATTCTAGGAAGAAAAATAAAAAAGAAAGAAATAGGGACAGTACAGATACAATTACTAAAGTGAATGGACAGGGAAGGCCTCACTAAAAGATATTTGAATAAAGAACAAGTAAAGTGAGGAAGTAAAACAAGAGGATGTCAGGGAGATGCAGGTGCTTGTCTGAAGTCACAGAAAGTACAGCATCATAGAATAGGACCGCATCTGGAGAGTCAGAGGAAAAGAAAGAAGTATTTGACGACCACGTATTTGATGACCAGAGGAGGAGTAGGAGAAGCTGGATCAGGGATAGAAGATGCCCGCGTGGTAGGCTATTATAAGGACTTTAATTTTGATAAAGATCAGAGGTTACTGGAGGGTTCTGAGCAAAGGAGTGACCTGATGTTACCTAGGTTATAGCAGGGCAGTCTGGAAATGTGTGGAGAACAGGCTGAAGTGGCTTAAGGGGAAAGCAGGGAGGCCCGTCGGAGGCTGCTGAAGCATTCCAGGTAAAAGAGATTGGTGGTCAGGAACAACATGGCAGACACAGAAATGGTGACAATGATCTATAGTCTGGGTTATATTATGAAAGATAGCTGGCTGGATTTTCTGACTGGATTGGATGCTGCAGGGTGGAGTACTGTGATGAGAAACCTGGAGGAGTCAAAGATACTTGCTAAATTTGGCACAAGATGGGAAAGTCCACTGGAATAGTTGCTTGGTAGGAAAGGGTAAGACTGGTTTCATACATGTTAGGATTCAGGTATATTGTAGATATCCAAGTGGAAATGACAGTTCGGGAGTTGAATGTTAAAGTCTATATAGAGGAAAGACTACCAGATTGGTGGTAGAAATTTGACAATGGCATACACATGTCCATTTTTAAAAAATGGAGATAGTAATACCATTCCTATTTTCATATTTAGAGGATATTTTGTATTTTAAAACTATGGACTATCACAAAATGTCAAAGAATAATTCTGAATTGTTCTTTTTAATGAGTCAAAAATTTTAAATTGTTTTAAATTTTTCAATTTAAAACAATTTGTTTTAAACTGTTGTTTTTTTCAGTCACTTGGAAGGGACTTAATTTCAAATTCATTCATGCTCAGGTCACTGTGTAGACATGCAAATTGAATTATTAAAAAGGCAGCTTTTGGATATATTTAATGTTAAACATTCACATTCTAGTTCTGCACTTGCCACATAAATGCCATTAGTACATGCAAATTTTAGGTTAGCATTTAGAGTTTAGAAAGTATGTTTTAATGCTAAGGCTCCCAAGGATATATTAAAAAAATGAAATTGACTCCCACCCCAATATGTTTGAATTCTGAGTGGCTTTGGTATACCCTGACTTTCTAGTTCAGAGACAAATTCTTTTAAACACCTTGAAAAACCTTAAGGTTGCTTTGGATAGCCAATATCTCCTTATGACATTTTGATAAGTTTAGTGTAAATGAGTCATAAACACATGGATTAAATACCCTTTGAAGTAAAAAAAAAAAACAGCTAAGAAAGCATTTGGCAAAGAGCCAAGTTTTGTTTATCCCTCAAAATTTTCAGGATATTCAGTGGACACAGACTTGGTCAGCACATTCAAAACAAAATGAGTAACCAAATGTGTCCATGCCTGCGTGGATGTCACTGATCTGTATGCTTCAATTGAGAGGAAGGGAAGCTCTTAAGCATTAAGTTCCCATCTCTGTGAGCTGGTGTAATCAGACCTGATTTTGCTATAGGCTTATTTTATTTTATTTTTTGAAGATTTATTTATTTATGCATACAAGAGCTGGGGTACGGGCCAGAGATGTGAGGGGTGAGAGGATCCACCAGAGACAGAGTGGGGAGCAGAACAGGCAGACTGACTGAAATACACTGCTGAGGGGAGCAGGGGGTGAGACAGGAGAGGTCTGTTGCGCCATGTGGGTTTCTCCGCAGGCTGGGGATTGAACTCGTGCTGCAGAGGCTGTGGATTGCTTCATAGTGCGGTGCTTAATCCCTTGTGCCACCAGAGAGGCCCAGCTACAGGCTTATTTTAAACAAAATAAAATAACCATAAAAACCCTAATAAGTTTAAAATCCTTTAGGCTACCACCTTATATTCTTAAATAGCTAGTTAGCTAAACAGAAATGAGCTTAGACCAAAAGAAGACTTTCTTAATAATTAAACCGGATCCTATCCTTGAAATATGGAAGGCTTTGTAAAGTATCTCCAACTTTCTTTGAATTGTTCTCCATTCTCCTTCCAGGTTCTTAAATCTACATTCAGTGAAAAACTATTTACATGGGTTTGATTCTTTCAGAATTGACTGAATAAAACATCAAGATATTACGAATATCATATGGGTGAAATGATATAATAGACATAATTAGTAGTAGAAAGGCCTAAGAAAGGATGCAGTTACATCAATCTAGTGTAATACAGCCCTTAGCAAAGTATAAGAGGTTTCCAATATATTTAGTTATACAATAGAAGACCTCAAAATGGCCTTTTAAGGCCTACAAAAAGGAAATATATTTTCCATAAGGAACCACAGTCCATCTCAGTGATAAAAACAACAAAAGGGTCCTTTAACTTCCAATGCAAGTCCAATGTATTTGCAAACATGCTTTTTTATTTTAAGTAATATATTAGTCTATAATTTACAGTGGAATTTCAAAAATGCAGTCATTTCTACCCTCTGGATTCTTATTTTACTAAATATACAAGACAATTTTTCAGTTTTAAAAAATTTAGCACAGTATTTTGGTGTTTCAGCACTTTCTTTCCATTCTGAAAATGAGCCAAGTATTGATGTGGTCAGTTCTATGACTCCTCAAACCATGATAAATTGTTACTGTGATAACTATAATGTAGCAATTTTCCAAATTGGTAATATATTGAATTCAAGTACAAAAGCTACCTATAAAAAACAATTTCCAAGTCACTGTGTGTTTCTCAACAATATTGCCATGCTCCTAGCAAGCCTCAGAAAAGATGGAATGAGTCACCGGTGCTTGTCCTTTCAAAACCTATCTGTGAAACAAAAGAAAACTGCTGAAGTTAATCTAAAATTCAGTATTCTGGCAGATTCCAAACCGAATTGTATCTGTGGTTTTTAGTATAAAGTTGTCTCCATGGGAGATTATAATTCCTTTTATTTTCCTATTCTTTGTATTTCAAGAGGTAAAATTAGTCTAGGGAAAACCTCAGGATTTTGCGGCAATATATATACATATATTTGTGTGTGTGTGTGTATAAAATACATAAAAATACATAGGTGATATATATATATATATATATAAAGCCCATAGACTTAATTTATCAACATATGACTTAGCACTAAAAGCAATATAACTTCATGGTTTTAAAGTATTGGGCAGCATATACATACAATTTTATACCACCTTTTTGTCATTATTTTAAAATTATCCATCGATTTTCTTATCGTAATTTGCTGAGGATAAAGATTACCATATTTGCTATCAAAAATATGACTAAAAATGCTTTTTTAAGATAGGTAGACTTTTGTTTAACTTTGCTTTGCATGTAAGAAAATTAGGTAAAGAAAGAGTTGCTATGACTGATGATCTCTTAGTTCCCTACCTACACTGTGGAGAGCACATTTTAGAAATCAGCATTGTACTTCTAAATAACAGAAGTCATTTATTTGCTTTCTTCCCTGGCTACCACAGTAAACATGATACTATAGTACAGACTCTTAAATAAGAGATTAAAAACCAGTATTGATCTATGAACCTCTGACAGTGACAGTACCATGAATAAATCCAGCAGTCCTACAAAACTTCATTAAGTCCCACAGGTTATGGATTGGGCTATGTCTCCCCAAAATTCTTACACTGAAGACTAAACCCAAGACCTCAGATGTGACATTATTTGCAAATGAAGTAACTGCAAGTATAATTAGTTATGATACAGACATACTAGAGTAGATTGGGCTAAATCCTGTTTTTAGGAAAAGAATACCATGTGAAGAGACAGACATGCATGCAGAGAGAATGCCATGTGAAGCCTGAAGCTACCCTTCCTGAAGATAAGAGTCCTAGCTAGCACTTTCAGGGAAAGTAGTCCATGCTGACAGTTTGATCTTGAACTTCTCACCCCAACAACTGCGAAACAATACAGTCCTGATGTTTACACCACACAGTTTGTATTACTTTGTTTTAGAAGTCTTTATACATGACTGATGTATAACTACTATAACACTGGTCCTCAATTTCCTACTTTCCAGCTTCAACTCATACCAAGCTGGTGAAATCCTTTTCACTAAACAATGACCATTTCAGGTCACACAGTTCATTCTACTTGAGCTTTTGACCACCTCACTTTAAGTCTCTCTCTACCATCATTTTATGAAAATTTTATAACATTTCTGAATGTTAATTTTATTCCTTCAATGGCAATCAGACAGACAGTGTGATGGGGTTTGCCCTCCGTCCCTCCCCCACTCCCCCCCCAAAAAAAAGGCTAGAAAATTCTTTAATGACAAAGTATCTCTGGAATATAAAGTTAGGTAGGAGAAATACGTAGTAAATAAACTAGTACAGTCTTGTACTATAAAAAAAACATGAGTCTTGGCCTATAAGACTGTGTAGGAACTTCTTCTAAGTCCATTCTGCATATTTAAAATCCTTTAGAAAGTGATGCTGCAGAAGGGTCATCGAGCAGGGGTAGCAAGTAGGAGAACTGAACAAACTGAACAAAAGGAAACAGAAAGGCTTAGGGATAAGTGGAAACAATGAACAGTGAGAATTAGGATCAGAAATGTGTGCAGAATCCAAGTGAGGACCTGAGATGAGAAAAGGATAGGAGATCAGATCCTGATGGGCCAGCACGTCATATTGTAAAGTCTGGACTTAAGTCTAAAAGCAACAGGAAGTCATGACAAATTTTAATCATACCTACCTTTTAGAAATAAATGTACTAACTGTTGTGTAAGGAATAGAGAAGTAAGCAAAATCAAAGGCAAAGGGAACAGTGAAGAGGTGGTTGTAGCATTTTACGAGAGAAAGGATGATGGCTTAGCCTGAGATAGTATCTCTGTTTAGTGAAAATAAAAGACAACTTTGGAGAATACTAGAGATGGAACTGATATGTCTTGACTACTGATGGAACTTGCATAAAGGAGAGAAAAAATTTCCAAAGTAATGACCAAACTTGTGGTTTATAAATTTGATGAAGTTTGAAATGTTCATTAAAACAGAAACACAAGAGGGCCTCCCTGGTGGCGCAGGAGGTTGAGCGCCGCGCTGTGGAGCTGTCCACAGCCTCTGCAGCACGGGTTCAATCCCAGCCAGCTGGCAAGAATCTCACATAGCACAGCAGACCTCTCCTGTCTCACCCGCTGCTCCCCTCAGCAGTGTGTTTCATCAATCTGCCTGTTCTGTTCCCCACTCTGTCTCTGTTGAATCCTGTCACCCTCCCGGGCATCTGACTTATCCCCCGGTTCTTGTATAAAAATAAAAAAATAAAATGAAATCTTAAAAAAAAAAAAGAGAGAAACACAAGAGAAGGAACAGGTAAGGATGTGATAAGAAGTGGTTAGAGGCAGGAAGGCAGTCGGGGACATGTCTAGACAAGTCCAATGTCCAGGGAAGAGATCCATATTACAGATTGCTAACTATCATAGATGCCTGTGGCAGAATGGCAAAATAAGATACTAGATTGGTTTTCAAAGGTGGTTGTTCTGCAGAATCATTTATGGAATTTCTGGAAAAAATGCAGGAACCTGTGTGTCTATCCACCACAATTATGATTCAGTCAGTTAGCACAAGGAATGAACAGCCACATTTTTTATGGGCTGCAGAGGTGATCTGGGTGCATAGCCAAAGTTTAGTACCTCTGGGATATAGAGTGAGAACAGAAAGGGCTCCGGAGAAAATCCAGAGAAATAATGCCATTTCAGAAACTGAGTAGGAAGTAACATCAAAGACTGATGAATTGAGGCACAGAGCTACGAGTGTATGGAAAAGACTATTCAAGTGCAGTCAATAATCTTCTGAAATAAAGAGTCCAAGCAAAATAAAGTGAAAATATTCTTGGATTTTAAGTATTTTTAGTGAGGGAAATCATAAAACATTGAGTACCAATGCAAAATAATTTGGCTATGAAGGTAGTAGACAAGGGAACAAAGAAGGCCAATGAAAGTTAGTTTGTTTAACTTGTCCAGCACTATGGAAAGCTGTCTGGAGGTTCCTCAGTCTAATAAAAATGGAGCTACCATAAGACCCTACAATTCCACTCCCACGGATCTACCCAAAAGACACAAAAACATTGATTCAAAAGAACACCTGTACACCTGTGTTCACTGCACCACTACTTACCAATAGGCAAAACCTGAAAACAACCCAAATGCCCAAAAATAGATGACTGAATCAAGAAGATATGGCATAAATACACAATGGAATATTATTCAGCAATCAAAAAAGATAAACTCATGTCATTCGCAGCAATGTGGATGGAACTAGAAGGAATTAAGCTCAGTGAAATAAGCCAGAAAGAAAAAGAAAAATATCGGATGGTTTCATTTATAGCAGGAATATAGGGGAACCAAATAAGACATCAGTGTAAAAAAATAATAACAGCACAAAGCACAACAAAGCAAAAACGGACAAAAATTATAAATCAGAGACATCCTGCAGGGGAGGAGTTGGAAGAGGGATCAGCAGGAGGGAGGGAGGGAGGAGCACAGAGGACTGAGGTGATGGTGCACAGGTGCACTGGTGAAGGAAACTATGGGGACTACACCTGAGGGGGTGGGGGGAAGCAAATATTGTTTAAAAATGAACAATGATGTAAAAAAAATAATATAAAAAATAAAATGAAAAGAAAGTTAGTTTGATTTTTAATTGTTTTGTTTTTTAAATGCAGTGTTTTGAGCATGTTTATTTCTTTAAAATTTTTCAAACCACACCAAAGTGTGACTGACAAATAAAAATTGAACACATGTAAGATAAACAAGATGATATTTTGATATACATCGTGAAGTAAATACCACAATCAAGCTAATTAATATATTCATGAGCTCACACAGTTGTTGTGTGTGTGTTGTTTGGGGGTGAAAACATTTGAGATCTACTGTATAAGAAAATTTTTAGTACATACAAAACATGATTATTAACTATAGTCTCAATGCTGTATGTTAGGTATCCAGAACTTAGCATCTCATAACTAAAACTTTATACCCTTTGATCAATACCTCACCTTTCCCTATTCCTAGTCTTTGATAACCACCATTCGATTGTCTATTACTACAAGAGTGACTTTTTAAAAATTAGATTTCCTGTATAAATGAGTTTTGTAGTATTTATCCTTCTATGGTTGGCTTATTTCACTTAAATACTTCAGGTTCATCCATTTTGTCACAGATGCTGACGTTGAAGTGACAATACATGGAAGTAGCAGGCACAGAAGAAGGTTCACTGAAGAGGTGAGCAGGAGCAGCAGTCAAAGCCCAGGTGTGGGGAACTTTCTTAATCCAGAAAAGAGATGGAAGCTCCAGTGTGACAGAAAGGAAAGGTCTTGGTGCAGGAGAAATGGAAGTAAGGTGCACTAGAGAAACAGATTATTTGATAGCTTTGAGGTTCTTTCCAGTAGATACTAAAGACTATAAATTTACTCTAGGGCTAGTATATGTAACTGTGGTTTCCTTTGGAAACCCTGGGAATAAAAATGGGTTATCATGCAGGGAGATTAACCCTGGCTTTTTTGGGTACAGCAGAATAACAATAAAGGGCTTAGCAAGAGAGCAGCTGAAATATCAGGGTACTGGGTATTTAACGTTACCAGAGGAGCGAGAAGGAAAGGAAGCTATGTTGAAAGTCTGAGGTATTTGAGTTTAAGATTTCAAAATTGGCTGGAGCGGTTCTCAGTGATCACAAGGTTCAGAGTGGGCATGGGGGTGAGTTGTCAGAATAGAACTAAATCAATGTCAGTGGATTTGAGGAAGGCAATGATAAGACAAAGCTGTCATTCTCACCGAGGTAGTTGGCAATGCCAAGTTATTACTCAACACCTTTTGGAAGAAGACATTAGAATGACTTAAGTCTTTATCCTGAGATTGATCATCTCAGTTAACAGAAAGTTTGAAAATCTAGAATCTGATATTATGCACCTGATCAAGTACTACTGCACTTTTACATCAAACTATATTTTAGAGTTAATACTTTTTAAATTCGGCTCATTTGCAATTTTTCACAACTATTCAATCTTCTAGTCAAACTCCTGTTTTTAATTTTTGTCATCATTACCTAAGATGAAAATATCTTTGGTTTTGTTCTTGCCTTATTTCATTGATATTAAGAAGTTCTGATTATGGAATAAATCATTAATGCGGTAACATTTTTTCTGGGGAAAATACTCTACCTTATTAAATGAGCACATTAATTGTAATTAGTAAAAAGGTTAAATGGCTGATTTTGTAAAATTTTAAATACTGTGAGAACTATATATAATTTAGTTTTTTGGGCTGAGGTTTTAGTTGTTTGGATATACTCTGGTTTGTCATTGATAACGAAAGCAGCTCTACCATTGGAAGAGCCATTCGTAAACACAAGTGCAGTAGGTTTTGGCAAAGGCACAGTACTAACAATGGTTGGAAAAATAAAAGCCTGTTTTTAAAAGAAATGAAGTACAGGGTCGGGAGGCAAATGAAATTTTATTTTATCCGAAAAAGATTGTAGGGCTATTTGTTAGTTATTACTTAAACTAAGTAAGTCATTAAGATGTGGTTTTTTTGTAAGATAAAACAAGAACAGGAAATTTTCGGCCAAAGAGCTCGACGCTTCCATGCCTTTTTTTAACAATTAATACAGTTACTTGGGAAGTATAGGGACAAACAATTTTTTTTGTAGTAACTGGTAAATGTAACCATTTTAGTGGCCCCTTTTGTCACAAAATGCCGGTTGGCATGTGCAGCGTGGCCAAAATTATGAACTTCCAAGGCTTAGTATAATTTAGAGGCAACAGCTGTTGATTGTTGAGTGTATTATTGACCTTTTGTAAGGCTAGTGTAGCCTCAGGTGTTAATTGCCTAGGGGTATTAGGATTAGAATTACCTTTTAACACATTAAACAGTGGACATAAATCAGTAGTGGTTAGTTGTAGATGAGCTTTTATTTATGTTTTTAAGTAGTTTTTGAAAATTATTTAATGTTTGTAACGAGTCTGTTTGTAGCTGTAGTTTTTGTGGTGACACAGTTAAAGAATGAACAATTTTTTTCAAATAATTAATTGGCGGAGAAGTTTGAATTTTTTTTGGTGTCACCACAAGTTTATAACTTTGTAGCAAAGTTACAAGATGGGCCAATGCCTGATTTAACAAGTTTGCTTGAGCATTACTTATTAAAATGTCATTTATATAATGAACATAGTAAATGGAAGGGTACTTATTTTTAAAGGATGACAAAACCATATTTACAAATTTTTGACATAAAGTCGGACTGTTTTTTATGCCCTGAGGTAGAACTTTTTTATTTATACTGTTGAAATGGCTTTTTTAAATTTACTGATGGGACACTAAATGTAAATTTTTTGCAGTCTTGGGGATGTAAAGGGATGGTAAAAAGTAATTTTGTAAATTAATAACAATAATGTTTATTTTTAGGGATGGCCACAGGTGATGGCAAACCTGGTTGCAAGTATTTTATATTTTGTATAGTAATATTTATTGTCTTTAAATTTTGTAACAAACTTTATTTTTTAGATTTTTTTAACAATAAAAATTGGGGTATTTTATGATTTTGAAATTAATTGATTTGTATTAACTGATTTTGTATTGAGTTAGATGGAACTGGAACTGATTTTGTATTAGGTTTGTTACAGTCTGTATTTTTTTTTTTTAAGAGGCCACTGTTTAACCCACACTGGTTTATTATGTTTTTAGGTGATTGGGTTGGCTGCAACTTGAGTAATGGCCCCTAGGTTAAATTTTGACCGTACCCCAAGTCAGCCTTAGAGTTTTTGGGAACTGGCTCAATTGGAGTTGTTTTTTCATAAAGATTTTTTTTTAAACCCTTGGTTAGGGTGAAAGTTTATTTGTAATATTTGTGATGTAACTATATTATTAGTGCTAAAAATTAATATTTTTATTTGTGATAACACTTTTTTTTTATAATGTCATAGGAAGGGAAGGAATAATAGAAGGTTGAGAAGTTTTGGACACTTGTTTATTATTTTAATTTAAAATTTGAGAATTTTTTGTCATATTTCGTGTTGATTTTAGTCCAACCAAAGTAGAGGGCGTGGCTTTTGTGAACCAGGCATTAGGCTAATTATGCCCTGTTATATAAGTAACATTAGCACTGGTGTTTAACAATTTTTAATTGTTTTTTTAATAGACATTACTAAAACTTTTAATAAATTATGATAGTGGTTTCTTTTTAGTAATTTAGAACACAAGGAGGGGCTTTGTATGTCACCTCAAAATGTTACCTTAAACATTGCAGTTTTTTTTTAATTGACTTAAAAATAGTATAGCTTAGTTTTACTTGGTAAAGTTAATATGACAAAAAATTTACATATGTAAGTATATATATATTTATATTTTTTTAGTTAAGAAAAGAAAAACACTTTAAAGATACATTTAAATAGGAAATTATTAATATTTAATATAATTTTAATGTATATATGTTTTTAATTATATTATAAATTTGAATTAGTTTTTGTATATTAAAAATTTTGGATTATGATATTAAAATTTGTTTTTATGAGAACTTATATAGGCGTCATTTATGATTAGTCCTCTGGAGGTAAAAAACAAAACAAAGTAAAAACACAAAAACAGACACAAACAGACACAGAGATTTTTTGATATATATTTAAAATTTTGGCCATGTGTATATATTTAAGACATAGTTATTTTACCAATATGTGTGAAGATACTGAGGTTTAGAATTTATTTTAAAAAAGTCTGTATTATTACTGTATATTTTACTAGGTTAGTTAGTTTTAATAAGAAACTTAACCTTTACAGGTCCAATAGGTAAATTTAAAAGGTTTTATTTAACCAATAAGTATTTTGTATAGTTTGTTAGTAAGTTAAAAGTAACTCAACAGTTTTTGCCTAAGACAATTTAGACTTTAAAATTAGAGAAACACAGAGAAATAGAACTTTTTTTGTAGAATGAACCAAAAAAGTTTTTTAAGGTGGACAATAGAAAAGTTCAGCCCCCACAGCAGGAAGGCAGTAGAGACCTGTCAGTGATCCCAACACTGGAGAAAAAGTCCAGGCAGATGCTTGTTGAGATTAAGGGTAGCCCCCACCATTCACTGCAGCGGGTTTATACTAAATTCAGAAATGTTAATATAATAACACTTAGACTATCAAAACACAGAATGCCCTTGCTCATATCCACATTCAGCCTAGTTTTCTTCTGCATCAATATTTTCTGTAGGACCCTATACTCTCAGTTCCAGTGTACACCCAGTGTAGTGTTGTTCGAGGGAACTTTCTACAGTGATAGAAATGTTCTAAACCTGGGCTGTCTAACATACAGAACTACACATGACCGGTGAACATTTGAAAGGTGGCTAGTCTATCTAAGGAACTGAATACTTTAACTTAACAAGTGAATGGCCACATATGGCCAGTGGTGAGTGCATTGCTCAGCAGATTTAGAATCCCAGATTAGCATCTTCACCTCTATTAAGTGGGCACTACTTGACTTGCAATTCTCAAATCCCAAAATGGGATTATATGCTTTTCTATGTTACTAGAACTTGAGGAGCGCTTAACAGTCCCCTGGTTCTCCACTGCTCTGCCATCAGCTTCTGTTAATTAATACTGCTGTCTTCGGAGCCCATACCATCATCGGCTAGTTCCTGGTATGCAGGATCTCCTTACACCAGCTGCATGGAATCTTACATGTGAGCCACACTTCATCATACTGTCCTAACTTGTATTGTTACCCTCACCAACAACCTTAATCATGGTAACAATTTCCTCAGTCACTGGTTTACTTTACTTTGAGAAGTCAAGTTTTGTAGGGAAGATTGTCTCTAATTAAGCCTCCCAATACTTTATAGTTCCCCTTCCATATTCAAGACTTAAAACATTATCACAAGTTGTATCACTGACTAAATCTGTTATCTATTTAAACTTCTTAGCTCACTCTGAACTTGATATGCACTCTCATGAGAATGATCAGATCCCCAAAACATCTCTGAGTTTTATCAACCTTGATAATCACTCTTTTCTCTGTCCCTTGTAGGCTGGTAAACATTATTAAAAAATAATATCACCATATTGACAGGATGCCCCATGAATGATGTAATTTATTTTTACGAAGAGTTCAATACTTTTGAGCAATACTATTATTATTCAACAAGTTATTGAAAATCTTCATATTATATTCAGTTCACAATCCTACTTCATTTTCCTATATCATCAGTAGAAAATAATGACAATACTAAAAATAATTAACATTTATGAGCATTTATAATGTGGCATGTTATATGCATTATATAATTTAACACTCAAACATTATGTAGGTTGTATTCTATAGGTCCTACCCATTTCATTGCAATGAAAAGATAGACGCTCACTTGCATGAACTGGTTCAATAAGTCTTATCAGAAACCACTATACATTTGTTGTTCTTGTATTTCAGAGAAACAAATACTTTCCAAAGTTCACTGATCCACACACGTTCTTCATTCTATCCTTTAGTACTTTCTCTTGATCCCATCCTTTAAGGTCTTCTCTTTCTCTTTCTCTGGCATCTTCCATCTATTCCTTCCTTCCTTCATATATGCACACCTCTGCCACACTGGTTCTTTCTTACAATCTATAAATTCTCCTTAAAAAAAAAAAAAGAAATTAAAAATTTCTCTCTCACATTTGCCTATTTCCCAGTCCCTTTCCTTTCCTTTCTCATCCCTTCAAATTTCTTGAAAGAAGAGGGCAGTGTGGAACACTGCAAAGCATGACCCCAGACAGTGGGAAGATAGGAGATCATGGATATGTTTTGGCACAAATATAATAATGTTAGCTTTAATATATGAACTAAAATCTCCAAGCAGATTGAAACATAGTAGTATTATATCCAAACATCAAGAGATTTGGCCTATATTTTATAGTTAAGTAATACTCCATGTAACTTTTTTTAAAGATTTATTTATTTACATAAGAACTGGGGTACAGGCCAGATGTGTGGGAGGGTAAGAGGATTCACCAGAGACAGAGTGGGGAACAGAACAGGCAGAGTGATGAAACACACTGCTGAGGGGAGCAGCAGGCGCGGCAGGAGAGGTCTGCTGCGCCATGTGGGACCCCCGCCGGCCCGCTAGCCAGGATCGAAACCGGCTGCGGACAGCTTCACAGCGCGGCGCTCAACTGCCTGCGCCACTAGGGAGGCCCACTCCATGTAATTTTTAAATTACCTGGTCATTTCTTATTTTGACCTGATAATTCATTTCTCAAAAGATAAGATTCTCAGTGTCCCATTAAGTCCTTATAATCTGATGTCTATCTGACTCAGTTGATTCCTGTATTCGATTCCTAAATGATGATCATTTAACTAAAATTAATGACTGATAGTCTTTGTCTTAGCATTTAAATATAAGGTTTCAAGTCATGCCAACTTTTTTTTTAATGTTTGTTCTATGATTTAAATTTACTGTCAAGAATTATACATCCTGGTTGATGCAGAATTCCAAGAGAGCCCCATTACCTTATGAGTATATGATTCTATGGAAAAAGGGATTTTTATAGTTGTAATTAAGGTCATCAATAAGCAGACTATGATAGAGAAGTTTTCAGTATGGGTTTAACATAATCACATGACATCTAAAAGGAGAATTAGAAATGTATGAGGAATTAAAAATGAGAGAGTTTCTCCAAGACTGAGATGGAGATGATCAATAAGGAAAGCGCCTGAATGACACCTAGCAGGTCAGAGGAGTCCCAGACAACAGCCAGCATGGATAGGAACCTCAGTCCTACAAACATAAGGAATTAAAATTCTGCCATGACTGGAATGCATTTTGAATATGACTCTAAGCTCCAGAGAAGGCATAATCAGCAGACACCTTAATTCCAGGCTTGTGAACCTCTAAGCAGATAACTCAGCCCAGTCAACTTGAATTCCTCACTAAGAACTTTGTAGAGGCATGTTTTTTTTTTTTTTTATTTATTTATTTGTTTGTTTTTTTTGTTTATACATGCACTGGGTACAGTCAGAAGCGCAGGAGGGTGAGAGAATTCACCAGAGCCAGAGCAGGGAGCAGAGCAGGCAGAAGGACCGAAGTACACTGCTGAGGGGAGCAGCGGGCGGCAGGAGAGGTCTGCGCGCCATGTGGGACCCTCCTCCAGTGGCCGGGGAGCAACCGGGGATCGAACCCGCGCCGCAGAGGCCGCGGGCAGCTTCGCAACCCAGCGCTCAACCGCTGCGCCACCGGGGAGGCCCCTCACTAAGAACTTTGATATTAAAAAAAGAAAAGAAAAATATGGGTGCTGTTTTAAGCTACTAAATTTGTTAAAATTGTGTTGCTTTTGTTTATATTGAGGTAACATTGAAAATTACATCCAAAATCATCTGGATAATTTGTTACTGCATATTTTCTATCTTTAGACAAGAGAAAGAAGTAACCCATAGCTCTGAAACATAAATTTTCTGTTAAAATGTAGTCTCACATCATTATCATTTGGAAAACATGGGGTTTTGAGCAACAGTCCCTTTTTAAAATAAGCTAGATGACTACATTAGTCATGGATCTCTTACAGCATTCCAAAGTAAGGTAATTTATTTAACTAATGGCTAGTGTCATTATTTGAATCCATTAATGTATTAAAATAATATTTGTTGAAATCCATAGTCACAGTTGGATTCTGAAGTATTCAATGAAATGAGCTTCCCATATCTCAAATTCTCAAACACCCAATAGAAAGATACAGAATCATGGATTTTCTTTCATGGCTATCAATTTACAAAACAAATGGTCAACAACTTGATTTGGAGATACTATTACATAAACTATGATTAAACAAACCCCAATTCAACTTGCAAACATAGAAACAAAGCTTTTTTTTTAAATTTTTAAAAAAATTTTTGTTTTATCTTAGCATAGAAGAACTGCGGTGTGTATGTAGGCCAGAGGTGTGAGGGTGTGACAGGATTCACCAGAGACAGAGTGGGGAGCAGGAAAGAAAGATCTACTGAAATACACTGCTGAGGAGTGTAGTGGGTGAAAATGGAGAGGTCTGCTGTGCCATATGTGAGTTAGTTGCCTCTCTGGGGATGGAACTCAGGCCATAGAAATGACAGCACTGAGACTTAACCCCTAGGCCACCAGGGAGGCCTGCAAATCTTTTTTTTTTTTTAATATAAAGTAAAACATACAGACTATGAAACACTAATATTTTCATGGCACAAGGATATACATTATATTGCTTAGCTTTTAGTGGTAAAACATATTAAGATCCAAATCATGTCACAAGTTATTTGCAGCATGAGAATAGTCAATATTTTGATTAAATAAATTAAGGTAATAACCTTAATGAGCAGTGAGCTAAAACACCAAAATGGAGTGACAAATGGAAACATTTGAGAGGCAGTGAAGGTGTATGCTTCTATTGCTTCATGTTACTAAAATATAACTATCTTTAGTCCACACCTTAAGAATTATTCCCTATAAATATTTTCCAAGTTTGCTTTTTTTTCAAATCCACAATACTCACTATAAAGCATTTGCTTCTTTTAAAAGAGTTGGAAAGATCTATCATGAAGTTTCATATTCTGCATGCAGTAAGCTTTTCATACGTCCCCTATTCCGTTCCAAGAAGAATCTGCTCGACAACCAGTTACATACAAAGAGTCTATGCCCTCCAGTAGTAAATGTGAGGATAAATGTGATCAATTAAATGTTTCTCATTAATTAAAGAATAAATTGCTCATGAATTTGGTGATGTCAGTGACATTGCATTAGGGAATACCCTAAGAGCCCCAGAACTTTCAGAAAAGTCACTAAACAGGTGACATGGATATTTTGTTGTAGTTCAAATAGGGAATAACATGATAAAAATAGAGATCATTAAAAATGCATTGAATGTTTTGAGGTTTTTTTTTCAAAACAGAAACATTCAAATTTCAATGCCATATATTTATTATTTTATTCTGATCTAGACAGTGTGTGTAATATAAACAAAATGTTTTCTATTATTTTCTATATGCATTTTGCATTAATTGCACCCCTTTATTTAGTAGGTGCTACCACTGAATCTGTTAAGGAGTATGGTCCAGGACTCAGTAACATATTTAAAGATGTGCTATTACCCTGAAGTATCAGAGAGATTTTTTACATGAAGTCAATAGAGATTTTATGAAATTCTGATCTGTCTAGATTGTTAGTCACAGAAATGATTTTCAAGGACAACTATGAGAGATGACTGATAGCCTTTGGATTGCTATTTGAGTGTGAAATCACAGTGGTTATACTGGTGGCAGAGGCTGAACAAGGAGGTGAAAATCTGTGTATTTCCCAAGGTGGAGCAAAGAAATGGGCATATACACAGACACCTGCTGGCTTCCGGCAAGCCACACCTGCACCTGCATCCATATTTTATCCTCAAGCCAAAAAAAAAAAAAAAAAGCTCAGCACTGTGTCCTTTAAAAGGCGAAAGATTTATGCGATCTGAAGAGAAACCAGAGTATCAGCACTGTGTCCTTTAAGAATTTGTTTTGGATAGAGCCATTTGTAAGTTTTGTAAAACAGTGTCTGTAGATTAATCATCTACACCTACCTCTTCTTTATCTGAATAGCAAAGAGGAGATGAATTAAATTAAAAATTTGCTGCTGCAGAATCTATAGCAATTATGCTAATGTGATTTTTCAAGACAACCCCTTTAACAGCTTTTAAAACTTCAAGTTATATTTTTAATTTAATAACGAGAGAATGGAATGTTTGCAATCTACTTGTACCATAGGAAAAAAAGAGAAAGGAGGATCTATTCAGTGGGCTGAGAGCAGCAATGCAAGGCAGAGGCTTGGAAATCTCTAGGTTGCACTGACTCAGTGCTGCAGAATCCCCAATATCCTCATTTTTGTTTCCATGATTCTCTCTCATGGCCAGCAATGTCCAATCGAATGTTATGCAATAACATAAGTGTTCTATATCTGCACTGTCCTACACAACTGCACTGTGTACACAACTGGATGTTTAAAGTTAAATTTATTAAAGGAAAATTTAAGATTCACTTTCAAATGTGGTTAATGACTAGCAATTCGGAGAGATAATGACACTCTGGTTTAGAGAGTTACAGCACCTACCATTTATTGAGTCCTATCATTTATTGTCCTGCCAGACAATTTATCTTTTTTGCCCCACAAATAATTATTAGACATCTATTTTGGGCCAGGCACAGTTGTATGTTCCAGTATAGAAAGGAATACGATACAGGTAAGGTCTGGGTCCTCTGAAGATTTCAGAGAGTGTGGGAGAGAGAAAAGGAGTAAAAAGATAAAGAATTATATGAATTATTTTATGTAGTTATTCTTACTGTGTAGGGCAAGGGATTAAGTGTGTTGGGAGAGAGGAATACCCTTAGAAGAGGTGGTAGATCATTATATCTTTGAGAAAGCAATGTTTGAATAATGTTAACGGTTCAATTTTGTTCGGTAACCCCAACAGAACTTGAACTCATAAAATTTGGAGTCACGACTCCCCTTACCCTCTCCCAGCAGAAACCCAGACTATTATTTGGAATTTGGCTCATTGCAGATGGAATTAGTTAAGATGAGCAAATACTGGAGCAGGGTGGAGCCTCATCCAATCTTGTTTCTAAAAAGGGAAATTTGGATGCAGAACAGATATAGAGAGAATACAAAGACACATGTTGAAGATGGCCATCTACAAACCAAAAGAGGACCTGGAACAGATGTTTCCCCATCACCCTCAGAAGGAACTACTTCTGAAACATATTGATCTTGGACTTTCAGCACCTAGTACTGTGAGATTAAAAAATGTCTGTTCTTTAAGCTCCCCAGTCTGTGTTACTCTTACAAGAGTCTTAGAATAAAAATAAAAGAAGGCATAGATGAGGAAGCCTTGTGAATTGTGCATATTATTTTATCCTCAAAGTCAGGTATCCTCATCAGACGAGGACATTAAACTAAAAAAGATTAAGTGATTTACCTGAGGAAATTTTGCTCTTCTGTGACAAAGACAGAAATCTGAGCTGTCCTCTTAAAACTACTCTCTGACAGCTTTTGCTTATCTTTTCCTGACTACCTGTATCTGATTTAATCAGAATGAAATAATGATGTCTCTAAATACAATTATACTACATAACAGTGGCTATAATGTAGTATTCTAAAAGTTAAAACTGAACTTTAAATTATAGCAGAAATTTCTTATTTGAATTTCTGTTTTAAAAGAATTATATAAAATATGGAAAAGAAGAAATCAAGAAAACTATCCCTTTTATTATTGAAACAAAAAAAAATCAAATACTTGGGAATAAACCTAAGAAAAGAGGTAAAGGATCTATACAAGGAAAACTATAAAACACTGTTAAAAGAAATAGAAGAAGACACAAAGAAATGGAAAGACATCCCCTGCTCATGGGTTGGAAGAGTTAACATTATCAAAATGGCCATCCTACCAAAAGCAATTTACAGATTCAATGCTATTCCAATCAAAATTTCAATGACATTCTTCAAAGAAATAGAACAATAATTGAAGAAATTCATATGGAGCCACCCAAAACCCCAAATAGCCAAAGCTCTCCTGAAAGAAAAAAAAAGAAGGGAATGGAGGTATCAAATTCCCAGACTTCAAACTATACTACAAAGCCATAATAATCAAAAACTGCATGGTATTGGAATAAGAACAGACACATGGACCAATGGAACCGAATAGCAAATCCAGAAATAAACCCACAGATTTATGGTCAACTATTTTTTTTTTTTTAAGAGGGAGAAACTACTTTTTTTTTTTTAAAGATTTATTTATTTATTTATACAAGCCCTGGGTACAGTCAGAAGCACGGGAGGGTGAGAGAATTCACCAGAGCCAGAGCGGGGAGCAGAACAGGCAGAAGGACCGAAGTACAATGCTGAGGGGAGCAGTGGGCCGCAGAAGAGGTCTGCGCGCCAAGTGGGACCCTCCTCTGGTGGCCGGGGAGCAGCCTGGGATCGAACCCACACTGCAGAGTCTGCGGGCAGCTTCGCAATCCAGGGCTCAACAGCTGCGCCACTGGGGAGGCCCTATGGTCAACTAATTTTTGACAAAGGAGCAAAGAATATGCAATGGAGCAAAGAAAATTTGTTCAATAAATGGTGCTGGGAAAACTGGGTCGCTACATGCAAAAGAATGAAGCTTGATTACTACCTCACACCATGCACAAAAACCAACTCAAAATGGATTAAAGAATTTGACATAGACCTGAAACCATAAAATATATAGAAGGAAATATAGGTGAAACATTACGTGACAAACACCTCAGTAACATCTTTAAAGATGCATCACCCAAAGCAGTGAGAGTGAAGGCAAAGATAAACAGCTGGGACTTCAAATTAAAGGGTTTCTGTACAACAAAAGGGACAGTAACCAAAACAAAGAGACACCCCACTGACTGGGAGAAAATTTTTGCATACAACACTAGTGATAAAGGACTGATCACAAAAATCTACAAAGAGCTGATGAGATTCAACAAAAACAAAGTAAATAATCCACTCAAAAAATGGGCAGAAGTCCTAGCCAGGGCAATAAGACAAGAGAAAGACATCCAAGGAATCCAAATAGGAAAAGAAGAAGTCAAATTATCACTATTTGCAGACGATATGATATTATACATAGAGAACCCCAAAAACTCCACAGAAAAGCTAATTCAACTCATCAATCAGTTCAGTAAAGTGGCAGGATACAAAATCAACACGCAAAAGTCAGTAGCCTTCCTATACACAAACAATAAATCTGAAGAAGAAGAAATCAAAAAGACCATCCCTTTTGTTATTGAAACAAAAAAAATCAAATATTTGGGAATAAATCTAACAAAAGAGGTAAAGGACCTCTACAAAGAAAACTATAAAACACTGTTAAAAGAAATAGAAGAAGACACAAAGAAATGGAGAGACATCCCCTGCTCATGGATTGGAAGAATAAACATTATTAAAATGGCCATCCTTCCAAAAGCAATATACAGATTCAATGCTATTCCAATCAAAATTTCAATGTCATTCTTCAAAGAAATAGAACAATTATTGATGAAATTCATATGGAATCACAAAAAACCCCGAATAGCCAAAGCTCTCCTGAAAAAAAAAGAAGGGAATGGAGGCATCAGACTCCCAGACTTCAAACTATACTACAAAGCCATAATCATCAAAACCGCATGGTATTGGAACAAGAACAGACATACAGACCAATGGAATCGAATAGAAAATCCAGAAATAAACCCACAGGTTTATGGTCAACTAATCTTTGACAAAGGAGCAAAGACTATGCATTGGAGCAAAGAAAGTTTGTTCAATAAATGGTGCTGGGAAAACTGGGTCGCTACATGCAAAAGAATGAAGCTTGACCACCACCTCACACCATACACAAAAATCAACTCAAAATGGATTAAAGAACTAGACATAAGACCTGAAACCATAAAATATATAGAAGGAAATATAGGCGAAACACTACGTGATTTGCACATCAAAGACATCTTTACAGACACATCACCCAAAGCAGTGATAGTGAAGGCAAAGATAAACAGCTGGGACTATATCAAATTAAAGAGCTTTTGCACAGCAAAAGAGACAATAACAAAAACAAAGAGAAACCCCACCAACTGGGAGAACATTTTTGCACCCAACACTAATGATAAAGGACTGATCACAAAAATCTGCAAAGAGCTGATGAGTCTCAACAACAACAAAGAAAATAATCCAGTCAAAAAATGGGCAGAAGAGCTTAAAAGAAACTTCTCTGAAGAGGAAATGCAAATGGCCAACAGGCATATGAAAAAATGTTCAACATCACTTGTAATCAGGGAAATGCAAATCAAAACTACCATGAGATACCATCTTACACCAGTGAGAATGGCACATATTAAAAAAACTAGCAACAACAAATGTTGGCGAGGGTGTGGAGAAAAAGGAACTCTTCTGCACTGTTGGTGGGAGTGCAAACTGGTCCAACCACTGTGGAAAGCTGTGTGGAGATTTCTGGACCTACTAAACATAGAGCTTCCATATGACCCAGCAATTCCACTCCTAGGTATTTACCCAAAGGACACAGAAACATCAATTCCAAAGAACACCTGCACCCCTATGTTTATAGCAGCACTGTTTATAATAGCTAAGCTTTGGAAACAACCCAAATGCCCAAAAATAGATGACTGGATCAAGAAGATGTGGTACATATATACCATGGAATATTACTCAGCATTCAAAAAAGATAAACACATGCAATTTGCTGCAACATGGATGGCGCTGGAAGGGATCATGCTCAGCGAAATAAGCCAAAAAGAAAAAGAAAAATACCGGATGGTCTCACTCATAGCAGGAATCTAGAAAACTTAAATAAGTGACCAGGAAAATGAATAACTATAAGAAAGTGAAAATCAAAATCAACAAAAAACTATGAACCAGAGACACTTTTAGGGGGGCGGGGGCGGGAGGCGAGGGATTGGGGTCAGAAGGGGGGGCTGCAATTGTATGGGGAATATAACAATAAAATTTATTAAAAAAAAAAAAAAAAAAAAAAAAAAATGGGCAGAAGAGTTAAAAAGAAACTTCTCCAAAGAGGAAATGCAAATGGGCAACAGGAATATGAAAAGATGTTCAACATCACTTGTAATCAGGGAAATGCAAATCAAAACTACAATGAGATACCATCTTATACCAGTGAGAATGGCACATATTAAAAAAAACTACCAACAGGGCCTCCCTGGTGGTGCAAGGGATTAAGACGCAACCTATGAAACTAACCACAGCCACTGCAGCATGAGTTCAATCCCTGGCCGGCCAGGGAACAACCCAAACGGTGCAACAGACCTCTCCTGTCTCACCCACTGCTCCCCTCAGCAGTGTATTTCAGTCAATCTGCCTTTTCTGTTCTCCACTCTGTCTCTGGTGAAACCTCATCCCCTCCCACACCCCTGCACCTCTGATCTGTACCCCAGCTCTTTTATGCATAAAAACAAAATAAATAATTTAAGATAGCAAGAAAAAAGAAACATATACAAATACTCTATTTGAAAAAAAAAAAAAAAAACCCTACCAATAACAAATGTGAGCGAGGATGTGGAGAAAAAGAAACTCTCCTCACTGCTGGTGGGAGTGGAAACTGGTCCAACCACTATGGAAAGCTGTGTGGGGATTCCTCAACCTGCTAAAGATGGAGCTTTCATATGATCCAGCAATTCCACTCCTAGGTATTAACCCAAAGGACACAAAAACATTAATTCAAAAGGGCACCTACACCCCTATGTTTATAGGAGATTTGGTGCATATACATAATGGAATATTACTCAGCAATCAAAAAAGTTAAACTCATGCAATTTGCACAACATGGATGGAACTAGAAGGGATCATGCTCAGTGAAATAAGCCAGAAAGAAAAGGAAAATACCAGATGGTTTCATTCACAGCAGGAATTTAGTAAACCTAAATAAGGGAGCCAGAAAAAGACTAATTATAATAAAGTAAAAATCAAAATCAATAAGCAACCATAAACCAAAGACACACTACAGGGCAGGGGAGGAGGCAGTAGGATCAAAACAAGGTGGGGTGGGAATTGCATGGGGACTATAACAAAGATGAAACTGTATACATTGTGCAAAAATGAAAAATGATGTAAAAAATATATAAAATTAAATAATAGCAAGTTGTAAAAAAATAAAAATTAGCAGTCTTACAAAAAATATAAAAGATAAATAAAGGAATTATATATTTAATTATCTCAACAATCTATATGGCTAGGTCTTTGCAGTGTTGATATATCTACATTGTGGACACACACAGATACACATAAAATGTGTGTTTATGATATACTATAATATATTCTCCACATCATTTATGAACAAATTTCAGTAATTTGATTTTATTATTAATGTTATTATCAGTGATTTTTAAAGCTATTAAATAAAGATCTATAACACAATTTTTATACTATTTTATAGTTATTTGGTATAAATAATCATCCTCTCTTTTGGACACTGAGGGTTCTTTCCATTCTTTTCACCTATTATAAAAAATACCACAGTGGAGCCTCCTTGGTGGCGCAGCGGTTGAGCGCTGGGTTGAGAAGCTGCCCACAGTCTCTGCAGCGCTGGTTCGATGCCCGGCCGCCGGGCGAAGGTCCCACATGGCGCACAGACCTCTCCTGCCGATCGCTGCTCCCCTCAGCAGTGTACTTCGCCAGTCTGCCTGTTCTGCTCTCCGCTCTGGCTCTGGTGAATTCTCTCACCCTCCCGCACCTCTGACAGTACCCAGTGCTTGTATAAATAAATAAATAAATCTTTAAAAAAAAAGTACCATAGTGAACATGTTTTTATTACATATTTTAATTAATGTATCTCAGTACACCCTAAAATTAGATTCCTGTGTTTTGGACAGTCATGTGAAAGATAGTTGGTTTTAGAATGACACTTCTTGGGGGTAGTAAATTGGGGGGTAGACTGGAGGAGTAGAAGACTGAGAAGCCCAGAAGTTAAGTTCCAGCAATAGCAATGGGTATGGAGATGATGAGAGCAGAAAAGACATTTACAAGATAGAATCAACATGATGTGGAAATTGATTCATATGTGACAGAAAAAGATTTCAGGGGAGATAATTCAAGGATACCCTGAAGGCTTAAGTAAACTGGGGAGTTGATAATGAGTACAAAATTGAACATGCTGAGCATGAGGTACCCTCCAGGCAACCTGGTAGAATGGGTCAATGAGCAGGGCAAAGGCAGAACTATAACAGAACCCCAGGATAACTGCTCAGATCTCTACCTATGAGACAAGGTAAAGTCCAGACCCACTTCATAATGTTTACCCTCCTAGCACATGCCCAGTCATTTATTCCCATTATCTTTTCTTTCACCCCTCAAACTTTACACATATAATGCATTCTTTTAAATAATAATTCTTGAACTTTTATTTTTTTAAAGATTTATTTATTTATACAAGAACCAGGGTACAGGCCAGATGTGCGGGAGGGTGAGAAGATTCATCGAAGACAGAGTGGGGAACAGAACAGGCAGACTGACTGAAATACACTGCTGAGGGGAGCAGCAGGAGAGACAGGAGAGGTCTGCTGCACCATTAATTCTTCAACTTTTAAAGAGGAGCTTTAAACTTATGATAGAGATACTGAATGAGGAAAATATATACAGATTTTGAAAACCAGAATGCATCTAGAAGGAAAACATCAAAACAACAAAAACATTATCAGAAAGTAGGATCTGTAATATTTTGAAAAGCATTTAGATATGCATTAAGACATTTAATTTTTATCATAAACTTAAAAGGTATACAAGCTTTTGTCACCAATTTATAGATCTGAAAAGCTAAACAACTGTCTATGGTTCTATAGCTAGTAAATGTCAAAATTGGGACTAAGACTACTCTTCAGAGTCCAAGACCAGAGATCTCCCCACTATCTTTCAACTACATTTGAAAAAAAAGTTTCTTCACTGCATCTCCCTTCTCTTCCTCTTTCTCCTCCTCCCAATCAAGATGCTATGACTTAAGTTCTTAATTAAAAATACCCCTCATTCTTGACATATATACCCTTATGTTCATCACAGCATTATTTACAATATTGGAAACAACTTGGAACAACAATTTGGAAACAACTTAAGTACCTGTGGTGAGTCTGGATAAAGAAGATATGGCATATTTACATATGGAATACTATCAAGCTATATAAAAGATGCAGTATCACAAATGAACCTAGATGGTATTGTGCTTAGTAAAATAAGTCAAATGGAGAACAAGTACTGTATAATTTTAATTACATGGTACATAAGAAATAAATAAATGAACTAAATAAACATAATAAAAATAAACTTTTAGACTGTAAGACCAAATTAGTGGTTACCAGAAGAGGAAAGAAAGTGAGTAAATTGGGTAAAGAAGTCAAGTGTATGGTGAAGGACAGAATTGAACTTTTAGTGTTGAACTTAATGTAAATATATATACATATTGACTTTTAATGTGTACATCTGTAACTTATGAATGTGACAATGCAAGAGTACTTAAATAAAACAATACAATAAAAAAACTCATTTCATTCTTATGGCCAAAAAAAAAAGTTTCCAGTCATGACATGAAAGTGTATAAAAGTGCCCTGTGCTGCCTGGCTGAGTGCCCCATGATACCTTCAGGCTGTGCCCTCTTTGAGGACTCAGCTTGCTACCCCATTCGGACAGAGCTGTGTCCTGCCTGGCTGACTCACGGTCTGGTGCATATTATTTGGCATTTTTTCTGACTAACCTTCAACTAAATTCTTTACTTACCTTCACCTCCATAAATCTTCCTAATAAATGTGTGTGCAACTCAAACTAATACTGCTTTTTGGAATCATTAAATTGTCACTTCTTGTACTTAAAAGGTTTTTAATGTGTATCTCTTTCTCAACACCAAAATCTAAAAATTTACAACAAGGACATTATCATTCTTTCACTACATGATTCAGATTTAAAGCCATCCTATATCTCTTTCTCTGTTGCTTGCTCTCCACCCTCCTTCATTTCCAGAGACATTGAGACTATGATTTTCATACAATGCTGTTCAGAAGTCGTATTTATATTTCAGATATTTTTTAGACTGAATCTGATATGGAAGGATTTATTTTATTGGTTCAGTTTCCTTAATCTTGAACATGAAAGTGACTTTCTCTGGCTTTCCCATTTATTTTAGAAAGCCATCATAACTGTGACAGAAAAAAATGTCACTACGATAACACAAATTATTCTGGTCCAACTCAATTTTTATTTTTGTCTGAAAGCTATTTATTGTCTGTTTGGTGCCACTTTTAAAAAAATAACAGCTTTATTGAGCCATGACTGAGATACAATGAACTGCACATATTCAAAGTGTACAGCTTGATGAATTTTGATGTCTGTATAATGCCCAGTAAGATATCTCCATAGGAAATGTTATGACTATATCCAGGCATATTCAGACATCAAATCCTCTCCAATTTTTCTACAAATTCAATTTTATTTTAATACAAATCATAACAGGGTTCTTAGACAATGTGAGAAAATTATATGGGGGAGGGGTAAAATCTTTAGACCGATTGTTTCAGATTAAAAAATAAGAAAAAGATGAATGTGCCCATAAAAATCTAGGCAAAGTCCATAAGCAGAGAATGGCCATTCTCCCCAAAATGGTCAATTAAGCAAATTGAAATTTAATGAATGACAATAGAAATAAAACTAAAATAAAAGAGATATTACTTTATATTGATCTTTTGGCAAAGATTTAAATAATAATCCAAGGGGTTAGAGTGGGTTTTGTAAGTTACTCATGAGAGTGATGCACAACATGTTAACAATAATTACACTGCATTGCATATTTGCAAGTTACTGAGAGTAGATCTTAACACACAAAAAGAATTACTATGTATGGTAAATGATGTTAACTATACTTGTGGTGATCATTTTCTAAGTTATACAAATATTGGATTTCTGGATTACTGTTCATCTGAATATAATGCAATGTAACACGTTAGTGTTAATGGTAAAAGAAGCAGAGATAGTCATTTATATTGATGTTTTTGGCAAAGATCTAAAAGAACAAAATGATGCTAAGGCTAAAGTGGGTCTTTAAAAATAGGTACTAATAGGTACTAATTACTGGGAAAAAAGTGCAAATTTATGAAGGATAATTAGGCTACATTTATTACCATATTAAATGTACATTTTTTGTCTAGAAACTTGTCTAGAAATTAACACTAAGGAGATAATCAAGGGAACAACATCAATGAGTTGGGAGCAATATAATGTTTGTCATTATGAAATTGGTTAAACATTCCACAGTTACTCCATTCAAGGGAATAACTGGCGACCATTTAAATGGCTTATCTGTAGTGATTATGGTTGAAAGAAAAAGAATAAAAGAATAAGAATAAAAAAATGTGAGCACAATGACTTATTTCTTTTGTACAAAAAATATATATATGACATTTAACAGAAGTTCATTCTGAGGGTGGGAATAAAAGTATAGTAATTCCTTATATAATTTTACTGAGAAGGCTACTTTAAAATAATTTCATTTAAATTACAATATGTTTACATTCTGATTAAATTTATAACATCTTTAGTATCGCTCTAAACATCTAAGAAAATAATTCTATAAATATACTACAAAATGTTGACAGTGGTTCTAAAATGACAAATCTTTCTAATAAATTTGGTTAATTTGGATTTTTTACTTTGATATTTCATAACTTGTACAGCAAAATAATTCCAAAAATTTATCTGTTTAAGTAAAAATCAATATAATAAAGATCTTACTTAGTATAAAATAATCGATCTCTGAAACTTTTGTCCTTGCCAAGGCTGGCCATGTGACCCTTGGAGCGACTTCTGCTTACTGCTAAGATGGAGTTAAACAGCCAGGTTTACACACCCTCATGAAAGAACTGCAAAGCTAGACAAAACATGGGAAACAATTTTCAGACATGAGGCAACAGATAGCACAGGAGAGTGAGCAGAGAAAAAGGGAAATAAATCAGGTGATTCCTATGATTATGCCCGCTTACTAAGGCTGTGCCCAGGCATCATGATAGAGAGAGGTAGAGAGGTAAAGCGTAGTAAGAGCCTGACAGCGTCCCTAAATTAAGGAGATAGAGCCTGAAATCCTGGCAGGTTAAGGCAGATAGAGTTTTCTAGACAGAGTGACAGAGCCAGGGCACCACACACAAAGAAACTGGGTTACCTGCACAAGCTCCCCTTGAGTCTTCAACTGAGCACTAATGAGGGGTTCTAAGAAAGGGCAGGAAGAAGGGATGATAAAGAGGTAAGAGGAAACTTTTAGGGGTGATAATTACGTACGGTATCATGATTTTGGAAATTATCTCATAGGTGTGTATACACCAAATTTGCCAGTGTATATTTTGAATATTTGCAGTGTAATACACATAATTTTTATCTCATTAGAGTTCTTGAAATAATTTTTGTAAAAACAAATGTATGGTGAATAGGGACTGATGGGCAAGGGTGTGAAGTTATGCCCCTGGATTTACAGTGTTGTAAACCAATGAAACTAATTCAAAAATGATAAAATTTAAAAATAAAAGCCAAAAATGAAAAGTAACTTTTTTGTGTGTGCACTGTACAACTTATCATCAAATTACATTGTCTCCTTCAACTTACATTTACATCTATTTGTGTTATTCAATAATGTGGCAATAAAGCAAGTAAGGAAGCTACGAAAACATCTATGTGCTTTTTATCGAGATGTAGCACATTACTTTGAAAAATCTTGCTGGTCTTCTCTGGTGTGTCAAAGTCTTCCTTATAATTTACTATTTAATGAAGACATATTACTGTAAGAAACTATAATTTATTAATACATAAAGCCATAGAACAGAGCTGGCCTAGAATCTTGAGAAAGTATATCAATGTTATTAACTACAATAAAAGGATTTATTGCCAAGATAGATATAAATATGCATGGGGTAGAATCTAGGAAATTTGGAACAAGCCTTGGTTTAACTGAACACAAAAAGCTATTCTTCAAGTGGGACATTTGTAGGATAATAGGAAGGTAAGGCAACTAGATGGTAGAAGCAGAACTGAGCTATCTCTACATTGTGCAGGATGTCATATGTTGCCTGAATCAGCAAATTATCTTTGAGATAAATATATCTACATTGATGGCTCTCAACCAAATTATTTGAGATATAATAGTATCTTGGCAGCCAACTGTAGCGACTTCGGGTACCGCATTGGTCTAAGTGATGTATTATTGATCTACAGCTAAACTGATCTGAAGGTCAGACTTCTAGGATTTCTCTCGGTCTCCCATTTTGAATCAATTGCTGTCTTTTAGGAATGGTTATATTAGAGGTTCCTGACTCATCTTTAGCCAGAATAACAAGAACAAACCTGGTGTTACAATATGTGGGCTGCAGATGCAACAAAATTAGTGTCTCTATATTTTGCTTTACAGATTGTTCCTGAATTATGGCCCCACTGTCATGCTGCATTGCTCACTTGAAGTTTCTATACTGAGAGAGAATTTAAATAACCCACTGGTTCATATTAGAACTTAATCCATAAGTTCTTTTTATTATTTGTTTCAGGTTTTCCAGATGAACTACCCTGCCTATCAATATATGTACTTATTTCATAGGTACGTGTGCGTGTGTGCTTTAATCTGACAATAGTGGATTCTCAGTTTATTGAAGATAATACTAAAATACCAAAAGAACAATCCATATTCTAATTACTGAATTGGATTTTCATTCCATTATTACATAATGCCATTTGGTGCCTTAAAATAAACCCAGGGGAACATTTCATATAAAAAGTATTACTTCTTCCTATACAGGTCATTTTACTGAGGAAAAAAAATGAACGTTTACAGCATACTGGAGGCCAACTATTTAACATCTCAAAAGATTATGTTATTAAATAACAGGGATACTTTAAAGAAAGAGTGTAATTTGTGAGATATTGGGTATCAATATCTCCGAGAAGAAGGCATAAAAAAAAAGTCCATGAAATATCCTCTAAGAAATAGTGGCTAAGGACCTCCCTTGGAGGCGCAGGTGGTTGAGTGCAGCGCTGTGAAGCTGTCCACAGTCTCTGCAGTGCTGGTTCGACCCCCTGCCGGCCATAGAGATACCCACATGGCAAGCAGACCTCTTCTGTCTAGCCCGTTGCTCCCCTCAAGCAGTGTATTTCGTCAGTCTGCCTGTTCTATTCCCTACTCTGTCTTTGGTGAATCCTCTCATCCTCCCACACATCCGGCCTGTAACCCAGTTCTTGTATAAATAAATCTTTCCAAAAAATAAAAAAAAAAGAAAAGAAATAGCTGCTAAACTATAGGAGAAAAGGAACTACTGTTCTATTATTGTAAGGTCAGCTTCTATGTTACCTTAGGTAAGCCAATTTGCTGCAATCTAGAATTTTTCCTTGTCCAGGCAGGTGGGTTTACCTTGAAGCTAGGAAGAACAAAATTTTAGGGTCTCATTTGAAGTCATTGGAAATGGCTCTAATGCTGGTTTGACATACTCTCAGATGCTTTGGGAATGTTGCAAAACTAAAATCTTTTAAAACCAAAGTCTACTCACTGAATTCTTCTACATACTGATGCTTTCCCTTAGGTTGGAGGAAAATACAGTGTCTAACTGTCTTGTTAAGATCAGTTTTAATTTAAAGTAGAATTAAAGATGTATGTGGTTTTGGTTTGGCCTTTATTAATTGGTAGTTTTCAGTCTCTTCCATGTGTGCTTAGGTTATTGTTGGCTGTCCTGGCAGAGGCATAGAATCCAGGAGCACTTCTGATGACTCTGCAGCAGTAAGGTGTGGGGTACAAGACCATAGTGTAACATTAACGTACCCAGAGCTCCAGGCACACAAGTCTGTGTGGATAGAGGAGACACAATGCTTATAGATATAAAGTCAGTAGCAGGCCTTTGAAAATTCTGTCAAATCTTACAGTTGAAAAACAGATATTTAACAGACATTTCCCCTGGATTGAGTACAACCTCAAGAATGTATTTGAAATCATCTAAAACAAACTGGGAAAATTGACATAAATGTTTTAAACTAACAAAATATTAGATAATAATCAACTGTTCAAATTGAAATACTGAATCATTTATCATTCTCTATACAGAAAACATACAATCATGGTCATGTAAAGAGGCAATTAGAGGATAAATGGGAAAAAAAATAAAGACAAATCATAGATATATGTTAAGCAGTAAATTTTTGAAAAGCTACAGCAAATTTATAGATTTATGATGTTAGTGGAACTTATCAACTATATTAAGTTTGTGATATATTTTGACTATTTTTTATTCTAAATAAGTATTGAATATTTACCTAATTTTATATTCCTGAGTTGTATATAAATCCTCATGTGCTACAAAAACTGTATCTACCCATTATCATTCACAACAGGCACCCTAAGATATGAAGAAGTAACTTCTTTACATTATGAATAAGTAATGCAATGCATGTGAATATATTTGTTAAAATACAAATTGTGATAGCATTTTTAGGGAATGGCTATGATGAACAGCTAGGAATATAATACGTCAAGTATTACTGTTAAATTTTAAATAAATTAAAAATGAATGTCCCTTTTTCTGTTTGCACAAAAATAAAAACTATATTCCTAAGAGAACATTTTTAATTTGATTGGCTTATCATCATTGATTGTTTAGAAATAGTTATCCAGAAATAATTTATAAAAATGTTTATATATATTAAACCAAAGTTGAGGTTCTCAATTATCATAATGTGTGTGTTTTTTTGTTTGTTTGTTTTTTGTTTTTTTAAAGATTTATTTATTTATTTATTTATACGAGCACTGGGTACAGTCAGAAGCGCGAGGGAGGGTGAGAGAATTCACCAGAGCCAGAGCAGGGAACAGAACAGGCAGACTGACGATACACTGCTGAGGGGAGCAGCAGGCAACAGGAGAGGTCTGCGCGCCATGGGGACCCTAGCCCAGTGGCCGGGGATCGAACCGGCGCTGCAGAGGCTGCGGGCAGCTTCACAACCCAACGCTCAACCCGCTGCGCCACCAGGGAGGCCCTATCATAATATGTTTTGAGACTTCTTTGACTAAATAGTCACAAACATATAAACTAGAGTTAATACTGTGGGCATTGTACATTTCTTTAAAAAGTCATAAAAGTTGTAAGCAATATATTCACAAGTTTGTCATTCTTGTTCGGTATCATAATCCTTTTTACAAAAGATACAGGGTTAAGTATCTGCAGTCTTCGAGTTGAATTTGGAAGCTTTCATCAAAACTAGCTAATTAGATCAATCACAGATGATGGAATATAGTTACTATAGAGCTGATATTCGAGCATTTTTGTGTAATTTATGTTAATATTGGTAAACAAAGGTTATTATAATAAAGCACTGAACATTAATCTTTTATCTTTAATAATCCTGTAAAGACAGGATTATTATTTTTTTAAATATGAATTTAATTATGCTGAATATCTTATGATTCATGCTATCATTTCCATATTTACTTGTACATATCTACAAGTATATATGTTAGATTTATTTTTGAAATTAGGGATTCTCAAAGCTTTTTTTTTAAAGTAGGAACATAATGATTTCAAATATACCAAGACTTGTATAAAAATATTTGCAAAATATAAAAGGGTTTTTTTTAAAGAATTAAATTTATTTTAAGATGTATCTTCTACCATATCAATTACATGGACAGGAGATTAACTGCTGATAAGAATAAAAGGTTAGAGATGAGAATATACACAGAAAAATATTTTTTTAATATTTTTAATTATTCAGATATTTTAAGAAATTATTCAGAAGTAAAGGGTGCCATAAGATTACATAAATGTGTTTATATTGAGAAACCCAATACTCTGTAAGTAAAAATTTGAATTAAAATTAATTGAAGAAATAATATGGACCTCCCCGGTGGCTCAGCAGTTGGGTTGTGAAGTTGGGCTCTGGGCTGTGAAGCTGCCCGCAGCCTCTGCAGCTCCGGCTCGATCCCTGGCCACCGGCAAGGGTACCACATGGCCAGCAGACTTCTCCAGCCACGCCACGCTGCTCCCCTCAGCAGTGTCTCCGTCAGTCTGCCTGTTCTGCTCCCCGCTCTGGCTCTGGTGAATCCTCTCACTCTCCCGCGCTTCTGACTGTACCCAGTGCTTGTATAAATAAATAAATAAATCTTAAAAAAAAAATTGAAGAAATAATTTTACTCTGAGATTACTGAATGAAACTATTAAATACTTAACAATATGGCCTTATTTTTATTAATTTTTCCAGGAACAGATATATATAAAATATCATACAAATAAATCAATGATTTTGATCTGGAATCAGCACCCTGTGATTGGGAATATGGACATGATTTCAGTGGCCCTAAATATACCACATGTACCTCTAAAATTAAGTGCAAAATTCACTGTGTTGTTATGTGTATATGTACAGTTTCCAAGAGTGTGTTGCTGGATTTCATTAGATCCTCTGAGGTTTCCAAAGTCCTTAGAAGAATAAAAATATAAATTGAACCAACTTTATTTTCCAACTAGAATAGAGCCTTTTCACTGGGAAGAGGAAAGGAAATAAAGTTTTAATTGGACAGTGATATCCCAATCCCATCCACATATTGAGATAGAGAAGGAAAAAACAATCAAAGAAGAATTTGCTAATATCAAAGAACAAAGTACTTAGGAGAAATATTCACTGAACAATTCCCAAAGTGCTCATGTGTGAGCAATGTAAAAATTCTAAAACTACTGTTCAGTGACATCTAAAGAGTTCTTCAAAATACTGGACTGAAAAATAGGAACCCTTTCCAAGCAAGACTCAAATATGATTATACACTACCCCTATGTTTTCAGAATTATTACATAACAAATTTAAAATAGTCTTTGAGTTGATGAATACTCTAAAACCAAATGCGATGAATATGAGCTTTTATATTCATTAAAGGATAAAGAGGATTATTAATTATTAATCTATTTTAAGGTTATAAAGACTATCATCAATATTAATGAATAACACAGTAAGTGATAGCTTTCGTGAGAAGTCTGCTGGTGAAGTTATCTTAGAGGTGGAGCAAGTCAAGAGTGTGAAAATTTTCAAATGTCTCTTCCACAAGAGGAATTTCTGAAGCAACTTGGACATCTAACCCCAAACCCAAAAGGAGATTATGGCTGTGTTCAGTAGACTGTTTAAGGCAAAGAAAGATTATTAGAATTATTTTGTATCTTTCCCGTGAAATATCTCATACTAAGAGGAGTAGGTGGAAGGAAACTACATTTGAGCACAAAGAACTTTTCTCAAAATGAGTTCTGTGCAACATGGAAAGAACTTGTCTTTTAAGTTGATACTCTCTCTGCAGAAGGTGATTTTAGGTATCAGGAATGTTCTGAAATAGATTTTTACAAGAATGGGAAACAGGATTCTGGTATGTAAGAAATCTCAATATGTATTTAAATTCTGTGGCTCTATGTTTTGTCAGAAGTAACTGCTTGCTAATATGGAGGACACTTAAGCTGATAATCAGCAGCTGCCCAAGGAAAACCCTTACATAGCTATAGGAAGTGCTAAATGGGAGGCAAAAGAACAGAGAGGTCAGTGTAGGGCAATTTGTGTACCAGATTTACTGCCAGTTGCATTAGTGAGTTTTGAACCACAGCTCAATTACTTTCTTCTCCAAGGAGATATGAGGAACAGATTAAGGCAAAAAGATTTTCCTCTTAAAGGCATAAGCTTTATATAAATCCAAAGTATTCTCATACCTTGGAAATGTGCTTGCATATAGAAATATGAGCAAAGGGAGGATCCGAGGTGATAAGGAAAAAGACGTAAGCAGGGGCAGAGTGGTGAATGGCCTTCAAGATAAGGATAAGTAATTTGAAATTGGTTAAGAAAGTAACAGGGAGCCAATAGAAGGAGTTGAAATGATGAGTAATGGGGAAGTTCAAAGACTAGAAAAGCTAGACAGATTACCTTGGGAAGCAGAATTTTGAAGATTAGAGAGTACAATGACCAGAGAGGAGATTGTAGAATTGAGATAAGAAACCAAAAGACAAGGATGGATAAATCTAGTCCCTTAACAGGAATACATACCTTCATGCAGACCCAGAAGGGCAATTTCTAAGTAGCAAAAAACGGGGCCTTTACTGAAGCCTGGTTATAGTAGAATATTGGCCCCAGAAACTGCACATATATATGTCATTTGCATGGCATCCATCAAGAAATGTTTGCTGTGTAAGTGAGGCAAAACATAGTTCTAGTCTTATATAATCATCTAAAATCATCACTTTGGGAAACAAAAGTTGATCATTACATTAGAAAATGTCACTAGTTTATACAATAGAATTTCTTTTTAAAAAGAATGCTTAGATTTTTGTTTACAAGTTAAAAGAGCAAATATTAAGGTCCAAAACTAAAAACAAATATTCTTCATATTGAATTTTTCTCAGTGTGCAAGAGGATTTATGTGAAAAATCAAGACAGGCTAAGATTGAAAAGAGTATGTAACTTCAAAGATGAAATAATCTATGTTTTATTCCAAACTTTCAAATTACATTCAGCAACATGATTAATTTTTACTTAAGGTCTTTAGAACTAAGATAAATAAATTAGAAGTATGGTTTATTTTAAAACACTTTTTCCTTTTAGTAAATCGAACACTTACTGGCTTCCTATAAAGTAGTAATACTTTTAGTCAGAATAGTGTCCAAAGCAATTCGAATTCTCTTCTACTGATGATTGATGTAAATTTTATCCAGAGAGACTTAATTCCTATAGTTAACGTTATTAGGTGGCTAAAGATACAGAAATCAGTATCCTGAGTTATCTGTGTCTGTCTTCAAAGGGTAGTATAGCTAGAAAGGACTATCCTGTGTTGGCTGAGTGCAATCTGAAAAGAACCCATGGAAATCTTAAAATATCCCACAGTCTTTCACCAATATTCAATCTTGGAGGGTGTGGGAGGTGTAAGAATTCATTTAAGTGACTACTTCTAAGTGTTCTAAACAAAAATACAATTAAACACTTAAAACATTTAAGAATTTTAATGGTTAGTAGTTTTTATGCTATGTTCAATCAGAAAGTTTTGCCTTGGTAACAAAATCTTAATTCAATAAACAAAATCCTTTGTTGCCTATTTGATATACTGATTTCATATTTCCATTCAGTAGCTTTTTCACCATTTGATATTTTGTGAATACTTCAAAAGTCACACAATAGCTAACTAAAGCCAAAAACCAGAGACTAGTGAACAAAACAACTTCTTAGTCCAAATGAATATGCTATATATATGAATGTGCTTTTATAAAGTGCTAATTTTTTAAAAGATTTATTTATTTATTTATATAAGAACCGGGGTACAGGCCAGATGTGCTAGAGGGGGAGAAGATTCACCAGAGACAGAGGGGGGAACAGAACAGGCAGACTGACGAAATACACTGCTGAGCGGAGCAGTGGGCGAGACAGGAAAGGTCTGCCGCGCCATGTGGGATTCTCGCCGGCTGGCCGGGATCAAACTTGTGCTGCAGAGACTGCGGACAGCTTCACGGTGCAGCACTCAACCACCTGTGCCACCAGGGAGGCCCTGTAAAGTGCTATTTTTATACATTAGCTAATAAACTTTCATTGTGTAAAATGTAGCTGTTCAATGAGAGTGAAACTTTCAAATCAATGTGTTATTTCATTTGTTCTCTGCTTCTAATACAGATCAGAAAGATCTGTTGTCTCATGGTTAGAGGGTACTCAATAAATATGCTGTATTTTTCCCTTTAATACAGAGAAAACATAATTTTATCTGGAATTTCCTTGTGACATTCATTTGACTGTTAGAATGCTAGTTTCGCATAGATAGGGACTGTTATAATGAGAAATTTAAATACATCTATTTAAAATAGTTATCTACATTATTACAATCAAGAGATACATTTCACTGTGGCCTTTTTAACTTACTTGGATTGTATATTTGTTTGATAGTAGAGAGCTACCCATTTTTTTCCCCAGAAGTGCAATGATAAAGCCTTGACTCCTCAACCATTCTTTAAATCTCAACACTTCCAATTAGAGAGTCAGAAACAATTATTTCAATACAGCAATTCATATCTGATTGTATATTCATTTATTTAAAAATTCTATTATGGAAACTGTCAGGACTATAAATGTAGTTAACAACTAGGACTGGCAAACAAGAGATAATGAAATCTCATATTTGGTAAGCCAGTGAGTCTCTCTGTGTTAAGGAAGCTATCTTAGAGAGTGTTGCAAGATACTAATATATCACTTATCCTATTCTCTTATTCAAAACAAATTCATGGATATTTAATAATAGTCATTAGAATTGGAGGTGTCATATTCCAGAAACATTTCAATGCAAAAAAAGGTACTTTATAGACATCAATTTTTAAAACGGGAAGCTATTATCCAACATTTCAAAGGTAAAGCTTGTAAAATCCATCTATTGGTTAGGTTTACATAGTTGCATATTGAACTGGCTGTACTTTAATTAAATGTTAAGCAAAAGAACAACAATAAGGTTTGAAAGACTGATTATATGTGAGAATATAATAGGTGTATACATTTTGTTATATCTGAACATGGTGAATGTGATATTTGTGTGAGCAGGTAGAGTTGGGTGAAAATAGTACAATTATAAGCAGAACATTTTACTCTGCAGAATTAGAGGCACAGCTAGATAGAATTCACCAAAGACAGAAAAGACTGAGGGGACACATTTTAAATTTGTTTCTATTAGCAATTAGGCCACAGAGTATTCATTCAAACTGTACTTTCCCCAATCTTGACTAAAATAATACTTCAAAAACATAAAAGCAAATAAGAGAGATACTTTAAATGTACACTCAATTATAATTCCAAATGAATTCAGCAAAACAGAAATCTTTCCAGAAAAATTAGAGGGGGAAAAAGGGAGGATGAAGGAGAAAGAAGGAAAGGAAAAAAGAGGGCAAGGGAGAACAATTATTTTCACATAGCATTTCTCAAAACCTGCTGCTTTCAGAATATATTGCCATATATTAAAAAGTTGAGGGTTGCACATCAATTCCTTACTGCTAGTCACTCATCCTTGACAAAGGCGTCAGCTTACAGACTGATTGTGTGGCTTGGAGAGCTTAGTTAGTATAATTGCCTCCTATCCCATTTTTTGTTGATTTATTTTAAGGAAGGTCATGGCTGGTTGGCTACTTCCAGAATTATAGATGCAATAAATGAGGAAGGGTTCACTAATTGGGAAAGTTGTTCTATATTTTTGAACAGTTTGATCAAAATATAATTTAAATACTCACAATTCACCCATCTATTTGAATGCAATGGTTTTTAGTATATTCAAAGAGTTCAGAATTTGAGAGTATTTTCATTCCTCTCAAAGGAAAACTGACACCTCTTAGCTAACAACCTCCAACATCCCTGACCTCAGTCCTAGCTAACCACTAATAATAGTTTATCAATAAAGATTTGTGTATTTCAGACCTTTCATATAAATGGAATCATGCACTATAACATCCAGGTTTCTTACACTTCACTTGTTTTCAAGATTCTTCCAGGTAATGGCATGTATTACTACAAGATAACTTCTATATCCAAATAATTTTCCATTGTACAGACATAGCATCTTTATTTATCCATTTATCAGTTCATGGATATTTGGGTTGTTTTTACTTTGGGGCTATTATGAATATGCTGCTATGGACATTCATTTACATGTTTTTGTCCTGGATTTTTATTTTTGTAAAAATATGTTTTCAGGGCCTCCCCAGTGGCACAGCGGTTGAGCGCTGGGTTGCGAAGCTGCCTGCAGCTTCTGCAATACCGGTTTGATCTCCAGCCACTGGGTGAGGGTCCCACATGGTGCGCAGACCTCTCTTGCCGCCTGCTGCTCCCCTCAGCAGTATACTTCGTCAGTCTGCCTGCTCTGCTCTGCTCTGCTCTCCGCTAAGCCTCTGGTGAATTCTCTCACCCTCCCACGCTTCTGACTGTACCCAGTACTTGTATAAATAAATAAATAATAAATAAAATAAATAAATAAAATATTAAAAAAAATGTTTTCAATAATTTTGGATATATACCAAGAAGCAGAATTGCTAGAACACATGATAACTCTCTGCTTAACTACTAGAAGAAAAGATGTGTTCTATATCTTCTTCATCCATTCCCATATATCTAAAAGTTATGTACCTGAAAAACGTCAATGCCAAAATCCGCTATGGTACAGTTTTCTGTTCCATATCTTAGATCAGAGTTCTCGGTTAAAATAGCCATGGTAGTTGCATATTTAATATCCCATAGACATTCACTACACATAGAGTTACAACAGCATAAGTCTTTTTCCTTGCTGTAACAACATACCAAATTATCAGCAAAAATTAACTTTTTAAACTCCTTGAATATGGAAACACATAACAATAGTTTTCTCACTGCAATGCCCAGCATGTTATTTTGTCATTCTGGAATTTCAATATAAAATATATTGTTGGAAAACCAATGCCATTACTAATAAAAATAAATAATATCCTAACATCTATGTAGTATTTTATAGTTTATCAGTAACTTCTATCTGAACATTACCTACCACTTAACTCTCATAGCATTTAAGTTAAAAAATTCTTTTCTTCCAGCAATTAGAAAACAAAGATCCAAATAGACTAAGCAGCCTCCAAATATTAAGTAGCTAGTTACAGAACTGGGTGGAACCCCAAGACTCCAAAGTACCAGTCTAGAACATTTTCAGTTGCAACTATTCTAGTAAAAGCAGAACTCCCAATAAGTCCATTTGCCCAATCCCTGTTCTTGCCTTGCCTTTCTATATCCCCCACTCCCATACATCACACACAATAACCAAACCACATACTTAAATCACACACAGCATACATACACATGCACCACACATTTTCTATGTACCAGAGAGAGAGAGAGACAGACAGACAGACAGACAGACAGAGAGACATTAACACTATGCACTCCCTTAACCTTCCTTCCTCCAGTTTTGGCCAGGTAACTGGAGTCCATATGTGTCATGTCTCTTGCTAGAAAACATCTCTAAGTCCATGTGTTGTGTGAGTGAGGAGAAGGCAATGAGGAATGAGGCAAAGATTTGGATCTGGGCATTGGAGAGGCACTGAAGCATTGGAGAGGAGACATCCCTCCCTCAAATATAAACTATATGTAGGGCACAGCAGGAAAGAATTCTGCAATTTCTAAGCCCTGAGCCAAATTATCATGGTCAGATGTAAAAACTGTAGAAAGTTTCTTAAACTTCTAAATTCAGCTTCTATATTGTGATGATAATAATAGAACCTATCTCCTACAGCTGCCATAAGCCGTAGGAGCAAACACTCCACATAAAATACTAAGCGCATGTTAAAAATTCAATAAATGGTGGCCACTGCCATTCTTAAAATTATTTCTATCCCCACAAAATTGTATTATAATTGCAGTTGCAACATAAGTTTTTGAAAGCCTGAAAAGACAAATTAGAAAAGGGAAAATTAAAAACAGACTCTCTGGAAGTAATATCTCTGTAAGGAAAATGATAACCATTAGCTGCATTATGAATAACTTAAGAATAATCATTATTATTTGCTATTACAAATGCTAAAATTGAAGAGTCTCTCAGAAAGTATAATTCATTTTTCACCATTACAAGCAACATTAAAACTCTGGGGACTCAAACAATTCAATATAAGAATTATGATTTTTTTCCCCATCTTAGCAATGATTGGACCTTTTCATCACCAACAAATTAAAAATGAGCTTGTTTCTTACACTCCATTCTATAAATGAGATGAAAAAATTAAATTTCTAGTGAAAAATCAATTTCATCATTTACTTACTGAAAAATAACAGTATCTCTCTGTATTTTCCCTATCAGTTTACAGTATTTATATCATCTATAAACTCATCTAAATTTTTATGTATGTATACAAGTGCAATACATATCATCTAATTATTTTAATATAATGAGGATTGAGATTTTGTGTGCCCATCTATTGATATTTATGCTCATGAAGACTATTACTCAATAAAGTCATCTTATTTCTTCAAACTGGTGTACACAATTAGCTCCTAATAGCATATTTATAAAATAAATATGAATATATAAAACTCTTATTCACATCAAAGAGTGATAATGTATTTTACATAGTACAATAAGTTTATTCCTTGGGCATCATCACTACTTAACATTAAATAATGTGAATTTAATCAGTGTTTTATGTTACTCTTCTTTGCATATTAATATATCCCTTATACAGAAACAGAATAATTTGAATTTCTTTATTATTTAAAAATACTCATTGACACTAAATGCCCTGAGTATCCTTAGAAGCAGGTGTACGGGGAAATTTAAATTAGTCTTTGCCCTTAATCTCAGGGTGAAGTTTAATAAATATTAGAATCAATATATAAAAAGAATTATGAATATCACTTACTAAAAAGAAGTATCTCTCTGTATTTCCCTGTTATAGGAAAAAATACACTTAAATACCACTAAAATCTTTTCTTATTAATTTATTAATTTATTTTTATGCTTTATTTTTCATTGATGTAATGTTGGTTTACAACACTTTATACCATCTAGGGGTATAGCCTCACACCTCTTCAGTCATATGTTACAACACCACAACAGCCACCAAAGCACCCATAACCCTCCACAATAGAACACTGGACCCCCTCCTCTTGTTGCAATCCAACCCATCCTCCTCATCTGGTAGCCTCAAATCTGCAATCAGATTTCAAGAGTTTGTCTGGTTTAGTTTTGTGTGTTCCTTTGTTTTGTTATATTCCACATATCAATAAATTCAACCAGTATATGTCTTTTTGACTCATTTTTTTAGCATAATCCCCCCAAGTTCCAGCCATATTGTTGCCAAAGGGCAAAATTTCAACTTTTTAAAATAGCTGAATGGTATTCTATCACACACATATATATGTTTTGTTGTTCTTGGACACATAGGTTGTGCATAACTTGGCTATTATTAATAGTGCTGCAATGAACACAGAAATGCAACTATCCCTTCAAATTAGTATTTGGACAGATACCAAGAATTATTGGACCACAGTAGGTCTGTTTTTAATAATTTGAGAAACTTCCCCATAGGAGCTGAACCAATCTGCATTTGCACCAATGGCGTATAAGGGTTCCTTGTTCTCCACACTCTCTCCAACACTGGTTGTTCCCACTCTTTCAAATGTGGGCTATTGTCATTGTGTCTCATTTTCTCATTGTGGTTTTGATATGCATTTCCCTGATAATACGTGAGGATGAGCATTTTTTCATGTGCGCATTGGACATCTGTACACCTTGTTTGGAGAAATGTCTATATAGCTCTTTTGTCCATTTTTTGATTGGGTTGTTTTCTTGAATAAGTTCTTTGAGGACCTTGCATATTTGTCCCTTGTTAGATGTATGATATGCAAATATTTTCTCCCATTCAATAGAGTGTCTTTTCATTTTAATGATAGTTTTGTTCACTGTGAAGAAGCATTTAATTTCATCCAGTCCCATTTGTTAATTTTTTTTTGTTTCCCTTGCTGTTTGAGTCAAGCCCCTAAAAACATTCCTGAAGTCAATGCATAGAGTGTTTTACCTATGTTTGCTTCATGTATTTTATAGTTTCAGGCTTTACATCAAAGCCTTTAATTCATTCTGAGTTAAATTTTGTTTGGTGTGAGAATGTAGTCTAGTTTTATTCTCTCACATGTGGATTACCAGTTTTCCTAGCACCATTAATTTAAGAGATTCCCTTTTCTCCAGTTTATACTCTTGGCACCTTTACTCTAGATTAATTATCCATAGATATATGGGTTTCTTTCTGGGCTCTCAACTCTATTCCACTGATTTGTTGATCTATTTTTATTCTAATATCATATTGTTTGATTATTATAGCTTCATAGTATAGTTTGAAGTCTGGGGATGTGATACCTCTTTTCTTTTTTGTCATGATTGCTTTGGATATTCAGGGTTTCTTGTGGTTCCATATAAACCTCAGTAATGTTTGTTCTATTTCTTTGAAGAATGCCATAGAAACTTCGACAAGGATTGTACTGAATCTGTATATTGCTTTGGGTAAAATGGTCATTTTAGTAATATTAATTTCTTGTCCATGAGCAGGGACTAATTTTCTTTTTGTCTTCTTCAATTTCTTTTAAAAACATCTTATAATTTTCACTGTACAGGTCTTTATCTGCTTTCTTACGTTTATTCCCAGGTATTTATCAATAATCCCTTTTGAGGCAGTTGTCAATTGCATTGTTTTTTTTTTTTAACTTCTTCTCTTCTAGTTTGTTTGCACATAAGAACACAATGCATTTTTGTGTAATAATTTGGTGATTAATTAATTAATCAGTGCATTTCACTGTACTGATTCAGTGTTTCTAAAAGTATTTTACTAGACTCTTTAGGGTTTTTTCTCTGTAAACATGATGTCATCTGCAAGTAGTGATAGTTTTATTTCTTTCCCAACTTGGGTTCCTTATAGATATTTCTATTGCCTAATTGATATAGCTAAACTTCACATAATATGTTGAATAGTAGTGGTGAAAGTAGACATTCTTGTCATGTATCTGATCTTAGAGGGAAAGCTTTAAGTTTTCACCACTGAATATGATGTTAGCTGTGGATTTGTCATAGCTGGCTTTTATTACATTGAAGAATGTTCCTTCTATCTCCATGGTTCTGAACAGGTTTTTTTCCCCACAAATGAATGCTGAATCTTGTCAAATGCTTTCTCTACAGCTATCACTATAATCACAAATTTTTTATTTCTCCTTTTGTTGACATGAATTACATTGAATGATTTACAGTTGTTGAACCATCTTTCTATCCCGATATAAATCCCACTTGGTCATGATATATGATCCTTTTATTGTATTGTTGAATTGTTTATTCCTATTTTATCAAGGACTTTTACATCTATGTTTATTAGAAATATTAGTCTGAAGTTTTCCTTTTGCAATGCCCTTGTCTGTTTTTGTTATCAGGGTAATATTAGCCTCATAAAATGAGTTTGGAAAGATTTTCTCTTCTTCAACTTACAGGAAGGGTTTGACAAGCATAGGTACTAGTTCATCTTTGAGAGTTTGGCAGTACTCACTAGTGAAACCATCAAGTCAACACTGAATCAGGAAGAAACAGAAAACCTAAACAAAGTTTTTACTCTTGAGAGATATGGTGATAACCAATTTTTAAGTATTTCATCTTAATTATTTTAAAATAATATGAGATATTATTATCTATACCTTATAGATTAAAGAGAGAAAGAAAAACCTGAAGCTCAGAAATATATTACATATTAAAGTCTGATTTACTTAAAAAAGACTTGTTTATGATCTTTATAATTATGTGTAGAAAATTTTGATAAAACTTAGATACGTCAGGACTAAGCACTCAACCTATCATGAAAAACTACAGACCAAGAGAGAGCTCTATGCTGGGAAGGAATGTGTTTAATCAGTAAAAGTAACTTTTGCAAATTTCAAACAAATGGCTAATGAGAGATATTGGTCAGAGTGAATCACTTAAATTGGTAAACAAATGTACTGGTTCCTCATTGGCAAACATAGGATAAACGGTTTCTTAATCTTCTCCTCTCCCTCCCTCCACCCCCCTACCCCAAACCCAGCCCAACTACTAGAGAACTTTGAACAGAAGGAACTAAAGCCCTATTGAAAAAAAGAAAAAGAAGATTATGTCACAAAAGAAGTAGAAGGAAGCAGGCAGGAAAGACTTCTAAAGCAAGGCACTTATGAATAGAGTGTTCTAAGAAGTGACTAACTGCATTTTGGTTTCTTCTGCAAACTAGTTGAGTGGGAAAAACTATGACGAAAACTAAAACCACAACTGAGAAGAGCTATTCTTTTTAAAGTGTAGCTTCTAGGCCTCTCCAGTAATAATGCTTTGTGAGAAGAGATTTAGAGTCTTAACAGGTAAGGAATGTTAAGAACAGTCTATTCAGAATTATTGTTTTTACATAGTACTTTGTTCCACCTGTGACCTTTCTCTGACACAGTGCTCAGCTAAAGTAACATCTATACCATAATGCCTAAACAGGTTCAACCATCTTTGAATAATTCATTCATTATTACATGCTCTTTCTCATCCAGAAAACACAAGCCTGGTGCTCCATGCACACGTGAGCTCAGTGCTGGCTTCCATGTGCATCGAGACATGGGCAGTTAGAAGCCTCACACTCTCTCACAAGTGCCTCCTAACAAGCTATTAAAAAAAAAGAAAAGAAAAGAAAAGAAAAAAAGAAATATTGTGAGAAATAAAATATTGTACAAAAATGAACGATGTAAGAAAATTCAAAAAATTAAACTAGAAAAATAAATATCAAATTACAAACTTGCCTTTCAACCCCTTGGTAACATATATTTCCTTTGGCAGTGACAGTCTTCTCTTCTAATGAAGACTTTCTGCCTTGTTTGATAAAAAAACCCATTTTGGCAAGTTTGGGCTTCAGACAAAAGGCTTATCCTGAGAAAGTTTTATTTTATTTTTATGGAAATGGTATTTCAGGCCACTCTTTTGAATCTTCTCTCTCTCAAAGACAAATGACCTTGAGGATTAGTTTTTTCCTCCCCTTTCTCTCTAATATCTCATTTCAAAAGCCATTTATAATTTAAAGTTGAGGCACCACTTGATGAGAGCAGGTACCCTCTTAGGGTAACTGAAGGTGGTTGCAGTTTTACCTTTCTCAAGGTCAGCACTGTAACTGCATTATATAAGGTTTTGTTTTCAAGGATGCTAGAACACCTCAGGGGCTGTGAATACTATCGAGGAAAAAAATGTTCAAGTGGGCTATAGGGTTACTTTGCAATTTTAGTCTGTCAATTTTATTTAATGAGGGAAAAACAATCAGTAAGGCTGAATCAATAAATTATTAAAGCATGCCTCAGTATCATGATGAATGTGACAAAAACTGCTGATACAGTGTTCAAAGCAAGTTACCATAAAAACTGCGTACTGTAAGTAAATTCACAATAAGAATAGCAATTTCAAAAGACAACATTCATTATTTCTTCAAGTCCCAATCCACTTCTCTGTGACAGATCATAATGCCTAGAGTAACCCCTACTGGCCACTTATTGTATGACTAATGCTGAAACATACAGGAGAAAGGATGGTTTCAGTGATGCACTTAACTATGGAAGCATTTTTCAAGCAGCAATGCTATTACCTTTTATTTTAATGTAGCTCTTCATAGATGATCTTAGCCATGCTTTATATTTAGAAAGTCAAATTTTCATAAACATTACAATTTTTAAATTTCTGGCAGAAGGGCCCTCCCTGGTGGTGCAAGGGGTTAAGTCTCAGTATTATGAAGCTTTTGGCAGCCACTGCAGCACAAGTTCGATCCCTGGCCAGGGAGCTGACCCACAAAGCACAGCAGGTCTCTCCTATCTCACCCGCTGCTCCCCTCAGCAGTGTATTTCAGCAGATCTGTTCTGCCCCCCACTCTCTCTGGTGAATCCTCTCCCCCTCCACACCCCGCACCTCTGGCCTTGTATGCATATATAAAATAGATTAAAAAAATAAATTTCTGGCAATGTAAATGACATTTAAAATCAACAGATAAATGTCTCAATTACATTTTTCTGAGTATTATTTTCTAAAGAGGTAAAATTGTCAAATGATGCTTGAAAACTTTATTACCCGATCAAGTTAAGGGCACAGAGCAGACACAGTGATGGTATATCATTAGGATGCTAGTTTATCATGAAAAAATGAATGACAAGTGAATTGAGCAACATGTTGACACAGCCAGCCTATATGCTCTGTATTTCCTGCTGCAAAGTGACATAGAGGATGTGAGACTTCTGTAAAAACAACACACAGATGTGCCTCTGTATTGGATGTTCAGGTTGCCAATGATTGACTTTCCCTCTCTGGGCTAAAACAGGGAATACAAAAGGAATTTACTATGCCAGCCATAAAAAGATACCCAGGAATGAAGCCGAATCTAGAATAAGTAACACTATGGAAATATTCTCACTTCTTCTTGTACCACTGCTTCTCTCTTGCCTCTCCTATAGGTTTGTAAAAAGCAGGTTAAAATGAACTGAGAGTGGTTCATTTTATAAAGGAAAAAAATATTGTAGCTGAAGAGAAAGCTGTGGCTTGGGGATAAGCATCTTGCCCTTTCTGTCTACTTGGGTCTGCTCGATTTAAGAACATTATATACTGTGGTAGACTATTATTGTTCTAAGCAATAGACTTCTCTCTTTGTAAGATTTGACAAAGTGAAGTTCTAGGCTTTCAGATAGAGGGGATATATTGCTTTGCCCCATCGTCTGGCTGGCCATGAAGTTGCTGTGTCAGTGAAACGAAAGGGGAAGTGACAGTGTGTCATTTCAGAGCATCATGTGCTTCCTCCAGCCTCTTGCTTTTTTTCTCCTGTCTCAAAACTGTCATGCCCCATGCAGGGCTCATTCCTTTAGCCTGGACCACAGAATGAGAAACACAGGAAACAAAGCTGCCTCCAAGCAGTCATCAACATGTAACACAAGCAAGAAATACATGTTTGAAATTTTAAACCACTGAGATTGGGGCTGTTTGTCACTACAGGAAAGCTACTATGTAATTATTTATCTATTAGAAGGGAAAAAATAGCACCAGCTTAAAAGGGCCTGCATATTCTTCCCACTAAATCTAATTTTCTCTGGGCATTAGGTCGAGAGTCCGTCATGTTTGGCCTGACAGCCTGGGAACAGCAATAGCAGCAATGGCCACAGCCCTGACCAGCTGTGCCCTGGGAGGGTTACATGGCGCCCCCATCTCCAGCTGTCATTTTTCTTCTAATGGTTCTAATAGCCCAAATCTATTGAATTGACAGGAAAACAAGAGCATACTTTAAGTGGAAAGGGAGTCTTTCACAGCATCTCTGGGAAAGGTTGAGCAATTTGGAGTTTTCTTTGAAAATCATATCTGTCAATGGCCAAGGTACAGGAGAATGAACACAGTACTGCAACATCTGGGACTCATTTTTGCCAACAATGAAGCAGATGGAGTGATTATTTGTACCCTTCCTTGCAATGACCCTGGATATCTGTTGTTTGTCAAAACACCTGAATCCTTTTAGTCTCAGTTTCCCACACATACAATCATATTACATATGAAGTTTGTGTAAAAAGGTTTAAAATGAAACATCATGAGAATTCAACATTATTGATAAATTGAGATAACCATTCCTAAAATGATTTTATAAATTCAAAAGAAAGAAAAGAATCTTATTAAAGAAACCACCTTTACCCTCTCCTTTGAATTGCATCTAAAAATCCAGGCAAATCACATTCAATGCACAGAACTTAAAAATTAAAGACTCAAATTTTACATTGTAATTTTATAATGTTTCATATTTCAAACAATGGAATATATAAAAAGAACAGAGAGGCCAGGATAAGAGAAATGCCTAGATTTCATAAAAATAACATTTATTTTCTGCTATTAATTATTGTTTTCCTTTCAAAAGTAGAGTTTACAGGTTGCAAAGATTTCTAATTTTACCCAAACACTTTTATGAAAAAGGTGATGTACATACAGACATTTACAAATCTTTATAAATTACTGTTTTAAGTTGGAAAATGCTAACACTCATCAAAAAGCCTAGGTTGAAAGAAAGTATTATGATCAGTACTATATATTACTATGTATATTTTTCTGAGCAAATGAACTGTTTTGCCATATCTTCCATTTTCCACAGAACCTCATATAATCTCCTAAATAATGGCATCTATAATACAGGAGGATCTATTTATAAATTAATTGAATTTCAGTGTCATCACTGGCAATATATTCCTGAGCAACTGCTATGGAGATGAGCATATCAAAATATACAGCAGAAATTTGAACCATATCAAGTCAAAAGGGCCTGACAAGGTTAACAGGATAACATAACATTCAGCTCTGCTCCTTTTCTTTATGCTCATTTCATCTCAACACACATGCAGGAAATGTCTCCTTTCCGCCCCCACCTCCTTCATATTCTAAAGAGGATGTGGAGCTTTGTTTTTTTAAATTCAAGCCAAAGTAACCAACATATGCCTATTTAAAAGCATTTCCTTCATTGTGATGTACTTCAGGGACCAACATAATATTGACAGGAAACTTGTAGTCAATGACAGTTTTGATGCTGATACCAACATTTTGTTCCTTTTTTCTCACTCATAAGTCCCCAAGGACTGAAGCAGAGAACTGTTAGAGAACTCCATAATACATTCTTATCTCTCCATTCCCTCCAAAAAAATCTTTGTTTATTGACATTTTTGTGGTGAGAATAATGTAAATATTTCATGCCATATGGTCTGGTTACCGTGTCAACAGAGTTGAATCTACAACCCAACTAAATCAGTGACTGATCACAGTGCTGTATATTAGTATATTTATTTTGACACTGACAAATGTGTGGCATAAACTTGGGAATTTGGGGGGAAAAAAGACTTTTTCATAAAATGTTGCTAAAAAGAAACTGCAGCAGAATGAGGAAAACTGGAAAGAGAATGATATATTAGTGGCTCTCCAGTCTCATCCCTGTCCTAACCCAACCAGAGTAGTTCATTTTTATCTATTTTGCATAAAGGAGTTTTGTACAAAACTTTGTTTGTAAAAGGAGCTTTACAGATTAAAAAAAATTAATAACACCAGAAAATTATTGGTATAGTGATCAGTTCCCAATTCTGAGAAATCAATATTTAAGAGCAGGGAAAAATGCAAAAGATAAATAATATCTATTAATAGATACTATAACTATGTTAAACTAATTATAGTTAAGAGAAACCATCCTGATGGGTAAAAAAAAAAAATCTATATAGGGCCTCCCTGGTGGTGCAGGGGTTAAAGACAGTGCTATCAAACTATAGCCAGCCACTGCAGCACGAATTCCGATACCCAGCTGGCCAGAGAGCAATGCACATGGCACAGCAGACCTCTTCTACCTGGCCCACTGCTCCCCTCAGCAGTGTACTTCAGCCTATCTGCCTGTTCGGCTCCCTACTCTGTCTGATGAATCCTCTCACTCCCTGCATCTCTGGCCTGCACCCCAGCACTTCTATGCATAAATAAATAAATCTTAAAAAAAAAAAGAAAATTCTATATATTAGGCTAAGATGAAAAGATTCTTCTCATTCTCAATATGTATAACCCAGTTTCCTGTGAATGGACATTTTTGGAATGCTATACCATTTCCAGTAAGAAAGGCTATTACTAGGGGCCTCCCAGGTGGCGCAGCGGTTGAGCGCTGGGTTGCGAAGCTGCCCGCAGCCTCTGCAGCGCCGGTTCGATCTCTGGCTGCTCCCCGGCCACCGGTGGAGGGTCCTACATGGTGCGCACACCTCTCCTGCCATGCCCGCTGCTCCCCTCAGCAATGTACTTCGGTCCTTCTGCCTGCTTTGCTCCCCGCTCTGGCTCTGGTGAATTCTCTCACCCTCCCGCGCTTCTGACTGTACCCAGTGCTTGTATAAATAAATAAATAAATCTAAAAAAAAAAAAAAAGAAAGGCTATTACTAATGCCTCAAGAAAAACTCAAATTTGTAGAATCATAAATCTAAACCCCTAATATCTGCTATTATTTTCATTATCATGATCTCTTACACCCTACAGCTAAATGTTCTCCAAAGTTGGGGATCAAATGCTCTCAGATGGATGGATGGATGGAGATATAAAGCAAAGTTGAAATGTCGCCAACAGAATATCAACTGATTGCTTTCTAGAGTCTCCCAAGGTGATAATATAATACATTTGCCATGGTAGAAATGGACATTGTAACTTGTGCTTCTGAAATCTCAGGTATTGTGGGAAAAGAAACCATGACCTATTGATCAATGGACAGATGTTTTGCTTTATGCACTGCAGCTGGAGTAACAGTACAATGTTTACAGAACTGTTATGATGCAGACATTCCAACCAGATTCCAAGTGAAAAAGTAATTACCTTACTTTCTTGTGAATATACTTTTTCTGCCTCAGGTCACTAAACCTCTCTTTTTTCCTCAACATAAAAGTTCTATCCAAAAAGACCAATATGGGTTTCCCTGGTGGGGCAGGGGTTAAAGTCTCAGCTGGTGTTAAAGCTATCCCAGCCACTGCAGCCTGAGTTAGACTCCTGGCCAGGGAGCTAACCCACAAGGCCCAGTAGGCCTCTCCTGTCTGACCAACTGCTCCCCTCAGCATGTGTTTCAGTAAATCCATCTGTTCAACTCCCCACCCTGTTTCTGGTAAACCCTCTCACCCCCTTCTCCCTGCACTTCTGGCCTAAACCTCAGTTCATGTATGCATAAATAAATAAAAATAAATCTTCAAAATAACCAATATAACCTAAGAAAAAGACTACAACATTATAGTTGTAGAATTATAGAACTCCCTCAGGTTCATATTGCCTAGGTACAGAAACACACACATAAAAATTAATATGCAGATAATCTCAAATGACCTACATTGCTATCAATGCCAAAAAAACTAATTGTCTCACTATTCACTAAGATTTGAAGTCATTTGAATGGATCTTGCCCCAAAAATAATAGTTACAAAATCTCCAGAAAGGTTATTTTACAAAGAAGGCTTATGAAATCCCACATATTTACCTGCATTCTTTTTGAAATTTTTCAACAACCATAAGCAGTTTTTTTTTTAATATTCCAAGGAAAAACAAAACAGCTTAATCACTGTAGTTTGGCTGGGGTATTTTATTCATAGGAATGTACAGCAGGGCCTTCACTGGTACTGGAAAAGATTGCTGAGTGGCAGATGTTTATAAAGAGCAAACAACTGAATTGTAAAAGGTTCAAGCGATGATAGAGTCACAATTCCTTAAGAATTTGTCTTCTCATGATTTTTGAACTTCAAGAAAAAAATGAAAGCAATGGCTTATAATTAGTCTGTGTTAGGGGCATGGCACATGCTATTGGCAGATTCTGTGTCAGAGTGAAACCTATGTCTCCCTGGTTATATTCAAGAACTTTACTGCACGGCTAACTGCAGCAGCTCTTTCCAGATTGCACACACTCAGTTTCACCACATGGCTTCAGCATATCTAAGGCAGGTCCTAGCTGCTGTGAAGATGAGTAATGTGCCTGTTTGGGTGAGACTACAGCCTGGAAATGCCAAATGAACGATAAAAATACAGTGATTCGATGAAATGGGCAATATGAGTGAAAATGACATTCCAATACTATTTCCTGTCCAATTCAAAAATTTGAGTTGCCAATTGAAGCCTGTTTAGCAGAACATACACATTGTCAGTTAGCCAGAGGCTCTTTACTAGGTTTGCCCAGCTTCCCTGGCAGAAATTTTTATTATAGTTCTGAAGACAATATTTCTTTGGGAGTTTCTTTAACTAGAGGTAAATACTTCAATATTCCGCTAGGGGCCTCTTTATTGGGAGGCTCTGGCAATTTCACAGTGACAAGAACAATGTTAAATTGAAAATGTTATATCTTGTATCAGTTAGCAGGCTATTGGCTTCATGTAATTGAAAGTGATGATTCTACTGGCTTTAAAAATGAGGATATATAAAATTTCAGTGTCCAGGAAAGTCCAGGGACAAGACTGCAGGTTTGATTACAGTGGCATCCTTTCCATCTGTCTGCTTTGTGTGCCCCATGTACCAGATTCTTCTGGCTGATTCCTTGAGTGGCCATGAGATGACTAAGATCACTTGCAGACATGACAAAGCACAAAAGCACAGAGCATCTTTAGTTAGGAAGCCCTCAAGTAAATACACCTCACATCTCATGTTGCAGAATTGGATCGCCAGTACTCTCCCAAGAAAATCACTTTTAAGGAACAAGAGAAGAATCATTATGAAGATGATCAGATCATAATAGACCCCTGGACTGAAAAGAGTGACACCTGAAGAATGAATTGGTACTGTAAGTCAGGGAAGAGAGCAAACTGATCTGGAAGGGCAGCCTTTGGTTTCTGATACATTTAGCTTATCTGCAGTATTGAATGTGATTTAAAATCAAGTCCCCATTTGTGTTTGTTTAATAAAACAGTAAGTATTGGAGAAGGTAGAATCACTAAAATTATTCCACTTTTGCACTGCATTCAAAACCCTGATTTATCAATAAGGTTGCCTTTAAAGAAGATAACTACTGTTGAGTTCCTCTGTCATTAAAATAACATTGAGTTTTCAGGACATATAGGAGTTCTCCTCCTAATATTTTATCTACTCGGATTGCCTCTCTTCACTGAATTTATATCTCTTTTCTGTTCTCTTTTCGCATATTGGCCATCAGCCCTTTCCTTTATTTCTAAAGCTTCCCTCAATCACTTCAATGTTTCAAAAAGCCCAATTATCTGAAAGTTTTTCCAATTTATAGCTCATCCTGACCTCTCTTCTAAGTTAGGGATAATTACTTGCACGGCCTGCTTCACACTCAAATTCAACATCTCACACCCAGCATCTCCTCCCAGCTTAGAATGTTCTTTTGATTTCTCTGTTTCTATTCCTGACTCATTATTCTCCCAGTCATTGAGACCGGAGCCTGAGAATCATTGTGGGTGTCACACTCGTTCCCAACTACCATAGCGTTCTGTGTACTTTAGCAAAATATCTTCAAAATATCTCTAATATCCGTCCCTGAACCTTTCCATTATCAAAATTAACTCTCCATCACCCAGTCAAATTCACCAGTTTCATTGTCTCTTAGACCACACACCCAGTCTGTGCTCCCATGAAACCATTCCAGATGGAGCATTCCATCAACATCTGCCTGCTAATTCCCTTCATCCTGCTAACTGACCCACTGGCTCTTTTTCCAAATTGCACCATACTTCCTGTTTCTGTGCCTTTGTTCAGTGTTCTTTCCCCTGTCTATAATTTTCCTGCCTCTATTTCTATGAAATTCTGCACTTCCTTATACATTAAAAGGTTCAGAATAAATGTATCTTTAACACTATGATGATAACTACAGCAATTCAAGTCATTTTGGTATTTATTAACTGATATTGAGCAAATAATTCAATTCTGTGAGATTCAGATACTCCTCTAGAAATGAGGGACAGAGAGTAATATCTCTTTGCCTCTGTCATATCTGTCATAGAATATGCCGACCAAAAATTTTAAAAAGATGAGAAGCAAGCATAAAGCCTAGCATACACGATGGAAAGTGTTATTGTCATCATCTATTTTAATGCTTCATATTCAGAGTATGCTTATGTGGCATCTTTTTGGGATTCCATTTATGTTCATCACTATTATGGTTTATGCTGTTGACTTTCTCTTTGGAAATTAGTTCACCCACTTAAAAACAGGCCAACTGGGGAGGGGTGGGGGAAGGTGGTCACTGTTTTTTTTTTTTTTAATACAGAAGCAAATTCAAATGAACATAAAATTAGAAACTTTGACATATTGTTAGGAAATGAAAAAAAAATGAAAGACACTAGTGGTAATGCCATAGCCACATGCATAATCCCCTTTCTAGTAATGTAAATAACTATTTAAATAGTCCAGATAAATGCATAATGTGAGGGCCTCCCTGGTGGCACAGGCAGTTGAGCACTGCACTCTGAAGCTGTCCACAGCCTCTGCACTGTGGGTTCCATCCCAGCCAGCCGGCGAGAATCCCGCAAGGCACGGCAGACCTCTCCTGAATTGCCTGCAGCTCTCCTCAGCAGTGTATTTTGGTCCTTCTGCCTGTTCTGCTCCCCGCTCTGTCTCTGGTGAATCCTCTCACCCTCCCGAGGATCTGGCCTGTGCCCCGGTTCTTGTATAAATAAATAAATCTTAATAAATTGATAAATAAATAAATAAATAAACAAACAAACAAATAAATAAATAAATGCATAATTTGAAATAAATATTTAGATAATATTGATTGATAAATTGCTCTTTGATTTTTGCTGAAGTCACCTGGTTATCCCTTAAAAGATTGGTTTTGTACTAGAGTATTGCATGGAAAGAGTTAAGACTCAACTAAACTATTCCAGGAGTTCTGCTATAATGTGCTAGGCACAATAGGATGCTGTGGGCTTGTTGAAAGCCCTGGTCTAAAAGATTGCTTTGCAGCATATCATACTTCATGGAAATTTCTAAAGCCATGGATTTCCTTCTATATTTTGATGCTACAATATGGACCAAAAGGATTTAATCATTATTTCCTATTTTTCATTTTTTCAAGTCTAAAGAACTCTTCACAGCCTCAGAATTTTCTATCCCATTTTCATCCTCCTTTACTTGAGAATGTAAAAACATTAAACAAATACAAATCTGTTTTCCATCCATCAGTGCCACCGATTAAAACACAGAATTTGGGGGATCACCAAGTTCAACTCCTTAATTTTATAGTCTGGATGGAAATCAATAACATGACACATTATCTACTCCCCGAATGTTTCTTAATTATGCAAAATTAAGTAGTGCTCTAGTTTGTCAATTCTGAAGCATGGCATTCCTATCAACCAATGTCGAAGAGGTAGTGACAGATCAATGGAAGTATCATAGCATTTTGTTAAAATAACAGAGATTACCTATTTCCCCTATTACCTATTTTCATCTGAAAAGGGGAGTAACAATCACACATCTAACTTAGAATTGTTGTAAAGCTTAATGAACTTGAAAACACTAAAATGCTTAAAGTAGAACGTCACACATCAGTACTCTGAAAATGTCAGCTCTTACTATTTTTGCTGTTTTTGTTATTATTTAACATAGGATCCCGTTATTTCAATATTTGTGGTAAACATACACTCATTCTAGAATTTCTGAAGAGAAATATGACACAAAAGTTCAAGAATAGTCCTCTATGTCTGTATTAATATTTGTTTGATTTAATCAGTATGATGATTAACAGGTCTCTTTCAGCTACCATTGTAATCAGAATTTTAAAATGCACATGCAACACAACATACATCCGCACATTTTGAACACAATTTTCTTTTTTTTTTTTTTTAGAAAACTAAATCACTTTTTTTTTAAATATTTATTTATTTGTTTGTTTGTTTGTTTGTTTGTTTATACAAGCACTGGGTACAGTCAGAAGCGTGGGAGGGTGAGAGAATTCACCAGAGCCAGAGCGGGGAGCAGAGCAGGCAGAAGGACCGAAGTACACTGCTGAGGAGAGCAGTGGGCGGCAGGAGAGGTCTGCGCGCCATGTGGGACCCTCCTCTGGTGGCCGGGGAGCAGCCGGGGATCGAACCGGCGCTGCAGAGACTGCGGGCAGCTTCGCAACCCAGCGCTCAACCGCTGCGCCACCGGGGAGGCCCTGAACACAATTTTCATTATATAAAGTATTTCTGCATTTAGAGAGGAGTGAAGTGTTAGTTCTAGCTAGTTAACATGGTTACTGTAGCAGAGTTACATACCATTGTTGATCCTGTCCTGGTTCACATGTCCTTCCTACCCTACCTCCAACTATCAACATATCAACATAAAGTAAACCTATAAATCAAGGTCAGGTCCCATCTAGTTTAAAACTAAAAGCAGGACCTAGGCAACCCTCCTTTGAATTGGGAGATCAAAGGAAAAAACTAACAAAGATCCTAATAGCAATTCAGGCAGTCAGATCACCATGTGAAAGAGAGCAACTTCTCTATCTCAAGAAGGATAAGTCCTGTTTGGCCACAGTGATTCTTTTCCAACTATGAAAATAAGCTTGGAATGAATGGGAGGCAATGAAAATACAAAAGAGGTTGGCAAAGACAACCACCATGATAATTAGTTGTGTTTCCAAACGATACAAGGAAACCAAGCATTGGCTCATCATTTTCCATTTTAAAAATATCTCTCACATTAAAGCGCCATCCATGGAATAGTCAGCAAATGTTGGAATTCTTCTGTTCCCCAATACTTTCTAAATGGTTAAAACCTGCATTTTCAAAAGAACTTGTGTTCAAAGTATATTATTCCTAAACTTGGGACCTATAAAATATCATAATTGCTCAATACTCAATATCTCTATTGCATACTCTTGGAGATAAGATGTTCCATACATTCATGTTCTATCCCCAAATCTTGGAAAGTCTTCAGGAGAAAATGCAAAGCTGGAGCTCAAGTTGAGGCAGAGTCTCATTTCTGCCAACAGCATCTTGTTTGGCCAGAGCTAAAATGTTTGCCAAGACCACACAGACAGAGACTAGATGGTAAGCTGGGTTTATTACTCTTTTTACAACTGGAAGCCATTCTGAACTCCTGCCGAAAGTAAAGAGGGGCCAAAACCAGAAATCATCAAGGCCCAGAGGTAATTATTATGGAAAACCAACAAGCATTTACCTAATGATTCCCCAGAGCCACTCCTAGAGGAAGGAATGAAAAGGAAAAGTTTACACCACCCACAACACAAAGATTCAAGTAGTTAATGAACCAAAGAAAAATAATCCAGTTCTGAAATTTGGTAATAACCTGATATTACTCCTTCAAATTTCTGAATATTTGGTTACATTATTATAATGTAGTCCACTATATAATTTAATTTCACCACCCTAAAAACAGCCATAATTCTTTTTGATTAATCAATTTTAATTTTTATTACTATAGAGCCCTTGCTTATAAGTCCACAAGGGAATCAGTCAACATGATATGACACAAATCCAGGATGCATCACAAAAAATGTCCCTAGACTGTGCTCACTACATAAAATGCATGTGATATTTAAAATCCTTCTAGTCTTAAAGTTCTAAGTAATAGTTATGTTTTTAAATGCCAAGGATTAAAAATAAATATTTGATATTCTGAGCTAGCAATGCCTCAATTTCTAAACTGTAACCAGATCCTAAACATTTATTAACAAATGTTTTGAAATTGTAAGGTAATATTATGCCACAAATACACTGTTTTGCTTCATAATGTCTTAAGTATATAAAATATTAATAGCAACATCCATGTTTTCTCCATCTCTAAAACTGAGGCATTAAAAATCCCCTTTTTTTGTGCTCAGTAAAAGAACTGGGTACAGGTCAGAGGTGCGGGGTTATGGGGGTGGTGAGAGGATTCACCAGAGACAGAGTGGGAAGCAGAACAGGCGGATTGACTGAAATACACTGCTGAAGCGGGCAAAAGGAGAGGTCTGCTGCACCAAATGGGTTAACCCCCTGGCCAGGGATCTAATTCAGATCACAGTAGTGATAGCATTGAGACTTAATCCCTGGGCCACCAGGGAGGGCCCCTTTAAATCCTTTCCCTCCATTTTTAACAGTTTATAAGAACATGAATAGTACCTGCTACAGAGAAGCCCTCTACTCCACCTGAACAAATGTATCTTTGCTCAGGAAGCTTAAGTGGACACTCTATATACAGTCCTGTGTTCCGAAGAATTTTGTAAGTCTTTTTTGGGAGGGAGTGGGGGTGGAACAGTAAATGGCCCATGAACTGGCAGAATGCAATTTACCTTGTATTTGGTGTGCAGAAAATGACTATGGAAACTTTACGACAGTCACCATTATTTCTATTCTGACAGAACTCTCATGCCAGGATCCAGTTTTCCAAGCAGATAAAAGGCATTTCCTTATTTCTGATGAGTTTGTGGAAAGAAAAACTGGCTTCCTAAATTATTTCCTAAAGGCACACTTCATGTTTGTCCTAAATAATGACTATTTACAAACCCAATCATTACTTCCTTAGTGAATGCAATGTCGTACATGCTAATTGTTTCTAAGTCAAAACTCTATGGTAATTACAATGCTCTCAACTCCTTTTCCAGTTTACATGTGAACTGCACTTGCAAAATCCCGAGCAGCCCGATTATACAGGGAAATCTGATGCCATCTAGTGATCACATAGCAAATTACATGGAGCATTTTCCCACCAGGCATAGATAGCTATTTTAACGAAGATTTGTACTACACATTAAAATTGAAAGAAGGGAAACATAATAGAAATTCTTTGGGCAGGAATTTTACCTAGTTATCTGTTGTGTCTACAGTTCTGCCTAGGCTCTACTAAGAATAGATTTTAACAATTTTAACACTACATTCTCACTCAGCATCCTCTTTTAACTTCAACCTGCAATTATACTCACATAGTTTAATGAACCATTCCTTTGGCTCATTAAAAATTAAGGATTTTTCCAATGTAATTTCAAGCATTACGTTATAAACTATATTTACTAAAAAGCTGCATCATTTTATTGATTCTAAGTAATACCCTGACTGGATGTTTCTAAATTGTTGAATACAGAGGAAAAATTTAGATGCAATAAATGGCATACTATTTAAAGAGTGAAAAATACCTCAACATTAAAACAAAAGTGTTCCTCATTGTCACTAAAAAATCACCACCTGAATGCATTGTACTTTCATCACTGTGTTTTGAGCTATCAATAGGATAAGACACATTTGCCTGGCCAGGTTAGATTCCGATTCTGCTCTGGTAGATTTTATACAGTTTTTGCCCTCTGGATAGTTCTATAAAACCTGAAATTTGTCTAATGAATTTTCTTCACCTCCACCCACGACCTCCCACTGGCCAGCACAGTGCCTGGCATGCCATAGTATTAATATCTCTTCTATTCAGTTTGGAGTTTTTATTTATGTAGGGAAATAAAGATCCCTCTTTTCTATGATTCTCTGTGCTTCTTCTGAGTTGCTCTTTCTAAAACTTGTACCTTGACCTCGTTCATATTTACCCTACTACCTCCTAAACTCTTTTGAGAATTGTGAGTATCCATGTCTAAATGGCCCCCTTCTACGAGTTATCCTTCTAACAAGCAGAGAATTACAGTTAATGCACCATTTGTTGAATAGGAAACACAGGCTGGCAATTGGGAACATGTGATTCTTAGTATTTTTAATGGATAGTATTCATATTCTATAAGGAAATTTCAATCTTATAACACATAAGACATAGCTTATAGTTTAAAACCAGTATTTTGGACATTATGTAGTGAGGTCACAACGCATAGTATAATACTGTGTGGCTCAGAAAACTGCATTTCATATGCAAATATTACAGAGAAAATTTCCTTAATCAAACTCTTACTGTCCTGTGATTCTTAAGTAAATCATGGCATTTATACCTCAACATCAAGTATATAACATCTATACATGAACTCCAACTAACTAACTAGGTTTTCACCATAGGGTATAATGGATTTCAGTAAAAATATCCAGATATTCAATTTTTACAAATAAATATTCCAAATATATTTAATTTGTTTGTCAAGTAAATTTTTTATAAAATATGTTTCTCTTTCTCTAGTATTATTGAATTGGGATTCAAGTCAATAATGTTTCCACAATCTACAGGCTACTTCTCACGACAGTACCACTCTCAAAGTGTAAAGATTCACACAGGGTGGAAAGAAATGACTTTATTTTTAACCAACACCCACATTGGTATCTATAACTCAACAACTTTATAGTAGGGAAAGGATAAAAAATATTTAATTCCAAGGTTGATATCTAGAAACTTCTAGACTAGAGCACTTAAATGTCATAATAACAATGACTTAAAGGAAGGATTTTTTTCCATACCAACTGAAATATAACTGATTGCCTTGGTATATTAATTACATTTCCATTGTAAAAAAAAAAAAATAGATTCGAGTTTATAATATTTTCTTGCTTTTCACCACATCAAAAGAGGTAAGAAATTATTCTACAAATACTCCAGGTAGGTAATTAGATACAACTGCAGTTATCTTGCCTCCATAAACATTTCCTGATGATTTTGCTAACTATAATCCTGTAATTTAAAACCTCTGGCTCTTACTCCAATAGAAATCCCAGATTATTTGCACTCCAGACAAAGAGCTAAATGTCTAGCTGACAGAACTCTAGCTTCTGTAATAAAGCTCCTGTCGTTATGGTGAGACAAGTGATATATGAGAAAGATAATCCAATGGCAAGGCTGAAAAGCCATTCTGTTTTTTTTTTTTTTTTTTTTAATAGAGGCATGTTTTATTTATTTATTTATTTATTTGCTTTGTTTATACATGCACTGGGTACAGTCAGAAGCGCGGGAGGGTGAGAGAATTCACCAGAGCCAGAGCTGGGAGCAGAGCAGGCAGAAGGACCGAAGTACACTGCTGAGGGGAGCAGCGGGTGGCAGGAGAGGTCTGCGAGCCATGTTGGACCCTCCTCCAGTGGCCGGGGAACAGCCAGGGATCGAACCGGCGTCGCAGAGGCTGCGGGCAGCTTCGCAACCCAGCGCTCAACCACTGCGCCACTGGGGAGGCCCTGAAAAGCCATTCTGCTATGAATAGGAAACTCTTCTCCACTATCAAATTGTAATAACTTAAATACTTATGTAATAACTTAAATACTTATGAAGTCTTTATGTGGGCTAATGGCTTAAAAGCTAGTCTTTATCAAGACTAAGTATAAGAACAACTTTATTTACCTTAATGAATAATCTACTTTTTATGTAATTCACATAAAATTGCTGTAAAAGATATTGTTACTCTGCTTTGTACAAAGATACTAATTAGGAAAAAAGGTTTCTCTGAAATACATAAATATATTAATACATAAATATCATCTATTTTTCCAGTTTATGAAGACTTTGAGGAAGCTTAGGTCTAAATTTAACTCCAAACACAAAATATACTTTTGCATTTGTGTTTCTTACTTAACTTTCCATAGTCCTTTTACACATTTTTTTAAATTAGGATAGCTTAAAATAATTAAAAAAAAAAGAAATACATGAATAGATATGATTGATTTTATCTCCTAATCTTTTAAGATGTGAAAATGAGAAGAGAAACAAATAACCAGATATCGAAACTCAAAAAACTCCACATGCATTTGGATTTACTAAGAAAATACTCATGCACCAACATTTGAGTGTTGATTCCCGACTAGCCTAAAGATTGGCTCAAGACAAAGTTCAGCAGTTAGTCTCACTAAAGTCATAATTATATACTCCAGGAAAAAAATTAATACCTAACTAGCTCAGCTGAGTATTTTAGTGGTGGTTGGAAATTCTTATTATTGTGAAAATGAAATTATTAGCACCATGTTTCAAAACTAGAAATAGAAAACACTAACCTCCATATTGCTTGATTTAGTCCCAGATGAAAACAAATTTACAAACAGAAACAAATTAAATAAAGCATATTTCAAATGAGTAATACAACTACACTGGTGAGGGGTAAAAATGGGGTGGAGAGCTAATCAAATGACTTGAATTGGCTTTTGATTTTCTGAACTGATCGTAATGAATGGCTCTAATAGATACATTTCTCAATAACAACACAAATGTTTATTTTTCCAACATAAGCATTTTTAAATTGTAAACTATAACCTATTAGATGGTTATAAAATCTTGGAATTGACCAACATTTTTCAAAGAGTTCAATGGAAAGTTAGACTATATCATATTTTATGAAAGTGTTTTTGACACTTGTATTACAATTATATGCAATTATGTAAATGTTTTCATGTCCTAGGGTCATGATGTAAAAAACAGTTCATTCTAAAAATAAATAAATAAAAGGCCTAAAATCACTGTACACTTAAACCTAGTGGTTTACCCAATTCCTCCAGGTGTCCCTTTTGTTTTTCAGTGTACCTTACTGATAACAGCTATTATTTACTTAAAATACTTCAAGTCTTTCTTCTTACCTCTTCCTTATGGAAAATCTTATCTTCTGAGTTAGTAAAAGATAATATATCTTAAAAGTATTCAATAGATCGAATCCACACTGCAAATTACAAAATTTTCACCTTTTTGAAAAGCTCTAATTCTATAGCATTTCTCTTGGTAATATAATTTTCTCACTCTAAGTTATTCATCCCAAAGTTGTCTTAGAAATATCAGCAATTTCTAAAATTTAACCCTTGATTTGTGTTACAAAATATAAAAAATAAGCAAACAGCAAGAAAACACTCACAAAAATATTTAAAAACCACAAATCAAGGCTTAGCTTAAATAATGACATTACTTTGTGAACATGAACTTATATAAGAAATACATTTATTTACATGAATGGCATCTAATTTGAGTTTTCAAGTAATGATACTAGCTTTTTATACTCTTATAATCACATGGCCAACTCAATTGTTTGCTGTCTCTGGACAATTTTTGATTACACTGCTAATTTAACAAATACTGATATAATTTCCCCTCTTCAAGGTGTCTTTTTTAATATACAAATCATGACCATATCTGTGATTTTTATAAAATGGAATAATATATTGCTTCTATAATTAGTCATATGAGACTTAAAGTTTGAATTGTCACGTGACATTCTGGGGAATTTCTACAACAAGCTTTCCAACATTAGAAGCATGCTCATCATAAAAATCATACTTTTCAATACCTATTTGGAGTATAACTGGATTTTCAAATTATGTTTTATGCACACAAAGGGAAGAGGAGGAATTGATTTTTCATGACAAATTTCACACATGAGATGAAAAGTCTGCTCAACCATCCCATTACTTTTGGGAACTTCTTCCCACAAAATCAAATCTCCTACCTTCTTCTATCTCTTTGTTCACACTTTTCTTTATGAGGTATTTTAATTAACATATTATATAGTGCTGTCTATCAGACTGCTATGAAACTTTCAAAATATTATCACTCATTTTTTTCTGTTTCCCACCTAGCAAACATCCAGCAAAATCACAATTCTCAAAACATATACAAAATAAATGAACAAGCAACAAGTACCATAAAAAAATACAAAAATTATAAAATCCCAAGAAAGAATAGTAATCACCAGTTATCTGGTTATCCAGATTATGAAGGAAGTGATAATTGATTTGGGCATCAAGAATGTGAATCAAAATGATGATGGTACTCTTAACAGAATGAGAAACAGAAAGAACAAAGACCAGGGATTCAAAGCGTGGTAGCCACAAAAATACGCTGCATATCTCCAACTACATGGACCACACTTGACCAAGGGCCCAACCCAGCTCTGTCTCTTAAATCCACAGCACCATTTGAGCTCAAGTCAAGTCACACATGCCATGACCTGCTCCCAGGCAATGAGGAAGCACAGGGAAGATAATTGAGGCAGACTGATTGTAAACAAACACCAGACTACTTTGATGGCCCATTTTGGCTTGAAATATCATGTATGACTTTACCTAATATAACCTTAGAATGTTTCCACCCAACTTTTTTCTCTTTTTCACTTAGGATCATACATGTCTGAGAGGTTTTACTCAGCTTTATCTGGCTCTGTCCCTATTTTTTCTTATGCAGGCATTCCTAAAATCTTTGCATTTCAAAACCCATTTTAGCATTACTTCTTGAAAGGCCACAGCTAACACACTGAGAATATATGAAGTGAGCAGTAGAAAGTTGGAAAAGCAAATTGCGCTTTTATCATTTAGGACACTAGTCAATTCAGTACTTTGCCTCAAGCCAGGATAAATCTTAATTTCCTAATACAAATAAAACTAGATAGTTTTAAAAGTTCACCAGTGACACAAATTTCCTAACTTCCCTTTATAAATTGTTTCATCGCTGAATCATCTTTCCCAGCTGACTTAGGTCTATCCTAAATCCCTTGTAATTTAAAGTCATTTCTTCCAGTTCAGGCTCTGATGGTGACACAAATGCTAAATTAACTATGTAAACTCTCATAACAAGACTTCCTTCTCAATGTTCTACACACATAGTTTTTCAGGGCCACTGCTACCTTTTCTATTTGGTACAAAATGATGGCTTATTAATGTTGATATAATCTAATCATGAAATACTGGTTCTTTATGCACTGACAAGCAAGCAGATTCCCCACTTGCAAGCAGAAAATTAAAGATTTGTATGTGTACCTCAGAGAGGTTTTTATGATTTCTACTAGCAAGAAACTCATTTTTTTCTGTTATAAATTCTTTCAAACACTCTGCCTTCTGCTGACAGAAGAAATATTCAATTATTTAGATTCAACATGACATTTCATCCAGTTTAAAATAATGGATCTTTTTTGGCCAAAATTTTGAAACAGAGATGGAATGCATGGGGGAAATGTGAAATGCTGTTATCTTTCCAGATCTCTGTTAGAGTCAACTAAAAACATTTGTCTGATCATGACACGCACATTGTCTGGTCCAGTTCTCCAACTATTATGCAAATCAATATGAAAAACTCCAGCAGGAGACTCACCCATCTGCATAGAGCTTCAAAAATGATGATGTACTTACCTAAAACAGAAAAAGAGATGACATTAGTGACATACAGCACAACTTAGACATACAGTGGAAAACACATTCTAGAAGTCATTCAGAACATCTGTTCCCCTCACCACTGCCAGACCCCATTTTACAGTTTTTGTTCACAGCACAACAAGCCAGATGGTGGTGTCTCTCTTACTGTCCAACATTACTCTGAGTACACTTCATGTGTTTCTGCTCATAAATGTTGAAAAATACAGCAGTCACCTTGCCAAGCACAAGGATTTATTAACAATAGTAAGTAATATCTATTGAGTGCTTATGACTGCTAAGTGCAATGCAACAGGCTTTGTGGATGTTTTCTCATTTATATTCAAGAAAGGGAAGTAAAGTAAATACTATCATTATTCCCCATTGTGTAGATGAAGTGAGTGAGGCCTACAGAAGCTCATTAACTGGTGCAAAATAACATAGTTTAGAAAGTGCGGAGCAGGGATGTTGATAGGTTCTCAGATTCTAGAGCCCATGCTCTGAATCCTATGCTAGATGATCAGAACCCAATGGAAAAGATACTGCTTTGTTAAGTAACAAATTAAAAAAATAGAATTACAATTTGAAAACTTGGAAAGAAAGAACAATGCTTGATGTACTGTTTTGGCCCAATAATATTTGTTGACTGAATAAAAAATAAGCAAAGTTATTGCTATTTAATAAATGTACTGAATTTATATCCAAATACAAGAAGTCTTTGCCCAACAAAGCACTTTAATGCACAGGCTATTTCTTTCTTCCATCAAATGGCACTGTACCAGCATTTTATTGTGCTGATTGCCTGTGAGTGAGAACTGGTTTTGTTGTTGTTGTTGTTGTTATTGTTGTTGTTTTGCTCTTAAGTAAAAGAGATGAGAAGTGAATCTAGACAAATAGCCAGGGAGCTATTGGAAAAGGATGGAGTCACCTAATTCTCAAATGATATGTAAGTGGGCATGTAAAATCCTTCAATTGTTCAAGAAGCAATTAATGAATACCATTCAATAGTTCAGTTTCCTTAAGGTTTTTGGACAGTCTTCTGCAAACAGTATGATCATCCACAAAAGATTTAATAAAGAAGTAGCTGAGAGAGGAACAGAAACAAGAGGACCAGGTAAATGAAAGAACAAGGTAAGCTAGAAAACAAACATAAAAACACCTGGGGCCTCAAATTCATGAAAAACCACTAGTTTGTCTCATGTTTTCAAATTCATAACTTCTTTAAAGATATAATTTTTAAACACCAAGAGCAAAATGCCTTTAGAAAGTCCCTATTTTCTTAAGCCAGTAATACAGTAAAATAGATCAATGAAACATGGGGTGGTCCATGCCAATGTCCAGAGTCTTACCAACTAACTTTTCATTTTAACGTTTCATATGAAAACTGAATACCTATGGATCTAGAGTAAAAGATAAAGCATAGAGGTATCAGGATTATTATGGAATTTCCTTAAAACCAAGTCAAAGGATTGGAGAGAATGTCTACAGTGATTTGAAGGGGCAGGGTCAAAGAGTAGTGCAAGAATCTATGATTATTTGCTCCTGCAAACCACAGACTTGATTTTATTCTCATTAAATTGGTTTCAGCTCATATTGTTTGTATTTCTCAAAGTTATTCAACTCAACGTATAAAATAACTGTATTGGGAACTAATATATAGAGACATATTTACTGTTTCTAAAAATTGGAAAATCAAGTATGATTTATATATACTTAAAAAGAAGAATGAATTAACATTACAAGCAGCCAATATTCATATCTTACTATAGGCTTGTAGTTTTACACGCATCATACATTTTACCCTCCCAGTAACTGTCAGAGTTAATGAAGGTTGGCAAGGAACCTTTCACATAGGATTATTTTGAACTAAATGCATCTGAAAAAGAGCAGTTACAAAGGGTGTACTCTTGCCCTTTGCCCTTCTTTTCTTTAAGAAAACAGGACGGGGCCTCCCCTGGTGGCGCAGGTGGTTGAGCGCAGCACTGTGAAGCTGTCCGCAGCCTCTGCAGCACCGGTTTGATCCCAGCCAGCCAGCAAGGGTCCCACATGGCACTGCAGGGCTCTCCTGCCTCGCCCACCGCTCCCCTCAGCAGTGAATTTCATCAGTCTGCCTGTTCTATTCCCTGCTCTGTCTCTGGTGAATCCTCTCACCCTCCCGCGCATCTGGCCTGTACCACGGTTCTTATATAAATAACTTTTAAAAAAAATTAAAAAAAAAGAAAGCAGGAGAATAAATTTCCACGTGAAGATGTCCTCCCTATACCAGGAGAAAAGAAATTTTTGCCACTGGAACAGTGGCATAAAAGCAGGAGAATTCTATACAAACAGAGCTTATTAAATAATTCTTATCTTCCTTTAGCTTCCCTATATATTTTACTTTTCCACAACTGTGGAAAAAAATTTATTATGCTCATTTAACAGATGAGAATACTGAGGCTCAGGAGAGAATATTTATCTTCTATGAGACCACAGAGCTTAGTAAGACTCCAATCCAAGCTTAGTAAGATTCCAATCCAAGCCTGCTCAGGATTTTCCCATGAAATCAGTCAGGTGTCAGACAACCTGTGATTAGGATCTCTGTGATTCTGATGAGTTGGAATTATATATTCATTGAAAAGCAATAGCCTGGTCAAGGGCTAAACTCAAAGTACTGATTGAGATAGGGCAGCTGATCTGAACTGGAATGACTAGTGATTAAAACATCTGAATTGTCACAGGGGTTCTTGCATTTGGTCCCACTTGTCATAACAAACTGTCTTACACTTATTTAATTATTTTATAGAGTGAACAGATATTGAAGACCAAAATGCACCAGTTTCAGTGCTGTAATTAACCCTTCTCTCAAGGAACTTAGTCTAGTGAAGATTCAGACCCATAAATAAATGGAATATAATATGGCAGGCATTATGCAAATGTCAAAAAACATTACCGAGAGGATTTGGCATCCAGTGGAAGAGTCTACTAATTTTACCTGAAGGTTTCTAAGATGAACTTGCATTTTACACAGATTAAAGTGGAACAGCAGGATGCTAAGACAAGAAGGAAGAAATGCATTCCCTACAGGGATCATGGAAATCCTGCCCTGATTTTCAAACTATGAGTGTTGGCTGAACTGTATCAGTTCTGTCCATGTGGAAGGGAGAGAAATGGCCCTGTCCTCTCTCAGGCATATTACATGGTAATTACCTTGGTTCTTGACTTTCTATATTGTAAAGAAATTTGAAAAGCTGACTGTGTTGTGATATACTATCCCACATGGGCTCTTTAAAACCACTACCCATGGGCCTCACTGGTGGCACAAGGGGTTAAGCACAGCACTATGAAGCTATCCACAGCCTCTAATGCAAGAGTTCCATTCCCTGCCGGCCAAGGAGATACCCACATGGTGCAGCAGACCTCTCTTGTCTCCCCCACTGCTCCCCTCAGCAGTGCATTTCACTCAGTCTGCCTGTTCTGTTCCCTGCTCTGTCTCTGGTGAATCCTCTCACTCCCTGAACCTCTTGCCTGTACCCCAGTTCTTCTTGCATAAATCAATAAATCTATAAAAAAAAAAAAACCACTATCCACAAGAAGAGTCAGGTAGAAAAACAGAGGTAGCAGGCACACTCAAATTCTGTCAATTACTATATAAACTGTTTCAAAACATTACAACACTAAGTGTAAAAGGAATGCAAGCAAACATATGGCACTTAGAAATATTTTAGACTTACTATTTTGTTGTATTTCCCCCCTGAGGTTCAGAGAAAGAAAGAATATGAAGCAACAGGATTTGCTTTGTAGTCCAAACATGATCTATTTAGAGCTAAACCATAACGACACAAGCAAGTCATGTGACAGAAAAGGCAACATCAAATCAACATTCCACTTATGAAGAACCACCTCAACAAGATTTGATCTGAAAAAAATCACCTTAATTAGCACACACTACCACTAGTTCATCACAGATTTAGATAAGGCTAAAAACCGAATCTCTCTGAAATCTGGAATCTCTAATGTGTCTGAAAGCTGCATCTATGCAGGTAGTTAGTTGCCTAATTTCCCAGAGAGCAGAAGTTTCACTTGGCATCTGGGCCTGAAAGAGGACTTCAAGTGAGCAGATAACTAGCTGGGTATACATTCACTTTGTACCTCTCCATTGTCACATCCTTCACCAGGTCAAGCCATGTCAGAAACTTCTAACATTAGGCAGAATTCCTTAACCTATTCATTTCTACCTTTTGTTAATTGATTAGCTAAAAAAATATATGACTCTCATGAGTCTATAAAGAAATCACAGTTTTATAGAATGGAACAGGAAGTGGGATAAATTATACAGAGACGTCTTTTAAGGGTAAGAGGAGGAATAAGATCTGAAATACCTGTTACAGTTTAATACACTAAATGTGTCAAGTTACAGCTATACAGCAGGTAGTTAAAAATATCTCTAAAAAAACCTTAATGCAAAACATTAACTTCTGGCATCACCTTCCAAAATTATATAAAAGAGCATTCATAGCATCAGAACACTGGGTTGCAAGACCATTTTAAAAGCACAACAACAAAATTGATTTTCTTGTGGAAATCTCTGGGCATTAGAAAGGAATGGAGTGGAAAATATGAATATAAGCTTTAGAGCCAGAATTCTTGATTCAAACACTGGCAAACTGGAGTACTCATGAAGTGGTAGCTATATGTGATCATACCAATGTGATGATAAAGATAGGACAGTGGGGCCTCCAGATGAGGCAAGGGGTTGAGATGCAACCTATGGGGGTTGAGATGCAACCACTGCAGCATGAATTCGATCCCCACCCAAGTTGCTGCCCACGTGGTGCAGCAGACCACTCCTGACTCACCCGCTGCTCCCCTCAGCAGTGTAATTCAGTCAATCTGCCTGTTCTGTTTCCCGCTCTGTCTCTGGTGAATCCTCTCACCCCCTGTACCTCTGGCCTGTACCCCAGTTCTGGTATGCATAAATGCATCTTAAAAAAAATGATATCATGGTGACAACTACATTGACTGCAACAAGAACAAGGAAGATTTGGGAGAATGATTTAGTGGAGTCTTTTCTATGACCTCACCTTTGCCAGTCTCCTGATACTTAAGAATCAATAATACAGAATAGTTATAGTTTACATAGTTTACATCTCTATCCCTTCCAAGTTGAATCAAGATAAAATTATTTTTTTTTTCAAAATCTTCCCACTGGTAGATTGGTATCAACTAATTGTCATTATATCCCTTTTGTTTTTGTCATTTCAGGTTATTTTAACCTAATTTCAATGGATTCTCCATTTGGGGAATGAAGATACTACAGAGTTCATATGGAAGAATAAATGCCTACAAATAGTGAGAAAGAATAAAGTATAAAATTGGATTTAAGACTGTATGGGCTAATACACAAAATACACAAAATACATTCTAATACGAATGCCCAAAAACTAGTTAGATGCAACTGAGTCTACTTCCTGAATCTTAATAGCTTCTGTACAGGTGACCACAGAGTATAGCTCACACAACCTCAGCCAGAATCCCTTGAGTTTGTGTAGAAAGATTTAACCTAATAATGGGCTGAAATTCTAACAGAGGCTCTGCAAGGGTCCCCGGACACAAATTTCAATACTCTGTACAAGGAAGTTACATAATCATTACTGAACTGTATACCATTGTCAACTAGAAATACCAAACAAACAAACAAACAAACAAACAAACAGAGAAGAAAAGAATCAGAAATGCAGGGCTAAGTGATTGTAATCAAACCGAAAGTAAAATCAATTAACTGTAAACACAATATAACTTTGCAGTAGTTGGCTGAATTGTCGTTTTGTAATACTATATCACTTTACCAACATCCTAATTCCAGACCATCATAACTCGGACATTTTTATTTTCTTTCTGTAAATCATATCACTGTGGTTTAAACAAAAAACAACAAAGCATTTATTACCAATCAAAATGGGATAAGCACATGACTTGACACAGATTAAACAGAAACAGTCATCTATTCTTTAGATGCACATTTACTATGTACCAAATATGATAAAGAAAAAATTCAGTAGATATCATAGCTCTATTTATATGACATACAAAATAAATCAACAAAGATGGAGAGTAAATTTATACATAAAGTACATAAATGCATAGATAAATATAAATATTTATATCCATTTGAGAGGTACATTTCCTCACCCTATTGTTTAACAGAAGTTCAATCCCCTTGCTACCTGCAAAAGGCACTGAACCTTCCCCAAATCCTCACCTTCTTTTTCTGGGTCTTATTTTTTAATTACCAATAACTACTCATTAAATTACCTGACCCCTCCCCACAACTATACTCATACATGCCAATTATATTCACTAAACATTTATGTTTTGGAAAGAGCATCCTTCTCCCTGTCTCTAGAATCACTAGCCTAACTCTCACCTATGATATTTGGCCTGAACCACAGGAGTAGCCAGCCACCTTTTACACTTCTAGCCTCCAATCTTGTCCATTTATTCTCTATTCAGCCTCCAATATCAGACCTCGTTACCCCATTTCTTGGAATACTTCATGGTTCCAGCAGAGACTAAAACTACTTAATCTGGCACTAAAATCCCCCTATCTCCAGTCTTAGATCTTATCAATGACCAAGAGATTTTGTGGAGCAATGTCTCTGTTTCTGCTATCTTCTGTCCTTCTGGAATGCTCTTCCTTCTAACCCACCCCACATTTATTCTTTAAGACTCACCTTTCTACCCCAGGTAAAGTCCTTTCCACACCCATTAAATCCCCATGCAATCTGAACTCCTTGGGAGATGGAGTTTATTTGTGCTACATATTTATGTCAGTGTCTTCAGTATCTAGAACATAGTAGATACATATTAAAGATTTGTTAAGTGAGTGAATGAATGCCTTTCTCTGAAATAATACTGAAAAGCAAATGTGAGCAAAGTAGAGGAAATGTCATCTCTCAGAATTCAGGGGTGGGAGTGAGGGACAGGTCCTGGAATACATCCCTTGGGAGCTTCACAATGAAGGCAGGAAAGCTAAGATTATAAGGACACCAAGGCCAGGATATTAGACCAGTATGACAACAGCAGACTGTACAGTACATGGTAAATGTGATTCTTCCTCACCCTTCAAGGTTAAATTTAGTAAAATCATCAAATTTACATATACTATGCAGTCTTATATTTCTTGTAGAAAAACAAACTTTGTATCCAAGTTTGAAGCACAACTGAAGAAAGATCACATACAGATTGTCACAGAGGTCTGAAGGCAGAATGAAGCATGAAGATGCATAGTGGCCATGACACAGGAATCAAAAAACAAGTTAATCCAGCCACCGAGGAACAGGAGAAACCTAGTCAATGGAAATATAACAGAACAAATAATGAAGCAGAAAGCCAGATGAAGACACAGTCACACACCATCAGCAATCGTATATGGAAAAGGTTTTGGTTTGTTATGCATTTATTAATTGTATTCTGCCTTTAAAAAAAAAAGTTTGAAGATGCTGAGGAAGAAAAAGAAAACAATGTATTTGCTCAAAATGCATCCCACAGGGACTATATGTGACAAGTGAGCCTCTTAGTAGCCAATATAGAAAGAAAAATACAATCTTTGACAATGTTGAGTATGACTCAGGAAACATGGAGCTATTCTTGACACTGAAGCATCTTGCAGAAATGTTACTGGGTACTCACTGAGAAAACATTCTGAAACCACAAGCACTAGCTTTGCAGAAATGTTTTGTGAATATGTTATGGTATCAAGAGTAAGAAAGTTATTTTGCAAATAAACCTTAGAATAACCACCTAAAAACCTCCTGGTTTGGGTCATAAATGTGCATGAACACATTCTCTGATATAAGCCACAATCACCTATTTCACATTACATTATACATCTCATATTGCACATCTCACTTTGGCCTTGAAACACAACACTCAATAAAAGAAACATGTCCTATTCAAAAGCATTCTTTGTTTATACCCCTGGTTATTTTGAGACAATGACACATGGTTAGTATCACCTTGTCACCTTGTTCTTCAAATAAGCTTCATGAAAATAACAAATGTGCCTTGTAAAGATTTACGAATTAATGACAATTCGAAGAGGTAACATGTAACTTCTCAATAAGAAGGAAGTTTTCAGGCCTCCCCTGGTGGCACAGCCATTGAGCGCTGGGTTGTGATACTGCAGCCTCTGCCGCGCCGGTTTGATCCCTGGCCACCGGCAAGGGTCCCACATGGCACGACAGACCTCTCCTGCTGCACCCGCTGCTCCCCTCAGCAGTGTATTTCGTCGGTCTGCCTATTCTGTTCCCCGCTCTGGCTCTGGTGAATTCTCTCACCCTCCCGTGCTTCTGACTGTACCCAGTGTTTGTATAAATAAATAAATGAATCTTTAAAAATAAAAAATAAAAAAAAAAGAAGGAACTTTTCCTGGGAGTACTGAAGGAGGATCCGGAGGATCGGGTGTGCTTCCTAGGTCTCCAGATGAATCTCAACAAATGAAATGCTTCCACTTTGGTTGCAGGTGTCCAACTGGTTACAATTGATTAGTAACAGGTTGAACAACTGTAACCAAACAGTACAGATTAACTTCAGGTCTACTAGAGGGAGGATATCTAGTAGTGGTTAGCACAGTTCTGTCTGTCCTCCACAGTTCTGTCTGTTCTGTCTGTTCTTCAATGTCTGTGTGAATGGCCTGAAATGAAACAGGAGCCCATGGCTGTTGCTGCCACCAGGCATAACCAGGTTTCAGGGATGACCCCTGTGGGAGCTTCAGAGAAAGAGGAGGAAGGCGGAGAGGGAGAGAGAAAGAGAAGGAGAGAAGTAGAGATAGAGAGAGAGATGAGGCTGAGGGCCAGCCCCAAGCTCCATCAGCACAGACCTAGGCTATGTTGTGGCAGCCCCAGGACAGCCTGGCATGCTCGGATAAATGTGGTAGCATTGCCTGCCCATGCTTAGCATAGGTCAGTGTAGGGTAAAGAAAAAGTATCAGGCTTTTCTGCCCTCCCGCCATTAGGATAGATGACGGAACCCTGTGGTCCTGAATGCATGCCTGATGGCGGGTACCTGAAGTGGGACACCTGGGCTGAGAGACAGTTTATAAGGGTGGCATCACGGGGACGCCAGCAGAAGCCAAGAAAGAAGCAGAGGAGTAGAGAAGCCAAGAGAGAAGCAGAGCCATGAGAAGAGCAGAGAGAATGTGAGAGAAGGCTGGAGAGCCCAGAGTGAGGACTTGCTGGGGGCTGGGAGGCCTGCTAGCCTCCCGGCCCCCCAGCACCCCTGCCTACCCTATGCCTGGTAAATCTAAATAAAAGACCTGCAAAAGCCACTGAGGACTCTGATTCCTCCTTTACCCATCCGCTGGATCAGAAAACCTGCTCTGTGGTCTTCCTGCCCCTACAGTCAGGTCTAGACAAGCAGTCGAGTTTCACTTTTAAATACTACACAGAAATTGCAAATGTACCAATCAAGTTTGAAAGGCAGGTAGCCTGAAGGGACACAAAGCCAAGGTTTTGGTGGGCTTGGGACCCATTCATCAGATGCCTTCAGACAGATTTGTTGGGGAGATTCACCTGAACTCTGACCTCCGCAGACTTTCATGTTGCAGTCTCCACTTCAAACTGCAGCCTGATGGCTGCTCCTGTGCTTAGTGTCTCTAAAAGAGCTTTCTGCAGTTCACCTTTTGCCAGCAGCTCTCCAGGAGCTGTAACACTGCTGCCCCTGGCACTACTGCCTGCTGACCAGTGCTGACCGGCACTGGCTGCCCTGTGTCTGGCCATTTCTAAGAGCTGTCCACCACTTCTGATCCTCCAAAGGGATGGTGGTGTCCATTCCAGAGTCTGGCACTGCCCCAGCAGTGTTGCTGGCTGCTGTGGCATGACCTAAGCATACCACCTGTGTTTACCTCCAGCTGCCACCATGATTGGATCCTGGTCCACTGCTTACTGGTGAGCCACCAGCTCCAGGGACAATGCCAACTAGGATAAGCAGCCTTTGCTTTGGACTACTAGACATTTGGACACAGTTGGGGGTCGGACAGCCAGTTAATTATTTGAGGCCTTAGAAACTCTGTTCTCTCAATTGCCCCTTTGTTAATAAACCCCATTGTTGCTACATCCTGAGCCTGAGTTGTATCTTGCAGTTATGAGCACATGGGTGAGGTACACAAATGGTAATCCATCCCCCAAGTCTTTACACTCCTCTAGAAGCAAGATACATTCAATCATGAAAAAGTCATTCAATACTGATTCAGCATCTAGGATTTGCCTGCTATTTATTGTGACAGAGATGGGGGGAGGTGGGGTACTGAGAAAACTTCAGTTATATGTTCCTGATGCCAAGCTGGGGATTGAAAGACAGTGGGGCAGGGGGCGGAGAGAAAAACCCACAGGATCAGAAACTATATTGCACAATAGGAAATTTAACTCTTGGCCTCTGGCTAGAAAAGCGTGAATTAAAAAAAGCATTTCAAGGAGTGTGAGGTAGATAACTCCCGCAATTTACAAATTTTCCCATTGGAATGAACATTCCATCATTGTCAACACTATACAACACTTACCAGAGATTTTACTTTTATTTAGTCGAATTAACAAAATATTCCCTAGGGGGCAAGTAAACATGTCTTATTTAACTACATAAACAAGAAAACACTAAAGCCCCACTCATTAATGAAAACAGGGGATTCCCATATCCATAAGGTTTAGGCCACACCCTGATATTAATTTGTATACTCTGCAAAACTCATTCTTTTAAGTGGCATATGTTCATTTATTATAATTAATGCATCATGCTTCATGGAACTCTGGCTGTCTAAAGTACTTATTCTATTTCTCTAATCACCTAATATTTCTGCCACAGACAGACATCCACATCAGGTCACACCCTAGATTATTTTGTTACCTTTTTTCATTTCTACACTGTTGACCAAGAACTCCAAAAGCTGCCAGCCCTGTCCTTGGAACTGCACAACTACTGGTTAGAACATAGGTGAGCTCCTATTCTCACAGAACCCACTATTACATTGAGTTGCTTTTCGACAACTCATCAACCCACGTAGATTAACTGGTGGCCATTTTCTCCTATTCAAGAAGCTAATCTTTTTTTCCATTTTAGTATGGGTCAGCAATGAACATTTAGACAAAGATGGCGTGTGTCCACGAGCAAGGCATTCATGGGGTGCCAACCCTGGGTTTAAATTCTATCAGGGGCCTCCCTGGTGGGCTCAGGGGTTAAAGACAGCACTATCAAGCCACTGCCAGTCACTAAAGCACGAGTTCGATCTCCGGCTGGCCAGGGACATAGCCCACATGGCGCAGGAGACCTCTCCTGCTTTGTCCGCTGCTCCCCTCAGCAGCAGTGTATTTCAGTATATCTGCCTGTTCTGCTCCCATACTCTGGTAGATCCCCTTCTCCCCCACACATACACCTCTGGCTTACACCCCAGTTCTTTTATGCATAAATAAATAAATCTTGTAAAATAAATAAATAAACTATATATTTCAGGTTTTAAACTAAGTGACAATGTAGATATAAAAGGGTCATGATCTAATTTTTATATGCAATATGGAAAATAATGGAATTGTGGGACCATGATACTTTAAAATATTTTCTTTGAATTTTGTCATTCCGCCAGCATTATTTTAATTTTCTAAAACTCTGTAGAACTTAATTCCACAACGACAGATATTAATCAAAGCTGTTTAAAACCAGGCTTCCCTTATTTACAAAAGGCAGTTTTTCCAAGACAACTATCAAGAATAAACTCAAAAGGAAATGGAAACTTTTCCATTTCTAGCAATTCGCCAGAGTAAACTGGCTGTATATTGAACACAGCTGTTTCTATGAGAGATTTTTCTTTATTTTGGAATTTAATATTGACTGTGCTCTTGGGGCATGAATATAGTAAATGAAAGATTATCCTGGACTTGATAAGAGAGACCAGAAACAATTGCTCCCACAGGTCCTCCCCTGCCTTAGTAACCAAACTCTTATCTGGGCCTCAGCGTTAAGAGCCTATCATTTCTCATGTCAATTATATACAAACAAAATGTTCTAGGAATTTTCTAGCCACCTTCTTTAAATTGAAGATACAGGCCCAGCTGGGAATCCCTTCTCAAGATAAAGTTGAAAGAAAGAAGGGAAATCTCAAACAGAAACTCAGGAAAGAATCTGTTTCACCCTCCACTTCGCACTTTTCAATCATTGAAAGCTGCTTCTCAGTGAATTCAGTTCTTTAAAAAGAGAAACCATGACAGAGTTTCCCTGGTTATAGTGCAGATATCGTCTGGTACACATAGTTTTCTATTCAATAACAATACTGATAAAATTAGATACTTTAGCAACTTACTTAATAAATTAAGATTCGCTCCTACTAATTTGCCCACAGTCTATCTGAGTTACTAATAGTTGGATTTTATACAGTGCTTAACTTTGTGCCAGGAATTATACACAGTATATGGCATTCAGTCTGGCATGTATTTCTCCCAATGGTTTGATAGGCTAACACTTGGTATGACAATTCAGAAATCCTTACTCATCCTTTTGTGGAGTCAACAAGTTAAATTGGTGGAGTATAGCACAAAAGTCAGTGCTCTCAATTTAGATGGTCCACATTTGAAGACTAACTGCAAGAAGTTGGTTAAGTGGTAAAATGAGGATAATAATATTACCAATCTCATAGTATAAATTTGGAGATTAAATTTGATATATGATTGCCAGATCCATCTTTAGACTAACCCTTGATTTATGGTACTCTTCTAAACATTTCATGTTTTTACAACTGCAAAAAAGTAACACAGACCATGATGTCCCCAGAGACCCATACTTGAAGGCCAGCAGGGTGGGTTGTCAGGTTCAATTTATTTGGTTATGGATAATGTTCTTCACCCAAGCTAATCCCATAACAAAAGTTCATTTCTATGGCTGTTTTTTTGATTTTTTAACTACACCTTCTCTGAAAGCCAGAGGAAGGTGTGGCCAAAGAGGATTTCATGGTTATTTGTGCCCTAGGTGTTTTGGGTGCTTTAGAGCAGGAAGTGATGAGGCCAGTGATAATCCCTTCAGCCACCAGCTTAAGGTTAACTGATATCACACAGGCAAAACTGAGAATTCAAAAAATTAAAGACAAGGTATAAGAAAGAATGTGATTAAATCAAAGCACTGTAATAATGGAAAACTAACACTCAAGTCATAAGGCTGTCTGGTATAAGAACTAGAATTATCTCTCCTCCAGACCAGAATGTACAGCTATGCCTGACTTAGGTTTTTCTTTCAATGTGGCTTACAGAGGTTTCAGGAGTTTGCCATTTCCTTATAGATAATGTTCACGGTTTAGGAAGAAATAAATTAGAATGCATCATTTGCTGTCAAGACATGACCCCCATTTATAGATACATTTTCAATGATAGTAGAGCTACGGGTAAGAAGTAGGATGAGCAGAGTCACATCAGCCTGCCATAATCTTCTATGTAAGACACTTAACAGAATGTCTAAGGGACAGAGACCTGCAAGTCTACAGTGCTTATGAAAGCAAGTTGTATGACAGTTTGTGTCTCCTTAATAGCAAAAGTTTGCTGGATCTGAAATTCGTTTTCATTATCACATTTTACCGGTGGGTTTGTGCCATGGAGAGAAGAGCTTTATATTTTATCCTCTTCTAATTAGAGCAAACATGATATTCACCAAAAAGAACCTGATTACTATGGAAAGTCAAACTGTGTTAATTTACAATGACTAATTTAATAATAAATGATAAATTTTGATAAAAGAGGTATTATCTAAGTTTCAATTCATGAAAGTTGCACTGACATTAAATGCTCAATATTCTTCCCTTGTCATCTGGGTGTTTTATTTAAATCAAAAATATCCCCAAATAGGGCCTTCCTGATAGCACACGTATTAAAGTCTCAGAGATATCAAGCTATTGCCAACCACTACTACCTGAGTTCAATACCTGGCCAGAGAGCTGACCCATGTGGCACAGCAGACCTCTCCTGTCTGGCCCGCTGCTCCCCTCAGCAGTGTATTGCAGTATATCTACCTGTTCTGCTCCCCACTCTGACTCTGGTGAATCCTCTCACATTTGTACCTCTGGCCTACAGCCCAGTTCTGGTATGCATAAATAAATAAAAATAAATCTGTTTAAAAAAAAAATGAAAGACCCAAAAGAAAAGGTGTACACAGAGAAGAAATTAAAAAAAAAAGAAGAAGAAGAAGAAGAGAAGAAGAATATTCCCAAATATATTTTCAGCAACTATAGTGCTGGGTTTTCTCTGGGATTGAGAAACCGTGAATTCAATAGTAAAATCATAATATTTTAGACTTAAAAGTTACTTTAAAGAGTATTTCATCCAACTACTTTACTCATGATTTTACACAGTAGAGGAAAGCCCTGGGAGGTAAAGGAACTTGTCTAAAATGACCTGGAGCTAGAGAATGGACCAGTTTCTGAACCCTGCACTCCTACCCTTTTCCCCTGTACAGCCAGGAAGAAAAATTAGTGTTGAAAAAATAAGGAAAAGCACAAAATTCCCAGGAACTTTTCTCTATAAAGTCTTACTCTTCAAAAGAAAATGGCACCTCTTTTGCTGTAACACAGTCTTTAAAATTATTTCAGAGCTGAAAGCCTAACACTGATTCTTGGGTAGTTTTGTTAAAATAGTGATAGTTTGAGAAAAAAGAAACTAACATCCAAAAATGAATATGGAATTTGAGAGAAGAAAAGGACTAGGAGAACCAAGAGCTTGCTACTCTGTGGAGAAGTTTCCACATAGCAAGAAACACACCAAGGAGTAAAAAGAAATGGAAATTACAGCTGAAATTGCTCTTCAGCCACAAACTTAGTCCCCGACAGCCCTCAATGAAACACCTGGGAGCAGCTGAGCAGAAATTTCAGTCCAGCCCTCAAGCCCCAGGCTCTCCATCTCAGTGTAAATACAGTAACTTCCTCTCAGACCGCTCCTGTGGGGGAGGAGGGTGACCTAAGGAGCAGGAGTGTTGGAGGAAGCTTCCAAAAGAGTATTGCTCAGTGGTATGCAGAAAATAGCATGGTTAGCCTGAATCCCAACAATCATTTTTCAAAAAATAAAAGAAGTAATAACCATTAGCATAATGAGAATACAAATCCCAAGCCTCAATTACTTTCAACAGAGCTCTGCAGGAGACCACCTAAGGGAAATGTGAGGAAAAGGAAGGCTCCAATCAACTGCAGCAGGTTAAGGAGTCCCTTCTGTGGGCACAGCACAGCATCAGCATCCAGCACATTGGGGATTATTAGAGAAAGAGACTATGTGTTTTATTTCCTTGGGAGCTTCTGATTCTGGATGGCACAGGGTAAATACGTGCATGTGAACATGTCACAAGTATATAAACAATTGCACAACTAAGCAGAGCTATGCTGGCTTAGTACGAAGAGAAATGGGAAGAATTCAAGTCAGGAACTTGAGACAGGGATGAGGCAACAATACTTTTTTATGAAAGAGTCAGCTGAGTTTTATTTTAGAGCTGAGGGAAACTGGTTACCCTGAAAAGTACAAGTTGGGTTTAGGAAAACCTTCATTTAAAAATTGACAGAAGGATCAATAAAGGCTTTTGATGCCTCCATTTCTAAAGAGAACTAATTCTCTATCCAAATTGAAATGTGAGGCATTTCTCAAAGACATGGCAAAAAAAATTCTAGAATCTATACATTACTAATTCAGCAGACTCTATTGCACCCTAATTTCTCAAAGTCTCATTAGTAAAATAATTATACTTATTCTCATCAGGGGAAAAGAAAATTCTAATCTAAAGTAACAAAAGATAATATTTTACTGAATATAAATATTCAAAGTAAATAAATAAGACCCACTGCAAAAATATATTTCATAAAAATCAAGATTGTTGTTGTTAATCCTATAAATGCCATATCCTGATTAATCTTTAAGGGGGAAAGTATCCCATGTGTTTAGTTTTATTGCTGCTTTTGAGATGAAATAAAATTTCTCATGAATAATTCTTTTCTATCTTGATATTTATAAGTCATGTGCTCTACCTTCAATTATTCTGTAAACCACGGGGTTAACTGATAGCTACCAAACATGGGGCACAGACAGTGCCGGACAGATGGCAAGAATTTTACGTGGTTTTATAATTATAAAATACCCTAATTATAGCAAGAGCCCCATAAGATACCTTCCTTCTATATAACACACATTTTACAGACAGGAGACTAAGATGTAGAAAGCTGAAATGGTTTGCCCTTGCTCAGAACTAATAAAGGGCAGGTACTCCAAACCAGAGGCATTATCAGTTTGATCCATCATCTCTCAGAGTTTTCTAGCATCTTCTCTAATAGGAATTAGATGAATTACAGGAAATTACAAACAAAAAGTGCTATAGTTCCAATCTGCTTTCCTCTGCAATAAGTATGAAAGGTCTATCACACAGATTATTTTCTCTGGGTGTCTTAATTTCTGTGTGTCTTAAGGTAATTTATTTTAACAACCTTTGAAATGTTTTCCACATTATGACAGATCAGATTCTCAGGAAATTTTTCTTGATAAGAAATCTTCAGTTTGTCCCAGGAATTCTTACCATTGCCTTAGAATCACCCCTTTAAATCATTTCCCCCAAAAGCATTTCTCCTTAACTAAGATGTCCATTCATTTATTGAGCCAGGCTGTAAGTACTCATCTATTGCATAACTTTTCAATTCTTTCATCATACTTTCCTTTGCCCTTTCCACACCCTTCAAATTGTCTGCATATTTTTTTCCCACTAGGATTGAACTGCTGTGGTGTAGGTTCTGTCTAAAAGCCGGTTGAGATTAGCAACCTATATATACCTTTCTTGTTTTTAAACTAATGTAAATTTTTGGTATATCATTGGTATATCATCACCGTCAATGCTGAATTATTCCTGGAATTTTTTGTTGATAGCATATTACTGTAACGCTAGCTTTTGTATATTATGGATACATTACTTCTTACTGGTATTTCAACAAAAAGGAATAGTTGATGGTAATGCTTATAAAGCTTAACTGATGTTGAATTTTTATTCCTTAACATTTCTTATCATTTTTTTGTGTGAGGAAGGGGAAACAGCCATATGACATTTATGACAATCTGTAAATTTTAATTATCCACACACTCATATTTAACTACAATTTCCTTTGTCAATTGTGTTATAAAATTAAGTACAACTCCTTCGGGTATTTTTTAAATTTTCCCCAATGACTTTGGATTTGGCTTCTAATACTTGAAACTGCTTCAGTATTCAGATGGTATAGAACCTAGTTGTTTCCCCTAGTTTTTAGGGTATAAACTGCTATCAGATGGCTATAATAGCAACATATTAAGTCATCCTGAGGGAGGCCATAAATGAAGAGCAATAATTCCTCTATCTCCAGCTCCATCTATGTCCACCACATTTAGTATCTTCCCATAGTTTCATATTTTTTTTTTGTTTTATGATCTAAATGAACTCATTTTCATCCTTCTGCCTCTTTGTGTCAATATCCACATATCAAAAAAATTCATCAATACAGCATACAAATAAATGTTTATGTCTATGCATATATATGTTGCTTTAAGAAAATTCAGTTTTTCTTTCTAATGTTCTTCATCAAAACCCTACTATTATTGTCAAGGACTTATAACAAAATTATTAGTCTGCTGAATTCATTCTGTTCAAGAAGTACTAATAAGAACTTAAAAACTGAGCCTCCCCCATGGCGCAGCAGGTTGAACACAGATTTGTGAAGCTATCCATAGCATGGGTTCGATTCCCGGCCAGCCAGGGAGCAACCCACATGGCGGTCTTGCCCACTGCTCCCCTCAGCAGTGTACTTTGGTCAGTCTGCCCGTTCTGGTCCCCTCTCTATCTCTGGTGAATCCTCTCACCCTCCGACACCTCTGGCCTGTACCCTAGGTATCGTATAAATTTAAAAAAAAAATACTTAAAAACTGATATGCATTCTCTCCAGTGAATTTTGAACTACTTTAAAAAGTATAACACTATGATACATTTGCTAACAGTTGTTAATAGAATAAGCTTAACTCTCAAAGAACTGTACATAAAATTAATTTTACAATTGCTGAAACTAAAATACTGAGGGTCTAAACAAGGGTCTAAGATTTATGCTCTAAATATAGTAAAATTAGTAGTTAAGATTTCTACTTTAAGAGACATGGTATTCACAATCTATTTTTGAAATTGTAATTATCCATAAAGAAGGATGATAATTTTTAAAGTTTTTGAGTAAAAACTCCAGTATTGATAATTTATTATATATTGTGACATATTTCATAGTTAAATTTGCTTATCATCCATGAATTTATACTGCAAATGATTTGACATGAATTTTATTCTGCATTTAGTACTGCTACAATAGCATATGTTTCAGCGGCATACAACAAAGTTACAATAATATTGTTCAAATTAAATGCAAGAAATCAGAAATAAATGATTAATAAACATTTTAGAAGGTATGTAAAATTGCTAGTAGTAAGGAAAAAAAAGAATCATGGCAAATATCTCATCTAACAAAATAGGCAAAAAAATTTTAAATCTGATAAAATCATGATGTGTCAGTGTGATAAACAGGTAACTTTCACACACCTATCACCCTTGGGTAAACTTGCAGCCAGTTGGACTGTAACTGGGCATTGTACAATGAAGTTGGTAATCCTATTACCTCTAAGACCCTGCAATTCCACTTCTGGTTGTGAACCTCAAAGAAATGCTCCAAATGTGCCTAAGCAAACATGATACTGGAATTCAATGTTGTATTCATTCATTTATTTGTTTCACAAATATTCATTGAGTGCACAGTTCTGTTTGTCTGGGTCCAAGACAGACAATTTTCCTTGCCTTCAGAGGTATTTTCCAGGATACTGCTTTTGATATCAAATGTTTGAAATGATCTAAATAACCATGAATGAAGCAACAGAGGAATAAAGTAGTATATAGTCATAGAATGGAGACAAAAATATTGTTGAGTGAAAAAACTGTGTGGCAGAATGCTACTTATATGTTATATAAACGGTGCAAAATGAACACCATATAAATTGTGATATAATAAATTGTGTGTGTGTAAAAATGTGAAACTGAATAGAAATACACACTAATTTTATAATAATGGTTAACTACATATAGAGAAATGGTATCGAAATGCTACTAAAGAGGATTTCAATTTTATCTGCAATGTTTAAATAGAAAATAAATATGACATACTAAGAACTTTTATTCTAGCTAATCTGCATGTATGTTTATATTAACCTTTGATTTTTCTGGTAATTTTAATGTTTTTAAAACTGTCTATTGTATCCATAAAGTAATTTTTTTTAAAGATTTATTTATTCATGCATACAAGAACCGGGGTAACAGGGAGGATGAGCGGATTCACCAGAGACAGAGCAGGGAAAGGAACAGGCAGACTGACTGAAATACATTGCTGAGGGGAGCAGCAGGAGAGACAGGAGAGGTCTGCTGCACCATGTGGGTATCTCACCCAGCCAGCTGGGACAGAACCTGTGCTGCAGAGGCTGAGGACAGCTTCACAGAAATGTGTTCAACCACCTACACCACCAGGGAGGCCCTTATTTTTTATAATTGTATGAAACCACATTTTATAAATGTCTGTAGAAGAGGGGCTTCCCCGGTGGCGCAGCGGTTGAGCGCTGGGTTGCAAAGCTGCATGCAGCCTCTGAATCACCAGTTCGATCCCCGGCCACTGGGTGAGAGTCCCACATGGCGCACAAACCTCTCCTACCGTGCCCACTGCTCCCCTCAGCAGCATACTTCAGTCCTTCTCCCTGTTCTGCTCCCCGCTCTGGCTCTGGTGAATCCTCTCACCCTCCCGCGCTTCTGACTGTACCCAGTGCTTGTATAAAATAAATAAATCTTAAAAAAAAAAAGTCTGTAGAAGAAATGTGTAAAAACATTGGTTCAACCAATAACAAGATCTAATTAGTTCATTACAGACTAAGAGCTTACAGTATGAAAAAATTAATGAACCAAGACAAAATGAATTTATAACACCCAAGTAATTATTACACAATCAACTAGATAGAAATTAGTAAGACCTATTAGTATTTTCTTTTTTTTTTTTTAATAGAGGCATGCTTTTATTTATTTATTTGTTTGTTTGTTTGTTTGTTTATACATGCACTGGGTACAGTCAGAAGCGTGGAAGGGTGAGAGAATTCACCAGAGCCAGAGCAGGGAGCAGAGCAGGCAGAAGGACCGAAGTACACTGCTGAGGGGAGCAGCAGGCGGCAGGAGAGATCTGCGCACCATGTGGGACCCTCCTCCAGTGGCAGGGGAGCAGCTGGGGATCGAACCCGCGCCGCAGAGGTCGCCAGCAGCTTCGCAACCCAGCGCTCAACCACTGCACCACCGGGAAGGCCCTCTTTTTTTTTTTTTTTTTAAGGAAGCTACATGAGGAAGGAGTTATGAAAAGGACTCAGTGAAAAAAAGGCTCATGTCAGTGTTTGTCAGACATCCCTGCTTCACCTAACACTTAACATCCCTTAAAGTCATGGAAATAGAATAGCAGATTAAAGATTCAAGCTTAGTCCTGCCTGTGAATTTACTGAATTAACTTAAACAGATGACCTGTTTATCAAGTAACTCCTATACAAGGTCCATCTGTATCATAGGTATTAGACTGTGTGACTTTGGACTGTGTGACCTTGGGAAAAGCACTTAACCTTTCTGTGCCTCAAATTACTCATTAGAATGTGAATATTAATAGTAGCTATCTGAAAGGGTTTATTTTTTATTTGCTATATCAAGCACTGATATCCATATATTGGCACAAAATTTGTGTCATCTATTAAATAAGGAAGCAAATTGAACCAAGAATCTTTCCATGGTGTTTAGATTGGTGTACATTCCCTTTACCTTACCTATCTATTAATAACTCTGATCTAGTATGCTAGATCAGAAACCTATTACAAAACATTCTGCCATGTAAAATTCATCAGAGTTGACTTACATCCAAATGTTTATATATTCTTAAAGTAGCTCTGAAGAGCAATTATTTAAAATATAAATATCTTAATATCTTCAAAAAGTCATTAAAATCTACAAAAAATTGTTTCCTTTAGCAATCTAAATCTCCATTCTTTGTGCAAATCACAATAACCTAATAATAACAAACGTTCATTTATTGGACAATCTAAATCAAAACTATTGATAACTGCCTACCAAACACATATCAAAAACTGCATGAAATCACAACCTATTCTGCACTTGGCCTGCTCCTGCATCAGTTTTCTTAAAATCTATCAAGCATACTGACATTAGGCATTGATAAAAAATTTGGCACAGAACAACAGTGTGAGGAGAGCTATCTTTCTTAGAGATAAAGTCCTTTCATCTTTGTTCTCAAGCTCACAGTCAAGCACAGATCATGTGTGGGTAACTGATAAAGAATGAAGGGAAATGCCCTCACTCACTTTCCTTCTCTCCCAGCTGAATCACATTAATGGATTGTAGTAGATTCCTTACTTTAGTCCTCCCTGCATCCATCCTTCATTTGCCTCATAACCTTGAGTGCACCCCAATCTGTACCTGAAAGAAGGCCCCACATCCTCATGGAGGGTACAAATCACAATAGTCACTCAGGGAGTAGCACAACTCAAGAGATGCTTTTGTTTTCCCTGCCTTGGGGACAGTGAAGAGCTGAGTCCCTGGAGGATTCACATAAATTAACATTTCATATTATGACTCACTGTCACCCCATCATTATTTTTTATAAATACAATTTGTTAATACAGAATATGAAAATTGAGTATCACATGGAAGATAAAGATGGATCCATGATCTAAAGTGACACCTACGGGTCTCCCTGGTGGTGCAGGTGGTTGAGCACCACACTGTGAAGCTGTCCGCAGCCTGTGTAGCACGGGTTTGAACCCCGCCATTCAGTGAGAATCCCACATGGAGAGGCAGACCTCTCCTGTCCCGCCCACTGCTCCCCTCAGCAGTGTATTTCATCAGTCTGCCTGTTCTGTTCCCCACTCTGTCTCTGGTGAATCCTCTCACCCTCCCATGCATCTGGCCTGTACCCTGGTTCTTGTATAAATAAACAAATCTTTAAAAAAATAATAAAGTGACACCTAAAATTTCTGCAATGATAAAAACGAATGTGACACTTTCAGAAAAATTGTGTTTCAATACAAAAATCACGTGTGCAAAAGAAAACTATGAAAAACAATCATCATATATATTCAACATAACATCCAAGGTTACATTACATTGAGGCTAGCTTTTCAGTCTTGTGTTGACCTCGATATGGTATTCATGTTATGAACAGGTGTCTGATAGTCTCAATGGGTAGGAGCATTCTAGTCTGTTTCCATTCTGGCAGAACTCATAATCCCCTTGACAAATGTAACAACAATGACAACAATAGTAGTAACACTAGCCAATGTTACAACACTCTAAAACAGCACATTGTTCTAAGCACTTCATATCGTTGAAATTATTCAATCCTCCAACAACTCTAGTTTCACCATCAGCACTTTGCAGTGAAGAAATTGAGACAAATTCCACCTATGTTTCAAAATCAATGGGTTATAACTTTGGTATGCATAACAACCATCTTACCATGTTCTGAAAAAAGTGAACATTGTCTGACTGTCCCCATTCACTAGGCTGATGAGTGCAGTTGTTTGAGGGTAGACAGCAGAGAGTCTGGTTTCACCAGCTTCACTGTCATGTGTGCTGAGGACTGGACTTGGAAAACTCTGCTCTTGGTTGCACTGTTCCCCAGCATCTTCCCATTGACCTTGAATGCCTGTCAGGTGACATTTGGATCCCTATTCTTATGTTGGACATTCCATTTCCATTCATTTCAGAAAAGGAATATTTAACTTGATCTCAATAAATCTAATTCTTTATCTCCATTTACACTTTAATCCAAACAAACTACACTGATCTGCACCTTAATTACTATACTGATTTATCTACACCTTAATTACCTCAGTTTAAATCAAAGTCATAGCATTGCCTTTGAGAAACCATGTTTTTCTTTTCACAACAAACCTGCCACACCAGCTGATGAACACCATTTTAAAATACGTAAACCTCCCAAAATGGAAATTCTCCAGAATCTTTGCTTAAATAGTATCTGCTGAAGTAGGCATTATAACTCTCAAAGGCATATCTGAGACATTCATAAATTCTTTCTAAATGCTCAGTCATGTCATCATCCAAATACACTTTAGATAACATTTCTGAGCACATTTGCTTTCTTCGGAATCCTAATAAGAGGAAGATTGTTTGATTTCTTTTTTTGTTTGTTTCAAATTTTACTAAATATTAAATTCAGAAATTCAGTTTCATTTCATAAAAGAAATGTACCACTCCTACTGAAAATACACAATCTGTAAGAGATTCTTTGATTTCTAGAGCAGAACTATAAGCTTAGAGTAATACCCACATTGTAAAAACATAGGCTGTTAGAAAGATGTTGAAATTGTTCTTGAATAAAACAAAGCATTTCATTTTCTTATTTCCACAAAGATAAAGATTGACTTTATACACTGAAAGAAGAAATAAATCATTGCTTTCTTTGTCTATGACTGCCTTGTCCTTGGCTTTCAAAACAGATTACAAATGTCTTTCAAATCTACTCATTTTAAAAGCTATAAAAGATGATGCAATAGAGGCATATATATCAGACTTTGGGGATAAAATGTCTTTTAAAAGTGGTTCTGATATGTTTTTGAAAGGAGTCTAAATTGAAACACAGAAAAGGCACCTGCTCTCTGTTCTTGAAACTAAAGTAGTTCACTCATGGAGCATAAAAGCCATCCTGCTTGTTGGGGGCAGGGGGATCCCTGCTGAGTGGGGACATTTCTGGTGGGCTATCCTTTGAATTACGTCATGGACCAAAATGAATCTCTATCCCAAGAATGGGATCTTTATACACAAGCACTGGTAAATACTTGTTTATCAATTAACTCTGGGGGGCAGCAAGGGTGGGGGGCCGGTGGAGACCTGACTTGGAGGGTTTGGTGATTTTCATGGATTAAATACCACTAGTGTGACTGATTTCAGACTCCCAATGTGACACCACTAAGCTTGGAGCTGTGAATGAAGATGGCTTATCCCTTCATTATATAGCATGTCCACCACAAAGATGCACGGACTTCACCTCAAAAGTATAGGGAAGAGCAAAATGTAATAATGAGGAAACAAGTTTTTACTATTAATTAATAATTCATATAATTGAATATGGTTGCACTTAACAACTGACTCTCAAAATCTCTAAAAATAGAACAGTCCTAACGGGCACCAGTCTATCATTGCAAACTTTAATCAAACCTTCCACATACTGATCCATTTTTTACACATAGACACTTATGAAATTATTAATTTATTTAAGTATTTATGTAAAATTTATGTAAGTAAAAAGTGTTACCCCCTGAATACAACTTGTTTAATTAGTACATGCCAAAAGTTATCCTATATTTTTACATAGGACAACACTAAGCAATTTCAGTGTTAAAGGGGTTAAGATGCAACCTGTGAAACTAACCACAGCCACTGCAACACGAGTTCGATCCCCGGCCGGCCAGGGAGCAACCCACATGGCACAGCATACCTCTCCTGTCTCGCTGGCTGCTCCCCTCAGCGGTGTCCTTTGGTCAATCTGGCTGTCCTGTTCCCCACTCTGTCTCAGGTGAATCCTCTCACCCCCCACATCTCTGGCCTATACCCCACCTCCTGTATGCATAAATAAATAAATCTTTAAGAAAAAAAGAGAGTGTCTTTAGAGAGTATCTAATCCAATCATCCTTAAGAACTGCTGTGAAGACTATCGGGGCTACCCTCCTTACTCATTCTCTTACTTTAAAATTACCACTTCATGCAAGGAGTCACATTCAATTAAAATCTCTTCTCACTACTACTCAAGGACACCCACAATATTACCCCATAGACCCTATTTCTTTCCCATAGCTACTTTCAGACAGAATTCAGCATATCAAATCAGTGACTTCTCATTATTTTCTCTAAATGCCATGCTTAATCTCCCTTCAAAAGCAGTTTCCCTCAGTCCTGCCACATATTCATTTGCAGTTTTCAACTTGTGGTTTCTTCAAAGGAGAACAGTATTCTATTCACATACTTATTTCAACTACAGAATCAGAATACCTGATCAAGAGAGTCTAGAAATCTGCTTATTTATTTATTTTTTAAAGATTTATTTATTTATTTAGACATACAAGAACCGGGGTACAGGACAGATGTATGGGAGGGTGAGAGGATTTACCAGAGACAGAGTGGGGAACAGAACAGGCAGACTGACTGAAATTCACTGCTAAGGGGAGTAGCGGGAGAGACAGGAGAGGTCTGCTGCATCATATGGGTATCTCCACGGCCGGATGGGATCAAATCCGCACTGCAGAGGCTGCGGACAGCTTCACAGTGCTGCGCTCAACCACCTGCACCACCAGGGAGGCCCAAAATCTGCTTATTTAAAAAAGGAACTCAAGTCTTTGTCTATAAAGTTAGGATCAACCAATTTATCATATTTTAAGGTGAGACTAAGAGAATGCTAAATGCAAGATCTGGTACTTTAATAATATAAAACTGTAAATGATTATAACTCCATGCATTATAACTCAACTTTGCTATAATTCTAAAATTGCTTATAAAAGAACATTAAAAAGGGAGAAACAGAATGACAAACATTGCTGAGTAAAGGGAAAGAGTTAAGGGTTAATCCAAATGATTAGAAAAGCTGTTCCATTTTGCTTCTTTTCAAGGTTCAAAAACAAGAGTGGTTGAAAATGAACTATACAGAAACTAAGTTAAGAGCCTAAGATTTTAATTCTCTAAGACAGAAATTCCATTGTCTGATAAAAATCACCTGGGCCCCATACAAATGTAGATGCCTAAGTACTGTGCTCTTGTCTTAAAGACTGATCTAGTAGGATTGGAAAGAAATGGCAGCAGTTTCAATCTAAGAAAAACTGTTATAAGAACAATGGGCACAGGGCCTCCCCTAGTGGCACAGCGGTTGAGCACTGGGCTGCAAGGCTGCCTGTAGCCTCTGCAGCACCGGTTCCTTTGCGGTTCGTTCCCCAGCTGCTGGCGAGGGGTCCCACAAAAACAAAACAAAACAAAACAAAACAAAACAAAACAAAACAAAAAAAAAAAACGGGCACAGAAAGGTCTTATGTCTTATATGGGGCAGCATTATTCAGATTTAAATCATGCAGATTTAAATTTTAATTTAAAGTTTCTAAATCTAGTTCAGTTCAAGTTTACCACTCAGTGAATCTTATCTGATTATTACAGTGTGCCCTCTGCATTCTTTATATGCCACTGAAAATACAGTTTGAATTATTCAAGCATTTATTTTCCATGTTACTCTTTTTCTTCTATTACTAGTAGTAGGAGTAGAAATAGAGCAGCTTGTTGTATTTCTCATGATACCTAATGCAGGGAGAAGGACAAAATTATACAACAAATATCTATGGATGCATTGCTTCTATGGATTCTCAATACCTATTCCTGGGTGACCTCCCTGGTGGCACAAGGGGTTAAGCACAGCACTATGAAGCTGTCCACAGCCACTGCAGCACGAGTTCAATCCCCAGCCAGAGAGCAACCCACATGGCGCAGCAGACCTCTCCTGACTTGCCCTTGCCCGTTGCTCCCCTAAGCAGTGTATTTCAGTAGATACACCTGCTCATTAATGCATTCAACACTCTTATGAGATACATTATTTTCTTCATTGTAGATGAGAAAACAGAGGTCTTGTAATTTTTCAGGTAACATCGGCTTCAGATTCCATGCCCTTTATTACTAAGCTATACTACATCCCCCACTAAAAAGATAATTTAAACACCGAATATGCAAAAAATGAAATATATTCAGAGCAGTCATTTTTTAAATAATGAGTCAGACTCTTCCATGAAAGATACCATAATAAACTATAAAGCAGTATGAAACATCGTAAAAATCCCCAGGCTGAAATCGGTATCTGACAGCTCTGCATCACTAACTCTATGGGCCTTCACATTCCCCACACAAGTCACGGGTGGACATGTGCATCCATGGGTGCAGCCGCAAAACAGACAACAATGCATCACAGCCTCGAAATCTGTGACAAGTCATGCCTTTGACAGTTTAGTGAGGGGGTGTGCTTCTTGAATATTCCTAAATGTGTCACAATCTTTGTTCCTCAAAGACGTACTTTCTTTTGAATAACAAAACTATAGACACACTATTCAGATAATAAAATAGGTTTGAATACTCCCAAGCCCTATACTTACTCTTCATTTAATCTGTTTATTCTATTGCTTAAAACTGTAATGCTAGTGAGAAAAATTACATGACTCTAGAATAATGCCAGAAAATGGCCTTCATTTTTCTTTTTTTGACATAAAATGATTTTGATCATATTAATCAATGGGGAATGCTTAAGTCACTAATTCCAGTACTACTTTAATTATATTCATTCTGAGAGAATAATAACCAAAACTTTAAAAATTTAGGTTGAAAAAAAGATCAAAGCACATTGCAATTAAAAATCTAATCTTGGGACCTCCCTGGTGGCACAGGGGTTGAAGTCTCAGCACTATCAAGCTATCACTAGCCACTGAGGCATGAATTCCATCCCAGGCCATATGGTGCAGCAGACCTCTCCTGTCTCGCCCTCTGCTCCCCTCAGCAGTGCATTTCAGCAGACTCTGGTGAATCCTCTCACCCTCCCCCACTGCTCCTCTGTCTTATACTCCAGTTCTTCTATGCATAAATAAATAAAAATAAACCCTTAAAAAATCTAATCTCTTTGAATTTGATTTAAAATATTCTAGAATCTTTAAAAATATCCATTGTTACAAAATGTTCTTTTTCCAATAGGTTTTCCCATCTCCTTTTGTTTTCTTAATTCTATCACAATACTTGTTTCTATGATAGCTTGTTTTTCTGAAACTATATTTACTGACTTTCTCTAAATGACTTTAATAATTGTACCCTTGCATTTTTACGTGCATCTCTAAAGATTTTTTTCGGGGGGGTGAAGGGTACTGAAGGTAATAGCTATTATCTGATAGAAACCTAGGGAGGATATAATAATTTATCTCAGGATATGGGCCTCCCTGGTGGCGCAGCGGTTGAGCGTTGGGTTGCGAAGCTGCCCGCGGCCTCTGCGGCGCCGGTTCGATCCCCGGCTGCTCCCCGGCCACCGGAGGAGGGTCCCACATGGCGTGCAGACTTCTCCTGCCGCCCGCTGCTCCCCTCAGCAGTGTACTTCGGTCCTTCTGCCTGCTCTGCTCCCCACTCTGGCTCTGGTGAATTCTCTCACCCTCCTGCGCTTCTGACTGTACCCAGTGCATGTATAAACAAAACAAACAAATAAATAAATAAAACATGCCTCTATTTAAAAAAAAAAAAATCTATCTCAGGATATATTAAAAATATCTTATTGCCATGGCCAACAGGTATATGAAAAAAAATGTTCAGCATCACTTACAATCAGGGAAATGCAAATCAAAAACCACAATGACATACCACTTTACACCAGTGAGAATGGCATATATTTAAAAAACTGGCAACAACAAATGTTGGTGAGGATGTGGATAAAAGGAACTTTCATTCACTGCTGGTGGGAATGCGAACTGGTCAACCCACTATAGAAAGCTATATGGAGGTTCCTCAAACTACTAAAAATGGATCTAAAGTATGACCCACCAATTCCATTCCCAAGAATCTACCCAAAGGACACAAAAACATTAATTCAAAAGGATACCTGCACCCCTATGTTTATTGAAGCACTACTTACAATAGGTAAGATATGGAAACAATCCAAATGCCCAAAAATTGATGACTGCATCAGGAAGATGTAGTATATATATATATATATATATATATATATACACACACACATATACACAATGGAATACTATTCAGCAATCAAAAAAAGATAAACTCATGCCATTTGTAGCAACATGGATGGAATTGGAAGGGATTAAACTCAGTGGAATAAGCCACAAGAATAAAGAAAAATATTGTATGGTTTCACTTATAGGAGGAATGTAAGAGAACCAAATATGGGATCAAGAGAAGAAATAATAATAATAATAAAATAAACAAAATTAGCAGGCAACTATAAATCAGAGCCATTCTGCAAGGGAGGGGGAGAGAAAAGGATCAAAACAGGGTAGGGAAGAACACAAGGGACTATGGTGATGGTGCATGGGTGAATTGGTGGTGGGAATTTTACGGGGAATATACCTGAGAGGAGAAAGCAAATACTGTACAAAAATGAACAATCATGTAATATACATATATATATAAATATTTTTTAATTAAAAAAATCTTATTGCCATTGATTATTCCTTACACAATCACTACTCAATATATAGGGATCATAGGAAAGATATATAATAATTTTACAAACTGAATATTTAAGCTCCTCATTGCTCAAGATATTACTAGGCCTTTCATTTCACTCTAATTTAGCTCATATACTCCTATGTACTCAAAACTCTTGCTTTAGAAAGTACACAGTAATACTTCAACACACACACACACACACACTGAGTGCACTTAATGCTCCTGGAAGTATAAGGAATGGGAACACTGTTTTTTTCCTTTATTCAAAATTGCTGCACTATTATATAGTCAAAGTCTAGACTCCTTTAGAAACTAACGATCTTTAATAATATGCCTTCAAAGCTGATCAAGATATGACCCAGCACTGTGACAAATATGAAAGGCACAGAGGTCACATCAAAGCCAAAGCAATTTTCCATCACATAGATCAAGGTCAAAATGAGTTGGAGAGCAGAAAAAGAACAGGTGTATATACCTTTAATAGTCTTGAGAGAGAAGATGCCTAAAACACAAGCATACAAATGATTCCGAGTGCAGGCAAATGCCAGAATTTAAACTGTGAAGCAATAACATTATATAGACTTAAATCTCCTGGATCCTGGGCCTCCCTGGTGGGAAGAGGTTAAAGTCTTGTTGCTAGCTAACTATCACCAGCCAGTGTGGCATGAGTTAGATCCCCTGGCAAGGGAGTTGACCCACATGGCACAGCAGACCTCTCCTGTCTCCCTGCTGCTCCCCTCAGCAGTGTATTTCAGTACATCTGCCTGTTCTGTTCCCCACTCTCTCTCTAGCGAATCCTCTCACCCTCTGCACCTCTGGCCTACACCCCAGTTCTTCTATGCATAAATAAATAAATCTTAAAAAAAATCTCCTGAATCCTCTGGTTTTCCCATGGCCGGCTGTGTGAATGTGGGCAATTTAATTAAATAGCAAAATATGTTTGCTTACAAGAAAAAGAGGGCATATACCTCATAGGGTATGAAGACTAAATGAGATATGGCATAGAAAGCATTTAATACAGAGCTGAGCACAAAATAAATATTTGATAAATATTCAGTATTGCTATATTCCTAGGGGATTGTTTTCATTGATTTGAATGAATATAGCTATGAAACTCCCAGTAAAAGAAAAATAGAAGTTGTGATGTTTAAGAATTACCATTTACATAAATAGGTGTCAGGAAAAATTGGTAAGGATACATTGTCCTTTCCAGGAATGCCATGACTCTATTTGAGTAGTACACTTTCTATTTGAATCACAGAGGACATCCTATAACCACAATTTCCAAAAGGGTTTTCATAGTGGAAATTATTTGAACACTTCTCTAAAGGGATGCATTTTGAGACCCACTTAGGAAACTGTTCGAAATATTGCAAGCATTTGGCATGATAGTTGTGTTTGGAAAAGTACTTTCGGAGAGGAGAGATCACTGGTTAGCTTTTCTCCCTAAAGTTGGTTACATTAAATAACCTTATACAGAGAAGAGAGAGAGAAGCTTCAGCTCAGGGAACATTCCTTGGCATTCCCATTATTTTCCCTTTTTCTTCTTTCCTTCTCGTTAATTAGCAGAAAATCATGGGCTTAAAGGGGATCTAACCTGGCTAAGCTTTTCAAATTCCTTTTATTACTTACTTGGCAAAAGGAAAGATCAAGGGAAGAGAAGAAAAGAAGATAACTTTTTGAGCCATCGAAGATCTATCGGAAGACAATTCTTGAGTAGAATGTTGGCTGAGGTTCAGTTTATTAACTATTAGAAACAGAAACCTGCAGGTGGCGGACAGGAGGTTACCATCTCTTCTATATGTAGATTTCTATATCTGGAAGAACCAAAACATCACTGGCTACTTTAGGGATCAGTTAGACATGAAAATCCAATCTAAAAATTTTAAAATTCCAGGGTCGTTTTGTCAAGAATATTTCAAATTTTTCTGAAAGAGAGAAGAAAGATGATTTAAACAAGACTGGAAACAGAAGGGTTGCTGGTGAGAAAGTAAATGCTTTATGGTACATATACACCATGGAATATTACTCAGCATTCAAAAAAGATAAACACATACAATTTGTAGTAACATGGATGGAGCTGGAAGGGATCATGCTCAGCGAAATAAGCCAGAAAGAAAAAGAAAATACCGGATGGTCTCACTCATAGCAGGAATCTAGAAAACTTAAATAAGGGACCAGGAAAAAGAATAACTATAAGAAAGAAAATATCAAAATCAACAAACAACTATGAACCAGAGACACTCTATGGGGGCTGGGGGGCGGTGAAAGGAGGGACTGGGGTCAAATAAGAGGGTTGTAATTGTATGGGGAATATAAAAATAAAATTTAAATTAAAAAAAATCAATCAGGAAAAAAAAAGAAAGTAAATGCTTTGGTTATTTGCATTTCGTTATACATAATTTAAAGTGCAAATTATGAAGTCATGATGCCAGTAAATGCTGTCCTGGCTATGGGCAGATGCCTTCTACTTCTTTCTCTTGCAGGGATGGGAATGTGTTAATAGGAGGTAACAGAGTGAAGTGCCAGACACATCACAGCACTTTTCAAGTTGAGGAGAGTTTTGTCTGCACGCCAAAGATTGCTGGAAATTACTGCACAAACAAGACCATATCCTGGAACTTCAGTTCACTTAAGGCCTTGTTTTTTGCTGAAGTGTGACAACAATAAAAATATATATTGAAATTATAATAAAAAAACTTATTGTGCAGTACAATTTAAAAATCAGAATTAAAAAGATTCTGCCTCTTCATAATTTGCCATTTTGGGCAAGTTAATTAACATTTTTTTGAGGCTACTTTCTTCATCCATAAAATACTAGCTGTCATGAAATATCTTAATGGTACTTGGAGAATCTGACCATTTCTGACATCACTCCAAGATTCTCTCCCTGCTGTCCCTCCTTTCTCACCTTTGCATACATTGTTCCTGGAATTTCCTTTCTTTTTGGTTTAACTGGAAGGATAAATACCCACTTACATATCACCTCCCATAGGTAGAGCAGCTCAGTCTGTACCTGCTTGGTTTGCCCCTTTATGCTGATGCAGATCACAAGCAGTCTTAAAAGGTTGCATTCCCCATCCTGCTTAATTGGTTTCCCTGAGTCTGGTTCACTCCTACTATAAAACTGATTCATACTGTGGAGCATCTTATTCACCTAGGCACCATGCTAACTCTATCTACAGTTAAGATGCTCAGCAATTAGTTGTCGAATATTTTAAAAGATGAGCAATAAGTTTGAAATGTTAAAAAAGCAAGCAAAATCATTATCATTAGAAGACTTTCTGGAGGAGTTACATCCATGGCCCCCAAAAAGGAGACATATCATTTGGGAGTAAGGGGTGAAGTTCTTCCAGTCAACTTACAAACACGATGATTGTGATCTGTGCAATACAGTGCATGTTAATCAATTTATAGCCCTGGTTCTCTGCAAATACAGTAAATTAATTCTAAATATTAATAAAACATAAATTAGTATTTAAAACCTGTTTCATTTAAATCATTAAGGCTACCTTGGATTTTTTGGACTTAGGAAACAATTAGAAATACGAAGGACTTTTTTAATAGTTTCAGTAAACATCAAAGTGAGTTGTTTTTTCACATATATAACAGATCAAACCTGAAAACACTGCTGAATTTAGAAACACAAAGATTTTGATTGGAATCCACTTACAACTCATTATGTGGCTCTGGCCAAGTTAGCAAATTTCTCTGTATCAATTTCCCCAAAAATAGGTGATAAAAACCATCCTAAAAGCTTAAAAGAAGTACATGAAAGAATACATTAGACAGCATCTAGCATGGTACCAGTCATTTATTTTTTCCAGCCCCATATGCTCTCTAATACCAACATTTTCTCTAAAATTCACGTTTTCTACTAATCTGAAGGAAACCTGACTCCCCATGTTTACTGCAGTACAATTTACAATAGCAAAGCTATGGAAACAACCTAAATGGCCAAAAAAGATGAGAGGATCAAGAAGAGAAGGTATAGACACATAATGGAATTACTTAGCAATCAAAAGACAAACTCATGCCATTTGTGGGAAAGTGAATAGTGCTAGAAAGGATAATGCTAATTAAAGTAAGTCAGAAGGAAAAAGAAATATCAGATGGTGTCACTTAAATGTGGACTATAAAGAAACTAAACAAAGGATCAGACAAAGACAAGCTTAATAACTAACGCTTGAAGCTAACTATAGGACAGAAGCATCCAGAGGCTGAGGTGTGGGGGAGATGTGAGAACAAAGATGGAAGGAAGCACAATGGACTATGGTGGTGGACTATGGGTGATTTGGAGTGAATGCACTAGAGTGTCAATACCTAAAGAGGGAGTTCCTAGACTTTCAAAATATTGTACCAAAGCAACATAAGCCAAGGCACCCTCAATAAGAAATAATAAATTAAAATTAATGGTTTCTCAGTAACCATTTTATAAGTCAAATGCTGTCAAATATTAAATGCTTAAGTAAACAATATTGATATTTTTCAAGCTTTGATTCTTCACATGAGTTTCAGACATTAGGTGACATATGAACACATCATGTAAAATATTTTTACCCACTTTTTGTAAAAAATCATAATTTACAACTGTTTTCATAAGTACATAAGCTACCCACGCAACAACAAAGCATTATTTTAGTTATAAATTCTATACTGATGGAACTTTAGCAAAAACAGCAAAATTTGCATGAGAAACAATATAACATTTCAACTATATGAAGATGAAATTCTTTTTACACACAAGCACACATACATGCTACAGGTATCGAGTAAGATATATTGATATTCTGAATATAGGAAATCATTCCTGTCAGCATATAAGTTTAGGTCATTAATCAATAAACACAATAGTTTTACTGAGTATCACTATATACCAAGAAATAAGTAATAACTGGGAAATAAAAATGAACAAGACACATTCTTTGTAGAACTTGTTGCCCAATAGCAGTAAAAAGGATAAAACATAAAGCAAGTAATACAGTGTGGCAAATGTCTTACTAGAGGGTTAATGTGGACTACAGAGAGGTTAAATGTGGACTATATAATAAATATAATATAAATGTGGTAATAAATGCCTTAATTAGATAATAACTGATAGAACATTAAAAGTAATTCCAATACTCTATAACTATCTTTTTCTAAAACTGTCTAAACTGACTTTCTTTAGGCTGATTAAAAAATGGTCCCTGATATTCTTACTGAAGGGAGACAAAATTAGGGGACATCAAAAAATAAATATAAACAAACAAACAAATAAATAAATAAATAAATCAAGGGGCATCTAAGGCAGAAGAGTTTTCAATCTTAAGGTGAAATATTTCAACAATGTTAGAAATAAAAAATGAAATAAAATCTTTACCCCTATCAATTTAATTGGATGTAAACAGTTGGCTCAGCATATGCTGAATCTTAAAAATCAGAAATAAACTTCCAACAATATGCTCCAAGGAATAAAATATGTGGGATTGTTTATTGACTTATATTAAAAGGAAGTTTCCAGTTGATGTTTGAATATATTCTGGAATAATAATAATAACAAAAACTATGAAACTATTATCATGACTTTTTCTTCAGGAACAGTCATTCCTGGATTTATGCAAGTTTAATAAACTGTTTCATATTAATGGTTCCAACAACACAAACAAAAGGGGAAAGAACTCAAGATGGGATCCTTACAATAACTAGGTTAATTCTAAGAAGGTAGAAAACAAGTTTTAAAATCTAACATCTTAGGGCCTCCCTGGTGGTGCAAGGGGTTCAGATACAACACTATGAAGCAATCCGCAGCTACTGCAGCATGAGTTCGATCCCTGGCGAGGGAGCTGAATGAACCACATGGTGCAGCAGACCTCTCCTGTCTCACCTGCTGCTCCCCTCAGAAGTGCATTTCAGTCAATCCACCTGTTCTATTCCCCACTCTGTCTCTGGTAAATCCTCTCACCCCCTGCACCTCTAGCCTGTACCCCAGTTCTTGTATGCATAAATAAACTAATCTTTAAAAAAAAAAAGATCTAACAGCCTATTTAAGGTGCTGGCTCTGATGGCAATTATTTAGTATTGAAACTGTTTTTGAACCTCCCAAGGCTCATTTCCTCTTAAGCAATATGGAACTAAATATATCTATGCAGAAACTCTTGAGAATTTAACACAATAATGCATAGCATGTGTCTGACGTATAGTAAGTCAATATTTGGTAGCTACAAAAAATAACAGTAATAATAATACATTGGAAACAAGAGAAGCTGGCAACAATTTAAAAGACTAACATTAGCTCCAGTGAAGTAGAGTCTTTGCATTATTTTCTTCCTTTTACATTCTCCTCACATATATAGGCTAATTATAATGGAATTTATACTATGTCTTAAGTCATTATATACTGATAACAGGTTTCATAGGATTTATTTCTCTTATCTCACAGTCAATAATTCCAGTACACTCATTTGCTTCATGAGAAATTAAGGAAACCCAGACACATTAAGTACTTTGACCAAAGTTAGAGATTAGAAGTGATAAAATGAAAACTTGCCTTAGCTCTATCTTGACTCTGAAGATTATGCTAATATGAACATAATATAAAAGCATAACATAACTAATATGTTCTTAAACTCCTAAACTGCCTCTCCCAATGTAGCATGAAAGGAATTTGTTTGATCTATAAGTTATTGAAGAGGACAATGTATCCAAGATGGTGATAGAGGATGCTTCTTGCTTTGCTTTAAAAAGAACAAGTAAACATTAACCAGAAAGAGACACATCTGAGAAAACCCTACAGTTCAGGTAAGAGTGAAGTATCTTGTGAACCTCAAAGACCAACAAGATTCCACTAGAGGGAACTGTGAGGAGATTCCTGTCATTGGATGGAGGAAGTTGGAAAAAAAACTACGTGGAAATGGTGGTCTGGGGGTAGATGACACAGACAGCAGAATTGCCGGCCCCATCGGGAACTCTGAGGAGGGGAGAACAGATGTGGTGTGAAGCCCCCATCAAGAATCCTCCACACAGGATTGGAACCTGGCAAGAAAGACAACAGAGAGAGTGCTCTAGACCACTCTCCCCCCATCCCTTGAAATTTATAATGACCTCATGAAGTTCACTGACAACAGACTGTTGAGTCTCAGATCAGGGAACCCACAGAGAAGGACTATCAGCAGACTTACAAATAGCTCCCCGACCCCACATTCATTATATTTGGGACAGTGCCTGGGCCCCCATATGGTCCTCCCCCACCCTGCTGACACAGTAACTGCTAATACCACTCTAAGTTCTTATGGAAGCCAAAAGTAAGCAATAATAAAGAAATACAATAAAATATAGCCACAGCACCATCTGCTGGAAAGGAGAAAGATAAATAGTTCAAACTGCCCAAGCGAATTAAAAAAATAATAATAATAAAAATAAAGACCAGGCAAATTTAAAGTAGTAAATATCTATATAAATAGAAAAGACCAAAGAGATGGAAAGATATTTTATGCTCATGGACTTGAAGAATTAACATCATTAGAATGGTAATTTACCTAGAGCACTATTTGGATTTAAGGTAACCCCTATCAAAATCCCAGTGACATTCCTCATAGAAATAGAATAAAAAGGGCCTCCCCGGTGGCGCAGCGGTTGAGCGCTGGGTTGCGAAGCTGCCCGCAGCCTCTGCAGCGCCGGTTCGATCCCCAGCTGCTCCCCGGCCACCGGAGGAGGGTCCCACATGGCGCGCAGACCTCTCCTGCCGCCCGCTGCTCCCCTCAGCAGTGTACTTCGGTCCCTCTGCCTGCTCTGCTCCCCGCTCTGGCTCTGGTGAATTCTATCACCCTCCCACGCTTCTGACTGTACCCAGTCTTGTATAAATAAATAAAAAAAAAATAGAATAAAAAATTATGAAATTTATTTGGAAGTATAGAAAACACAAATAGCAAGAACACTCCTGTGAAAAAGAACAAAAATGGAGATATCACGCTCTCCGACTTCAAACAATACTACAGAGCAAAAGCAAAACATCAAGGTACTGAGTAAAGAACAGATGCAAACATCAATGGGATAGAATTAAGAGACCAAAAATATAACCATACATATGTAGACAACTAATATACAACAAAGGAGCCAAGAACATACAATAGTTCAAGGAAAGTCTCTTCAATAAATGATGCTGGAAAACTGTACAGTCAGATACAAAAGAATGAAATTAGATCACAATCTGATACCATGCACAAAATTAATTCAAAATATATTTATTAAAAAGTTTTATGTAAGACCTGAAACTATAAAATACATAGATGAAAACATAGATGGTATGCTCTTTGACACAGGATTAGAGATGTGTTTGGACAATTCACTACAATGGCAAGGGAAGCAAAAATAAGTAAATGGAACTGTATCAAACCAAAAAGCTTCTGCAAAAAGAAATGTTCATCAAAATGAAGATACCCTGCTGAATGGGAAAAGACATTTTCACATCATACATATGACGAAGAGTTAAATAAATTAAGGATGCATAGAACTCAAGAATAGATAAATAACCTTAATTAGTTGTTCTCATTATGTCCTGTTTGGAAAATGTCCACAATGCCCTTAAGAAAATGTTCTCAAAGAGAAAAAAGGTTACAAGTCTGAAAAGGGGAAATAAGAGTTGAGTTCCGCTTTTATGCAAATTTTGAGGTATTTTTTTCAAATGAAATAAGACATGGTATAGCCACATGGTATTGGAATATTATCCAGCCATAAGGAAAGTACAAAACTTTGTCGTTTACGGAAAAATGTTAGGTTTAAGGGTATTGTGAGTAGTAAAGTAGCAGTTCAGAATGACAGACAAAGACATTTACATAGTGCATGATTACACAAAGAAAAATATTTATAAAAACTAGTGGACACTGATAAAGTGAAGCTTCTAAGGTTAAGAGGGGTGGGGGAAGGAGGAAGGACTAAAAAAAAAAAAGCACAAAGCACCCTGCAGATATTCAACATGACTGACACAAGTCATTACTTCTTGCAACATTATTTTTTAGTAAAGTTATATCAGCACTAAGACTGGAGAATTTTTTGTATGTCTCCTCTATTGTTACATAAGAATAATCTATCTCATTCTAATATGGTCTGGTTTTGGACTAAAACTTCAACTTTGGAGAAAATAGTTTTATAAATAAAATCACTTGCCAGGTCTATTTAGCATGTACTGTACTTGAAATCCTGAGAGGTTTTATGGTACTTTGAAACAATCCATGGGTTTAATGAAAAGTAGTTTGTCAGAAGATCAGATTCTGATTTTTAACTACTTTGTCACCATAAAAGAAATCATACAGCTTACTGCTCATCACGATCCTTTTCTCCTTGACCACAAGGCTGGATTTCATTTTCCATCTTCCTTTGCGGTTAGGTATGGTCATGTGATGGATTTCTGTACACACACCTTGGTGTTCTTTCTCCTTCTGGGCTATCGGGAATAGTGAGAACTCAGGTTTAAACTGGGAGCTATGTATTAAAGATGGCAAAGCTTTTATCAGCATAGTCCTTGAAGGATTAAGTAGTGGAAGACAAGATCTGATTTCCTCTGTGTCTAGCCATTAGAAATTTTTATTCCAAAGTTAGCTTCTAAGTCATATACACTGGTAATACATTTTGAAATTTCAAAATAAAATTGGTAAATTATTGCTGTTTTGTGTGGTAGATTGGCATTCTCTGTCCTCTTTACCCTTTTATACACCTGCATTCTCATCCTTTATAGAGAGGTGGAATATACCTCAGCAGAAAAAAAACAGTGTAATTGTTATAATGATATAATCTACTAGATTTAACGAAAGAGATTTTGTCTTATATTGAATTCCATTCTTAAGAAGACTAGAGTTGTACGTTGGGCTAGGGATAGAAGATAAAAAGGAGTTTCTGAATGAAATAAAAAGCTTCCTAGTAGAATAACAAATGGAAGCTTTGCAAAACTTTTCTGGATTCCAGACTACTCATAGCCTGCTATAATAAAATGGAATTTATCTCCGGTAGTGGACAAAAACTACCCACCTCTTCAGATATAATGGAGAATAAAAGCTGAGTTCTCAAAGAAGGAAAAAAAGAAGAGGTTCCTTGCAAGCAGAAGCAGATGCAAAGTTAAAGGCATGAAATTTTACTTCTTAAGATGAGCATTACAAAACTTTTGATATTACATCTTCTACAAATTAAAGTAAAATATCAACTTTAACTTCTCTTGGCATTGGGGGCATTGCCAGGACATCAATTCCTTTTGCTGCATGTGACCAAGACAAAGGTCGGGACCTTCATAATGCAGTTTTTTGTACAAGTTCCTAACAGAAGTCTGACTGTGAACCCTTACCTGACTACAACCAGAGATCCTTCATCTTCCTACTCCTGTTTCCTCGGGGAGCAATGACATGTAAAAGGCACTCCATCAGCTATGGAACAAGAACACTCCAGGTATTTCAGCACTTAGAAGGAATTTTGCACTAGCACAATATTTCCCAGTCTAAATGATATTTCAGGCCTTCCCTGGTGTGCAAGGGTTAAGTCTCAGTACTATGAAGCTATCCGCAGCCACTGAAGCACAAGTCCGATCCCAGGCTAGGTTGCCAACCAGCATGGCACAGCAGACCTCTGCTGTCTTGCCCACTGCTCCCCTCAGCAGTGTATTTCAGTAGATCTGCCTGTTCTGCTCCCCACTCTGTCTCTGGTGAATCCTCTCACCCCCAGCACCACTGGCCTAGACCTCAGTTCTTGTCTGCATAAATAAAATAAATTAAAAACATGATGTTTCAGACCAAGAGGGTAATGTTTTCTCAATCAGAAAATGGTAGTAAAGAGAATACTGGCATCAAAGAGAGAGACGCCAAAACCTCTATCATTGAGAAAGGAAGCAGAGGAAAAAGCAACTCAAATATGTGCAATGGTGGGTAGAACCTGATCTGAGGAAACCCCAGTGAAAGAGAGGTAACATTTTGCCAAAATGGCTGTGCAAAACCCATTTCTGCCTCTGAATCAGGAAAATTTTAAACATTAGAATACAATTATTTCTTTTTATACATTTAGCTATTGGTTGAAATACACATTAATTTTTAAGCTCTGAAAATGAAGTTACTGATTACAAACTTATATTTTTAGATTCTACTTGCACATACATGGAATAGTGGAGAGTTGAAACATTTATCATTAAAACTACTCCCAACTTGGAGATTCATTTATCAAACTATTTCAGACCAAGGGGGATTGGAGACTGCAATTAATCAATTACTTCATTTCCCCTTTCATTTTTGATCAGCTATAAATAGCAACCAAACCTTCCATTTGTATTTTACCACCTTCAGAGCTTGATTTCCACACTGCTTGATAAAGCAAGATCACTTTGAATAAAAGATCAGAGAGGCTCCAGTGCAATTATTTAGTCATGTGTCCCACAACCTTTATATGGAAATATTTGCCCATGAAACAAAGGAGATCTTGGTAGTACAGAAAGTGAAAAACTTATTAAACTGAATTTAAAAATTTGGCATTAGAATCCTACCATAACTATGTACAGATAATATTGTCTGATTTTCTGTTTGAAAACACTCCTTCTGTTTTCATTCTCACCAATCTTGGACACCATAAAGAAAATCTATTTTTCCTAATAAGTTGGACATTCAGGTGTATTGCTTTTCATAGCACATCAACTAAGTGTTTCTCCAATCCTATCAAACTTAGCTCTTTCCACTGAACTACAAGTCTGGCTGATTTTACTAATTGCATATCCAATACCCATTCTCCTATTCATTCACATTCATACAAGTCTAATGTTCACCCCAAAGCATGTCCAATTAAACCAGAGACACACTACGGGGTAGTGGGGGAAGCAGGAAGGAAGGACTAGAGTCAAAATAAGGGGGGGTGCAATTGTATGGGGAATATAACCAACATGAAAATGCATACATTGTGCAAAGATGAAAAAAGATGTAAGAATTATATAAAATATTTTAATAAAAAAGAAAAAAAGAAAAAAACACAAGTCCCCCAGCCTCTATTAAAGCTAGAGGCAAGTATGTGCATTATCACTGTCAAGGAGATGTAAACTGCAGTTGCTTCAGAAGTCCTTGCTCCCTCATATGAGGCCACCTCTTCCTACTTCCCTTCTATTTTCCTCCTTTGCCCTATTTGGAATGAAGATACAATGCTGGGTGTGCAGTAGTCATACTACATGTGATTGTGAGATGGCAAGCATGGGATAGCAGCAAGGAAGAAAAAATAGAAAGAAAGTATGTCTCTGAAGCTGTCATAGAAAATCTCTGTGCTGACTCTAGACTGCAAACTCCAGATATCCTTTCGCAGATGGAAAATCCTTACATAATTAAACTATTACATTTCCGTTATAGCTGACTGTATTCCTAATGGATACAAAAGACTTTCTAATGTTTTCACAATAAAAAACTTTTCAGTATACCTGTTATACATATAAAACATGAGCATTCAAATTCTAAAGGACTGGATGACAGGTTATAATAATTCAAGCAACTGCCTTCTTCCTAATGTTATTACATTAGGACACTTTAATTCAGCTTTTATTGCAGTTAATGTTTCCTTCAGTCATTTCTTTGCCTACAAGATATTTTTTAAAGTAAATATACACAATTACCTATGTTAGAAATTGCAAAAGCAGAAATATTTGTAAGTCATCTAATTCAATTTTTGCTCCCTTTCCTAAACTATTAATTCTTTTGATATAAAATACATTAGAATTGAATGAGTTCCTAATGTATTTTATGCACACTGTCTGTCAGGTCCTTGTACACAAAAGGTATTATCTACCCTGATTGTATCAAGTAAATCCCATTCCTGGCCAATGCAAATGCTAACAGATAAATAAAACTGCTGACAATTTTCAAAATTTGTCCAGAAAATTAACTGCTAAGCAAAATCAATACAGATCCTGATAGATAGGACAATGTCATTAATTTGATACTTGTCATTAATTTCAAAATAATTATATATTACTAAATTGTAGCTATGTATTCATTATATTTACCTGGTAATTCACTATACAGTATGAATTTTAAAAAGCCATCCTCTTCTGACTGTGTGATTTTATATAAAAGTTAACCCACCAACTATCCCATCCTCAGAAATTCCCAACCTCAGAAATCTATGCTAATATCCTTGATAAAAGCCTTATTTTCATGTTATTTATTTTTTAAAAGATTCATTTTTTAAGAACTGGGGTGTAGGCCAGAGGTGCAGGGGGGTTGAGAAGATTCACCAGACAGAATGGGGCACAGAACAGGGGGATCAACTGAAACAAACTGCTGAGGGGAGCAGCGAGGTCTGCTGTGCCACTTCAGTCACCTCCCTGGTTGGGTATGGAACTCATCCCTCAGTGGCTCGCAATAGCTTGATAGCACTGAGACTTTAACCCCTGTGCCACCAGGGAGGCCCTTTTATGATTTTATTGATTATTAAATTGCTCAGTGTATTTTAAATGTCATAGAGAAAAAAAAGGAACAAAGAGGCAGTATTTTCCCCCACCAAAAGGGTTTTGTTTTCTTCAGGGAGTTTTCTGCATTAATTAAACAATTTAATTCACAAATTAACCAAATTCCTCTGTGAAGATCTGATAGAAGAAGGAATGCAAAACTCCCTGATCTTTTGAATTTTAATCTTCTGATTAGTTTTTTCCATACTCCCTCATTAAAGGCTGGGAATGATCAATATCAACTTTCAGATTTAGTTAAAGCAGCTAATAACAAAATCCTGCTTTTGACTAAGATGGTAAAGTGAGAATTGGTGGTAATTAAGTAATCAAATTGCTTTAAAGACACTTCAATTCTAATATCTATCATATGGATACAAACTAGGAACCTACTGATGTCAACTAAAGATTACATCAGGCAGAATTGTTCATTATGTAAATATGACCTTTAAAGTCATATCACAGCTATATTGTGAATAATATACCCATGAATAATTGAGGATTGACAGCATTTAATATTTATTAAGTACCTTTTAGACAGATTTAATTCAAGTAAATCAATTCCATAGGCCAAGTGATGGTATCTATTTAATGATTTAGCCAGCCTATAAATATGATGAGTAATGTTTTGTATAAGAGAGTGAGTTAGAAATTGCGCAATGGAGATTTCAGGATGAATGAGACAATGTCCATGTTATCCAGAGGTAAGTTCCTTAGGGCAGAAACAATGGTATTTCACAGAAAGGAAAGTTCAACCCCATATTAGATGATAAGTAACTAGCATTTGAGGTAGTATTTGGGTAAGGCCTTAAGAGATGGATTTTTGATAGGTGATGGTACTGAAAGGAGGGCATGCAAGGCAATGGGAGGGCAAAATCAAAGGATAATGAAAGTTCAGAAAGTAATATTGCTGAGCTGAAATAAATGTAAAAATGAGAGAAACTCTTGCACAAATAGGCTAAAACTAGAATTTTAAAGAATTCATTCAAGAGTTTAGTTCCTTTTAAGAAACACTGAATCTTATCAGTTAAAAGGGAAGAATAAATTAGTGAGGTATAATATAATCAGTTTCAATATCTTTCTACCTCAATAAGGATATACAAGAGTTTTGTTCTGTAACAAAAAAGGGAAACCTGGAAAATTTTAGGATTCGCTATATCCCTGCTTCTCTCTTTATGATAACACAGATTAGAATTACATGAATTTATCTGCTATGTTGAAGCAAAACTGAAATCTTATTTCAATATTGATAATCTGCTAAATGTATGATTATAGTGTGTGATTAACAAAGACCAAAAAATTGAAATATCTGTTTACTTACCCCTTGCCACCAATTGTGTCTTCATGAATATAAATGACACCATTATAACCATCCTCCCCTTTCTCTGTCTTCCCTCTTCATAGTCTTTAATTTCCCATTCACTAACCTTTATGGTAAAGTATTAAGTATATAAATGCAGAAAATACCAATTTTATCAGTTTTTAAAAGCTGAAATCATTTTTATTGATGTTATTATTGACAGCCACTTCTTGACTTTTTATAGAAAAAGGAAATAAATTTTGAGGGGTTAAATCTGCCTTAATCTAAGTAGGGAAATTTAGTGGATTTTCATAACCAAAGTTGAGGGCATTATAAACTTTTTCCTAGTGAAACAGATTATCTGAACCTCTGCTCCATTTTATGGTCTGATGGGAAAAAAGAATTCTCCTAGAGGCAAAGGAATATATATAAATATACATAATTTCCTCACAGATAGTGCTTTTTAACATCACTTTTAATTTCTTAAGCTAAGTTTAAGTCACAGTTAATGGTTTAAGAAAATAACAGGATAAAATAAAATATATTCTATTCATAACTGACTGCATGGAATATATTCTATACTACATATATGATGTTGGACTTTTTAAATATGTAGAAAATCACATACAAGTTTTATATTATGTAACATTTATCTCCTCATATCTATTTGTTTTAAGCATTTGCAATAGAATTAAAATCCTTCAAGTTAACAGTATTACAAATACTGCATTCCCCAGACAGGCTCAAAAAGGAAAGGAAGATGTTTCGATTTTGTCTGCTATGGTCTCCTTGTAACTGTGGAATATAAAAACATACAAAATGAATAAATACCTTAAAAACAAAGTGAAGTTCATTTGCATAAGCAGACATTTCTGGATAGAGAAAAAAGAACACTCCAGAAGGAATAAAAAAATACTGAGGTGATCCCAAATATTCATTTATTGTCATTCCCTTGAAATGCACCATACACTCAACTCTCAAGTCCCAGCTAAAAACACAGGGAGAAAAATATGGAGAGAATATGAGGAAGAAATGAAGAAAATTCTTTGAAACTGACCCATAGATTAAAATGAGGCAGTTCAATCACCTTCAAAAGTTGTGGAGTTAGTTCTAGGACACAGTGTCTGTGATCACAACAGAAAAAATATAACTGTAAAACATTTTTGTGACATTGTTCTATTAATTCCATCTTTCCAAAAGTAGGAGTCAAGAGAGAAGTGTTTGATTCTACATAATATGTTCCGTGTAATTACATTTTTAGCTGTCTCTGTAGATCCATACATGCACATTTATACACATTCATTTGTATTCATTATGAAAATATCAAAACTGAGAAATGAGTTAAACATTGGTTCAACAGCAAGATATTTTACAAATAAAAATATTCATAAATATACTTTTATATATTCATATACCTGAATGTCTAAAAAAAATTGGTATCATGTTTAGTCTTTATTTGGCTACTTGAAATTTCATAGCTGCCTACCAATATATTTTACCATACAGTGAAAGTTTACTATTTTGAATTTAACTTTATAAATTTTATAAAAATGTATCATTAACTTCTCAGATTTATAAAGTAGTATTTTACAATACTGTTATCTAATAGAGTGCTAAGGAATTATGTATGCAAGCTTTCATTATTCATTCTGCAGATATTAATAAAGATAAATGATAGGAAAATTGCCAACTTCATAAATATTTCAAAAACTTCACAGCTGGTTATTCTTTACACTTTTTTCAGTTTTCAAACATTCAATACAAAAGTACTTTGGAACTCAGAAAAATGTCAAGAAAAAATTAAATAGCATAAATGAGTAATGTAATGAAAAATAAACATAATTTCAATTATGGAATTTTTCTCAGCAATTACAAATTATTAGAAGAACAATTTACCTTATACATTCTTTAAAAAATTATTTTTACTATGTTTACACAAAACATTAAATTAATTATAGCACTATTTTGAAATGCAATCTGATGACATGTTTTTTGTTGTTCTTGTTTTATTCCATGCAGTGAGTTAGATGGCATAAGATAATGTGTGTGTATGCTTTTAAAGTTGGCCTTAGTGGATAAAGGGCATTTGGAAGACTCTCCTTTAAAAAAGTCAAAGGATTATTTTATGACTATTCTTGCTTTCAGATAGTTTCTGTTGCTTTACAAATTGCTGTTAGGTATGCATTTAAGTTTCTTTTCTGACTTTGTTTACAATAAACTAATATTGGTGTTATTTTGTCATATTTAATCCTCTTCAATCTTTACCTAAATGGTAAAACTTTACAGGATTTTTGAGCCAAATATGTTTTGACTGACTGCAAAATGATTAAAAACAGAGTGATCTTTTAAAACTATAAGAAAATACAGACAAATTCTAAATCTAACTTTTGGTTGAGGAAAGCTTTCTATGAATGAAAGTTGTAGGTAAAATTTTCTGAAAGAAAAATTGTTCTAACTTTAGTTTGAAAAGCCTCATGGGCCTCCCTGGTGACACAAGGGGTTAAGTTGCAACCTATGAAGCTAACCACAGCCACCACAGCACAAGTTCGATTCCCGGCCAGGGAGCAACCCACATAGCGCAGCAGACCTCTCCTGACTCACCTGCTGCTCCCCTCAGCAGTGTATTTCACTTAATCTGCCTGTTCTGTTCCCCACTCTGACTCTGGTGGGTCCTCTTACCACCTGCACCTCTGGCCTGTACCCCCATTCTTGTATGCATAAATAAATCTTAAAAAAATAAAATAAAATGCCTCATGACAAAAAAAAAAAAAGTAAAAATTAGATGGCCAATAACAAGGTGGAAAATCCTTTTGCAAAATACAAGGTAGAGAAAGGAAGCACTGACGTCCCAACAGAAAAATAACTCTAACATGCAGTTCACAAAAGAAGAAATGAAAAATCCCTCTGCACATATGGGAAAACATTTAGCCTCAATATTAAATCAATTAAAACATATTTGATATCGGCCTCCCTGAGTGGCGCAGGTGGTTGAGCGCTGAGCTGTGAAGCTGTCTGAAGCCTCTGCAGCAGCGGTTTGATCCCAGCCAGCCAGCGAGGGTCCCACATGGTGCGGCAGACCTCTGCCGTCTCACCCGCTGCTCCCTTCAGCAGTGTATTTCATCAGTCTGCCTGTTCTGCTCCCCACTTTGTCTCTGGTGAATCCTCTCAATCTCCCGCGCATCTGGACTATACCTCGGTTCTTGTATAAATAAATAAATAAATCTTAAAAAAAAAAAACAAAACAACAACCGTATTTGTAGGATTGTGGCAATGTAATATATGACCAGCACACTGATAACAGTTTGTGTAAAGCAGTTCACAGTGTTTTTAAAAATGTTATTTAATGCTATGCACCACACATCCTGGAATCTACCTTAAGACAATTCTACCTTCTACCAATCTTCAACGATGTTTATTTTAGGACCATTAAAAACAGTTAATATTAATTGAGCAAAAATGGGCCTCACTCGAGGTTGAAGATTTGAATTCTAATCATTCTGGCCTCATATGGCTGCATTTTAAGTATTTCTTATTTATACACCCTCAAGAATAAGTATTAGTGGGCCTCTGGAGAATAACTCTGCATGAGTTATTTATAAAAGTAGGAAATACTTTATTACTGTTGATCTGAAACTGAATAATGAATTAACCCATAAATCATTTAGAACCTAAATGTCTGTTGCCCTTTTTTTTGTGGAACCCTCGCTGGCGGCTGGGGAACGAACCGGCGCTGCTGAGGCTGCGGGCAGCCTCACAGCCCAGCGCTCAACCGATGCGCCACCAGGGGAGGCCCTGCCCATTTTTTAAGTACAGAAAATTGTTAGCAGTCTACACCTAACAAATACACAAACTTCTATTGTTTATTCTTTGGCTTATAAAATGCCCACATATTTAAATTATTTTCATCAATAATCAAATAATCTACTCCCATCTATTTATTGAAACAGTCATCTGTTTCGTTTTCCTACTGGTATTTTTATTCTAAAATGGAAACGAGTGCAGGAAAAGAGAAGGAATAATTTTGTAAGCATTGTCTTCAGCATATTTTGCAATAACAGATAAGCAGATCTTCTCATAAACTCTTCAATTGTTGAGCCATTTTATAACTTGTGCACAGTCAGTTACGTGGAATTTACATGTAAGTGGTTATCTTTCTTTCATTATTACTCAATTCTGTGAATGTAAGTTTCCACATGAGGCTATGGAATCTATGAGACAGAGATGTCCTAGTGAAAACAGAGACAACTACAATAACGGAAATAAATGGGATTTCCTTTCTGTCAAGTTTGAGGGGAATCTGCAATTAGCAGCTATGTACCAATTGATTATGGATGCTTTAGCAATCTATGGAATTACTCAGGTAAAGATGGGCAAACACAGCATTGTATGCTCAAAGTATTTCAAAAACTAACAACTCAGGGCCTCCCTGGTGGCACAGCGATTGAGCATTGGGTTGCGAAGCCACCCGCGGCCTCTGCGGCGCAGGTTCGATCCCAGACTGCTCCCCGGCCACCGGAGGAGGGTCCCACATGGTGCGCAGACCTCTCCTGCCACCCGCTGCTCCCCTCAGCAGTGTACTTCGGTCCTTCTGCCTGCTCTGCTCCCCGCTCTGGCTCTGGTGAATTCTATCACCCTCCCGCGCTTCTGACTGTACCCAGTGCATGTATAAACAAAACAAACAAACAAACAAATAAATAAATAAAACATGCTTCTATTAAAAAAAAAAATTAAAAAGAAAAGACTAACAACTCAACAACTTGTTTTTATTTTTAAAGAAACTGAGCCCATGAGAATTTTGTCTGTGATCACTCAGCAAACTAGTGAAAGAGAAGGAACAATAATAAAGTTCTCTAGATTTACAATCAATTGCTCCATTAACTCATGTCTGTGTAATTGTTTCCTTCATTCAAGGCACTCAGTATAAAAGCCAGGTATGAGATGAGATGCTACATTCCAAATCCAAACCAAAACAAGACAAAAATAGAACAAGGATGATGAAAAAAAAATAATAATAATAAGTGGCCATTGAGAAAAGAAAAAGATATTGAATGACAGGTTTTCTCTACTCTCCACATTCTTTCCATCCTCATCCCAAAAGGCTCTGGGTCAGATGCTAAAAAACACCAGACTGCATCAAAAGGCCTGCTTTCTAGCTCTCACATTTCCCTAATGTGTTCCTGTGGCCCCTTTTCTGTGCCACTCGGGACCTCAGTTTTATTACAAAATGATCTAAGACCCCCTACACTCTACGTTTCTAGGCAACAAACAATACCTTGTCCTTTCCCTTCCTCTCCTCTCCCCTCCCCTCCCCTCATCAACCCCCCCCCCCCTTCTCCCGCCTCTCTTGTCTTCATTTTTCTCTTTTCTAGCTCTGTCCAAATAACAAGCTCACCTTCAGGAAATTCCTGCAGTTGCTTTTCAAAAGCAGGAAAATGTCAATGGATGTGCTTAACAGGTATAAATAGGTACCATTAGGTATAATTGTACTATGAATATTTTGGTGTTTAGTAATATAATTCACTGAAAGAGAGAACAAGTTATGACTATGAAGTTGTCTGCAGAAATTTCTGTTGGATATTAGTTTTAAATTTTATATAATTTCTTTTACAGAACTTGATTTTCTCCTTTCAAGTCACAGGAGAGAGGAATTTTTAATTTAAAGATGTAAATGCCATATAAAAGTGACTAATTATAACCCCCAAAGAACCATCTTTACATATGCAGGCCTTCTCTTTTCAAGCAACCTGAAATTAAATTCTTTAAGCAGTTAATAAAACCTCTACAGTTAGTAAAATAAAGATGAGACTAGAAAGAAAAGCTGGCTGGGAAAATTTTTTCTAACAATAGCTCATCTAAGTTTAATAGTTTACTAGCAACCTTTTGGGTTTTAATGATTCAAGTGAATTCATAATCTTGATGGGCTTTTATACAATACAGGGATTAGGAGCCTAGCCCTGCTGTCTCTCTAGCGCATATTGTGTTGGGACCAGACAGCTTGAAAGAATGTGTTGCACCAGCAAGATCTCTACTGTAATTATCTTTACCGATAACAACTATAACATCCTCTTTTTATCATGTAATACTTTATAAAGTACATAGCCTACAAATGATCATGCTGAGTCATTAAATAACTTTTCAAACTTTTCATGTACGTTACTTATCCCCACTTAGTAAATGAGAAAACCAATGCGCTGAAGGATTAGGAGACTTAGTCTTACAGCAAGTTTATAGTAAAGCCAGACCTTGCACAGCTCAACACCAGGACTCCTATTCCTTTACTTGTGCCTTAAGATGGTATTTCATGTAGGCATAAGGGTTTTATATCTCCCTACCAGGGGTGAGACCTCCAACGATCCACAATTTAGCCTGAAAAGTCCTGAAATAGACACTTCTTTTATGTACAAGAAATTCACTCATCATTTCACATTTGACAGAAAAATCATTCTATAATATAGAAGCTGTTCATTCACAGTAACTTCCCAGATCACTGAGAACATTTCTTAGTTTAGTCCCTGAAAAAAAAAAAAAAATCATTATTTGGGAAACACTGTTAATAATTATTTGAAAGGAAACAGGACTCAACAAAGGAAACAAAGTATTTTTAATCCTATCTTCTAAGTATTTAAGCTATAGTAAAGCTGAAGTTTACCCTTTAGAGTAGAGCAAACAAAATCTAACAAGATAGCATTGCACTGAGTGCTAAAGCAATTATTACAGCAGTGGGCGTGCCTTACGTGACAATAAGGTCAATATTAAATGTTCATACCATTCAGATAAGGACATGATCAGTGATGATTCTATAAATTGGGGTTGGAACAGCTGTCCAAAAAAGCTGGACCCTTTCTTTATTCCTCATATATCAAAACAAATGACAAAGAGATCAAACTGAAGCATAAAAAATAAAATGGGGAAGGACCATGACACCTCCCCTCTCCCTTTCCATGAGACCACCTTGGACTAGCTCCTGGAAACCAAGGGGTGGGGCTGAATGGTGAGTTGAAGCTCTATAACATGGAAAGCAGGTGGGCTCTGGGGAAGAAAACTCACGTCCCCATGGCTCTACTTGCATCCTTGTACTGCTGGAAGGAGTAACATGGAGGAGAGGCATGTAGAGACACTTGAAAGAGATATGTGGGGAAGAGACACATGGGGAGCTGAAATTGGCAGCTGTTATGTTCATTTCTACTTTGATTTTATTCCTTTTGTCCCAGCCATGCATGGACCCTCTCCCCTCCCCCCACCCCATTCTGTGGTTACCTGACACAAGGTGCCTTAGACTTGCAGCAAGCTTCTGGGCCCCAGAGGCCCTGCTTTGGGGCCACACTGTTTGGCTGGGCATTACCCATGAGGGGATGGCGAATTCTGGGTGATATGTTGGAAAATATATCCTCTCTTCTCTCCCCTCGCTCTGCACACTAATTATATGAAATGCACTCACAACTATTACAAATCAACAATAAAATGGTAATTATTCCAGTTGTTGAAATGGAAAAATATATTAACAGGCAGTAGACCAAGAAATGGAAAATAATGAAAAGATGTTAAGCTCATTCGTAAAACTGAATTTAATACTAGACATCATCTTTTACCCATAGTATTAATGAAAAATAAAATTAGAACATGTGTAGTGATGGTGAGAGTAATAATGAGAAAATTAACATGTCCTCTAGAATAGTTTATAAGTATGTAAAATAATGAAACAATTTTGGATGTAAATTTGACAATATCTTTTAATATATGAGATTAATATACCTTTGGATCAGTGATTTCTTTGGCAGAATTATATCTTACAGATATATTTTGTTGGGAGTGATAATAAAATCAGGAAATCCTTGAAAATACCTATTATGTGCTTATTACTTATGAATTACTGAAGTATCACCAATATACTTATTGTATTTACTTAAATATGTTTAAGGTATGTCTCAGAGACTATGCCAGAAAATGTTTTTTCTCTGGTAAGAGCAAAAAGAACTATGTGAGAATTGAGGAAGAGCATAAAGGGACTTAACACACCATTGTGTTTTGTAGGAATGTACCATGTCTATGGTTTTACAACCCAAACTTTAATGCAGGGCCAAATGTTCCTTGAAAAATGGGAAAACACTGATCATTCCCCTCTCTGAAAGCATTATGCCGATAGTTTACATTCTTTCCTCTCTCAAGAGAACTCTATATGCAAAAATAAGAAATAATCTTTCCCCATTTTCTTTCTCTCATTCCTTTCCTAAGAATTCAGGAAAAAATCCACCCAGTACAATGGGAAGTCTGGTGAGTGTGGCCAGCTGTCCATTAAAATGAATCCTGATGCTCTTGAGCTACTCAAGCTGGTCTCCTCAAAGTTTCTGCTGGAGTAGTAAAAAAGCATTGTCCATACAGAAGTGTCACAGACACCAAAGCTATATGAATGGCTTTTCAGAGACACTCCTGGTAAGGGATATCTTTAGACACTATAATGAGCTGAATGGTGGCCTCTTGCCCAAAAGATATATTCATGTCCTCATCTCCAGAATGTTACCTTCTTTGGAAAAAGGGTATTTGCAGATTCAAGGATCTTGACATGAGATCATCCTGGATTATCCAGATAAGCCCTAAATCCAATGCCAAATGGATACAGAGGAGACTTCCACAAAGGAGACTTCCACAGAGGAGAAAGCAGAGGAAAATGAAAGAAAAACAGGTGTGATATGGTCACAAAACTCACAAATGGCAACAACCACTAGAAACTACACGAGGAGCAGATTCCATCCTCCCCTAGAGCCTTCATAGAAAGTGTATCCGGGACAACATTTTGACTTTGGACTTCTGGTTTCCAAAACTGTGAGCAAATAAATTCCTGATGTTTCATGTCACCAAGTTTGGACCCATTTCTGATGGCAGACCTAGGAAACTATACCGATATCCTTCTTTGGAGATCATTTACCTGAAAACAAATGTTCCCATTGAGGAAGAACATAAAGGGACTTGGGAATGAACCATGTCTATGGTTTTACAACTCAAATTTTAATGCAGGGCTAAATGTTCCTTAAAAAATGGGAAAACACTGATGTTTCCATTTGTTTCAATACTGACTTTTTTTACATCACTTCCGCTCGTATATTTCTGTCATAGCCTTATTAGTCAATGTGTCACCAGGGTACCTTAAATGTGATGGAAAAGAAATCACTTTGGTAGAGTGTGCTCACAATATAATAATCCTTCTGTTAATACTTCCACAGCTAGTAAAGTGGTTAAGCTGACACTTGGCCCATAAATCTGTAATTCTAAAGCTTGAGATCTGTAAACTTGAGTCACAAAGGCTTTTCTGTCTTCAAAAACCCTTATTAGAATGTGAAACTCCATAAAATATATAACTTTCTGAAGCAAAAGCTGTATATTTCAGGATGCCCTCTACACTACTGGATCAGAGAGGTATAAGAAGAGTCAAGGAAAGGGTCCAGACTACTGAACATATTTCTTAGAACAGATGGCCAAGATGTTTGACACTATGCCATGAGAAAAACAAAACTAAGCAACTATATCCTGGACAAAATATTAAATATATTCGAAAATGACTTTCAAAGCACAAGTCAAAGAGTGTCTCACCCAACACCTTCCACTGAGGAATATGATTATGAAAAAGAAACAATGCACCTTTTCCTCATCCAACTATGTAAGCATTAAAAGTTTTAAAGTGTGGATTTAATGTCATGACAGTTTCCAGTTAGAATGTTCAGGGCATGGCATGGAGAAGATCTTGTCCTGAGAAGGTTGGCAGATTTTCTGCCAAAAGTTCCTGGAAGGTTACCAATACCTTGAAGAAATGACAAAAATTAGAATCTGCACTGTATTGTGTAAACATGGAAACTGCAATCTCTCAGTACATGAGAACTGCCTCCTCTTGAGAGCAAACCCACATTGTAAAAGTTTATGGAACTGTTGAAAATAATCCAAATGCCAATTTATATCCTTTCTCTGAACTCTACCACCATTACTGAGATCACAGCACTGTGACCACAGTCAAGAAAGTCCTGTGTCACAATGACAACTATACTCAGAATGTTACAGGGCAGGAAGAGGGCACCCACACCACCCTGTTACAAGAACACTGCTACATATATAGAGATTGATGGCAGGTAGGTAGGGAGGGAGGGAGAGAGGGAGGTAGATAGACAGATGACATAGATTTTTAAAAGCTGTTAATAGGTTGTTTAGCATAATTTCAGTGTTTGATATCAGTCTTTCAACCAACAGTTTCTCTCATGAGCAATGCTTGAAAAAGCACTGCCAACTGTTTCTATTGTGATTCTCCTATGTCTACTCAAATCCCGATAAATCCTACTTTCGGAGTGACCCATAAACTCATCTCTTTAAATTGTTGTCTCTTGGTTCTGATGCAGTAACTGTAGATTTCATATGTTATTTCACAGTTCACAGCAGAGGGATCTTATTTCTACATCTTGTCTTTCTTTGTGTACTGTATACAGGTACCACAGCATATTTTGATCACAATATTGTGATCACAACATTAATTCTAGACAAAATATAGCAAAATAAATAAGAAAACAGAACATTTTTTAACTATTCTTATATTGCAACCCACAACTTTTTGATCACTCTATAAAATGTCAACTTTCATTATTGCTATAGGTATGAGAATAACACAGTGGTTATGACAAGAAGCTGATGCCCTTCACTTTCCTGGTGCCCCCTGGTAGAAAGCCTGACTTTGATGTGTGTAAACAAGCATAAATATAGAACTCATGATGAGGTCTATTAGGATTGTAAAATCTTCTGAGAGGAAGCTGTCTAGAGTCGCTTGCTTAAGAGATTTAAAAGCAGACAGATCAAAGCAGGTGTCACTGAAAATCCTGCTGGTTGTCATGAGAAAAGGGGTAAAATTACAAGCCCATTCAGATGTATCCATTACTGTAATGATTTAGAATAGACTGGGATGACGAAAATGAAGAGTGAGTAGTAGAGGGTCATAATAACAGTCATCATAGGTCATATGCCACCGATATTGAATTTTCCTTTTGTACAGCAAAGATAGTTTTTGTATTTTTTTCTGAATAACTATGGCAACAGGTTTTATTTCTGAGTGCCTGGTTTCCTGTCTATAGGCCATACATCTGAGTAATATGCTTATCTCAAACATTTATAAGGATATTGAGGATGAGTCAAAAATAAGAGGGACATATGCCAAAAGCTTCATGCTTAGAGTAAAATGTATTTATCTACTGAATTGCGAACTGAATTTGGAACAGGATAAAAACTATGCCATCACACATAATGCAGCTCCTCAGCTCTGACATCTCATCTCCCACATCTCTATAGTGTTGGATACTGAGTTAGGATTATGTAGATGGGGTCAGAAGAGGCTAGAAATGTCTGCATACTTAGCATGCTGAGAAGGAATGCCTAGAATCGAGGGGTTCTGTTTTCAGGCTAAGTCACTCTTTAAAAGGTAGAATTACACACATTCTGAGGGAAAAAAGTCTTAAGTAATGCTGATTAAATTCTGCATCTATGGAACATTCACTTGACAGTGTATTTATTGTAGTTGAGTCCCTAAAAATACAATCCTCTTCAAATTGATGTTATGCTTCTTTTAAATGGGCCACCCTGTATATTCGGAAAGAGCTTGTCCTGGTAAAGAACTGTGTTGATGTAAATCGACGTTGGCAAGAGCGTCATCAGAGTCAGCTGGGAGTGACAGGCATGTTCTAGCCAATTCTGGACGGTGTGTTGAAATATGCTTCCCAGGCTACAAGAGCAAATGCACAAAGGCATGCCCACGTCTTCACAGGAGTGACGTGCTGATCAGCAAAGCCCTGGCTCTGTCAGAACATAAAACACATACCACGAGCATTTCTTGGGGAGAAGCCAACCAATCAATCACAGCAAGAGCTACATAATCCTTACAGGTTAAAAGGTGCCAGGGCTCGCCCGCTCCCTTAGGGGGTAAAAAAAAGGAAAGGAAAGAAATAAAGTTTGCACATGTTGCTCCACAGGGCACACTCCTAAGACAAGGGAGATTTTATTTCCTAATAACAGCCAGCTAGCTCACATAATATAAATTCCCAAGCAGGCAATACTAACCAACAATTCAAACTCCAAAGAGAAAGCCACATTCTATCCACTTCATATTTATTTTGATTACAAGCATAATCATGAAAACCCCCTGCATAATTGCTATAATGTGGCATAGTCTTGCTGCCTTTTAAGCACATTTTATGTTTACATATAAAACCAATCATTTAATAAGAGTTGCATCACTGCGATAACTCCATGTATGAACTGTCGGGGCAAGTATAACATACTTTTCCAGGAATATTATTTTAGTTCTTAAATATCTATGTTGATTATCATGCTTATGATGAGAATTTCTATCCAATGCAGGGGGAAAAATGGTAATTTCTGTCAAAAAATCTGCCCCACAGCCATACATCTGGAAAGCAGCAATTTCTCAATCGCCTTTATGCATCTGCTGTCACATCTCTCATGCCTGGAGCATGAATGTGTGAAAAAGAGGTGGAAGAACATGGCTTTACCAGACAGAAATGATAGTGTGATGACTATTAGCCGGCACTGGCCAGCCTGGTTTGTGTGACCTCTCCTCTCCATAAAGGCACTGCAGTGAATCAGAGCGCCTGGAATGAATGAAAACACAGACCCAAGAGAATGGCCATCCCAGCCGAAGAGCTGTGCTTGTTGAAACAGCACAATCTTAAATGAGAACCTTCTCTTGGACATATAAGAACCTCCCGACTGCTAGGTCATTATCATTACCAGATTCTCATGCCCAGATGCTCTGAAAATCCCCTGGTCTGTACTTAACTCCCAAGTCCTCCTCCAACACCCCTCAACACTCCAGCATGTCCTACAGCATTCATAGTCTGTCCTCAGTAATACCTCCTATTCTTTTTTTAAAATATTTTCTTTTATATAATTCTTACATCATTTTTCATCTTTGCACAATGTATGCATTTTCATTTTGGTTATATACCCCATACAATTGCACCCCCTCCCCTTATTTTGACTCTAGTCCTTCCTCTCCCTGGCCCCATAGTGTGTCCCCGTTTATAGTTGCTTGTTGATTTTGATTTTTACTTTGTATTGATTAGTCTTTTTCCTGGTCTCTTATTTAGGTTTTCTAAATTCCTGCTATGAGAGAGACCATCCAGTGTTTTTCTTTATTCTTTCTGACTTATTTCGCTGAGCATGATCCCTTCTACTCCATCCATGTTGCTGCAAACTGCATGTGTTTATCTTTTTTGATTGCTGAGTAATAGTCCATAGTGTATATCTACCACATCTTCTTGATCCAGTCATCTATTTTTGGGCATTTGGGTTGTTTCCATAGCTTAGCTATTGTAAATAGTGCTGCTATAAACATAGGCGTGCAGGTGCCCTTTGGAATTAATGTTTCTGTGTCCTTTGGGTAAATACCTAGGAGTGGAATTGCTGGATCATATGGAAGCTCTGTGTTTAGTAGGTCAAGAACTCTTCACACAGCTCTACATAGTGGTTGGACCAATTTGCACTCCCACCAGCAGTGCAGTGCAGGAGAGTTCCTTTTTCTCCACAACCTTGCCAACATTTGTTGTTGCTAGTTTTTTTAATATGTGCCATTCTCACTGGTGTAAGATGGTATCTCATGGTAGTTTTGATTTGCATTTCCTTGACTGCAAGTGATGTTGAACATTTTTTCATATGCCTGTTGGCCATTTGCATTTCCTCTTTGGAGAAGTTTCTTTTTAGCTCTTCTGCCCATTTTTTGACTGGATTATTTTCTTTGTTTTTGTTGAGTCTTACCAGCTCTTTGTAGATTTTTGTGATCAGTCCTTTATCATTAGTGTTGTGTGCAAAAATGTTCTCCCAGTGGGTGGGGTTTCTCTTTGTTTTGTTATTGTCTCTTTTGCTGTGCAGTAGCTCTCTAATTTGATGTAATACCTCCTATTCTTAACCTCTTCTCCGATTCCTGAATCTTCCTGCTCTAATACTAATGGCTGTCTCTTGAAAATGCAAATTTATTCTAGTGTTTTGATAGTGGCTACTGTTCCCTTCCATGTTTCTGTACCACTGACCCTAAAGGAAAACTAGGCATATTTCCTGCTCTTCTCTACCTCTTCCAGGGAACACAGTGATCTTTTCCACCTTTCCTTTTACTACTACTCTACTCTGCACCATTATATCTCACCTTGAGTACTGCAATAGTGTGCTAACTGGTCTCCCTGTTTCTATATTTCCCCATATCTCTATTTTCAGCACATGAATGGAGTCTAAGGCAGACACCCCCACTGTCAACCCTGCTCCCTTCAACAAATCATAGCCATCATCAAGACAAATAGCAAATCCTTATTACAGCCTCAAAACATGACATGATCTGACCCCCTTCCATGTCTCTGACCTCATTTGCTACAACATTCCCACTCCCTCAAACACATCAATCTCATATCCCTCATTTATTCCTTTTTTTAAAGATGTATTTATTTATGCATACAAGAGCTAGGGTATAGAACAGAAGTGTGGGGGGGGGGGGTGAGAGGACTCACCAGAGACAGAGTGGGGAACAGGACAGGCAATTGACTGAAATACACTGCTGAGGGGAGCAGTGGGAGAGTCAGGAGAGGTCTGCTGCACCTTGTGGGTAGCTTCCTGGCCAGGGATGGAATTCATGCTGCAGTGGCTGTGGATAGCTTCATAGGTTGCATCTTAACCCCTTGTGTCACCAGGGAGGCCCTCATTTATTCTTTTGCCAAAAATATTCTTCCTCTAGAAAATCACATAGTTGCTTACTCACCTCCTTCAGAACTATATACTTCATAAAGAGACTGTCCCAAAAATATTATAGAAGACTATTTTCTTACCTTGTTTTATTCTCATTGACTATTATTTGTCATTCTCTGGCCTACTGAACTATTTATTTGGAAACTGTCTTCTCCTCCATTAGAATATATGCTCTGTGGGGGTGGGATTTGTCTTTTTTGTTCAGTGTCATATCCCCAGAAGAGTGACAGATATAGAGGAAACACTCAAAATTATTTTTGCACAGGTGAAAGGATATTTTGCTCCTGACTTTTCCTGGTGAGTGAGTCTTAAAATGGGAAAATGACTTCAAGATGATTTTTTGTGTATACTCCATCAGAACTGTACTAAGTATTATATTCTCTTGCAATTTAATCAGAAGGTAGGTACAGTTCTCATATAAATAATGCCTCCATTCTATGCATCAGAACACAAGTGCCACCAGTGGAATTAATACATCTGATCCAAAAAGAAATTCAATTGTGCATTCTGCTATTTCAGCAGGATTATCTTAGAAGGAGTAGAAAGGCATTAACTAGCTGAAAGATGGTACAGATTTGTCTAATTGGACTGAATCTCACATTCCAACTATTGCGCTATTGAGAGTATTCAATGAATGTACTTGTGGTTTAGCAAGCTTAACTTGGGATAATAACTCAACATGTCACTTCCTTTTATTTGGAGTGAAGCTGTTGAGAAAGATAAAATTGATCATGTTTCACTTAAGCATATAAATCACGTGTGTGTGTGTGTGTGTGTGAGAGAGAGAGAGAGAGAGAGAGAGAGAGAGAGAGAGAGAGAGAGAGAGAGAGAAAGTACAAAAGAGAGAGGAGAATATGAATGTTAGTTGAGCTTCAGAACCTGATTCCAGTCTACCTTTTTGGCTGGCCTACCTTCCCTAGAGATACTCTCTTTTGTACTCAAACTTACCTCCCCTATTTGTTCACACTATTCCTTTGATGAGAAGGATTCACCTCTTGCCACTTCCTCTCCCTCCATAGTTCATTCCAGTTCTCTCTCTGCTGAAATCTTCTATGCTTTACATTCATAGCAAAATTCTATTTCTTTCTTTGCAAAATGAGATAATAAAACTTAAACCCGATCACATTGCAGTGAATACCAAACAAGGTGATCTAAGAAAATGCTCATGATAGCTCTTCTTTGTGACAACTCCAAACTAAGTCTTGAGTGATCCTCACTACCAGAAACAATCACCACCTCCTATAAACTCCATCACACCTCACACCGGGCACTTAATTATGTCACCTACTGTTCTACTACGGTTATTCGAGTGTCACACTCTATACCCTTTCAGATCCTAATCCTTAAGAGCAAAAACAATGCCCCAACAGCACCTCATACAGAGATCTGCACAGTGTAGACACAGTATGTGAGGTGAACTAAGCTTCTAGATTTTGATAGGTTCAGATCACCCTAGGTGTTCCACAAGTAGTATTTTTTTTTACATTCTATTTCTATAGAATGTCTTTGCAAAATATCTTTTTATTGAGTATATCATATGAAGAATTCTATGAAGCATATATGTATTAGCAATAGTTTCATTTTATGTATTAATAATAGCTTTAATTGTGGTCTGTGGCACTTAAATGATACTTGGGGGATCTCACAGTGAATAATGGAGTTGGACCAGGCAGAACAATACCTTCATATCACAAGACTATGTTAGGTGACAGGGAAACAATGGTTGATGAAATGAAGCTGGTTTCTGCCCTCACAGAGATACCATCTAGGTCAGTGGTTCTCAACTAAGGACAAGTCCTCTCTCCCACCCACCCCACCCCAACCCCCGCCCCCCAGGACATTTGGATTTTCACAAGAACATGTGTTTTGGGTCTCCCTAGTGGCACAAAGGGTTAAGACGCAACCTATGAAGCTATCCGCAGCCACTGCAGCATGAGTTCAATCCCCTGCCAGGGAGCTACCCAAATGGAGCACAGACCTCTCCTGACCTGCCTGTTGCTTCCTTCAGCAGTGTATTTCAGATGATCTGCCTGTTCTGTCCCCCACTTTTTCTCTGGTGAATCCTCTCATCCCCTGCACCTCTGGCCTGTACCCCAGTTCTTATATGCATAAATAAATAAATCTTTTTTTAAAAGATTTATTTATTTATTTATTTATACAAGCACTGGGTACAGTCAGAAGCACGGGTGGGTGAGAGAATTCACCAGAACCAAAGCAGGGAACAGAACAGGCAGACTGATGAAATACACTGCTGAGGGGAGCAGCCGGTGGCAGGAGAGGTCTGCATGCCATGTGGGACCCTCGCCTGGCAGCCAGGGATCAAACCAGCGCTGCAGAGGCTGCGGGCAGCTTCACAGCCCAGTGCTCAACCACTGTGCCACCAGGGGAGGCCCAAATATATAAATCTTAAAAAAAAAAAAATATGTTTTACTAGCATCTAGTGGGTGTGTCCAGGTACTCTCTTAACATCCTATAGCTCACGGGACAGCTCCCATGATGAAGTGTCATCTGGGCCTAGTTGCCAGAAATGTGGATGTTAAGAAAACCTACTCTAGATTCAGATCCAGAATGAACGACTCTGACATTTTAATAGCAAACAATACCAGCTAAGTTTGTAGAGATAGGTTTGTAGCTGATGACAGAGACAAAAAATGCCAAGTTGAAGAGTTTGTACTTTATCCTACAGATCAGGGACTGGAAAATTATGTCTGATGGGCCAAATTATGCCTCCTATCTTTTTTTATAAATAATATTTTATTGAACACGCTCATGTCAATTTGTATATCTTATTACTGCTTTTATACCACAATGATAGGACTAATTAGTTCCCTAAGAGACTCTATGGCCTATAAAGTTTAAAATATTGACCATCTGACCCTTTACAGAAAAAATTGCTCAGCCCTGCCTATAGGTAACAGGCAACCCAAGCAGAACTTTGGGACAATTAATAAGACAGTAGAAGAGACACCCTCAAGGGGTAGGAACTGGTGGCACAAAGACAAGTTAGGATGTTATTAAAATAGCCATCACATAGAGTTCACTACTCAACTAGGGGTTGTGTGAGGAAAGAGCAGAAAAGCAATCCATATTAGATGAAACAGGCCACAGGGGGAGAGTGGGTAAAGCAGAAGTCAATGATTAGTCAGGCTTGTTCACTGGGAAATAGTGGTCGCATGAGAAGAAATAGAAAAATCAGAAATGGGGACACAGTGAACCCGGTTCGGCACAGCTGCATTTAGGGTAAGAGTCATCTCCCAAGTGAAAAGTGTCCAGAGGAGATACATGGAACTGGAGTGGGGTTAAGGAGTAGGATTTTGTTAAATGAGGCCGACAACTGAAATTGGAGAAGAGATCAAGTTTATGGCATAAGAAGCAAACTGAGGGCCTCCCCTGGTGGCGCAGCAGTTGAGCACTGGGCTGCGAGGCTGTCCGCAGCAGGTTGGTTCCCCAACTGAAGGCGAGGGTCCCACAAAAAAAAAAAAAAAAAAAGACAGACTGATTAAGACCTAAGGGTTGATTACAGAACTAAGCACATCCGGAAATGAAGTCAATGAAGGGGGAGTAGATATCTCATGGAAATACAAGTTAAGTCAATGAATGAGACATTTTCAAGCAGGAGAGATGGGCGTCAATATCAAATACTAATAATATGCCACCACTGTCCATATAAAGTATATAAATAAGCATTTTAAATGCAAAGATGATGCTGTTTTTAATTTATGTATACACTTGCTCACTGGCAAAAAAAAAAATTAGGAAACTGTCAAGATGAATGTAAGATCATGCTTTTCTTTACTTCACAGCTGGCATACTGCTGACTTTCCTTGAAACTTTCATTTTTATTTCAATGTATATCTATTAAAAGAGCAAGAGGTGATGAATCAAGATGTCCCTCTAAGACAAAGTTTCTCAAAGGATGGCTCCAGCATTACCTTTAGAGCCACTGAAAATGTGGCTTCCAGGGCCCCATATCAGGTCTATTGTGAATACAGGGCTGACCTGGTGGATATGACCTGAGCAGTCACCCAGGACCTCACACTCAGAAGGGCCCTGTCCTATGCTGAATGTTCTGCTTTTGCTGGCAAAAAATTATTAATATTATTTTGAACAAAAGTTACCACATTTTCAATTTACAACAGGGGACTCCCTGGTGGCACAAGAGGTGAAGACACAGCATTATGAAGCTATCCACAGCCACTGCAGCACGAGTTTGATTCCCAGCCAGGGAGGTGACACATGTGGTAGCGCAGACCTCTCCTGTTTCACCCGCTGCTCCCCTCAGTGGTATATTTCAGTAGATCTGCCTGTTCTGCTCCCCACTCTGTCTCTGGTGAATCCTCTCACCCCCCACACCTCTGGCCTGCACTCCAATTCTTGTTTGAATAAATAAATCTTTAAGGGCCTCCCCGGTGGCGCAGCGGTTGAACACTGGGTTGCAAAGCTGCCCGCAGGCTCTGCAGCGCCTGTTTGATCCCTGGCTGCTCCCCGGCCACCAGAGGAGGGTCCCGCCTGGTGCGCAGACCTCTCCTGCCGCCCGCTGCTCCCCTCAGCAGTGTACTTCAGTCCTTCTGCCTGCTCTGCTCCCTGTTCTGGCTCTGGTGAATTCTCTCACCCTCCCGTGCTTCTGACTATACCCAGTGCTTGTATAAATAAATAAATAAATCTTTAAAAAAAAAAAAAAAAGAAAGAAATGACCAATTGAAAAATACAATTACAAATAAAATAAATAAATCTTTAATTAATTAATTAATTAATTAACAAGAGACCCTATAAAGTATATAGCTGACGCTATGGGGGTATTCTAGTCTGGTAATAAATAAATTCTCCATAAGACTACAGAGGTGCAGAAAAAATTGGATTCCTCACTAACCTTACCTTGCATTTATTTGAATGAAGATGCTATGCATTTGGGGAACACCCTTATTCATGCCTTTTGGGAGTAGAACTTGGAAGATGCCATTAGCAGGTACACTATTATCCATGGACAGTTTTGTGTTTCTTTGGAAGATCTACTGAAATACACCACTGAGGGGAACATAGGGCGAAACAGGAGAGGTCTGCTGCACTACATGTGTCACCTCCCTCCTGGGAGCTACTGGGTGGAAAATGAGTAAATATAGGGTAGTAAAACAGGATGCCAATACCTCACTTTCTGTTAAAAATTGGATTCATCAAGTCCATGTTCAGTATGTTTGCTTTCAACCAAGAAATTCAGACTAGAGGAAGTCCTGCAAAAACCAGTATCCTTCTTCAGATACTACTAGTTTGGCATATTAGATGGTTTGACATTGTGCCAAGGTGGCTACAGGCATAAGTGATATAACTTACTGAATTAACAACGTTGAGTTCAATAATGAGGCTATTTTCTTTACAAATTCTTTTCAGCCATTCTTTCTACCATAAGGGGAAAATTCAAATTGGCCTTTCACATCTTTATTTTACTTGCTAGCTGCCATTTTAAACAAGAGAGACTAGATCTCAGGCTCAGAGCCTTTATCGGGTCATAGTACCTTGCTAAATTTGAATCTGTTTGGCCTTTTTATTGTGTATTTTCAATTATCTTCTATGTGTAATAAATGATACTGTTACCAATTCATGGCTTCATAACATGAGCTTCATTTTTAAGCATAGTTTTTGAATAAAAACATAAATCTACTAAACATATTAAATACAACATAGCACAAATGACCCACAGATGTACTTTAAACTGGAAAGATAATGCATGCACAATCACACTATTAATGCCACCACTATTGTTATTAGTAACAGAGGCTTATTAAAGGAAACCAGGTTCTACTCAGGGGAGAGCCATAGCATTCCACCTTGTGCGTCACAGCCCCCAATTCATATATGTTTTAGTTATTACTACCCATAAATCATACACTGTTCTATTTGGCACTCACTCAATAGAAAGTCATAAAAAAAAATCACAATGCACAAAATAAAACAAAGTAAAACAAACATTATAAGCCTAAAGAAGACAAATAAGCTGAAATGATAATCCAATTAATTTCATTAGTCAGAAAGTAGTTTACTTCAAAAGGTCAGAAAAGCACTCTTACCATTTATAAGTACAAATGTGAAACTAACTCTGTAAAAAAAAAAATAAAGTACCCTACTAACAATAATATACAGAGGAAGAAACTTTCTTTTAATAATAGCTAATTTAATAAGAGGGCTATCTCATAAGGGTAAAGGAAAGGAAATTGGTTGTTTTGAAATTACTGCAATGTAAAAATGGATATAAACTATGGACAAAATATTTACATTAAAATAACATTTTTAAGCTAAATCTCTTCAAAACATTTTTTTATTATTATTCAATTTTAGTCACTCTGAAGATCTATTTTGGAAAGTAGTACTTAGTTTCTGCCAGTTCAAAATTCTCCAAATTGTCATACTAAAAAAGGAACTATAGAGGGTGTTTTTTCCCCTAATTCCTCCTCAAAATCTTGGCATTTCTTTTATAAGCTTAGTTCTTGGTGTGTAATTTAACCACTATGAATTCTAAGAGATAAGGATTAGTCATCAGAGTTTAGCAAGCTAGTTATTCAGTAATTTCACAAGAATCATAAATATATTTACATAGCTTTTTTTTTTTTTCAGAAAGACAACAGGTACAAGTTATTTTCAAAACCATAAACTAAAATTATTAAAACACATATTATATGCATATAAAAGGCAATATCATGTAGTAATTCATTCATATAAACTATAATCAAGTGATAACCAGTCTAGGTGTGTATAAACTCAGAACACACACAATCACAATGTACACACACACACACATAGTAATGGTGACAAAGTCCAAACAAATGGTTAATCATTGTTTCCCCTATGGGAATCAACACCGCAAGGACTTCTAGGCTGGAAAACCATGGATGTTCAGCAAATGCAGCACAGCAATGGAAGTTAAGATTCTCAAACAACAAATGTTTACTAAATGCATATTATTACACAAGTGGCATTTAGCCCCTCGCAGTGGACACAAAGACTTTTAGGGACTTAAAATCAGCTTTTCAGAGCCTCCCTGGTGGCACAAGGGGTTGAGACAAGGCCTGTGGGGCTGCCCACAGCCTCTGCAGCTCAAGTTTGATCCCTGGCCTACCAGGGAGCAAACCACATGGCGCCATGAACCTCTCCTGACTCACCCACTGGTTCCCTCAGCACTGCACTTTGGTTGATCTGCCTGTTCTGTTTTCTGATTTGTCTCTGGTGTATCCTCACTCCCCCCGACACATCTCTGGCCTGTACCTCAGCTCTTGTATACATAAATAAATCTTTAAAAAAAAATTATCTGTTCAGTGGTTGGACCAGTTTGCACTCCCACCAGCAATATAGGGGAGTTCCTTTTTCACCACATCCTTGCCAACATTTGTTGTTGTTTGTTTATTTGATATGTGCCATTCTTAGGGGTATAAGGTGGTATCTCAGTTTGGTTTTGATTTGCATTTCCCTGATTATAAGGGATGTTGAACACTTTTTCATATGCCTATTGGCCATTTGTATTTCCTCTTTGGAGAAATGTCTTTTGAGTTCTTCTGCCCATTTCTTGACTGGAGGTTTCTCAGTCTACTAAAAATGGAGCTACCATACGATCCAGCAATTCCACTACTAGGGATCTACCCAAAGGACACAAAAACAGTGATTCAAAAGAAGACCTGTACACCTATGTTTATTGCAGCACTATTTACAATAGGTAAAACCTGGAAACAACCCAAATGCGCAAAAATAGATGACTAGATCAAGAAGGATGTGGCACATATACACAATGGAATATTATCCAGCAATCAAAAAAGATAAATTCATGCCATTTGCAGCAACATGGACAGAGCTAGAAGGAATTATGCTCAGTGAAATAACCAAAAGGAAAAAGAAAAATATTTGATGGTTTCACTTATAACAGGAATATAGGGGAACCAAATAAGACATCAGTGTAAAAAATAATAATAACAGTACAAAACACAACAAAGCAAAAAAGACAATTATAGACCAGAGACATAGTGCAGGGGAGGAGGAGGTGGGAGAGGGATCTGAAGGAGGGAGGGAGGAACACAGGGGACTGTGGTGATGGTGCATGGGTGCCTTGGGGAAGGAAAGTCTGTGGGGACTCAATCCGAGGGGGTGGGGAGAAGCAAATATTGTCTAAAAAAATTTAAAAAGTGATAAATGTTAAAATTAAATAAACATCTGGACCTCCCTGGTGGCGCAGCGGTTGAGCGCTGGGTTGCGAAGCTGCCCGCAGCCTCTGCAGCGCCTGTTCGATCCCCGGCTGCTCCCTGGCCACCAGAGGAGGGTCCCACATCACGCACAGACCTCTCCTGCCCCCCGCTGCTCCCCTCAGCAGTGTACTTTGGTCCTTCTGCCTGCTCTGCTCCCCGCTCTGGCTCTGGTGAATTCTCTCACCCTCCCGCACTTCTGACTATACCCAGTGCATGTATAAACAAACAAACAAACAAACAAATAAATAAATGTCTCTATAAATAAATAAATAAATAAGCATCTGTTCAGTCAAAACACATACTCTCTCACACACTGACAGAAAATAGAAGACAGGATAAGATAGAAAGTGCCAAATAAATGGCAACATCTGTATTATCAGAGTTCAAGGGCAGATCTGACCAAAAAAGTCAAGTAATCTGGCCCTCCACACACTTGCTCATGCCCAAAGTCAAGACACTACTCCCGGTGTTTTCACTTTCTCTTTAAACCTTATATTTAATTTATGATATATTGAACCAAAGAAAACAATCTCATATATGCCATCTTAAAGAAGAGAATATTTACTTCAGGTTCCAGAGACATTTCCATTCTAAAAGCAGATATTTTGCTAAGTCAAAGATCATTCTACAATGGGGGATTTGGCAGGAAGGCTGGCAGAGGAACAGGAGATTGTTTGAGGTGCGTGCAATGGGCTTTGGTCCTCCTATCTGGCGACCAGGTCTTTCACAGGCAGCCGGTGAGTCAGGCCAGCTCTGGTTACCAAGCAGTTTGCTGCTTTGTTGCTTAGTGACTTGAGCCAGTCAACCATCATTTCCAGCTGGCTCTTCTGGAACCAAACCTTAATAGGTTTCTGACTTGATCTTTCACTTTAGAGCTCAAGCCTTTCATGTCTTCTTCTCTGAATCATTGAAAATAAAATTATCCTGATTGAATAACCTTAGATTTGCTATAACATAGCCATTAATGGTTTTTTGTTTGGTTTGGTTTTTAGGCCAGTCTCATCTAAAAACTACTCTGAATCATAATGTATTGTTGACTCTGAAATCATCCTTAACCAAACATACATATATTTCTTCTATAAATTTTTATCAGAAAAAAGGATGGCTATAGTCATGTAAGTCAGATGTGTAAATAAACAAATTGAGGATCCCCCCCAAAAAAGTTTTGTCACCACCCTTCTATTAACTAACCACCATTTTGTAAAACCCTGTGCACTCACTGTTGTAGCTTTCATATGCCTGCAGGGAGGATAAGAAATGTGAATATGACTATTAGTCCAGAGGAAGGTAATGCTGAAAGAACATGGGGTGGAAAGTTAGGTAGATCAGGGTTTAAGTTTCTATTCAATTCATATCTTGGCTGCATAGCTGAATGATCTTGATTATGTAACAAATTTTAGGGTCTCAGTTTTGGGATATGTAAATTATAGTTAAATAATACTTAAATTCACCTTGTATTGAATAGTTAATATACATAAAGTATCTGACACACTAAATCATTAGTGGGGCAGCTAAATCATTAATGGCTATATGTTATACCAAATCTAAGGTTATAAAGCTATGTTATTATGAAGCTAAAGTTTTGATTCTAAAATTAAATCTGATCATTTCTTCTCATGCCAACTCAGGATCTTATTTTGAGATTAAGTATTTTACCTGAAAAAGCTGGTGAACATTTATATCCTTAAAATTAGCATGAAATGATTATTTTTCTATTTTGTATATTCTCTAAAAAAGACTTAAGATGATATATAGTTGAAGACACAGTAAAATAAAATTTTAAATTAGAAATTTTATATTTATCTATAGGCTGCGACATTTCCCACATAAAAGCGTGGCTTCCAGATGGTGTCCTAGAGTGATTACCACCAGTACTTTGGTTCTGAGGGCCCCAAAGCGTTTTTATGAGTCACACAATTATTAAGTAACTCTGTCCCTCTTCACCCATGCAGCATCCAGCTCACTTGCTTACAGCAGCAAGTTGGCACATGCTATTAATTACTTATCTTCAATGTACCGTAGGTTGCTATCACTTTGTAAATTTAATTAGTCAATTTTTTACTTGTAAATATCAAATGCCTTTATAACCATAAGTCTTATGACTATAGAGTCTGCAATTTAAAAGACTGAATATAAGTGACTAGTGCAGCTGGAAATATATGGCTTCAGCTATACTAAATTAATCACAAATTTAAAAACATGATTTTTCCACAAGCAAAACCATTTATAAACAATGACATAATTTTGTTACACTGGTGATAAAAAAGCTTCTTCTTGGAACTGCCTCTTGAAGAACAATTTTGGTAGCTTCCTGTCTAAGGAAAAAAGTGCTGAAACTCATTTAGTTACTTAGCCTTACAGGAATTTGTTATTTATAAAGAAATGTATACAAAGAAAAAATTTTAAAATTAAAGTGAAATTTAAAACTTATTTTAATGGCTTTGAAATTCAATTTTTGAATTCTCATTCAACATTTCTATCAATTTTATAAGAAAAAACATTTTTGTTTAGAAGTATATTTAAGTAGCAATGGATTCATTTGATACACTTCATCTGTTTTTTTTTTTTTAAAGATTTATTTTATTTATTCCTATAATAACTGGGCCAGAGGTGAGGGGAGTATGGTGAGAGGATTCACCAGTGACAGAGTGGGGAGCAGAACAGTAGATCTACTGAAATATAGCAGTGGACAACACAGGAGAGGTCTGCTGCACCATGTGGGTCACCTCCCTGGCGGAGAATAGAACTCATGCCAAGTGTCTGGAGATAGCTTCAGAGCACTGACTTTAACCTCTGCACCACCAGGGAGGTGCTTCATCTTTTTTTTTAGTGTAAATGTCAAAGGTCACAGGAAGTACACACATGTAATAAACTACCAACTCATTTCAATGCTTTCTTCATTTATCCTCAGTAACTATTTGTCATATTTCTATCTTTAATTCCTTAAATATTTTAAGTCGATTGGTAAGTTCTTGAAAAGGAATGTCTTCCTGGGATCTTTTAATTTTCGTAAGTCTAATCGTGCCATTCAAAAGTTACAGGCAGGGCCTCCCCGGTGGCGCAGCGGTTGAGCGATGGTTTCCGAAGCTGCGCAGCCTCTGCAGCGCCGGTTCGATCCCCGGCTGCTCCCCGGCCACCGGAGGAGGGTCCCACGTGGTGCGCAGACCTCTCCTGCCTCCCGCTGCTCCCCTCAGCAGTGTACTTAATCAGTCTGCCAGTTCTGCTCCCCGCTCTGGCTCTGGTGAATTCTCTCACCCTCCCGCGCTTCTGACTGTACCCAGTGCTTGTATAAATAAATAAAAATAAATCTTTAAAAAAAATTTAAAAAAAAAGTTACAGGCACCCTTAAGCTGCAGTTTCCCTAAGATTCCAATTGAGGACACAAAATCAGTTACACTAGGGACACAGTTAAAGACTGGGCCAGCTGGCTCCGCCCAACGTGCTTGCATTACTTCCTGTTATGCTCCCTAGATGATTTCCGCAGGAAACTTCCTTTCTACATCCTGAAATCACACTATACTCATAACCCAATTCTAGGTTCCCAGCTCCCTGGAGAACACCAGCAATGCTTTCTTCTGGGCATCCTCACCATAAGGAACAGAGACAAAATAAAATTAAGTAGGGCAAATGGAGGAGACTTGGAACAAGGGAGAGAGTTCTCAAATAAAATCACTACATAAGGACTTTGAAAACCTACTCAGTGTATTAGTGGTTTTGTGTGTGTGTGTGTGTGTGTTTTAATCTTAAAAATTCTAAAGGAGAAAAAGGGTTTCTTCCCCCTTCTGTAACTTGGAAATTTAAGGTATATTTCTCTCTTAAACAATAAAAGTAATTACAGTTTCTGAATAAATTATGAATCAAAAAAGCAAAGGTTTGCTTTTATTTTTTTTTAGTTTTATTTATTTATATTTTTCATTTATTTATGTATTTATACAAGCACTGGGTACAGTCAGAAATGCGGGAGGGTGAGAGAATTCACCAGAGCCAGAGCGGGGAGCAGAGCAGGCAGAAGGACCAAAGTACACTGCTGAGGGGAGCAGCGGGCGGCAAGAGAGGTCTGTCGCACTATGTGGGACCCTCGTCTGGCAGCAGGGGATCGAACCCACGCTGCAGAGGCTGCAGGCAGCCTCGCAACCCGGCGCTCAACCGCTGCGCCACCGGGGAGGCCCAAAGGTTTGCTTTAAAACATGTATCATTTTTACATCCAATGAAAATGCCTAGAGAAGAAAATTGTATAACAAATAAAAAATATGGCCAAAACACTTATCAGTCTCCCTAAAATCTTAAATATTTTCCACAATCTCCTGAGAGGCCTTTCAAAATTTTACTTAAAGAAATTATTTTATTTAATAAAATTACTGTTTATTCTGGTTTTTGATATACTGCAATTAAAGACACATGTATACACAAATTATAAAGATAAAGACATTTGCATATGATGTGGATATCAGTTCACCCTAAGAAACCCAGTTGCCTAATTTCACTTGTACATTGTCTAGAATACTATCCTTCATTCAGTGCATAGAATACAAGGCAAAATTGAAGAGAAAAATCTAAAAAATGTAAAGACCATCCTGAAAAAAACTTAACTAGAAGTTAAATTTCCTTCACCAGCGATTCCACTGACCTTGGAGTTGATGCTGACATTGGAGGGAATCCCTTACTTGCATGAAAGCAGGGTCCTATCTATTCTCATCACACCAAGAGGTACCAGATAGTAAGTAAAAACTGATAAATTATAGTCTAATTTAACACATAACACTGGTCAAAATACCAGTCGAATATAATTGTTACTAACAAACATGGTGGGAAAAGCAAAAGTAAGATATGCCACAGAATTTGAAGAAACCAATTACTTCCACTTGGGGGAACTGGAGAAAGCTCTCAGGAAGACAGAGACTTGTAAGATGTGGGGTGGGCAAACAAAGAGAAGAGGCACAATGTCCTGTGGTTCTGCCCAACAATCCCCCTCCTATTCATCTTCGTTCCCATAGCAGGAAACTGACAGACACCCATCCTCCCTTTGAAATCTTGGTCTGTAGTTCAATATAACTACAAACAACTGACCAAATAATCATTTAAAATTTAAACATGTTCCTAAAGATTCAGGAAGACGAAGGTTGGAATGAAACATACAGTACATAACAAGGGAAATATGAGCTTATGATATTCACTATTTATCCTTGTGTAACACCGAAATTTATGCACAATTGTACTTAATGAATTCACAACATTAATAGATACTACTTCTATTACTATTCCCAGGAAGTTGAGTACCAGGGAAAGTAATGCAAATGGTAAGCAACTGGTTCAAAAGTCCACAATTAGTCAAATTTCAAATATAAGCAGTTTAGCTTCTTCGTAGATGCTCTCTGAATGAATCACACAACATCTGGAGCATTGTGTCAACTCAGAATGTTATTCTTCAAGTGGGTCAAAAAGATCAGCAATAACAAGAGCTATTAAGTGTGTGGAGAAAAAGGAAACTTTATACATGGTTGGTGGGGATGTACATTGCTCTAGTCCCTATGAAAAACAATATAGAGGCTTTTCAAAAAACTTGAAAATAAATCTACCATAATTTTTAAATACTATCATGCTGGTATCAGTATCATCAATCCCTCTTCAAGGTTTCTACCTGAAGCATACAAAAACACTAATTCAAAGGGATGTACGCACACCTATGTTCATTGCAGTACTATTTTCAGTAGCCAAGCTATGGAAAAACTTAAGTGACCAATGACAATGAGTATATAAAAGAGATACACACACACACACACACTGAAATATTACTTGGCCATAAAAAAGATGAACTCTTATCATCTGAGCAACATGGACAGAACTGGAGCGGATTCTGCTAAGTGAAATAAGTCAAGAGAAAACAAACGCCGGATGATTTCACTCATGTGAAATATGATGAAACAAACAATAACAAAAAAAAAGAGCAGACAAAACTAAACCAACCCGGGCCTCCCCGGTGGCGCAGCGGTTGAGCGCTGGGTTGCAAATTTGCCCGCGGCCTCTGCGGCGCGGGTTCAATTCCCGGCTGCTCCCGGGCCACCAAAGGAGGGTCCCACATGGCGCGCAGACCTCTCCTGCCGCCCGCTGCTCCCCTCAGCAGTGTACTTCGGTCCTTCTGCCTGCTCTGCTCCCCGCTCTGGCTCTGGTGAATTCTCTCACCCTCCCGCGCTTCTGACTGTACCCAGTGCATGTATGAACAAAACAAACAAACAAATAAATAAATAAAACATGCCTCTATAAAAAATAAAAAAAAAACCTAAACCAACCCTAACACTAGAAATCTATAGAATTGAGGCTACCAGAAGAGTGTGGGGGGAATAAAGTGGGGAGGGACTATGTGTAGGTAAAGTATCAGGCTTTTCTGCCCTCCTGCCATTAGGACTGATGATGGATCCCTGCCATCCTGAATGCATGCCTGATGGCTGGCACCTGGAGTGGGGTGTGGGCCTACGTAGGTGGGTACACCTGGGCTGAGAGACTGGGCTTATGAGGGCGGCGTCACGGGGGCACCAATGAAACGAAAGAGAGCGAAAAGAAGGGAACAGCAGAGCGAAAGGAGCAGAGCAGCAAAGGCCACAAGAGACCGTCGGAAAGCCCAGAGAGTGAAGACTTGGCAGGCCTCCCATCCCCCAAGCAACCCTGCCTGCCGTGTACCTGGTAAATACCAGGAAAAGCCTGAAAAGGCACGGAGGGCTCCAGGACTCCTCCTTCACCCGGCTGCTCAGTCATAGAGATCCTGCTCTGGCCCTTCCTGCCACTACACTATGGTAAAGGATTATTGGGGCTTTGATGGTGGGCATGGTGTGGTAACACACATTTAAGAGGTGTGAACCCATACCCCTAAAATATATACAGTATTGCAAACTAACATTATTTCAATAAATAATTTTTTTAAAAATGGGTCACTGAAATCTGGTAATAACAATCAGGATCAGCCTGGTAAAAAGGGCACACAAAAGATGAAATAACTTAGGGTATTTACTTTTAAAAAGAGGAGAATTTTGAAAAACCATAAAACTGAAAATATAATGGGTATGGCAAGATGAACAGAAGGGTCCTGGGTCTCTGATGGGTTACTCCAAGCCTGTTGTCTTAAGGCCTATATTATGGGGGAGTAGAGACTCATGCTGTAAGGATTCAATTAAGATCGTGGACCCACAGGTGATAATTATAGGGAAGGAGATTTCAACTGTCAATAATCAAGAACTTCCCAATGAATAGATTTATGAGAAAACAGAATTATTCTGCCTGATCTTCATTCAGGAGGTGCGCAGAGACATTAAAGGGCTAATAATTACTCTATGAATTCAACCACAGTATATAAGGAGAATCAGGAAACCATTAACAGAGTGCAATGGAGGTGGGCTACCTGTTCGCCAGCTCTGTTTTACTTATTCCTGTGAACAGAGTTATGTTCCCCAGCCTCTATTGCAGTTAGATGTAAACAGAACTGACATGTAGCTAGGCAATACCAATACTTCTAGGCCTGCCTCAAGAAAATCACACACGCCATCTTCTGTGCTCATTTCCCAGATTCAGCTAAGCCTGACAACCTCAGAAATCATGTGTGACAAATAGTGGGACCACAAGATTTTGGGATCCCAGGTCCAGAAAAACCCCAAAGAAGGCCCCTCTGAAAGGTGCATAAGCAAGAAATCAACATTTACTGTGTCATCCCACTGAGAAGAGTATGTTGTAGAGCAACGTGATTACCTTAAATAAACCACACACCTCCTAATATTTTGCTTTTTCTACTAAAGTGTAAATTATTTGAAATTAAAGAATAACTCCTGTACAACTTTGCAATCAGTAAGTACAAATACTTTTACTCTATAAGCATTAAATATGTGATGGTGGAATAAATTAATATCAGGTGCAAGAACCACCATTTGGGGTAGGCACGCACAAGGCACGTGCTTAAATGGCTGGCCACCTAATTTAGGAGGAATGGAGTATTTGAGAGTGGTGGTAGTAGTAGCAGAATAAATAACAATGGAAAAATACATGCTACAAACATACACATCAGAACTATTTGAAATAAATTTTTAAAATTCCACATGTTTAGTAGAAATTATGAAAGCACACATGGGATATTTGTGAAAAGATGCCTGTGGATATTAACAAAGTCTTGGGGCTCATTGAACCAGCATGGAAAATGTGAGGTACTCTTTCCAATTCCCTTGCTAGATGCTTTTAATCCATGAAGAAAATTGCTTCCTCCTGAGTTATACAAAATCAGCACCTTGATTTTGATTTTTCATTTCATTGCCCCTGATCTGGCTCCCTGCTCTGGGTGAGACCTGATATACCAAGATGAACTATTGGCAGGAATTGAGTACTTGGAATTTCTCCAAACAGTACCAGAAAAGGAAGTGCCAGAAATTTTAGAAGAAAGTCTTTTTTCATGAGATTTCCTGCCTTCCTTACATCTCAACATGTCCAAATAGCTCAGATAACCTTCAGCTGAACTCCAGGTTGCTTCATGCTGAAATAAGAGGCAGAGTTGAAGCTTACCTACTCAGCAGTGGGTACAATTTAGGAACTATAATAAAAAGGATCTCAATACAAAAGGGATACTGGCTACCAAATTACGGGCCTGACTATCAACTCAAGCCAGCTTTCTTGCTCTAGCACCTGATACCTGGTCTCAAGCAAACCCTCTTCCTGAGAGCATCTCCCAGTGTTTACAGAGGCCTTTCATTCATGCATATTTACCTCTTGACACATTTGCAAAACAATATCTTCTCCAGAGAGGTCATCATTTTTTCATAATTTCTGTAAGTGTGAAATTTTTAGTTTTGCCTTTATCCCTTTGTGAGTATTATATCTAACTGAACTCAGAAATGTCTTCTAGTTATTAAATCTTGGGAAGAGTAATACTTCCCAATTAGAGATCTAGTATTTAAAATTCTGAGGTCAGATATTTCTTAGAGCAGAAAAGGACTTTTATTTCCTTTGCTATCTACTTTCATCCATGACATTAATGCATTCCTGGGCACGGCCATGTTGCTAGTTTAGATTGTGATTCTACTTCTTCTTCTTTCCTAGAAGTCTTCCTTCTGTATTTTTTCCCATTCTTAGCATACTCTTTGGTTTTCTATGTAAAAACTATTCAGTCAGTTCCTCACCTAACATGCCCATTATTCCTTATGTTATGTATGTTTCCTTTTTTATAGTTTATACTCATTTTACCAAAATGTGGAAGCAGTGTAGTCTGTACAGCAACCTAGAACTAAAATTAAGTGTGCATCACAGACCCATCCCTCTCTCACTTATCATGGAGAGAATTCTCTCAGGCAGACATCCCTGATACCCTCACACAATAGCTTATTTTAATATTTGTTATTACAAGAGTAGGAAAATACCAAGATTCATCTAGAAAAGTATATAAAATAATATGCATAAAACATGTTCACCCATTACAAAGAAGGTAAAAAATTCATACTGAAAATAAAGAATATTATCAAAATATTCAGACTCCACATTCAAAAAACACAGCAACATTACCAAGTATAAGTCTGCAACTTCTGCACAGAATTCCTAAACCCTTTCTTCTTTTCTTTAGAAAAGCACCTTGAGATACTGACATAGTCAAGTCAGTAGTGAGGAGAGGTTTTATGGGGACACATCACTCACACACTCATCCATAGTCTCTACACATTTCTGTGCAACAGTGAATCATGCAGAAAACAATAAATTATGATTTCCCCACTCTCCTTGCTGGTCCTCTCTTTCCTAGGCGGCTGCAGGACCCGGCAGGGATATTACCTTAAGAAATCCAAGAAAGGACATCACATCAGTATGCGAGTAAAACTGCATTCTTATTTGACATCTGGAATCCAATTTTCTTGTAGGAACTTGCAATAAGAATTGAACTTTGAGAACCACCCACCCGCCCTAGCTCCTTCACCAATCTTAAGGATTCTTGCCCTGACTTGGAATTTTGTGGGGTTCATTGTTAAGGTAGATTACTTGGGATAAATCACAGGTGAGGCATGATGATGGTCTTTCCTCCCCACTCCTAAAGTGAAAGGCGGGAGGAGCAAAAACCATCCAGGAGGAACAGCCACCATTTCCGAGGATCTGTGCAAACCTTACCATGTATGTGCCACCGTGAAACGCCGCTGTTTCGGGATGTTGCTACTGAGAAGCATCCTGCGCAGGAGCCTCGGGGAATTCCTCGGAGAAATCACTGGAGAGAGCTTAGGAGAAACCGATTTCCTGGCTGTCTTGGACTTCTCATGCTGCAACAGGTTTTCCCGCAAGGATTTCACCAAATCCTCGTTCAGCCAGGGGTTTGGACAATGCGGATTATCCACTTCAGGTACTGTTAAGGTGTCCGGGCTAGTCGTCTGCTGAGCCATTTCCCAGGCCAACTTTGTACAGTTGGCAAGAATCCAGGGCAACGTGGTTCCCTGGCCTTTTTCCAGTGACTGTCTTGCTCGGCGTCCGAGAAAATGTCCAGGGACGCAGGTCGAGTGCAGCTGCTGCTAGTTCATTCGACTGCCAGCCTCAGTCTCTCAGTGGAGATGGGGCTGCGTGTAGAAGAGGCGAGCGCACTCCCCAGCGGAAGCCTATTAAACGTCACCCCTCCTCTGCGGATCCCCTGCCAAAGATCACTGACAAGCTCCCAAGGCAAAGGAACATGGAGGGAAGCCGCTGCGCTAGCACGGCTTTTGTCAGCGCTACAAAGCAGCCTGTTAAACTATTGGAACTAATGCGCCGCAGCTGCTCCAGTGACTTCTGCTTATGTACATAAAAAAGTCCTGGGGGGAGGGCTCAACCATCAGATGCCTGCTGCTCGGTTGTTCAGCTAGTCTTTTCATTTGCTTATTCCTGAATGCAAAGGAAAGAAAAACTTTGAACTTGACCTTCCTCTCCCACAAGGGTTATTTTTCTCCCTTCAATCTACGTTCATAAAAGAAAATGGCTAGTCTTTGGTTTTTATAAGAATAAACAAGCACTAGCTAGCAAGGAGAAATAGTTCCCGGCTTGCTAAACTCAATTTGATGCACCTTATAAAACAAATGCACTTCTCTCTCTCTCTCTCTCTCTCTCTCTCTCTCTCTCTCTCTCTCTCTCTCTCTCTCTCTCTCTCTCACACACACACACACACCCACACACACACAATCTTGCTAGCCAAATTGTGGCCTTTTCAAAGCAGGAGTGACACTATTTACATGAACAAATGGCATTTTTTATTTCTTTTCTAAAACCAAGGACCTTCCAGTGGGACAAATGTCTTCATAAAAGTATTTAAAAATTGTAGCTCCAACTGGTGCTTACAGTATTATACTATTGTATGTATAAAATAAATCTTGCTTCATAATTATTTCCTTAATTGACTTGTAATGCAAAATTTGTAAAGTCATTCTACAACAAATCAAGGGAGTTTGAATTAAAAGACAAGTAGTGATTTCTTATCAATTTAGTTTGCTACTGGAAGAAAAAGGAAATGTGACAATTCAAGTATGAAGGTGATAAATTCTGTTAAATCTTATAGTATGGATACTAGAAGTGCAATATTAGAATTGAATTGGAAGGAAACCCAAAACTGCCATTAAGGCACATGCTCAACAACCTAGTGATGCTATTTACAATAGGACTGAAATCAAATCACTTTTATCAGCACCTAGGAATATTTTTCATATTTATAAAACAGAGTAACTTAAGAAGGAGATAGGAATTGCATCGAGATAAAATGGAGAATGGAATTACCCAATTCATTTTTTTGTTTGTTTCTATGATTACTATTAGGTCAACTCTGAAAGTTTCTCTAACCACCATCCTGATTTTTTTGCATCAAATGTCAAAATTTTGTGTATAAAATGTTACAGAAAAGTATGCTCTCAGATGTTTTTGTCCCTACTAGGGTTACTAGCTGGTGTAACTACAGAATTTAATGGGGCATAGGTGCTGACTTAATCAGAAAATCTGTTATACAAATACTCAAATTTTTTTGGTGTGATTATTCTTATTCCTAATCAATTATACATATAGTCACTAGTCACTGAAAAGGGGTAAAGGAGTAGCCAAATTCTGTAAAGTGTGCTGAAAGACTGAAAGTGTTGTAGAGCAACCCCGATAAAAAACGGGGTGCCTGACTGTGGGTCCTCACCCGCGCACTTAAAGCCTGTATGGGATTATCTCAGGACATCATTTCCCCCTAACAAAAATAGCATTAGGATTTGTGTAAAACAGGTGTGCAATTCTTGTCTTTTAAAAAGTTCACAACTTGCTGGAAAGAACTGGATGATGTTTAAGGTGCTAGAATACTGAAAAAGCGAAATTATCAGATACAGAAAATACAATTAAAATGCTGTGTGTAAGTGATGATGGAGATCTGGCATGGAGTAAAATATGAAGTGGGGAAGGTTCAAAAACTAATGCAAATGAAGATAAGAAAGAGTGCCCTACCAGATGAGGAAGTAGAATGTGCAAATCCAATAAAGAGGTAAGCAGGCTTTGTACTTAAAAAAAAAAAAAAAAAAAAAAAAGGTAAAACAAAACTCCTAGCACTCAATTAATAGATATAAAACTGGTTCAGGTTTGCAGAAATATTAATTCAGAGAGAAGGATAAAGACACCAAAGTAAAAGTCAGCAGGGCAAAAAAATATATAGAAAATTTACCTACCTTATAAAGATTTATTCAACAAGTATTTATGGGCATTTATTTTGAGCTATGCACTATACTGAATGTTCTAAAATATTTAAAGATTAACTTGATGCTGTCTTGGCCCCTGGGAGTTTTTAGTAGGGTAGATTAAATACAATGAAATAAATTAACATGACAAAGTGTAACCCAAGTACCTAGAGTAAAGCACAGAAGCTGGAGGTATTGTCTGACTTTAAGAAAAGTGATTCTTGGTGAGAGAATTAAGGAATTGATACTACTAAGAACAATGTGGAACTTATATTGGGAACTTAATTGAGCTTGAGGGATTCTAGATTCCAGTTCTTAATTCCAGCAACCTTCACTTAAGAGAAGTAAACATTTGCAAGCTGGTCTCATAAACAGCATGTGCTGTGAATGCTTAGACAGACTGGGCACTTTGTTGATGATCACAACTAAGCTAACAAGGACATAATAAAGTTCAACAATATTCTATTACTCAAATTGATTGAGGGTTGTGGTTAAAAGTGGACTAAAACTGAACAATGTCATCCTGCAAATTTCACATGGCTTTGGTGCATGTCAGTACCCTCCTAAATCTCCCCAAATGATATTATGAGTGCTGCTTTAAAAAAAAAAAGTTAATTTTGTTGAGCATTATTTGCTACCCTTTGAAACATCTTTAAAGACCTTTAGTTGGCATGTTTCAAAATCATGCTGGAGAATCACTTCTTTAGGAAGCACGAATTGTAAAGTCCTGAACCAAAGATGGGTGAGGCCTAGATAGATTGGCAATTTTCTTTCTAATAACACAGAGGGTAAAGGGAAATTCTTACAACAAGAAAACTATCCTTTTGCCTTTTACAAAATAAAGTCTTAAGGGGCCTCCCTGGTGGCGCAAGGGTTTCAATCTCAGCACTCTGTAGCTATAACCCATATGGCACTGCAGACCTTTCCCGTCTCACCTGCCGCTCCCCTCAGCAGTGTATTCTAGTAGATCTGCTGTTCTACATCCGCCTGTTCTACTCCCCGCTCTGTCTCTGGTGAATCCTCTCACCCCCCCTAGCCCCACACCTCTGGCCTACACCCCAGCTTTTCTATGTATAATAAATAAAATAAATCTTTAGAAAAAACCCTTAAAATTAGCTCCCAGAAACATCTCTGAAAAATTCAGTACTGTAAATGACAGTCAAATAAGGACATAGGTTTTAACAAATGAAGTTTGAAAGGAGGTGAAATGTTTTGATAAGTTAACCACATCTAGAACAGCAAATAACATCTTAAATTTATAAACGTTTTTCTAGATACTTTTTTTAATGGATTTTCAAATGTTGGGGTTTTTAGATTATTGAGTCATTAAAAAATATTTAATTACATTTCATAGGCAGCAAAATAAATAAAAAAATAATTGGGCCTTCCCTGGTGGCACAGGCAGTTGAGCGCAGTGCTGTGAAGCTGTCCACATTATCTGCAGCGCTGGTTCAATCCCAGCAGGCCTGCGAGGGTCCTACATGGCACGCAGCAGACCTCTCCTGTTGCGCCCACTGCTCCCCTCAGCAGTGTATTTCGTCAATCTGCCTGTTCTGTTCCCCACTCTGTCTCTGGTGAATCCTCTCACCCTCCCACGAATCTTGTCTGTACCCCAGTTCTTGTATAAATAAATAAAAAAAATCTTTAAAAAAAAAAAGTAAGATTATTGGGCCTCCCTGGTGGCGCAGCAGTTGAGCGCTGGGTTGCGAAACTGCCCGCGGCCTCTGCAGCGCCGGTTTGATCCCTGGCTGCTCCCCGGCCACCAGAGGAGGGTCCCACATGGCGCGCAGACCTCTCCTGCCGCCCGCTGCTCCCCTCAGCAGCGTACTTCGGTCCTTCTGCCTGCTCTGCTCCCCGCTCTGGCTCTGGTGAATTCTCTCACCCTCCCGCACTTCTGACTGTACCCAGTGCATGTATAAACAAAACAAACAAACAAACAAACAAATAAATAACATGCCTCTATTAAAAAAAAAAAAAGTAAGATTATAAAGTTCTGGGACAAGGACTGAAAAGCAAGCCCTTATCTAGGTAAATCAAGCAGGCTGGATTTCCCATGATTGAAAGGGAGCAATGGTTCAGCTAATTCAAAAGAATGATAATATAGAACAATTAATATTTACCTATGAAATGCATTGTATGATTCTCACAACTATGCTTTAATTATATCAATGTGCTAAATTTTTTTTTTCCAAATTTGCCCACTGGATATGATTCAGAGAAGTGATTGATAGTCGAAGAGCTTATGAGGTCTAGTAGTTAAAAGGGTGTGCTTGGAAGAATAACAATAAGGTAGTTTGGAGGAGGTGGGTAGTCTTGGTGAGATATATAGATGCTGAATTTTTAGATGCTCTCCTATGGAAAAATCAGCAACATTATTTGGAATTTAGATAAATAATATATAGAGTCCAAATAAGATTCATTTAGTGACTATGTATTATAACTTGGAGGAGGATGATCCTGAAGGTTGTGGATTTGAACATTCCCAATTTAATATAAATTTGTGTAAAAATGAAAATAAAGTGACTAATGAAGCAAGAACTAAAAAATTGTTCATTAGCTATATACAAGCATGCAAGTCAATAGGAAAGTCACAAATAGATTGGATATCTCTTAACATGATAAATTATACATTCAATCTAATTATATATAGGTCACCTAACTGTCATCAAAAGGTGATAAAAGTAAAAGAAAGTATCTAGGGTTTATTTCTAGATATTAGAGTTATACTAATATTAGAGTTATACTTAGAGTATACAAAGTATTCTTCCAAGAGCAATTCCTTTTTCATAAAACAGTTCAAGCCTAGTTCATTTTTTCCTATATGAACACTAAATATTAGTCTCTGTTGAAATAGTAATTAAAAATTTCATATGAAATAAAAGTTGACATTTTATAGAGCAGAGCTTATACCAGAAACATTAATACATGTTCATTTTTGCAAAAATTATAATAATTGCAAAATTATAAGAATCTCTCATCTTTATATATTCACCATAAAAGGCTTCCAATACTAGAACAGAAATCCTCCTGATTATTTTGCTAAAATGAAACACTAGAATGCCATCTCTAAATATTATCCAAGCTTCAAAAAAGACAATGAGTGTCACCGCTCACTAGACTTTTATCTTTTTTTTTTGATTTATTTTATTTATGCAGACAAGAATTGTGGTGTAGGTCAGGGGTGTGGAGGAGGGGGTGAGAGAATTCACCAGAGAGTGTGGGGAGCACATGCATCTACTGAAATACACTGCTGAGGGGAGCAGTGGGCTAGACAGAAGAGGTCTGCTGTACCATGTGGGTTAGCTCCCTGGCCAGGGATTGAATTTGTGCTGCAGTGGCCTTGTATAGCTACATAGTGCTGAGACTTAACCCCTTGCACCACCAGGGAGGGCCCTAAACTTTTAACTTGTATATGTCCAGACTTTCTCTCAGTGAGAAAAACAGCCAAGCAATGCCTTCTATTGGAGGGGGGGGGGACTCCTTATAACCCACCATATATATAGTGGATCAGCCCTGACCATACTGAATGACTGAAAAAAAATCACTGGATATAAGTGCAAAACCTAACTACCTTAGATACAAGCACTTTTGAGTCAATTACTTAATTAAACCATTATAACCACTCTAGTAAGGGAGATTAGCACCCTCATTTTAAAGTTGAGAAAATTGAGGCCCAGTAAAATAACTTCCTTAAGATCATCAGTAGGTGATAGATTTAAGAATTTAAACCAGATAATCCAAGTCTAGAACCTTTTCATATAACCAATGAACAGACTGGCTTTGTAACTAAATAATAAAAATCAAACAAATTAATAAAAGTAAGCAAAATGAATTCACATAGGTGAGAATATAAAAATCCAATCTCATTACCAAATGTTTCTTAGGACAGTTTATGAACTGAAAAGCTTTCCAAACCCTGATAACCATTAGAAACAGTACTTTGAGGCTCTGACTATATTTCTAAATAACTGAAAGATCACTAAAATCCCCCAAATTGTTTATTGTGTAACAATGGACACTGAATGCACAAAAGAACTTGGGTAGACCTTCAGAATTTTTCTTCATGATGAAAACTGACATGAAGAAACAAATGTTTGATTATCTGTCACATAATAGACATGTTAATGAACAAAATGCAACATGTATTATTCCAAGTTCAGAGAAATAAAACACCATGCTAATCTAGTAAAACCTCACCACTAAGAAATACATTTCCTCATCTTTTTTTTCATTTCTGTACCCATCCCCACTGGACCCAGGAAAGAATTTTTACAGTCTTTCACAAATTAATATAATATAACTAGAAAGCCTCCCTCTGACTCTGACACATAACATCTGTTTCAGAAATTCTGTTTCTTGGGCACACAATTTTGAGACAAAATAGTATATCTCAGTGAAAATGTTCATAATTTAGAGGCTTGTTATTGTAGCTGCATTTTTTTTCTGAAGTTTAATATATTTAGTCAATGATTCCTCATAAGCACATTATATTTTTAGAGATGACACTTTTCATACCTAACTGTAAGGAACCTTCTGAGACATAGTCATTTATGTGGGATGTTTTACAAAAGATATTATAGAAACTGGAGTTTTAGTCCCAATTCTCTAATTAATAGCTACCTATTCAAAGTGACTACCTTGAATAAGTTCATTAGCTTCTCTAGAACTTAGTTTTCTAGTTAAAAGTCCTATAAGTTTATTAGGCTTTTATATCTTAAAAAAAATCAGGTGCCATCTTTAATTTCAAGTTTCAGTTTTCATTTCAGAAAAATGTTAACCAAGAGCATCTCAAGACAACATGGTCTCTTTCACTTGTGTGCAGTGATAGTATGCGCCATAGATAATTCTTTATAAAGGAAAATGGAAGAGAAATATTCAATGTTTATGAATTGGAAATTAGGAGGCTGTTGTTCTAAGCAAGTGTCTTATACAGTCGTGAAATTTATAAAAGTTCCTACCCTGACTAGATAAAAATTGTGTTCTGCCAACTGAGTCACAGCTTAGGAGACAGACTATGAGAACAATGCTCAAATTACTTTTTGTTTGGAATCAAAGTATTGTTTTACTTCAGCAAGTTTATGCAACAAGTCAGATTTTAGACAATAAAAGTCTACACTCACATTTTACAAAGCATGTCCTACCAAAGACTAGCTTTGTAGGATTACATGAATTTAAAAAGAAAGAAAGAAAGAAAAAATTGAGACTGGCTGACTACAGTTTAGCAGGTTTTCTTGCAATAAGATATCTCAGTCCTTTACTGTCTAATGTGATTTGTGACATCAGGCTTACTGGACTCTGAATTATCTATATTTTCTATCTTGTCCCAAGATGGGTGTTTCTAGGAGCCCTGGGCTTACTGCAAACATCTCCTTGAACATGACTGATAGTTAATATGGCCTTCCCAGGGTTATGGTATTGATTTATTCCCCTGTCTAACTGCTGTCAAACAAGATGCTTCCTGTAGAACCACGAGTAGTCCCAGTGTTGCCCTGATACCAACTGACATCAATTAGAATAAAGGGGCTCATCAGGCTCTGCTTTGAGGCTAATTCCACCTTCTTCTTCAACTGGTGTACCTTCCCCTGTCAAAACCATAACTCTAGCAGAAGGTATGAGAAGGTTGCAGTTGTCAGCCTAAATGACAACTCCAGATAGCATGCTAATTAGAAAGCTATGGCTAGGCTAAGGGATTAGAAAATATTGGCCTAAGTAATACTGTTGGTGAGAAAAGGTGCAAAGGCAATGGAAGTCACAGCAGGTGCTTCTAAAGTTTCAATATTCCTAAGAATCACCTGGAGACCATGCTAATGTGCAGACCTTGATTTATGAGGTCAGGGGTGGGACTTTATTTTCTAGATTTCCAAAGTTCCCAGGTGATACTAATACTGATCTATCTTGATCACTTCATGAGGATCCAAATACTAGAATATGTACAGATTGATGGATATTTGAAATCTAGCAATTGAAGGCAATTAATTTGTACTCAGGAGATACTAGTTCAAATTTATATTGAACCATTTGTTAAATTCATTGCTGATATTTTAATAAATAATGGATTTCTGAATAACTTACTGTATAACAATATAAACCTTTTTTTCCAAATGAGCACATATACATCAAATGATTTAATTCTATGATAATTAAATTCTATGATAATATACACAGAAAATTAATTTAATTTTATGATTTAATTCTATGATAATTTAATTCTATGATAATATACACAGGAAATCCAAAACATTAGGCAAAAAAGGTTCTGAAAACAATAAATGAATAGTAAAATGGCAGGATATAAAATCAATAAACAAAAATCTATTGTTTCTATGTGCAAACAGTGCATTAAAGGAAAGATAAATTTAAAAAAATTCCCATTTACAATCACACCAAAAAGGATCAAATACATAGGAGCAAACTTCACAGAGGAGATGAAGGACCCATACACTGAAAATATAACACTACCACAAGAAATAATATAAGACCAAGAAATGAAAAGATACCTCATGTTCATGGATTGAAAAATAAAAATTGTTAAAATTGACCATGTAACCTAAAGTTATTTATAGACTCAATGCAATAACAATCAAATTCCAAAAGACATTTTTCAAGGAAATAGAACAAACAATTGTAAAATTTGTATGGAACCACAAAAGACCCCGAATAGCCAATGAGAACCTGAAAGAGAAGAAGAAAAATAGAGGTATCACACTTCCTGACTTCAAACTACACTACAAAGCAATATAATCAAAACAGCAATGTTTGGAAGAAAATCAGAAACACAGACCAATGGAATAGAATAGAGAGTCCAGAAATAAATCCCCACATCTACGGACAGTTAATCTTTGACAAAGTTGCCAGGGCCATATAATTGAGAAAGGAAAGTCTGTCCAACAAATGGTCTTGGGAAACTGAGTCACATGCAAACAAATGAAACCATATCATTACTAAATGCCATGCACAAAAATTAATTAAAAATGGATGAAATACTTGGATATAATACCTAAAGCCATGAAATACACAAAAGAAAAGATACGTGATATCTTTCTGGACATAGAGAGCTATTTACAGATTCAACTCCAACAACAAGGGAGACAAAAGCAAAAATAAACAAATGGAACTTACACAAAGCTAAAAACATTTGTACCTTGGGAAAAAACACACACACACACAAAAAAAAAAAAAAAAAAAAAGAAAGAAAAGCAACCTACAGACTGGGAGGAATATTTGCACATCACACATATGATAAGGGGTTAATTTCCAAAATATACAAATAACTCATATAACTCAACAACAACAACAAAAAAAACCTGATCAAAAATGACCTAAAATAGCAATATGCTCAACATCATTTATTATAAGGGAAATGCAAATCAAAAACACAATGAGATATCACCACCCTATGAGCATGGCCACTAACAAAATGACAGAAAACAATGAATGTTGGTAAGGATGTGGGAAAAAGAGAAACACCCAAACTGTTGATGGGAAAGTAAATTGATATTGCCTCTATGAAAAATCATATGGAGATTCCACAAAATACTAAAAAATAGAAATACCATGACACAGCAATACCACTGCTAGTATTCAAAGAATATGAAAGCACTAATGCAAAAAGATTTATGCAATCCTATATACACAGCAGTATTATTTACAGTTGCCAAGATATGGAATATGGTCACTCACAGATGACTGAATAAGGAAACTGTGGTAAATATACTCAATGGAATACTCCTCAGCTACTTAAAAAGATGAAATAAAGCCTGGTAGGACAACATGAATGGATCATGAGGCAATTATGCTAAGTAAAATAAGTCAGAAAATGAAGGAGGATCACCAGATGCTTGCACTCGTTTGTGGAGCATAAACAACCAGAGAAAACAAACTGGCAAAAGACAACAAAAATAACTCTTAGACTCACTAAAAAAATATGATGGTTACTGGGAATGAAGAAGGTGGGAGCATTGGCACTGGAGCCTTGGTGGAGGTGAGTGAAGCATGTGCACATGTTTAGGTATAAATTTGGATCCCCATAATTATATTGTTATATAAATTATTGGTATGTCAGTAAAATTTGAAAGAAGGTAACCAAATGATTCAAGTTTAAAGCAAAGTTTGCTATATTGGATTCACACTTGTAAGTTGAAGAAAAAATAATCAGTGTTTTAAAACAAACTCCCCAGAGTATGGTAAAATTCTTGGGTTTTTTTTTTGTTTGTTTTGTTTTGTTTTTTTAAAGATTTATTTATTTATTTATTTATTTATTTATACAAGCACTGGGTACAGAGCAGAGAGCAGAGCAGGCAAACTGACGAAGTACACCGCTGAGGGGGGCAGCGGGCGGCAGGACAGCTCTACGTGCCATGTGGGACCCTCGCCTGGCAGCGGGGAATCGAACCGGCTCTGCAGAGGCTGCGGGCAGTTTCGCAACCCAGCGCTCAACCGCTGTGCCACCAGGGAGGCCCTTCTTGGCTGTTTTTAAAGTATGGATTGAAATTAAAAGTCAAACCTTATTAAAGACTTACAGACTGTCCCTGGGATGTGATCTAATTAATTTTATAACATTTAATTGGATAAATACTACGTACTAAGTTACATAAATATAATGTAGATGCTGAATTTGGTGTATCTGGGGACACAAGGTCCAGCCTTTGCATTCACCGTCTAGTCGGCAGCGTATGAAGCATTGTCAAAATACTTACCATCAACACTCACCAGCATTCTATCGGACATTCTACCTATTATCTAAAAAAATCAGTAATACTGTTTCCATCAACTCCATCTAGCTTGCCCCGAGTCTACAGATTACTATAAAAGCAGGTGTATGCTTTTCCTCTTCGTTCTTTCAATGAAGTTATTCTGACCTGGAAGTGCTCAATGATTGCTAAATTATATATACCAATCGGAGTTTTTTCAAAAATTATTATTTTTAGCCTTCATAAAATAAATATAAATACCATCACATGAATAGGATACATATGTAATTTTATCAAGTCTAATAACCCCAATTTATATATACTGTAATTGTCTAAGTATTGCATAAAGCCGATAAGTAATTATCATTTACAAAGGAAAAATAATGTATAATCTAAAAGTCTTGTACCTACAGTGAATCCGCTTCAGTGTAAATAGCACTTGCTTCATGATCCTTGTACTTTAAATGCCTGGAATATTGTAACTGGTCAACAAAACTTATTAAAGGAAGGAAAGAAGGGATCAAGTGGTTTGTACAGTTTGTTTTAGTATTTTTACATGCTTCTAGATAGTTAACAGGCTAAAAGGACAATGTATCCAAATTTACATTGATCTAAACATATGAAATATTCTAGAAATCTTGTTGCTAAGCATGCTTTAGATTTTTTAAGTATTCTGACACCATATATTCATTTTCAATGTAAAATTTTAAGTTACTCAGAAATCTGAAGTTCCTCTAGACCAGAATCTCCAGACTTGGCTTTCGTGATACATAACCCTATAATCAGCTATGTTTTTACTTCTAGAATTGCACTGTGCATTACAATAGCCGCTAGTCAAAAATGATTATTCGGTAATTGAAAAGCGGCTAATGCAAAGGAAGAACTAAATTTTAATTTTTATTAATTTAAATTTAAAGAGCTTTCTGTGGCTAGTGGTTACATACTGGACAGCAAAATTGCAAAAGCCCATGTGGTTCCATGAATACTTATGTTCCTATAAGAACAGAAATTACTATTTCTGAAGCTTTTGATACAGCTTATAAACTCCTCACTGGGCAGACATTTCAAGACTTCTTTTTTATGATAGATACATAGAAGTAGGATTGTTAAATGATAAGATATAAGCATTTTTCATTTTAATGGAAACTGCCAAATTGTTCTTCAAAGTGGCTGATTCAATTTACACCCCCACGAAGGGCGTATCAGTTCCCACATTTTTTCCTCAATCTTATGTTGCCATCAATTTCTCTGCACTAGCTGTCAAAGCCTTTTTCCCCCTCAAGAATATCTTCTATTTTTTAGGGTTGAAGAAATTAAGTAGAGCATTAGTGGCTACCATTAAAATTCGCAGAAGTCGAAAGTTATATTTCACTGTGCTTCCAAATCAATGTTCAATTTTAGCACTTTAACAATTTTAGTTGACCAAGCATTTCCCATGAGTGTCTCTAATATGACAATATCTACACATTATAGTAGACTTTTTTGAAGGAAAAAGCATTATCTTTCTTTTTCAGTAATGTTCTAGCACAACTCAGTAAAATATGTTTTAAATTGCTTTTCCTATAATAAAGATATTTTGTGCTGAGCATTTATCCTTCTTGCTTAGTCCCCTTTTTACACATCAATGTAGCATTTTTTTAAAGCCCAGCAAGAACTCCATTACTATCCTGTAGAATTTTTTCCTTGAATAAAATCAGTGGCCTGGATAAGGACTTAAGTTGTGAACTCACTGGCTCCTGTTCTGACAGTAGCATCCTTTTGATTGAAAGAGCACTTGACTAGGTAGGGGCTAGTCCTGACTCTTCCACTACATATCCTAGGACGTGAGACAAGTTTTCTACCCTCTATACCTCAGTTTCCTTATATGAAAACAACAGTGATGGAATAATAACAATACTGGGCCTCTTTATTAGTAAAGTTTTCTCTTCCAAAGAACAATATTTGTTAAAAAGACTCTAGTAGTATCTGAACAAAGACAAAGAAATCATCAGGAATGGTTTTACAATAAGTCAGTATACGCTCATGTATATATGATGCCAAGTACATATGTTTTGCAAAAGCACATACTGTCTATGCTTTTCTATCTGGGGTGGTCAACACAATGTGTCCCTACCTGTTTCTGAAAGGTCAAGGGACACCTGCTTGGGGAAGACTGAGGAATCACGAAGAAAGACAGAGGCACTGGAAACCTGTAGGTGCATTTTAGAGCCTTATATCCAAAAAAAAAAAAAAAAAGTACAGAAAAGTGGTTCCAAAAATTAGAGATTGGCAATTTTCATGCTAATCCCTGGCAAACTCTTCAATAAATTATTTAAGCAATTAATTCTGAACTTTCTATGAGGCAGATAATAATTTACAGGTGTGAAATAGATTTTTTTTAAGATTTATTTATTTATTTATTTATACAAGAACTGGGGTACAGGGCAGAAGCACGGGAGTGTGAAAGAATTTACCAGAGCCAGAGCTGGATGCAGAACAGGCAGATGGACAGAAGACGCTGCTGAGGGGAGTAGCGGGCGAGGCAGGAGAGTTCTGCTGCGCCGTGTGGGGTTCTCCCTTGCTGGCGGGGAACCAAACCAGAGCTCCAGAGGCTGCAGACAATTTCTCAGCACAGCACTCAATCGCTGGGCCACCGCCACTGGGGAGGCCCTAGATTTGTTTTAGTTAAATCATTTCCTTTCCAAAGAAGGTGACTATGCTAGTGGTCAGGGGAATGAATATACCTGTGTCATTTTGTTCTTGTTTTCATGAAGCCATTTGGAAAGCTCTTTTGGGATGTACTTAAAGGTATAATGGAGCAAAGGGGGCTAAATGGATGAGTAGGGGGAGTCATAAAAAGGTGGGCTTCTGTTCCCCAAAAGTGTGTGGAGTAATGGTCTACGTCGTCCTGAAGAGCAGTCACTACTATCATATACAGAGTTACAAGCATTTAAGAAAAATAGACTTTAAGGTATAGATTTCATGTTTATTAAGTGCTGGAAACATAACTAAGTGGCAAGTTAGTAGTTTCCCAAACCAGATAGATCATGACATTGTTCCAGGGTAGATGGTAAAACAAAAGTCAGAGTCCCATCCCAACTATGGAATCAAAACCAGCAGAGTTCAGTGTAGGGAACATTTTCTGGTGATTCTGATGAGCACTTAAGTTAAAAAACCACTGACTGTCCTAGATGATACAATGAAACCCAAGAATAAATATTTTTAAAAAGACAACTATATCTCAAAAGAGAAACAAAAAACTTCAGAGGACAGAAAAGCAGATCAAATTTTATTGTGTTTTATTTTTTTGGAAATTATATTTTTTTCTTGTCATTTTATTCTCTATTATATATATATATATATATATATACACACACACACACACAAACATATATATATATATATATATATATATAATTTAGACAACATTGGTTGATAATACTGTATATGATTTAAGGAAACAGTTTCATACCTCAGATGTATGTCACCACGCCAGACCCATTACCAAAGGACCCAGATTCTTTACCATAGACCATTGGGCCTCTCCCCATTTGCTCTCCATGCCCATCTACCCTCCCCGTCAAGTAACCTAAATTCAGTCATATTTCTAGGGTTTATTTTGGTTTAATTTTGTCTCTTTGTTTTTTTATATTACACATACAAACGAAGTCACCAAGCATTTATCTTGTGACAATTTTACTCACTTCTGACTATTTCACTTAGCAAAATCTCCTCCACTTCCCTCCATGTTGTGACAAATGGCAAGACTTCATCTGTTTATATTTATACCTGAATAGTATTCTATCGTGTATATATACCATATATCTTCTTTTTCCACCCATCTGTTGCTGGGCCCTTAGGTAGTTTCCACAAAAAATAAAAGTTTAAAACACTGAAATTAATGTGAATAAATATGAAGTCTTGTAGCTCAAATAAAAAATGTCAACAGCAATTCATGGGGAAAAGCTTTATGAATATTAGTTGACTGCAAACACTAGAATCAACAAAAAAAGACTAATGTAATCAAAAGCGGCATTTACAGCAGCAAATTGTATAGAGGGAATGACAAAGACTGGGCACAGGTGTGCAGGTTATGCATTGTACAATCCAGAGGGGGATGTTCAAAAAACCATGTCTGAGTAGTACAAACCTCCTATGCTCTGACTCCATTGAGAAATTGAGAAACTGAGCCACTTTTCAGTAAATGTTTACTTTTAAAATGAAATGTATCCTAAATTTGCACAAAGTACAAAAATCATAAGTGGATACCCTAATTTGTAATGTGTGCATTCATATGTAATCAACACTCAGAGCAGATGTACGACATGCTGTTCTCAATCAACACTCCCCTTTGAGGTAACCTCTATTTTAACCTTTATCACCAAAAGTTTGTGTTGCTAGTTCCTGAACTTCACATAAATGGAAACAGACAGTGTAAACCATTTTGCATCTGGATTCTTTCACTGTACATAATGACTGTGAGGTTATTCTTGCTGCGGTGTATAATGGCAATTTCTTCTTTTACATTGTCCTGATGTACCCCACTGTTTAAATATGTTGCAAAGTATTTAACCATTCTATCATTCATTGATGGACATATAGCTATTTCCAGTTTGGGGTTATTATAAATAAATCTGATATGAACATTTCGGCTTTTATATTTTATCAAATGAAAGTGCTCATTTTTGTAGATATATGTCCTGGAATAGATGAATCTATCACAGGAACATGTATATTTAGCTTTGGTAGATATTGCCAAATAGTATTCTAAAGTGATCTTTCTAACTTAAACTCCTACTAGCACCATATGAGAGTAGGTTCTCCATATCACACCTACTATTTTCAGTCCTTTTAATTTTAGCCATTCCAATAAAGGTTAGTAGTATTTTATTGTGGTTGTAAATGCATTTTCCCAGTGAATAGTAATAGTGAGTTTCATATGAGTTTGGCAATGATGCTGTTTAACATCAGTTAATAATAAACATCTATAACTAGCTTTCTGAAAAGAGCCCATTGTAATTTTGCTATATAAAGTTATGTACAAAATTAAAAGTACACAATATTATATATAGTTAATTCCATATAACCAGTGATACTAAGAGTACATTTACCACCTTTTGCTAACTCTTGCATATGTAGCCAAACTAAGGCTGCAATTGACAAAGGAGTTTAGTTCTCAAATGATGATTGATTAATAGCTGGGTTTCTGTTAACCAAGTAAGACAAAAGTAAAGCCATAGAAATGTGTGTTAGAATTCCATCATTGGTCAATGAGAAGGACAGTTCTAAAACTCTAGAAGGAGTTTTGTGCTCTTTACAATGTAGTGGATACATATATGTTAATAATCTGTATTATAAACATTTTCTCTTTCTTAAATCAAGACAATAAAAAAAATAATCTGGGCCTCCCCAGTGGTGCAGCAGGTTGAGCACAGCGTTGTGAAGCTGTCTGAAGCCTTTGCAGCGTCGGTTCGATTCCCAGCTGGCCAGGCAGAGTCCCATGTGGCGCGGCAGACCTCTCTTGTCGCACCTGCTGCTCCCCTCAGCAGTGTATTTCGGTCATCTGCCTGTTCTGCTCCCTACTCTGTCTCTGGTGACTCCTCTCACCCTCCCATGCCTCTGACCTGTACCCCAGCTCTTGTATAAAAATAGAGCAATCTTTTAAAAAAAAATCAATCTCTTATTTGCTGAATTTGCTGGTTTCCATGGGGTAAATATTCCCATCACAGTTATCAACATGACATCAACTGAACATTGAGTTTGACAATTAGCTTGCCAAATTCACAGGCATTTAAAAACTGGAGTTTATGAGCTAGTCCAAGTAGATACCAGAACACTGCTGCTACTGCCCATTCTAATTTGAAATACCTGTACTTGTGCTTTTCTAAAACTGAGTCGTTTTTACGAATTGGTTGAAGTGATCTTTCACCGATATATAGTTAGTATCATTTCAAGGCCTAGGTCCCACTTTGTAAGAGAGCACTTGACAAATTCAGGATGAAAGCGTAGCATAAAACATGTTCAAAACAATAAAGTTTCAAGATGAGATACTGACATCTAAAGATTACAGTGATTACTGGACTCAGGTCACATAATAATTTTATATGGAAAAATTTCAGCAAAAGTCCTCATTTAATTTTAGTAGCATGGTTCAGTATCTCACAACCTCACAGAGAGCCTGATCTAGTGATTACCATCCCATCTAGAGTTGCAGCACCAGGAAGAACAGAACAGACCCATCGAATCTTCAGATTGTGAAAGAATGCAAGGCTAGTAAATGTCTCATCCATCTCGCCTAAATGTTCACTTAGGTAGCATGCTGCAACATCCTCTCCACTAAAGTGTTACAACTGATACATTCATTTAAAAAGAAGTGAATTATAATCAATTTTATTCTAATAATCCTTGAGAATTTGGTAATAAAGAATTTAGGGACATGTGGCAATTCAAAAAGGGATAAGAAAACAATGATATTTAAATATAATTTGTATAATAAAATGTAATGACCCACTTCTTTTAGCTCCATGAGTTTATGTTGGCACCTGTCACCCCATGCAAGGCTTCTAATACTTTACTACTTTCCCTACTCCTTATTATCTTCCTTCCTCAATTTTCCTTGGCTTCATGGTCCCTTCCAAACTATGAAACATCTAGACGATAGCATAAATGTGTTATTGTGTTGCCCTATCCCAAAAATAACAAAATTCATTTTCACCAGGAGCTTAAAGAAATAATGTCTGAACCCATCAAATAAATTATAATGAGATGATCTCAGACACTCTCAGAAGACCTGCTTTTAAATAAACATGTATATTTTCAAAACATAATTGGATATGTGACGGCATTAAATTGACCCTTGAACCATTTCAAAAGTTGTTCTTGACATTCCGTGTTATAAGTCAAAAAGTGCTGGTCAACTTGTCTGAGATCATAGAGGGACTAACCCAGAACTAACACAGGACTTATCTATGTGAGATAAGTGACAGCGAATAATGGAAGGGAATAGGATTGCCCTTCCACAACCCACAATTCATAGAACAAGGAAGCATGTAGTTGTGAGTCCCAGAAGCAATTATAAAAAAAAAAAAAAAATTGTGCTTTTTTAATATTTATAGTTGTAAATCAAAGTCCTCACACATTCTTGGATTCAGACCCAAAGATCAAAGTCAGTGCAAATAATATTCTAAATGTGCAGAAAAGGCTCAAAATCCTCCTACTTCTTTCTCACCAAGAGAAAACTAACAAGTAAAGAATAAAATCTTACAGGTCCCGACAACGAGACATAATGAAAGACATGGCGTGGAACAGGTTGAAACATGCATTTTTAAAATCTTTATAACATTCTGATCTCAGTGACATAATATTTACAACTTGCAATGCCTTGTACAAACATAATAGTTTAAAATTTAGTTCTTATTCTCCTATTTCAAAAGTCCAATAGGAAGTATGTAAGAGTAGCTATGGTAAAGGAAAGGGAAAGATGGCATATAATTCCCCAAATTGAATATGTTTAGTTTCCATTTATGACTATTCACAAATTTCTGTTAGTAAAATTCTCACCAGAAAAATATTCCTAAAAACTAGCACTTTATTCTTTGATTTTCTCATTCAGTCAGCAAACATTAGTGAATGCCTAGTAGGCTGCAGGCATGTACTATGGGCACATGGCACAAAAACATAAAGGCCTGGATCTCTTACCTTTTCTAGTATCCTTGGCATCTGATTTACTGCTTGTCAGTCAAGAATGACGACCTACTAAAACACTTTTTTGCTTTCTTGGTGTTAAGAGGAAAGGGATGAGAAAGGTGCTCCTGTTGTTCACATTCAGTAGATAAATTGCTGACTGTTTTAAGAGGGATCTTTGGATCAAACATACTTCATTTTTTTATTTTTTAAAAGATTTATTTATTTATGCATACAAGAACTGGGGTATAGGCCAGAGGTATGTGCGGTGGGGGGGGCGGGGGGCAGTGAGAGAATTCACCAGACACAGAATGGGGAACAGAAAAGGCAGACTATGGGCCTCCCCGGTGGCACAGTGGTTGAGCACTGGGTTGCAAAGCTGCCCACAGCGTCTGCAACGCTGGTTCGATCCCCGGCCACCAGGCGAGGGTCCCACATGGCATGCAGACCTCTCCTGCCACCCGCTGCTCCCCTCAGCAATGTACTTTGGTCCTTCTGCCTGCTCTGCTCCCCGCTCTGGCTCTGGTGACACCCTCCCGCGCTTCTGACTGTACCCAGTGCTTTTATTAATACTTAAATAAATCTTAAAAAAAAAAAAAGGAAAGAAAAGGCAGACTGACTGAAGTACACTGCTGAGGGAAGCAGTGGGCAAGACAGGAGAGGTCTGCTGTGCCATGTGGGTTGCTCCCTGGCTAGGGACAGAACTCATGCTTCAATGGCTGTGGATAGCTTCATAGGTTGTGTCCTAACCCCTTGCACTACCAGGGAGGCCCTAAAGATTTATTTATTTATGCATTCAAGAACTGGGGTGTAGGCCAGAGGTGTGGGAGGTGAGAGGATTCACCAGAGACAGAGTGGAGAACAGAACAGGCAGATCTACTGAAACATACTGCTGAGGGGAGCAGCGGGCAAGACAGAAGAGATCTTCTGTGCCATGTGGGTCACCTCCTTGGCCGGGGATCAAACTCATGCTGCAGTGCCTGGTGATAGCTTGATAGTGCTGTCCTTGACCCCAGCACTACTAGGGAGGCCCTAGATTAAATAGGCTTTATTTATTTATTTATTTATTAATAGAGGCATGTTTACTTATTTGTTTGTTTGTTTATACATGCACTGGGTACAGTCAGAAGCGCGGGAGGGTGAGAGAATTCACCAGAGCCAGAGCGGGGAGCAGAGCAGGCAGAAGGACTGAAGTACACTGCTGAGGGGAGCAGCGGGCGGCAGGAGAGGTCTGCGCGCCATGTGGGACCCTGCTCCGGTGGCCGGGGAGCAGCCGGGGATCGAACCGGCGCCGCAAAGGCCGTGGGCAGCTTTGCAACCCAGTGCTCAACCGCTGCGCCACCAGGGAGGCCCTCAAATAGGCTTTAGATCAAATAGTTTGTAACTATTTGTAAAGCTATTAAAGGAAAGATGTCAATATAACTATTGTTTTCTTTTTAAAATCATGATTTAAACTTTTCTATGAAATGTCTTTTAATTTTTTTTTTTAAGATATCACATACCTAATAAAGGGTAGCGCCAAGATTTTGCAGGTCGTAACTCTAACATTCTACTCTGTGGGGTAAAGATTGTGGTTTACTTATGATGCAACTCCTGCCTTTGTTGCCAATGACAACAGTTGTTTTCTTGACTAAGTTTCATGTGGTTGGTCAGGTTATGTCATGAAAACTATATTAGGAGAAGAATTATGGGTTCATTGAGTGCCAGCTCTGTGCAGTGAGAATGGTGGAGGTGGGGGGAGATTGGCAATGTTGCTTTTGGCAGGAGTTCAGAAATGCAGACTCCTGGGCACTCTACACAAGCCTTTCCACATCAACCGGTTTCCCTCTCTATCATGTGGCATCTATTTTCCAGCCTGGAAAAGTGCATATGTGGTTCCAGAAAGCAAAACTGATTAATTCTCTTCTGGAGCTGCCCACATTTTTTGGTTTTAAGAAACCTTGAACTACAATCTTCTTTCAGGATGCGTCACCAAGAACTTAAATCAACAATAATTTTCAACAGATTCTGAAGTGGGATTTGAAAAGATAAGATGATTATTGAATTGAATTATAAGAAATTCAGGCTGTAGTCCAATTGTTTACAGCTTTTCTCCTCCCTCTGTGGGTTAACAAGTGTTTCCAAAGCCACGGGGCATTAAGAATCCTGAAGCAGCTAATTAACAGTGCTGCTCCACATCACACGAAGCACGTGGGTTCTAGCAGCTGTAAAACCTGGGCTCCCTCAGGCTATCAGAATGATGAGAAAACTCTTGAAATTGTATTTTGACATTCTGCTTTCTGTCAGTGGCAGAAAATAACCTTCTCAGTGGGCACTTTAGGCAAGGACAGTACTGTGGGCACAAAAAAGTCTCAGTGCCATGCCTATGAAAAAGTCAACGAACATTTCCTCATGTTCAGACTGTGACTCACAACTGGTGTGTTAATGGATAAAAAAGGCTGGAGGCTTCCTTTTGACACACTGTCCATCCAAATAAAATGCAGGATTGGTGGGATGTTGAGTTTCATTCTGTGCATCAGTTATCTTCCAAAAGGCAAATCAAACCTAGGTACCCTGTTTCAAATTTTCCTTTTTTGCTCCTATTTAAAGACTGTATCAAGAGAAACAGCACCAGCCTATGGCGTTTCACAGATAAGTAACAAAAGCCATAATAAAAAGCTTGCATATTCTCAAAAACCTTGGACAAGTTGAGATGAATCAGTCTCACCTCGCATCGATATGAGCATAATGTTATGTGCTTTATTAACAGTCTATCACCTGACAAAGAGAAGCCTATGTCTTGCCTCCAGCCTATAATCCATCCTCCATAATGTTACCAAAAATGTCTTTCTAAAATATGACATTCTGGGCCTCCTCGGTGGCGCAGCGGTTGAGCGCTGGGTTGCGAAACTGCCCGCAGCCTGTGCAGGGCCAGTTCGATCCCCGGCTGCTCCCCGGCCAGCGGAGGAGGGTCCCACATGGCGCACAGACCTCTCCTGCCACCCGCTGCTCCTCTCAGCAGTGTACTTCGGTCCTTCTGCCTGTTCTGCTCCCCGCTCTGGCTCTGGTGAATTCTCTCACCCTCCCGTGCTTCTGACTGTACCCAGTGCTTGTATAAATAAATAAATAAATCTTTAAAAAAAAAATAAAATAAAATATGACATTCTCCTACTTGAATAACCTTGATTTTTTCCCCCTGTTTTACGGTAGATAATATGCACATTTCTTATACTCTTTAAAGCAACATTTTCAATACAGACTCACATCATCACAACTTCCCTTCAGGGTACCTGTGGAGGTATTGTGTACTCTAATGCTGTAGCTATAGAAATATAGTTCCCTACATGCCATGTCCTTTCAAGCCTGTTACCCCACCCACATAATATTTGCTGAATTCTTTGTTGACTTAAAAGGTGGCTTAAATGTTACACTAGCTTTGGAAATACTTCCTTCTCCTACCAAAGAGTAGGAATCACATTCTCTTTTACTTTATTCTTCTAGCACCCTTATCACAAGAATAGGGTCTGTGATTTAGTATTTTATGCCCAATATTTTATTGTCCTTAAAATACAGAAGGGGGATGATAAATTGCTTATGAAAGGAAGAGAGAGGTAAATTAATGCATGTTTAAAATTAGGTCATTGAACTAGATCATATCTAAAAGGTTGCTTTACTTCTATAATTCATTGTATATGATTTATTTTTAATGAGGAAGTTTCAAAGTGATTACTAGTAAATACATCAGTTGACAGGTGACATTAATATTCAGTGACATTTGAAATTACAAGTGAGATTTTAATGGATTCATTATATATAGAGATCTCAATACAAGGACTATGAATATGCCATTGATTAAAATATAAAGGCTGGATCTATAAGAAACTAAAATTGGATTTGATGGTCAAAAGTTAAGATTCACCTTTAAATGCATATTTAAATCCAAAAGCTGGGAATGATGCTAATAAATTGGATGACATCTTTAAGATACAAAATTATCTGTAAATGCTAAGCAACGAGGTAAATTAAGTATATGATAAGGACAAGGTAAAATACAACATTTATTTAAAATAATAAGCTATGTATGAAACACAGTACTTTCAGCAATTAAAAAATGGCATATATGTCCTATTATGTTGATTCCATAAGATGGATATTATGAAGAAATTTAAAATAATGGTTTAAAAGAATTTTAATAATTTGCTAAAAATATTCATGGTACAATGCTCCTTTCAGAGGAAAGAGAGACAGTGTTTGAAAAGACCCGATCAAACACACACACAAAAAAAATCCTTAATGTTTTGAGTTCTTAGAAACGACATACAACCAAGTAAACAAACATAACCAAGGCCTATTTCACCCTAGGCAAATTGATAAAGACAAGAGTGAAATTCCTACAACTTATCTCTGGTCACAAAAGCATTACCAAACTTTTAAAGAAGACCACAGGGCCTCCCTGGTGGCTCAAGGAGTTAAGTCTCAGCACTATGAAGCTTCAGCAGCCAATGCAGCATGAGTTCGATCCCTGGTCAGAGAGCTGACCCACATGGCACAGCAGACCTCTCCTGTCAAGCCCACTGCTCCCCTCATCAATGTATTTCGGCAGTGTATTTCAGATCTGCCTGTTCTGCTCCTCACTAACTCTCTGGTGAATATCCCAGTTCTTCTATGCATAAAATAAGTAAAATAAATATTTAAAATAAATTAAAAAATAAAGACCACAAACATTTCTAACATTAAACAATACTTTGTATTCATTCATTAATCTTTCAACCTGCTTATGCCAGCTTATGGATGTGAGGGACTAGAGCCTGTCCCTATAGCTCAGGGTGCAAGATGGGCACCGACTGTGTACAGGACACCTTCCCATTATCACAGGGCGCGCTCTCTCTCTCTCTCTCTCTCTCACACACACACACACACACACACATTCATTCACACACATACACAGACTGGAACAATTGAGACTTGTTAATTAATCTAAGGTGCACATCTTTGGGATGTGGGAAGAAACTGATCCCTAGAGAAAAAAAAAAAAATCTACATAGACATGGAAGAATGTACAAACTCCATAGTCAGTGACCCTGGCCAAGAAACAATTTTTTTCCTCAAAACTTTTATATCAAAACAATGTTGAATGAAACAATGTTATTCCAGAAACTGCTATGCTATTGCCATGGATTTATTGACTTATTTGAGGAGAGCTCCTATATGAAGGAAAAAGCTGGGCACCAGGAGCTTATTAGTTCAATAACAGCCAGGCTTTCAGAAGGGAAGGGCCATTAGGGCTGTTACTTGAATGCATTCTCAAGGAATCCTTGCTTGTTGGGGAGAGTGGAGAGCTCTAAGTAAAGAGATGCTGGATATGATTCTGTATAATTGCAAGAACAAAGGAAGAAAAGTTTAAGTCACTGGAGCAGCTACAAAGTAAAAGCATAGCCCTGTGGTGTCAGCCTCACTCTCTGGGTAACAACAGGACCTGTGGAGCATTTGGGACGACAGGAAGTGGCTGGGCCTGGTGGAGGAGCAGGAGTTCAATGAAGAGGGTCTTGTTCTTTGGAGATGTCCTTTGGAACTCCCAGAAATAAGTGCATGGGTTGCATAGGAAAGTTACTTCAGCAAATATGGACAAAAGCTAATGAAAGTTAAATTATTCAAATCAAAGCAACCTCATTTGTTGCCATGGGCCACTAAGGTCTGACAAAATTTAGCATAAAGATTCTTTTTAAAAATTCATTATATAGGGCCTTCCCGGTGGTGCAGCAGTTGAGCACTGGGTTGCGAAGCTGCCTGCAGCCTCTGCAGCGCTGGTTTGATCCCCGGCCGCTGGTGAGAGTCCCACATGGCACGCAGACCTCTCCTGCCGCCCGCTGCTCCCCTCAGCAGTGTACTTCGTCAGTCTGCCTGTTCTATTCCCCGCTCTGGCTCTGGTGAATTCTCTCACCCTCCCGTGCTTCTGACTGTACACAGTGCTTGTATAAATAAATAAATCTTTAAAAAAAAATTCACTATATAGGTATGAGTAAGGAATATTTAGAATGTTTATTTACCATATAAGTAATGAGGTGAGCTTTATAAAAATAAATAGGAATGAATGAATAAGCAAGCAACAATACAACACACAAAATGAACCCAGTGTAACTTTAGAACCTCTTTAGCCCCCAGAGTAAATATACTGTGTCACAGGCACAATTAGCTTACTGTTCTCTGAGATTGCTTAGGGTTTGTCTGAAGTAGATAGTCACATTTATAGGGACAGACATGTTGATGAGCCTTGAAATATTTCATGAGAATAAGGGCAAAACCCAAAATCCAAGCCAAAAAAGAATACCCTTACAGTGGGACACCAGTTGTTCCTAAATAGCGAGGGCCATTTAGAGGAAGAAAAATGAGCAGAAGCTCTTACTCAGAATTATGATGAAGAGGTGGGCAGTGCAGAGAGGCAGATACCCTCATACAGACTGGTTTCTAAGTGACCGTGACCAGAGCTGTCTCATAACACATCAAGCTGCCTTGAAAGGCAATATGTGTTAGGTCATCCTATGTTCCCAGGAAAAAGTTATCAGATATGTGATCAAGCCAGTCTTTTTGTTGGTTAGTGATTACGTTAAATGACGTCTATGTCCTTTGAGTTCTAAGATACAAGAGTCTCTGTTTTTTGTCTGCTGAAATACTATTACTTGGAATTATAAGTTGCATAGCTTCCCTGAAGTCAAGCAGTGATTTTAATTAGTCACTATATTTCAAGATTTTATACAGGTATAAATCTATTCCTAATGGATGTGAAAAAATATGTCCTGAGTAGATATGTGATACTTTAATCGAGGGTACAATGGAAATCTTTGATTTAACTCCATGAGTGTTTTGGGCCATAGGAGGTCTTCAAATTCAGTGTCTGCACCTCTACCTTTTCATTCAGCATTCTGAAAAACCGGAGTTTGGGGTCAGCATCCTCTAGGAACAGTCTAATGCAGGTAAAATTCCACCCAGTGTTATATGGCTCTGTTATGCTGAGTTGAAAGCCCTGACAAAATGTGGTTCCATACCAGATAGTACAATTATTCCATCCATGTGGTCAGAGGGAGTCAAAAGGCAGAAAAAAGATTTTTTTTTAAAGATTTATTTATTTATGCATACAAGAGCTGGAGTGCAGGCCAGAGACAAGGGCGGGGGAGTGAGAGGATTCACCAGAGACAGAGTGGGGAACAGAACAGGCCGATCTACTGAAATACACTGCTGAGGGGAGCAGTGGGCGAGACAAGAGAGGTCTTCTGCGCTATGTGGGTCAGCTCCCTGGCCGGGGATCAAAACTCACTTTGTAATGGCTACGGATAGCTTCATAGTGCTCTGACTTAACCCCCTTTGCCATTAGGGAGGTCCCAGAAAAGTTCTTTTTTTTTATTTAAAGATTTATTTGCTTATTTATTTATACAAGCACTGGGTACAGTCAGAAGCGCGGGAGGGTGAGAGAATTCACCAGAGCCAGAGCGGGGAGCAGAACAGGCAGAAGGACCGAAGTACACTGCTGAGGGGAGCAGCGGGCAGCAGGAGAGGTCTGCGCACCATGTGGGACCCTCCTCCGGTGGCCGGGGAGCATCCAGGGATCGAACTGGCGCTGCAGAGGCTGCGGGTAGCTTCGCAACCCAGCGCTCAACCACTGCGCCACCGGGGAGGCCCGCCAGAAAAGTTTTTTATGATTTTTTTTTTTCCACTGAATGTAAGTGCCATTGAGGAAGGTGGGGAGGAAGTAAAAGGAACTGATCGTTTACAGCCACTTTATGCCAGGCCTGGGATGGAGGTACACAAGCCTCCTGGCATCTTCATGAAAACTGCAGAGGTGTGGGCGGAAGAGATTCTATTCTGTAGGCAGGAAATCAGGGCTTAGAGAGGACAGAGCTTCATCAATGTAAAGCCTGCATTAAAACATGCTCTGGTGACCCAAAGTTTGCCTAGTTCAAGAGACTAAATGTAGCTAAATATTATTGTAGAAACAAAGCCACTCCACTATCTTTTGGAATTGTTAAAGGACCCTAAATAATTAAAAAAGAAAGATAAAGACCAAATGCATTATTTTACACATTTCCATACATTCTGGATGTTGTTTGAAAATAAAGTCTTAAAAAAAAAGACCTCAAGCTTGAAAATAAGAGCAAATAAATAACTCCCAGTAAAGAAAGAGTGCTCCAAACTGACTGTGGGGTGTGTGGAAATTTCAAAGAGGAGTAAAAATGTTCTCTGATGCCCAAAGCAAATAACAGGATGTGTGACTAAAGCTGTTGACCTACGACCAGCTATCTCACCTCAGAACCAGGAGCCGCTGACGTTACTTTTCATTTTCTTTCTCTTTCCTCTTCCTCTCTTTGTCCTTGTTTTTTATTCCACCCTCTGCCTCAATTCTGTTCCCACCTCTTCCATACTCTGTCCTCTTATCTTCCTCCTTCATCTGTTCTTTAATTGTCCCTCGTAGGAAGCTCAAGTAATAGAAAATTTGTTCCATACAACTAAAAACTTGTCTATTGCTATTCTTCATGTTCAACCCAAATCCTTGTGATGTTTCTTCTTCTGATGAAAATTTTTACCTTTATTGTGCTCTACTTGATTCTTCTGAACTGCTCTCCACCCTAACCCGGAAAGTGTGGGTGTGGTGGGTTCAGGGAGCAAAAGCGTAATGTTAAAATGTTAAAACAAAAATGTTCCTTATCCCTGTTTTAGGAATACTTCCTGCTATGCAGGTTCAGTTCGCCCAGCATCACAGATTGACCTACTGTGGCATTTACAGGAACAATGACAGCAGAAGAACAACGGCCAAGAAAACTCAAATCAATCTCTTGTTCAAAAAACTGTTGTCAAAAGGCACTTAATACTTTCTAAAGCACATGCAGCCTAACTATGTTGTCCTTGGATAGAGAACATTGTCAGTTGTTAAAAGTGCAAGAACAAACACTCTACTTGATCATAGCCAAAAGCTGAAAAGCTATGCATACAATGGTGGAGTTCTTGGCGCTTTGGAAACCTGCAAGAGACCTCTGGTTCCATCCAGCTGATGGCTTTGGGTGCCTCCTTTAGCCTCATGATTCTAATTTTAGAACGAAGACTGTGCTTTTAAATCCTCAGAGAAACAGGGAAAATAATGGAGTGGCTAAGCACAAGGCACCTCACCCCCCAAATATATGTGGCATTCATGCTCAAACTCCTGTCTTATTATTAATATGGCCTGTAGCATTCATTGCATTTGCTCCTTCAAAAATATTTGCACAGTTGGTTGAACACAGTGCTGTGAGGCTGTCGCAGCCTCTGCAGCACGAGTTTGATTCCCGGCCACCCAGGGAGATACCCATATGGCACAGAGGACCTCTCCTGTCTTGCCCGCTGTTCCCCTCAGCAGTGTTTTCAGTCTGCCTGCCTGTTCTGCCCCCCAACCCCCACTCTGTCTCTGGTGAGGCCTGTACCCCAGTTCTTGTATAAATAAATAAATCTTTAAAAATTACATTATTGGGCCTTCCCGGTGGCGCAGTGGTTGAGCGCTGGGTTGCGAAGCTGCCCACAGCCTCTGCAGCGCCAGTTCAATCCCCGGCTGCTCCCCGGCCACCGGAGGAGGATCCCACATGGCGCGCGGACCTCTCCTGCCGCCCGCTGCTCCCCTCAGCAGTGTACTTTGGTCCTTCTGCCTGCTCTGCTCCCTGCTCTGGCTCTGGTGAATTCTCTCACCCTCCCGTGCTTCTGACTGTACCCAGTGCTTGTATGAATAAATAAACAAAAAAAAATAAAATAAAAATTACATTATTAATTCTTGTCAGCCACACCACTGGGAACTATAATGGTTATAAAATTAAATACTTAAATATAAGCAATAAAAAAATTAGATCCTGCCCCTACAGTTATAGCTTTGGGAGGGAGGCCAGAGTCGTGGCTTAGAATGATAGGACCTAGACTCAAGTTCAATTGCTGCCACTTGCTCTCTGAGTTACCTTAAACAACTCAGTGAAGTCTTCTAACTTTCACTTTTACTTTCTACAAAACCAAGGATTTTATCTTCCTCAAGGTGTTATGAGAAAAATGAGAGAATGTGTGAGAAAGTGGTCACACAAAAATAAAACAAGCAACAATAGCATTTACCTAGTCTTAGGACAAGATGTGTAGTTTGTAAATCCATACATATAGCATTGATACAAGAGGCATCTCAAAGATGAAAATGAAGTTTTCCAAAGAAGTGATAACAGAAATCATAGAGAGAAGAGAAGAACCTGTGCTGGCCAGGTCAAAAAGGCTTCATAGGGAAGTAAAGGAGGCAGAGAGGAATACTATCCAGCAGTCAAAAAAGATACACTTATGCCATTTGCAGCAACATGGACGGAGCTAGAAGGAATTGTGCTCAGTGAAATAAGTCAGAAGGAAAAAGAAAAATATCGGATGGTTTCACTTACAGTAGGAATATAGGCGAAAAAATAAGACATCAGGGGGAAAAATAGTAACAGTACAAAACACAACACAACACAACAAAAACAAACAATTATAGACCAGAGACATCCTGCAGGGTAGGAGGAGGGAGAGCGATCAGAGAGAGAGAGAGGAACACGAGGACTGTGGTGATGGTGCACCGGTGCATTGGTGAAGGAAATTCTATGGGGACTACACCTGGTGGGGGGGGGAAAAGCAAACATTGTTTAAAAATGAATAATGGGGGCCTTCTTGGTGGTACAAGGGGTTAAGCACAGCACTATGAAGCTATCCACAGCCTCTGCAGCATAAGTTTGATCCCTTGGCCTGCCAGGGAGCAACCCATATGGCGCAGCAGACTGTCTCGCCTGCTGCTCCCCTCAGCAATGTATTTTCAGTGTGTTCCCCACTCTGTCTCTGGTGAATCCTCTCACCCCCCTGTACCTCTGGCTTGCACCCCAGTTCTTGTATGCATAAATAAATAAATCTTTTAAAAAATGAACAATGATGTAAAAAATATATAAATAAAAAATTATTTATAAAAAATAAAACAAAACAAAATAAAAAAATAAACTGCTCATCTGTTGTATTGGAGGTTACCATATGGTTTCGGTTAATGTGGGACTTTGCCTGAGTTCTTGTCCACACAGACAAAGTCAGACACACACAGAGATCGTGCTTGTGTGCACATGTACACACATGCACATGCACACCTCTAAGCAATCTCTGAGGTGATTCCACCAAGCTCCGCAACTTCCTCATTTTCATTTTCAGACCCCTTGAAGAACAATCATATCTGAGAAAGACAGAGAATGAGTCACATGGAGAGTAAAAAGTCTAAGTAGAAAAGGTACATAAATGCACCTATTTCAGATGTTCATAAGAAAGGGACAAAGGAACCACCATTTCACTGAGATGCCATCTGTAATATCAGCACCACGAAGTAAAGTCCCCTGAGCTTTCTGGGCAGCCTGGGGAAGCTCTCCCTCTCCTCTCTGCTGGCTTGTAAAGCCCAGTTTTCTGAGCCTTTCCCTCAGGGCTTCTGGTCCAGTGACCTGCAAGTATTCACTGTAATTGCAATGTAATTCATCTTCCACATTGCTTGCCACTCTTACTGTCCTGAATTTTTTTTTTTTACTTTAAAACAGCAAGCATTGCAGTAAGAATATCAAGTAAAATATATAGTAGAACAAAAAAAAAGTTCATCTTATTAAATATAACTCAGTAATAACACTAGAAACTACTAAATTACTAACGTGTTGTGCAAAAACTAAATATTGACAATGTGATCTCTATTACTATGTCACTTTCCTCAGCTGGAAAATTTGAGAAATCAGTTAAAGAACTGCATGAGTAGAGGCTGGTCCAGCCTGGAGCAGTGACTGACTCAAGGTGGTTTTGTTACAGAGCAACTCCTATATAAAACAGGTTGCCTGACTGCGGGTCCTCACCAGTGTGCTTAAAGGGGACTTATTAATGCTAAGCTGCAGGCACACACAAAAGGTTGATAAAAGGTTTATTTACAAGGGAAGGGGAAATGGGGAAATGAATAACTCAGGGAGGAAAAGAGGGAGATAAGTTCCTAAATGCTTCCTACCCATTTCCCCGACCTGGAATCCCAATGACCTGCCAAGCTGGCAAAAAAACCGAGAGTGCCCTGGGGCCAAGAGACCCCTGGCCATATGGCCAGTTAAATAAACAGAGAACATAGTTGCTTAACTCCGCCCTCAGGTCCTCACCACCTTCCCTTTGGTGATCATGGGATTTGTAGTTCCCAGTGTCTTGATGGAGTAGGGGTGGAATCCACAAAGCCCGATGAAGTTTGCTCAGGACATCCTTTTGCCCTAACAATTTCTGGAGGCACACTGCCTGAGTTCTGAGGTGGTCCTTCTTCCGCACCCCTGTGTCCACTCAGTGAGCTCCTCTGAGTCTGAGAGACTCAGTTTCCTCACCCTCGTATCTTAGAAGGGGTTTCAAAGATTAGGCAAGATCATGAAAGGCTTTTTTACCTGTTGTGAAAAAGAATGTTTGCTTTTGGAACTGGCTAGTAAAATCTCAGTGGCTTACATAAAAGATCAACCTTCTCTATAAATGAATATAGATTTATACTCAATTCCATAGTAGGCCCTTCCAAATATAAGAAGAGCTTTTGGTTTCTCCGGATATATGAGACAGGAGCCTCTTTATGTGAAGATGGACATCTGAGGCAGTTGATCTGTTTCTGTGGGCATTAGGAACAGGAAAATTAAGGAGGTCTCAGAAGGAAAAGGAAAAAAACAATGCCATTAGGGCCTCCCTGGTGGTGCAAGGGGTTAAGACGCAAACTATGAAGCTAACCGCAGCCTCTGCAGCACGAGTTTGATCCCCAGCCGGCCAGGGAGCCACTCATATGGTGTAGCAGACCTCTCCTGACTTGCCCACTGCTCCCTTCAGCAGTGTGTTTCAGTCAGTCTGCCTTTTCTGTTCCCCCTCTGTTCCTGATGAATCCTCTCACCCCCCATTCCTCTGGCCTGTACCCCAGTTCTTATATGCATAAATAAATTAATATTTTTAAAAAAGATGCTGTTAGTTGGGGTTCCAATGTTGGTCCTACTGAAAGAAGGCCTGTTGGTCAGATCATTCATGAGATATTTATTTCTTTTTTTTTTTAATGATTAATTTATGAATGGAAGAACTGGAGTGTAGGCCGGAGGTGCAGGGGGTACAAGGATTCACCAGAAACAGAGTGGGGAGCAGAACAGGCAGCTGCACCGATATACACTCCTGAGGGGAGCAGTAGGCGAGAGAGAAGTCTGCAGTGCCATATGGGTCACCAGCCTGGCCGGGAATAGAACTCAGGCCACGGTGGTGACAGCGCTGAGACTTAACACTTAGGCCACTAGGGAGGCACCCATGAGACACTTATTTCTATGGAAAATAGACAGAAATAGCATGATGACATCTTCTGAAAACTTTTATGAAATTACTGTAGGGGAGAAATATATTAAATAAAATTCATTCATTCTGTTACAATAGAATTCAAAGAAGTTACTGTGTGGTACCTGCCAATGTAGGACTTTGCCTGTGGACTTGCAATCATGTACACACACACACAAACACACACACATTCATGATTATAAAATAATAGGAGAAACTAGTCAGTCCAATTCCCTACTTCACAAAGGGGAAACTGCCTTCAGGCCTTACCCCAGTCACTATCTGGTCTCTATATCCATGCACTACTTTGGTTCAGAAGGTGGTGCTATAGTGGGTTTGGGTTGACCCCCCCACCCCCAAAATATTTTGAAATCCTAACCCCTAGTACCTTTTTTGTGACCTCGGCATGTGACAAAAGTTGGAAATAGGATCTCTAGACACAATCAAGTTAAAATGACATCATTGGGATGCACCCTGAGCCAATCCAATTGGTATCCTTATAAGAAGAGAGGAGGATGCAAGGGAAAGAGCTACCTTATGGAGCCAAGGAGAGAGACAAGAACCTGGAGGAGCCTCAGAGGGAGCCGTCCCTGCTGACACCTTGATTTTACGCCCTGTCCTCCAGATCTGTGAGATGGTAAGTTTCTGTTCTAAGTCTCCAATCATTATACTTTGTTATGACAAACCTAGGAAGCTTATTCAGCGATGGAATATTAGCCAGCTCATAAACTAGGAGGATGGGTTTGTTTCCTTGGGAGGAATTTTTTGATCACAGGAGTCACTTAATACCCTAACTTGAAAAATAAATCCACTTCAAATATTGCCTGCAGGGCAAAGTTGTGTAGAATTCCAATAATAGAAATTTACAGTCCAGAGAAGGGAGGAGAATCAAATTACAATTTATGGAAATTTTGGCAGAATTTATGACTGACTGGAAAAATAATCAGGCTATACTAATCGTGGAGCCATGTCACTAAGAACTCAGACAGTTACCTGACTGCTTAGTTTCCTCTGCCACATGACAAGCATGTCACCAGTAAATCGCTGCCTCTCTCGGATCCTCAGTTTCCTGCATGCTGTGTAGACTCTCCGAAGTGCTGCATCTGAGGTGCTGGGTGCAGGATCTCACAACTGGGACTATTCATGAATTGTAACTATCATAATGATTTCTAGTGGTAAATAATTAATTTTTGACAAAATTTAAAGGCAAACACCCAAAACTTAAAAAACAATTTGTTTGCTTTTCACCTTTTCAGATGATGCTTCCTTTTGCTTTTATTTTATAATTCATTCCATCTCTCTCAGTCTGGAACACTTGAAGCAGGTAATACTTAGATATCGGATGTGAATCTCAGATGCAAGAATATGGCTATTCTAAGTCACCAAGTTACCCAGAAAAGTACAAAACACTCCATAGACAAAGTTAGTCTTTTCCTGAACTTGGAAATATTTAAAAAATAAATTTGCTGCACTCTGACCGGAACTACACTATCTCAATGCCAAGTCACTTTTTATTTTATCTTCTCAAACATTATTATTTAGAATCGGTTGCAAGGATGGAAACTCAATTTCCTTGTCACACATATCTAAGTTGTTATATTGATTTGTTGGGCCAAATCTAAAATGCAGGTGGTGAAGGAGAGACAATAATGAAAAGATCAGCCAAGTCAGAGGTTGTGAAATTACCAAAAAAGTAAAAATAGATAAACTCTGCATAGGTCCCTGGGGTATCTCATTGCTTATGAGAAATAGAATTTTTGTGCTGAAAATCTAGAAATTAAATTAGCTGCTATTATGGTCAAGGACATGCCAAAAGGTGAGAGGGGAAATCTGCTGAAATGATTGCTGTGAGTCAGGAAATCAGGAGCCACATCATAGGAATGCCACCCCCACATCACAGGACCAGCTGGTTAGATTATTTTGACAGATGAGGAGGGTTATTTTGTGTTTCCAAAGCCATTAAACTCTCCTCACAAAGTGGAATATTATACAACTTTTTTTTAAATATGGGGGGTTTTGGCAATATAAATATATTCACCCTCTGAGTTCTGAAGCATCACTTTGAACCTTAGAACACATGTTCTATAATCCAGAGACAATGCAACCAGGCTTCATGTAGAAATGGAGGGACTGCTAAACTTACTCACCGGCAGTTCAGAATGAATGCAGAACCTGCTACCACCACATTCCAAGGGCGGGTAGCTCAAACCCCCCAGGCTTCCGGAATGTCAGGCACTGACATCCCTAAGGGTTTCACACATACTGATTTGCAAAATCCTCATTTAGAAAAAAACTTCTGATAGGAACTATTATCCTCATTTAAAATAAAATTGTCTATACTTGAAAAAAAAACACATAAAATGTAGTATTTATAAGTGTATGATTGGGTGGTTTTAAGTATATTTCACATTGTTATGCAATATATCCCAGTAATATTTTTCTCTTGCCAAGGTGAAATTCTAAATTCCCTAAATAGCAACTACGATTATTTCCATGCTATGTAGGATGAAACTGGGGTCCAGAGAGGTTAAGCAACTTGCCCAGTGTCACACAGCTGTAAGTGACAGAGGCATCATTCAGAAGCACGCAGAATGTCTCCAACATCTACAGTCTATTTTTTTCCATTTTTATTTATATATTTTTACATCATTGTTCATTTTTGTACAGTGTTTGATTTCTCCTCACAGGTGTTGTCCCCAAAAATGACCATCACCAAGACATTTGCAACATCTAAAGTCTTAAATAACTGTTTACCTATGAGAGAAAATTATTGTAAATAGAAAAACAAACTTTAGTACAAAAATTATACTCTCTTAAATAAGCAATACACTTATATAATTTAAAGTAAAAATTACACATATACATATAAATCACATGTGGACATGTATATGAATACACATGTGCATGTACACATATGTCATCGCACACACACAAAGCTTATAGATATAGCTTATCCTTGTTTGGCATCGAGTTCCCCTTGTCCCTGCAGGTGCACATTATCTTATTATATATGTATTATTTATATATATATATTATATATATTTTATATACTTTGAAATTATCTTTATGCAAGTAAAAGTATAAATATGCATTATTATACTTCCTCCCACTTTTACACAGAGTCTCCTATTATACACCATTGTGTAATATCATCTTTTCACTTAATATTTGTGGAGATAACCTCACATCTATTCATAGAGATTATATTACTCAATTGAATGAAAGTGTAATTTATAGAACTGGTTGCCTACCCAGGGGCCTCTATATTGTTTTCAAACTTTCACTATTACAGATTGTTTTACAATGAGAAATTTTGTATGTAAGTTATTTCCATGTATGAAATGAACCCATAGGATAAATGTTCAGAGGTAGAATTGCTGAATCCAGAGCATATCATTCATAATTTTGATAGATGTTGCCACTTGCCTAATTTGCAAGTCCATTAGCAAAAATCTTCAAAACTTCACTAACAGAAAATGTTAGTTTTAGTTTTTGGTCAATCAAGTGAAAACTGGCATCTGAGTGCCATTTTAATTTGCCAAAAGCTGAAGTTTTAACTTCAGGATTATATCATTGAAGTGTAATGATATTTGTTTAGAGAATAAAAGTGTCCACACAGAATCTATATATCTTATAATAAGTATTTAATATACACAACTCATTAATTTATTTTCTGTTATTTTTTTAAGTATTTCCCACCTACTGTGTATATTTGATGAATATTTGTGAGTAGTGGATACTCTTATATGACCTACTGGAAATAGACTCTGAGAACTTTAAGGGAGGAAGGAAAAAGAACATCCAGTTTGTTCAAGCAGGTAAGAAAGTTGCTGAGAAATACTAGGTGGTGAAAAGGAAATAAAATTTGCAGAAGGGGATAGTGTGAGTGGGTGGGGAAGTTGGAAGAAAGCAGAGAGATCTTATGGTTGACTAGACCATCCTGCCACCAGCTCCTGGCTCTAAGCAACTACTTCACCTTCAAAGGAGTCACCTAACTGGCCCCCAACTGCCCACACTTAAGCCTGTCATCGTCTACTCCCTAAACCAAAGTCAGAAGGATTCTGAGGTACAAATCTGATGGTGTAGTAGCACCATGTCCTCCCTCCCCTGAGGTTTTCTATGAAGGATTGAATGTGGCCTCACCCACATATCCAAATTAGTATGTTGAAGCTCCAAGATGGTATTTGGAAATGGGGCCTTTAGGAGGTGATTAGAATTAGATGAGGTTATGTGATGGGGCCCTTGCGATGGAATTAGTGTCTTTCCAAGGAGAGACATCAGAGCGTTTGTTCTTTCTTTCTGAGCCATGTGAGAATACAGCAAACTGTTTGAAAGTCCAGAACTTCCAATGCAGTCACCCTGATACCAGACTTCTAGCCTCAAGAACTGTGAACAAAATAAATGCCTGTTGTTTAAGCCACCCAATCTATAGCATTCTAGTATGGCACCCCAAGCAGACTGAGACAGTTCCTGTTTTCATTTCTCAAAGCACTACATACCCTTCCTTCACAGGAATTATTGGAGCTTACAAGTAGACTGTCAACTTCACAAGAGAAGGAACTGTATTTCTTTTTGCAAGTGTTCAATAATTGTAAGTTGAATTGATGACTGCTGCTAAGACTGGATATATGGACTCTCCAGACTGAAGGAGTTGAATGGCAAAATCCAGTTGAAAACACAAATCGAATTTGTACTTACTCATATAACACACAGAAACACTCTCAGCTATTTATAACCAAAAGTATGTTTTATCGATGGGGACACTAAAACATAAAAGGCCATTTTGTTCTGCTGAGCACCTTCATAGGTATGAGAGAAAATGGGTGGAGCAGGAGGAGAGAGGTTAAATCCCCTAAAGTGAGAAAAACACAGCAGTCCTATGAGCAACTTTTGGATGAGGAAAGATGAAGAGGAAGGCAAAATGGCAGACGGCTAGCACCATGGTTGGAGAAATGACGGGTGACTAACTGTTGAAGACTATGAATGTCTAAATACTGTTTCATTTTACCTCATTTATTAATAGAAATTCCTTTTATTTTTTCAAACCATCATTAAAGTTTGATACATACCTAAATATCAAGTGTGAACAAGTTTCCTTTCATGGGGAGGAAAGTTGGTGGTTGGGAAAATTAAGGGAGAGGCTTAATTTCACCTTTGGCCTCTCTGGTGTGGAAAAGGGAGATGATGGTGGTTACTGTGAGCTAATTACTGAACTGAACTAATTCTGCCAAGGCAGAGGACAAACGTGATGTGATCCATGGGCAGGATTTAAGTTCCTGGAAATTCTTAAAAGCTTTGGAGAGAGTACAGGGCTTTTCACAATCTGTCCATTGGGTTTTGAGCCAATTTTATGTAGGGCTGAGGAAACAGGGTGAACTCAGTTGACCCCTACGAGGAAAAATTTCCATATCCCACAAACAATAAAAACCTAAACCAAAGTTTAACATGGTAGCAATCAAAAACCCAGTTTCCTGTTGCCCTTGAGCAATTCAAAGTTTATGTTCACACACCCCAGTCGCCGCCACCACCCTCACACTGGGCAGGTGAACAATTCAGTTGTAATTCTGGGGTCTGATTCAACTTGGGACTGGAAAAGATTGTAAGGGGATGCATTATATAAATGCATGTCTTCAGCAATGAGAGAACTTTAAGGGAATAATAACATGCAGTAAGGCCGTACAGAAAGAATTGCTGAAGAACATGAGAAGTAGGAGATCTTGGTTAACTGAATAAAATAAGGGATGACATCTCATTTTTAGATCAGGCGTGTAAAGTATGACAACCTGAAACACAGGTTTGGTTATTCAAGTGAGTTAGTAAAGGAAACTTACGGCGTTGGAAGAATCAAGTCATAAGGGGAAAGAACAGAACAGGAAATGGTTGATTTTTAGACTCTAGGCTTGAGTGACTAAAGACAAATCCAGAGTAAACCTTTGGGCCATATCATTTATATATCATTTATATAATTTGTGAACAAATTTTTGTTTGTTCCGTTATGCTGGGAAAGTCAGCTTAAGTCGACACAAGACCTCTATTGGATTGTCCAAAGCATCATTATAAAAGTGTGGCAATGTGCTATTAGACACAGTGATTTGGATACCAAAGTTGGGACAGGGATACTCTAAAATTTACTTCTTAATAGAATTTTCCAATTTTTCCCCAAGCCGGCGACACAGGTCTCTAAGCTTATTATTGCTGTGCTTTCTCAGAACATGCTGTGTGGAGAGATCTGTTAGCCTTGCAGTTTAGAACTAATCAAGATCAAAAGCAGAACTTATAACATGTTATTATTTAAATAAGGTAGGTGGGAGGTGGAGGGGGATGGAATGAATTGTTTAATAAGTACTACCAGGAAGCAATGGTCTATAGAATATGAAGAGATGGTTAACCATTAAAAATCAGAAATCATACTCTTAAATCACAGCCTTTAAACTGTCCAGTAAGAAAAGGGAGATTCAGTGTACAGGAAAAATTACCATTAAAATCTAAGTTCCCAAACATGCACACATGTGGCATTACTGACTAAAGACTACCCTCTAGTGGTCTTTTAGAAGGATCACAAAACTGGCAAAGTGCAGAATAGATAATGTGACAAAAATGTGATAAAGAAAATGTGGTAAAAAATGAAGAGTTCTGCTTAATTTTTCCTTGGTGTCAGGAAAAGTATTGATCACACTATATAGTAAGTACAGTGGCAAGACATGCCTGTTCATAATTACTCTTGTAACCTAGATGAGGTGGCAGAAATTTCCAAATGCACGTTGATAGTTTTGCTGTTTACAAACTAAATAAAGTACCAGAAAAGGTGTGTTCCTACCAATGACAGATTAGCTAAAAATATAAACATCCTTTATAAAAGTGGTTAAAATACGATAGTCATGAGAACTTTTGTTTTTCTTCACTACCTTTCACATCAACCTAATTAGTTATTCCATCTACAGGGAGTGTAATTGTAGAATTCAGAGTCAATTCAGAATCAGAAATCAGGGTGGCTTCTTAGTTTCACCAACTTCTGGCTCTTTGACCCTAAGTTCTTCACTTAATCTCTCTGAGATTCACTTTTTAAAAATAGGCAATAGGTAAATTGTTGCTCTTCTAATCTCCCTGAGTACAGAGGGGTAAAGGGGGAGAGGGGAGGTAGGGAGGGAAATATAATAGTTTCTATAAAAGTACTTTGTAAATGCTAATGTGCTACATAAATATTATCCATTGCTGGTCTTGAAATCCCTAGGTGAGGAAGATGAGATTGGTGAAACTGATGTGTGAAGGTGCAACTTATTTATTTGTCTGTGTGGGTGTGTGGGTGCTATTTTGTTTTTTGTTTGTTTTTAATATTTTATAAAATTCGTACATCATTTTTCATTTTTGCACAATGTATGCATTTTCATTTTGGTTATAGTCCCCATACAATTGCACTCCTCCTTATTTTGACCCTAATCCTTCCTCTCCCCGCCCCCCCAACCACTTAGTCTGTCTCTGGTTTATAGTTGCTTGTTGATTTTGATTTTTACTTTGTATTAATTAGTCTTTTTCCCGGGCCCTTATTTAGGTTTTCTAAATTCCTGCTATAAGTGAGACCATCCAGTATTTTTCTTTTTCTTTCTGACTTATTTCGCTGAGCATAATCCTGAAGGTGCTATTTAAATTTAAGCTTTTAGAAAATTTAAAAGCCATCATTCTAAAACTGTTAGTTTACTAACAGTATGTTTGAGGAGGGCTGAGTGATTGAATTGTCAAGTTTATCTTGCAAATTTATACATTGAATCTATGACCTAATTCAGAGAAACTATCATATCTTGAGACTTGTCCTGAAGTTCATCACTCTAGAAATTCTATCATATTGCTAATATCTTTCGCTGAAGTTTCAGTAAGTAATTTGGCTCTAAATTATTAAAATGATTCTGGATAAATCTTAATTAAATTTCACTCCAGGTTGAATTACCTGAGATACAAAGTCTCACCCTTACAAATGGGTCAAATAGAAGCAATTAAATAGACTGGAACTACTGACACGACCATTATTTGAGAAAAAGCTACTTACTAGATTTTCCCCGGGGGCTTTCTATCTGTGGTATCTATATATCTATTAACTTATGGACTGGGGGGTAGGGATCAGTTACAACTTCAGTTATATAGGAAACAACTAATTTTTTATTGATTAAATTTAAATTGTTTCAAGTAGCTTCATTTAACTGAAATCAATGTTTTATTTTCCAAGCCAGTAGGATAGCAGACACAGGACCATCCATTTCAAATAATATGGCATTCTTCTAAATAAAATGCTAAAGAGGTACCCTTTTTTTTTTTTCAGGTTAAAGTGTTACATTTGTTTTTATGTAGAATTGGTTAATAATAGGGAAATGCCCCTGGAACTTAAAGGACTGTTTCAAAACAAATCATTTAATCCAAACAATTCTGTTCTGGTCATTAATTACAAGGACAAACTTTCCTGCCAAGTCCTTACGGATGTGCTAAATAAGGACAGGAAATGCAGAACTCAGCAAAAGTTACTATTTTTCTTCTCTAGCTTAGAGCAGGTTTATCTAAGACTCGGAAAGCATTTAATGTTTTGTACAATGAGTAAATAGCAGTTCATTATATTTTCTTGTTTAAGGAAGAAAGTTCAGAAGGAAAACACCCACAAGAGGCACAGATTAAAAAGCAAGAATAGGTAGGCGATTCTGAAAGTAACCCTCTGGGGAAAACATGGCTCTTCTGAAACTCATCAAGAGAAAGAGGCACTTCAGGAACATAGAGCCTTTCTTGACTCATGGGGAGCGGACATGGATTAGAGAACCTCTGGGTTCTCGGACATCTATATTTTTTTTTTAAGTTCTCTGGGAGCTGATATCATGCAGCTAAATTTAAGAAACACTATAGTAATTGAGAAACACATTTGAAAGCATGAAAGTATTGCCTTCTTTTTTGATCAGTTATGATATGACCACAAATTATTGTTCTGACTTTCTACTCCTGCAAGTCAGAAGTAAAGTTCACTTTGCAGGCATTTGAACACATGAACAACACACACACAAGTGAGAAGCCACAGCTACACGGACTAAAACACTAAGTCACTGGACCAGCAGGGAATCTAGCTGACAAGGTTAGTTGAGTATTTGGACTCCCTGCCAGGGACTGGAGGGACACGGCATGGAACGGCATGCACTTGGCCAATGTCTTTTTAATTTTTTTTAATAAATATTTTTAAAAGATTTTTATTTATTTATTTATACAAGCACTGGGTACAGTCAGAAGTGCGGGAGGGTGAGAGAATTCACCAGAGCCAGAGCAGGGAACAGAACAGGCAGACTGATGAAATACATTGCTGAGGGGAGCAGCGGGCGCGGCAGGAGAGGTCTGTGCACCATGTGGGACCCTCGCCGGCGGCCGGGGATCAAACCGGCGCTGCAGAGGCTGTGGGCAGCTTTGCAGCCCAGGGCTCAACTGCTGCACCACCAGGGGTGGCCCTGGCCAATGTCTTTAATGAGCTGACAAATACTTCGAGGGGTCCCCCCCCCCCGCCATGGGCACCAAACAAATCAAGAAGAAAGGAAATGTGTGCTCCAAATGAGTTACAAGCACGGTTGTGTGGAATGGAGCAAAATAATAGGTGTTAATGATTTATGAAGGTAAATTTGACAATGCTAAAATTGCTACTGGATGGACTCCAAGGGCTCTGAAAACAAATGCATGCCAGGAGGGAACTGATCAGTGGGACATAACAAGATTACTTTATTTGCAGGCTCGAAAGCAGTGGTTCACAGTCATTTCTAATAAACGGAGCTGCAGCGCCAGCATCACCTGGGGGTTTTTTGGCAGCACATCCTGGGGCCCCAGCACAGATCCACCAACCCTGACACCTGGAGGTGGGGCCCAGTTTCTACAGGTGTTCCAGCTATTTGGGGCTCCAGGTGATTCTGGTGTGTGCTAAAGCTTGAAAACTACTCTCAGGTTTTTCTTTTTCTTTTTTTAAAGATTTATTTATTTATGCATACAAGAACTGGGGTACAGACTAGAGGTACGGAGGGTGAGAGGACTCACCAGACACAGAGTGGGAAACAGAACAGGCAGATTGACTGAAATACACTGCTGAGGGGAGCAGTCAGCTAGACAGGAGAGGTCTGCTGCGCCTTGTGGGTCACGTCCCTGGCCGGGGATGGAACTCATGCTGCAGTGGCTGTGGATAGCTTCATAGGTTGTGTTCTAACCCTGTGTCCTAACCAGGGAGGCCACAGTTTGGGAAGTTTTATGAAACCATTGATACCTGCACCCACTGCCAATCAACTGTACAGAAATCTCTGCAGATGTTCCCCCACCTGACTTCACCCCCCTCAGTGTAAATTTATAAGCTCTCTGAGGGAGACTAATGAGAAGCTCTAAGCTGATTCACAAAATTGACATTCTTCACTGCGGTCATATCTGGACTTTATGCAACCTGAGGTGCTTATTAATCAGAGGAGTAACCAACTTGACATAATTGTCTTCCAGCACATGGAGCAGCAGTTTCCTGGGCTGGGCTGAGGCTGCACAGTGCTGGCTGACCTGCCTAGCTGTATAGTGGCCCCAGATACCCCTGGGCCTTATCCTGTGGACCCCACTAATACTAAGGCAACTCTGTCACAGATGTCCCCACTTACCATAAGGAGTGACTGCCAAACACAATGGTTCTATAAAACAAGTGAGGTTTTTAAGGCCTCTGCTGCAGGACTAATGGTGTGCTCACTGTTCTAATGGATTTTTAATTTTAATGATGTGTAAAATTCCCAGCTGATGGTCAATAAGATCTTGAGATTTATAGAACTATTGCATTGGGATGAAATGCTATTCTCTCTTTGATCCAAGTTTATTACTTCTGTATTCTAAAACACCAGAACATTAAGTGAGAAATCTGTCTACTAAAAATCCTCCTTTCTTTTAAATTTTTTTTTAATAGAGGCATGTTTTATTTATTTATTTGTTTGTTTGTTTTGTTTATACATGCACTGGGTACAGTCAGAAGCGCGGGAGGGTGAGAGAATTCACCAGAGCCAGAGCAGGGAGCAGAGCAGGCAGAAGGACTGAAGTACACTGCTGAGGGGAGCAGCGGGCGGCAGGAGAGGTCTGCGCGCCATGTGGGACCCTCCTCCGGTGGCCGGGGAGCAGCTGAGGATCGAACCAGCGCCGCAGAGGCTGTGGGCAGCTTCGCAACCCAGCACTCAACCGCTGCGCCACCGGGGAGGCCCTCTTTTAAAATGTTTTTAAGGGGCTCCCTAGTGGCACAAGGGGTTAAGCACCACACTATGAAGCAATCCGAAGCCTCTGCAGCGCAAGTTGGATTTCCCGCCAGCCAGGGAGCAACTCACATGGCGAAGCAGACCTCTCCTCACTCGCCCACTGCTCCCCTCAGCAGTGCATTTCGGTCAGTCTGCCTGTTCTGTTCCCCACTCTGTCTCTGGTGAATCCTCTCACCCCCTGAATCTCTGGTCTGTGCCCAGCTCTTGTATGCATAAATAAACAAATCTTTAAATATATCTATATATTTAAGCAGGGTGAGAAATCCATTTTCCTTGATTTTATATGGTGATAGAAGTTTTAAATTGTGGAGGTGAAAGAGGAAAGAGTTAAAGGCAGGGGTTTCGCAGCTCAGGGGCCTTGACTGTCCCAAGTGCCCCAATGAGGGGAATGGCCCAATGGCAGCCCATAAGCCTCTTTCTTGCGGATACTGAGAGACCAAGGCTCCACAACACAGGGGGTGGGAAGGAGGTAAGACCAGGATTCAAGCATTGAGTTACTGGGTTCAATACCTACTTAACCAGCAAAAGAAGGCCCAGCCCTGGGAGTCCTTAGAGGAACTGTTCTGTCCTTCCTCCAACCCTGCACCTTCCCTGGGAGGAGGCATTTGTGGGAGCTGGAAATATGTCCACAAAGGGCCCACGCCCTCCTTCTAGACCATGACCTGGAAACTGGTATTTCAGAATTGCCTAGCAAAATGGCCCTAGCCAGCTAAAAGTACCACGTGGTGCTATTCCCCCAGATGCCCTCTAGAGGGCAGTCTTGTCACCACCAAGCACAGGCCTAGGCATGCACCAGTGTGGGAGGTGAGGAGGGGCAGGTTATTTGGTCAGAACTTCAGCACCTGGTCTGGCATGTCCCACACATGTGTGGAGGTGCCTCATGGCTAAAAATGGAAAGAGATGAGGGGATGGGCCTTAAGCTCCTTCCCTCAACACTGAGGAACTTAAATCTGAACCTGACCATTAAATCTGAACCTGACCACCCAGGCTGTTACGAAGGTAGACTTATGATGATAGGAAGACGGACCTTTGACACTGAGGTAGGCGACAGAACCTCCATATTAAAGTTCTGCATTTGAGCTTGACCTTCCAGGTCACCGTTCAGACTGATTTATCAAGGAAGGTGGCATAAACATCCATAATTTCAGTCTGTTAGTGTGCTTTATAACTTTTCCATATTAAAACCTCTGGTTCTGAGCCCCCCACCATATTCTTATCTAAAGTCTCATAAATTTCAGAAGTAGCCCTGTTTCTCCCACCCCCAATGCTAGGACTGCTGAACCCAAATGTCTCAGGTTGGTCAGGGAAGTTTGAATTTCCAAGGCTCCTCAGACCACTTGTACTCATAATTCACTTGCCAAACATGACACTTATCGCCTCTCTCATTTTTAATACTAAGTGTCAACAAAGTGGTGCTGAGTGATTCATTGACAAACAGTGATGACAGATAAAGGGGCCAGATTTTTTGGACCTTGAGGCACATTCTGTTTTAGAAATAAACTAACCAAGCTCCATAGCCTGTGGCTTCCATTCTGATTTTTCTCAGTCCAAAAACATTGTGGGGGAGAGCTGTGAAGGCCCCCGCATCAACCACTGCTGCCATCAATAGAATCCTCTCATCACTTTTGAGATTGGCACCCTTCCCTGCTGGTTGGTGAGTCTCATTCTTTAATCTAATGTCTATTTTCTTTCCCTAGCTATATCTATTCCTCAACGCTTAAAACTTCTATTTTGCCATCCAGCTGTCTAGGCCAGAGTCATTTGATCTCTCCTGGAGGTGATAAACAGTTCTTGTTTGCACAGAACCTGGTAATAGCCTGGCAGCACATTAGGATCACCTGGGCAGCCTAAAAAATTTCCCAAGCCCAAGCCACATTTCATCCAATGAAATCCCAATTTGACTCTGACCTGTGATGTCTGTGTGCGAGAGATGTACGAAGAACAGATGAGTCTTCATTATTCTGCTCACACATCAAAAACTTCAAAGAACCCTTTTCCCAGATACTCAGACACATTGGTCATTCCTTTAGTATTTTTATGGCACAAAGCAAACACTGGTAGTGAATTTAAGTCCAGTTTCTCTAGCTCTGCTCATCCTGTTAAAATGCCTGCAGGGACTGCCCCCAAGCGTAATGTCCACCAATATGTACTCCAGGAAATTCTGTACAGAAGTCCCAAGGACAGTTAGCAACAAAACAGTTTTTCAGCATTTTAAATGGAAACTGAATTTAGTTATACCCAGGGGGCCTTTTTGGTTATGAGATCTCTTGCTGGTTAATTTTTTTTTTTTTTGTAAGGACTCTGTTACAAAACATTCTAGAGATGTAGCCAGCCCACACCCTGTCATTTAGAAATTTAATGTGTACAAAATGAAAAGCTGTACTTGGAAATCCAAGGTCAGTGACTCATTAGAGGGCTGGTCACTGCCACTGACACCATTCTCTCCCATTAGGAAGGAAGGGGCTGAGATCTGTGTATCAGTCAGAAACCTCAAGACGATTCCTAGTTCAGTTTCTGTCACTACTCTGCTCACACATCAAAAATTTCAAAGAAAGTTATGTCATTTTCAACATTAGTAAGGAAAAATTACAGCAAAATTAAGCTAAGGCAACTGCTATAGACCCAAGTAAGTTGTGATTTTAAAGTCTTACTGTTCTTGGCAATTAACAAAATCATTTGTGCATTTATGAGAAGTTTTATTTTTTTAAAAAATTACTTATTTATTTTAACAAGCACTGGGTACAGTCAGAAGCGCAGGAGGGTGAGAGAATTCACCAGAGCCAGAGCGGGGAGCAGAGCAGGCAGAAGGACCGAAGTACACTGCTGAGGGGAGCAGCGGGCGGCAGGAGAGGTCTGCGCGCCATGTGAGACCCTCACCCGGCGACCGGGGATCGAACTGGCACTGCAGAGGCTGCGGGCAGCTTCGCAGCCCAGCGCTCAACCACTGCGCCACCAGGGAGGCCCATTTATGAAGTTTTAAAACCGACCCTCTAATTTTTAATTGTTGTAGCAGATTTCAAGTACAAATTTTTCAGACAAGAAGAAAATAAAATCAAGAAATGAAGTCAATACCACAATAAACTATATCATTCATGAAATTTATACCATGTAAATCGTATTTTCTCAGTTTCACCAAAAAGGAGTACTTTATTAGTATAAAGTATTACCTGCCTGGGTAATAACAAAGTGCTAAGAGGTTGAACATGTAGCTCCCAGGACCATCTCCAGACTGCCCAGAGGGCGCATGTGTTGGATTATGTTGGATTTTCTTGAATTTTAGTTGTTCATTAATCTACTGAGATATGAGAAGTGTACTCCTCCCCTCCCTTCTGTCAATAGATTTCTTTGTACAATTCTGTCTCATCCTAGACTTAGTTTCAGAGTCAGAGTATAGGGTTACTGTCAAACTATTAATTTGTATCCTGAGGCTGAGGGCAGCCTGGAGAGCCTGTGGGAACTGGTGACTATGTTGAGGGATTTCTTACTAGTATAAGAATAGTCACATTAGAGAAGGCCATACATGTTGACTAAAAATGTGTACTTCTTAGAAGGTAGAGAAATGAACTGCTGAAAATTCTTGTGGAATCTAGGTGTCATTATTCCTTAGAAACTGAAAGATGATTCTTCATTCCATGGCCTCGTTAAGAACAGTGGGGAAAGCCCACACCTTACTCAGCAATTCTCACAGTGGCCAGAAGGTGGCGCTCACTTCTTAGAAATAGCAAACATGACCCTGAAAACCAACACCATGAAGAGCCAGAACTGTATAAAAATGTATAAAAATGTCTTTTAAATAGTTCAGTCAGTTTCACAGGGTTACAGATAATTATCTATCAAGTACATGAGCAGTGACATTCACAAACGCATATGGTTGCTGGCAATCACAGAGTGGGATGCAGGACAGAATGGTTCCTGTACAAATTTACTTTTTTGAATTTATTTCTCCTTTAGGTGTTATAAGTAAATTAACACATTGCAACTTCTCCCTAATGTTTTAATGATGTTAAAATGATGAGCCCACTCTACTTGAAATTCATAATGAAAAGGTGGTTCAAAAGAGACTGAAAACCTCTAGAGGCTACCCCATGGTCAAGCCCAGCTCTTTAAATGGTGAACCACATTTTCATCTCCAGGGACTGGATTTTACCAGGACCCCTCCCTGACCCCGCCCATGCCTGCCAACCTCGGGGTCACTGCCCTCTCACACCATTTGTTCTGCGGAGCCTCCAGCCTTTTTGCCAGGTCCCGCCTTTGTCCATATTCCCAATAGTCTTTCTGTCTTACTTAAAGATAAACCAACGAGAACTTCAGTGGTTATTTGCATTTGTAAAAATCAGTGTATTTTTCATTTATATAAACTTATATAAACTTTCATTTATATAAACTTTGGGCAATAGTGGAAAAATTGAGAATGAGTTCTATGTTTACTGACCTTGAATAAGTCTTTACTATTCAAACCATAAATAGACTCACCTTTCCTGTGGGCCTCTTGATCCCGAATGCTTGATGGAACACAAGTTGACATGACAAAATGGTATAATTCGTTTGGAAGAATTTGGAGAAAGGTACTAAGGGGCTAAAACAGAGGCTGCAGAATGTAGAGTGGAATAGGGGACTAGGGCAGGTAACCCGAAGAGAAAAGGAATGTGATAGAGTTGAGAAAAAGGGAAATGAAAGTGAAAACTTTGTACTGTCAGGTAAATGTCGAATATGAACTATATCTATGAAAAGGGGCATGATCTCCCTTGGGAAATTTGTGACTGAGACTTTTCAGTTCTCTCATCTTTTCAATTTTCTCTTCCACCCTGTTAGTCGCCAACCTGCTTTTCCACTTCTGTTCATTGATTTCTGCTGGAGACTCACACCAAAAATATCCAAACCTACTACACATTCCTCATGTCTCCCTTTAGCTGTGTCCTCAGTAGTTATTTTTATCACCCTCAAAGAATTCTCTCTCTGGTATCGCCCACAACGGGGGTTTCTGTCACTATTCCAGTGCCCGGACCTGTCTGCACCGCATCCCAGCCTTTAGATGATTCTGCAAACTCCTCTCCCAGCCCTGGCCACTGCCCTGGAGCTCACATTTCCAGGAAGGTGTCACCTCTTCCTCCCTCATAGATGATCCTCCTCCTTTCTCAAGCTAACCTCTTAGCATACTGCAAGAGACAACAAACAAAATAAAAACATGAATTCTAGCCTTGCAAGATCTGAGTTTGAACCCAGCGCTCCACATGTAATTAGCTGTCTCTGTTGCAAGATAAACAATTTTTCCAAGACTCCATTTTCTCATTCATAATACTGCTGTAATAATACAAGCTCCCTGCAGTGGTGTATTCTGTGTGAAAGCACAGTAGTTAGTAAAAGTGTAAATTACCTCAGATTATGACCTATTGACTTTTAAATTCCAGAACTTTAAGCCCGGAAAGTATAATATTTTCCCATGTCACTCGGGCTGGGGCTACGATGAGGAGAGCAACTTCGGTCAGGTCCCGCAAATCTGTTTCCTTGCCCTTCCACGTCCCCCACCACCCTCTCTGATAACAGTTTCCTTCTCAGTTTAAGTTTCTTCTGTCTTTTCCTGAACTTTAAGTTCAAACTTTCCCTCCGATTCTATCCTTGGCCATCTTCTCCCTCCCCATGTTCTTATGCATTCCCACTCTTCGGTGAGCCCATGCAGGGGGATCATTTCGACCCAGGTGATAATGCAAAGTCCACATCTCACCCCTGAAACCTTTTTTCCTGAATGTCACCAAGACACATCTGACAGAGGTCAGAGCCCTGTTTATGAATTCACATCCATTTTAAGACATTGATATACACACCCCCAATATGACAAGTAAAATAAAATAAAGGCTTTAAACAACTTAGTTTATAAATAAAGATGCTTCTACAGACAAATGCAGTGTTGATCTGTTATCTTCAGCCTTTAGCACAGGCTGATGTTGGTTTGCAGACTTCTCAGCAGCCCCATGTGGCCACGCCTGGTAATGACATACACAATGGAAAGCTCCTCAAAGCAAGTGTTGCATCTGGCAAAATGGAAGGAAAATTATTTCCCAATTTTCTACCAGATCAGTCTGCTACATTCCATTTAAACTAGAACACAAAGTAATATCCCTAAATTCTGATATTGATGGCTTATCTCCTCTATATCTTGTGGGGCTTGCTGCTCAGCTGTTCTCTCATTTGTTTCCAACCTCTCAATCTCCATCTCTAAGTGACAATTTTCTGGACATTTGCTTTTGGCCCAAGGGCTGTTGTTTCTATTGGCATGTAAATGATCATGCTTGTTTCCTCAGAACCATCAGCATCCTGGCACAGACTGCCACACAGGTCAGTTTTGTATTGGTTCAGGCCTCTCCTACATCCATGCCAGCAATTACTGGTGTCTCTTTGTGAAACATCTTTTTAGCAGATGACACCTTCCATAAGAATGTACAGGCACATGCTCATGCAGATACAGACCAGATATGGTAATAATCACCCAGCATGATCAACTTCAATGTTTCCTCCCCAATTCAGTTCCTTTTGTTGTCCACTTTACATGTACATACATCACTCACACACACACACACACACACACACACACACACGTCCCATCACTGGCTACTTTTTGCCCAGGAAATGAAAATGCATTTTAATAACAACTCAATAAGATTTATTTAGTGTTAACAGATAAATATGAAAAGAATTCCTAAGCAATAATAAATTATTTTCAAGTCTTCTAGCTTTCCTTTTTCCCTATAATGGTGAGAATATCCAGCTGGGAGAAAGGCAGGGGTGGGGGATGCTGTATGATATAGGCAATGTGGAAAAACCACAGGCCTGTGCAAGGAAACTATTTGATAAAATAAAATTTCAGGTCTTTCAAGATTGCCAAAGCTGGGCACACCACTGTCTGGGCAGAAAGACGTGCTTGTTCTTCCCACACTCAGCATAATGCCTGAGGTTTGCCTCTCTGATGACTGCAACTGTCATCGTGGCCTCAGAGAGGCACTGTTGGCTTCTTAATGCATCTAAGGCAGAGCTGAAACACTTTAAAACTATCTCTAAAAATCTGAAAAAATGAAACTAATTCAAGATAATATAAAACTAGATATTCGTGCTCAAATTTAGTGTAAGATAACACCCACCACCTAGCAATGGAGGTTATCATTACTGGACTCAGAAAATTAACAAACATACAAACAAATGCAAGACTTGTGGTTGGTGACACATTTTTTCTTCTCTGACTATATTCATTTCTCCCTTGTTCCCAAAACTAAGGACTGAAAAATTATGAACCCTGAGGGCCAAATCCAGCTGATGTTCTGTTTTACATGTGAAGTTACGTACACTGGAGCACTGCCAGGCTTAGTAAGTGTGCACATTGTCTACCTCTGTTTTCATGCCCTGCCAGAGCTGGGGAGTGGCTACACTGATTGCAAGTCCCACAGAGATAGTAGTATCTACTATCAGATCCTTTACAGAACAAGTTCATTGGCTCCTGCACTAAAGCTATAGAATTTTTCAACAAGGGATATAGGGACGACAGTAGTGGATATAAAGAAGCCCAGTGTGTGTCTGATCAGCTAGGACAGCCACCTTCTTAAAACCTATGTCTGCAATATGATAACATCACTATCTGCCTACCATTTCTAGTAAGTCATATACAGGAAATGACACCAATAAAGGAAGCCTTCCATACATATCCAGAGGCTGCCAAGCACCAGGCAGGAACCTTGCAGGGGGAGGGGCTTGGTTTCACCCAGATCTCTTGCCAGAAAAGGAGCTTTGGCTTTAGACAAAGTGCCTTGGGTTCCACTAGGGACAGACTGCACTTTTCAATACTGCAAAGTCTGTGTTTGTTCAGAGATGCAATTCCCAGCTTGATCACAAAAGTTCAAAACTGAGAATGTGGCAAGAAGGAGAAAACATGTTCAAAATAAATAAAATGAAGGACTTTATGGCAGGAAGAGAATAGCAATAACAAGAAGCATTGAAAAGAAATGCACTTGTAAAAGTAAGGATGGGGAAGGTAGCTAAGAAGAACACATATAGTTCATTTATCTACATAGCTCTGCAGAGCAGCTGGCTAATAATACATGTGGGATATTTAACCTAGTGACACTCTTTGTATCAAGGAAATATCCATGGGGAAACTTGTCAATGTGAGGAAGAAATGTGCTAGAGGAGGGCCTCCCCTGGTGGGGCAGCGGTTGAGCGCTGGGCTGCAAAGCTGCCCGCAGCCTCTGCAGCTCCGGTTCAATCCTCGGCCACCGGCGAGGGTCCCAAGTGGCACACAGACCTCTCCTGCCGCCCACTGCTTCCCTCAGCAGTGTATTTTGTCAGTCTGCCTGTTCTGTTCCCTGTTCTGGCTCTGGTGAATTCTCTCACCCTCCTGCGCTTCTGCCTGTACTCAGTGCTTGTAAAAGAAATAAATAAATCTTGAAAGAAAAAAAAAAAAAGAAATGTGCTAGAGAGACCTTTTGATAAAGAATAAGGAAAAGAACAGACATAAAAGATGCAAGTTGCTTTTTGGTGACCCACGTTGTGGGAACAGGAGGCCCCCTGACAGGGAGCTGCTTCAGAAAAGTCTTATGCTTTCATAAAGGAGGAAAGATTCACCACTAATACTATATCACAGATGATCTTGGAATTGGTCCCTGAAACCATTTAAGAACTAATTAGCAAGGGTTTTTAAATGCAAGAGGGTGAAGCAAAGCACTGGGTGAGCCACCACGATTCACCATGATTCACCAGTAGGTTGTGTGTCATGTAGCACAGTGGCTAAGTGTGTGGGAACCAGAGCCAGATGTCTGCGACCTGCGCTGGTTTCTGCCACTTCCTAGCTGTGTGTCCCCAGGCAGGTTACTTAACTTCTCTCTTCTGAGTTCATTCAGTGGTCAGGTGGACATAATAATGTACCCAGGGTGATGTTGCTGTAAGGATCAGATGAGTTAATACATACAGAAAACTAAAACAAAGCCTGGCTCAGACTGGCACAATGTCCCTGTCAGCTATTACTACTGACTCATCCATGAGGCCAGAAATGAGCAGGATGCTACAGGCCTGGATGAAACCTGGTGGTTACAGAGCTTTTTACAACCTCTCACATGATATAACTGAGAAGCAGCAGGAAAGGCTGCCTCCACAGTAAGGTAAATAAGTAGATCCACATCAAGTGGCATAACTACAACTTCCCTTCAGCTTGATGAAGCCTTTCTAATTTCAAGCCTTGTGATTGTTCTCAGTGATGGTCTGTTCAAAATTTTATATTAATAAAGACCCAAAATTATTTTATGTTGAAAATTATGAAATAAACCAAGAACACAAAAATAACTTTTGTTGAAAATTATTCTTGTGTTCTTGGTTTATTTCACAGTAATAACTAGAATAGACATATGTGGAAATGTATTTAATACATATAATACTATATAATAATTATATTAATCATAATTAGAAAAGGCATGTGGGCCTCCCTGGTGGCACAAGGTGGTTGAGTGCAGTGCTGTGAAGATGTCCGCAGCCTCTGCAGTGCTGGTTCGATCCCCGCCAGCCTCAGAGCAACCCAAATGGTGAGCTGACCTCTCCTGTCTTGCCCGCTGCTCTCCTCAGCAGTGTATTTCGTCAGTCTGCCTGTTCTCTTCCCTGCTCTGTCTCTGGTGAAGCCTCTCACATAACCATGTATCTTGCCTGTACCCCAGCTCTTGTATAAATAAAAAATAAAAATGTTTTAAAAAAAAAGAATAGACACATGTGGAAATGTTATACCTAAACCACTAGTGATTTTTCTGTTACTGAAGGGATTGCAGAATGAAATAGGAGGCACATGTTGAGGTTAAGTCTTGAATATTTAATCCATTCTTTCAATACATTCACTGTTTAGTAGGTATTTAATATATGTTAGATGTTATCCTACCTACTTGAATTTACCAAAATGAAACAATTTGCCTTTGTGGAACTTATGCCACTATGAACAAACCTGATAGACTCACTTAATTTTTCCTCATCTGTAAAATGGTAAGAAAATGCCATCACTTCATACCATGGTTCTGGATCATTCACCTAATCAACAAATATTTATTACTCTGTGCTAGAATCTTGGAAAAAAAAGAAAAACAAGGTCTCTGTCCTCATAGAACTATCTTTTATGAATAGGCCAGCAGTTAACATAAGGTAGGTAACATTAATTTTAATATATAGGTCTAAATGTAGGCTGTGGCTAGCATATTCAGAACATAGACATGGCTCATGGGTTCTTGGTCTTCTTGGCACTATTCGATATAGATTTGGCTGGTAACTACCACACAGCACCATTATTACCAGCCCTCTGCTGGGATGGGGCACAGAGCTGTGTTCCATACCCATGAGGAAAGTAAGAAACTGTAGGATTTCCATAAATATGGACTGAGCTTTCCTAATAAATATCTAGTTTTATTTCCAAACACTCTGTACATGGAGGCCTGAGCTAAGAGGTACAGTAGGTGGAGAAGTGACTCACATTACTAGAAACTGAATATATACATTTTGAAACAAATTTCCAAATAGACATCCTAGATCCACAACAGTAGCCTACTGTGGAATGGCTCAGGGGGAAAAAACGATACACACACACACACACACACATACACACTTGCACACATGCACATATACATACATACATATACATACACATATACAGAGATTTTAAATATAAAATTATTTCAGAATAAATTGTTATAAAACTTAAAGTCATGTTGAGGCTTGGAGGTAGAGCCCAGATATATCCTGAGAAGGCAATTTCCCGTGTGTGTTGTGGGGGGGAGAATTAAATGATCAAAGAATAAATCATTCCTCAGTTACAAACATCTTCTCTCCACCTACTCTCCCAATCCCTCTCTCCGGTAAAAATAGGAGCCACACTGATATTCCTCAGGTATTCTCTACCTTCTCCTGCTTCTCCAAGAGGGGCTCCAGAAGGTGAGCTGGCAGGACCCCGATTGTCAGCTCATGGGACATACATTTACTCAGAAGTAAGTGCCTCCATAAGTTTGGAAGATTACACACAATCTGTTCCTCTTCCTCATTTTAGTCACATATTTTTTAGTATGAAGGGGGAAAGAGAGACCCTTCCATTCTTTATTCATACAAAAAATTATTACTGAGCACCTACTTTGTATGGGGCTGTATCCTAAACATTAGCAACACAATAAAGGATGACCTGAAGTCCTACTAGTCGTGATGGACAGAGGAGGAGAGGAAGGAGACACAGTAAACATGTTAGTTAATGTAGTAAACATCTTCTGTGTGTATGAAGTATCAACTAGGTCAGTACTAGAAGCTGAAATGCCCACCCCCCTTAAATGCATAGTTTGAAGCTCTAATCCTTAATAGGGCTATATTTGGAGAGGGACTTATAGGAGATAATTAAGGTTAAATGAGGTAATAGGGTATGGTCCTAATCTGATAGGATTGGTGGCCTTAGAAGTAAAGGAAAAGAAAGTTTCTCTCTCTCTCTCTCTTTCTCTCTTTCTCTCCCTCCCTCCATGTGGACCCATCCAAGAAAGGCCAAGTAAGCACAGAGCAAGAAGTCAGCCATTTGCAAGCCAGGAAGAGGGCTCTCACCAGGAGCTGGCCACCCTAGTATTCCTGGTCTCGGGCTTTCAGTCCCCAAAATGGCTAGGAAATGAATGTTGTTCATGGTTTAAACCACACAGTCAGTGGTGCTTTGTTGTAGTAGCCCAAGCAGACCACACACTTTAGAATAAGCGCTCAGAATTAAAACTGAGCACAGTAGGGGGGGACAGAGGTGACTGAGACGAGAACAGGGGACCTCTGAGGAGAAGACTTGGACAATAAAAATAAAGCCAAGATTCATTGAAAGGCAACTCTCCATCTCGGTTTGAAGAAAGGTAATAATCAGGATATGACGGGGCTGGAGGACAGAAGCAAAAAAACACACCTCATCAGGAATAATTTTAGAAAATAGACTGGCAGGCAGTGTTGTAGTGCATACTATTCTGATAGCAACATAGTCAAAACAAAATATTTTTCTAGCAGAATGGGAGGAAAAAGCAGAAGTCTATAGAAACTAGTGGGTGTAACAGAGGTCTGCTTAGCATGTGTGAGCTTCGGCAAGCTCTGTAAGCCCCATGCTCCAGTTCCCTGGGCTGTGAAAAAGGGATAATCATAATCTTTAGCTCACTGAGTTGTTGAGAGGTTTAAATGAGTTAATACATACAAAACACTGGACCCCTGCCTGACACACTGTCATTTAATTGAGTCAGTGCTCAGCAATAGATATTACTACCACAGCTACTGCTGTCTCTACTATGACAACTGCTGTTGCTGCCACCATCCCTGCTACTATTGGAAAGACATAATAGAATACTAGAATGGCTCCATTCCATAAAATTTTCATTGAACATCCCCGCCCTGACCATCTCTGGGAAGCAAACTTTGCCTGTCTGCCTCCCTCAGCTCCATCAGAGGAGAAAAATACCAATGATAAGGCCATTGCGTTGTGAAGAAGAAAGCCCTCTTGATTTCAAACCCATCAGTGTCCAAGGCTTTCTCCAGATGTAACAAATGTTTTCTGCTCACTGACACCATAACATTCTCAGGAGTCTGTCCTGGCTCTTTCATTCCTTCTGGGGAGACGAAGGGCCCTTAAGAATAATTCAGAGCTGGCTCACTTGTTGACACTTGCAATCAAAAGGGAGCCAGAGAAAGGAATTACAGGGCAGACATTATCCACTTCTGTCCATAATTCTCTCACATTGGTAAGGATTAAGGAAATTACTTTGTGTAAAGTTGGAGTGCATTGAAATGAATAAATAATACTGGCAAGTATTTTCATCAAGGCATTGCTTTTATGCAGGCATTTTAAGAATGACAAAGTGAAGAACAATTGTTTTAAGCCTGCCACACTCTAAGTTTCCTAGGGAAGGATTGGGTGCCCGTGGCCTCCTGCTGGTCACCATGTAACAGGGTGGTCCCCAGGAAAGGGGGAGGTTCCCTGCCCCACCCAAGGGAGGGTGGAGCTGAGCAGGAAGAGGAGAAGCTGCAGAAGAGACTGAGGAAGGAAGCAGGATGGAGCCAGGAGACCTGGAGGAGGCGCATGGAGCCTAGAGACACGTGAAGAAACTGCGCTTGTCTTTTGGTCGTGGACTGGGTGACACAGATGTGGGTGAGACCCGTGGGGAGGTGACAATGGCAGCTTTTATCTTGATGTTGATTTTGCTCTTTTCCTTCCGGGCTTGTCCAGTTATTTGTGACCCTTTTCTGTGGGCCCACACTGGAAGATGCTTTAGACTTGTAGCAGGCTTTGGGGCCTTGTTCTGGGCCAATCCCATATGGATGGAGTTTTACCCACGAGGGGACGGGTAACTTTGGGTGCTTCATTTAGAAACTAGACTCTTTGCCTTACCTGTATTGTTTCCTAGTTTTATTAAAGTTCCTTCCCATTAAAGTCTCCTATGTTTTGTGTTGATGCGGCGGATGGCAGAACCCATGTAGAATAGGCAGGTTTGCAGGGTTTGGGCTGCCCCTCTCCCTGTCCTATAACAACCAGACTGGCGAAATGGGAGCAAGCGCGATCAACCGGGGGTTCTTCAGCAGTTCTCTTGCAGCTTTTTTGCATGCTTTATCCAAAAAGACTCCACATCCACTGGTTTCTATAGACTTCTGCTTTTTCCTCCCATTCTGCTAGAAAAATATTTTGACTATATTGCCATCAGAATATTATGCACTACAACACTGCCTGTCAAACCCTATTATGCATACATAGTGAGTTACATTATCAGAGTCGTTCTCGATTTTTCTACTCTGAGGAAGCCAGGTGATCTACACATTGGTTTATTTTTTCTCTTTTGCAGGAAATTTGATGTTAGGCACTAGATATGACTGACTATACAAAATCTTCATCACTAATATGATTACACTGAGTCAAATGAAAACAAGAGGGTGCAAATGATAATTTAAAGTGAGGTGCTTTAGCAAGAATATCTTGATATTAGCTGCTTTCCCACCTCAGAGGCTATGAAATTAGGGTGGGACTGATTAAAACAAAAGGACTAGGAATTAGAAAGCTTAAAGGCAAGAGCGTGCAAATTAGAACTGTGTTAGAATATGCTGAGGGATCCCCATAGAGCTACCAGTGGTATTTTTTTTTTTAAGATTTATTTATGCATACAAGAACTGGGGTACAGGACAGAGGTGAGGGGGGAGGAGAATGAAAAGATTCACCAGAGACAGAGTGGGGAGCACAGAGGCAGAAATACACTGCTGAGGGGAGCTGTAGGGGAGACAGGAGAGGTCTGCTGTGCCAAGTGGGTCACCTCCCTGGCTGGGGAGCGAACTCGTGCTGCAGTGGCTGCGAATAGCTTCATAGTGCTGATGCTTAACTCCTTGCACCACCAGGGAGGCTCACCAGTGATATTTTGAAATCACCATTGGATTCATTATGAGAAGATAGGGGTTCATTTTCTGCTACTGCCACATACGAGCGGTTTCACCTTCAATAGCCAATGGACCTTGAACAGTTGGCAATAACCTTGTGTGTAAAACAGTGACATGATACCTGCATCTCTCAGAATGGCGAGAATGGTATAGACCAGTGTTTTTTGCTATTTAAATATCTTCACAGAGTTTACAGTTTTTCATTTTCTTGTCTTTTGTCATTTTCTGAAATCTTCAGTACAATGTTATTTTTTATTCACATGTGTATCTTCGACCCTCTGCCCACTTCTGTCGCTTATTCTCTATTTGTTCACTTACTCATGAATGAATAACTCATGAATAATTAGTATTCAACTAGTACTAAGGGTTCTTGGTAGGTGTAAGAATAAATACTCTCTACAGGGTAATCCCAAATGGTAAGTCAACATAGATGAGGGTAACATTTCCTGCACTTCGGTGCCTCTTCTCATTTCTGTCCCACACACTTGACTTTACGAAAAAGTAAACTGCCTGGATGCTAAATGTTGAAGGAATCAGATGGCACTTGCTGCAGGCAACCTCAGTTTCTAAGCAGGAAGTTACATGAAATTCTGTACCCCATTTTCAGACAGTTCTCCTGTGTTTCCTGAGGAATCATTTCACCAACTAGCAAGCAAGCCTGTCAGTGAAAAACTCTTTCTTCCCTCTGACAAGAACATGAAGAAGAAATCTTCCTGGGACCTTGTAGTTCCTTAGTGATTGAAAGAAGAATCATTCCCATGGGCTTCCTGCTACTGTTTCTTCAGTATTCACCTCCCAATATGAATCTGTATCATATTCAGGGTATTAAATTAACACTGAAATATTAGGTTTGGGTTTGATGTCTCAATGAGAGATAACAATTCTTATAATTTGATTAGAACATATATTAATTTATAAAATATGCCAAGAACAACTAATCTGTTCTTTTCCAGTGTTGAATCTAATCTTAGATTAGATTCAACACTGCAAATTAGTGTTAAATACAAGATTTAAGAGAGACATGACAGGATTAACTTTCACATCATACTTAAGACAATTATTGATGTATAAAAAGATCATGGCATTTTGAAATAATAAAAAGCTTGCATATTGATTAAAATTTTCTCATTTTAAACTGAGACATCTATTTACATGCTTTTATATCATAAGAACTATATATTTCATTTGTCAAATTTATGGATTGTATCATTAAATTCCTTACATTATTATTTAAAGTTATGGAACTGTACAATTCTGAAGAAGAGAACTGAAATATGCCGATGTGATTATGTGTTTTAAATAAAGATTTTTTTCACATTTTAAAAAAGTTTTATTTAATAGTTTTTTGTAGTTATATTGTTTTACACAGACATAGTTTGGTATAATTTTATCTTTACTAGTTATATTCAGTGGTATGCTGGAAAATTACTGGCTCTATGGGAGGGGAGGGAAGAAATACTGATTTTTATCATTTCCCAGTTTCTGTGATATAAACAGTCACACCAGAACTAGTGTCAACATGACATTATGGGACATGGAGTTAGGAATAAATGCTATAGTATATGGCCAGGTTTTCATAAGTCAGCACCAGTCAATTCCCAAATATTACTGATCGGACTGTTTTTTTAATTATGTAAGTCCCCTCTTTATCCTGCTGATGTTTATACTTCACATTCTACCTTGTTTGATATTAATAGTTACTTGGTATCGTTTTAGTTCAGCTTTGCTTCATATGACTTTGTTTATTTCCAATCTATATAAATAAATTACAAGTATATTTCCCATAAACTGTTTATAGAGGTTTGTGTAATTGTTTTGAAGTAGCAGATCTGTGTACTTGCTTATTTGTTTTTTAATTCAATCTAATTTCAAATGGGAGAAATTGCTCCATTCATATACAGCATAATATCACCTAAATTTAATTTTGTTCTTTATTTGTTATTGGAAAGTACATATATTACTAAGCTTTTTACTCAAATAATTAGAGATAGGGAAACAATTTTAAGAACATTCAAGTAATGCAGGCAACTATCTCCATTGAAACAAAGATATTTTTATGACATTGAGCAGAATTATTGCATTATATTTTCTAATTTTGCTTTGTGTATTCATTACACACTGAGGCAGATGATAGATAGATACATAAATACATAGATACATAGATACATAGATAAACATACTTCATTTCATATTTTAAGTAATGATTTTGCATTAGAATTTGTATTATATAGAATTTGTCCAATTTCATTTGTATTCTACCTCTTCCACTTAAAAAAAAATGTCTTATATGTTAAAAGAAAAAGTGAGAGTAGAGACAAAGAAGAGTGCTCATCCCCTAAAATAAGGTACTTCACATTGATTACTAAAATTTTAACTGACAGGGCTGAGAATAGAATCTAATCTGCTTATACGTGCTCTTCAGCTTCTCCTACAGGGGCTGAGACCACATAGATTGTCAATAAATATTTGTCAATTGACTGCTTGGCAGCTGCAAGTATCACAATCAAGGAAAAGCAATTGCCTCAGACCAGAGCTCCCCATAGTGTCATCACGGGATGTCCCCAATGGGATACTGCTGAAATGCTGGATCATCCAATTATCATTGCACAGGCCTTGTACCCTAAAAGAGATGTGCCTTGTGCAACCATCCCTACAAATCATTTTTTCACAAAGCATGACTAATATTTTAAAATTTGCTTAGTTACAAAGTTGCTGGACCTTCCACCCTTTTTAAGACTAGCTGAAGTTTTATCAGATTTGTATCTCTTTGCTGCATCACCTCCACTCAAGCCCCAAAGGTACCCAGAGCTTTGAAAAAGTTTCATCTTTTAGTTAACACTAATAAAATCAAACTTGTGTGTCTCTCATTGATGTTTAATGCCTTCCTGTATAATTCTCTAATTTGTAGACTCCAGCCAAGGGCCAATAAAGCAATTTCCCTTACTTGTTATGATTTCCTGCTTATAATGCTTCCTTTTTTTCCATTCTTTGAAAAACAACATTAACAATGATGCTTTTAGTTCCTCTCTAACTGCTTGCAAAAAGCACAGATAGAAGGAAAGACAGACACTTGTACAGCAAGACTTTAACCTACAGTGGAATTGGCCAGTTTGGTGATCTCTTTTTTCTCCAAAGACCTCTGTTCAAAGTCTTAAGCAGCCACTTGAACTTCTGTCCACCTTACAGCACTAGAACTTTCTGCAATACTTTTCTGACCCAACTTCATGATGGTAATTTATTTTCACTCTGGGAAAGATTAATATCAGCAACTTTTGGGTAAAAATTATGGAATCCAAATTGACTTGGGTGAAAGGATGTTTCAGTAAGACATTGATAATACAGAAAAACATTAGTCTCAAGATCCTAAGTCACAAGATGCTGAAAAGATATATTAAAGTGATGGCAGAAACTGCCTCCCAAATTTGTATCTTTTTCTGATTTAGTTTTTATCAAATACTACCTCTATACAAAAAACTCCTAACAAGTTTCTAATAGGAATCTTCATCTTAATGAGGGAAAAATAAACTTTTATCACTCCCCCAATTTGTTCTCTTAATTTCTGTATCTCAGCAAATGGCACAGTTACCTATTATACCTCAAGAAATACCTCAGAAATCCAAGACTAACCTCTCATCTCTCTCCATCCTTCCTCTTCCACATCCAAACCATCAGCAAATTTCTGAAAGTGCAAGGCTGGAAAATATGTTTGGAATATGTCTACTTTATAGTATCACCTCTGCTACTCCTAATCAAGTCACTATTCCTTGTGCCAGCACTGCTGGGCATGGCTTTGGTTTTCCCTGCTTCCCTTCATGTCCATTAACATTTGCTTTTCTTTATTTTTTTAAATATTTATTTATTTATGCATACAAGAGCTGGGGTACAGGCTAGAGACGTGGGGGTGAGAAGATTCACCAGAGACAGAGTGGGGAACAGGACAGGCAGATTGACCAAAGTACACTGCTGAGGGGAGCAGCGGGCGAGTCAGGAGAGGTCTGCTACGCCATGTGGGTTGCTCCCTGGCCGGCCAGGGATCAAACTCGTGCTGCAAAGGTTGTAGTGCTTCATAGGTTGTGTCTTAACCTCCTGCGCCACAAGGCGGGCCCAACATTTGCTTTTTTTTTTTTTTTTTTAAAGCAGATATAGGTCTTTTTAAGAAAGTAAATCAGTTCACAGCATTCAGCTAGGACCTTTCTGTGGCTTCTCACTGCAATATGAATAAATCCCATCTGAACTCCAGGTCTGCAAACATCTTGAGGAACTGTTCTGCCTACTTTTCTGAACCCATCTCATATCACTCTCCCTCTGGTTCATTATTATTTAATTCCATTGAATTTCCAAGTTTTTGAAGATGACAAGTTATTCCTTGGGATCTTTGCTAATTCTCTATCTAGAATCTCCCCGAAGAAACTCACTTGGCTAGCTCTTGCATACCATTTATATGTCAGCAAAAATTGTTTTTCAGAAAACCCTTCCTTGTCTGATTGATTTAATGTAGTCTCTGTCACTCACCACTGCGTCTGGCTTTATTTTCTTGATAGTAGGTATCACTATGAGAAATCATCTTGTTCATTTATTTGTGAACTGTATTTTTTTACTCCTTTCTCCCTAAAAGCAACACTGTATAGTAGGAATGTGAGTCACCAAGTGATCATAGTTTTTTTAGTAACTACACTATAAAAGCCAAAGAAACAATAAAATTGATGGTGTATTTAACCCATACAATGGAAATATTATCATTTCAATGTGTAATCAAATATTATTAATTAGGTATTTTTACATCATTTTCTTTCATACCAGGTCCTTGAGGTTCAGTGTGAACATTGCTTTTCTAGCACATCTCATCAGGACTGGCCACATTTCAGATGCTCAACAATCCATGGGGCTGGTGCTGACTCTATGGACAGTATAACTCTGGAATGTCATCTCTGTGTACACAGGGAAGTTGCCTGTCTTGTTCACTGCTGCCTTCCTTGTGTGTATAGAAAGGATAGCCTCTGACACATAGTAGGTGCTCAAAAAAAACATTATTTCATGAATGAGAGAACAGTTCAAAGAATTTTTAGATCTCAGCGTAATTTGTAACGACTGAGTATCCATCTTTACTGACAAATTCAAAAACCTACAATGAGCTAAATAAATCAATTAGTTACATTATATGTAAACATATATTTGGTGGAAAGATCACCTGTCTTCCTGTAGTCTCCTTGACCTCCCTGACATGACACTGTTCAGCTCTCCTTTGATAGCTACTAAAGCCTTACATGAAATGCCCACTCTCTGCTCTTACCCAGTAGAAAATTCTACTAATCTTCATATCTCACCTAAAATTCTCACTACAATAGAAAATTCTCACCACAATGGGTCTCCTTTGGGCATCTGTGGGCATATTTCATTTGGAATTGGGCTGTATTTTGAGTGATTCTCAATTAGTGGATTATATCTATTCTTAAATTAGAGATATTCTTCCATTGCTTTGAGATCTTTGATACCACTCTTGGATTGATAACAGTAAAACTTTAGATATCTCCATGGGAATATCCCTAACTTGTGAGATAGAAAAAGCTCTGACATATGATGGTTCATATTTGTGAACTGGGTACAATTAGGGCATCTCAACTGTCTTCAATTCAGAGAGAAATGGTTCTGACTGGCTCATTAGTGATCTCCACAAGTAATGCACTGGTCAGAAAATAGACATTACATTAGACCCCCGCTTTATAATGCAAATTTATTCTATAGGCACCACCATATAGTCAAAATATAGTAATATGAATACTATATTGATTATGTATAATTTGTTCTAAGATGGCATAATTTGAAATTGTTAGTGTATGATGAAGCTTATATAAGACTGAATTATGCACTAAAACAAAAATACTGAAAGAATTTTGTCTTTATTGACATTAAAAAGATAAAATGAAAAATAAGTAACATATTGGAAATGTTCATTTCAAAATCACTTACAGTTTGCTAATATAGTAACTACAGAAAACTAATTTTTTCACGAATTCTTTAACTTTTATATTATTGTGCTTTTAAAATAATTTTTGGTTCCATTTTAATTTAGTATATTTTTATGCATTCAACAACAACCAATTGTAAAGAATAAGAAACAAAATATCTATATACTTTTCTTTAAAAAAGTAGCTCTGGGGCCTTCCGGGTGGCGCAAGGGGTTAAGCACCGTACTATGAAGCAATCTGCAGCCTCTGTAGCACGAGTTCTATCCCTGGCCGGTGAGGGAGCAACTCACATGTCGCAGCAGACCTCTCCTGTCTCGCTCTCTGCTCCCCTCAGCAGTGTATTTCAGTCAGTCTCCCTGTTCTGCTCCCCACTCTGTCTCTGGTGCATCCTTTCATCACCAGCATCTCTGACCTGTATCCCAGCTGCATAAATAATAAATCTTAAAAAAAAAAATAAAATAAAAAAGTAGCTCTGTATGACAAAAATAATTAAACCAATAAATATGTAGTGATTGGCTCATATTTCAAATGCCCCACCTTAAAATATCCCACCTACATTTTTAAGATGGTGATAATCATGATGTGAATATTTAATTACAAAGTGACCTGGGGAGGGGGCCTCTCTGACGGTGCAAGGGGTTAAGTTGCAGTGTGAGGGGGGAAGGATTCCCTGAGCAAACTTCATACAGGCGTAGTGGACTCCACCCCCACGACACTGGGAACTACAAATCCCATGATCACCAAGGGAAGGCTGCAAGGACCTGAGGGTGGAGTTAAGCAAATAGGCTCTCAGTTTGAGTATTTAACTGGCCATGTGGCCAGGGTCGCCCTCTTGGCTACGCAGCGTGCTGGTTTTTCACCAGCTTGGCAGGTCATTGGGATTCCAGGTCAGCGGAACCAGTAGGACACACTTACGAACTTATCTCCCTCTTTTCTCCCTGAGTAATTCATTTCCTCATTTCCCCTTCCCTTGTAAATAAACCTTTTATCAACCTTTTGTGTATGTCTGCAGTTTAGCATTAATAAGTCCCCTTAAAGCATGTGGGTGAGGACCCACAGTCAGTCAAACCCATTTTATATCGGGATTTGCCCGGTAACATCAGCACCCTGAAGCTATCGACAGCCACTGCAAAATGAGTTTGATCCCCGGCCGGGGAGCTAACCCACATATGGCACAGCATAATTCTCCATATTTCTCCCCATACTCCCCTCCCCTTTCATTTCAGTCAATCCACCTGTTATGCTCCCCACTTTGCCTCTGGTGAATCCTCTCACTACCCCCCCACACCTCTGGCCTACACCCCAGCTCTTGTAGGTATAAATAAAATAAAATCTTTAAAAAACAAGCAAACAAAAAACAAAGTGACCTGTGAGTAAAGGTTTAAGATCAGGTGTGGGCTGACCCAGGTCATCCTGGAGGAATCAGATCAGAGTCTGCCTTCTCATAATGTTCTCTGTTGAAAATGACAGCAGAGATAAATGTGGAAGACTGAGTCTGCCTTGATTACTGAGACCTGAGTCAGGTAGTTAGGGGGTGGCAGGGAGGTCTGAGCTTCTGTAACTAGAATAGTTCTGCACAGTTAGATGGAAATGGAGGACACAGCTTCTCTGTGTGACGGTGACCCTCACACCTAGCTCTTGTCCATCATTGCTGTCTACTCTATGCCACCTGATGGCATGAAGATGCCTAACCTGAAATATCAGTTATCCTGTATCTCTTATGAAGCTATGAAAATATACTGTACCAGGGCAGAGAGCTGCTGCTAGGTTACGACTTTCCAATACTTGCTCTCAAGTCTTAGTCCAGAGGCACAGCATTGGGAAGGAAGCTGCTTACAGAGGACACCTACTCATTTATTTTGCAATGCACTGCAGCTTCCCTGTCACCCATCTGAGAGCCAGGGGAGTGAAGATAAAGAGAACAAGAGCACTCACGCTCAGGGCTTGGTCCACTGGAGAGGTAAGAAATGAGAACGAAGAGGACAAGACACATGTATACATGGCTCCTAATGTCTAACTACCCAATCAGAAGACTTTATTTTTTTATTTTTGCACTCCCCTCTATTTTTTTAGTTTCATTTTATATATTTTTATATCATTTTTCATTTTTGCACAATGTATGCATTTTCATCTTGTTATAGTCCCCATACAATTCCCACCCACCCTTGTTTTGATCCTACTCCCTTCTCTCCCCCATCCTCGCCCCCCAGTAGTGTGTCTCTGGTTTATAGTTGCTTGTTGCAGCAACATGGATGGAGCTGGAAGGGATCATGTTCAGTGAAATAAGTCAGAAAGAAAAAGAAAAATGCTGGATGGTCTCACTCATAGCAGAATTTAGAAAATCTAAATAAGGGACCAGGAAAAAGACTTTTTGAATGTCAAAATTCTTGCCATTTCACCCATCTAATAATGCAACCTTTTCCCTATGGGTAGCAGTGACTCAGGGGCAAAGACAATGTGTCTCTCTGATACAAATTGAAAAGAAAGAAAAAAAGAACATGGACCTGCTAATATTTTGTAAGTATGCCTGTCTTTCTAGTACATTGCTTTTTAAGGTGTAGATCTTTTACAACTATGTGTCCCTAGCTATTAGTAGAGTACCTGGATTTAAGGCATAATAACTTCAATGAATACATGAATTAAAATTTAATTACTAATCAATCCTTAACCCTCAATTTCTGTACTATACAAATTTTTAAAAAAATGTTTCTGACACTGTTTACAGCAGGCAGTCAAGCAAAAATTATGTCTATGAGATTTATTTTGTCTCTTTCCTCTAAAGCCCTCCAAGTAGTACACATGAAAAACATTCATGCAAAATTAATGTCATTCAAGTTCTTACTGATCTCTGAAGTCAGAAACATCGTCAGTATTAGAAAATCGAGAACATTCTGAAAGAGTACCAAGAACCAAAGAGGCTATTTCTTTCTTGTCATTTCACACAAAAGTCAAATGTTTGGGGAATCATAAAGACCAGTTTCTTGAAGCACTTAACACAGAAGTCAATTCCAAGCAAGCGAGTATGGGCTGGAAAATGGAAAATGAATAAAATGGACTGCTTTTTTTAAAGAAAAAAGGAAAAGGAGTGCTTCTGTCAAATTAGTGCTAAAAAGGAATAGACAGTGGAGAAATTATTTGAATAATATGATCGATAAGACATCTAAGAGCTTTTCCTGACATGACACTTAGAACAACTACATTTACCAGGAATCATTTAGTGGAATGTGACAGAGAGCAAGGGTGACCATTAATGGAGATGATTCTTAATCAAAAACATCTAGAATGTCACTCAAACTAAGCTTTATGGGATATGGGTAATTCCCTATCCAGGCTCAAGATAAATGACCTGATTTGAACCTCAACTTTATAGCCAGATAAAAGGTTTTGATAGGTTCTGGGGTTGAATTGATTTTCAATCTTTTTTTCTAAGAGTCATTTCTGACAAGACTGGCCCAAGTTTTGTAAAAAAAATAAGTCAGGGTGAGCAATGGTAGTGATGACAGGATGAATATTCACTGAGTGTGCAGCTACTTACCTACTTTACAAAAGGACAAGGTATGAGTCAATAGATAGTTTATGAGCCAGATTTTCCTAAGGTGCCTTCAACTGCTCAGTTTTTTGTGAATTGATTTCACAAAAATGATTGCAGGATCCCTGAAAAATTATTCTACTGCAGCCCGAATCTATAAAACATTAAAACATACCTTTATCTTATCAGATAGATCCAAAATTATTTTTTGGTCTCCATAAGTTTTACTTTCAAGTTTAAATGTATGATATATTTCCATTTAATTAAGCCTTCCAACACAAATTTATCTAACCCTCACTCAATTTAACTGCCCAGGAGGAGGGTGCTAATTATCAACAGAAATCATTCATCAGAAAAAGATTATTAAGGAAGAGAAAAGATTATTAAGGAAGAGGAGGGGGGACAGAGATTGGTGTCCCTCTGAGAGGTGAGGTTGGGGAATCTGGACAGGCCCCTGAAGGAAAAGATTGGGCCAACTGGGTGTCCACATAACTCAGTCTAAATATGATCTCCACACAATACCTCCATTGCTTTGCTTGAAATAGTGCGTCTGAAAAATAATATATCATAAAAGCTTACGTTAAAATATACATATAAAACACACTAAAATAAAATTATCTCTGCCATTTCCACTGTAGTAGGACAGTTAATTGGGTCTTAATGTATCTCTTAACTTATTACATTCACATAATGGTTATAGAGATTAGGGAAAGGACATACTTAATGGAACATGTGAATGTTTGCTTGATGGTAGAAGGCTGGGGGAAAGGAAGGTGGGAAAAAAACAAATGGAAAGCAGAAAAATGGGACCAAGAAAATACTTAATAAAAATGTAAATTACAATATAAATTACAAATATAATTTGAGATGAAATGAAGAAAACAAAATCTGGGAATGGCTTTTTAAAGATTGAAAATAAACTCAAAATTTAAAAGAAAAGAAAGGAAAAAAGGAAGAATCTAGAAATACAGCAAAATAGAATTCAAAAAATACTAGCATGAAAATGTGAAATGATAAATCTAAAATTAAATCCCCTAACATATCTAGGAATTTGTTGTTTTAATAAAAAGCTAAGAATCCAGGACTAAACAGATTCTAACAATAACTAAAAAGAAACATAGGGCATAAAAGAGATTTTTCTGTAAAGCTTTTAAAAATGTTATAATCAGAGAAGGTAGACAGTTATTGCATCATGTATCCATTCATCAAAAGAACTTGGTAGTCTTCTTTAATACTTGTCTTCAGTGTCAGCTATGTTATTTTGTGTGAGTGGATCTTTACTTTGGGGCTGGTAGACTCACAACTCCTACCTCTGGCGATCAAGCTGGAGGAACCTCAGATTGGCAAGAATTAGCAGACTTTCGCCAGAATTCTTTTGGAAGTCAAATAATGTTGGCTCAACCATATTCTATATTCTATCATGTACAACTATGAAAGCAAAGCACTAATAGGGATTCTAAGGAAAAGAGCCACAGGAAGGCTGCATGGCATGAACTCAAGTAGATAAAGCACCGAGTAGCACATGCGGGGTGAAAAGCAAATTATGTCTATGAAAACAATGGCAAATAGACTCTATTTCAGAGCCAGCTCTTTGGAACACTTCTTTGGGGAAAATTACTAGGCTAAGTCTCAGATCAAACACAAACAACACTGGCATAAACATTTTAAATGTGGAAGTAATGGAAATCATGCATATTTGATATATATTTGTCACCCTGACATAAAGATATTTATCACACCCCAATATAAAGAGTATCTAGATATGGTTTGTTCTATTATATCAACAGCAAGAGATGAAGCATATAATCCCAGAAATACATCACAAATGTATACATATATGGACAAACACACATACTATATACTATATATATATATATATATATATACACACACACATACACACATCACATACATGTAGATACAGAAAGCAATTGTCCCAAGGGCTAAAGGATATAGTCACAGGAAAAAAAAACAAAACACTATTTTGAAGAATAGCACCTATTAGCATATATAATTTTTTCTGTCCAAAAATTAGACTCTATTGAATAGTCAACTGCCAGTAGGTTAGATTTTTCTTTATTAAAAGAATAACTTTTGGGAATACAGTTTTATATATAATTAATTATGTAAATTACTTAACATTTACACAATATATAAATTTCTTCCTCACTGTCTTTACAATGAATTATCTTTGCAGCCAGCTGTGTAGGGAGCTGGCTGCTTCATGTTATATCACAGGTTTTTTTCCCACATTCCAGTGGCAACATCTTCCAGTTTGTCAGGGATCCCATGAAAAGAGAAAAGTATCACTCTTTGTGAGAAATCTTGAGGTTCTGGTTAACCACTAAGACTAATGGCCTTATGTTGATGCACATTTCATTGAAAAAGAATCCAGATTCATCAGTTAAACATACACACATGTTGGTGGGTGCCTACTTTTAAGACCCTTCACAAAATAGCTGTTATAATAATGTGATAAAATTTTCTCTTAATTGCTCAATATTTCACTACTCCATTTAAGCAGAGTTTATTTGTTATTTGCCATTCCCTTATTAATCAAAAACAGGGCAAAAAGAGGTCACTAATGTAAAAAAGGACATGCATACAATTACAGTTCATCCTCTCTCTTTAAAATACAATGAGAAGATGGTTTTTCTTTTTAATTTTAAAAGCCCTATGAATGTAGATTTAATTTTAAACTCTTGAAGTAAGAGGACGTACATCTGAAATGCTCAGTATCACAGTGTTGCTGAGAGCTTGTCCTGATTTAGTCACCTGACAAGTTCTCTGTTTACAGCTAGCTTTAGCAGAAACATCAATATAAGACCCAGTATGGGGGCTTGTTCATATTGGCAAGAGGAGAACTGGCAGATCTTTTCTATATTTGAATTTAAATGACAGACTGAAAGATAGCATCTTTTTACCTGTAATTGGACCAAAAGGGAACAGAGGGGAGAAAGGCTTCCCACTGGTGTTCCACTCACTTCACCCCTTACTTAAACAGTATCCATTAAGGCTGTGACAGGATTAATATCTTTTAAGCATTCTGTAACTTCTGTCTTATTTGTAAACCCAAGACAAACTATAAACTCAGAAAATGAAAGGTTGAGTAGAAGGTTTAGATTTTTAAAATTCATCATTCTACAAATTTCAGAAATCAAACATGAAAAAATAAATCTATTCATCCCAAACTGATTTTTAATTAATTTTTCAATACAGCAATATATGAACTTTCATTTAAAATTTATATTGAATATAATACATTTGGGGGAAGGCTAAGGGGTAAAGTCTACATTAAATCAGATATCATTATTGTCCTCATTATTCGAATCATTTTCAGAAAGCATTTACCAAACATCTTCTATTTATTTCATTAATAGCCAATTGCTGCTCTTTAGGGATAACAAATTGGAATATTCTGTTAGTACAGAATAAAGAATATATAGAAAACTGAAAAACATCAAGGACATGAACACAAAGGTAAAACACAAATTTTTAATTTATGTTCAATTTAGACCCATGTAATGGGTCTAAATCACATGTAAATAGTTACTCTTTTCTAAATAGAAATTTAAAAAATCTCTCAGTGAGCCTTCAAAATGAAAGTATGCTTATATGTTGTTTTGATGATTAAGAAACCATCCCTGTGACACCATTTAGTTAGGGTTCACATAGCGAGAAGCTGCACAAGTGATAGAAGGGCTTTTCTTTGGGGACAGCAATAGTTTCACTAGAAGACTCAGTGTATTAAAAATTTTGGAACTGGGGCCTCCATGGTGGTGCAAGGGGTTAAGTCTAAACACAATAGAAGCTCTTTGCAGCACGAATTCAATCTGAGGCCGCAGAGCTAACCCACATGGTGCAGCAGACCTCTCCCTGCTCCCCTCAGCAGAGTATTTCATTCAATCTTGCCTGTTCTGCTCCCCATTCAGTGGTGAATTCTCACTCTCTCCCCTCCCCCTGACACTTCTGGCCTATACCCCAGGTTCTTGAATACATAAATAAAATAAATCTTTAAAAAAAATTTTTTTGCAACTTGATTAAATAAAAAGAAATACTTTGCAAACCACTAATAGAAGGTCGGAAGCAAAAGAATACATTTCTCTTAAGAGATTGGTTTAGAAGTGGCATTTTATTTAGAAAACATTGTTTCCTGCCAAGAAAACCCTAGAACAGAAAAATAGTACTTTTTGGCTTTAGGGGAGGAAAACTTACAAGGTCGATAAAATTGAAACGTTAGTGTGTGCAGAAAGAATGATCAGATGAGGCAGACTGGTTGCTTTAGTGATCATAAAATTAAGAACATGAGATGAACACTATCACTGCTTCCAGATCAAGAGCAAGAAAGAATTGGAATTGACTACATTTAATAATAATAGTAACTTGTATTAAATGTTTCATCTGCATAAGGCACTGTGCCAAGGATATTACATGTATTATCTCATATAATCACTGCACCAATCTGATATAGTGGTAAAATGATAAATATTGCAATCCCTTTTAGGTATGGGCAAACTGAGACTTAGAAAGTTAATACAGTTTGGCCTTAATCACATCCTAAGTGTCAGAGCCCACATTTGAACTCAACGTTGTCTGATTCTAAGGCTCTTAGATCTTTCTAAATGTTTTCTACTCAAGATTCCACATTCTCTGAGTTATACATTATGTTAAAATGAAAGTGAAATCTTAAGAAGCAGTGCAAGAAGAAAGTTGCAAGTTGCCTGCCACTCTCAAGGGAAAAGTGATGCCCATAGAGCTGACTTAGTGCAGAAAAATGCAAAGTAGCTCAAATTAAAAAAAAAAAAAAAAAAAAAAAAAAAAAAAAGGGCCTTGATTATGAAGTCTTTTGACTCAGTAAGGTAACTCAGCACAAGAAACAGCACAAGTAGAGGAAACCGGGGCCTCCCTGGTGGCTCAAGGGGTTAAGTCTCACACTATGAAGCTATTTGCAGCCACTACACCATGAGTTCCATTCCTGGCCAGGGAGCTGATCCACATGGCATCAGACCTCTCCTGTCTCACCCTTTGCTCCCCTCATCAGTGTGTTTCGGTCAATCCACCTGTTCTGTTCCCCACTTTGTCTCTGGTGAATCCTCTCACCCCCACCCCCCCCCCCCGCACTGCTGGCCTGTACCCCAGTTCTTGTATGCATAAATAATCTTTTAAAAAATGAGAAAAAAGGGCCTCCCCGGTGGCACAGCGGTTGAGCGCTGGGTTCAATCCCCGGCTGCCAGGTGAGGGTCCCACATGGCGTGCAGAACTCTCCTGCAGCTCGCTGCTCCCCTCAGCAGTGTACTTCTTCAGTCTGCCTACTCCGCTCTCTGCTCTGACTCTGGTGAATTCTCTCACCCTCCCGTGCTTCTGACTGTACCCAGTGCTTGTATAAATAAATAAATAAATCTTAGAAAAAAAAAAAGTTTTTTAAAAAAACAAGTAGAGCAAATCAGAGACATGATAAACAGAAATGTGGGCACAGCAAAATGACACTGACTGCAGTCATCCACAGAGAAAGACACACACACTTGAGTTTTGACCTACATAAACACTGGGGCAACTCAAAGAGTGATGGTAGCCTATCTATCCTAGAGATTTCATGGCCAGGAAAATACCATGGGTCTGGTAGGAAAAAGTGTAGAATCCAGAGATCAAATACATCAAGTTCCAGGATAAAGCCTGAGGTCAGCTCTGCCACCCATGGCTATTACTCATAGGTAAACTCCAGAACCTTCATAAACCCAGTGCAATATGTTTTAGTGCCTTGGCGAAGATTGCTTATGTTTGATTCTGCCAGACTCCCAATCCACTGACATAGTTGCCCTGGCTTCCATGTGGAAACCCAGGCACAGTTTGTGCTTCATAGAAAGATTGTGCAATCACAGAAGAAAGAAATTGGATAATGAGTCATGATGAAAATGCTCTTTGGGGGAAATTCCAGCAAGATGGTAGAATAGTAAAGACAGAGGGCTCACCTCCTCCCAATATACATGACAAAACGACACGTAGAGAAAAACAAGTCTCTGAAAAAGACACAGATGACAGGAGAATGAGCATTTTCATAAAAAAGTGATGACAAAATAAAAAAAATATATTTCATGACACCAGGATGCAACAAATAAAAGCATATTTAGGAATCAATAGCATCAGCCTTGTGCTTCCAGGTTTACATACTACTAAGCCAGCAGTGACTATTCCTTTAATAATAATCCTTATTGCATCTACAGATTATGTGTTCACTATATATTCAGAAGGAATAGATATGTAATCAATGAGATCTTCAACAACTTAATAATAATTATGAAAATTAAGGTATTACAAGAGCAGGTCTAAAGTATGAAAGACTAAAAACATTCTTGTAAAGATAGCATCTTTCTCTCATTTTTTGAAGTTTGATTTAAGTTGTATTACTATGAATGTGGATTGGCTACCAGGAGCTTCTGTCACTAAATAATATTGGAAAAAGATTTCTCATTTCTCTGTGCCTCATTTCCAAAATGAGAAAAATGAGATGACTATTTATAAGGGGAACTTGTAATTCCAAGTAAATCTGCCTAGAATCCTGTCTGTTCTGAGAGAGGCAGAGGCGGGGGCTGCAAGGGAAGTAAGGAGGTGGTGGGTGGATTAGAGGACAAGGAGGGATCCCTGAAGGCCCTGGCAGGTAGAAGAGTCATCTCAGTGAGAAGCGGCAATTAAACTGGAAAATAGAGGTGGCAACTGGAAAGCTGACTGTCCAAACTAGAAGTGGAACAGTTTTCCCTTATGACAGCTCTGGCCTATACAACCAGGGTGAGGGTGTCAGTGATGTTGTTTGTGGTGGTGTGTGAGTCTATGCGTGTGTGTGTTATGTGAAAGGCAGAGGTGTGCAACAGCAGGTCAGAAGTAGTTTTCTAGAAAAATCACTGGAAGAATTAAAAAAGCTACTTTGTTCAAGTCTTCCATGCAGATGATGAACATCATGTATGGTACAGACAATATGATTTTTCCTTTCTATGTGCTAACAGATAGACCAAGTCAATAATTTCAGTCAAGGAACACAACAGAGCTCTCAGGGAGCAGGTTTAAAATTTTATATCAGCTCTTAAGTGACAAGAAAATAGCAAGATTTTATATTTAGGGTAAAAACTAATACCTTTTCAAGATAAAGTTCTACAACAAAGAGACTGGCCTACAAGAATTAAATATTCATAATACCAAGTTATATTTCTCTCAAATAGCCAAATCCACATTCCACCTCCATGTCTATATAAACAAACCCACAAACTACAAAATGAATGAAGAAACAACAAAACCACACCATAAATATAAAAAATTACCTCATTGAATGACTATTGCACTTTATCAACTTGGTTTTCTGATCAACATTTGGTGTTGTATTCCCACAAATCCACTTCCCATTATATCCACTAAAAGTGTGAGGTGCTGTGGAGAAGGAGCCTGTCCTTGCTGCAATATGTCAGAAAATACTATGGCTGGAAGGAATTGGCATTTTTACAAACATAAATTCATGATAATTGCTGCACCATAAAACCACATTTATGAAAGTTCAAAAATGAGATCATTGGACAGGGACTGAGTTGAAATGGAATGATTATATTTTAATTTGACATCTGATCATGCAAAGCTGAAAATGGAATTCACAAGATTGTGTAGAATTAGCCATGAAGATCAATGTACCAACCTGTGAAACATTATCCTTTGTAAACTCCAAATTCAGAGGCTAAATGTTCATTTGTCATGCTTCACGCTCTTTGATCATATCCTTTAGGCAGAGAAACTGTTGACTGAGCATTGTTCCCCAGTAAGTCTTGTGAAAATCAAATACATTTGTGAACTGTAAATATAGTTTCATAGGTTAATTGTTACTAATAGTTTGTAATAAATGAACAGCCTGCTATGTAAATAGGCTGCTTCGAAATTTCAGCAGAAGCACTGAGGTTCTACTCTCAAATACTTCAAAAGATGTAGGTGTTGTGGAGGGGATTTTTATTTTTCAGTATTTATCACTTATAATCTCAAAACTCTCTTCCAGGTGCTCCTGTCCAGCTCCCCACTAAAACCTACTTTTAGAAAAAGTCCTAGAAATACTAATTCTCAATCAGATGGTCCTCACATTTTAAATGGCATAAGACATATCCCAGGAAGTGAAGCAATGCAGTTTAGTTGAAAGAAGAGGTGGTTTGGGGGATGGGCATCCCTAGAGTCCTTACTGGCTTAATTCTGAGTCCTTGCTTTACTAGTATATGGACGGACACGTGTTCTTGAGCAATAACTCAGCCTTTCTGATGTTCATTTTTCACATGTTTAAAATGAGAATCTTCATTACCAGGACAACACTAACTTATGTAGGACTTTATTCATTTTAGAAAAGGCCTCCCATCTAGGTAGATACATCCTCTTGGATACTGTCTGAATTTGAGCCTCACTTTCCCCTTCAGCCAAATGCAAGCAGCACTATAATACATGACAACATAATTGCCCAGCTGGATGTCATGGTGACTCAAGAAAATGGAATGTATGAACAAGACTTATTATATGTACCTATGACTCAGTTATTACTAACTTTTCTGAAGCTTTGTATTTATAATCCTTTCAACCTTTATTACATCATTGCACTCGCATGCATACACACACAAACATACTCACTCAATTAATTAAATTAGATTAATAATGATAAGTGTATAGTAATGTATAATAATGATAAATGATAAATGTATAATTAGTAAATAACAAATTTACTTGAAATATTTAAATTCTTCAATACAAGTTATTTTCAGTTTAAATCATCAGAATAATTCTGCCTATATTTGATATGTGTAAAGCCAAAGAAAATAGATATAATCTTGCCTAGTGTGCCTAAGGATAAACTGGGTAGAAAATTCCATGAGGAACAAACAATTCACTGAAATATCTATCATTCTGCATTTATGAAAAGAAGGAATCGCAATAAATTAAGGTTATAAATTTAACAAGCCAGATCCCTACCTTAGGAATTCTTTTTTCCTAGCTATGTTTACAATGTAATAAGTCTCAATAGAGGAGTTAGTGTATTATTCTTTCCATTAAGAATATAGTTAGTTTAGTTTGAGGCTAAGATTGAGACAAAATATTTAACTTCATAGAAAAAATGGAACATACCTAGTCCTGCCTGTGGGCGGAATGCTAAGGGATGCTAAGGGCTTTTCCAGTTGGAGGCCAATATTTGCCTTATTCTGAAGTCATTTTTTGAAGGTGTGTTGCAGACTTTGGGAGTGCTGACTTGAGAGAGAGACAGAGAGACAGACAGAGAGAGAGACAAACAGAGAGAGAAATATTCTGAATAGCAAACTCACTTGCATTTTTTTTTATATCACACGCTATTTACTTATTTATTTACTGAGGTAACACTGGTTTAAAACATTGTATATGATTTAGAGGTCCTGGATCACTCCAACCACCAAGGCACCATGGATCATTCCAAACACCAAGGCACCTGTACTCCATTGTACCTCCTGCCCGCTTTAAGTGTTGCTTCCGGGGAGAACATGCACACCCTTATTTATTGCATACTACAAAGGAGAAAATAATTTTAGCCACCGCGCTAAGAATATAAACATACACACACACAACTACTTTTAGTTCAGTAGAATGGAAACTTTAAGTATTTCAAGGTAAAATTTACCAGGTTTAAGAAATTCAAGATTATTACAGTGCCAGGAAGTTTTAACTAGATGCAAACAATTCTAAGACTAACTTAAAGTCAACTCCATCCCTATATTTTGTATCCATTGAACTAGGAGAGAATAATATAAAGAAAATTCTCTCAGGGATCACAGGATGCAAAGCAAGACCTGTATGTTATTTTTCTTTCTCTTGTAAAGCTTTTTGACACTACCATTAAGCTTTTTTTTTTCTTTTTAAAGATTTATTGATTTATTTATACAAGCACTGGGTACAGTCAGAAGCACGGGAGGGTAAGAGAATTCACCAGAGCCAGAGCGGGGAACAGAACAGGCAGACGGATGAAATACACTGCTGAGGGGAGCAGCGGGGGTGGCAGGAGAGGTCTGTCACACCATGTGGGACCCTCGCAGGTGGCCGGGGATTGAACCGGCGCTGCAGAGGCTGCGGGCAGCTTCGCAGCCCGGCACTCAACCACTGCGCCACCAGGGGAGGCCCGCATCAGTAACATTTAATGGCAAACTCTGTTCCACTTTCCAAGCATGGTAATGCCTCTCTCTTTTCTAGTCATGGATCTGAAATGGAACTAATTTCATTTATCACAATTATTTTGTAGATTCAGAATCTCACCCAAGCATTTTCAGGTTTTTAGTTTAGTCCATCTCTGTTCAAACTGACCATCAGAAAGAACAAGAAGACAAATTGCAGAATGTGGATGGGGAAAAAGAGGTTACTTGGTCTATAAATCTCCTGTTCTCTAGAAGAGCCTATAAGCTCAGGAGGTGATGGCTAACCTGTTTATCACAAAATGTTCCATCCGGTGCTTCATGAAAGCATCCTTTTACTTTTTTTCAAGTGAAGGGTTTCATATTTAACTAAGATTTTAGAAACTGCATTAGTAACTCCATCCATAGGATCTAATAATAATGCTGGGTCTTTGCATAATTTTTGATAAGGTTCAAGACACACATAAGGAAGCTTATTTTAGTTATTCCTTAACAAACATTATGTCACTTAGTTATAAATTTTTATTTGTCCCACAGTGTCTAGTAATCCTGCAAATTAAAAGATTCTTTTTTTTTTTTTCATTGAAAAGGAGACAAACAGCATCTTCTGTAACACAAAGAGCTTCTGATTCTACCTGCTTTTAAATACACAGCTTTTCAGTCACTTTAAGGCAGGCATCACAGCAGGGGTTTAAATGTTACCAAGATAACATTTCTCCCTTCTCCCTTGTTCTGGGCTGTCCTTCTCCAACACCTTCTGCTGAGGAGCTGCATCCCCCACAGGAGAGGCAGGCTTGGCAGTAAGAATCCTCTGCAACAGTCAAATACAAACAGGGCATAGTGCCCCTCACCACCTTTCATAGGTTGGGTGGGTAGGAAGGCAGACTGCTTAGCCTTTATATAAAGGTCAATAGTGATATCTGCGGGAGTCTCAGGATTAGGAGGTCCTGCTCAGAGCAGTCCTGGGTTTGAAATCTGTCCTATCACTAACTATGTAGGTGAATTTTTCCACAAAAATGTCTATAGACAAAAAATCAGAGGTGAAAACAGAAGCCATCTCCTAGATGGTTAAGAGTTAGATGCTAACTCCCAGATGCTACAGAGCTAAATCAGGTGCATCTGTAATGCTAGAGCCTGGGTCATAGTCTGTCTCTGTTGTGTGATCACGACTAATTCACTTAACATCTCTACCTTAGATTCCCTTATCTACAAAATAACAAAAAATAAAATAAGTTAATTCTTAATAATAAGCCCAATAAATAAGAGCGGTAATAATCATACTTCTTGGGATTGTAGTGAAGAATGTATGAATTAATAAATAAAATATTTAGAACATAAGTAAGTCAGAGATAACTATTATCGTCACCAGCATCACCATCACCATCACTGCAGTAGTTATCACTGGCATTGTTAAAACTCGTAGCACATCATTTCTTTCCTATGTGACTGTGTACTCAATTACACCATTATTTCTTCCATTAAAGCCACTATTGTCAGTCCTTCCCTGGTGGTGCAGGTGGTTGAGCGCCACGCTGTGAAGATGTCCGCAGCCTCTGCAGCGCTGGCTCGATCCCCGCTGGCTGGCAAGGGTCCCACATGGCGTTGCAGACCTCTCCTGTCTCGCCTGCTGCTCCCCTCGGCAGTGTATTTTGTCAGTCTGCCTGTTCTGTACCCCACTCTGTCTCTGGTGAATCCTCTCACCCTCCCATGCATCTGGTCTGTACCCCAGTTCTTATGTAAAATGAATAAATAAATCTTTTTTTTTAAAAAAAAGCACAATTGTCTTCTTAGCTTATTTGCATCTTCTAAAGTTTCTGCAATATTTCTTGGAATTCCAAAAAAAAAAGTTACTATTAGAAAATAATGGTCTAGACTATTTTGATGCTAAGAAATAAATATAAAGGGGTACAAGAAATAGTCTCTCCCACCAAGGATGTGAATTTATGGATGGACCATATTATTAAGAAATTACTAGGCAGAACATAAACAAAGGCACTTTTTTTAAACCTTAACTCTGCTTCTTGCTCTGCCCTGCATAGACCTTTCTGTCACAACGTAGTACTTTGTTACAGTCCCAAGCAGTAGATGGGGTGGAGGGGAGAGTGAGAGGAAGGGGGAGAAAAAGGCACACCAAACAAGGTTGAACAACTAGATTTTGCTAAGTGTTTTATTCTGCTACATACTGAACAAAATTTAAAGACTTCGAAAAAAAGCCAATGTTTAAGTTCTGTATAGTTGTGGCAAGAACTGATAGATATCATGGCTCCTTACAAATGAAAACTCAGCAATCATTTTAAAAATTAAAAATCAAGAACAAGATGGATTCCTTGTTTGTACTATACATTATTAATAGTGTATCAGTGCATTGCTCATTGAAATTTTCTGTTGGCTAGGATCCAGTTAATTCTATTATATTTTGATGTTGCTATCACTGCTGTGTAACTGTGATAATTTGTTAACCTCCAGGGATAGTTGTATATCATTTACATACTTTAATTAAAATGTTACGATCTTTTTATTTTAGAGTTAGAATTTTATGCAACATATAGAATACTCTGGTTTTCTTATTTTTAAGTATTCAAAGTTTTTTTTTTTTAACAAAGAACTCTATATAAAGAGATAAAAGTACAGTAGTTCTGGTTGACACGAAGGGCAGGTGAGTGGTAGAAAATCCAGAGCCCCCTGCTCACCATCCTCTTCACCATCCCCCTGCTGCCTAACCCATAACTGATGCAGGGAACAGTGCAAATTACACCTGACCAGGACTAGCCCTTACTTAGACAGAAGGAAGGGCCTCAAAGAGGGTAAGAGAACTGCCGCTGAGCAGGAGCAAAGCCATGAGGGGTTCCTGAGGTTTTTTCCTGGGGTGTTTCTGGCCACTAAGGCAAGGTGATTATATACAATTGCCATTCCCACCAAATCCAGGCATTTCTCCACCTCCACAATATGAGTGCTTCTCCTCTACTACGCTGGCATTGATTCTTCTTTCTAGTTGGCCTTTCCAGGTTTTAGGAGAAGTCAGATTATCAATCTGCTTACCATTTCTTTTCATGATCCTTAAACTGTTACCAGTTGTCCCTCTGAAACTTCTGTCATGAAACTAGTTAGGTCAGCACTTAGAGAAGGTGTTTTGGTAAACTATTTAGTACCTATAGGGTGCCTTACACTTCAATGCCCACTGTCTACAGGGTGATTTTCATGGCTGAAAGACGTAGACAAACATTCACATATGTCAGTCCATTTATAAAGTGGCTTCATTGAAAGCCCCGTGACTAAAATGGTGCTTTTGCAAACGGATATCTATTCTTTTTTTATTATTATGCACACCATTAGTTCTTTATTGACATCCTGTTTTATTTTTATCTGGTTTTAATTCTAGTTGTGAATGTCATCATAAAACTGTCTTCCAGAATACCTACTGATAGGGAAGAGGAAAAGGATGAAACAAAACTCAGTGCCATATGGGAGAGGAGAGTCCTCAGGATCCCCACTGCCTGAGTGAATGAAGAGCAGATGCAACTCAAAGGGCAAACACTGAGCCGGTGGAGGGAAGGGCACATGCGCGCTGCCTCAGCGAGCAGATCTGCGAGGTGTGTGCACAGTGCTGAGGATGGGTCAGGGCAGTCACCAGTCTCCTGGCTTCCACTCTCCAGAGGGCAACCCGCAGATGCTGGGTTTTCCTCCAGAAAGGCGATTAGGGTCCCCAGAAAGTGAAAAACATTGATTTGGTTCATCCATTCCAGCAACTTCTCCATTCCCATCCCCCTCTGCTCCCGCTCTCCCCCCTCCCAACTCCTGCCTGGTTGAATTCATCAATTATTTTAAAACTTTTCTTTGGTTAGATTTCATTTTGCTCTTAACATTCAGTTTTGTTTGGGAAAAGAAAACTCAAGAAATGCATTTGCAGGACCGTCCAGATTATCTCATTTCAATGACTGAATTTCAAACATGTCATTTAGGCTCCCCCAAACCACTAGATAATACGATGCAGGCCTGCTTTTGACTATGTATTATTTTTCACATCGTAGAAGTGTGATGTGAATCATTTTAATAACTCCTTGCATCACATCCACCTACTCCTTCTCTTGTACAAGTAATACTCAGGCATGTGAGCAGCCTGCGTCAAAGAGCATGCAGGCAATCACAGTGGGAACCGGAGAAATAACATGGCTTCCAAAAGAGTCACATAATTGTCGCTTGCGTTAGTAGAAATGCATGCCCATTACAGGGCATATATTTGACTGTCAAACAATATGCACAGTTGCGTATTCAGTTTTGTCCAGATATGTTTTTGGATACCATCCTTTATTTTTAAAACAATCAGAATTCTTTCCCTGGCTTTTATGATCTTGTGTGATGGACTCCTGATGTGCTTTAATAGGTTAATCTCCTCCTTGGAGCGTCTTGTTCCCAGAGTAGGCCTGGCTTATTCTACCCAGGGTCTTATAATTTCTCCTGCTTCAGAAGCTCTTCTTCTTCCCTGTAGGTTACTTATCCTCATTCAGGTTTGGAGAGATCTTCCCTGACAAGCAAATTTAAAGCATACATATACACACACATGTACAGGCACACACGTGCACACTCACCTCTTGTTACATTTCATTCCAAAATGTAAAAGGAACAAAGAGCACATCATTAAGTAGTAAACACCTACTCAGGGCCAAGATTAAAATGAAGAGTAAAGGTTAACCAGTTAGGTCAGGAGTGGAAGGAAAAGGAATCTCTAGACAACGGGGATTAGGGTACAGAGAGACAGCCACTCAAGAAGCTGCAAGAGCTTTGACAAGATTAAAACGTGGTGTGCATGCATGGTGGGAGCTGCAGAGAAATGTGAAGGACAGGTATCAAAAGGTGTGTTTGGCAGGATGAACATAGGCCAGACAGAGAAAGGTTTTATTTGCCAGGGTGTTCTATTAGTAATGCATGTATGAGTTGGTTCTAGGAAGCTAGTGAAGGATCAAAATAGGAAGTGACCAATTTCTGCCTTTTAGAGAAAGCAAGCTAGTTGTAATTGGAGCATAAGATGGGCAGAGGTGCAAGGGTGTTTCAAATTGGAGGCAGGATGGTAACAGAGATGATAGGGTGAAAATTTAGGGGAATATCTTCATTTACCCAAAGGAGTTGATAACATGTCTATATGATAATCTGCACATGGATATTTATAGCAGCTTTATTCATAATTGCCAAAACTTGAGCACAACCAATGCATCTTTCAGGAGTTGAATAGATAAATAAGCTGTAATATATCCAGGTAATTATTCAGTGCAAAGAAAAAGTGAGTTATCAAGCCAGGAAAAGGCATGGAGGACTCTTGAATGAATATTAACAAGTGAAAGAAACCGATCTGAAAAGGCTATAGACCATATGATTCCAACCATATGAAATTTTATAAAAGGTAAACTATGAAGACAGTCAAAAATCAGTGGTTGACAGAGGTTTATGGGAAGGCAGGAATGAATAGGGGATTTTAGGGGTGTCAGACCATGCTGTATGATACTACAGTAGTGGATACATGTCATTATACATTTTTTCAGATGCATAGCATGGAGAACATCAACAGCGAACCCTAAAGTAAATTGTGGGCTCTGAATAATAATGATGATTAGCGTAAGTTCACCACTCTGGTGGGGAATGTTGCTAGTGAAGGGTAGGCTATGCATGTGTGGGGGTAGAGAATATATGGGAATTCTCACTACCTTCCTCTCAATTTTGTTGTGAATATAAAACTTTTCTAAAAAAAATCAATGGTAAAATTACAGAGAGAGAGAGAAATGACTTAGGGATGCTTAGGTATAATTGTATAGAGAGTAGTAAGGATAGGTCGGGTGCAATGTTCTGACCTGAGTGGCTGGAAATATATAGATGACCTTTCAAAAGTAGGTATCAAGAAAGGTAGGAACAGAATGGGGACAGGGTCATCTAGGGACAGGTAAACAGTGTTACAGAAAACACTGTACCTCCTTAAGAGACAAATTTATTACATGTATAGAACCTGTTTCCTAGTCCTAAATCTACCACCTCTTACAAAATAGTAATGAAATAAAATGTCAAGTGGTATGAGCACCAAGTGGGGAATAAGGGATTCCTTCGTTGGGGTTCTGATTTTAATTTATTAACATTTTTTTCTGTATATACTGTCCCATCTGTTAAATGGGATATATATTTCCTGGAAGTTTTACAAAAATAATTTTGTAGTGTGTAAAGATAAGTAAATTGAAATGACTCCTGTAATTGTTAATCATAAAATAAATTCATTTTAATTTCTACTGTTCACAAATACTGCATCTCATCCTATAGTTACAGCTTGTATACACACAAGAATGTATACATTCTTGTATACACAAGAATGTCACTAAATGTCAATTATTTTTAATGCTAAAATGATTGTTTTCAGTTAGCTTAACAAAAGCTTTCTTACCACAAATTCATATTTCTGGATATAAAGTGAGTTTCACTAGTATCTATGTTTCATTGCAAAACTCTTTCTGAATTCTGAATTTTTTTCTTAATGGTGAATTACAGTGATTACTTCAAATTTATATTCATGAATGTACCTAAAGGCTACACAAGCCAAATATTTAACATAAGTTCAGTTTCTAGAAAGCAACATTTCCAAGTTGCATATTCCCAAAAGTATTCTTTTAAGTAATTTCATTTAATTTCTGCTCACATCTTACTATCTGTACAGAAAAAGGAAAGACCTTAAAAAATACACTTTTTTTTTTTTTTACTTCAGGAAACATATGGTGTAAATGCTTAAGGAAATGTGAGTCATGTCTTTGATGAGGCAACTACTGAAAAATCAGCTCCTTCTGTTACAGTATAAATAGCATGATAAGACCAATCGAAGGTCAGAAATCTAATTTTAAAATATATATTTTAAGTACTGTATTTTAGCCATTTTGCCATATATTAGAAAGTGGTCTATTCAGTGACCAGCTCAGACATTTTTTTTTTAGCACACTGCTTTTCAATTTTGAAGCAAGAAATGAAAAGGTTCATTTTATTATATTTCAACTCAACTATTGCTGAGATATTACAGTGCCAAAAAAAACCCCAACTATCTCTTCTACCCATTCTCTGTCCTGCTCCCCTCCCTGAAAAATCCTTTCACCTCCCATACAACTTCTAAAAATACATTTTGCTAACTGCTCTCTTGAAACTTGAAGACATGTCTGAAGGATTTGATTGTCGGTGTGACTTATTTCCAAATACCCAACTAGCTCTCAAAGGCCTCGTCTTTCTCTTCCAAAATGAACACCTCTGAAAGTTATAACTGATCTAGCAATATGACACAGATGAGCCATTTATTGTCCCTTCCAACCATCTCTCTCTAACTGTGAGATCCAAGTCCAGTGGGTGCTTGGTAAGTGGAACTGATTAAACAACTACCCTGAGAAGGACAGGTCTTGATTGATGGGTGAAGTCCAGACCATTTTTATGTCATGTGTAATTGAGTCCTATGACAAGAAAGAAATTTCACACTCCTATATTTAAAGAAACTGGGATAGAAAGAAGTTGTTTGTTTTAACGCCTGATGAACTTGAAGTCTTGGTTTGCTGCTCACTGCTGCCCATTGTTTAGTTATGAGACAAACCTGGGTTAGTTTGGAATATTTGTCACCCTCAGCTGAACCTCCAATGAAACTTCATTTCCACTGACTGATCCTCATCTTTGTACAGCTCACGTCTAGTTAATTCCTGATTTTGCTTTCCCACTTGTCAAAACATCTGGGCACCAAATTTGCAAATGACTCAAACAGAACTCTGCTCAAATATATTTGTTTTTGCAAGCACCACACATTTTAATTAATTATTACTATAAGAGAAATACATATTTTGCAGTATTTTGGAAATAAGAAATAAAGACAAAGATTCTCTAAATTATCCCCAACCAGAGATACACATGGCTAAATCATAATCCCCTACTCAGACATATCCATAGCTAACAGATGGATGTATTTACTTTTAGTTTAAAAAATATGCATATTTCCCAAACAGATAATATGTTAAATAAACACATGTCCTGATTTTTTGCATTAAATAATTTATTGTGTAAGATTCTTTGAATCTTTCAAAGATTCTTTGAATATATAATATTGTATGCATGGCCCATTAAACCCAGTAGTGATTGATTATTCTCTGAGGATAAAATCCATTTTTTCTTAACTTGATATGCTTTATCTGGTCTGGTCACTTCTCCAACCATATCTTCAGACACTGGGAGTTGCCATAATTTTATTAAGGCCTCTTTATATACTGGTTTGATTCTGTCTGGAATATCCTTCCTTGTGGTAGGCACAACTTCAAGAAGGCCCCATAGTTCCATATATATACCCTATATAATCTCCATCTCTCAAGTGAGTTTCGGACCTGGGGTCATGATGTAATGACACTCTCAATGTTAGGTGATATAAGCGGTATGTAGAAGATGAAAAGATTTTGCAGGTATAGTCAAGGGTCCCAAATCAGTTCATTTTTGAGCTAATCAAAATGATGATTATCTTAGATGGACCAGGTGAGTTATAGGAGAAAGTTCTGGAAAGAAGAACCATGCCAACCTCCTGCCAACCTTGAAGAAGTAAGCTGCTGTGTTATAGGAGGGATGTTGAGGGATCAGCAGTTAAAGATGGTTTCCAGCACCTGAAAGCAGTCCCAGGCTGAGAGGCAGCCAGAAAGTAGGAACCTCAGACCTAAACACACAAGGAACTAAATTCTACCAACCACCAGAAGGAGCTTGAAAAGGACACCCAGAGTCCAAACCTAACTGTAACCTCATGAGAAACCAGTGAGCAGAGAAACCAGTGAGACTGGTCAGAATTCTGATCCAGAAAAACTCTGAGATCATTAATACTGTCATAAGTCAATGAGTCTGTGGTCCTGTGTTACTCAGTAATAGAGAACCCATTCATTTTCCTTCTTCCTCCTGCTGGCAACTTGCCCTCATCTTTCAGAGATGAGCTTTGAGGGTCATTCCTTCAAATAACTGCCCTATATACTATCTGGCTCTTTTAACTCCCCGCCATGAAAAGTAAGCACAGGTGGGATAGTAGTTGCTATTTTCTCACCTGCATATCCTAACACAATAAACAAATACTGAAACTAAGGCTCAGAGAGGTGAAGATATATTTGTGGCCAAAATGCATCTGAGGAAGGGACATGCAATGAAAAGCAACATGTCTGAACCACAATGCAAATTAAAATTTTAAACTATTTACCAACACAGGATAGAGTTTGAACCAAAATATAGAGAATTTTCCACAACATATCATGTCAGTGTTTTATCTGAAACTGGCCACACATTGAGATGACTCAGAAAAACCCCTTTCAGCAAATTTCCCTGAATAATTCATGTGCACATTAGCTGTGTGGACATACAACCTGACCCTATAGAATTTGTTACACAGCTTTGTCAGATTTTATGTAAAAACTCAGAGTGGATAAAATGGTATATGTATATGGTAATGTCTCATGTATTGATGATCCCTGAAGAAAACATACAGTTCTTTCCACTGGGTTTCATTCTAGCTAACCAACAGGATCCCAGAGGCAGTTATGTGCTGGGCTGTGGAGTGACTCATCTATGAGAATGCAGGAATTGAACATGCACTACATGCTAATTATGTCAAACTGAAACTCTTCCAGAGAGCAGAAATGAAAGCAAATGGATGTGTGATATTTTAAGTCCACATTAAAGATAAAATAAACATAAAGGTCCAGCGATTCTCTGTCTTTTGATAACCAGGAAGAAAAGAAAAACCTCTTTCTATTACATAAAAAACTGGATGCTTATGTACCTTATCTCCTGTCATACCTTATGCTTATGTACCTTATCTCCTGTCATACCTCATCTAATGCTGGACACTTAGTGAAAAAATCAGCATCAGCTGGCTTTTGATAAGGACAGAGTTCTGCATCTTCAACAGTGATGGTCCAGTAAATCCTCTAATTGGCTCTGTCACACAGAAGAGCTGTCAGATCTAGGACGAATTCAATTAACTCTCAGGCTTCATATTTCATATAATCACCTGGGACACGTCTTTAACATTCAGACGTCAAGTTTTTGCCCTATAAATTCTGATTTCCTTAGGTTGGAAGTAGAACCCTGGCATATGTGTTTTAAGAATCCCAAAAATGGTTATGATAGAGGTAGCTTAGCTCTCAGTCTCAGAATCATTGAGTAGATCACATCATTCATTGCTTCTAGGAGGATTTTCTCCTAAGACCAGAAGGTGCTTGCTTGGTGTTCTCTGTTTTGCATGAGAAAGACCCTTCTTAGTAAAAGACCCTTAGTGCTCCTCTTTCCCTGGTAAATGTCCTAATCCAAATGAGGACTGGAAAACTCAGACATCTACAGGGGTCAAGTAAGGATACAAACGCATAAAACCCTATTCCACTGAACTGGCGAGAATGAATCCTAAGGAAAAAACACTGCTTAATGTGCAGCAATACTGACAGTTAGGAACATGAGCCAATGTAGGCAGGTTGGCTGTATTTTAAAGAAAAACAGAAAATATGATTTTTATAGTTTTTATACACCAGATTTTTATTTTTTGTTATTATTTTTATTATTTATTTATGTATACAAGAACTGGGGTACAGGCCATAGGTGTGGGTGGTGAGAGGATTCACCAGGGACAGAGCTAGGAACAGAACAGGCAGATCGACTGAAACATACTGTTGAGGGGAGCAGCGGGCGAGCCAGGAGAGGTCTGCTGCGCCATGTGGGCAGCTCCCCCAACAGGGATAGAATTCACGCTGCAGCAGCTGTGGACAGCCCCACAGGCTGCGTCCCAACCCCCTGTGCCACCAGGGAGGCCCTATACCAGATTTTAAAAATAAAATCCACAATTAGGCTAAGGGGTGCCAGTTTTCAACCTCTGCCCTAATCCATCTAAATGATTCTTCATAAAGTTAAAAATGTGGGAACATTACCATGAGCTTTATAGGTGACAGACAGAAGGAGTGAGATAGGTGAGAGAAATCTATATGGTATTCCCCAAGAAAAAACAATGGAGAAAGTGATTGCCTTTTCACACAGAATTGAGCACTCTGAGGGGGAGGTGTTTTCTAGTGTTCAGAACATATAAACTTTCAAAATTGGATTTTTCCTCCTCCTCCTCCTCTACTTCCACCACCTCCTCTTCTTTTTCTAGTAAAAAGGTTTTCAGATTTTCATTCCCACAGTTAATCACATACAATCCTCTGGAGAAGGAGAATTCAATCCTGTGTATACAATATATTAAGATGCTACAGAGTGAAGCAGATTTCCATGTCTAAACTGGATGCAACTTCATTCCCCAGATAGGCTTGCAGCTAATTTTGTCTTGAGTTGTGGGGAGTACAAGGGGTGAGGAGCATGGGGAACTCTTCAAGGGAGATAAAATGTCAGACTATTAGCTGTGCTCTAAGGATAACAGGAGTATAGATTCTCTTTTCAAGAAACAGATTGTCATTTTATAGAAATTCTCTCTACAGTATTAGATGTTTTAGACCAGGAGCTTAATTGTTTTGTTTTATAAGATTTTAACTACTGAGGCATGACTTTGATAATAAAAATTTAAATTTAATACTTAAGCAACAAAGAAACATGAAATTTCAATATCAGCCTTTCTGTTATTTATGAAGTTCTTCCCAAACCATGGCACTTCTCAGGTGTTGGGAACTATCTAAATTTCCCAAATATCAAACTTCACTTATTCCTTAGATAACAGTTTCTCTCAAACACATTCTCTGTTTTTGGAGAAAATCCTGGAGAGCAATGATAATTCCTAAATCAGGCCAACCACTAGGAAAAACCTCTAGAATCTGAGCCCAGTAATTCCATATGGCAAATTTGACAGACGTGTGCTCTGAAAGTTCCTCCTGAAAGTGCTGGTTTGAGCCAAGTTATATAAATAGTGAGGCAGTGCCAGTTCCTCTGCCCCAGAACCACTAAGATCAAATACAATTTAAACTTTCAGAACTGCTTCTTAGTGAGACTACCATAAATACAAAATTATCTATCGTGTGGGTCAGAAAGATCCAGGTATTCCATTATATGCCACTTACTTGATAAAGGTCTCAACAGGATGTCTTCACATCCATTAATGAGCATTATAAAGAGTGGCTCTCCAGAGGAAAGGGTGGCTTACCTGAACTATGAAATTATTCTCAGTGATTAAAATCTGGTTAGTATAAACCTTAATGGTATTTCCTATTTTAAAATCTGTATTTAAAAAATAAGAGATACTGGCCATCTAATTACATGAAGGAAAAAAACCTCTTTGATTACTGCTTTTGGGATATTTGATAGGTCAAATTACCTAATGCTTGTTTTTAATTTTGTTTGCTATAATTTCAAGTGCACTTACTGCATAATGAAGTTAATATACTGACAGAGGTGTTATGAAAATTCATTGAAATTTCATTGCCCATAACACTCCTGATGTTTGAGCCTGGCAATATGGCTACAGAGTAAAGACACTTTTCCTCCCCACAAATTTACAACCATACTACACCTTATACCTAAACAAAGACAATGACTTCTAAAGATCAGAGCAACCTATGAGAGTGAGGAGCAACTTCTGTACAGAGCATCTCTACTGTTGTTCATTCAAGAACACAAACTTAAATCCAGGACTTTAAAAGTTGGGAACTATACTGGAAAAGGGGGTACAAAAAGTTGGCAGGCAGGACAGAGGGCACACTACTGAAGAACTATAGGGGTAAGGGTTCTGGTGGAGCTTGTTGGTTCAAGACTGTGACTTCCAAACAAGAACAAAACAAGCCCAAACTGATGAGGAGGGCCAGGGCAGCTCACCCTATGTCCTTATAGAACAAGCTATTATTTGAAACCTGAGGTTGTGATATGTGAAACATCTGCCATGGTTTTCAGTTGTCACCCAGGCCAAAGTAAAAATGAATAATAATAACAACAATGATAATAATAATGATAATAACACCAGAGTTTGAAGCACTTGGATCTTAATGACTACATTAAGCACCTAGGTTTAAAACTTCATTCACAAAAGGCAACGAGTATAATTCCAGCATGTAACATGTCTTAATAATAATCCCCAACCAGTACTACATATGTTGTTCAACCACAACTCAGACTGGCAATACATTTCATAACATCAAAGATGTCTTTGAAGACTGGATCCCTATGGCAAGGAAAGTAAAAGCAAATATAAGAAATTGGGGTTACTTCAAGTTAAAAGGCTTTTACACAGTGAAAGAAAATATATGTAGATTTAAAAGACATCCTATTGAATGGGGGAAGATATTTACACATTACAAAACAAACAAGAGGTTAATATTCAAAACATATAAAAACATTCAATTTAACAATAAAACTAAATGACCCAATTAATAAATAAGCAGCAGCCAATTCACTAACGGTATTATTCAAAAAGGTTAATGATATATGGGAAAATATTCAATATCATTTTTGATAAGGGAGATGCAAAACCACAATGAGATATTATCTCACGCCTGTGATAATGGTATATATGAAGACAACTCCCAACAAGTGTAATTACATACATTTATGATAATTATATAATATATAAATATAAAATTAATTTGTCTTAGTATGAAAATGAGCTTTAGCCTGATTTTTGAAATGTCCAATTTCTTGAATGACAATCAATGAAGTTTTACCAAAGCCAAGGAAAAGAGAAATGAATGTATTTTTTAACTTCCATGAGAATTTCAAATCATATGTAGACAAAGAGAGTTCACACTGTGGTCCCTAAAGTTTAATGGTGTTTTTGTCAATTATTTATTTTGTTTGGTTTTGAAGATAGCATTTATGAATTGTCTAGTGCTTGAAAAGTGTGTTGAAACTATTTTGTAAATCTCAATTTTTGTTGTAATTTGAGGCTAATGCCACTGAATTCTTTAAGTTAGAATAGGTGCTATGGTTCATTGACAAAAGCAAGCAATATGGACAACACAATATTTAGACTGCTCTAATGTTCTGGGCTATATACACATCAAGTTGATATATTTACTTGGAAAAATGAAACAAATAACCTGTTCATGAAACTGCAGAAAGAAGTATCAAAAGAGGGAAATGTACAACACATACCTCTATCCATACAAATTTAAATTGATTCATGTGCTGATCACTTAACAGTTTGACACACCCAAACCTCCTTTTTCACAAGAAAAAAAAAAGGTCAGATTATGTACTTTACACCAGCAGTATAAACACACACACACACACACACACACACATACTTTTAAAAAATAAAATTCAACTTGATTTGGTCAGGTAACCTAAAATTAGTAAATTAGAATAATAAATCTGCACTTTCAAGTTATTTACATGGAGAATAATAAGAAAAGTTATTATATGGCCTCCAAACTCCTCTGTAGAGTTTATTTTAAACCATTATGCACCCAGGAATAGGAGTGCCCAATTGTAGGATGAGGATACTACTACCACATAGGATTGTTTTAAGAATTAAATTGGGACCTCCCCAGTGGCGCAAGGGTTTAAGACGCAACCTACAAAGCCATCCACAGCCACTGCAACATGAGTTCGATTTCCAGCCAGGGAGCAACCCATGTGGTGCACCCTCTCCTGACTCGACCTCTGCTCCCCTCAGCAGTGTATTTCACTTAATCTGCCTGTTCTGTTCCCCACTCTGTCTCAGGTGAATCCTCTCACCTCCCATACTTCTGACCTGTACCCCAGTTCTTGTATACATAAATAATGTTTTTTAAAAAAAGAATTAAATTGGACTATCCAAAGTGTAATTTAGCACAATAACTGCCTAGCTCCTAGCTTTAGGAAATGTAAAGTTATTATTACTAGTCACTCTTATTTCAAGCAGATAGGCAAAAGTATAAAGACATGAGAAAGCCTGGTATGTTTTAGAGAATGAAGATAAAACAGCATAACTGAAACATAAAAATAATTGAGGGGTGAGAGGCATAGAGAGGATGAAGCAAAAGCTGTAGACACAAATATGGCAAACAGTGTCTTGTCAAAGACTTTACCTAAAAAGTTATAAGAGTAAGGGATGTCAATGCCTTTTAGTTAGACCATTTTGAAGGACTCAAGAGGATGACATTTAAATCAAGGACAGCAATCATAAAGTTACTACAAATGTCCAACACAGAAATGAAAACATGAATAGACTATGGTGATGGACATGAAAGAGACTGGACAGATTCCAGATATCTTTTTCCTCTATTTAAACAAAATTATTTGTTGTTAATCCAGGTTGTAATAGCCAGCATCAAAGGTGGCCCCAAAATACTTGCTCCCCTTTCATATTGTATCAGGATTGACCTGTGTGAATAATAGAATGTGGCAGAAATGTGGTATATGACACTTAAATCTTGGTTATAAAAGACATTACTGTTTTCATCTCATTCTTTTGATCTCTCACTCCACTAGAAGTTGCCACCATGTCATGAAGACATTCATGCAGCCTGTGAAGTAACCAGTGTGCAGAGGAAATGAGACCTCCCACCAACAACTAATATCAACTTGTCAAATGTATGAGTGACTCACCATATTCTTAATCACATCTTCCAGCCCCAACCAAATCTGTAAGTCTGTAACCCTGACTGACTTCTTGACTGCAATTTCATGAGACTCCTCCAGAACTACCCAACAAGATCCTTCTGGCACTCCTGATCCTTAGAAACTCTGAGAAGTTAATATCCTCATTGTTATAGTTGTTAACACTAATCAACTATATAAAAAGAGATAAACTCTTGACATTGGGGACAACATAGATTGAGATGGAGGAGATTATGCTAAGCAAAACAAATCAGAAGGAGAAAGACAAAAATCACAGGGTTTCACTCATGTGTGGAATATACATAAACAAAAAATGGGTGGGACAAAACCAAACCAGTAACAAGCCCTAGAAATCTGACCATAGAATTGAGGCTACAAAAGGAGGAGGCAGGAGGGTGACAGCAAAGTGGGGAGTGGGCATAATGGACTATGGTGGTGGATTTTCAGAGCCTTGTACTGGGTGGATGTGGTGTGGTAACCTACACCTGGAGGATATAATTTTGCATCTCTAAATCATATACAATGTTATCTCAGTAAAAAAGGAAAATAATGCTTATTGTTTATCCTGCTCAATTTGGGGGTAATTTATCAGACAATAACAAAATATTATTTAATAGAGGTGTATCTCATCTACTCCTAGACAGGGTACATTAGACATATTCTAAGACTTGATCTCCTTGTGAATAGACTGTGTGATTTCCATCCTCGAGTATGGATGGAATCTGTAAATATGATGGGATACTGCTCCCTTCATTCTGTTGCTTTACATGTCAAAAGGGTTTTCAGATGAAATTGAGATTACTAATACTTGACTTTGAATTAACTCAAAGGTTAATTATGCTTCTGGGCCAGATCTGATAACACCAAATCTTTAAATTTAGATCTAGAGGTCATAGTTAAAGGGAGTCAAAAATTTAAAGCAACAGAGACATTCTGCTGACTTGAGGAGCAAACAGCTCTACTATGGAGTGAGTGAAATGTCTCAGAATGACAGGTGACCCCCAGTCTCTAATCACAAGTAATTGAATTCTGCCAAAAACCTAATGAGTGTGAAAAAAAGTACAAGCTCCAGAAGTAAACCATATCCCTAACACGTTGATTTCAGCCTTATGAGCTCCTGAGCTAAGAATCCAGTTATACTATACCCAGGTTTCTTACCTAAAGAACTGTGAAATCGGGCCTCCCCGGTGGCGCAGCGGTTGAGCGCTGGGTTGGGAAGCTGCCCGCGGCCTCTGCGGCGCCGGTTCGATCCCCAGCTGCTCCCGGGCCACCAGAGGAGGGTCCCACATGGCGCGCAGACCTCTCCTGCCGCCCGCTGCTCCCCTCAGCAGTTTACTTCGGTCCTTCTGCCTGCCTGCTCCCCGCTCTGGCTCTGGTGAATTCTCTCACCCTCCCGCGCTTCTGACTGTACCCAGTGCATGTATAAACAAAACAAACAAACAAATAAATAAATAAATAAAACATGCCTCTATTAAAAAAAAAAAAACTGTGAAATCACAAATGGGTATTTTTTTTAAGCTGTTAGGTTTGTGTAATTTACTACACAGCAATAGAAATCTAATACACAAGGTTTAAATGATAAAATTCTGGACTCTGAGTTGCTCTCACAATAGAAGACGAATTTGGAGGACCACAGAAGAGGATGAGTATACTCTGCGTGAGAGAGGAAAGTGTAGCATTAAAAGCCACAGGACAGACCCCTTCACTGGTAGCTGGCCTCCAAAATGACACTCAAAGATCCTTGCCTCCTGGGATTCACTCCCTTGTGTAGTCTCCTGTGCACTGATCTGTGTGAACAAAAGTGCTTTTACAACTGACTGTGTATGACTTTTAATCCTATATCACCAAACACATTGCAGCATCCATCTTTATGTCTTGTGAATCACTAACATTATGCAACAAAGTTCCCAAGCCATGAGAATATTCGAGCAGCACCTGACAAGAAGCTGCAGCTTCCTGCCAACTACCAGTCTTATGGGTGAGCCATCTTAGAAGTGTATCTCCCAGCTCTAGTCAAGTTTTGAGATGAATTCAGTCTTGATGGCTATCTTTACTGCAATCTCATGAAAAAATCCAAGCTAGGACTACTCAGCTAAACATCTCTTGAATTACTGAGTCACAGAAACTGGGGCAAATACATTTTTTTTGTTGTTGTAAGTTGCTAAGTTATGGGGCATACATAGTAAGAGATGACTAAGTTTACAGGAGGGCTTTAAAGAATTGAACTTCTCTCCAGACTATAGTGAAAAATCCAGTCACAAAACAAGAAAAAAAGAGATAAAAAGGATTGTTCAGAACTATTTAAGGGAAGCTTTCCAGACAAGCCCAGGCTAAACTTGTAGTCATTGTTTCTATGGTTAATGAATTACGTGTCACTGAAGAAGAAATGGTAACTAAAAACAAGAGATTTTGACAATTGCACCAGATGAAGGGATAGAGTTCATCTCACCCATGGCTCATCTCTTTTAACACCTTGCATTATATTTAACACTCCCTTAACACCTTTCCTTCTGTCTTGTACAAAAAGAGCAGCAAAATAGAAGAAAAATCCTTTTGGATCAAATTATAACAAAATTGGAAACACGCCTCTTAGTCATAGTGGAAAATGAAGGACTCCCTTTTACTGGGAAATAGTCTGACAGAGGAATGTGATTTCAATCCATTGTTAAATTTTTTTTTTTTTACTTAATTTCAAAACAAGTTTAATGTTTGTAAAATATTTAGATTGAAAACAAAGGCCACACTGAATATACAATTTGAGAATAAAAATAAGAAAAAAAATTGTAGAAAGGAGTCTTAGAAGTAATTTGTTTCCGACTATAAAAATGTTAAATGTTTATCATAAACATTTTGAAATAAAAGCCAAAGAACATAAAATTTATCCTTAATGCTCATACTTAGAGCTAAACATTCTTAACAGTTTATTATACATATATTACAAATTTGAAATACTCATGTCATCACAATTTTACAATTTTCATCTACATTTAACTAGCATTACTAAGTAACTTCCTGGGCTATTAAAATTACTTTAAATTTTATATAACTGCTTCTTTTAGCAGCCCTTCAACCAAAAGAGTATGTTCAATGCTAAAATATAGAGAATGTGTGAAATGTAGGCAAAAATTTGTGGGAAATATAACCCTACTAATCAGGAATTAGTACTCACCTTTTAGAGTACTATTTTTCAGTCTTAAAAATACAGACATTATACATACAACTATGCTCTTACAAAGATTGACATTCATTGCTTACTCCTTTTCGGTTAGTAAAATAAATGAAAATATGTCCCGATAAAATACTGTCCTGCGATTTAGTGTTGCAAAATACTTTATTATATAGACATGTTTTACATATTTACAAATATTGTCTCTATGGTGGAATTCACTTGTCATCTTTGAGGAAAATTTTGAACATACACTATTTCCAAGTGAGATTATTTCCACAGGAATAATTCCCAAAAGTATAATTATTGGGTGAAAATTTCATAAATAAAATAATTGATAGCTATAGTAAAAGAATTTTCAATAAGCACTATAGCTATTTATATGTTGACCAAGGATGTAAAGGAGACCCTTCTCTCCTCCACTGTAACAGAAGAAGCAAATAAAAAATTTGAGTTCTTCTCATCCAGGGTTTGAACAGAGGGTTATAAGCACTTTCTCCTTTGCAGACCAACCTCCTAGGCGAAAAATGGTGTATCAGTTGTGGTATTTATGTGTTTTGTGTGTAGTACAGTAGATTATTTCCATGTTCATTGACATTTATTTTTGTGAATGTCTTGTATTCATTTAAAATCAACATGTCATTCTTTTGTCATCTTGTTAATGTTTATATACTAAAGAAATTAACCCTTTGCCTATGCAATTTGTTATTTCTTTTGTAGCTATCTTTATCCCATTTCAAGTAAATTAAATTTCAAAACATGAATGTCATTAAATATATCAATATTGTCCATTATGATTTCGGCCTTTGAGATTATACCTGAAGGGGATTAGCCCAATCATTGAAGACTATGTAAATATTCAGAATATTTTCTTCAGGATTCCGACAGAATTTTTTTTAAAGTTAGTTGGTTCTCTAAAACTCTATATCAGAATCTCATATTCAAATAATATGTAAGCATAGTCTAGCTTATGTTTTCAAATGCATTTTTAAAAGAAGTAAATGTATTACATAATAATTATAGATAACAGAGTTCAATTAAAAAATGTCAACTACAACTCCATTTATCAGAATTCTGTTCACCCTCAAAACCTACTCATTCTCTCACTCTTGCTGTCACCACTCATGTATCTGTTCATGTGCCTGTGTATGAAAATGTGTGTGTGTGGTGGGGGAGGGGATGCCACATATGCCAGGTCCTAAAAGCAGCACTTTTACATGTTCACATATCCCCCTCAAAATGGAATTGTGAGGTAGAAATTATTTTCACAATTTCAAACATGAGGAAAGAGGAATCTGGAGATATCAAGATGCTGAAGATTACAGGGATCAGTGCTTCAAAAATCTGAATGTGTGTATGAATGTGACTATGTAAATGTGTTAAAATGCAGATTCTCGGGCCTCCCCTGGTGGTGCAGTGGTTGAGCACTGGGCTGCGAAACTGCCCACAACCTCTGCAGCGCCAGTTCGATGCCCAGCCACAGCGAGGGTCCCATATGGCGCTCAGACATCTCCTGCCGCACTCGCTGCTCCCCTCAGCAGTGTATTTCGTCAGTCTGCCTGTTCTGTTCCCCACTCTGGCTCTGGTGAATTCTCTCACCCTCGCGCACTTCTGACTGTACCCAGTGCTTGTATGTATAAATAAATAAATAAATAAATAAATAAATAAATAAATAAATAAATAAATAAATAAATCTTTAAAAAAATGCAGATTCTCACTCAGGAAGTTTAGGAAGGGCCTGAGATGCTCCCTTCTAATTAGTTTCTAGGTGATGAAAATGCTGATGAACAATGGCTCATAATTCATTTATTTATTATTTTTTAAGATTTATTTATACATGCAAGAGCTGGGGTTACAGTCCAGAGGAGCAGGGGTTGAGAGGATTCATCAGAGACAGCGTGGGGAGCAGAACAGGCAGACTGACTGAAATATACTGCTGAGGGGAGCAGCAGGCGAGGCAGGAGAGGTCTGCTGCACCATGTGGGCAGCTCCCTGGCCAGCTGAGGATTGAACTCATACTGCAGAGGCTGCGGATTGCTTCATAGTGCTTTGCTTAACTCCTTACGCCACCAGGGAGGCCCACGGTTCATAATTTAAGTAGTAAAATCAAAGATGACAGTAAATAGTGGAGTGTGACATATATGTCCAGGTTTTTAGCTACTTATCCTTCCACTACACCATGTTTCCTCTTCCTGATGTCAGAACACGTGTTCATGACTTTCTAATCAGTCACAACAAAAATCAAAGTCAAGTTTCTCAAGCCCCTTCTTTATTTCAAGGATAGACATAGTAACAAGTATGATAAAAACCTGAAAGTCAAAATGAGTGATGAAGGAAGATTAGAAGGAACAAGTACAAACATTTATATCAAGGAAAAACTGCCAAGCACAGTTGTATAAGTCTCATCACCAAAATTAATTTGTATAGACCAGAAATTTTACTCCAAAGGCAAAGCTGAAATATTGGTTATGTTTCCTAATCTATCCATTCTTTAAATATGAAATACTCACAATTATTGCTAGGATCAATTACTATTGTGAATGTCTTTGAAATGAGAACATTCTATTCCTGTAATCTTACATCCTCAATGTATTCTTAGAAGACAGGAAGAAATAATTATCTTCATTCAGTAAAATTTTTCAATAACAAGTGTAGAAAGGAAGGACATTTGTTTCAGACAAATATATCTCTTTGATTCATATAATTATGGTATCTACAAAAAATCTTCACTTGAACTTGACAAAAATAATTATTTTAAACAACAAGTCAAGTATTCTAGGCTATTGCCCTTGGATTGAAACAAGAGTTAAATATGATTCAGGCAATGTTTTGTTTCCGACTTGTTCACTAAAATAAGGCAACTGTAGGACATATTATATCTTAGGACTAAAGGATCAAATGGGAATTATCCTTCCAAAATGAGACTGAAATCCAGTGAGGGAATATGATTGAACACAGAGCTCATAATTCCAATTCAATACCATTATTTCATAGTAATAAATGAGAAGCATAGCATTTTCTGCTGAAAGAAACCCTAAAAATCATTTAATTCACACCGCACTCTTGACAATGACTTTATTATTACTTTTATTGATCAAAAAGTGGAAAATAATAAATGCTATTTTTCTTTTGGCATTGGAATTCTATACACAGACATGTCTTTTTGCTAATTCAACCTGCTGAGACTTTTTGATGTTTGTGTTCATAATACAAATGAAGAGAAGACTGTCTATAAGAGATTATTGTAGTGGAGGAAAAAACAAAATGAGGATTAAATGTAACATTAATGTGAAAAACGGATATTTCTGTAGAAGTGTGCATCTCCCTTCAATAAGTGGGACAGTTAAATGCATAAATCTCCTACACATCAATGGGAGTATAAATCTTCCAGTGATGAGTACATGAAAGATTTTCTTCTGAATAGTGGAGAAAACATAGTCACAGCAGTTGCAAGCAATTTTGTAATCACCTTACTCTATTACTAATATGGCACCTACACAATACACTGAGACCTTTCTTCTAGTCACTAAATTTTGCATTTAATTGGCATAATGTACCAAAGAAGAAAAATTATGGATCTGGATGAAATTTAACTGAAGTAAATCATGGAGGAAAAATGCAGAAATAGGTAATTCCCTGGAAATATATTATAATACAGGGTAAATCAAATTTTCATTTCCAAAAACTGGAATTGCATCATTTCCAAACTTCTGCAAAATTTTCAAATGCTAAGTCCCCTATCAAAATTACTCTTTTTCAAAAAAGTAGATTTCAAATATGTCTTATTAAGATTTTTTTTTCTCTACAACCCACCTATTTGATAAACAAGTTACTTCATTTCCCATAATTGTTCTTTAGCATCACAGATTGAGAAACATGAGGAATATGAAGAATGGAATGATACACTAAAATTCAGCATTATTCCATTCCTGTCATGTCATGCAACGCTTCCTGGTTGCTCAGATCATTTCCCTGTCATCTGCCTGAATTTGAATCTTATTTCAGAATTCAGAGCCAAGAATTACTCCATAAGGGTACAAGGCTAGCAGTCAGCTGAGAGGAAATAGTAACCAAACTGCCTTTGGAATGATTGTAAAGATGTATGCCCACATCTGCCCTCCAGCCCTTGATTACTCTAGATTTGCACATCCTACATTGGTCTAGAGCACGAAACACTTGTCCACTGCCTGATGTAAAGAACAGTAATTTGTTTTTATTGCTATTGTGTTTTCTGGGAAATCAAATGTTTCTCTTTAACTGTTTTCTTTTGGCAATTGACTAGGGTCTTCTTAACTTCAATGAAATCACATATTCTGCTTTTTAATATTCTACCTCTCAAAACACATCAAAGGTTGTTGTATCTGCCAGATATATGAAATAGAATACTTGAGTTTTTCTTCAATTCAAACTTTACCTATGAATGTAACATGGGAGGTATTATAAATAATGACTAAAAGCCACCAGGTTTATTTCCTTGATGAGCAAGTCCATTTTCAATCAATATTTAATTTTGTGAACTATTGACTACTAACTTTAGAACTAGTTGAATTTCAAAAGATGGAAGTCTTGAAATCATTTCTCAAAGAGTTTAATATGGCAATAAATCTATCAGTCAGATTCTAAGACTTCAAAAACTTGTGCTGAAGCTTCGGTGTGGAAGATCTATAAGCTTCAAATAAGACTCACCAACTAGACATTCAAAAGGTCAAAATTAAAGAAACAAAGGGAGGTAAGGTGGCTGCCTTTTGTTTGGATTTTTTCTATATAAAGACAACTTCTCATGCCTCTCTGGTGGCTCAGGGGTTAAAGACTGCACTGTCAAGCTGTCACTAGCCACTACAGCATGAGTTCAAGCCCCAGGTGGCCAGAGAGAAATCCACAAAGTGCTTCAGGACCTCTCCTGCCTAGCCCACTGCTCCTCTCAGCAGTGTATTTAGATCAGCCTGTTCTGCTCCTCCCACTCTCTGATGGATCCCCTCATCCCCCACACCTCTGGCCTGTACCCCAGTTCTTACATGCATAAATAAATACATCTTTAAAAAAAAGAAAGACATTTCAATGGCTCTAGGTTTACTTTAGTCTATGATACAAAACTGGTATATTTCATACATACAACGATATGTAAGTTAACACACTTGTGAAGCTGCTGACTTTGGCATTTGTTCTTTTTTTTTTTTTAACAGATTTATATATTTATTTATTTATACAAGTACTGGGTACAGTCAGAAGCATGAGAGGGTGAGAGAATTCATCAGAGCCTGAGCAGGGAACAGAACAGACAGACCGATGAAATACACTACTGAGGGGAGCAGCAGGTGCGGCAAGAGATTTGTCGCGCCAAGTAGGACCCTCGCTGGCGGCCAGGGATTCAAGCAGCACTGCAGAGGCTGCAGGCAGCTTTGCAGTCCAGCGCTTAACCGCTGCGCCACCAGTGGAGGCCCAGCATTTGTTCTCAATGCTTTTTCACAGTTGAACACTGAACTATGGTGATTATTTGGAATACAAGGAATATAAAGCTGGAATTTCCTTCTGTTGTCCTCTCTACATATCATTTTTCCCCACCTAGCCAATCCTTGTAGCTACATTCATTCCAACAACTTTGCTGAATCCTCCTACTAAGAGAGCAAGAACCTGCCCCACTGCTTGACTTTGCCTTCAGTCATGGGATTTATTTATTTATTTATTTTATATAGGGTAATTGGCTATATTCTTTTCTTTTCTTTTTTTTAAGATTTATTTTTTTCTATCCCCCCATACAATTGCATCCCCCTTATTTTGACCCCAATCCCTCCTCTCCCTACACCCCCCATAGTGTGTCTCTAGTTTATAGTTGCTTGTTGATTTTGATTTTTTCTTTTTTATAATTATTCTTTTTCCTGGTTCCTTATTTAGGTTTTCTAGATTCCTGCTATGAGTGAGACCACCCAGTATTTTTCATTTTCTTTCTGGCTTATTACACAGAGCATGATCCCTTCCAGCTCCATCCATGTTGCTGCAAATTGCATGAGTTTATCTTTTTTGATGGCTGAGTAATATTCCAGTGCATATATATACCACATCTTCTTGATCCAGTCATCTATTTTTGGGCATTTGGGTTCTTTCCAAAGCATAGCTATTGTAATTAGTGCTGCTATAAACATAGGGGTGCAGGTGCCCTTTTGAATTAATGTTTCTGTGTCCTTTGGGTAAATACCTAGGAGTGGAATTGCTGGATCATATGGAAGCTCTACCTTTACTAGGTTGAGGAATCTCCATACAGCTTTCCATAGTGGTTGCACCAGTTTGGACTCCCGCCAGCAGTGCAGGAGAGTTCCTTTTTCTCCACATCCTCGTCAACATTTGTTGTTGCTAGTTTTTTTGATATGTGCCATTCTCACTGGTGTAAGATGGTGTCTCATTGTAGTTTTGATTTGCATTTCCCTGATTACAAGTGATGTTTAACATTTTTTCATATGTCTGTTGGCCATTTGCATTTCCTCTTTGGAGAAGTTTCTTTTTAGCTCTTCTGCCCATTTTTTTACTGAATTATTTTCTTTGTTTTTGTTGAGTCTCATCAGTTCTTTGTAGATTTTGTGATCAGTCCTTTATTGTTAGTGTTGGGCGCAAAAATGTTCTCCCAGTTGGTGGGGTTTCTCTTTGTTTTGGTTATTGTCTCTTTTGCTGTGCAGAAGCTCTTTAATTTGATGTAGTCCCAGCTGTTTATCTTTGCCTTCACTATCACTGCTTTGGGTGATGTGTCTGTAAAGATGTCTTTGAGATGTATGTCATGTAGTGTTTCGCCTATATTTCCTTCCATATATTTTATGGTTTCAGGTCTTATGTCTAGTTCATAAATCCATTTTGAGTTAGTTTTTGTGCATGGTGTGAGGTAGTAGTCAAGTTTCATTCTTTTGCACGTAGCAACCCAGGTTTTCCCAGCACCATTTATTGAACAAACTTTCTTTGCTCTAGTGCATATTCTTTGCTCCTTTGTCAAAGATTAGTTGAAAATAAATCTGTGGGTTTATTTCTGGGTTTTGTATTCACTTCCATTGGTCCGTGTGTCTGTTCTTGTTCCAATACCATGCAGTTTTGATGATTATGGCTTTGTAGTATAGTTTGAAGTCTGGAAGTGTGATGTCTCATTCCCTTCTTTTTTTTTTTTTTCAGGAGGGTTTTGGCTATTTTGGGTTTTTGGTGGCCCCATATGAATTTCATCAATATTTTTTCTATTTCTGGGCCTCCCCTGGTGGCGCAGTGGTTAAGCGCTAGGCTGCGAAGCTGCCCGCAACCTCTGCAGTGCCGGTTCGATCCCTGCCACCAGCGAGCATCCCACATGGTGCGCAGACCTCTCCTGTCACGCCCACTGCTCCCCTCAGCAGGGTATTTCACCAGTCTGCCTGTTCTGTTCCCCACTCTGGCTCTGGTGAATCCTCTCACCCTCCCGCACTTCTGACTGTACCCAGTGCTTGTAAAAATAAATAAATAAATCTTTAAAAAAATATTTTTTTTTATTTCTTTGAAGAATGACATCGAAATTTTTATTGAAATAGCATTAAATCTGTAGATAGATTTTGGTAGGATGGCCATTTTGATAATGTTAATTCTTCCAATTCATGAGCAGGGGATGTCAAGAAAACCATTCCTTTTATTATTGAAACAAAAAAAAATCAAATACCTGGGAATAAACCTAGCAAAAGAAGTAAAGGACCTATATAAAGACAACTATAAAACACCATTAAAAGAAATAGAAGAAGACAGTCATGGGATTTAGTAACTGTAAGGAAAGACGGCTGGAAGAGTCCTTGTGTGTATTGGGCTTGTCTCTTTATACTTTTTTCATGTCCATTAGAACACTCCCAAGCAAGCCAATGGTCCCAGGAAGAAGGTGAAAAATAAGTGGAATAGAGACACTTCCAGCAGCATAGGAGTTGAGGCTAGCTGACCTTCATAAAACTACCAACAAGTGTAAAGTAGGTCAACTGAACACCACATGATTCTCAGACTTTTAAAAAAATGAGTAGGGGCCTCCCTGGTGGGGCAAAAGGTTAAGCACAGAACTGTGAAGCTAACTGCAGACTCTGCAGCACAAGTTTCATTCCCAACCAGCCAGGGAGCTACCCACATGGTGCAGCAGACCTCTCCTGTTCTTCCTGCTGCTCCCCTCAGCATTGTATTTCAGTAGATCTGCCTGTTCTGTTCCCCACTCTGTCTCTGGTGAATCCTCTCACCCCTCTGCACCTCTGGCCTGTATCCCAGTTCTTGCATGCATGCATAAATAAAATCTTTTAAAAAAATAATGAGCAATATAATTGTTGTTTTAAGCCACAAGCCACAGTTATAGTTAACTGAGATACTGTACTGATGCCTTCATGTAACAAAATTACTCAATTTCTTTATGGTTTTCTTTCTCCATGGGACATCATTCCTTTGTCACATACTCACTCACTTGAAACAATAAGAAGAAAAGGTGAATATTTTTACAAAGGTCTCACTGAAAGACTATTACATGTTGATCAGTATTATTCATGTACTAAAGCAATAGTGGAATTTATGGCTTGATGATAAGCAACAATCATTAAAAATTCACTGTTGTATAAATGAAGGCAACTGAAAGCTTCTGTTTGTTTAAGTTGATAGCCATTATAAACTTTAGTAAAAGCTTGTCTTTCCCAAACAGGTAGGAAGCGAACACATTTCATTTCCTGGGAAGAATGAATTCAAGCAAAATTTCAGGCTAACACATAATGGTAAATAAGAATATATTTACCAGTAGTTGTCACACAGATATTTTTAATAAAGAGATGAGAGGTTTCTCTCATTTCCTCTGCTTTACCATTTATGCTTCCTAAAGGACAGTTGCATGCTTGATGTCAAAGTAGACAGCGATGAATAAAGAGGAGGCAGTTTCTAAAAGTATCATTATCTATTCAATTATTTATACCATCTCCACCCCTTTCAATTTGATAAGGCCCCAGATAGAAATCCTGGTCTTGAGAGAGGCTCAAAAGTAATTGCAAGCAATTCAAATGATAGCAGGTATGCTTGTTTATCAATTCTTCCCAAAAAATGTATAAAGAATAAAAGACGTTTGTCTTTATAAAGCCAGGTTATTCTCTAATCATTTTAAAGTATGTCTAATGAAGTTTTAAAAAGAACAGGTTGATAAATATCCAGCAATATGTTAATCAAATTTCCTAAAAATGAACTGAAGTCAATTCCTTCAGTGTGTGCTAAAAGAATACAATTTTGTATTTTCACTGCTGGATAACAGATGGTGTGATTAGCAGTGTCTTGGTGAGATGCCACACAAGTGAACATTAATAATACTTGGAACCTAAGGTGATCAATGAGGATAAATTCCTGAATGTGGATCTAAGAGCTTATCAGGTTGGATCTGAGTTCATAGAAGAGTTCAGCATGGTTTAAGTTTCAGACCTAATCGTTTACAAACTGGTTCTATAAAGTAAAATGGCTACCACCAAAGATGGGCATGGAGGAGACATAGATGGAAGAATCTTGTAGCATTCCAGCAGGATTTGGGATGGTTGGCATGTTTGATAGGTAGAAGGTGAGCTTACTGAGTCATGGGTCACTGGATAGGCATAACGGAAGTGAGAAGACATTAGAGAAAGTTACCGAGATCGCTGCAGTAAGAGGGCAGAGTCTGTGGTGGTCCCAGTCATTTGGAGATAATGTGTCACACTTCCAAAAATAATGGGGGTGGGGTTCTAGTGACATTTTACTGTGATAACAGTTTTTGTGAAAAGGATGTGCTGAGGATAGGCTTGTGCCACTGATGGGTACCTACCTTGTAAATATGAGACAATGAAACAACAGTTGTTACTGATTGGTCCTCATGCAAATGATGCAATGAGACTTAATTAATAGCACATTCTTCTTAACTGAGAAATTCTGTGATGAGATAAACAGTCTATCTTGTTTCCAATAAATATGTTACATCACAAGGAATTACTATATTATTTATTGAAGTTAATAGCTATGGCTATAGTAATAATTTAATGACAACATTTGTGCTAATTGGTAAATCAAGTACTGCAATGAATCACTTTTTTTTAAAGATTTATTATTTATTTATACAATAGCTGGGGTATAGGCCAGAGGCAGGGGAGGGTGAGAGGATTCACCAGAGACAGAGCAGGGAGCAGAAGAGGCAGACGGACGGAAAGCACTGCTGAGAAGAGCAGAGGGCACGACAGGAGAGGCCTGCCACGCCACGTGGAAATCTCCCTGGCCGGCCAGGAATTGAATTGGTGCCACAGAGGCTGTGGACACCTTCACTGTGCTGTGCTCAAACTGCTGTGCCACTGGCCACTGGGGAGGTCCCCAATGAATCACTTTTAAGTGCTATATTTTCATAACAAAATAGGATTACACCCTAAAAGACCACATTCTAACAAAGAAAATAAAAACTGAAAGTTACATTTAACTAGCGTTAGTGATAAAATAACCATAAAAAAGTTTAAATATAATTGTTAGTAGAAGAGAAACTGAAGATCCTTTAAAGAATACAAATTATATTTTTTCACTCTAGATATTACCCAATTTAATACCACCTGAATAATCACTGGATTCTAACTAATGCTAATGTGACCTTATTGATCAGTCTTTTGTTTGTTTGTTTTTAAAGATTTATTTTATTTATTTGTATATACAAGAGCCAGAGTGTGGCCAGAGGTGTGGTGAGGTGAGAGGATTCACAGAGACAGTGTGGGGAGCAGAATAGGCCAATCTACTGAAATACACTGCTGAGGAGAGCAGTGGGCAAGACATGGGAAGCTGTCTGCTGAGCAATGTGGGTTAGTTCCCTGGTGGGTGATCAAACACAGTGGCTGCTGATAGCTTCATAGTCCTGAGACTTAACCCTTTGCACCACCAGGGAGGCCCTGACCAGTCTTTTGAATACAGATAAAGCAGTGGGGAAGTTTGCACATTATTTTCTTTTAAATCCAGACAATAACCTGTATTTCATTTAGCAACACTTTCTGAACATTTGGGAATCAAGAAACCCAATTCATTTTTTTAACCCTAGCTTGAATTAGTCAATTTCTTTTGAACAAAGCCTAAAATACCCTTAGCTGGAAGAGTTTTCAAACATTTCAAACTGGCTTATTTAACAGATTACATGCTGATGTGGTTGTCAGAAAGTAAGCTTCTATCTCAGTCAGATTACTGACTCTTTTCTGTCCCACAAAATACCAGTTCAATTCACTAAATTAAATCAAGCAACTGTTCAAACAAGTGGGAAAATAAATCAATTTGAGTGGCTTTTCAATTGCATGAAGAAAAAGGGAGGGGAAAAGTAAATAAATGTTCCATTTAATAACATCTTAAAGAACATTTAAGAACAAACAAACATTTTAAAGAAAGGAAATTTATATTTAGTCAATCTATATAAATGTATATCAAACTATATAAGATCATGTAAATTGTTATAAGTATTTTTTTTACCACAATATAAAATTTATTTGAACACTGTAGGAATAATTTTCTAACTATTAAACAAAAAAAAAGTTATAGAAAAAAAGTCACACATTTGTCCACAATTTACTACATAGTTTTTAAGTTTATTTTTTGTTCTATGAATGATTTTCTTCCTTGTCCCAGCTCTTACCTCCTAGCCTTGGCACTAACTGCACCTTGTGCAGTTATACACATGTTACAAAAGTTTGTCCTTGGACCTCTGAATTTCAGTCCCATGGGGGGAGAATTCCTGTTTAAAATGCAAATTCTCAAACTTCGAGATAGAAAACTGTAGGTGTGGGCTCTAAATCTGCAATTTTTAAATTTTTGTTAAAGCTTGGTGAAATAGGACTGTTTTCCTGCAGATTAGATGGGACTTATGAGAACAGCTGGCAAAGGTCTGACTAGAGCCAACATTATGCAAATTTATGAAATACTTCAAATTTAGAGCTTATCTCTCATTTCCTTTTAAAGTGTGCTTAGCTTAGAACAGTCTGCTTGCCCTGTGCAGACTGGTGCTCTGTGCTCATGGTGCTCTCTTTCCTTACTGCCCAGGTGACCAACAAATCCCCATCCTCCAAGCAGTGGAGCAGTCCCCACAGCTCTGAATGCAGACCCCTCCGGGATAGGCCTTGTCTTCCAATCTTTCATGTTATTTTAAGTCCTTGCACCATCAAAATCATTTCTGTCATATCGTTTTACTTTAGGGCTTAATTCTATAAGGCTAGCAGTTTTGACTAGCTAACACACTTGAAGCTATCAACAGGTTCATTAAGTTTTAAGAATATTTAGAATTTTTACACAAAAGTAATATTGCTTACAAGAGAATAATTCGAAAACAAAAAAATGAAGAAAAAAGTCATAATTTGACTAGTTATCAACAACTTCAGCTTATCCTGACTGCTATAGTATACTGCATGTACTAAGTAGTATATTCATGTGTGCGTGCATGCGTGCGTGCATGCGTGTGTGTGTATGTGTGTGTGTGTGGTATAGTCTAGTCTGATTCCTCTGGAACCAGATTGCCTTAGTTTGAATCCTGGTGCTTCACCTTGGGCAAATTGCTTAACTTCTCCATAACACATACTTCAGAACAGCAAATTGGGGATACTAACAATACCTACCTCAGGAATAGTTATGAGTACAAATGTCAGCTGCCTGGATTTGACACTCACCTTCCCTTTACCAGAATTTTTACCATGAAAAAGTATCTTTTTATTTTAAAATTTTATTTATTTATTTATTTATGCATACAAGAACTGGGGTATAGGCCAGAGGTGTGGGGGGTAAGAGGATTTACCAGAGATAGAGTGGGGAACAGAACAAGTGGATTGACTGAAATACACAGCTGAGGGAAGCAGTGGGCGAGTCAGGAGAGGTCTGCTGTGCCATGTGGGTAGCTCTCTGGCTGGGATGGAACTCGTACTGCAGTGGCTACAGACAGCTTCACAGGCTGCATCTTAACTCCTTGTGCCAGCAGGGAGACCCTGAAAAAGTATCTTAAACTCTCTATGCCTCAATTTCCTTATTTTTTACATAAGGAACTCATGGAGGAGGGAGATCAGAAAATATGCTGTTTTATACTTTCTGCAAGGTATAAAATTTCCGTGTTGTTGAAATTGAAGAGGGCAAGGAAAAATTATGAACTAATTATTTTAGATAAAATTGACAGTTCTGTTCTTAGTCTACTTGCTTTTCTACACTAAGATTAACTGCCATATCACTTTTAATTACATAAAAATAAAGTCCATTTTTTTTTTTTCTGGGAAAAAGTTTAAACCTTTATCAGGCTTTCAAAGGGAGCCATGATTCAAGCTATGTTAAAAATTACTGTAGGGCCTCCCTGGTGGCTCAGGCGGTTAAGCGCAGCGCTGTGAAGCTGCCCACAGCCTCTGCAGTGCTGGTTTGATCCCTGCCGGCTGCAGAGCAACCCACATGGCGCAGCAGACCTCTCCTGTCTCGCTCACTGCTCCTCTCAGCAGTGTATTTCATCAGTCTGCCTGTTCTGCTCCCCACTCTGTCTCTGGTGAATCCTCTCACCCTCCCACACATCTGGCCTGTATCCCGGTTCTTGTATAAATAAATAAATATAAAACAAAAAAAATCCTCTCCTTTAAAAAAATACTGTAAACATTACAACTCTTTTGTTAACTATTTGGAGAATCTACTCTGTTTCAAATTTTCTGCTAGAATGACACCAAACTTACCCGAAATTAGTGTTTCTAATACTAAATTCCATAGATTAGTGTTTTCTCAGGTACTCAGAAATAGACCACTAGAATTTGGAAGAATAATACCAGAAGTGTGTGTTTTTTTTAAAAATTACTGTTGGATACAATGGTGGCCCATCCTTTATATAACTGAATAATACCACATCATTTTGTTTTATTAATATATTGTTATTTTCCCAATATTACTCTAAAACAATATTTTAAAGTTTTTACAGTTCAGTATAGAAAATATTCTTGCAGGTTTAAATTTTTATAAATCACTATTCCAAATATCAGTAAGCAGCAATATTTAACAGAGGGGTATAAATATTTTTGCCTTTTTTTAAAAAGACTTACTTATTTTTATACAAGAGCTGGGGTACAGGCCAGAGGCGCAAGAGGGTGAGAGGATTCACCAGAGACAGAGCAGGGAGCAGAACAGGCAGATGACAGAAATACACTGTGGAGGGGAGCAGCAGGCAAAACAGGGGAGGTCTGCTGCACGATGTGGGATTCTCGCTGGCAGGAAGGAATCGTACCCGCACTACTGAGGCTGCGGACAGCTTCATAGCATGGCACTCAACCCGCTGTACCACCAGGGAGGCGCCTATTTTTGCCTTTTGTTGGACAAGAATAAAGCTGTCTCTGTGCCAATCGGTTCACAGAAAGAACCACTGGACTAGAGTTTTATTGTAGGCATTAAGTTGCTTTTGCCTAATTGCTCATTCTCCATCATTTCTTTAAATTTATCCTTTCTGCATGCATGGTATTTTGGTACTGATCTCTGTCTGATGGGAATTGTAACAAATGTTACATATCTTTTAGCTCTCTAAGTACCAAATTTTTAGCTTAGGTTTCTTCCTTTTTCAACATAACTTATGTTCATGATAATGTCTGCATGATGACTAAAGAAGGCCTTTTGCCAGTCCTGAAAAATCTACATTGTTTTAAAAATATCCTTTCATACCATTGATGAAATTCAAAAGAACTTCAAGGATGAAAAGGATGCTGTGGTTTTAAAACCCCTACTGGCTCCCTGGAAGGGTGAGTCACTGAGCAGGGCACCTCGCACGCATTCATGGGCAGAGCACACAGAGCTGCAGCCTTCTTTTGAGCTGGCAGGGAGCTGAAATTAACCAAAATATCCTCCTCTTAGAGGCTCTTCAAAAAAGGATTTGCTTCTGTTCAATAACCTCATGGTTCAAGCAGGGCAGTTGCAGGCTGTGGTGGGGATGTGCACAGGAATATTCTCAGACGTCTTAGATGAAGCCCAGTGTCCAGAGGATGCTAAAAGCAGTGGGTAGTTGTGCTTTTGAAATCTTGCAGAACTATAAGCTTTAATGGGATATGGTAGAATCTTTATTATTTTCGAATGTCCACAAGCCCCAAAATATGACCTTTTGCAACTGAAAGAGTAAAATGTGTGTAAGCACTTTTTCCCTCTTATTTGGCTATTATCTGAATGTGAAAGAGAGTTCCTGTGAATAGATTCTAACAAATGCTTTTAAACACCTGTCTGATCAATCAACACTTTAAAGTATTACCTTTCCAAAAATAAATTCATTCTACTCCGTATTTCACTTGCCCTTCTACACTCTCACCAGTGACTATTCCATGTTGAGTAATAATTAATTATAAAGCAAAAGGGATATTTTAATGGGCTTCTTAAACATAGAACGTGTGACAGTGTCTATGAATGCCTATAGAAATTGTCCTCTGGGTTTGGATGTGTTGTTTCTGGCTGTGTTATTTCCTGTGTAGATTTATGGGAATAACAAACCAACAGAATCATAGTACCTATTCCCCTTAGATGCCTGCGGAGCATGCCCTTTGGAGAACGATTACAGCCAGACCCTGTGGGGCTTATTCCTTTGTACAGCTGGGAAGACAGGGGCCTGCAGGGAGGATTTGCTGGTGCAGGCTGATCCAAGACCTCACGCCCACGAGGTTTTCCAATGGCCCCTATTCAGAGCTAAGCAGGATGCTGATGGCAGGCTGTGGTGCCCAGCACAATAGCAAACACTGTCACTGAGTAGCCTGGGAGTTGCTGCGTCCCGCTCAGGTCACCTAACACTCTCTCTCATGAGGTCTGCACAGCAAGGAATAATAACTACCTTGTTATCCGAAAGAGGCAGGAATCAAAGGCTTGGAAGCAGGCTTGCATTTTCTTCATGTCTTTCTGGGGGTAAATTTGTATAGTATATTCAGGAATAAGAGTAAATGCTCCATGCCCAAATTAGGTGACCTTTAAAACTTAAGGGAGCAATTTATGTGCAAACCATGTTTAAGAATTTTTCAGCAGATAAAACACAAGATGAATTTAACAGAAGTTGTTGATTTTCTGTCATAAATTCAAATTGCTTATTAGTAACAACTATATGTTGGTGTTTCTTTTATGGTTTGTACTGCCAAATAACCAAGATTAATTAAAGGCTCTAAATGCAATTAAGACTCTGAGGATTAGGGCCTCTCTGGTGGTGCAGGCAGTTGAGTGCAGCGCTGTGACGCTGTTTGCAGCCTCTGCTGTGCCGGTTCGACCCCCGCCGGCCGTGGAGATACCTATATGGCGCGGCAGACCTCTTCTGTCTTGCCTGCTGCTCCCCTTAGCAGTGTATTTTGTCAGTCTGCCTGTTCTGTTCCTCACTCTATTTCTGGTGAATCCTCTCACCCTCCAGCACATCTGGCCTGTACCCTGGTTCTTGTACAAATAAATAACTCTTAAAAAAAAAAAAAAAGACTCAGGATTAAATCCCAGTTTAGCTGAAACCTGTTAACTTCAAGTCAGGGACAGTTACAGAGGTCCTTTCTGCAGTTTACCAGGGGCCCTGGCGACAGTCTTCTGTGGAGGAACATGTATTCTGGGCTATTTCTTGGCAGCTAAATGCCAATTTTAAAAGAAATGTCACCACCATGTTCTGACTAGAGCTTCATAAGTCACTCCCTATTTTGAAACAGGATGAATATGTTATATCTAAATTTTCAGATATTTATATTCTTATATGAATTTAATAATTTGACATTTTTCTCATATCCCACTTCAGATGGTGGCAGCCACTTGCTATATTGACAATGATGATAAAACTATGACGAATTGAGAGTTGATTTATTCATGTGATTTCATGTGCTTTATTTGGTGCAGTTCCTCCAACTGCAAGGTGAACTGTTATCACAGAGGGGGAAACTGAGGATCAGAGAAACAAAGGGACGTTAAGTTCACACAACTAGTAAGGGTAGGGTGCAGAGGCCAACTCAGTCACTTAGACATGTGATGGCTTCAAGAGAGCTCTGCTCTGGTTCTATTAGATAACCTGGATTTCCTTAACCTCTTTCTGCATTCTTTACCTCTGAGATGTTAGGGAAATATAATTTGCTAATGATTTAGTAAATTACCAAATTCACTGTGGAATGTGTTTGTGAGTAAGAAAGGATACTAAAACAGTGATTCTACTTTCAGTCCCTACTGTCTTCTCCATCATTTGTTCAGAGCATTTTGTGCCATCTGTTTAGAGCAGCTGACAATGTATAATCAGAGATAGTTAATAGATTTTACCAGAAATCCATTCTAAAACTTTTGCAGCAGGCAGGACTAATATTTATTTATTTGTTTCTTTTGGCTTGTTTGTTTACTGAAAACTATATTACTTGCATTTTTTCTGATTTTACTCTAAGTTTTTTTTAAACCAGGCCCTACTTTATCTAAAGCAATATTATTACCTTGTTTGTTGAAGCATTATTGTTAAATCCAAAATATCACATACCAGTAAAGGAAAAATGATGTTCCCATCTCAAATAAGAGACACTTTTACTTATTTATTCAAAATTTCAAAAATGTCTTGGAATAAACAAACTCAAGGGAGAAATTACTAATTCCATCACAGATAGAACCCAGAATAAAGAATTATCAAGCATTTATGCAAATACATTAAAAGTACATGAGAATACAGTAAAGTATTAGTATCAATAATATCTCTAAAACATAAATAGTCATTCCTTCCTTTTGAAAGTGTTTCTAGATTTTGAGGAGTCTCTGGAGTATGGATGACAGGCAAAACTGAAGTTGTCACGATTCGCCTAATCAAGTGTGTCCTCCAGTGTCCACAGGGAGTACACAATGTCTAATGAGGCTTTAGGATGATTTGTCAGACTAAGGTTTCCATCAGACACAGACTTCTTTCATTAATTATGATTCCCTCCTGAGACTAACTAAGCAGTGTTTCCCTATCTTAAATAAAAAACAGTTCTCTTAAGTTCATATAAACTCATAAAGTAGAAAGTAAAGGCTATCTACACTCCTTGAAGATAATTTGCAAATTAAAATCAAAGTACATGGCATAGGTCACCTATATTTGGAATTTTGAGGACTCCTCTGATTTCAGAGGACCAGACAAGAAGCCCAATTAATTGAAGTGTGTAGCAAAAGAAAGGTGTGAGGCAAGGAGGATGAGATGTGACCCTTGAAGCCAGGTGGGGCGGTCTACAAGAGTGCTCTGCTGTGTTATGGCAGTGGTTCATGGAAGTCATACGTGAAATTAGTACCCATCTTCGGAAACTGAGGGACTTCACTGAAAAGCATGAGATGAACATATTGTTCCATTTCCTTACAGTTAGAACAAAATCAACTGCATTGATTACAAGAAAAATCAACACTACAATTAGATCTTATTGTTCACTTTGCACTGGATTCTAAACTAGATTAAGAATAAGTGAAAATATTCATGGAAAGGTAAACTTGTTAAAACTGTTTTTGTAAGGGCCTCCCTGGTGGCGCAGCGGTTGAGCGCTGGGTTGCGAAGCTGCCCGCGGCCTCTGCAGCCGCGGTTCAATACCCAGCTGCTCCTCGGCCACTGGAGGAGGGTCCCACATGGCGCGCAGACCTCTCCTGCTGCCCGCTGCTCTCCTCAGCAGTGTACTTCGGTCCTTCTGCCTGCTCTGCTCCCCGCTCTGGCTCTGGTGAATTCTCTCACCCTCCTGCGCTTCTGACTGTACCCAGTGTTTGTATGAACAAATAAATAAATAAATCTTTAAAAAAAAAAACAAAACTGTTTTTGGAGAGTAATTTGGTAAATACTTATCAAATTTAAAAATACAAATACACACTCTGACTTAGAAATTTCATATTCAAATATTAATGCTACAGCTATATTTACTTTATATGCACAAATAATGAAGCAAAAGGATAGTTTTTGTAATACTGTGGTAATGGCAAATGTTGGAAACTATCCAAACATCCATGAAATTAATTGTACCTCATCTATATAATGGACTACACTGGGACTGTTAGAAATAACATAGAAGATCTACATGCACAGTTAGTAATATATCTCCTAGCTGTATCTTCAAGGGTATTCAGCAAAAAGCAAAATGGGGTGTATTTATCCTAAATAAATACAAAAAGGTCTCTCTCTTCCCAGAAAGGAATTAGAAGCTGAGAGACTGAGAGGCAATGGGATTTTCTGTCCAGAATATTTTTTGATATTGAAGAGGTTTTTATGTATGTACTTATATGACCTATTCAAAGCAATAAATAAATCACTCTTTTACAAAAGACCTTGAAAGAAACAACTATTTAAAATTAGTGAGGTTGCAATGTCAGGTATATTTGGGTACACTGTCAATAAAACAGTCCAGGGAAATGGTTCTTAAATATCTCGGTTTCAGAAATGTTTAAACTTAAACAAAACCTGAAAAATTTTGGAAGACTCAAAGATTTTTCTGTGAATTGTTTACCAGATTAAAACATAAAACCAAGAGATTTGAAATATTTATTTACTGTGTTGAAAAAATCATGAAAGTGATAATTTCCATTCTCTGCCATGTTTAGTTTAATAGACAGCTGTATTCTTATACCTGCTTGTATAGTCAGTCTCTAATAAAATGGCTTGTGTCACATTTTGTAGCTCTAGAGAAGTCTACTGTCAAAGTAGACCAAAAAGTGCAAAAAGGACACACTGGTATTATCTTAAAAATACTTATGTTCTTATGCAATCCCTAAAAGAGTACACATTGATCCTTTGATATCCACTGTTGAGAACCCACTACCCATGCTAGAAAAAAAATTACCTACTTTAGCTGCAGTACACATTCTAGAACTCTCTAATTCCATTAGTTATGTATACCTGTCTTAACAGAGAGTTTCATGAAGCTCATGGAAGGTGAAAGTACCCGATAAAACCAATATTAATGAAACAACAGGCCAACGAGTTCAGTTATCCAGTGGAGTAAAACTAGTAAATAATCTTCTTAGTGTTTGCAACATTTACCCAACAAGACTCTCTTTGGAATTAAAAATCTAGCTCCAAAATATTAATATTTCATTTTAAGAAATCAAATAATTTCCCTATTCTCCCTAAAAGTACCATTATTCACATCACTCAATTTCTGTAGAGTGGTAACTGTAACATCTAAAAATTGGGAAGCCTTTAGGGATTATTAAAATTTGCAATTAATGTGACAGTAGTAACAGTAATGTGTCCTTTCAGCAGTCTTTTTTTTTTTTTATTAAATGTGCATTGCACTCATTTGCTGTGATCTGAGTTGGTGATATAGTGATGAGCAAAAAAGACTACAACCTGTCTTCTTGGAGCTAAGAGTCTAACTGATAGTAATAAAAAAAGTCATTAATTACTAACATTGGTGAAATACAACTACACACTAAGAGAGTACATTACAAGGTCCATCATCTGCCAAGATTTGAAGAACATCTCACAAGAAGTAAGACTTCAAATGAGATCTGAAGGATGCATAGGAGTTAACTGACAATGAGGATGAGGTTGGAGGTGTTCTTCCAGGCTGAGAAAACAGCCTCACAAAAACCCTGAGGCATGAGGGAGTGTGGTAGTTTCCAGGTGCTGAAGTTAGGTCAGTGTGGCTGAGTCAGAGAACAATGTCACGAATAAAGTATGATGAAGCTATCAACATAGACAGATGGCAGGTCATGCAGGTTCTTGAATACCATAGGAAGAATTTTGGTATTTATGTTGAAAGCAACAGGGATCCATCGAAGGGTAATCCAGACACTTTTGTTACAGATTTTACTGAATGCAAGGTGAGGCAGCCTTACATCCAGCCTAATGTTTAGTTTCCTTGTAATTTGCAGTTGAAAGTGAACCTTACCACCTGCTTGTTTGAGGTTGAAAGAACATTCCCTAATGTCAAACAGCAACATTGACTTAACATTCTAGATCCTCACTGAAAGCTATACTTGATATTTTCTTCCCAATTGCTATCAAAAGCTTCAACAAGAAGTGAATTTTCAGGATTATTATCTATGAAACATGTCTACATGCTCCCATTCCTATGATTCTAAGAATTTAATCCAAGAATAAGTTAATAATAAGAACTTGCCACATTGAGACCATAATTGTTCAGCTCTTGACTCACCTGTCTTGTGTTCAACTTAAGTGCTCTAGCCTCAATTCCTATCAAAAGCTGAAAATAGACATATTCTATAATAGGCTGAGTCTGGATTTGTTACCAACATGATGATATAATAAGATCTAGTATATTATCTAGAATTTCTTATTAAATCTAAAAAACTGTTAAAATTCAGTATCCAAAAAACAATTGTCTCCGCCCACCCCTCCACACACACGCACACACACACATACACACAACTGGTATATTTCCTCTTTTGCATTAATGAGAACAATTTAAATTTTCATCAAGGTCCAAGAATGACTATCAGAGTTAAAACCTACACTCAATGGCATTAACTATGAGGACTCCTGTGCTCTTTTTTCTTTGCTACATTCAGTTACATTTTGCTTATGTTGCATCAACCCCAAATCTAGCTAATAAGCCATCTGTAGTCCTTACATGGAATGACATACAAAATGCATATATACACATACAACAAATCTATGCCTTCAACTGCTTCAGTTGCAAAAATATTGACCCGATATATTAATATGAGCTCTCAAAATGTAAGCCCATTGTGAACATTTCATGGCAGACTCCGTTTTTTAAAAATCTTGTTAAGGAAGGTTAACATCTATCTGTACCACTGAAAGAATGATTGAATGAAAGAAATATTAATAAATGCTTAAGTAGAGACTATATATTTACCTTATTGATATATTTTCTATTATAAAAATCAGGCTAGTGGCATCAAACATATGGGCCATGGCCTCACTCCAAACTACTGAAACTCATTTTGTATCACTAATGATTTACTAAAGGCTCACTCACCATTGCTGCCAAGACAGGGAGAGTGTACTGAAATGTACAATTTGGAGCCAAATTTAATGATTTCTTGTCTAAGAAAGGTGAAGTCAGGACAGTATAGTGGAAGAGAGATCTAATAATGGGAGAAGGGAGAAGACACTGGAGAAACTTCAGGGAAAAAAATAAGGCAAAAGGTATGTAGTTGGAACCTGTTTTTGGAGGTACATGCACACACATACATATATACAAATATGTGGAAATTAGTCCTATTGCAATAGAAAAGTAATAAAATGATGCTTGGTTCTAAGTAAAAGGTACCATGCTGTAAACATCTATGTTAATTAATACAACTTCAGTATTTGAATACAAATGTGAAAAATACATAGATATTCACAGGTGCACATATACATTAGTATACACCCATGCACACTTAAATTTGTTAACAGGGGGAAAAAGCAAACTTGTTTTCCTTACCTTCACCCAGATCCATCTTTTGTCCTACTTATCTTAATTAAAGGCAAATATATCCACTTAGTACTTCAACTAGAAACCTTAGAATTATCACTTACTACTCTCTATCTCAGATCCCTTCTAACAAATTATTACCAAACTCTACCATTTTTTCTTAAGTGCTTTTCATCACATTCTTTAATTCTATCTCCACTGATATTTATGATTTCTCCCTTGGACCAAATAACATTTTCAAGTTCCCCATTCATACTTTCCTTACTGTCAATAACAGGTTCACAACCCCTCTCAATCATTTATGTATTCCCTAGAATAGCCACTGGGAAAGAAGTGAAGGAAGTAGAACAGAATGGAAGAGTAAGATGACAGAAAAAGAAAGACTAGAGATAGACACCAGATATTCATAGGTGATCACTGGTAAGTTTATGGACCTTATTATCGATTTTGAACATTATGTGTAAAGCAATGAGAATTCTAAATCATATTTAGAATAGAAGAGTGATTGAAAAAAATTCACCGAGGCATCATCCCTTGCAGGAAATCAACCTAAATTTGGAAATAAAGGTTCTATTATGAATCAGCAACTCCCTTGAGAGGAAAAGATGCTTAGTAACTCTATAACCTTGGGTAGATTAATTAAAATAATAATTTTTGGCAAACAGAATTTGGAGGTTGAAATAATTATTTCTGGAAGGGTTTGGCATAACAGTGGTTCAATAAAACTTAGCTTTGGTCCTTTCTCTTCCCATCTGATGAATGACATGACAGGCAATATTATTCATTCTGGCTATTAATGTTGAGTTAAAGCATGTTGAGTGAGCTTCATCTCAGGGAGTGGACACATCTAAATAGCAAAACAGTTAACATTTAATTAGCACTTAGTGAAAAAAGTTTGTAGAAGAAGAGAGCCATGCTGCCAACCGGGTATGTTTTTACATTTGGATGATTGAGCTCAGTTTATCAGTAGAAATAAGTCCTACTGACTAATATGAAATGACAGAGAATCTGGGTATACCCGAGAAAGCGGAAAGATTTTATTTTTTTATGCCACCTCTAATTCCACACTTTGCAGATGCAAAGAAACCCTTAGAGACGCTGTTAGTTCCTCTTGATCCTCAATATTTTAGCGAACAAAACGGTCATGTCTAAACATGCTATTCTACATATGAGTTCGCAAAGGTACATTTCTGGGGATGAAACATTAAACTTGTGTCCCCCTCCATGTTTTATCCCTTCTCATACCTGTATAACATATATATTATTGGGAGAAAAATGTACTACATGGACTTAAGTCATAAAAACATCTAATTCCAATTTTCTAGTTCATAGTTTGGAGGGGAAAATTCTGAGAATTTAAGCAGAGAGCAAGAGAAATTCTTTTCATTCTCTATATCCAGATGACACAGATTTTTAAAGGATGACACCATCAAGGGGATGACTGGACAGATCGTGAAGCAATCTGGTGCTCACGTGGGAACAGACTTTTTAAAGGCTATATTCATATTTTCAAGACATGGTTACTTGAGCCATGTGAAAAAGTGTCAGAGCTGCTAACTGTACAGCTCACCAGATGCAGGAGTGGGATTTGCTACTCTGACTATGCTGAAGTCTGAATTGAGCCAAAAATTTGGGTGAAGAAAATACAAAAAGGTTTCTCTTCTCCAAGGCCTAAAAGGGCATGGAATTCTAATAATTTTTATCTACAAAGATGGCTCAACCCAATACATTGCACAAGTGAAGAGGAGAGAATATGCTTTAAAATACTGGCTTGATGACCCGTATATATCTCTACACCAAAGTAATAAAAGGATATAAGCAGAAAAACATATGATAAAATATATAAAATTTATAGCTTTTCCTTTCCCTTCAAACACTACTTTGTAAGTATTTAAAACTAGCTGTTTATGCCAATTCTTTCATCCTAACAAAATGTTCTTAAATATGTCAAAAAGATTTGCTGTAATAAAAAAGAAGTTATGTATAAAACAGTATTGATCCTTTGTTAATAACTGAATTTATAAGAAGGAAGGTTCAAATTGTTAATTCCAGTGAAACTAAAATGTGAAAGACTAAAAATTCCTAATATGCACCAGAAGGGACCTTCAGTGGCCAAAATAAAATAATATTCTTATTACAAAGATAATTTTCACTTAACTTGATTGTAAAAACTATGGACAATAGAGTAATAGAGTGATAATATTTATAGAAGGAAATAGACCTACCTGTGTTTCTTTTCTCTCTCTACTAATGACTTCTTAACCACTATGAAAGTCTCTGGGGAATCCATAGTAATATTTTATGTAAAAAAAAAAAAACTGAAAAATACTACACTCCTTTCTCGCACAAAGAAAATATGACTTCCGAACTAGGTTCTTTTCCTGACTATGTCAAGTTTCACAGTTTATCTCCCCCTACCTTTAACCACTGGACTTTCCAACAGGCCGTTCTCATAAAAATAGGACTAATGTAAAACAAATGACACAGTTACCTGACTGTGACATAAATAAACTTCAATTTCAATTTTTCCAAATTGAGGCTATGATTATTTTTCTTCTGAAGTCAGAAAGTAAGCAATAAGATTCTTTAGACAGTAAATCTGGGGGGGGGTGGAGAGAGAACAACATTTGAAGTCCAATCTGATATGTACACAAGGTATATAAACATGCAAATATCCTCCTATGGCAGTAATATAGAGACCTCCTGGTATCTGGTAACCTCTTTGCATTATTAATAATTAACTATGCCACACACATAATTTGATGAACTGTTCACAGCTTTCCTTTTTTCTCCTGATACACAAAGCCATGGCAGAAAACAATTTATTTTCTTATATGCCCAAGAAGACCAACTGTCCTTTGTCTAGAGTTTGTTTCCTACAAAAATAATGAGGAATCTGTACCTTGCTTGAGAAAGCACAAGACTAGGATTCCTCTTTGGGGTCCATCATTGACTTTTTTCCCCATTTGCACTTTAAGTGTTGTTCCTCCCTAGACTTCCATCTCTGTGCCTCTTCATTTCATTGGCTTCTTGTATGGATACCTATTACATTGTACTAGTATCTCCCCAAGCTAATATACTCCACTCTTCCAATCTTCTGGCATCTAACATCTGAAATATTGGATGAATCAGAACTGTTGAAGTCAGAAGACACCAGCTTTAAGCTGAGAAATCAACAAGTATTATAACTTCATTATTATCACTTTTCATGTGTTCATATGGAGATAATAGTTTCTAATTCCTGGACTGTTTGGATTAAAAAAGATGTGATTTGTATAAAGTTCCCAGGAATAACAGGCCAAGAGAATTAACCAATAAATGGCTATGTGGAGGACAGAGTGATGATAATGTTGACGATGATGACAATTATATACCAGACATTTCTATTTGTATATTCACAAGCAAACTCAAACTGACTTCATCAACATTCTTTCCCTGATCTGGTCAGTAGTATCACCAACTACTTAGATAGTGACTTACAATTTTCTCTACACTGAGAGTGGTTTCTAATTCTTCTTTATTACCCTCACCCTCATTCACCTACCTTTTTAAAATTGATTGCTAAAATCAGTCAAACCTATTTCTTCTGCTGCTCTAGTTTATGCCTCTATATAACTTTTTCTCCTGAATTTTCATTGAAATCTAAATTGGACTCCCTACTTCCAGTCTTGTTTTCTTTCTCCTCTGTGAAAACACCAGATGAGTCTTTCCAGAATACTGTATTTCTTTTCAGCTTAAAACTGCTCTGTCTTGAGGCCAGTTGGGATAATATATAGTAAAGCACTGGAAATCATTTTAAACTTTCTAAATTACTTCTCTTAATATCATCTTAAATGTAAAAGGTTTTGTATCTTAGGGGAAAATTGTGTACTTATCCTAATACTAAGTGGTAGAATGAGGGGAAAAGAGAGATGACAGAGAAGAAAATAAACACATACTGACTGTTATATAAAGTACTGGTGGTATGAAAACATATTATATATAAATGTACATAGAACCAAAATAAAGATACCAAAAAACCCAAGTTTGAAAGCAAATCTTTCATTTATTTACACCAGGTTTACTATTCAATATAGTAAAATAGAATATTATGTTTTTAAAAAATGGGAACGAATTATTCTTGTCAGATTTCTCATGGTTCATAAGAATAGAGAGAAATAGTTTGCTTCCTAGAGAAAATTAACTTTCAGAGAGATTAACAGCAAAGGAAAAAAATAAGTAGCAAGTATTTATTGTTTTATTGTTTCTTTTAAAGACTTATAAACCTATGCATACAAGAACCAGGGTACAGGCCAGAGGTGCAGGGGGTGAGAGGATTCACCAGAGACAGAGTAAGGAACAGAACAGGCAGACTGACCAAAACACACTGCTGAGGGAAGCTGCAGACGAAACAGGAGAGGTCCATGGCACTATGCAGGCAGCAACCTGGCCGGGATCGAACTCATTCTGCAGAGGCTGCAGACAACCTCAAAGACTGCATCGTAACCCCTTGTGCCACCAGGGAGGCCCCTGTTGGCTCATTTGTTTGAAAGAGGTGTATCAAATGCAAACGTTTGGCAGTGTGAGCTAACCCATTATATGTAAATAGACTTAAACCAAGGGAAGAAAACCAAGGTGGGGATGCAAAAGAAAATGCAATTGATTTAAAAAAAAAAAAAAAAGGCCTCCTGGTGGCTCAGCAGTTGAGCATTGGGTTGCCAAGCTGCCAGCAGCCTCCCCAGTGCCGGTTCGATCCCCGGCTGCTCCCCGGCCACCAGAGGAGGGTCCCACATAGCACGCAGACCTCTCCTGCCGCCCGCTGCTCCCCTCAGCAGTGTACCTCGGTCCTTCTGCCTGCTCTGCTCCCCGCACTGGCTCTGGTGAATTCTCTCACCCTCCCGCGCTTCTGACTGTACCCAATGCTTGTAAAAATAAATAAATCTTTAAAAAAAAAAAAAAAAGAAAGAAAATGCTTAGGCAAGTTTTCAAAATATTTTAAGCACAAAGTAAAGGATGGTAATTGTTTTTAAAGAGTTATTTCATTTATTTATGTATACAAGAGCTGGGGTGTGGACCAGAGATGTGGGGCGGGGAGGGTGAGAGGATTCACCAGAGACAAAGTGGGGAGCAGAACAGATGGATGTACAGAAATACACTACTGAAGGAAGCAGCAGGGAGAAAGGAGAGGTCTGCTGTGCCATGTGGGTAGCTCCCTGGCCGGGGAAAGAACTAGTGCTGCAGTGGCTGTGGACAGCTTCACAATGCTGAAACTCAATCCCTTGTGCCACCAGTGAGGCCCTAAAAGGATGATAATTTTACAATCACACAATCACAGGCACAAGCACAGACACATCATAATTTGAAGAATTTCCTGGAATGAATGGGTACGAAAGAATTAAGATCAGAAAATCAAAGCTGGAAAGGCTGTTAAAGCAGATTCGTGTGTGTGCGAGCGCGTGTCTGTGTGTGTGTGGGGTAAGAGAGAGAGAGAGAGAGAGAGAGAGGAGAATGGAAAAAGAAGGTTCATTAGCTTTATGATGTCTCTTCATCTTTTCCAAATGAGTTGAGAAAACCTATCTAACTAAAGTAACACAATTAATTAGTAGTGGCCTGGAATTGAATATATCTACCTATGTTTTCACAATGAAAAAGTATTTGTTATGCTTAATATAATGGGAGAAGTAATTTATGTAAAACAACAACAATGCGAATTTGTTTTTGAAAATTTCATCTGCATGTAAGCATTTTAAAACTATCCTTAACATTTCAATATTTCTCCCACCTAAACAAACTGAGAGAATGACTACAGGGTAGCAAAAATGTAAGATTTTTAATTTGCCTTTGGTGTCCTGGTAATTATGGACTCATTCATTACATGCTTTTCAGAATTTCATTTAACTTAAAATTATTTAAATCAAATAGCATATTTAATAGCATAAGTCAGTCATCAGGTCACATTATATCTCTTTACAAAATCTATCTTTAATTTATCTCTTCCTTTCCATTCTTACTGCCATAGCCTTAGTTTTAACTCTCATGATTTATTCCTTATCTGGTTTGCTGCAATAAACACCTCAATCACACCTCCGATTTCTTCCCACTACAAGCTCCACTTATCTACCAGAATAAGTGCAAAAAAAAAAAAAAAAAATCAAAGCTAAACACATAATTTCCCTAAAGCAAATCTATCAGCACCTCTCTAACATCTTTAGAGGAAAGCTGAAAAACCTTTAGTGAAGCTTTATCTTACTCTCCTCCCATTCTCCCTGACACATTCACATCACACAACCCAAACCCTATGTTTGTTGAAGTATTTTCAGGAAGCTCCTTGGAAAATACAAACCATTAAGTGCTATAGCCTTTGGCTATATACCTAACAATTCCTATTTGTTAATAAAAACAAGATGACAGGATATTCTGGTAAACAAATTGATAGTGGGCATTTGAGGAGACAATTGCAGAGTCTTATTTTTGGTCTTTTATCATTTGTAATTTGCATTTATTTTTTATAAGCAGATTTTTATAGTAAACAGAACATCCAAAATACTCATTAATTAACTACATCAAATATTTAAAGCAAGCAAATACTTAGACACAAACAGCATCCAAAACAATAAACAGGCTGCCAGACTGGTTGAAGGCCAAAACTGTCAATGTTATTATTTTCATACAAACTCTCCCTATATCCCCAGCACTTATTGATGGACTTAAACATTTCCAAAATTTCATGTGTGCCAACAGATATTGTGACAAACATTCAAAAGAGCATCTGATTCAATATTGTCAAGTCAATAATGTAATTTGGTCAAATCAGTCAAAAATAACCTTTGGGCAAACATTATATTGAAGTTGTTTGGAAAAGTTGATCAAATAGTTCAGTGGTCTTATTATTTCAGTATCTCATATAGTCATGTCTTCAAGATAGCTACAGAGTAGAATATCTTTTAAAATAATTTTGAAATATGATATAACAGAAAGCACATTATTTTCTCCTCCATTTGTGTATAATTAATCAGATATGTAATCATCATTATATTTGAACTCACAGAAAAATGAAAAGAACTCTACCAGTAATAAATAGTAATATAATTGAGTCTAGGGTCCCCATATAATGGCAAACAAAAATTTTTCCCATAACATAAAATTGTTTCCCTTAAATAGATATTTTTCCTCAAATACTGTAATGTATTATTAATTTTATATGACCTATTAGTAATGACTTTTCATTACAATCCTTTGTGAATTTTGGTTTAAAAACTATTCCTTGTCAACAGAAATAATGACTTGTTTACAGAAGGCCGACAAGTACATAAAAAGATAGTCAACATCATTAATTATCAGGGAAATGCAACTCAAAACCACAATGAGATATCACCTCACACTTGTTAGAATGCTTATTATTATCAAAAATACAAGCAATAACAAGTGTTGGCAAGAATGTAGAGAAAAGGGAAAAACCGTTGGTGAGAATACAAACTGCTATTACGGAAAACATTATAGTTCCTCAAAAAATTAAGACTAGAATTACTATAGGATCAAGCGATTCCATTTCTAGTTATTTATCCAAAGAAAATGAAAATGCTAACTTGGAAAGATACATGCACCTCCATGTGCATTGCAAGCATTGTTTATAATAGTCAAGATACCAAAACAACTTAAATATCCATTAATGAATGAATAAAGAAAATGTGCCACATAACATGTATGTGTGTGTTATATTTGGGGAACCTGAAAAGTCTTCACCAAAAACGTGATATTTGAGGTAAGATCTGAAGTATGAATATGTGGGATCAAACCTGATGGGTAGAGAGAAAAGAAATTCACAATCAAAAGTAATAACCCATACAGAAGACTTCATGTTGGCAGATGAAGACACAAGTATTGGTCCAGTCCATTGAAACTATCAAGCATCTTCTATTTCCTACAAACTGAATACATTGACTTACGGATATTTCAGTTGATCTATTTAACAGTTTCTAAGTTGTTGTTGATATATATATATATATATAGATATATAGATATATAGATATAGATAGATAGATAGATGTAAAATTATAAAATCTTATCATCTGGGACAATAGGGATAGACATTGAGGAAATTATACTAAATGAAATAAATATCACATGATTATATTTACATGTGGAAACTAAACACGACAAGACAAAGCAACAACCAGAAATACCAAGCTCGTGGATATAAAAACCAGATTAGTGGTTACCAGAAGTGCGGGATGGGTGGGAGAATGACTAACGGTGGGTAAAAGGTACAAACTGCAAGCTACAAAATAAACTTCATGAAGATGTACTATACAGCATGATGACTACAGCCCATACTACTGTACTACATTTTAAAAAGTTACTGATGGAATAAATTTTAAAAGTTCCAATCACAAGAAAAAAAATTTTGTAACTATGTAAGATAATGACTGTTAACCACACTTTTTGTGGTGCTCATTTCACAATGAATACAAATCTTAAATTTATGTATCTACCTGTTACATACTAATTATACCTAAATACAAAATAAGTAAGTAAACAAACGGAAACAATGATTACTCTAACAGCTTCCAAGACTTGCTTCGTGATAAGCAAATTAATGCCCATGGTGAAAGGACATTTATGAAATTGTAAGTGCCATTTTCAGAATAAAGAAGGATATTCTTACTTTTCCCTGTGATTGCAAAACTTCTTAGGTTAGTTTGATTGAATATTATATTCTCAGGCAGCATATGTATTTACTTTTACTCTGTGGTTTCACTATCATAAAGAACTATCAGTGGTGCGGTGTCAAGGACAGAGGAATGGAGTGGACAGAGGAGTGCGGTGGAGAGTGGCAGAGTGCAACGGAGTATGGTGACAAGGAAAAGCGGAGAGCATGAAGACACCAATATGGCTGCTAGAACTGGTATTGGAATTTGGAGAACTGGTGCAAATACTAACCTAGCTACTGCAATTGACACCAGATGAGTCTCCAGAAGTCCGAGCCCAGAGGGGGAACGGCACCCAACGGCACCCACAGGGGAGTGCGTCTCCGCATCCCCATTTTAGAACAAGGACCTTTATTCAGTAAAGACTGCTTGAAACCGGCAGAAGGCTCCAGGCAGACCCAGAGGTGATATGGGAAGTTCGCGCACTCCAGGCCCCTTCTGGCCGGCAGTCCAAGCCCAGAGGGGGAACGGGCACCCACAGCCTGGGCAGACAGGGTGCTCAGAGGAGTGCATCTCTGCATCACCATTTTAGAACAGGGCCCTTTCTTCAAAAAAGACTGATTGAAACTGGCAGAAGGCTCCCCATGGAGCCAGAGGGAGAAGGTTCCCTGTGCAGTCAGAGGTGAGCTGAGGGCCCCCACATGCCTGGTCCCGCCTGGCAAAAAGTTGGAGCCCAGAGGGGGATCAGGTGATGTGGAACCCAGAGTGCAATCCAGCTGCCCCACCTCCAGGGAAGTTTGTGGGACTTCAAGACACACCTTTGTAATTAAACACAGAAGGAGGAGATATTCTGCGACAGCAACCATTAACATACTCAACGTACCACTGCCTCACTAGACTTCTGCATAAGAGTATCTGACTCATTTGGACCGCCAGTTTCCGAAACCCCACAAAGAGCACAACAAAAAGATGCCGGCCAGAACCAGCGACAGTGTCCCAACCCATAAGGCAAATTAGAAAAAAAGGCAGCTGGGAGAAGAAAAACTACATGCAACCTAGCAACTCCTCAGGAAAAAGACACACCACAAAAAGAAAACCACCTACCAGATTGCAACAACAGTGACTTGGAAAAACTTCTGAGCCTTCCAGAAAGAGAATTTAAAATTGCCGTGATTAAAAATCTGAAGGAATTCAAAAATGACATGGAAAAAATAATCAGCGATCAGAAGAATGAAATTGAGTCTCTAAAGAGGGAAGTAAAAGAAATGCAGGAGATCAAAGAATTAATGGAGGCGCTAAAGAACACTGGGAAAAGCAGTGAAAGCAGAACAGATGAAATGGAAGAACGAATAAGTACTCTTGAAGACACAGAAATAAAAAGAACCAAAACAGAAAAGGAAAGAGAAGCACGAAGGAAAAAGACCGAATAAAGACTTCGGGAACTATCTACCTCCATGAGGAAAGGAAATATAAGAGTTATAGGAATCCCAGAAGGAGAGGAGAGAGTCGTAGGAACAGAGAAAATATTCGAGGAATTAATTGAAGAGAACTTCCCAAACATGAAGGAGCTGAAAACAGACATACAAGAAGCAAGAAGAACACCAAACTTCCATGATGAAAGGAAAAATACAGCAAGACACATAATAGTAAAGCTCCCAAGAATCCAAGACAAAGAAAAAATAATGAAGCTTACAAGAGGGAAGAAACAGATAACATTCAAAGGAAAACCAATGAGACTGACATCACACTTCTCCGAAGAAACACTACAGGCAAGGAGAGAGTGGAGGGACATAGTCAAGAGACTCCGAGACAAAAAATGACAACAAAGAATCCTGCAAAGCTTTCCTTCCTCTATGAAGAAAGAATAAGGACCTTCCCAGACAAACAGAAACTCTGGAATTTCATTATGACTAAACCCCCACTCCAAAAAATACTACAAGGAGTCCTAAAGCCAGAACCAACAGAGGGATGAATAACAATGAAAGAAGGCCAAAAATAAAGTTATTAAAAGAATAAATGAATAAAACCAGAGAAAAGACAAACACAATGGCAAATACAGATGCTAACATATCAATATTAACTCTAAATGTAAATGGAATAAACTCTTCAATAAAAAGACACAAAGTTGCAGGCTGGATTAAGAAACAAAACCCAACCTTTTGCTGTCTCCAGGAAACACATTTAACTACAAAAGATAAAAATAGACTCCAAGTGAAAGGATGGAAAACAATCCTACAAGCAAATGGACCAAAAAAGAAAGCAGGAACAGCTATACTTATATCAGATAAAACAGATTTTAAACTCAAAAAGGTAAAAAGAGACCCCACTACATTATGATCAAAGGGACAATACTTCAAGAAGAAATAACAGTCATTAACATACACTCACCAAATGAAGGAGCACCCAAATATATCAGATGACTGTTGTCATCTCTGAAAACAGACATCAGAGAAAATACATATGTAGTAGAAGACTTCAACACACCATTATCAACAACGGATAGATCAACAAGACAAAAAATAAGTAAAGACACTAAAGCTCTCAATAAGGATCTAGAGTGCTTGGGCTTAACAGACATCTATAGAACACTAAACCTCCAAAAATCTGAGTACACAATTTTCTCAAGTATACACGGATCATTTTCCAGGATCGATCACATACTGGGACACAAGACAAACATCAACAGATACACCAAGATTGAAATCATACCAACCATCTTCTCTGATCATGAAGGCATCAAGCTAGAAAAAAACCATAAAAAGAAGGCAAGGAACTCTCCTACCTCATGGAGATTGAAACCCACACTACTGGAAGACCACTGGACTAATGAGGAGATCAAAGAAGAAATTAAAAAGTTCAAAGTTCTTTGAGTTGAATGACAAGGAGGACACCAATTTCCTAAATGTATGGGATGCAACAAAAGTAGTAATAAGAGGAAAATATATAGCAATAGAGGTTCACATCAACAAACAACAAAAAAGAAACAAACTTATCTCACATCTCAAAGAACTAGAAAAATAACAACAAAAAAACCATAAAACAGTAGAAGAAAAGAAATAATAAAAACCAAAGCAGAATAAATGAAATCAAAACTAAAAAAACAATCTGAAAGATCAATGAAACCAAAAGCTGGTTCTTCGAAAAAATAAATAAAATACACAAATCACTAGCCAGGCTCACAAAGGAAAAATGGGAGAAAGCACAAATAAATAGGATCACAAATGAAAGTGGAGAAATCACAACGAACACAGTAGAAATCAAAAGAATAATCAGAAACTACTATGAACAGTTATATGGAAACAAGTTCAACAATCTAGAAGAGATAGACAAACTCCTACAATTCTACAATCACCCAAAGCTAGATAAAGAAGAAATAGAACACCTAAACAAAGTACATGCAGCAAAATTGAAATGGTAATCAAAAACCTCCCCAAAAACAAAAGCCTAGGACCTGATGGATTTACAAATGAATTCTACCAAACATGCAAAGATGAATTAGTGCCTATCCTTCACGAACTCTTCCAAAAAATTGAGAAGGAAGGGATAATACAAAACATGTTCTATGAAGCCAACATTACACTAATATCAAAACCAAATAAGGACAACACAAAAACACTGATAAAAAAAAATAGAAGAAGACACAAAGAAATGGAAAGACATCCCCTGCTCATGGATTGGAAGAATTAACATTATCAAAATGGCCATCCTACCAAAAGCAATATACAGATTCAATGCTATTCCAATAAAAATTTCAATGACATTCTTCAAAGAAATAGAACAATTATTGATGAAATTCATATGGAGCCACCAAAAACCCCGAATAGCCAAAGCTCTCCTGAAAAAAAAGAAGGGAATGGAGGCATCACAATCCCAGACTTCAAACTATACTACAAAGCCATAATGATCAAAACTGCATGGTATTGGAACAAGAACAGACACATAGACCAATGGAATCAAATAGAAAATACAAAAATTAACCCACAGATTTATGGTCAACTAATCTTTGACAAAGGAGCAAAGAATATGCACTGGAGCAAAGAAAGGTTGTTCAATAAATGGTGCTGGGAAAACTGGGTTGCTACATGCAAAAGAATGAAGCTTGACTACTACCTCACACCATGCACAAAAACCAACTCAATATGGATTAATGAACTAGACATAAGACCTGAAACCATAAAATACATAAAAGGAAATACAGGCGAAACACTACATGATATGCACCTCAAAGACCTCTTTACAGACACATCACCCAAAGCAGTGACACTGAAGGCAAAGATAAATAGCTGGGACTACATCAAATTATAAAGAGCTTCTGCACAGCAAAAGAGACAATAACAAAAACAAAGAGAAACCGCACCAACTGGGAGAACATTTTTGCACACAACACTAATGATAAAGGACTGATCACAAAAATCTACAAAGAGCTGATGAGACTCAACAAAAACAAAGAAAATAATCCAGTCAAAAAATGGGTGGAAGATGGGCTTCCCCTGGTGGTGCAGCAGTTGAGCGCTGGGCTGCGAAGCTGCCTGCAGCCTCTGCAGCGCAGGATCAATCTCCGGCCACCAGTGAGGGTCCCACATGTCACGCAAACCTCTCCTGCTGCCCGCTACTCCCCTCAGCAGTGTACTTCGGTCCTTCTGCCTGTTCTGTGCACTGCTCTGGCTCTCGTGAATTCTCTCACCCTCCCAAGCTTCTGACTGTACCCAGTGCTTGTATAAATAAATAAATAAATAAAATCTTTTAAAATAAGAAAAAGGGGAAAAGAGCTAAAAAGAAACTTCTCTGAAGAAGAAATGCAAATAGCCAACAGGCATATGAAAAAATGTTCAACATCACTTGTCATCAGGGAAATGCAAATCAAAACTACCATGAGATACCATCTCACACCAGTGAGAATGGCACATATTAAAAAAACTAGCAACAACAAATGTTGGCGAGGTTGTGGAGAAAAAGGAACTCTCCTGCACTGTTGGTGGGAGTGCAAACTGGTCCAACCACTATGTGTGTGGAGCTGTGTGGAGATTTCTTGACCTACTAAACATAGAGCTTCCATATGATCCAGCAATTCCACTCCTAGGTATTTACCCAAAGGACACAGAAACATTAATTCCAAAGGACACCAGCACGCCTATGTTTATAGCAGCACTATTTACAATAGCTCAGCTATGGAAACAACCCAAATGGCCAAAAATAGATGACTGGATCAAGAAGATGTGGTACATATACATAATTCAATATTATTCAGCAATTAAAAAAGATAAACACATGAGTTTGCAGCAACACGGATGGAGCTAGAAGGGATCATATCAGCAAAATAAGTCAGAAAGAAAAGAAAAATACCAGATGGTCTCACTCATAGCAGGAATTTAGAAAACCTAAATAAGAGACCAGGAAATAGACTAATCAATACAAAGCAAAAATCAAAACCAACAAGCAACTATAAACCAGAGACATACTACGGGGCAGGGGAGGAGCGGGGAAAGGAAGGACTAGAGTCAAAATAAGGGAGGAGGTGCAATTGTATGGGGAATATAACCAAAATGAAAATGCATACATTGTGCAAAGATGAAAAAACATGTAAGAATTACATAAAATAAAATATTTAAATTAAAAAAAGAACTATCAGACACTTTGTATTTGTTTGAACCAGATAACAAAACATAAATTTTAGGCAGAATATTTATTTACTTAAAAAGGTTAAATAATGTATAACCCATCAACCCCAAAAAGTTAATAACTATGAAATAACTATGAAAAATCAAAAAATAGCATTAAAATCATTAACTAATGGACATAGCCTAGCAAACACTTGCTAATTCCTCTATAACATAAGTCTGACAGTCCATGATGTTATTTTTTTTTTACCAGCTTCCTATCCTGCAGAATTCTTTCCCGAAGTGATACTTAATACTTGCTACCATTTAAGCGCCTTTTATATCAAATAAAGCATACAGTAATTTCTTACCTCTTTAAAGAAAGCATGTGTTGAAGATTTTCTGAATTGGAATGGTTTCAACTTTCTTTTAATACTACATTGCTAGCTTTGGAAAACAGATAACCTATAACTTCTGAAGTTTATTTATTTATATTTTTTAAAGATTTATTTATTTTTATACAAGAACCTGGGTACGGGCCAGATGCGCAGGAGGGTGAGAGGATTCACCAGAGACAGAGCGGAGAACAGAACAGGTAGACTGACTGAAATACACTGCTGAGGGGAGCAGTGGGTGAGGCAAGAGAGGTCTGCCACACCATGGGGGATTCTTGCCGACCAGCCAGGATCAAACCCGAAATGCACAAGCTGTGGACAGCTTCACAGTGTGGCACTCAACTGCCTGTGCCACCAGGGAGGCCCTGAAGTTTATTTATTTAATAAATTCTTAAGTATATGTAATGTGCTAGTTTGGATGTGAACAAAATTGACAGGGTTCTTCCTCTCACAGGAGGTTATAGTTTAGTGGAAGAGATTGGCATTAATCAAATCATTACATAATTAAATATAATTTTAAAATATGATGAAGGCAATAAAAAAGCTATTAGGTTATATGAGATGTTTGGGATACCTTTGGAGTCTTCACTGCAGAAGTGATGTTTGAGTTAAGATCTTAAGTATAAATATGTGTTATCTAAGCTGATGGGTAAGAAGAAAAGTTTCTCAGGGAAAGGAAATAATACATATCAGACATAGATAAGAATGACATAAGGTATTTCTCAGTGTTTGACTATTTTTCTCTATCATCTGTTGCAGAAACTCCCATGGTGAGCAGCTATATGATTTCAGTAGAGACCCATGGCTACTGATCATTAGAAATGAACCTTGTCCCTAATACAAGTGGAATACCCAGGTGGTACGAATGGTTCTGAATTGTGGTAAAATAGAAATGTGTACTGATATCTCCAAATTTTTATATTATAATTATTTTAAATTGTTTTCAGATAAGCTGAAAGTATACCCCGTTCTTAGGTAAATAACAACAAAAACAACAGAGAAATGACAAAAAAAATAAAGTATTACTATAAACTTGAAGCAATCTCAACAGACAAGAGATGTCTTCCCAATCAATTTCAGAAAGAAGGGTCAAAATAAATTATTCTAAAACACCAATCACATTTTCAGTAAGTAATCTCTAACATTTAACCGGTCTATAGTTAAGTGGATGAATTCATGTGCTTAACAAGGCTACCTTTTGCAAATAATTTATCTGGAGCATTCAACTGGAAGTAGATATTTCTAAAAGAGATGATGACATTAGAAAATCAGAAAGCTGGATACCAAGACTAAATTTTCTTATTCTTTGAGTATCATTCTCACAATACAAATAAAGGGGGTCCAGTTGAACCTAGGTGTCCCAAAATTCTGAGAAAAAAACATGGTGGATATCAAGTTGGACTTGTCTGAGGGCTAAAGTTACAGGAACCAGCCAGGACAACAAGCAATATTTGAGGAAGAAACTAAGAAAAACTTACTTATCAGTCCTGAAGACCAGGGGACATATAAAGCATCCATCATAATCAAAATCAGAAAACCCAATGGAAGCAAGACACTGAATACTGGATATAGGCGACCAAGTCTTGGAGGAATTGTCTAAGTTGGAGAATTCAACCACTTTTAACAGAGCATCAGAGCATTTAGCACTAAAGGGAAAGAACCAGTAAGAGTGTGAAATGGGGCTCTCAGGCTGACAGGTTTACAATGAGTTTCACTTGGAAAACAGGTCATCAGTCAAGTACTTTCATAAGGAATAACCACATTTATAAGAAACATTCCAACTTACTTCATACTTCATGCAGTATGGGAAGGTTACTGAAAACTTATACAACATATCACACAGTGTTCATTTTACAAGAAACCATGGGGTATTATTTCCTGAATTCTCAGAGTTAATAGCCAAGGATTCTCATGAGCAACTCATTATTTTTGAAACTACTGATACTATGAATCATGAACTGATAGTATTTCCTTTCTCAGATTAACTGGTAGGAATATCAAAGCCAAATCTGTGATTAATTTCTAGTAATTACTGAGGAATCAATGACATTCACTTCTCCTTCCATTTTTTTATACTGTTCTCATAGTGTTATATTCTCTTTTCTTTGATGTCCTCATTTTATCTTGTTGTACTAAAGTGTTTTATGATACAATTCTTTCCCTTGGGAGAGGAATTGGGATAAAATAAAATGTTAACATAAATAAGTGGAAAACAATGTTTAATGAGAAAATATATGAGTTATATTTATTATACATGCAGTATATGCTAATTTTAAAGATATCAAAGAATATAAACTAGAAAATGAAAGATCTCTCAAATATCTGCTCTTTACACACCAAAATGGTTTAGTGCTTTTTTTCTCATTCAGAAGGAGAAATATAAAGATAAATATTTGTACAATGTATACATGCATATATACATACATGCACACACAGATATTTCTACATACATAGCGAAACACATATAGAGACATAATCTCACCTTTAAATATAAGTACACATGGATACATACAAATAAATTGTATTATATTCTGTGATCTAATCTGTAAATTACTTTTTTACTTAACAACGGTGATCTTTATAATTACATTTCAATATATGTAAATCTGTTTTATTCTGTATCTAGTAGTCCTTTGTTGTAGATATGACATAATTAATTTTACCAATACTCTATTGAAAGATATCTGTGTGATTTTCAGATAGTCACTATTATATGCAATGTTGAAATACAGTACTTCTTTGCTCACTTGTTCAGCTACATTCTTTGGCTAAGTTTCTATGCATGGAATTACTTGGTCAAATGTACGTACATTTAAAATGTTGGTACATATTATTTGATTACCCACTGACAATTTCCTTTTTTGCACTCTCTATAAAAAAATGTATATTAAAAAGTGCCTACTGGGCCTCCCCAGTAGCACAGTGGTTGAACGCTGGGTTGCGAAGCTGCCCGCAGCCTCCACAGCAGTGGTTCGATCCCTGGCCACCAGGCGAGGGTGCCACATGGTGTGCAGATCCCTCCTGCCGCCCACTGCTCCCTTCAGCAGTGTACTTCATCAGTCAGCCTGCTCTGCTCTCCCCTCTGGCTCTGGTAAATTCTCTCACCCTCCCGTGCTTCTTACTGTACCCAGTGCTTGTATAAATAAATAAATCTTTAAAAAATAAAAATAAAAAAAGGCGCCTACTTCTTCACACCTCTTCCAATTCTTTTGAATTATATATCTTTTAAATCTTATTCCAAAAAGATAGGTGAAAAATTAAATAACAGTGATGTTTTCATTTTAATTTTTTTTCTGTTCAGTAGGTAGAGAAATATTCAAATATATACTGTCATTAATCTTTCTTCTCCTTTGAATTGCCTCTTTATGTTCATCTTTTTTTTTTAGTTTTTAAGTGTTTTATTAAAGATGTTAAGTGCTTTTTATTATGGTGTAACATAAGGATCTTATTTCAAAAAACTACTTAACAATGTTTGTTATTATTTATATTTTTTTACAATTCAAAAGTTTGTGTTTTATTAGTTTATTTGTTTGTTCTCTCTATGTTCCACATGAGTTAATCATACAGTGTTAGTATTTCTCTTTGCAGCTTTTTCTTACTACACACAATACCCTATTGATCTAATCCATGTTACTGCAAGTGGTAGGATTACATCTTTTTAAATAACTGAATAGCATTTCATTGGGTGTGTATATAACATATCTTCTTTTTTTTAATTTTTTTTTATAGAGGCATGTTTTATTTATTTATTTGTTTGTTTGTTTGTTTTGTTTATACATGCACTGGCTACAGTCAGAAGCGCCGGAGGGTGAGAGAATTCACCAGAGCCAGAGCGGGGAGCAGAGCAGGCAGAAGGACCGAAGTACACTGCTGAGGGGTGCAGCGGGCGGCAGGAGAGGTCTGCATGCCATGTGGGACCCTCCTCCGGTGGCCGGGAAGCAGCCGGGGATCAAACCAGCACCGCAGAGGCCGCGGGCAGCTTCACAACCCAGCGCCCAACCACTGCGCCACCAGGGAGGCCCATAACATATCTTCTTTATTCATTAGTCAGAAGATGGGAATGTATGTTGTTTCTGGCCCTTGACTGTTGTAAATAATACTGCAATGACCACTGTTGTGTATGTATCTCTTTCAATTACTGTTTTTATTTTTTTTTTTAAGGTAAGTACCTATAAGTGGGATAACTATATTGTGGAGAATCTATTTTTACCTTTTTGAGGAATCACCATGCTGTTTTCCATAATGGTTGCACCAATTTACATTCCCACCATCAGTGTTAAGGGTTCCTGTTCTCCACATGTTCTCCAATAATGGTAGTTTTTTGTCTTTTGGAGAACAGTCATTCTTACAAGTATGAGATGATATGTCAATGTTGTTTTGATTTGCATTTCCCTAACAACAAGAGATGATGAATTTCTTTTCATGTGCCTATTGTTCATCTATGTATTATCTTTGGAGAAGTATCTATTCAGGTCCTCTGCTCATTTTTAAAATTGAATTATTGTTTTGTTGTTGTTGAGTTTTATGATTATTTGTGTATATTGTATATGAGCCCCTTGTCAGGTGTATGAGGTGCAAATATCTCCCATTCAGTAGGACAAGGTTAGGTTATGAAGAAGCTTCTTCGGCTGTGCAGAAGCTTTTTAGCTTGACACAGTTCATTTGTTTATTTTTGTGTTTATTTTCCTTGCTGAAACAATGCATTTTAAATAATTTATCCTAGTTTCACTAAGTGAGAATGTTGGCGTAACCAATTACTAAATTTTCAAATATAAGAGTCTTAGGTTTAACCTTTTATTTAGTTCTTTTGGACTACTGATTGTTACCAAATTAACATCATACTACTTGAATTAAAATACTGTAATGATACATTGTAATATCTTATAGGAAAAAACTTTTTATTTTTCTTCTTACAAAATGTCCTTTAATATTCTTACATATATTTATAATCAAATTTGAATCAATTACCTAAAATTCCATTGGGGATATGGCATTTCTAAATAAGTTTGTGACCTTAACTGTCTAAAGTATTGCATTTTTCTAAAATCCCATTTCAAATTGCTTACTTTTAGATACTCCAGTGAGACTATTACTCAGTTGGTATACAATGTTCTCATAATTGTTCCCTTAGTGAATTAGCCAATGACTTTGTAGAACTTTAGAACACAGTGTTTTAAATTTTGTAGATCAAGGACTCATTGAAAATTTGATGAATGTTCTCCCAAAAATGTGCAGTTACTCCCAAATGTAATGGATTTTCTAGAGTCAAAGAACCCAAAGATAAAAATTTACTCTGTAAAGGAAACTTTCTGAATAAAAAAGGAACTTTATTCCCTGAGTTATTTTTATACTGATTTTTTTCTTACAAGCTGGTCAAGACTGTTATCTCTCTCTTCATAATCATTACAATTTCCCTTCTATCTTTAGTCTTAGTCAAATGAATGGCTTCTTATTATCAGATACAAACCTATATATATTTCACAATGTAATGAAAAGATCCCCAAACTAGGAGTTCTTAAGGCTCAAATCTGAGATCTATCTTTGAAGATGTGTGTGTGTGTGTGTGTATTTCTCTAAGAGTCAATATTTCATTTGGTCATGTATAAAATGAGCAAATATTACTAGTTCTGTTTACTTCACAGAGATTATTAATGAAATCAAAGAGACCTGTCTGAGAGAGCACAAACTGAAAAGGCAAGGTTTTGTTATTATTATTTCTACATTTGAAAGCTTATTATTTATTGAGACACTATATAAACCACACACTGTGCAATAGCCTAATGTACTAGGGGAGCAGATATAAAGGTGCAGTTTGTATGTGCAACGCAATGCAATGCAATCCAATGCAAAATTCCAGAGGAGATAAATATTTCCTCTACTTGTAGGAATATCCATGCAAATGGTAGTATATGAAATAAGTTTGAAGGCATTTGTGAGTTTTCCAAGCATATAAGGAGGAAGTGGTAGAGGACATAGGGAAAGCAGTCTAGAAGAAAGAAATAGCTTCAGAGAGAGAAGGTGTGAAAAGGTCCAGAGAGTGCAGCACATGACAATGAGTTGAGTATGGTTATTTCATGGGGTTTATGGAAGAGGATAAATCCTAAGACTTTCTCTGAGAAAGATATACTTGGCTAACATTTTGAATAAGAAACTTAAATTTTATCTTCCTGGAAAAGGGAAATCATCCGAGGACTTTAGACAAAGGGATGATGGGGATGGGTTGCCTTTAGTATAGACAGATAGCTATCAGGAGAGACTGGAGATGGAGGTTTCATCAGCAGCTATTGCAATTGTTTTGGAACAGATGATAAAGACTTGAAAAAGAGAAGTGGCAATGGGAAAATGCCAGAGATATTTCTAAAGTAAAATGAAAAGATCTTGACTGTCTCTGAGATCCAGGAGTTAAGGGAGAAGAAGAGTGTAAGGATATCACTGATTAAAGATCACTGGATAATAAAATACATAGAAGGAAATATAGGTGAAACACTACGTGATATGCACATCAAAGACATCTTTACAGACACATCACCCAAAGCAGTGATAGTGAAGGCAAAGATAAACAGCTGGGACTACATCAAATTAAAGAGCTTCTGCACAGCAAAAGAGACAATAACAAAAACAAAGAGAAACCCCACCGACTGGGAGAACATTTTTGCACACAGCACTAATGATAAAGGACTGATCACACAAATCTACAAAGAGCTGCTGAGACTCAACAACAACAAAGAAAATAATCCAGTCCAAGAATGGGCAGAAGAGCTAGAAAGAAACTTCTCTGAAGAGGAAATGCAAATGGCCAACAGGCATATGAAAAAATGTTCAACATCACTTGTCATCAGGGAAATGCAAATCAAAACTACCATGAGATACCATCTTACACCAGTGAGAATGGCACATATTAAAAAAACTAGCAACAACAAATGTTGGCGAGGATGTGGAGAAAAAGGAACTCTCCTGCACTGTTGGTGGGAGTGCAAACTGGTCCAACCACTATGGAGAGCTGTGTGGAGATTTCTGGACCTACTAAACATAGAGCTTCCATATGATCCAGCAATTCCACTCCTAGCTCTTTACCCAAAGGACACAGCAACATCAGTTCCAAAGAGCACCTGCACCCCTATGTTTATAGCAGCACTGTTTACAATAGCTAAGCTTTGGAAACAACCCAAATGCCCAAAAATAGATGACTGGATCAAGAAGATGTGGTACATATACACCATGGAATATTATTCAGCATTCAAAGAAGATAAACACATGCCATTTGCAGCAACATGGATGGCGCTGGAAGGGATCATGCTCAGCGAAATAAGCCAGAAAGAAAAGGAAAAATACTGGATGGTCTCACTCATAGCAGGAATCTAGAAAATTTAAATAAGGGACCAGGAAAATGAATAAGTATAAGAAAGAAAATATCAAAATCAACAAACAACTATGAACCAGAGACACTCTATGGGGGTTAAGGGGCGGGGAAAGGAGGGATTGGGGTCAAAATAAGGGGGTTGCAATTGTATGGGGAATATAAAAATAAAATTTATTAAAAAAATAAATAAAATAAAAATGGAAAAAAAATTTTTAAAAAATTAAAAAAAATAAAGATCACTGGGTAAATGGTGATACCACAGATGTTATTTCTCATTCAATCTCCAAAGTGGTGTGGTGAGTGTCACTATGTGTGTACGGGGTCAAATGAATTTAGCTGATGAATTTTAAAAAATAATGCAAATTACCCTCTTTGGAAAAAAATTAAATTTCCTATTTTTAAATATAGAAAAATGTTCCTCAGGGTAAAAATAACCACATCTTTTGAAATATAATACAGCGCTATTTGGTATTATCCCTTAGCAACATTCCTGCTATGAACCAGGACTAGCAGCACTCAAGTTATAGACTCACATATTGATATTTTTAAACTTGTGGATGGATAATAAGCTGTGAAAAGAACATAATTTTATCCATTTTAGATTTGAGGCCTCTGAATAGCCAGCAAAACTTGCTAACAAGGCTCAATCTTTTTAGATTATTTTTCTATATACTGCTTAAGAATCTTTCCCAAGATACTCTTCCAAACCTATAATCATGTTTGAAGATACAGATTAGTGATTAATCCATCACTTTGTGTGTGTGCATGTGTGCAAGTGTGTGTGTTATGTGCACATGTGTGTGCATGAATATATTCAAATCAGAAAGTGAAAGAATGTTTTGTTTTCTGAAATGGTCTCTCTCATCACAATTTGAAGATTCCATTTACTTACAAATAACTTTTTAGAATAATTTCCTAATTTTTGGTTTCACTCTATGGCCTAGAAGATGGGCTGTTGATAGTTAACAGATAGCTACATTAAGACACAAAAGGCAATTTTTAGAAGATATGGAAAACAGAAACCGTAGTTCTCATTCTGGGAGTAAACTATTGTGTGAAGTAATTTAACTCCTCAGAGTTAAATTATTTCTTCAAGTGTAAAAGGTGGGCAGTGATCTAGGCTAGGATTAGTTTTAATTTAAGTTCTTTCCCTTCTTGACATCCCATTGTGTTAGTATAGTTTCAGAGAGATGTGTTTTGTGGACATGACCAGCTACCTCTTTTTCCATTACTGTTTCCATATGTGTGCACAGAATCAAGATGCGCCAATGAGAATGAGAGAAGGGTTTAGACGTATCCCATGCTTGAAGGACAGGTTCTTATCTCTTTCCCTTCTATTTCCTTCCAAGATTTCCCAAGCTCATGAAACATGAAAGATACACAATTTCAGAATCCAGAATGTAAGAAGGTGACAGATTCCTATTTTTCTTCTGATACACCTAGTCTCAAAACACACTAGCTGATAAAGAACTAAATCAAGATACCGAGACAATTTTTCAGTGAAGGACATGAATGTTGAAATCAGTTTATTTAAAAAAACAGCCTAACACTATTTTGGTAATATGTAGAAAATGTGAAAAATATGAATTGTGCTATACTCTTTTCGATATTTAAATATCCTAATTGTCCTGACTTATTAAAATTTAAAGATGGCAATCTTATGTCAGTTATCCAATATTAAAAGTGACAAAATTTTCAATCAGTTATTTTGGTGAAGTGAAATTCAAATTTTGCATTAGGAACTCAGATTACCATCCACACGTGAATGACGAAAAACTACACTATTTTGACAATATCAATATAAACATGGAGATATATATTTTATAGGACAGAATAGATAAAAACTTAAATTTTTAGCATTTAAATATTGCAATATACCTTAATATTATCTTTCATTTATTATATATATGTTAATGTATTCTAAAGGCTAATGTAAAATAAATAATGGGATTTATATTGCATGGGATTTATATTGTATGCAATTACAGATTTTAGCTGTTCTCTTTCTAAAATTCCTAAATCAAATGTCACCTTCTTGATATTTACATCTCTGTATTCTAGAATGTAACACCCAAAAGAATTATAATACCCAAAGAATCATGTATGCTATATGAATTTCCAACTTTAAATAGTTATTAAGAATGTATAGCTCCTGCAGATTGAGAAAAGCACATTACTGAGAAGGAAAATACCTGTTACATAGTGGGAAGTCAAAGAAAGAATTAAATCACTTATTAGCTTGTTTAAATAGTTGTTACATTTTGAAGGACTATCAATTGAGATAATTTGATAAATATTTTATAAAAATTAATTTTTATCACGTTTCATTTGGTTTTCTTAGTAAAAGAGTATCATTCCTCTGGTAATTTAATTCTTTCAAATGTCTTCTATGTAAATTAAAATATGACCCTATCTTGCTAGACAGATGTAATTCAATATAAAATTTATTTAATATACACACTTATTAAGCCAACTATATTTTCCCCATTGCTTCGCACACTGTAACTAATTCTCCAATTTTCAGTCAAGATAATAGTAATGTCCTACACGGTAAACACAGCTTTTTAAAAGATGTAGTTTTCTTGATAATCCATAGGGAATCATCCTTCCATCCATCTAGAAGGTGTTTTCAGAGACATGAACTTGACAGATAATTTAAGCCCTCCATTTGATTGGTGGCACACACATAGGTGTGCATACTTACACACACAGTCACACACATACCACAAACACTGCATACATCTCACACCTTTGTTCCCTTTTAGATTACTGGGAACAATCTACAGTATTCTAATTAGTTTTAATTTCTCTGAACACTGTTTCCTATTTATTGTTACATGCATCGCACAAAGTCAACAAATACTTTGGTTTGCCTCTATTATGCTTATTGACGCCAATGTAATAGCAAGAATTTAAAAATAAAAGTTAAAATCTCTCATTGCTTCCAGAGGTTACGTTATCTGCCTTTTTAAAGAAAATGAATTTAAATTATACCTCATTTTCAGGACTTTGTGTCCTATGGTATCAATCAATAAAAACTTCATGTTCAGTTTTATGTATTTCTTGATGCTGTCAACATGCCCAGGTTCTACACACATTTATTTTAGGAGTACCCATTGTGCTTTTGTTGAGGCAGGAGATCTGCATTTCAGTCTTAGTTCTGCACTCACATTTGATGTGCTACTGAACAAGTTACTTGCCTCCTCTAGGGGCTCGGGATTCTCATCTATAAAATGGAGATAATACCATTTAATTTCAGTGGTGTTCAGTAAGTTCAAATAAGTTCATGGATGTGAAATTTGTTTGATAATTTTAAATTATTGCTATTATTGTCTTTTAATAATGAAAGTAATATCAATTCCCTCTTTGGAAAACACATTTATCTGCAAAAGCAACCTCACCAAGGAAAAACACTACATGCAATATGTGAGTGTTGGGAAATACATAAATGACGCAAAGAATTTGAAGGCCAAAAGTCATTCAATAGAATATCAAGACTTATTAGATGAGATGCAAAAGAAGTTATGTGTAGTTATTATGCATCTTCATTTTTTGGAACAATTCAACACATTTCACATAGAACACTTAATCAGTATTGAGAACACAGAAAAACTTCAAATAAGTGATGCAATATCTCTATTCCAATTAGCTTATTTCCCTTCCACCTTCCTAAACATACTCTATTTTGTTAAAAAAATAAAGTTAATTAAGAGACTCTAGAAAGTCAGTCAGCTCATAGATTAAGCTAGAACTCTTGCACTTATTTAATGTTTATTAAGGGTTCAGTATCACAAAATTTTTCAATAATAGGTCAAATGGTGTCGTGCTTGCCATTATTCCATCATTGGGGGCCCCATGTTATGCTGTCCACCCTAGAGGGAAAACACCTAATTCATCAAACAAAGGTTAAAGCTGCACGTGGGGTTTTAGCAGCATGGGCTGTAAAAGTGAATCTTGCATATTAATTTATGAATGTTTGCAATTCACACCAATATTTAAAGTTTCAATTGATCTGAAATGACATTATTTAACAATTCCCATTCTTTGCATCCAAGAGGACAATGATTATAAACAATGTGTAGTATGTAGGGGCGTGAGCATGTTTACACATCAGGGTTGGGATATTCTATTTGGCTGGATATCCTTTGATTATTGTATACACAACACAAAGAGAGACATGCTCAGCTCAGACAGGAGTAAGGAAGGGGTTGGGATGGAGGGAGGGAAGGAGAGAAGGAAAAAGAAAGGAAGGAAGAAGGGAAGGAAGAAAGGAAGGAAGGAAGGAAGGAAGGAAGGAAGGAAGGAAGGAAGGAAGGAAGGAAGGAAGGAAGGAAGGAAGGAAGGAAGGAAGGAGAGGTAGAGAAAGAGGGAGGGCAGGTAGGAGGGAAAAAGTCACCTTTGAATATTATTAAGACTGTTAAATCCAACCTACTGCCAATTACAGTTGTACAATCCCAGCCCCAGGTTGCCCTGTGTCCACACCCAGTTCTGATTTACAATTTATGATCACCCATCATCCAGATATGTGGCTTGGCATGTAGCCCATCACTGCCTACCCACATCTTAGGTTAGATGACGACAGTCCTACTTTGCCATTAGGCATGCTAGGGGTAAGCAATGCATGTAGCCTTATTTGTATGTGCCTATAGGGGCTGGGAGAGGTGGGGCTCATGGCTTAGAGGGCCTGGAACAGGGTGAAAAGGAGCGATGCTTCATGGTTGCCAAGAAAGGGACCAAGTGGTCCCTTTCTATCTCCATGTCTCGTTAGGAATCAAGCTGACTTCTCAGAGCAGCTGTAATTGATCCTTTACACTACTCATTTCCTTGGAAAAGGAGCTGTCGGCCTCTATTAAAACTCCATGTGACATGCAGCTTCCCTGCCCCATCTTCCGGAGCACTTTACATTAAGGGGAAATCACTATAATCAAATCTCTGCATCTTGTCTATTGCTAAAACGAGGTGTTTTCTTCCTGGGATTTTGCAGGGATGATTGGATACACTCACACTTGCACACACTTGCACACACCAACACAGCATAACTCCCACAGCATCCTATGTTATCGTCTTCCATCCCTCCCTCCTTCCCTCTCGCAAGGATTGCTGAACATTTTGCTCCAAACTCTCCCAGTCACCCACGTGTTTGTTCTTCTCCCCTTTTGCTGTTCAATTTACTCCCAGACTTGACAGAGAAACTCGAGTTGTTCTTAAGACTTTTAGCTGCAATACTAGGATCAAGCTGTATTGAGACCCTACACCCCACATCAGATCTGCCCTACCAGCCCCTCCTCACTCTGGGGGAGTGAACAGATTATGGGTGTTTCCCTGGCTCAACTCCCCAACCCCCCCTTCCTCACCAGAACAGACTGAATTTGCTGTTTAGTCAGGGTGAGATGGAAGTGGATTGGGAGGGGGTGGTGGGTGATATAGACAACTGGGAATCTCTCTCAATCTCTCTCTCTCTCTCAATTAGCATTTACAGCATTTAAGCCATACTTTCCCGGTCTCCTACACCTGAATTGTAACCTCACAAGCAAGAACAGACACGCCCCTGCTCGACCTCCCCCAATTTCCAGAGAAGAATTTGACCCTGGGTCCAGGGCCGGTGGGGTCACAGAGCCCATCAAGGGGAATCTGAGAGCCGGGGAGGTGACCCCGTGCTGCATGGGGGAGGGGCGCTCTCCACTCACCGCCTGAGTCCCTGGAACGAGGAGGGCCAGGACATCCTGGATTTCTTCAGGCCAGGCCGGTGGCCGGTCTCCACGGCGTAGGAGGTGCGGTCCATGGCGCGGCAGTACAGGTAGCGCTCGGTGTCCGAGTAGCCACGATGCCGGACGCGGCCGGTGGCCCCGCTCGAGGCGTAGCGGCCCCGGGCTGCCCCGGGCGGCGGCGGGGGGGGCGGCAGGGGGGGCGGCGGCGGCGGCTGCAGCGGGCACTGGGGCTGGGGCTGGGGCGAGGGCGGCGGCGGCGGGGGCAGGTGGTGATGCGGGTGCAGGAGGCGGAACTGGGGCTGCCGGAGCGGGTACTGGTGGTGCTGCTCGTGCCTCCAGAGGTGCTTGGGGGCTTTGACCGCGGTCCCGCCGGCGCCGTCGCTGCCCTCGCCGCTGCCCGCCCGGGCGGGCACGCTGCCGCCCTCTGCCTCCATCCTGGCTTCTGGGTCTGCGCCCTGCTGCCCAGCGGGGGCTCACCGCGCTGCCCGAGCGCTCCCGACGCTGTCTCGCGGCCGCCGTCTCTGGAGCAGAGCAGGGGCTGGGTTCCGCTCCCGCTGGAAGCACCAGGCGCTCAGGGCGACCGAGAGGGGGCTCTGCCCGCGGGCGCGGGTCACAGAACGCTCCCCGCTCGGGGCTCCCTCCACAGCGGTGGCGGCAGAGACGTGCTTCGGGTCCCCCAAGTCACCAAGTCTCCGGGGCGCGGTGAGCAGCTGGCCCGCAGCCGCTGGCTCCGTCCTCCTTCTCTGCTCTCCCTTCCTCTGAGTGCCGGCGGCGAACGCAGGGATTGTTAACAGCTCGAGCTGCACAGGCAGCAGCCGCCGCCGCAGCGGGAGCCGCCTACTCTGTCCAGGACGCCCGAATGCTGGTCCCAGAGCTGCTGAAAAGTTGGACAGCTCCCGGCCGGCGCGCCCAGACTGACTTCCTCAAAGCCACTCCGGCCAGTCAGGCGTCAGGCGTGCCCTCCCGGCCCTTCCCTTCGCTGCGCCCCCGCCTCCCTCAGCCACTGCCCCCCGCTGCCCCTGAGGTTTCCTCTTCTCTGCTTGCCTCAGTCCCCTCCGAGAAACGGGATTTCATGATATCTGGCTGATTCTCAGAGTTTGTTTACAATGAGTTCCATGCTGGGGTTGCCAGAGACAAATGTGACCTGGCAAAGTTGCCTGGAATGGTGTCTGCACGCATCGCTGAAAAATTGGATCTGGGTGACAATCCAATGCTAGGAGGATTAATTCAGTCCCTTTCCCTGGCATAAGATTAAAATTGTGTGACTCTTTCTCATAGCAGGGAGAACGCCCAATGTTTCCTCTTGAAGATCTTCTTTCAGTTAACATCTCATGTTGCTGCCGCTGTTGTGATGAAGGTGCCAGGGAGTGGTCCGAGTTGGAAATCAAGGCAAACAGTCTCACCTGCCGCTGAGCTAGCTGGCCACACTTAAGGTTCCAGTACCTTTACTGTTAAAAACCGCAGGTTGTCTTCAGTGATTTCCATCCTCAGTGACTGCCTGCAATTTGCCTTTCTGCCACTTTCAGCAGAAGAGCACAGCTTATTGCCAGAATGTTTTAAAACATGTATCATTATTCTACAAAACCCAGTGTCATATTGGACCCCTAAAATCCCAATTAAATTTGTCTTCCTTAATTAGTATTATCCTGTAATGATGAATGTCTTTGAGCTTCCAAGAGAATTTCAGAGCAATATATATTTTTTCCTGTACATTTTTATATTAGCATACTACTTAAACATCAAATGGCATTTATAAACTGTTAAAATAATTATATGATTAGACTTTGTGATTACCATAGTATCATCTATTTTTTGAAATGTAAATGTATTTAGGGCTCACAATAGCTTGTGCAACTATATTCATTGCACATTCTCACTCTTAACATAATTGAATATATGCATTTCATGCACATCATATAATGAACACTAAAATACCAAAACCAGGAATTATTTCTCAGATGCGACAGAATGCTGGAAATCCAAAGCTCTCCATGCAATGAATGCTCAGTATAGATGCCACTGGGGAAATAACATCAATAAAAAAAAAAATGCCTACTTTGCTTATTAGTAAAAACAGTCCATGAAATGTGCAAGTGTCTCCTCTAAGTGGGAACAATTAAATTTAATAGAATCTTGGCATCTCCTCATGGGTTTCTTTTTTTATGGTAGCGAATGTCCCTTCCTCTAACAGTTCAGCATTAGCATTACCTATATGACACATGCACAAACAAGAAAGGTTGTGTCCTGAGGAACAAGGCGATCTCCCAAGAACCATGTTCTCTGTGTGTAGGGTTGAAAACATACTTGACTAAGGCCCTCTCTTACCCTTTTATAAACACAAGTGTGACTAATTGCAGTGACCAAAGCATTTTCCATGCCTAGAAAGGCACTGAGCTGGTATCTTTCCAAAGACGAGAGAAAAGGAAATGTTATGCAGTATAAACTGCTTTTTTCTTTTAATTTATTGCATTATTAATAATTAAACCATTTCAAAGAAGTATACAAATTTCTTATTTCCTCTGAAATGCTTGCCGCCGTTCCCATCAAGGTAGCGATAGCAAAACACCTCCTGTCTAAACCTCTTATTCTTTCTCAAATATGTACAAGCAATTTATGATGTTCATCCAGAATAAGCTAATAATTCATATCTAATCTGCTTCCCACTTAGTTTTCTCTTATCCTTTAAATCATGAGCAATTTATTTTTTCTATAGTTATTTTGTTTTTATCATGTAATTACAAGTTAGGTATATTTTAAAATAGGAGACAAAAATTTAAGTACTGTCTATCATGCTTCCAACTTTGAGAATCTCTATTCATCCTATAATTACAAAAGATAATGGATAGTAAGAGTTTACTGTGTAACTCCCGAGGTCAGATGACTCCATTCCACTACTCCCTGTCCATGCGAACTTAGCTAAATTACTCAATATATAGCCTTACGATCTATACATGCAAAGTAGTACTATTCTTACCTAATGTGATTATGGAATGAGATAATACTTAGCACAAATGATAATACTTAGCACAAAAATACTTAACAAAAATTACCATTTTTTATTATTCCTGCTGAACTTAGAAGAAACCTAAATATCATTTTAATCAAGGTTCCCAGACTTGAGTGACTAGGTAGTATCACCTGAAGAGTTTATAAAGCTTCTGATGCTAAACCCTAGACCAAAGATTTCAAATTGGGATATTATCAAAATCACTTGGAGAGCAAATGAAGAACACATAAGTCCAGGCTCCTTGAAGCAGGATAAGCCCCATGGCTTTGTATGTTTACCAAGTTTATGAGATGATTCTGATTAAGACTAAATTTTGAAAATCATAGACAAGTGAAATCAATATTCCAAGAGGGAAGACTTAGGCAACAGTATTTCAAAAAAAAACTCTTTCGATGATTTCAATACATCAACAACTACTGATCTAGACATATGCCCTTGTTGTGTTCTCAAGAACACTCTAGGTGCTCTTCTTGACTTGCCCATGTGATTCAAGTACTTTCTAGGAAGACCAGCTTAAAAGCCCAGCTCACTTGAAAATATATTACTCTACCTGCCTCTATGATAAAAGAAAATCTCATGCCGTTAAAATTTGTTAGAAGTCCCAGTTATCCATTTAAAAATTCTTTTTTTTAAAATTTAGGGATACCTCATTATATTTAAATCAACCTCAAAATGGTGCTACTCAATTGACCCATTGTTTTTCCATGCATATATGTCAAATAAATTATAAATTTCTCCAAATGATTACCATAGATGTGGGAGTTTTAGACTCAAAGGATTTTGCAAGCTACTGAGTTCATAATAGGACATCCTTAAAAGCTTTCACTACTCCTCATTTGCATGAGTGTATAGAAAGTGAAACCTTCAGAGAATAAGCAGTATATTTTTCCTTAACAAACCTAAATAAGCAGTTGGTTGGTGCCATTGCCATGAGACAGAGATTGCTACACACCACTACCCTTTCCTGCCAAGGCATTTCAAATCTGCCCTAGAGATCTAATCAATCACTTAATGTGCTGCTGGGTAATTAACAAGGGGACATTCCTATCAATAATGATGGAGAGTTCTGGCATAAGTGATGTCAATTAAAAGCTAGGAAAGAGAGTAAGTAGCAAGTCTATTCCAAACACAGAATTAAATGACATTATGATAACTGAGAATATGACTGTAACTTAGTAATGGAAGATTTAAATGAAACTCCCTTTTTGCATATATCATATGCACACTGCAACACACATGTTATTGCTTAGGATATCTCAATCTGATACTAAATAGTCAGCATAAATTTGGAAAAAAAAATTCTCATCAGATATTTTCTTACATGAAACCAAACTGCTGCCTAGTTAGAAATAACCAAATGATGCATTTAAAGTCTTAGAGTCCATCCAGATTGTCAATGTTTTTTAGCAACAGGATATTTCCATGAGACATACAAAGAGCTCTTAAAATTGTAAAATTCTATAGATTTATTATATAGTGCTTGCCAATATTACCACTATAAATACTAACACTAAAGTCTCTATCCTACTATTTATAAAAAAATCAGGTAATTTTCATTATTTTTTGGGCTAATATGAAATAAATAGCAATACATAATAAATGTTGAGCTTGAAGAACAATTGCTTTTGGCTAGCACACCAATGAAAATTCAGCAGCAATTCCTTCGTTGGCCATCTTGGTCAGCACTACCAGAAACCAATTCCAGAACTTCCTAATGATATTATTTCACTCCTCAACTCAAGTTAATAAAAATATTGCTTATATATTGTGTCAATCCCCATACAGAATTTGTTATTTCATTATGAACATAAAATAAAACCTGTTCTCAATGAGCTTAGGGTCTTATAAGGGAAATAAACAGATAGAAACTATAATTTGGGGGGAAGAAGGGGAAAGTGAAGTTATGGCGATAGGCAGTGTCTACTATGGAAACACGGGAGCGATTTTCAATTCTTAGGCATCAGTGAGCCATCACAAAGAGAGAGTGACATCGAAGCTGAGGCCAAGGCCTTAAGTACAAACTGAAATTAGCTCATTTCATTTTGAGTGTGAAAATATATGTGTGACTGTGTATTTGTGTTTGTCTTGGCGATCAGTAAAGGGTAAAGGCATTCTGGGCAGTAATTAGCAAAGTTAAAACTTAGAAATGAGAAAGGTATGAGACATTAGACATCAAAAAATGGCAAGTCAATTCTACAAATGTGTGAAAAACAGGTCGGCCATTACATGATCATCTGATAGTGAATCACATCTAATAAGGTCATCCCAGGAGACAATGGTAACATTATAAATTATTAAAATGCACTTCTTCTGGGTAGATCAGGGCTTAAGGTTGATGTCAATCACCCACAGAGAGAAGAAATCAAGAATATGAGGGGAAGAAGGAGAATGACTCAGTGCATGTAGTCCCTGAGAAAGTGAGGACAGATTGAATTCTAAGGTGCAGATAGTAGGATTTGCCTTAAACGAGACAAAAGTCAATATTTCCATGTGACAGGAAAGAGAATGAAAGGATGAATTCATATAGAAATAAGTTTACTGCATTCACTGAACATTAACTTTTGGCATCCTGCCAAACATTTTCATACATTATTTTATTTAATCTTTGCATCAATGTACTTCTTTCTACACATTTTAATATTTTGAAAATCACCATTAATCTCTTTCAGTGCAGACTAAAAGGACTGTGTCAATCTCCTCTAGTTGGTAAGTATCACCTTAAGACTACATAGAAAACACCTGTTCATCTAAAGGACTCAACATTCATTCATTCATCCATCTAATGTTTATTGAATAATTAATATCCATCAAATGTTAGGTTTTAGAGAAAAAGAAGTGAATAAAACAGAAGAGTTCTGACTCTCTTATTTGAACTGGAAGAGAAAGAATATACACTCAGATATAGTCATATGTCAGAAGTGGCTAGGTGCTATAGTTCAAATTGAAGAAAATTAAGAACGTGCAGGAATGCCATCTAGTAAAGGATGATCAAAGAAGACTTCTTGACAAGATAGTATTTGAGTTGAAACCTAAAGGAAGCAAGGGAGTGAGCCAACACTCTAACCATTGGAAAAAGAAAGTGAAAAGACACTGAAATAGCAGCAAACTTGTTCTCTTTGAGGAATACCAAGTTTACTCATGACCTGGGATAAAGCGAAGTGAGGAGTATTTGGAAATTAGATCAGATCAAGGAGGGCCATGTTGACGAGTGAGAACTCTGGATTTGTTACTTGTTTTAACAGAACTATAAACCGTTCAGTTTTAGATTTTAAATTAGATTTAATGCCTAACACTCACTTAAAAATGTCTTCAAGAGACACACTATAATACGTCATTGAAAAGATAAATTATTCTGTATGTAGAAAAAAAGAAAATATGGCCGGCAGACAAACATTTACTTAAAATTAAGAAAATTTTTCTCTTAGGGATATTCATAAGTAATTGAAGCTGTATATTGAAATAACTACAATAATCATGATCAGTCATTCAGTAGCAATACACTTAAAATGAATAGATACTACCAAATTCCTCAGAAGATGTCAAAGAAATTTCTAAATGATTAATTCATGGACTTGAGAGATGATCACTCAGGTGCTAAAAATCCATCTGTCAAAAGCTGCAAGCTGACTTTTAAGAAAGGATATTAAACTTCTAGTGTTTGATAATTGAATTTTAAAAATGAATCAACGTGCTTTGAAATGTCACTTTCAATCTCACAGATACAAAAAAAGATTGAGTAGTAGCCTATTACCACAAAATTAGGTGCAAGTACCAAAGGCAGACAATAGTTTAGAATCTTTATTTCTTAATGTGATGAAAACTTAACCTTATAATTTGAGATACTGAAAAGTAAGAGTAGAAATTGGTATGGCAAAATGTATGCATTTTCCCCACTTATGAAAATGTAAATCTAAACTAACATTTTTCATTTTATAAAGTTCCAATTAAATTAAGACGGATATTATAAGTAATTTATTAAAATACATGATTTCTAGCATAAATTCCATTTTACATAAGAGAAAGCTGAAGTTTATGGGGACAATTACTACCCTAAGGTGAGATACTTGTTTAGTGTGAAAGCCTGAATGATCTTGAATCCAAAACTTGAATCTTCCCTGAACCAGAAACTAAACATAGAAACTAATATTAGAAATATATTTTTGAGACAAAATAAAACTCTTTAATATTTGCAATCAACATTAAACTATACCCTAGACAACTTAATAAAAGAACACATAAACACACAGTAAAACTGAAGATACATAAATTGAAAAGGACTAAACAAATTCTAATTATTTTCTGATGATATCATTATCTACTACAAAACACAAAGAAACCAGGAGACAATTTACCAGAATGTAAAAATAGATTAGAAGGATAACTAATTTATAAGAAATGTTCTTACACTTTATCAGCAATCTGATAAACACCACATACTCATCTAGATATTAGCAGTAAATATAATACAAGAAGCGTAAAATCTTCATGTATAAAATTTAAACTTTAAAAATCTTTTAAAGGGTCTCCCTGGTGGCGCAGGCGGTTGAGCGCAGCGCTGTGAAGCTGTCCGCAGCCTCTGCAGTGCCAGTTCGATCTCCGCCGGCCTCGGAGCAACTCACATGGCGAGCAGACCTCTCCAGTCACCCCTGCTACTCCCCTTTGCCGTGTATTTCAATAAGCCTGCCTGTTCTGCTCCCCACTCTGTCTCTAGTGAATCCTCTCACCCTCCCGCGCCTCTGGCCTGTGCCCTGGCTCTTGTATAAATAAAAAAAAAAAGAAAAGAAAAGAAAAAATAAACTTTTAAAGTACCTATATAAATAGATATACTATTTTCATAAATAAAAAGAATCAGTGATAAAAAAAGAAAAATTTTCACAAAATGATCCATTTCATTCAATTATATTCTCATCAAAATCACAACAGGATATTTCACGGGAGTTTATATGCCTATACAACTCTATGTGAAAAATAAAGAGTAAGAAATGAGGACACTTTTCCAAGCAATTATTAATGCTTGTTAAAAATCTACAGTAACAAAGACAATAAAGCATTATCACAGGAGAGATAAAATGTCCAATGAAGCGGAATTAAGATCCTAGGTCTTCATAATATATAAAAATTTGATATTTGAGATACATGGCATTACCATCTAAATATATAATAATAACAATTATTCAATAAAATGGTGCTGGGACTATTAGTTGGCCATAGGATAAAAATGAATCTATTTTTTTTAAAAAAGATTTATTTATTTATACAAGAGCTGGGTACAGGCCAGAGGCAGGGGTGGGTGAGAGAATTCACCAGAGACAGAGTGGGGAGCAGAACAGTCAGACTGACTGAAATACACTGCTGAGGGGAGCAGCGGGCGAGACAGGAGAGGTCTGCTCGCCATGTGGGTTGCTCCAAGGCTGGCGGAGATGGAACCGGCACTGCAAAGGCTGCAGGGTGGCATAAAAATGAAACTTAAGTCCTACCTCACATAATAAACAGAATTCAATTCCATTTATATTAAAGATTTAAAAACAAAAGGGATTTTTAAAAAAAATTTAGAAACAAGTAATTCAGAATAATGTGAAGATATTTTACCCAAGAAGATTTCTTTTTAAAAAGTTATAAAAAACAGTAACAGTGAAAACAGTGATTGATAAACCATTTTAACATTTAGAACTCAAAATCATCAAACAAGATCTTTAAGAAAGTAAGTGAACAAAACATCAGTCAGGAGAAAAAACTGTAGCACATCTAGCTCTCAAAAGACTATCTTAAAATAAATATTCTATAAATCAATGAGAGGAAAAAATAGAAATACATGCCAAATACATGGGGAAGCATCTCATAGAAGAGGAAAACAGAATGGTGATAAAACATAAGAAGAATTGATTTATCTCATCAGTAGTCAGAAAAATGCAAGCACGAACAATGAGGGAGCATGTAATGTCCGCTAAGTTGGCAAATGATGTAAGAAGCCTGTTGATAGTATGTGTTTGCAAAGATGTAGACCAATGGGAACCAGACATTGTTGATGGGAAAACTATTTACTACTATCTGGCAAAGGAGAATATTCACATACACTACTATTCACAATCTCACACCCCTGGATATCTAACAAAGAAACTTGCGCACACGCACACACACGCACACACACACACAACAGAGAGACATGTACCTGACAGTTCATAGTTCACAGCAAGATTATACATAACAAAAAGCTAGACACAACTCAAACATCTAGCAATAAAAGACAAATGCTAGGATATTCACACAAATGTTACATCACATGGCAGTGAATGGCACACAAGTCAAGCTGGATGAACATTAGCAGTGCCCCATGAAGCCAGTAAAGTAAATGGCAGAAGAGTACAAATAGTATGCCAGCCTTAGAAAACCCAATGAGTAAGAAAATAAACAAAACCCAAGAAAAAAAAAAACAAAAACATATTTGAAGTGGTGCTCCTTATACTCAACTGCCTATGATTTTGTGGAAAAGAAAATTCTGATTCAGTAAATCTGCAGCAGAGTTGAAGTTCCATATTTCTTCTTAAATTTTTTTAAATATTTAATGAATTTATTTATATATAGTTTACATCAGTTGTTCATTTTTTTGCAGTATTGCTTTCTTTTCTCAGGTGTAGTCCCCATAGAATTTCCACCACCAGTTCACCTGTACACCATTACCATAGTCCCTTGTGTTCTTCCCTACCCTGTTTTGATCCCTCTCTCTCCCCTTCCCCAGCAGAATGTCTCTGATTTATAGTTGTCTGTTTAATTTTGTTTTGTTGTGGGTTTTTTTGTTATTATTTTTTCCCTGATCCCTTATTTGGTTCCCTATATTCCTCCTGTAAGTGAAACCATCTGATAATTTTCTTTTTCCTTCTGACTTATTTCACTGAGCATAATCCCTTCTAGCTCCATCCACGTTGCTGCGAATGGCATTAGTTTATCTTTTTTGATTGCTGAATAGTATTCCATTGTGTATATGCACCATATCTTCTAATAAGATCCCAGGTGACATCAATGCTATATGACAGTGGACCATATTTAAGTAGCAAGGTTTTAGAGAATACATGTGATATTTTATGAAGTTTTTAAAAAGTGAAAGCTTATGAAACTCCCAGAATTGAGAATGGTTGTCACCTGGTGAGCAGAGAAGAAAAAGATGGGTCGATGGGAGAAAGCAGAACCTCAGAGGTGGATGCAGTGTGCTGGTAATATTGGTGTTTATGGATTATATGCTCTATAACCTACCATGTTACAGAGACTCTTTTGTTATATATTGAACATTGAATGATAAAGAGCTATAAACTTCCAAAGCACTGGAAACCCACATCAACAACAGAACAGACAAAAATAAGGGGGATTAGAACAGTGTGGAGTCTATATTCCATCTTTAGAAGAGAAAGCTGCAGGCCATTTGTAAACACTCTGTATTTGTAATCTCTCCAAATTAAATCACTGGACAAACTTAAAACATTGGCAACATAAAAAAAAGAATATATATATAGATATATTTTTTGTTGAAGCCAAATAGAATTCTAAGATAAAAATAATCCCAAACTTTTGAAAAAATAAAATTCATTGTAATATAGTAGAAATAAAATATGCATAGTAGTGTTTTGTAAGAGTTAAATAATTCATGGAAGACATTTAACCCAGAGCCTGTCATTTTATGCATGCAATAAGAATATGCTTCTGCAGTTGTTGTTGTTGTTACTGTTATTATTTTGTTGTTATTCTTATTATCATTACATGATATTATGAATATAAACCTAGTTCTGTCTTTAATCCAGGTCCTATGCAAAATACTGTGTCATGCCATGTTTACATAATAGATGTGAAGTAAACCAAGCATTTTCTTTTTTACCCATTTCAATATACTGTTTCAGTTAATCATATCAAGTACTATAAACTTAAGCATTACTGAGACCCTCTTACAAATGAGGGCACTAAAATTCAGAAGTTAAGCAACATTCCTTTTTCTTTTTAAATTGTATTAGTTTTTATTGAGATAACAGTTTATAACACGGTGCATGATTTAGAGGTCTAGTAACGCAGACATTTTCATTTCATCATCTTCCTACTTAATCTCCCTGAACCAGCATGTTCAGATAGCTATGGAACACACAGAAAGGGATTCCAGGAGAAACCCAGGATTCTGGTATTCAAACTGGAAACATATAAATAGATACGAGAAAGGGTGATTATCTCCCACTTTGCAGGATTAAGGCCATTCTAGGATTGACCATTCAAGTTTGAATTATTGGCCACTAAATTCAAATTTTACTATAGCTATAGCTGGTATTGATTGAAAGATTAATTAGCTCAACTAATTCTTTTTCTCAAGTAATAACAAATATATTATTTTTAAACAGTATTTTTCAGCCTTACCACAAGGCTAAAGGACTCCTCTGGCACTGAGAGAGGAGCAGTTTCTTAATCTGTCCTCAAGGAATACATGTTCCATCCAAAAGAGAGTATTAGGATTAGTACATGAGACACACTCATAAAAGAACCTGAACTATAGCACAGTTACTTGTTTTCTTCGTGAATACAAATTTTTTTAATGAATTGGTACTTCTTATAAAATTGAGGAAAGGTGTTCTTTGCTTCAATAGAATTATATTTCCATTATAAATAAAGAGAGTAGATTAGAAGAAAGTAAGGACCATGGCAGAGGAAATACAGTCACAGTTCAAGGCAGACTCTCTAGCATTTTAGTATTTAAAGTTTTTGCTTGCTTCCTTTCTCTACTTACAAACTTGACACAGTGATACAAGATTTTATTTATTAATCAATGTAGTTTTGACATAGTATTTGGAGAAAAGAGAAGAAGGATGTGAACCATTATTCCCCTCAGCATGACACTACTATTTTAAAATAAATGGAAGATCTGCAGTCCAATATTACTAAGGTTGAGTAATATTCCCCCTGGCTCAGTGCATAGAAAACAGCACAATTTCTTCATGCATAAATAATGGAAATCTCATCTTTTGAAACACTGAATTGTTCCGAATGCTTTGCAGAGTGTGCCAAATGTAGGTATAGATATATTTACAAGTGGCCTCATGCAGGTTCAAAGAGGTGGACTAACTGGACAATTATAAACCACACATGCATTGGCTTATTAGTGTAGTTTCTCTTTGATGCTGGTCAAGTAACCCATAAATAACATAAGTGTTCAGTCAAGAAGGGCAAATCAGTAGTCTCACTACATTTTAAAGTTAGACCGTTTATTCTGGTTATTAAAAGAAGGGACATTATAGCCATGAGTTTCAGTTTCAATTCTGTGACTTTCTAGAAGTGTGACTGCAGGTATGTTACATTAACCTCTCTGTGTCAGTTCCTCTCCATACAGTAGGGATGATAATAGAACCAGTTTTGCAAAATTATCATAAAGATTAATGAGATAACAGATGTAGATTGTTCAGTGCACATCTGGTATGTAAGTAATACATGTACATAAATATACACACATATATTACATGTGATTTATATATAGCTTGGAAAATGGAGAACTAAAATCTCCATATTATCATGTTAGGTGCATAACTCTTGAAATTATGAGCTGTGTTCAACTAGTAATGGGACTGTGTCTTTAAGTCAGCAATGAATATTTTAGTCAAAAAATAAAAGCTGTTATATCTTAAAAATGAAGCAAGTCTGCCTTCTATTCTGCTTTGTTTCTACTTTTATTTCTGTTCCATATGTGTTTTCTGGCATAAAGAGAAGAAGAAAGCTAACGTTTACTGACAGTCTACTATACATGTTAGATGTTGCTAAGATGAATATTTCATTTGTGCAATGGCAATCGATCGCATGGTCTTTTATGCCGTTAGGTATTATATTCCTGCTCTAACTGGCGAAAATTTATACAACTGGTAATATTGGAGCCCAACTTCTAACCCTACTTTTGTGCTTCCAAACCCTTTTATATTTCTAAAGAATTTATACAATTTACTATTGGATCAGATTTCTATCTTTTAAATACGGAATTAATTTCTTCAGGGAAACTATGCTAGAGAAAGTACTTTGCTTCCTAAACTAGGAAAAACATTAGCTTCCTAAGTCAGTCTATAACCATAACAGAAATACCATTAATTGCAATAAAACAGGGGTTGGCAAATTACTGCTATGGGGCAAATCTGACTCACCATCTATTTTTGTAAGTTAAGTTTTATTGGATGCGGTGACATCTATTCATTTACTTATTGGTTATGGCTGCTTTCATGCTACAGCGGCAGAGCTGAGTAGTTGAGACAGAGACTGTATAGCACCAATGTGTAAAATATTTATAGTCTGGATCTTTATAAAAATAGGTTGCTGACCTCGAATAAATAAGAAAATGGTAAATGACAAGTCTTTCACTGACAAAGCACCATTTGTAACATTTTCTCTATGAAGAAATACTCTTTCCTGCAGAGCTTTGGCAAAAGTGAGTGTCAAGGGACCAGAAGACAATTTCAGCAGTCTCTACGTCAGCCCCAGAGGCAACAAAGACATGAGAGGCTGTGGAAACTTAAGGGCATAGTTCTGACTCAGGCAGTTTATACCCCAAAGGAAGTACTACTCTACTCAAAACTCCCAAGTGCTCATCACAAATGAAAGCCAGCCCACCTCCTGCCTTTTGTCAGCAGCCTTTATTTGCTACTCCCTCCCCCTCGCTAAAATTCACAATTCCCATTCTTTATTTGAGTTCCCTCATCCCTTCTAGGAAGTCAAGCCTTACCTTTCCTAGGTGAAAACAACTTTTTAGAACATGAAGAAATATAATGACTTAGCCTTAACTAAAACTGACTTATACACAATGTCTTAACTCTTTAAGGTATTTGAATTTCTCTGATTTTTTCTTTCTGTTGGCAGAATGAAGGACTTTGAAATTGCAGAAATTTTAGGCAATATCTAGTGAAAAAAATTTTCCATTTCCTAATATCAATACATTATATCTCATAGTAATGCTGATGATAATATATAAAACACTCAGATGTTATGAACTAAAATATCAAATAATTTCTTAACATGTGTAAAGTATGAAAATTCAGGGCCTCCCCGGTGGCGCAGCGGTTGAGCGCTGGGTTGCGAAGCTGCCCGCGGCCTCTGCGGCGTCGGTTCGATCCCCGGCTGCTCCCCGGCCACCGGGGGAGGGTCCCACATGGCGCGCAGACCTCTCCTGCCGCCCGCTGCTCCCCTCAGCAGTGTACTTCGGTCCTTCTGCCTGCTCTGCTCCCCGCTCTGGCTCTGGTGAATTCTCTCACCCTCCCGCGCTTCTGACTGTACCCAGTGCATGTATAAACAAAACAAACAAACAAATAAATAAATAAAAACATGAAAAAAATATAATTTCAGGAAATTTAAAAAAAAAAAAAAGTATGAAAATTCAAAGATTTTAATAAGAAATGGCATTACTTTAAAGAAATGCTTTTGTTTGATTTACGTTTTTGAAAACCAGTAAAAGTACCATAACTCCAAAATTTACATAAACCTGAAACACTCCTGACAATTAATGTAATTTATGCTTAATTTTCTTTATAACTATCATCAGTACCAATCCTGGTGGCTTAATGGTGTAAATTAGAACCTAACAACATTCTCAATTTTTTTTCTAACTACATTTACGCAGTAAATACTTATATTCAGGTCTTCACAGTTATAGAATAATTCATAGCATAAAAATCTCCTGAATATTAAGTCCTTTATTAAATTTAATATTTTTATTATTTAAATTTTATTTTTATATTCCCCATACAATTACAACCCCCTTATTTTGACCCCAAATCCTCCTTTCCCTGCCCCCAACCCTCACAGAGTGTCTCTGCTTCATAGTTGTTTGGTGATTTTGATATTTTCTTTCTTATAGTTATTCTTTTTCCTGGCTCCTTATTTAAGTTTTCTAGATTCCCGCTATGAGTGAGACCATCTGGTATTTTTCTTTTTCTTTCTGGCTTATTTCACTGAGCATGATCCCTTCCAGCGCCATCCATGTTGCTGCAAATTGCATGTGCTTATCTTTTTTGAATGCTGAGTAATATTCCATGGTGTTTATGTACCACATCTTCTTGATCCAGTCATCTATTTTTGAGCATTTGGGTTGTTTCCAAAGCTTAGCTATTGTAAACAGTGCTGCTATAAACATAGGGGTGCAGGTGCTCTTTGGAATTGATGTTGCTGTGTCCTTTGGGTAGAGACCTAGGAGTGGAATTGCTGGATCATATGGAAGCTCTATGTTTAGTAGGTCCGGAAATCTCCACACAGCTCTCCATAGTGGTTAGACCAGTTTGCACTTCCACCAATAGTGCAGGACAGTTCCTTTTTCTCCACAACCTCGCCAACATTTGTTGTTGCTAGTTTTTTTAATATGTGCCATTCTCACTGGTGTAAGATGGTATCTCATTGTAGTTTTAATTTACATTTCCCTGATGACAAGTGATGTTGAACATTTTTTCATATGCCTGTTGGCCATTTGCATTTCCTCTTCAGAGAAGTTTCTTTCTAGCTCTTCTGCCCATTTTTTGACTGGATTATTTTTCTTTGTTTTTGTTGAGTTTCATCAGCTCTTTATAGATTTTTGTGATCTGTCCTTTATCATTAGTGTTCTGTGCAAAAATGTTCTCCCAGTCAGTGGGGTTTCGCTTTATTTTTGTTATTGTCTCTTTTGCTGTGCAGAAGCTCTTTATAATTTGATGTAGTCCCAGCTGTTTATCTTTGCCTTCACTATCACTGATTTGGGTGATGAGTCTGTAAAGATGTCTTTGAGGTGCACATCATGTAGTGTTTTGCCTATATTTCCTTTTATGTAATTTATGGTTTCAGGTCTTATGTCTAGTTCATTAATCCATTTTGAGTTGGTTTTTGTGCATGGTGTGAGGTAGTAGTCAAGCTTCATTCTTTTGCATGTAGCAACCCAGTTTTCCCAGCACCATTTATTGAACAACCTTTCTTTGCTCCAGTGCATATTCTTTGCTCCTTTGTCAAAGATTAGTTGACCATAAATCTGTGAGTGTATTTCTGGATTTTCTATTCAATTCCATTGGTCTGTGTGTCTGTTCTTGTTCCAATACCATGCAGTATTGAAGAGTTCATTAATTTCATCTTTTTAAAGTTCATGGATTCTTATACAGTGGTGGTCTAAGATATCTATGAATTTGGGAATTATTATTATTTTTAATTAGAATTATTTTTCCAAATTCAGGATGCAGGATAACCAAAGCAATAGAGATACTCTAATATCTACACTGGAGTTGCTCTTTGACTAAATGTTAAAGATTTGGGAAATTGTGAATTGTATATCTATTTTCAAAAAATAATGAAAAAAATAAAAAAAAAAACTTGACTGAGAATTAAAGTCATAAGGAGGAAAATAAATACCAAAATAGAAATGAATATAATAAATAAATATATAATATAAAATGGTAGATTATTTTTTCTGAAATTATCTACATGTGTTACTGTATTCATTATTCACATTGTATTTTTCTGCACAGTTCACCTTTGGGCATCATCTTTTTGTACAAGGAAACTTAAGGGAATAAACTGACTAGCAAACCCTGCTGTAAGATAAAAATTATCAGATCTGCTGAATACATCAATATAATCTTAAGACTATTTCTTCCTTTTGATGTCTTGTATTAAAACATTTCTAAGGCTTATCAACTCTTGACTAACTCTATCTCTTTTAGCTATCATTTTCTTTTCATTTCTACTTCCAAAATTATACTACAAACCTTAACCACTTCACTCCTGGGTTACTGTGACAACCTTATAATTTAGTGTTATTCAAAATGTAATCTGAAGCCCACCTAAATCAGAATCACATTGATTCTTGTTAAGACAGAGATTAAGGACCCTCTCCAGACTTACTTAAATCAGAATCTCTGGGGAAAGTTCAGGAGTCTGTCATTTTAACAAGCTACCTAGGTGTGGGAGCTTGGATTATTCTATGCATTAACTATGCTGTGCCTTTCACCCAGAGTACCAACAGGGAAAGTATGGGATAAGGAAACTCTCAGGGCAAAAGTCCTGGTATGAGGAACTATACAAGTTGAAAACAGCATGTGCGAAAAACAGCAATAGATGTTATGTTTAAAATAGCAAAAACACAGAGGCTTCCTTTAAATCTCTCCCTGATTTCCCAGTCTTGGCTGGGGCCAGAAAGTTATGTGACCCCACACATTTACGTATTCCTCATTTGCCTACTTACTTCTTTGATTTTGTATTTATCTTCTGCTTGATTCTAAATGAAAACAAGACAGCCCCTGGAGCTAGCTGCACCTTTGACTCCTCTTGGGGTAGTCTCTCTAGACTTCTTATTGCTCCAACTCACTCAGACTTTAAATAATCTTTTCTCATCCCGTGCCACACATCGTACAAGACACCTATTGAGTAGGTAGATTCTTAAGCACATTCTAGTTTAAGAACCATTATCAAACAGCTTTCTTCCTTTGTCATCTCTCCATATTTTCAAGAAATGGGTAAATTTCTACCATATTAGTTATGGTAACATGCTAGCCCTGTCCTATCACTCCCCTGCAGAAAACCATCCATGATTCCCCATTATTCTCATGGTAAAGTTTAAATGTGTTAACATGGCAATATAGGACCCATATCCAGCATGATCAGGAACCACTTTTACAGTTTTTCATTGTCTCCTAAAGACGACAAACTAATTCCTTGTTTTATACATTAAACCCCATTTGGATGGCCCCAGTCTCCCCAGACACTGTCCCACTTATTCAACTCCAACATACAACCTAATCCAAAAGCAAAACAATTTCAAATTCTTCATAATGTCTGCCTTGAATTTTCCTTTTTATGTACTCACATCACTAGTGTTCACAGTATTCATATAACAACTTAACCACAGATTGCCTATGCTGCCTTTTGAATTGTCATTTAATTTTTTATTAATTTTTAATATTAATTTTTTTTATTTTTTACATCATTGTTCATTTTTAAACAATATTTGCTTCCCCCTCATCCCCTCAGGTGTAGTCCCCATAGAGTTTCCTTCACCAATGCACCTGTGCACCAACACCTCAGTCCTCTGTGCTCCTCCCTCCTTCCCTCTGATCCCTCTCCCTCCTCCTCCCCTGCAGTATGTCTCTGATTTAAAATTGTACATTTTGCTTTGTTGTGTTTTATACTCTCATTATTTTTTTTACACTGATGTCTTATTGGGTTTCCCTAAATTCCTGCTATAAGTGAAACCATGTGATATTTTTCTTTTTCCTTCTGGCATATTTCACTAAGCATAATTCCTTCTAGTTCCATCTATGTTGCTGCAAATGGTTTATCTTTTTTGATTGCTGAATAATATTCCATTGTGTATATATGCCACAGCTCCTTGATCCAGTCATCTATTTTTGGGCATTTGGGTTGTTTCCAGGTTTTCCTATTGTAAATAGTGCTGCAATAAACATAGGTGTACAGGTGTTCTTTTGAATCAATATTTTTGTATCCTTTGGGTAGATCCCAAGATATATATCACAATAACATCTTTAAAGACTCATCACCCAAAGCAAAGTAAGTCAAAGAAAACGTCAACAGCTGGGATTACATCAAAACTGAAAAGCTTCTGCACAGCAAAAGAGACATTACCCAAAACAGAGAGACACCCCACTGATTGGGAAAAAAAATCTTTGCACTCCAGTCAACTGATAAGGGACTGATCACAAAGATATACAAAGAACTCACAGGACTTAACAAAAACAAAATAAACAATCCAGTCAAGAAATGGGCAGAAGACCTTAAAGACATTTCTCCAAAGAGGAAATGCAAATGGCCAACAGGTATATGAAAAAATGATAAACATCCCTTATCATCAGGGAAATGCAAATTAAAACCACACTGAGATACGACCTTATACCAGTAAGAATGGCATATATCAAAAAAAAAAAAAAAAAAACAAGCAATAACAAATGTTGGTGAGGATGTGGTGAAAAAGGAGTTCTCCTACATTGCTGGTGGGAGTGCAAACTGGTCCAACCACTATGGAAAGCTGTCTGGAGCTTCCTCAGTCTACTAAAAATGGAGCTACCCTTTGACCCAACAATGTCATTTAATTTTTAATGTATGAATGTCTCATTCTCATACCTTGATTGTGATATTTCTGAGTGTAAGAACATTTTGTATTAAACTGGGCTTTTAGAACATCCTTAAATAATGAGTAAAAATATTTGAAATGACTAAATGAATAAAAAACTCAATGAAGTCTTCTTTGATTTACCCAATTATTTGACTCAAAAAGTTTATTGTTTTGGAATTGCATATATTCTGCTTTTTTTTTTTAAGATTTATTTATTTATTTATACAAGCACCAGGTACAGTCAGAAGCGCGGAGGGCGAGAGAACTCACCAGAGCCAGAGCAGGGAGCAGAGCAGGCAGAAGGACCGAAGTACACTGCTGAGGGAAGCAGTGGGCGGCAGGAGAGGTCTGCGTACCATGTGGGACCCTCCTCCAGTGGCCGGGGAGCAGCCAGGGATCCAACCGGCGCTACGGAGGCTGCGGGCAGCTTCACAGCCCAGCGATCAAGTGCTGTGCCACAGGGGAGGCCCATATAGTCTGCTTTAACAAAAGCCAACTCCACTATTTTATTTTCTTACACCTCTCTCATTTTCATATGCCAAAAATAACTTTTAATTATAGCCAAATTGATTCCAAACTTGATAAAATGGCAATAGAAGTATCAGAATCCTGGTACAAATATGGTATGAAGATCTTGCTGACTGGTGGAAGTGGGAAGTAGATCTTAAAGTTTTACAAGCATCTTAGAACAAAGCTTCTAAGCATTGCCATTTTATTCTTTATCACAACCATAAAATGTTTCATTTCTCAGGTACTGCTCTCATCAAAGAGATGCTGATAATTTAGTTGTATATTTCCCATTATCACCCATTATCTGGTGCTTCCAGATTCCCTACTGGAAGCACCTATATCCATAATAGTTACAATTACAAGTATCTTCTTGCCTCTAAAGAATTCATGTTCAAACACAAAGTCAGAATTCACAATGCAGTCGATTCCCTAGAACAAGGTGAGGGCACAGTCTACAGGGATTGGACAGTGAACTATCAGAAGGATCACAGTATAATAAATATTTTTCTCTGAAAATTCTGGGTTAGAGTTGACATATTGACATGTTCTTCAACAAATCAATTGAAAATAAATATATATATTTAATAACCTTAAAGAGCAATCAGCAATGTCTGGATATTTTATGTCACAAAATTGTAGTTTTTAAAAGATATAATTTGTCTCAACTGCCAATAAATCTGCATTATCCAAAATTAAAAACCATATAACAAAAGCACCAAATGATACCTTTATTTTATTTCATCTCTCTTAATATAGTTTAAAAATAGGTTGGGCTACCTTAGCTATAACATATACATTTGTCAACACAAATTCTATGTTAGAATTGAGATATTGATTCTAACATGCAAATCAGTTGTAATAATTACTTGTTTAATTCAAGATCTTAGTTATTCAATAAATATGAATAATCACTATATGCTCTGAGCATGGCATAATATAACAAAATAATATAATACATCATAATATAACAAAATTCCTGTCATCCTTGAAAATAGACAATATCCAAATAAATGTATATCTTGTCAGGTGATGATAAGTTCTGGGAAGAAAAATAAATATGTGTGGAGTAAGAAATGTTGGTGAAGGTGTATGCAGTATTATAAGATGTGGTAAGGAAAGTTCTCTGTGATAAAGTGGTATTTGAGTGGAAAGCTGATGGAGGTTATGGGAAAACATTACAAGTAATGCAGAGTCCGTGAAGCAGGGCAAGACAGCAAGGAGACAAGTGTGGTTGGAATGGGCTGAGCAACTGAGGATCCAGGAGAAAGAGACTTGTGGGTGAGGGCAGAGCCTGAGCATGTTTAGGGAGAGAGGTTTTGACTTTGAGTCAGAATGAGATGGAAGCCTTTGGCAGGTTTTGAAAAGAATGGCCTGCTCTGAGTTACATCTTAAAAGGTCATACTCCAGCTACCATGCTGAAAACAGATCATGGAATGGTAATTGTGGAGACAGAGTTACAATAAGGAAAGCTAATTCAATAACAGATCTGAGAAATAACTGACCTAGACAAGAGTGGAAGAAATAGGTGGGGGGAGTAGTTAAGTTATATTTTGCTGATAAGATAGATGTGGTATGTCAAAAAGAAAAGAAATCAAAGCCGTTCGATTAACAACTGGAATTATGGTGCTGCTGCTTGGTGAGGTTTCAGTGTTAAAGGAGGATTGGTTTGGGGGATAGTAAAGGTAGAGTTTGTTTCAGGGCAGATTAAGTTTGAGACATTTTAACATCTAAGGGGAGTATAGAAAAATCAATGTTTTTTTGTGTTTGTCTATAGGTATGATATATATACTTCTCTATACAAATTCTAATTAGAGTTCACATAGGCTCCCACTTGTGGTTGGGTTAGAAAAAGGTTTGTGAATTGTCAACAAATGGTTGACCAGTTAGGTCAGGACTATAAAAACTGAAGACTGAGTTAGACAAATTAGAAGAAACCAGGAAAAAAATACTGAGGAAAGGCCAGTGGGTAGGAAGCAGAATAAGAGCTTGTCCTAGAAACCAAGAGAAGGATGGTTCGATTATAGATAAGGCTATTTTGAAACTTATTAGCATAGCTGGCATTAGGTAGTTATTTAAAAAGACTCAATTCCATTGAATACAAATCTTGAGAACACTGGGAATAAGCTTTTTAATAGCTGCAGCTTTCAGCAGACCTTGGAAATGAAAACTCTTTGCCTAATATTTGAACAGTTTGTTTGGGATATGAAGACCACAAATTTATGCTTCTGGGCTGAAATGTAAATATTAGCCTTGTTCTTGTTTTCTTCACAATAACATGAGATTGAATATGTACTCATTCATTAGGACTATATTGATTTTACACTCATAGTCATGAGACTTACTCCTAATAGAGAATATGAGTAAATCAGACATTTTTCTAAAGATAAATTTTCATCTTTTTACAATGCTTGCCTCTTTTTTGTTGACATGAATTATCTGGGATACTAACACTCTAGGAAAAACAAAGTGGAGGGTTTTCTAGTACATAATCCTTTACAGATCCCATTGATCTAAATCTGAGACATACAATGTTAACTTCTCCGAAAGATTGCTATTCTTTAATCTCTCTTCAAAATCCTGCACTACCCTCCAAAATATGGGTAGTCAAACACAGAGCACCTATGAGAAAATAATGTATGAAAGAGTTTTATTCTAAACTTTTACATTTGGAGGAGAAAAGGACAATTATGGACTCTCTCCTGGAAAACGTACTGGATACATCAAGACCTGAATTAAATGAAAAATAATCCAGGCAAAGCTCACATATTGATTTCTACAACAAGAAAACTTCTGCAACAAGAAAACAAAGGTATGCATCATGTATTAAATGAGTGACCCAGTTTTCTTAATGAGAAAAAAATTCACTTTATGCAGCCAAGTTCATGCAAAACTTGAAGTAAACAGATCTAGGAATATAGTGAACAATAAAAACATAGTAACTCTGGTCAAGATAATGTGTGCCAACTGACTTGTCAAAATGTAAATTGTAGGAAAATGAATGTTTTCCCAGTATGAAATTAAGGCATCTAGTAACTAGAATCTGACAAATCAATTGAATGTAATTCAGCTTTAAAATCTAAAAAAACAATAATCAAATTATTGTTTCTATATGAGTTGTGGACACCGATAATATGTCTGAAATATTTTTTAAATGGCTCAGAATATTACAAACATCTAGTAAATATTTCCAATAATCACTACAGATTGATAATATGGTATTGCAAATCTATGAGACTAAACAGACTACTTCTTAAATGTTTTCATTATATATTATTAAACAAAATGGTCAAGATCAAGGGAGACGGGTAAAAAGAGTGTATAGACTGAATTCTATATTGACATCTTTGAACAGCTAGCACATTTAGGTAGAACATGGTGATAATGAGGATAGTCACAGACTTGATTCTGATATGTGTCAATTAACTTCATTGTGTTTCTTGTTTCTAAACTGAATTCTAACCATCACCAGCTGACTCATGGCTTAGCAGGTCTCTGTGGGTAACAGGCCAGAGAGTTTGTATCCATCAAAACAAAGCTTTAACTACATCTGGAAAAACAATTGTAAAGGGTACAGCTCCTTAGAGCAGTTCATTAATTGCATGCCCTAAGAAATAAAGGGTAATTCATTACTTAGGAGTCACAAGTGGCAATGAAGAACATTAAACTTTGATACAGAGACTTGAGTTCCTATCCCAGTTCTAGGGTCTCTGAATTTATGACCTAAAATATATTGGTTGAATGCTCTGATTATAATGTCCTCATTCATTAATTATTCCATCTTAACATTCTCCCAACCTTAACCTGAAAATTAAGAGCACCAAGTACGATATAACTTGGTCACCCTTGTATTTCAAGCTTCCAGAATAGATTTAATCCTTGCTTAATAAATATTTGCTGAATCAATTATTAGAATGAATTGGGAAGACTAGAGAATGTTACTTCAATGTAACTTATTCAGCCTAAATGGCCATTTGTGAGCATTTTAATGAAACCTAATATACTTTGCTATACACTATAGATTCTGTTATGTAAAATCAAATAAAACATTTATTGAAATTATATTGAATAAAATGTCATATAAGCTCATCTCCTTTTACAGACTACTATAAACATTTAATACAATAAAAATATGTGTGGAAAACCAAAATTCATAACAAGTCTTCTAAATTTAATCAGTTTCTACAATGTTAATCTAATGAACAATGATTTTGCAATATATGTGTGTATATATATCATCAGTTATATGAAAAGGAGGGAAAAATATGACAAGTTTTTGGGAAATAGTTTCATATATAATACTGATAAAATATAAGTATTGTTTGGAAGAAAATTATTTTCCAACAAGGTCTAGAAGGTAGTATTAGGGCAAGAAATCTTTACTGTCAAGTCAATTATAAGTACACTTTGTTTTTGCTTTAAAATAAATATGTGTATGTGTGTGTGCATAATTTTGCAAAGCGGTGCCTATTTAAAAATCAAAAAAATGATTTTTAAAACTTGATTATCTAATGGCCTGGAACCTTTTCAAAAATGCCTAGGCTGGACTAGGTTTTCTTTTCTAGAACGCAGCAGGAAACATTAAAGTTGCTCCCATCTTAGTCACAGCTTTGTGTAATTTCCTTGTCTTGACTGTGAGAAAGAACTGTGACATACTGTTAATAAACAGAATATTGTATAGGTGATGACTCTCATACTTGCTGACATTATGTTATAAGAGACTAAGTTATATGGGCAAACTTATTTCTTCCTCCTTTATCTTGAAACAAGCTGCCATGTTGGAAAGAATTTAGTGAAAGGGCAACTTGGCAATGAACTGAGGAGCTGTAAATGATTTCTGACCCACAGTCACCAAAAAGCCAGTCTTAAAGCTCCAAGGAAATTTATTCTGCCAGTAACAGGAACAACCTCAGAAAGTAGAGCCAGGCCAGTCGAGCCTACAGATGTGACTAAGCTGAAACTGCGGTTCCAAACTTGCAGAGGACTAGCCAAGCCCTACCTACATATCTGACCCACAGATACTGTAAGATAATATATGTGTATTGAAAAAAAAATATATATGTGTATTGATTTTGTTATAGGGCAACCCCGATAAAAAAACGGGTTGCCTGGCTGTGGGTCCTCACTCGCACGCTTAAAAGGGACTTATTAATACTCCACTACAGGCACACACAAAAGGTTAATAAAAGGTTTATTTACAAGGGAAAGGGAATTGAGGAAATGTACAACTCAGGGAGAAAATAGGGAAATAAAGTCTTTAATGCGTCCTACCCGATCTGCCAACCTGGAAACCCAAAGGCACTCTCTGAGCTGGCCGGACCCAGCGAGTTGGTGGGGAGCCAAAATGGGGAGATCTCCTCCAAAGTCCACGTGTCTGGCTTTATGCCAACCTGGCTGCTTAACCCCACCCTCAGGTCCCAGCCACCTTCCCTTTGGTGGTGATGGCATTTGGAGTTCTCAGTGTCTTTTGGCTTTGGTCGGGAGTGGGAGATGGAGTCTACAAAGCCTGCATGAAATTAGCTTTAGGACATCCTTTTCCCCCCAACAATTTGAATTGCTAAAGTTATCAGAGTTTGTTACACAACAATGAAAAATAACACGTTATATTTGAGGAAATTTAGTTGTTCTGACATGAATATCACAGATTTAACCACACAATACATATATGACTGGAGTCACATAAACATACCTTAACTGCCTTTTTTAAAAAAAAATCTGAATTTAGTAACATCATCTTTTCTGAAAACAGTTTAAATTCGAATTAAAAAGTATTGCTTTTGGGCCTCCCCTGGTGGCGCAGCCGTTGAGCACTGGGCTGTGAAGCTGCCGCAGCCTCTGCAGCACTGCTTCAGTCCCCGGCCAGGCGAGGGTCCCACATGGTGCGCAGACCTCTCCTGCCGCCCGCTGCTCCCCTCAGCAGTGTACATCGGTCCTTCTGCCTGTTCTACTCCCAGCTCTGGCTCTGGTGAATTCTCTCACCCTCCCGCGCTTCTGACTGTACCCAGTGCTTGTGTAAATAAATAAATAAATCTTAAAAAAAAAAAGTGCTACATACTATGTCTATGACATTAAAAAAAAATATATTGCTTTTTAGTTGGTACAGCAGGATAGATTCCACGAACTATTTCCTAAGCTGGTTGATCACATCAACAGTCTGCTCAGTTAATATCCAGGGAATGGTCAATTGCCAATGCCCATCTAACAGTTTTGGTTTGGCTTTAGAACCCTGGATCAGAATATAGCTGTATAAATATTCTTGAGCCTGAAGCAGGGCTATATTATGTAACACTGACCTTCCTTCCTCTAATGCTACTCTTTCCTGGGGACCAATTAAAGTCCACACCATACAATTTGCATGGACATTCTAGGTTTATTCCTTCATTAAAAGTGCCAGGTTCGCATTATCAAACAAATTGGATTAACTATAGCTGTGCTTTACAAACAAATGTCCTTCCTCGTCTAACTGCTACTTACTCTTAAATTCAGGCCAGATTCACATATTTTGAAAGCCATATCTGGACTCTGGTAGGTGGTCTCACTTTTTTTCACCTGCATTAGGAAAGTACTGCATAAATATCATTAGACTTAGTAATCAGGCATTGACTGCTCTGCTTCTTTCTTCCTGAGGGAGAGACTTTAACTATTTTTCTTTTTTAGCTCAGTACTTGCCACACAGAAGACATTTAAAGATTATTTAGAAATTTTTATTTTTTAAAGGTTTTACATGTACATGCACATACCTTTTAACCTTACAAATATTCAGGTGGTAATCTGCAAAACATTAATTTGTAAATTTGTTGATCTCTTCAGTGACAGAACAGATGCTTTCTCATAACAACATTGCCCGTTGATTTTGATTAAATAAATCATATTACACATGGCACATTATATAGTTATTTCTTCAATGTACATGGTAAATTTTAATTAGCATTCTATGAAACAAAAGATGCAGGTAAGAATAACTGAATTGAGGATTACATAAAATAAACAAACATTAAAGATAGGCACTGAATCTATAAATAAAATTCAGACAAAAATTTAATGTTGTGCAAGTGATAACAACCTATGGTGGGATTTCAAAAAGGCTCATGAAGAAACATATCTCTTTTGTCTTAGTTCTCATCTAAATATTACCCTATCATCAGTTTCAATATTGTATCACATTTCAAAACCTATATAACCCTCTATAATCCTACACAACAACTAATAACAAAACAGGTAAGCCAATATAAACAATTTCTGCCATAAGCCAAGCCACACTTGAAGGGAAAAATAACTGTATTTATATCACAATGACTATTTTTGTTCCTTATACTACTGTACCATTCCAGGGAAATGCTGGTGTAAGATGTATAATTCTCCTTTAATGTAAATAAACTCTGTAAAGGTCTTTGATATTTGCAGCTAAATTGTACTGCATGTGGTGGTCCAGTTTTCCCAGCACCATTTATTGAAAAAACTGTCCATATTCCACTGAATATTCTTTGCTCCTTTGTCAATGATCAGTTGTCCATATAAGTGTGGTTTTACTTCTGGGCTCTGTGTTTGGTTCCATTGTTCTGTGTGTCTGTTTTTGTTCCAATACCAAGCTGTTATAATTATTATGGCTTTTTAGTATAGCTTGAAGTTTGAAAGTATGATATACCTCCTTTTTCCTTTGTTTTCATCAGTAGGGCTTTGGCTATTCACGGCATTTTGTGGTTCCATATGAATTTGATCAGTATTTGTTCTATTTCTTTGAAGAATGTCATTGAGATTTTTATTGGAATAGCGTTGAATCTGTATATTGCTTTTGGTAGGGTGGGCATTTTAATAATGTTAATTCTTCCAAGCCATGAACAGGGTATGTCTCTCCATTTCTTTGTGTCTTCTTCTATTTCTTTTAACAGTGTTTTATAATTTTCTTTGTATAGGTCTTTCACCTCTTTTGTTAGACTTATTCCCAAGTAATGGATTTTTTTGTTTGTTTCAATTATAAAAGGGATGGTTTCCTTGATTTCTTCTTCAGATTGATTGCTTGTGTATAGAAAGGCTACTTATTTTCATGTGTTGATTTTGTATCCTGCTACTTTATTGAACTGGTTGATTATTTTGAGTAGTTTTTCTGGGGTGTTTTTAGGGTTCACTGTATATTGTCATATTGTCTTCAAATAGTGATAGTTTTACTTCTTCTTTCCCTATCTGGATTCTTTGTATGTCTTTCTCTTGTCTTATTGCCCTGGCTAGGACCTCCAGTATTATATTGGAGAGCAGTGGTGAGCGAGGACATCATTGTCTTGTTCCTCATCTTAAAGGAAAGACCTTCAGCTTTTCGCCATTGAGAATAATGTTGGCAGTGGGTTTGTCGTATATGGCTTTGATCATGTTAAGCTATGTTCCTTCTATCCCAAGAATTTCAAGCGCCTTCATCATAAATGGATGTTGGACTTTGTCGAATGCTTTCTCAGCATTGATTGATATGATCACATGGTTTTTTTGTTGTTGTTGCTGTTGATGTGTTGGATAACACTGATTGATTTTTGTATGTTGAACCATCCTTGTGCCCCTGGGATGAATTCCACTTGATCGCGGTATATTATCCCTTTGATGCATTGTTAGATTCTGTTGGCAAGGATTTTGTTGAGGATTTTTGCATCAGTGTTCATTAGAGGATTGGCCTGTAATTATCTTTTTTGGTGCTGTCTTTGTTGGGTTTTGGTATTAGTGTAATGTTGGCTTCATAGAAAATATTTGGTAGTATTCCTTCTTTTTCAATTTTTTGAAAGAGTTTGTGTAGGATAGGCACTAATTCACTGTTGAATGTTTGGTAGAATTCATTTATGAAGCCGTCTGGACCTGGGCTTTTGTTTTGGGGGAGTGCTGTGATTACTGCCACAATTTTGCTGCTTGTAATTGGTCTGTTTAGTTGTTCTATTTCTTCTTTGTCCAGCTTTGGATGATTGTATCATTCTAGGAATTTGTCCATCTCTTCTAGGTTGTTGAATGTGTTTGCATATAAGTGTTCACAGTAATCTCTGATTATTCTTTTGATTTCTACTGAGTCTGTTGTGATTTCTCCTCTTTGATTTATAATCCTATTTATATGTGTTTTCTCCCATTTTTTCTTAGTGAGCCTGGCTAGAGGTTTGTCTATTTTGTTTATTTCTTCAAAGAACCAACTTTTGGTTTCATTGATCTTTTGGATTGTTTTGTTGTTGTTTTTATTTTCTATTTTGTTTTTTTCTGCTTTGGTTTTTATTATTTCCTTTCTTCTACTGGCTTCAGGGTTTTTTTGTTCTTTTTCTAGCTCTCTGAGATATGAGATTAGGTTGTTTCTTTGAGTTCTTTCTTGTTTCTTGATGTGAGCCTGTATTGCTATCTATTTTCCTCTTATTACTGCTTTTGATGTGTCTCATACATTCTGGAAAGTGGTATCTTCCTTGTCAGTCAACTCAAAGTACTTTTTAATTTCTTCTTTGATCTCCTCATTAGTCCAGTGGTCTTCCAATAGTGTGGATTTCAATCTCCCTAAAGTGGGACGGTTCCTTGTTTTCTTTTCATGATTTATTTCTAGTTTGATGCCTGCCTTTATGGTCAGAGAAGATAGCTGGAATGATTTTGATCTTCATGTATCTGTTGACGTTTGCACTGTGGCCCAATATGTCATCGATTCTGGAGAATGATCTGTGTGCACTTGAGAAAAATGTGTACTCGGGTTTTTTGGGTTCAGTGTCCTATACATGTCTGTTAAGTCCATGAGTTCTATGTCTTTATTTATGGCTCTAGTGTCTTTATTTATTTTTTGTCTCGTTGATCTGTCCATTGGTGAGAGTGGAGTGTTGAAGTCCCCCACTATATATGTATTTTCTTTAAAGTCTGTTTTCAGAGCTGATAATAACTGTCCAATATATTTTGATGCTCCTTCATTTGAAGAGTATATCTTGATGAATATTATATCTTCCCACTGTATTGTCCCCTTGATCATAATGTAGTGTCCACCTATTTGCAGCTAAACTGTATTGGACACCTTCTTCAACTAACCCAGGGAGTGTTTTTTGTCTCCTTGAATTTGAACTGGCAATACAGAGCATGGAGAGGAAATTGGAAGACAGATTTCATTATGGAATAGTGGCTAAGGGCAGAACTCCTGGACACAGTTTATCAAGATTTGAATCTTGGCTCCATGACTTACCAGATGTGCGATTTTGGTGTCTTACTTAATTTCTCTGAGATTTAGTTTCATCATCTATAAAAGGATAACAAAAGTGCCTGCCTCATAAAGTTGGTATAAATATTAAAAAAAGTTAATGGGTGTAAATTGCTAACAAGAGTGCCTAGCATATAAAAATGGTCATTAAGTTTTAGTTAATATTAATAACCTATGGTCCTCCCCTGGTGGCGCAGGGGTTGAGCGCTGGGCTGTGAAGCTACCTGCAGCCTCTGTAGTGCCAGTTCAATCCCCGGCTGCCAGCAAGGGTCCCACATGGTGCACAGACCTCTCCTGCCGCCCACTGCTCCCCTCAACAGTATATTTCATCCATCTGCCTGCTCTGCTCTCCACTCTGACTCTGGTGAATTCTCTCACCCTCACGTGCTTCTGACTGTACCCAGTGCTTGTATAAATAAATAAATAAATCTTTAAAAAAAAGACTTTAAAAAAATATTAATAACCTATTACACATAGTCCCATCTGATATCTACATTTCAAAGTGGGCGATATATCAAATTTAATAATTGAAACATTGTCATTATTAGATTTACCAAAAATACAACAGATTAAGATGACTAATACGTATACACACACATAAGGATATATATATACATATCCTATTGAAAACTTGAGAAGTGATTTTATTACTAATCAATCTTCAGAGAATGGCATTCAAGCTCTACTAGAAAACCCAAAACAATAAACCAAAAAATGAACTAAAACATGACTAAAAAAGATGCAGAAATGGTTATGGATGATGAGAAGACTGATATCCTGAAGGAAATTATGGATAAACTAGAAAACACATAGAAAATTAAAAGTGGTATATCAATTATGTCTTGCCACACTTTCAAGCAATCTATCTTAATGCAGTTTGCCACGTGTTTGAGAAATGACAACTGAGACTTCAATATCAGTTTACTTTTAACTTCTAATAGAGGTATATTCTATTTCATGGACATGTTATCAGTATTAACAAAAATTCAAACTCTCTAGAACATTAAGTTATACCAAATTATACAGAATTGTGCTTTCTGAATTTATGAGCACTTTTTTCCTATTATAATCATAAAATACATACAATGTGCCATCACTCTAAGCTCTCAATAGCATCTACTTTTAGACTGTTTTGAGGTAAAATCACTGAAGTCTATCTACACTGTTGAAAAATAAAGCAAACATTCATAAAGGAGTTTAAGTAGGGATTCGTTCATATATTTTCAGTGATATTTTTGTACTAAGGATAATAAATTTAAAATTTTCTCTTACAGAAAACTTTCCCAAGGCCATAGTCCAGACATCATATTGTATAAAAATATCCCTCAAGGATTGGGGTCAGAATGGGGGGCTGCAATTGTATGGGGAATATAACAATAAAATTTATAAAAAAAAAAAAAATAAAAAATAAAAAAAAAGATTAAAAATAAATAAATAAATAAATAAATCTTCACCTAAAAAAAAAAAAAAAAAAAAAAAATATCCCTCAAAATAGTGTAACATGTGGAAACTAATTTAGTCACAAAATTATCGTATTTCTTTCAAACATGAACATGACTCTCTAAAGGGAAGACAGTAGTAACTGTACATATAATATTAATAGTGGTGTTCATTCTCATTAAACATAATAAGGCTCAATCTGTAAAATAAAAATCAAGTTTATTGTGAATTCAGCAAAAGAATGGGGTAACTGGAGACTACAGTCTCAAATACATGATATTGATTTCTAGAAGTAAAAAAAACATAAGCTATTAACCACATTACTAATAGTATTTCAAAGATTAAGCAGTAAACACTGGCACTAACACTTGGAATAAGTCATATTCAATTCCTTTTATGAAGAGTTTTAGCTTCGGAGAAGCTTTAAGATGCATTGATTTCAGCATGTTTCTGACAGCTTCTGTGATATCCTTATGGATAAAACTGTGAAATGTGACACAGATGATAGTGCTCTTAGGTGAATTAATAGCTGGCTGCTGGTTAAATGTTGTACTCAGACAGTATTGCTAAATAGCTTGGAGTTGACCTAGAAACATGAAATCCAAGATTTTAGTTCTATATTTTTATCAATGACCTGGGTGTAGATAAGGAAGAGTTTGAAAAGGTTTGTAACTGATATTACAAAATAAAAACTATTGAAATGTTAAATTGAAGGAATCAAAAAATTAAAATTCTAATATATACTTGTAAAATTCTACATTTAAAGAGAAATTAAAAATTATAGTGAAAGACAATGGAATACTACTCAGCAATCAAAAAAGATAAACTCCTGCAATTTGTAGCAACATGGATAGAGCTGTAAGGGATTATGCTCAGTGAAATAAGCAAGAAAGAAAAAGAAAAATACTGGATGGTCTCACTCATAGCAGGAATTTAGAAAACCTAAATAAGGGACCAAGAGAAAGACTAATTATAATAAAGTAAAAATCAAAATCAACAAGCAACTATAAACCAGAGACACACTGGCGGGGAGGGGAGGGTAGGAGGGAATACGGTCAAAATAAGGGGGGGGTGGGAATTGTATGGGGACTATAACCAAGATGAAAAAGCATATATTGTGCAAAAATGAAAAATGATGTAAAAAATATATAAAATAAAATATAAAAAAATTATAGTTAAAGAAAGATCTAGCCTTAAGCACTTCTTATGGGAAAAAAATGTTGACCACTAAATGATATAAATTATAGCATATTGCAACTGTAAATAGTTAAGCCATTCTGGAAGGCATTCAAGGAAAGGATACATAATGGATGAATAAAAAGGAGGAAGGAAGGAAAGAAGGAATAGAGTAGGGAAAGGGTGAAGAAATTAAGGATGACTATGTTGAAGAAGGAAATTATCAGAAATAAGAGAAATATAGCTTTATATATTCATGGGAATTATGCAAAAATGAAGTAGAGAGACCTGCTATTTTTCCAGAGAGAAGCCCTAGAAACAACTGTCAGCCACACCAAGAAGCAGAACCAGATGTATAAAAAAGAACACATGAGAGGCCTCCCTGGTGGCGCAGGTGTTAAAGCCTCAGCACTATCAAGCTATCACCAGCCACTGTGGGCATGGGTTTGATCCCCTGCTAAGGAGGTAACCCACATAGCACAGCAGACATCTCCTGGCAAGCCCACTGCTCCCCTCAGCAGTGTTATTTCAGTAGATCCACCTGTTCTGTTCCACATTCTGACTGGTGAATCCTCTCACTCCCTGCACCTCTGGCCTGCACCTCTGTTCTTGTATGCATAAATAAATAAAAAAGAAATCTTAAAAAAAATAACACATGGCCATCACTGCTGGTTAGCAGTGCACCAGGCTGCCTTATGAAGTAACGAGCCATCGGAAGTACACAAAGAAAGGTAGGCTGGATATAAGTATAGGGATACTAGATGGTGGGCTATGGACTCTACTTTTACCTATGCAGCTGGAAGACAGATTCACAGTACTTGCAAAATATACAGGTGAATGTTATATTTGAGATATGGTAGTTCAGACGCAGGAGGCTTCATTGAACACAGTGTTGAAACAAAAGAAATTGAAGGATGAATAGAATTTTCGATAATTTGACAACACTTTTGTATTTAAGGGCATTTGATGTAGTTTCCCTTGCGTAAAATTATCTTCCTCTCCATGCTCTGCCCCTGTACCACAACACATGTTCTCCTTCCGTTACTATCTAATCTTTCCTCTATTTTCATTCTCTTTGTTCTCATAAATCATTCTTTCAGAACAGTTCATTGAGGAAAGAAATACAAAGTCTTGCTTGATTGTCTAGGCCTCCTTTAATTTCTCTTTATTCCCAAATCAACTAGGTGAAATTAATTATAAGCATGCAGGGTGATTATGGTAAATATCATTCTGCAATTGTTCCATGAAATTCTTGTGTAAGGATATAAGATAGCGGGGGGCCTCCCTGGTGGCACAGGCAGTTGAGCACAGCACTCTTAAGCTGTCCGCAGCCCTGTGGGATGTGGAGATCCCACATGGCCAGCAGACCTCTCCTGTCTCGCTTGCTGCTCCCCTCAGCAGTGTATTTCAGTCAGTCTGCCTATTCTGTCTTTGGTGAGTCCTCTCATCCTCCTGCACATCTGGCCTATACCCCGGTACTTATATAAATAAATAAATAAATCTTAAAAAAAAAATAAGATAGCGGGGCTTCCTCGGTGGTGCAGCAGGTTGAGCGCCACTCTGTGAAGCTGTTCACAGCCTCTGCAACGAGGGTTCGATTCCCAGCTAGCCAGGGAGAAATCCACATGGCTCAGCAGACCTCTCCTGCCATGCCTGCTTCTCCCCTCAGCAGTGTCTTCGGTCTGTATGCCTGTTCTGTTCCTGGCTCTGTCTCTGGTGAATCCTCTCACCCTCCTGGGTCTCTGGCCTGTACCCCAGTTCTTACATAAATAGATTAAAAAAATTCTTTAAAAAAAGACTATAAAATAGCACCCAAACAAAGTACACAGAAACATAGTATAAAGCTCTATTTGTGTGGCTATATTCGTATCCATCAACAGAGAGTATGCATACATCATCATACTTGAAGAAAACACTCATGAGTAAGAACATCAGCGAAGTGTCTTGTCCATATCTATTACTTAAGAATCTTGGAAGTTAATATTTTTTTTCCCCTTCAGACAACTTAGATTCGAGTGCTGCTTCCTGAATTCAGGTGCAGGAACTGATTAATATCAAGTCCTGTAAATCTAGAGAGGAAGGTAAATTGGGAACATAAGGAAATAGAAATGTAAACAAAACAAGGGTTCTTTTTGATGATGTGAATGGCTTAAAAAGTTTCAAAATAAGAATGCAAGTTAGTGGATGTGAATGTTCTACATCTCTCATGGAATTAAACCCTGCAAGAGGAAGCATTTATTACTACAAAGTCTGATTGTCTAGTTGTTCATTGCTTGAATATTTATGAAGTTTACAGTTTGTACATAGCATTTCCATAAACTGCCTTGAATAATGAATTTAATTGTAAATGCTGTGAGCTGATTTCTTAAATTGTATTTCATTTTGTTTATGTGGTTGGTATGAAGGTAAATTTTGAGAATGAATGGTACAAAGCAGATTTGAATCAGGTGACAAAACTGCCAAGCTGTAGGATGTGAGTGGAGCACAAGTAAATACGGCTGCACAAGTTTGACCCAAGTCAACATGCAGAGGACACAGTACTGTCATTCTCGAGCTGATCTATAGCCTGAGCTTACCTACAAGTTCATCTAGGGGGTCTTAGTGATAAGCAGCGATGCTAGATATAAAAATTAAAAGATTGATGGAAGTCTCCTCCAAAGACATTTCTTTTAATATACAGAATTTGGTGTTGAGGGAATTTCACAGCTTTTGAGCATTTGAACACTAGGAGGAATAAAAGATGAAAAACAACAGAAGCAATCTGTTGATTACCTTCTTACCTCCTTAGGACTCTGTTAGGTCCTGTAAAGGATGAGGCAGAACAAATATGGGATTGATACTAGGCCATAAATCTCCCATCTTGTCTTACTCTTGATCTTCCCTTATAACTTTTGCTACAAAGATATGGACTTTAAAATACATTAGATTGGGCCTCCCTTGGTGGTGCAGTGGTTGAGCACTGGGCTTCAAAGCTGCACACAGCCTCTGCAGCACCGGTTCGATCCCCAGCTGCCAGCAATGGTCCAACATAGCACCCAGACTTCTCCTGATGCACCTGCTGCTCCCCTCAGCAGTGTATTTCATCAGTCTGCCTGTTCTGTTCCCTGCTCCAGCTCTGGTGAATTCTCTTACCCTCCCACACTTCTGATGGTACCCAGTGCTTGTATAAATAAATAAATCTAAAAAAAAATAGATTAGATCAAGCATTTTTGCTCATTCTTGCAATTCTCACCTCTAAATTGGAACAAAGTCAATTTAGTTGACCTTAATATTTTCAAGCACAATAAAAGAGCCTAAATAAGGATTCTTTTCTGGGTCAAAAATGATAGCTGTGCTTATATATCATTTGGACATATTACAATATGCAAGTGCACTAGTTTTCTATGTATTCACATGAAAATTAGTTTCCTTTAAAAACTTTCACTATATGTTACTCATACCAGCTGAGTTTCATTCATGCCAGAAAAGTATAATTTTATAAGAACCTAGACATTTTACTACACCCTCCCCTATCCTAAATTAAATTATTATATTGGTCTTAGCAAACCCTGAGGGCTACCATTTATACAGTTTTCTATCTAGAGAAATACCCATTTAGTTTTAATTTTAATATACCCCTCTGCATCTCAAAACAGAATTCATGCCCATTTTAATTCAACTTTTAAAAACAGTCTTTGGTATAAAACCTTTGAACAACTTAGGGATGTTGTATCTAAATCTTTTCTTTACACAAACTTGGTTTTCTGTCGGCCCCCAAGAAATCCTAAAAGTTATACATAATGCTTCCTTTAACGTTATTTCCACTAATACACATGTGAAAATGTAAACATATTTAGGTAAGCACATGGAAATTTGGTTAATAATGTGAGAATGCACTCTATGAATTACCTCTTATACATATTTATTTTCACTGTATTTGGAGACAATTTCTGCAACATGACATTGATGGACTGTCAGTAGACCTGCCTCTAGTTGTAGTTATAACAAAAGTCAAGTAATCCTTATGAAAAAGGCCACAAAAGGATTGGGCATCCCTTCTGCAGGAAAACGTTTCTCTTCAAAGTGAATGAATAAGAAAATTCCACCTATCTCTCTTTGGAAGGCATATAAGAAATACAGTCATGAAAAAGTGTTTGCTTCATACAAATATAGCCTTTGTGCCTCGTACCTCCCTGACCAAAATATGGTCAGTCTGGATCCAAAGGAATCTATAACCAATTAAAAATTAACTTCACACAAGATATGTCCACCTGGCATATGTGAATGAACCTTATTTGGAAAAAGGATCTTTGTAAATGTAATTATATTAAGAAGTTTGAGATACCATCCTGGGATAGTAAATCCAGTGATGACATATAAGGAGGGGAAGAAACAGAAAAAAAGGTCACATGGAGACAGAGACAGAGAATGGGATTATGCTTCCACAAAGCAAGGGATGCTTAGAGACTCTGGAAGCTAAGAGTGAGACAAGAAATGGAATTTCCCCTACGCCTCCAAAAAGAACAAGTCCCACTTATACCACAATTTCAGACTTCTGGTCTCCAGAACTGTAAGAAAATAGATTTGCACTGTTTTATGTCATCCAAATTGTGTTAATTTGCATGGCAGCCTCAGTAAACTAATGTAGACTCAATCTTATTATGGCGTCTGAACTCTTCCAATGCTGTCCTTCCTGGGAAAAGTGGGGAAAATCAGGTAGTATAGGCGCATCATTGCTCAAGGAGAGAATATTTGTTGCTGTACTCGAGAAGAGAGTCAGGAATTGTATTTAGATTCATTGAAAGACATGGTAATTTTGAACAATAATGGCAGAAATATGACTAAACAAACTTTGATTTGTTTTAAGTTTTAGCTTACAGGCAAAAGGTAAGTTTTAGCTTACAGGCAAGAGAAGTCAATTAAAAGAAAAAACTTCATTCATGATCCCAGTGATTGCCAAAACAAATGTGACAGGGCCTCCCTGGTGAGGCAGCAGTTGAGCGCCTCGCTGTGAAGCTGCCCGCAGCCTCTGCAGTGCCGGTTCGATCCCCGGGCCCCCAGCGAGGGTCCCACATGGGGTGACAGGCCTCTCCTGCCATGCTCACTGCTCCCCTCAGCAGTGTATTTCGTCAGTCTGCCTGTTCTGTTCCCTGCTCTGGCTCTGGTAAATTCTCTCACCCTCCCTCACTTCTGACTGTACCCAGTGCTTGTATTAAAAAAAACAAAAAACAAAAACAAAGCCAAATGTGACAGATTTCTATTATCTTTAAGATATTTTTTAAAGCCTTCAGAGGGAAAAAAATTGCATTGAGATGAAATGATCCATATTTATCTTACCCTTCACAAATTAAACATTCTTGGAGAAATAGGATTTCTAATCTTTGCAGTACTTTTCAAGAAGAGAAGATTCCACAAAATATTTACTTATCTTTCCCATTTTGCCTATTGACATGTTTGTGTTAAGAAAGCTACATATGGAACCTTAAAATTTAAATTATACTTATGATCATTTCTATGCTTTTAAAAATATATATTTAGCCTTATTTTATTATGTGAAAAGTAAACAAAGTTTCAAAAATAGCTATAGGTTGAATAATGTGGTTTACATGTTTTTCTGATCCTGCCATATTTTCTAAATTGTACCCTTCGAAGATATTTTACCTTTAGAAACCATCCACATTCGAGTAAATAATATATTAAAAGCACAATAATCATGAATTTAATGGCAATATAAATGGAAAACAGGATTTTTATATTCAAAGCTGTCTTCTGTAGAAATGAAGATCCTCAACCAATAATTTATTAATCACTGATTATGTCAACAATCTATGGTCACTGCCCTCAGTGAGTTTTCTACCTAGTATGACAGGAGGCCACAAGGAATTACAATGGGTGCTAATATTTACCAACAAATTATTATTTGGTAGGTCCTGATTAAAAATCTCACATGCATCCTCATTTACAACTCTAGCAAAACATCATCAAGTAGCTACTATTAACATTCCCATTTTATAGATGAGAAAACTGAGGCAGAGGGGTTAAGTAACATGGCCAGGGAAAACACTGCTAAGTAGAAATATGACTTTCAAGTTTGATCTTTAAGCCACTATACTATACTGAACTTCCCACCAAAATCAGTAACAAAGATTCTGATAAGTCCTTTTCTTTTTCATGTTCTAGGATTACAGAGAGAGAAACAGTCATTTATTCCAACTTGGGGGAATCTAGAAAGACATAGGTAGAAAGTTGGTTGCTTCTACATTAGACTTTAAAAGACAGGGAGAAATTTAATACATGTAGAAAAAAACATTTTACTTAGAGAGAACAGAGAAATATTTAGTGAGCATTTGCTCCAGAAGAATTCTGTGCTATTCCAGAGTATGGTGGAAATTTCCACTTTCCTAATTTCTACCACCTATCTCTTACTACCAGAGTGTAGATAACCTTTCTAGAAACTATGAAATCTTCTCTTTCTGGGTATAGCATCAGACTTCTGGATGCCTGCCTAAAATTTACAGGTTTCAGAGGTTTGGAAGTGGGTATCTGGCCCCGCTGCACCATTACTCTAAATAGGATTCACAGAATTTGTAGCTAGAACATCTTGTACTGTATACATAATGCCTCAAATTTTTCAAGTGATTTTCCTTAGATCCAGAGACCTGACCCTGCTCAGATTAATTCAGTGGTTTTGATTGCTAGCACTGAAACAGAGGAAAACATTACAATCTGAGATAAAACTTCCATAATTACTGATATGTCTCTAAACTAATTTGTCATTTTACAGTTAACACTGAAAGTTTTAAAGTCATGATTTCCTATCTCCACAATTAAGGGTAGAAATATATGGAACTGACTCCAGAGTAAACATGATGATATTGATATGGGAAAATCACAGTATTAACAAGCTTTTGGGATACTGCAATTGATATTGTACCCATATCAAACTTTAATAAAACTCACTGGAGTAATCTTTTCCCATTCAATGGAATAATTGCATTTTCTGTTACTAGAGCTCCTACTATGACTCTGAAAATGATTTCATAGAAATTATCTATCTCTCACATTTATATGAGTTAGATATACTTTTTAAAAAAGATTTATTTACTTAGGCATACAACACTATACTGGGGTACAGGCCAGAGGTGTGGCGGGGGCGGTGAGAGGATTCACCAGACAGACTGAGGAACAGAAAAGGCAGACTGACCAAAATACACTGCTGAAAGGAGCAGCAGGCAAGACAGGAGAGGTCTGCTGTGCCTGTGGATCACCTCCCTGGCCGGGGATCGAAGTCATGCTACAGTGACTGTGGACAGCTTCATAGTGCTGCCTCAAAACCCTTGTGTCACGAGGGAGGCCCCATCATAGATATACTTATTGTATAGGTCAAGAAACTGAGGATGCTCCAGAGAAAAAACACTTGCCCAAAGTCACAAATCTCATAGATAGTACATTAAAGATTGTAATGCTGGGTCTTTTCCCCCATATTTTGACGAATAACTAGCTTAAAATATACAGATGCCCCTACCTTTATTTCCATATACTGGAAAATAAAGAGACACATACAAAAATAAGTGGGAAATAATTTTACCTATTTAATAGGATTTTTAAAAAAAATCTTGCATTCGAATGGCCAACAGCATGTGAAAAAATGTTCAGCATCATTTGTAATCAGGGAAATACAAATCAAAACTGTAATGAGATACCATCTTACACCAGTGACAATGGCACATACTAAAAAATCTAGCAACAACAAATGTTGGCGAGGCTGTGGAGAAAAAAGGAACTCTCCTGCACTGCTGGTGGGAGTGCAAACTGGTCCAACCACTATGGAAAGCTGTGTGGAGATTCCTCAATCTGCTAAAGATGGAGCTTCCATATGCTCCAGCAATTCCACTCCTAGGTTATTTACCCAAAGGACACAGAAACATTAATTCCAAAGGGCACCGCACCCCTATGTTTATAGCAGCACTGTTTATAATAGCTAAGATTTGGAAACAACCCAAATGCCCAAAAATAGATGACTGGATCAAGAAGATGTGATACATATACATAATGGAATATTACTCAGCAATCAAAAAGATAAACTCATGCAATATGCAACAACATGGATGGAGCTAGAAGGGATCATGCTCAACGAAATAAGCCAAAAAGTGAAAGAAAAATACTGGATGGACTTCACTCATAGCAGGAATCTAGAAAACCTAAATAAGGGACCAGGAAAAAGACTAATTCTAATAAAGTAAAAATCAAAATCAACAAACAACTATAAACCAGAGACACACTAGGGGGTGGGGGGAAGTGAGTAGGATCAAAACAAGGGGGGGGGTGGGAATTGTATGGGGACTATAACCAAGATGAAAATGCATACATTGTGCAAAAATGAAAAATGATGTAAAAAAATATAAAATGAAAAAATGAAAAAAAATCTTGCATTCAGAGTAAATTTGAGTAAATACAAAAATGGATACAGAAACAAAATAAAAATAGCAAAACATTTTTGAAATCACAATTTATAAATTTATCTACATTCTTGGTACTCGGAGAGTGATCTGAGGACCAGCAGTTTCACACTCATTTAGGAGATTATTAGAAATGCAGAATTCAAGGTTCCATCCTAGAATTGCCCAAACCAGAACCTGCATTTTAACAGGTTAATGCTCCTCAGGCAAGTCATGCACTAAAGTTTGAGAAACAGTACTATGCACCATCCTATTTTTCCTATGTATCAGCTTAAGGATAGACATGACCACTAAACTAGGTTTACCAACATATGTAAGGATTCCTCTCTTTACATTGTAAGGTAATAACCAGGTTGTCAGAGTAGTTTTCAGTTCTCAAGTCTGTCACTCAATAGTTGGAAGAAAATCTCACTCTTCAGTAGTCAGCTTCATTGCAAGAGAGTAATCCCTGTAATTTTAAATAAAAAGAGCTTAAGGGGCATGTTCTTCAGAATCTGTAATGTAACACTGACATTATGATGAAGAGAGGGACCTCAGGGGCATATGTTTAACAAAAGCAAAATATACTAGCCTAATAACTTGCAATGACAAAATAAGAATATCTTGGGAAGGATATTTTTAGAGATCCAAGTTTGAGGAGAAACTGCTATTATTTACTCTTCCAACTAGTTCACGGTTTTCCAGAGAGGGCAATTTCTTATTTAAATAATGCAAAAGAAGAAGCTCAGCAAAACCTTAATGATAACTGTAAACAGCCCATGCGGAATGCTTGCTGTGTGCAGATACACTTATATGCACATCTCCTGTAATATTCAGGAAACCTAAAAAGGCAGCCAGCACCACTAGTACCCTATTTAGAGATATGGAGACTGAGGCTCAGAGAGGTTAGTAACTTGAATACAGTTTATAAGAAGCAGAGTTGAGAGTATAACCCAGATCTGTCAGAATTGAAGTTTGATATGATCAAATGAGGGACTAAGGTGGAGAAAAATAATATCAGCTAACATCTATTAAGTGCCTACTATATGCCAAGTATCATTTTAATAGCTCAGTACATATTAATACATTCAATCTTAACAAACACATCATGTGAAAGGCACTGCCTATTGATCCCTTTTCTGTAGGTGAGGGTATTAGACAGCTCAGGTTGCTGTAACAAAATAGCATTGAATGGATGGTTTAAACAACAAAATTCATTTTTCACCATTCTGGATGCAGAAGTCTGAAATCAGGAAGCCAGCATGGTTGGGATCTGATGAGTGTTCTTTTCCTGGCTTGTAGAAGGCTACTTTCTTGGGTTGTGTTCATGTGGCTCTACAGAATCCACTTAGGCAATGTACTATGCTTCCTCTAAGTATCAATAAACAGAGGACATATGAAGTATGACAACCCTCTACACTACAGGCTGCTCTATAGTCAATATTTTATTATTATTTTTACATAAAAAATATCTTTATTCAAATATAATCCCCCCAAATATGTTCCTGTTATTGGAACTATAAGTACTACTTTTCTTCTCCTTTTTCAAAACCAGTATAAATAACAGAAATGGTAGAAAATAGGTTGAATTGTATTGACTGAGTGCTGGTAGCTTCTAGGGACAGATTTATTGAATGACATCTTTTTTTTTTTTAAAAAGATATATTTATTTATTTATTGCTTGAATATTTTTTAAATAAATTTTATTTTTATATTCCCCATACAATTGCAACCCCCTTATTTTGACCCCAATCCCTCCCCTCCCCACGCCCCAACCCCCATAGAGTATCTCTGGTTCATAGTTTTGTGTTGATTTTGATTTTCACTTTCTTATTCATTTTCCTGGTCCCTAATTTAAGTTTTCTAGATTCCTTGAATGACATCTTTCAATTGCATTCAAGTTTTCACTAAACCTATTATTCTACACTGCCCTTCACTTTGTATTATTGCTAAGGGTCTCTCCACTCAAAAGTCCCTAGAAGTACCAATTAAAGGTGAGATTAAAGACACTTAACTCACAAGCTGGCAGGGGGAATTGGTGTTTATCTGTTCATGGATAATACTGGGCTGAAAAAAATTAATTCATGTCCAGCTCTTGCTGGACTACTGTACCAACCAAAAGGAGTCTGGCAGAAAAGGAATTGATAACCTGGAATTTTTGAAATGAAGAAAGTACAAATGAATCAAGAAGACTGATACATCTGAAGCAAAGCCATAGTCCTTATTCTGAGAAAATGTCTCCATTATGAGCAAAAATAGCGAAAAAAGGCTCATGGGTATGCTAATGGCCAGATCTGTCACTCCAATCCTGTCCCCCATGCCACCCATTTGCTCTATTGGCAATGCATCCTCACCCAGACTACCTAAGATTCAGCCTTTAGCCCAGTTCAATGATTATGTCCTCATGATTTTTTTTTTACCATTCTTTTAAATTCAATTTGAATTTTAGTCACACACAGTTCTTTACTACTATGGGTATGGGGAGACTACTTATGATCTCACACATATTTTTTTCTTTCTTCACTATTCATGAAAGGATAACATTTCCCTGCCCCTTTTACAAAATAGGCAGGGCCAATGGACTAGTTCTGGTTACGATTGTATATGAACATAAAGTATGTCACTCACTTGCTAGGTTACTTGACTACCAGTGTGAAATCATTCTTGTATCTCTTCCTCTTGCCACCTAGATAGTGTTCTCATTGGTAAACTGCATTAGCCTGGGGCCCAGAATAAAGATAAGATGGAACAGAATTCCCTGCTAAATTACAATAGTGTAAAGCATAAAGAAGAAATAAACCTTTGTTGTTGTAAGTCTCTGAGGTTGGCTTTGTGTGTGAGCATGATGGTGGTGGACATAAAACATGGGGGTAAGGGGTGTTTTTACAGACAACCTAGCTTATTTACTACAGTAGTAAATAACTACTTTCTGACTTCATATTATATATCATGCTGCTAATACTCTTCATTATTCCAAACTCAACAAATATTTTATCAGAACATCTCCTATGGCAAGTCAATGTCCCAGGCACTAAAGGATACAATGATGAACAAAACATATGCAGTCACTGAATTCATATGATCATGACCTAGTGGAGCAAATACATGCACAACAATTACATGGACAAATACAAAGTTTAAACCAAAATCAGTGCTATGAAGAAAAATACATGTGACCTAGTTGGGAGGATTGTAGTGAGGCAACAGGAAAGGCTTTTCTGAGAAAGCTTTGAGCTGAAAGTCATATTCTAGAGATGATTTATGCAGCCCAATTAAGGGCAAACTAGGCAAAGACAGACCTGAGTAAGGAAAGAGAATAGCATTCTAAGCAGTGGTGTAACAGGCCAATTTGAAGTTAGGCAGTGACTAACATAAAGTAAGCAAAGAAATCAGTGAGACGGGAACTGACAATACAGAACTTTGTACGCCAAGCTAATGATTGCAGACCAACATAAAAGAAATGGAATGGAGGGCATCCCCTGGTGGCGCAGCGGTTAAGCGCTGGGCTGCGATGCTGCCCACAGCCTCTGCAGCGCCAGTTCGATCCCCGGCCCCTGGCAAGGGTCCCACATGGCGCACAGATCTCTCTGCGCTCATTCCTGCTGCTCCCCTCTGCAGTGTATTTCGTCAGTCTGCCTGTTCTGTTCCCCGCTCTGGTTCTGGTGATTCTCTCACCCTCCCATGCTTCTGACTGTACTCAGTGCTTGCATAAATAAATAAATAAATAAATCTTAAAAAAAAAAATGGAATGGAAGTCATAGAATTTAAAGATGGTAGGAAGAGGGTATCATTGTAACCTCATCACGACATGAGGACATTCCCTCCCAAGGTTAAATTCCATTGTCAGAACTCAGGGCACCAATACTTTGGTAAGATCAAAGAAAGATGTATTGCTCATGCTGGTGAGAAGTCCCGGGTCAAGGGGCCTTCTGGAAGGAGGCCCAGAACAGAAAGAGAGCAGAGTGAACATGCATTTTATGAAGGAGAAGTTCCCCTAGTGGCACCTGTATAGCATAAAATTTGACAGAAACTGTTGGCTTGGGGCGGGGGATGGAAAGGAAGGGGAGGAATGCTAAGCTTTGTCATGGTGCTTCAAGAAGTAACAGAAGCAGGAAGTGAGACTTACAGATTGTCAGTACTAAAGCAAACATCACAGGATTCTTGCTACAGGTTTCTTTCTCATGAAAAGATTGGGGCTGGGGGTGGAATACAAAATGATTAGATTTGGATTTCAAAGGATATTTCTGCTACAATGTAGACATTGGATTACAAATTAGGTGACTTCCTAATGTGGAACCAGTTAGGAGGATTTTGCAGTGGTATAGATGAGAGATGAAGACAGCTGAAACAAGAGTGCTGATGAAGAGAGCGTTGGACATAAATTGTTCTACAAAGCAGTGTAGTCAACTTGTTGCTCCTTTGAAGGAATAATTTCTAAGGTCAGTGGTGCAACCAGCAGGGCTTCTTCCAACAATCCTTTTCATGGTTTTCTCCTGAAAACACGTGTATAATTTAGCCTATACCTTGCCTCTCCCCAATTGCCTTTCAACATAGCTTCCTCCATCACCATCACTCTATTGTAAATAAAGTAGTTTGCAAACTCTATGAAGAGAGTAAGAATTATTTGTTTTGTGAACTGCTTCTTGCCTCAAGCAAAACCTCTAAACCTGGGCTCTGGAGATGGAAGGGGGACTATGGTGAGATGCTCTCTGAGTGATTAACAATCCCACTCCAGGAACTGAGGTGGGTGTGGGGTGGGGAGCCTTGGAGTGTAACCACCACCTCAGGAGCCAAACAAGAGTGATGGGGGGCCTCCCCTGGTGGTGCAGCGGTTGAGCGCTGGGCTGCGAGGCTGCCTACAGACTTTGCAGCGCTGGTTTGTTCCCCAGCTGCCGGCGAGGGTCCCACAAAAAAAAAGTGATGGGAACCTCAATATTCTATCATGCTCTGCCTAAGGGAGAGTCACCGTTTCTCAGTGGGGGACAGGATGGAAAAGAGGGGTCCCTACATCTCAGCTGCATTCACCCAAGGCTTAGCCTTAGTAACATGTAACAGAAGACAAGAAGAAGGAAGAGAAACACAAGTCCTGCTCCTCCCAGGAAGAAAGCCTTTCAGCTGGGAGCTGAGGATACAGGGAGCCCCAAACTCTCAGCCAAGAGCTGTCTGGAATTAAGAACCCATCTCACTGCGCTGGGAAAGGAGGGAGAGAACAGTGTAAGTTTAAATACCGGAGTTTTATCTTTCTCACTGAATTTTGCAGATGGTGTTGGATAGATGTTTCTTCATTTGCTGTTTGTCCTTAAGACCATTTCCAGAGATTTTTTTTTTTTTTTTAATTTACCAGTTTCACTGGGGGACCTCTTAGCATTGGTCAGGAGATTTCCAGGAGATGCGACATAAGCAGAAGTTCAAAAAGTGCTTTCTCTGTGAGACTTTCCCTCTCTTGATATCGGGGAACCCTTTTACCACCATTTAAATGATTCCGGGCTAGTATCCAGGAGCGAACAGAAAGTCCCCAGCAATTTCTGGTGTCCCAGCAGAGACCGGGCCAGGAGATGGTAGTGTTAAAAAGGCCACGAGAAGAGCACATATCAGGGCAAGAACCCTGAGAGCCCTGAATTCAGCTGAGAGAACAAGTAAGAGGCACTGATGTTGTTCATGTGTTAAGAACCATTTTATTAGTGAAACTGGAATGAGAGTCAGAGTAGAATGGATTCAGGAGTGCTAAGAAAGAGAGGAAATAGAGTTATTAAGAACTGGCAAAACTGTGGGAAAATGAGCTTTGGATGAGAAAAGGAGACATGACATCATTCCTCAACTGAGGGAGATTTTGCTCCCCCCATGGGACATTTGGTAGTCAGAAGACACTTTTTATGGTTGTCACAACTGAGGTCTGAGGGTGCTCTCTCTCAGATGCCACTCAACATTCTCAGATGTTAGAGAATAGCCCACAATAATGACTTGCCAGTCCAAAATGTCCAGAGGAATCCTGTCAACAGAGACTTGGCAGTGAGATTTTTAGGTTTTTTTGTTTGTTTGTTCTAGACACAGGTGATACTAGAATATGTTTGGAGTTTCACAGGAAGTATCTAGTTGAGAGGAAAAAGTTGAAGGTACAGAGGAGAAAGGTGTAATTTTCTGTGGATAAAAATTACTATCCTTTCTGACAAAATCTCAGAGGGTAAGTGAGTTGCCCCCTGTTAGGAAGTCAATGACTAATGGGGTCTAGATCCTCTTTAACCTATTTACTCTTGATGGAGCAGCTAGGGGAACTCTTACTCCTTTGGTATACTGTCAACAACAGCAACTGCACTGACAACAGACACCTGACCAGGGATATGTCACAGGCATCTCCTACCTGCCTTATGGAAACTCTACTCTTACTAACCCACATTTTCTCTTCCGAACTATGATAGTAGTTTATTGTTAAGACTGAGTACAGCATATGCAGAGAAGGGTTTTCACTGCAGCCCAGGCTCTAATCCTCTTAGTCTTATTTGTCGATAACTTGGACTCTGCCATAAGGCAACCATCACTTCCTCTTTGGGACCCACCTGTCTTAGGAATCCACCATGTCCAACCTTCCCATGCTTGAAATGTTCTGCAGTCCCAGCAATCACTCCAAGAGTCCTGTTCTATCTGAGGGGCACAGCTGGCTCGGTGTGCAGAAAACATAAAGAAAATGGATCAACCCAAATGAAATTGAACTCTGTTGAGTCTGGCTCTGAACGCCAACACTCTCTAGGTATTTTGATTGCCACTTACCCCTAAGGAATGATGTTGCAAAATTCTAAGCAAACAGTCAAAGGTCTTAATTATGCAGCAGTAATAGATGCATAGTTAAGAGGAGCTAGAAGCAGCACTTACTTGTACCCCAGAGACTATTGTGGCAAAGGAAAGTAAGAAGATGAAAGACAAATGAAGAAATGCAGGGAGGGAAGCCACTTGGAACCAGGTAACACATTAATATACTGACAAATCTGGGGAAGAAACTTTTAAAACCTGCACCCATGGGACACGCCCCAGACAGAGCCTAAAAGTGTCCAGGGAACAGTTGCCTCCTCCTAAGGAATCTGACTGGCCTCAGGGGAGACTAGAGAAGTGTTAACTTAATGCAGTGGAAAAAAGTGTAGATTAGAAAGGGTAATGTGTCCATTTTTCTGTTTTCTGAGCTATTTTAATCTCAGAAATCTACTCTTTGGGTAGATTTCATAAACTCCCTCTCTACATTTTCCAGTTTTCAGGACTTCTGAATCTCAGGAAATTCTTCCATTAGGATTACATCTAGGCATATTTCCTGTTTGATCAACTTACAGTTTCCTCCTTATCAGCAATAGAGACACTAGTAAGATAAACTGAGAACTTGAGGTATTTTTTCTTCCTCCCTTCTTTCTTCTTTCTACCTATCTTACTAGCCATCTCTCTTTTTATTTTCCTACCCTCTCTCTCCCTCCTTACCTCCACCTTAACTTTCTTTTCTAGGATTTGAGTCCAAATAAATTTGACCCAAAATCTCACAAAGAATATAGACTACATGAGAGTAAATACAGCCCTGGATTATAAGGTTATTTATTTTTTTTATATAAGATATGCACTCTGCTGTATTAAAATGCTAATGTACAAGTTTTTTGGGGAATGCTATCAAATATATCAATCTATTGAAAAGCAATAAGGGTTCACTATTATTAACTTGCCAGGGTTTTTTGTGTTGTCTTTTGAAAGCATAGAAGTAGTTAATTTTTTTCTCATCTCTACATATTCATTGCGGCATTGCTAGAGCAGAATAAATGGCTGAAATGGCAATTTGCCACAAATTCGTCTACCACTTTGAGAGGAGTATATTAGAAGAGAATATCACTTACTGTTGACTAAAACATTAAAAGATGAAATAACAACATTAGAATCAAGTGCTTTTTCATTTAAAAAATCACTAAAAATCTACCATGAAAATATTGAAAATACATTGGATCACAGCCTAGCCTCTTATTACAGAGCTTAAAGCACTGTTTATAGAGATTGTGCTATTTTCCATAGACGTTAAGGCTTATGAGAGGCAGGATCCAATAAAAATCTGGGATCCTTTAATTTAGGGTACTTCATTTCTGGACAGTGACTGAGACAAAGATATGAACAATTTATATTCAGCTAAAATTAAGCTTTCCTGTTTCTTTTCCCACTATAATATCTCTTTACAGAATTGTTACTTCCCTTCTCCTTTCTTTTTTAATTTTTTACTCAAATTTTATTGATTCACCATACCTCACACCTCAACATCTGCACAAGCTTTCACTCACCCTCCATCAAAGCTCCAGCGCCAACGTCCTGTCACTCCCCCATTTCCTCCTGGCTCCCCTGCCTCCTCTCTGGTAACCACTAGATTTATCACAGAATCCAACAGTTATTTTTTTGTCTTTTGTCAGCTTGCTTTCACTGCCTATTTATGATCCACAAATGAAAAAGACAGAATCCAGAGTTGAAAGATGATGAAACACCGACACAAAAAAGTCTATTCTACCTATAAAAGTTCAGTGCAGGGGTCTCCCTGGTGACACAAGGGGTCAAGATGCAGTCTATGAAGCTATCCGCAGCCACTGCAGCATGAGTTCGATCCCCAGCCAGGGAGGTGACCCACATGGTGCAGCAGACCTCTCCTGACTCGCCCACTGCTCCCCTCAGCAGTGTACTTTGGTCATTCCGCCTGTTCTGCTCCCCACTCTGTCTCTGGTGAATCCTCTCACCCCTGCACATCTGGCCTGTATACCAGTTCTTGTATGCATAAATAAATAAAAAATAATCTTAAAAAAAAAGTTCAGTGTTTTGTGACCACAAAACAAAAATCTGGACCAACAAGATACTTAGAAAAAGAAAGGAAGAAATGGGATCATCAGCAAAAAGATAGAATGGAAGTAAATAGTCTCACATGTGAATAATCACCCTAAGTGTGAATGACCTGAAGTCACCATTCAAAAGACACAGAATGGCAGATTGGATAAAAAAGATGACCCTTCTGTATTATGCATACAAGAGTCTCACATAGGATCTAAAGAGAAACATGGACTTAAAGTGAAAGGCAGGTATTTCAATCCAACAACATAGAGAAAAAAAGCAAGAAACACTATTCGCATATCTGATAAATCAGCCTTCATCCAAAAAGGTGATTAGTGACAAAGACGGCACAATATGATGATCAAGGGGACAATTCATCAAAAAGTAATTGTATTCAAAGCTCAAGCACCCAACACAGGTGCATGCAGCATACCACATGTAAGGACAGTGACCTAGATGTGGGAGCCATGTCCCAAAATGTGATGCCAACGAAGTGATGAGAAGAAAAGACAACTAAGTGACATTAGGAGCGCTGTAATCAATAATGTCAAGGCTCTAGACAGTCTGATTCTTCAGTTTCTTTATTGAAGATAACTACCCATTCCCATTTAAAGGGACAACCCAAGGCTGGATTGCCAAGGGCATTGAATTCTCTGCAGGAAGTTGCATAGCTCCAGCAGCCCAAAGCACTCAGCAAGGAGCAGCAGGTGGACCACCTAATTACTGCCAAATTCAAATATGAGCTTGATGGCCTCACAAACAGCCCCTTCTCTTTTTGAAGTGAAAAAGAGGAGGAAAATCTAAGAACTATTAATGCATGGTTTCTTAGGCATACCTACCTATGTATGAGCTACTGCCACTCTGCAGATTATCTGAGAGTGGACATAAGCATCACTCTGGTTAATAATGTGCATTTTGGTCAATTTGTTTATCTCTGTCACGCCTGCCTTTCAGGTGCTGGGACTCAGATCGGCTACCATTTCCATTTGCCTCAAGTCACTGACAATGACACTAGAAGAGTGGTGAGTGAGCAAACTATTAAAGATCACACAGAATAAATGAGAGAATTGGAGTTAAAACTCACACCCCACAGCTTCTCAAGTTAAGCAATTATTATAGCTCTATTGGTCATTAGCTTCTTGCCACCAAATAGCTGAAGGAATTTAATCCACTGTGCCTTAAGGTGAACATGGAATAAGAAAAAAGTTAATCATTCATAAGTCATGATGACTCTTTCACAAGTCAGAGTGTTGGGCCAAAAGACTTTCTGAAATATCCTGCATCTCTAGCAAGCATACATAGAGAAGGACACAATGTATTCCCTAATTTTTATTTGAAAATTATTCAAACATGGAAGCCATTTTCATCTAGTTGTGGAGTCAGTAGCATTTACCAGGACACACCACTGATGGGCTGATTTTGCCCAGTGTATTGTTAGACCCAGGCCCTCACTTGTCCTAAATCACCTAAGGCGAACAATAACTCATGGAAGGCACTTTTTACTTGGGAATTTGCTACATACATGCTAGCAGTTCTTATTTAACTTCATGAGTTCTGATAGTTACGCTAATGGGTCCATCTCCATTGCTGCAATGTGTACTCTTTTTAGTTGTATGTGACATTCTGATAGACATTCTGACTCATCAAGATGTCTCTTCGAAATAAGTCAGAAAGAAAAAGAAAAATAGCGGATGGTCTCACTCATAGCAGGAATTTAGAAAACCTAAATAAGAGACCAGGAAAAAGACTAATCAATACAAAGTAAAAATCAAAATCAACAAGCAACTATAAACCAGAGACACACTGGGTGGGGGGAGGGAGCGACTGGGAAAGGAAGGACTAGAGTCAAAATAAGGGGGGAGGTGCAATTGTATGGGGAATATAACCAAAATGAAAATGCATACATTGTGCAAAGATGAAAAAAGATGTAAGAAATATATAAATAAAATATTTAAATAAATAAAAAAAGATGTCTCTTCTCTTCAAATTATTATGTTCTACACATTTATAATGCAATAACTTTCCTTGAATGCTTTTTTATATGGCTGTTGACATAACTGAGTTTGCCCCAGTTTTCCAACAGAAAAGTTTTAACCCTAAAACAAAATGACAGAGTCCTGACAAGACTTAGTAGACTATTTGTGGCTAATGAGATGAAGCTGAGAACAAAGAATTCCTAGAGGACTGTCACATGGCAGAAACTTCAAAACTGGTCTTTGCGTTATTCTATCTGGCTATTCTCAAGACTTCTTAAAATTCCCTTCTCAAAAGAAAACTTTCTGACAAAGTTGCTGTGGTGCCAGTACTTTCCAAGGGAGAGCACTCTGCAGTCTTTTGAGTAGCTTCCTGGTATTCCTTGGAAGACAAGGCTCTGCAAGAAGTGTGTTCCTTCTCTCTTAACCTAACCCAAACAACATTAAAAAACAGAGGCGTCCTTGGTTATGCAACTCAAGAATAGCAGGTCCGGGCATAAGAGAGAGGAGTTCTTGGGGGTCAGATATAGGGTTGTAGGTCTACAGAAGGACAAACTGGTCTGTTAAGTCAGAGTAACTATCTGCTCCCTTATATGGGTATTAACTACATTATAGGCATCAGGAAGAAACAAAAAATTTCAGGATATGGCCACTAGCTGAGAAGGCGTGTAAGTTCTTGAAATGTGAAATACAGATACTGATAAAGATGAATTTAAAATTTTCAAAGGCATATTTTTGAAAGGAAGTTCATTTAGGCAACATGTTTTTAAGGATATGGTTGACTATTAAGAATAACTCCAAAGGCAATCAAGGTGGTAATTTATAATACACTCTAATAGAGACTTATAAAATATGCCTCAAATATTAGTGTACTAATGAATGTAGTTATTAATGCCATAAATGCATTGTCAGTGAAGCTCCTTTACATAAAAGTTGTTATCCAAAGTTAAAATAAATTCCCACTCTTGAGATGTTCTACCAGGTTTTCTCCATGGGCACTTGTTATTCTTGGGATATTATTGTAGCCTGGGTTATGTCTGCATTTACATAACAATAAGCTAAATTATAATGAAATTCTTTCATGATTGAGTAATGCCATATACAAAATTCTATATCTGGAGAAACCAAAGCATAGATAAATTATATTGTTTTCTTCACATTGCAGAAATCTGGTTGGAAATTGCATGTTCTTCTTTAGGCAGTTACAGAGAAAGGAGTTGGCTGTTGTGCACTACACAATTCTAACTTTGTGCAGAGAATTATAATGGGTAGCTCTTCTTATATACTGAACTACTGAAGAAGGAATGGGGAATAAGATGAATAAAATAATTTCAGGCTGAATTCTGAGCCCTCAATAGCAATAACTCTCCAGCAGAGCCTGTGCTGGATGGAGGACGTCACTAACCCATCCTTTCACTTATCATTTACTTCAGAAGACTGGGCACACATACAAAAAATTGTAACACAGAAAGTATATCATTAACTGACAACTGATAAGACAGTTTAGTGTAAAGGAAAGACTACTGAGTTGGGAATCATTATATGAATTGTAATCTTCATTAGCTATGAGCTACTTTAGTAAACCTGAACAAGTCATGATTTCCCTAGGCCTCAATTTTCTCACCTTGTTATAGGTAACATTTATTGAGAGCTCACTACATATGCCAGTTAGTTATCTACATCTTTTCTCATTTCATCCTCACACCTGCCCTATGAGGTAGATAATATTATTCTACTATTGGTCTCCATATTATTGATAAGGAAACTGAAGCAAAACATGGTTAAGTAACTTGTCCTGGATTATGCTGATAGTATATGACAAAGGATTCAAGCTTTTATTCTCATACAGGAGAAAACTGAGGTGGCATCAGAATGATGTGTGTGCTTGTGTGTGTGTGTGTGTGAGAGAGAGAGAGAGAGAGAGAGACAGAGAGACAGGACATATATAAACACAGAGACAGAGAGAATGAATGTCTGATAGGTCTTTTTGGCTTATTACCTAACATATGACATCATACATGATAAAGCAATTACCAACTATCTGACAAGCTATGAGACAGAATCATGTTTTGTTCATCAAATCATGCACCAATAGAGTCCATTCCTTAAGCCAATCTCCATGACCATGTGGAGTTTAATTCTCTAGTTCTATTTTTAAAAATATGATCAAGTAGGGCCTCCCCGGTGGTGCAGCGGTTGAGCGCTGGGTTGCAAAGCTACCCGCGGCCTCTGCAGCGCCGGTTCGATCCCCAGCTGTTCCCCGGGCACCGGAGGGGGGTCCCACATGGCGCGCAGACCTCTCCTGCCGCCCGCTGCTCCCCTCAGCAGTGTACTTCGGTCCTTCTGCCTGTTCTGCTCCCCGCTCTGGCTCTGGTGAATTCTCTCACCCTCCCGCGCTTCTGACTGTACCCGGTGCTTAAATAAATAAATAAATAAATCTTTAAAAAAAAAAATATGATCAAGTAAAGCACACTTATATTAACTTGAACATTAAGAAAGCACTTTCCCATTGAAGTCAGCAGCTGTGGTTTATATTTGAGGTGAAATGAATGACCCACTCACTAAATTCAGCAAGCTTGTTTCTGTATAGAATCAAGTTAGAGGAGTTTTCATGTTACCTAACAATTATGTTACCTCAAATAGTATAAAAGGACCATAACACATTGGCTGTTTTTGTTTTGTTTGTTTGCTTGCTTTATATTACCCTAAGGATAAACATGGCACTCTCTAAATTTAAAACCACTTTATGATAACACAAAAGTTATGTTTAATTATATGTGATTAATATGCATATAGCCTGTTTTCATTTGTATTGGTCTTTCAGATATCACAAAGTTTCTTTGGGAAGGATGTTCAAAACTATAAGCAATGTATAGTATGATCTAAAGGTATCTACCCTAAATGTTAATTGTGTTAAGAAATGTTGAAATTATTAATCCATTCTTCATGGTTCATTTTTTTTTTAGTTGCAGACTTCTTGTTTTTGAGGTAACTTCAGTTTACTGTTAAGTTTCAGGTGTACAACTTCACACCTCAACAACTATACAAAGCACACCAAACCCACCACCATCCAGAAGTCTAGTTACCACCCAGCACCATCCAATCAACTCCTTCCACCTGTTCTGCGTATAGCTCCTTCCCCTCTAGTAATCACCATCATATCGTCAAAACTAATGGTTTTGCTTTAATTCTCTTCGCTTGCTTGTTTATCTTCCATATATTAGGGAAATCAAAATATTTGTCTTTCTCATAACCAGCGAATTCCCTCACGTTATTGTAAATGACTAAATTTCATCTTTCTTAATGGGTGAGTAGTGTTTCCATTGTATGCTCTTAGCTCCTTTGTTGTTAATTAGCTGTCTCTTTCTCTCTCTCTCTCTCTATATATATATATATATATATATTTATATGGGTTTATTTCTCGGCTCTATTTCTATTTCAATGATCTGTGTGTCTGCTTTATTTGAATACCCTACTGTTTTGACTACTGTAACTATGTAGGATAGATTTTGAGTTTAAGGACCTTAAGACCACCTTTTCCCTTTTATTCTTTGGACTGTTTTTGGTTAATCAAAGTCCTCTGTGATTCCATACACATTTTGGGATTTTTTTTTTTTGTTCTATTTCTATGAAGCATGCCATCAGGACATTGGAAGAGATGACACTGGATCTGTATGGTGCTTTAGGTAAAATAGCCATTTAATAATATTTTTCTTCTGATCCATGAACAAAAAATGTCTTTCCATTTCCTTGTGTCTTCTACAATTTCTTTCAACAATGTCTTATGATTTTCAGGTCTTTTATTTCCTTGGTTACCTTTATTCTTTGGTATTTTAAATTATAAAAGTTATTCTTTCTTAATTTCTCTTTCTGCTAGTTTATTGTTTGCCTAATGGAATGCAATAGGTTTAGAATATTACTTTTGTAAACTGCAACTAATATATTTTTTCAAATACACAAAGTTAAAAATCCAAAACACAAGTGCCATCAGCATCATTTCTAAAAAGACAGATGTTTTAAAATAAAAAACGGTGAAAGAATATAAGCTCATAATCAAGGTCATTTCCTTTAATTGAAATTTTAGCTTTGTGAAAGATTCATGATGTTGTCTAATTTCTAATTTCAGAGACTGCCAATGAAAATTTTGCCACTGACTAGAACCATTTGGGAACCACCAACATTCAGCCATAACAGTTAAGTTTATGATTAAATTTTTCTGAAAGCAGATATATCCCAGATTTAGCAGGTATGTAATTTTCCCCTAATCTCTATAGTGAGGCCATTTTCAGCAGTTCATTGTATATTTTCCAGAAACAAATCCAACTCTACAGTTCGTTGGAATATAATTTTCTCTAAAGATCATAAAATAGAATAACTATTTTATCTTACATACCACATAGGAAAACGTCATAAGTATCCGCTTCACACATTTCCAGTTTTCTCTAAAAGTTCATCTCTGAAAGCCAGATTCCTCACCTTTCAACTCTCTCTGGCCCTTTATATCCATAGTTCATAAAACCCTTACCCCTCACCTCCCACTCTCTCATGACTTCTGGCCATAAACTTTCATTTCACACTCTGCACCTGACATTAGCCAAATCTACATCCACCAACACATAGCAGACTGTAATATCAAAGATAAATATATAGATCTTATTTAATGTTGTGACTGACATTCCTCTTACAGAAAGTCAGGCCTGTGTTCTCACTCTATGAATCTTTAGGTAAATTTTACCTAAATGACCATTTAACAAGGAAGTATGTGGCCAATCCAAATAATGAAATATCCTTGAAGTAATTCTCTGAGGTTTCAAAAAGTAGGTCATAAAAAGGACACTGCTTCTAACAGACTTTCTTTTTCTCTAGGGATAGGTGTACTTGGATCCCAGCCATTAGGCTGGAGGAAGCTCAGACTAGCCCTGAGGGGGAGAATGCATAAAAAGGAACTAAAATCTCTAGCATGTAACCTTAATCAACCACCCAGACATGTAAGTGAGTGACTTTTGGATGATTCTAATCCGCAACTATTAGAGTCTTCCAGCTGAGCACTTTTTGAAGAGCAGAGTCTAGTCTTCTCCACTCTTATTCAATTTCCTGGGATAATAAGATACTATTGTTTTAGGTCACTAACTTTTGGGGATTTCTGACATAGAGAAGGAAATAACTATTATATCCCCTTAGAAGTTTCATGACAAGTAACTATTACTCAGAATTTTTTCTTTGGAGGAGGTAGGCAGTTAATATTTCATTATCTTCTTTGTTAAACTGCTTTTCCAAAATTCAATAAATAAGGCCTGGCCTCATACAATTTTAAAGCAGTATTTGTTTTAACCACTTAAACAGGAATATTTGTAAGTCTTTAAGTAACTGTCTAATGCCTATATAGAAATGTGAGGTTTGGAACCCTGTCCTGGTTATGCAGAAGAAAAACATTGTAAGTGTAAAATATACTTTTGATGATTAAATAATCAAAAAACATTATTAGTAAATGTTTGAAACTATAAAAATGAAGTAGACTATCATTTTAAGTTTAACTCATATTTTTCACACGAAAAGGAATAATAACAACTTTGTTGGAGCTAACTAAGTTCCTCATTAACATTCACTTCATAAACTTGGAAATAAAACTGAACATTAATTTGATCATAAAAACAACCCCTACTGTTGCAGAATATATTTCTCTGTTTTTCTGTAAGAATGGAAATCTGCATTAACTAACATCATTTCACAGTCCTCAATCTATTCTTGGCAAGATATTACAAAGGCTGAGCAAGCCCAGTGCTTATCAAATTATGCATATTGCTCAAAGTGCTATAAATTACAGGGAATATTGTGAACATCTGTAATATTGCATAATGCATCTATATAAAAGGTAACTAAAATAGGAGCAATACTTCCACACCTGCTTTATCTATGCAATTTAAATTGTGCATATTTTAGAGTATGTGAAGAACTAATGATAAGACTTAGTGATAGGAAAAGTCATTCATTCAACAGTGATTCTAAATGCGGACCTCACTATATACTCAATTCCTTGAAAGGTTTCAATATTCTTTATTTTAAGAACCAAAAGCAAGAAATGATATGGTGAGGGTTATTACCACCATAAGTTTGAGAACTAATGAGATATAAAATGGAGGCCACTCATTTTAGCATATGAAAGCAATGTTTTGAGTCAAGATTAGTGAACCAATATTTTGGCAGTTACTTGAAAAACATCCAGCATGAAGAAATATATTCAGGTGGGAGATTCCAACCCAAGGATATGGAAAATTTAGGAAATACTAAAAAGTCATAAATGGCAGTTATTGTTAGAAATAGCAGATCTAAAGATATTTTAGCCCAGAATGTGGCACAGGCATGTCAAATAAGAATTAATTTGTATTCCCAAACATCCAGCCACAAAGTGTCTTTACCCTGAAGGTGACTTTTTTCAAGATTTTACTGTAGTATCAGGTAAGAGATCAATTTCCAGCTAAGTTCAGAAGAATGAAATATATATGCCCCCAACCCCTTTTTTTCTGGGTTTCCATAGTGAAATATATCAAATACTTGATTAAATAAGTTCATATGAGACTGAGACACAGAACAATGCCTGGAATATAATAGGTTCACAAAAATAATTGTTTAATACAAATCTTCTATCAGAAATTATGTAGCACATATATGGAATTAATAACATACAGTTGTATTAAACCTTTAAGAAAATATTCTTTGATCCAATAAAACTTACACAAATCTCTCTCAGGGGATGATCAGAGATGGAGAAAATATTTCTAGAATTTGGCCATTTGTCTCCAGTTAGTCATCATAAATTTTTAAAACAGTTTGTTGGTGTGTATAATGGTAAAAATTTTGAAATAATCCAATACAAATACAAGTTAAATAAATAATATATTAATCTTCAAATTAATAATTACCTGGAAGAGTTTTTATAACATCAAACATGTTATGAGTGTTAAATAAAATTACAAAGTGAATTACTAGTTTTCTAATGTTACTGTAATAATCAAAACAATATAGTATTCACACTAAGACACATAGAACAGTGAAATAGAATAGAGAATATGAGAAAAACGAATACTTTTCAAAAAAGGCTCCAAAAATACACAATGTGGAAAGGACAGTCACTTTTAAAAAATGGTTTGGGAAAACTGCATATTCACCTTCAAAATAATTAAATTGGACCCTTATCTTATATACACAAAAATATCAGCACAAAGTGGATTAAAGACTAAAACATAAGAATTCAAATTATAAACCTCTTAGAAAATAGGATGGGAGAAATGTTCCTTGACATTGATCTAGGCAATGGTTTCTTGGATTTGACACTGAAAGTAAAATCAACCAAAGCAAAAATAAACATCTGAGACAATACCAACCTAAAAAGCACAGCAAAGGAAACCATCAACAAAGTGAAAAGTCAGCCTAAGGAATGGAATAAAATATAGCTGACTCTTTTAAACAATGCAGGGGTTAGGAACATCAATCTAATTCCTCTATAATATAAAATCTATGTATGACTTGACTCTCCAAAACCTTTAACTACAGTCATTCCCTGGTATCTGCAGGGCAATGGTTTCAGGACCCCTGTATACTCAAATTAGTTGATGTTCAAGACCATTTAAGTCAATCCTTACTACATATGGTTTCCATATTTACAGATTCAACCAACCACGGATGTTGGTTGGTTGAATCTGGGGATGTGAAACTCCTAAGAGAAAAGTATGAAATAGTGTAGTTCAGATCAGTGCTATTCAAGAGTCAAATGTATTTATGAACCATGTATCTGATAAGGTGTTAATATCCAAAATATGCAAAGAACACATAATTCAAAAGCAAAAAACAACCTAATTTTAAAAATAAGCAAAGGGTCTAACTAGCTATCTTTCCAAATAGGACATTCAAAAGGCCAATAGATACACGAAAAAAATACTCAGCATTACTAATCATCCAGGAAATGCAAATCAAAACCACAATGAAATAGTACCTCACACCTGTTAAGATGAATATCATCAAAAAGACAAAGAATAAATGTTGGTGAAATGAGGAGAAAAGGGAATCCTTGTTTATTGTTAGTGGAAGTGTATACTATACTTCCACTATGGAAAAAGTATGGAGTTTCTCAAAAAATTAAGACTAAAAATGATCCCAAAAATCCACCTCTGAGTATATATCAAAAGGAAATTAAATTATTATTGTAAATTGGTATTTGTGGTCCCACTGGCAGCATTTTTCAAAATAGTCATGGTATAGAAGCAACCTAAATGTTCACTGATGGACACAAATAAAATGTGATGTGTGTATTAATCAGACTTTAAAAAAAAGAGTAAATCCTTTTATTTGACAATATGATTAAACATGGAGAGCACTATGTTAAATGAAAAAGGTCAGCTAAGAAAGACAAATACTGAAAAAGATCACTTACTTGTCTGTAAAGACTAAATTTTAAAGTAAAATCAAATTCCTAGAAAAAGAAAGTAAAATAATGGTTGCCAAAGGTTGGGGGTAATGGAAAGAGATTGGTAAAGGCATAAACTTGAACTTATAAGTAAGTTCAGAGAATCTAATGGCAACAATAGTTAAGTTAATAATACTATATTATATACTTAATATGCTTTTAATATATTACAATTTTATTAGTCAACTATACCTCAGTAAAGTTGAAAAATGCTAAGTGCAAAGCAAAGTGACATGTTTTAAAAGTTACAATACTATGAACCAGAGAAACACTATGGGGGGTGGGGGGCGGGGATATGAGGGATTGGGGTCAAAATAAGGGGGTTGCAATTGTATGGGGAATATAAAAATAAAATTTAAAAAAACACAAAAAATACATACAAATGTGCCACAACAGAAAAAAAGTTACAATATTATTTCAATGTTTCACTTATAAATTTAATTTACATGAACTAGTTTATTTTAATTTATATTTATACTATTATTGTATATAAATAAAAATATAAATACAAATAATGTATAAAGAAATGAAAAATATTAATAGTATGTTGTCTGTTTCAGTAAAACTATATAAATTTTCTTCATACTTTTCTATATTTTCACAGTTTCTCCAATTAGTGTGCCTAATATAAATAACTAAAACAAATAACTAATTTCTAATATTCCAACAATATTTACAGCTATTTTCCCCTAGGCTGGAATAATGTTTATAGCAGCTGAAGTTTAAAACAAAGTAAACATATACCAAAATAAAAAATATATAGAAATCGTAATTATGACAACTAAATTGACTTTTATATTCCTACTTGAAAATTATCAGTGTAAGAATTTAACAAATAAAAGTAGTTACAGGTGCTTGTAAATGTACATACTTTATGGTAATTGTGCCTCAAGGACAGGACCTGGAAACTGAGAATCTAAGATAAAAAAAAAAAAAGACACTCTAGTGGACTCTTCTGGTTTGAATGTTTTCTTCTGTACACATAGCATTTTTTTTAAGTTAAAACAGTATGTATGATACCAGTTGGCATGAACACTAGTTGACAAAGTGTTCAACCCACCTAGCTAGTGAACATTTCAGTTTTAGCAGGTATTTCCTCCAAGCAAAATCCACTTGGCAATTCCATTGGCATGTGCAGCTGAAGTCACAAATCATTTATTCTGATCAATGGGTGCCAGCCAACTTGCAGGAACATGCTGCCCCATCCAAGTCCATTCCTCTGCTGAGAATAGGAAAGGAATCCCTGGGGATATCACACAAATTTGTCTGAATCTGCTCTGTTTTCCAGATTTCAGGACAGAAATTACTCAGCTCCTCTTCATCCAAGTCTGAGGATTCTACCCAGTATAGCTAAGACAGTTTTCCTGTTCAATATTCTGTCCTACTCATTTTAACCATGAGAGCCAGTTACTTGCATTGCCTATAGCAGGCATCCGCAGCCAGCAGGTGCAAGGCAATTCCTCACATTGCTTCTCTCTCTTCCGTAGCCATCCCTTCTGTCCTGTAGTTAAAGATCCTCCCTTACACAGAACTATCTCCTTCCTTTACACCCATCCTTCCCACCTACTTGAAGATCCTCTTTTATCAGATCTTTCTCCATGGGAAGACTTATCACCAAGACCAAATAAGCTCAACATCCCCCGACCCCCTCAGGTGCAGTCCCCATAGTTTCCTTCACCAATGCACCCGTGCACCATCACCTCAATCCCCTGTGCTCCTCCTCCCTCCCTCTGATCCCTCTCCCAACTCCTCCACTGCAGTATGTCTCTGATTTATAATTGTCTGTTTTTGTTTTGTTGTGTTTTGTACTGTTATGATTTTTTTACACTGATGTCTTATTTGGTTCCCCTATATTCCTGCTATAAGTGAAACCATCCGGTATTTTTCTTTTTCCTTCTGGCTTATTTCACTGAGCATAATTCCTTCTAGCTCCATCCACATTGCTACGAATGGCATGATTTTATCTTTTTTGATTGCTGAATAATATTCCATTGTGTATATGTACCACATCTTCTTGATCCAGTCATCTATTTTTGGGCATTTGGGTTGTTTCCAGGTTTTACCTATTGTAAATAGTGCTGCAATAAACATAGGGGTAAAAGTATTCTTTTGAATCAACATTTTTGTGTCCTTTGGGTAGATCCCTATAGGAATAATTGAATGTCCTTGAATTCTGTTCCCTCTCTAAGTTGTAATCAGAGAAGAGTGTGCTTTACTTCCTCACTTACAAAATTGTCTAGAAGAAAGAATAATGGAAAGGCAACTAATTTCTGAATCTGACAGTGGTATAAAAGCAAGAGTTTTAAATCTGTTTCAGGTCTTAGATGACCAAAACATACTGAAAATAAAAACTGAATAATAAGCAAGAGGTCACCACATCAATAGGATGTTGACCTCTAATGGGAGAAAATGGAGTTCTGGGTGGGCCCAAGTAACCATTGTGCAAATTAATCAGTAGACCTCAGGCTGCAGCATATTTCTGTGGCTCCCATCCATCTGGGGATAAAACGTGGTCCCTTTCCCTTCCTCACAGTCAATCTGATTGCTCCTCCCACAGCCCACCAGTCCAGGGCATTTACTTACTCTGACTTGAGCTATATCATAGCAGAGGTATCATTTTAGATCTAAGTCCTATAAAATCTTTCAATAACATTAGAGCTCCCACATAGAACAGAAAAAACAGTGTGGATTTGTGGGAAGTGTTGGAGGAAAAGTAAAGGAAAATAATATGAGAATTTATTATAAGAGTATGTATTAGTTTGGTTTATAGGGAAAGGTAATACAGCTTAAGAAGCAGGGTGTTCTACTTACATAATCATCTTCCAAGACTCAGGGGTGGGACCCTGGCAATGTGTTTATTTAGTCATATGTTTTTGTAAGATTTGCAAAAGCAAAGTAAAAATTTTTCCATTATTAGACAGTGAATTTGGAAAGGTGTTTTGAACATTTCAGTTAAAACAGATGAAAAATTACTGACTCCTGACTCCTGAATTGGAGACATATATAAGGCATTCTTTGTTTTTAATTAAAGAACTAAAACAAAAATAGGAGAAAATTTCAACTATAATTATTAAAATATGAAAAATTGCAAGCCACATGGTTGAGTCAGTAGAAATAACTCAGTTCATTAACTGCAATACTATGTATCTTTTACAGATTTTGTGACTTATATCTCAGTAGTGCTGTTACATACATAAAAAAGAGGTGTTAGAATGCTATAGAAAGAATACTACCATCTACACCAAAAATAATATGCACTCACTGTTAGGAATGGCTACTTGTTTGGGTGAAATTTTGCTTTTCATTGCATACTTTTTCAAAAGCTGAAATTTGTGTATGTGATGTATTAAAAATAAAACTTAAGAATGATCAAAAAGTAGAAATAACTAGTTATCAAGCAGCAAATTGTAACATTTTTTGCAGATAATTTCAAAAGTGGCATTTCATTACAAGAAAGAGAAAATTCAAATATAAATGATAAATTAGTTCTTGGACTGCTTGATAGCTGACTTAATGAAGAAGAATGAATCAAACTAACACACTGAAAATTTAAAAAATTTTCCCAATTATTAATAAAACCCTGACATAGCTGATAATGAGCTAAAGACTCATGTAATGATACTATAGCAAGGACCTTGAAGACAAACTGTTTTGAAACAGTTAAAGTCATGAGTATACAAAATCACTCACCACACACAAAAAACCAAAAATGTCCTGTATGAAAATCTTACGACTTATATGACAGACATATATTACAGACAGCTCCAAATTTGACAACTTTAACAATTTATATGACATTATCAAACTTGTAAACTATTTTTTTTTTAATAAATTTTATTGTTATATTCCCCATACAATTGCAGCCCCCCATTCTGACCCCAATCCCTCCCCTCCCGCCCCCGTCCCCCTAAAAGTGTCTCTGGTTCATAGTTTTTTGTTGATTTTGATTTTCACTTTCTTATAGTTATTCATTTTCCTGGTCCCTTATTTAAGTTTTCTAGATTCCTGCTATGAGTGAGACCGTCCGGTATTTTTCTTTTTCTTTTTGGCTTATTTCGCTGAGCATGATCCCTTCCAGCGCCATCCATGTTGCAGCAAATTGCATGTGTTTATCTTTTTTGAATGCTGAGTAATATTCCATGGTATATATGTACCACATCTTCTTGATCCAGTCATCTATTTTTGGGCATTTGGGTTGTTTCCAAAGCTTAGCTATTGTAAACAGTGCTGCTATAAACATAGGGGTGCAGGTGTTCTTTGGAATTGATGTTTCTGTGTCCTTTGGGTAAATACCTAGGAGTGGAATTGCTGGATCATATGGAAGCTCTATGTTTAGTAGGTCCAGAAATCTCCACACAGCTTTCCACAGTGGTTGGACCAGTTTGCACTCCCACCAACAGTGCAGAAGAGTTCCTTTTTCTCCACACCCTCGCCAACATTTGTTGTTGCTAGTTTTTTTAATATGTGCCATTCTCACTGGTGTAAGATGGTATCTCATGGTAGTTTTGATTTGCATTTCCCTGATGACAAGTGATGTTGAACATTTTTTCATATGCCTGTTGGCCATTTGCATTTCCTCTTCAGAGAAGTTTCTTTTTAGCTCTTCTGCCCATTTTTTGACTGGATTATTTTCTTTGTTGTTGTTGAGTCTCATCAGCTCTTTGCAGATTTTTGTGATCAGTCCTTTATCATTAGTGTTGGGTGCAAAAATGTTCTCCCAGTTGGTGGGGTTTCTCTTTGTTTTTGTTATTGTCTCTTTTGCTGTGCAAAAGCTCTTTAATTTGATATAGTCCCAGCTGTTTATCTTTGCCTTCACTATCACTGCTTTGGGTGATGTGTCTGTAAAGATGTCTTTGATGTGCAAATCACGTAGTGTTTCGCCTATATTTCCTTCTATATATTTTATGGTTTCAGGTCTTATGTCTAGTTCTTTAATCCATTTTGAGTTGATTTTTGTGTATGGTGTGAGGTGGTGGTCAAGCTTCATTCTTTTGCATGTAGCGACCCAGTTTTCCCAGCACCATTTATTGAACAAACTTTCTTTGCTCCAATGCATAGTCTTTGCTCCTTTGTCAAAGATTAGTTGACCATAAATCTGTGGGTTTATTTCTGGATTTTCTATTCGATTCCATTGGTCTGTATGTCTGTTCTTGTTCCAATACCATGCAGTTTTGATGATTATGGCTTTGTAGTATAGTTTGAAGTCTGGGAGTCTGATGCCTCCATTCCCTTCTTTTTTTTTCAGGAGAGCTTTGGCTATTCGGGGTTTTTTGTGATTCCATATGAATTTCATCAATAATTGTTCTATTTCTTTGAAGAATGACATTGAAATTTTGATTGGAATAGCATTGAATCTGTATATTGCTTTTGGAAGGATGGCCATTTTAATAATGTTTATTCTTCCAATCCATGAGCAGGGGATGTCTCTCCATTTCTTTGTGTCTTCTTCTATTTCTTTTAACAGTGTTTTATAGTTTTCTTTGTATAGGTCCTTTACCTCTTTTGTTAGATTTATTCCCAAATATTTGATTTTTTTTGTTTCAATAACAAAAGGGATGGTCTTTTTGATTTCTTCTTCTTCAGATTTATTGTTTGTGTATAGGAAGGCTACTGACTTTTGCGTGTTGATTTTGTATCCTGCCACTTTACTGAACTGATTGATGAGTTGAATTAGCTTTTCTGTGGAGTTTTTGGGGTTCTCTATGTATAATATCATATCGTCTGCAAATAGTGATAGTTTGACTTCTTCTTTTCCTATTTGGATTCCTTGGATGTCTTTCTCTTGTCTTATTGCCCTGGCTAGGACTTCCAGTATTATATTGAAAAGCAATGGTGAGAGTGGACATCCTTGTCTTGTTCCAGATCTTAATGGAATTGCTTTCAGCTTTTCACCATTGAGAATGATACTGGCTGTTGGCTTGTCATAGATGGCCTTTATGATGTTGAGGTACGTTCCTTGTATCCCAAGAATTTCAAGGGCTTTTATCATGAATGGGTGTTGCACTTTGTCGAAAGCTTTCTCAGCATCTATTGATATTATCATATGGTTTTTATATTTCTTTTTGTTGATGTGTTGGATAACGTTGATTGATTTTCGGATGTTAAACCATCCTTGTGCCCCTGGAATGAATCCAACTTGGTCGTGGTGAATTATCTTATGGATACATTGTTGGATTCTGATAGCTAAAATTTTATTGAGGATTTTTGCATCAGTGTTCATTAGGGAGATTGGCCTGTAGTTTTCCTTTTTTGTGTTGTCCTTGTTCGGTTTTGGTATTAGTGTAATGTTGGCTTCATAGAACGTGTTTGGTATTGTCCCTTCCTTCTCAATTTTTTGGAAGAGTTTGTGAAGGATAGGCACTAATTCGTCTCTGAATGTTTGGTAGAATTCATTTGTAAATCCATCAGGTCCTGGGCTTTTGTTTTTGGGGAGGTTTTTGATTACCATTTCAATTTCGCTAATTGTAATTGGTCTGTTTAGGTGTTCTATTTCTTCTTTATCTAGCTTTGGGTGATTGTAGAGTTGTAGGAATTTGTCCATCTCCTCTAGATTGTTAAACTTGTTTCCATATAACTGTTCATAGTGGTTACTGATTATTCTTTTGATTTCTGCTGTGTCCGTTGTGATTTCTCCTCTTTCATTGATGATCCTGTTTATTTGTGCTTTCTCCTTTTTTTCCTTTGTGAGCCTGGCTAGGGGTTTGTCTATTTTATTGATTTTTTCAAAGAACCAGCTCTTGGTTTCATTGATCTTTTGGATTGTTTTTTTAGTTTCAATTTCATTTATTTCTGCTTTGGTTTTTATTATTTCTTTTCTTCTACTGGTTTTGGGGTTTTTTTGTTGTTCTTTTTCTAGATCTTTGAGCTTCGAGATTAGGTTGTTTCTTTGAGTTCTTTCTTGTTTCTTGATGTGAGCTTCTATTGCTATATATTTTCCTCTTATTACTGCTTTTGCTGCATCCCATACATTTAGGATATTGGTGTCCTCCTTGTCGTTCAATTCAAAAAATTTTTTAATTTCTTCTTTGATCTCCTCATTAGTCCAATGGTCTTCCAGTAGTGTGGTTTTTAATCTCCATGAGGTAGGAAAGTTCCTTGCCTTCTTTTTATGGTTTATTTCTAGTTTGATGCCTTCATGGTCAGAAAAGATGGTTGATATGATTTCAATCTTGGTGTATCTGTTGATGTTTGTCTTGTGCCCCAGTATGTGATCGATCCTGGAGAATGATCCGTGTGCGCTTGAGAAAAATGTGTACTCCGTTTTTTTGGGGTTTAGTGTTCTATAGATGTCTGTTAAGCCCAATTGCTCTAGGTCTTTATTTAGAGCTTTGGTTTCTTTACTTATTTTTTGTCTTGTTGATCTATCCATTGTTGATAGTGGTGTGTTGAAGTCTCCCACTACGTATGTGTTTTCTCTGATGTCTGTTTTCAGAGAGGACAACAGTTGTCTGATATATTTTGGTGCTCCTTCGTTTGGTGAGTATATGTTAATGAGTGTTATTTCTTCTTGAAGTATTGTCCCCTTGATCATAATGTAGTGACCATTGGGGTCTCTTTTTATCTTTTTGAGTTTGAAATCTGTTTTATCTGATATAAGTATAGCTGTTCCTGCTTTCTTTTTTGGTCCATTTGCTTGTAGGATTGTTTTCCATCCTTTAACTTTGAGCCTATTTTTATCTTTTGTAGCTAAATGTGTTTCCTGGAGACAGCAAAAGGTTGGGTTTTGTTTCTTAATCCAGGCTGCAACTCTGTGTCTTTTTATTGAAGAGTTTAGTCCATTTACATTTAGAGTTAATATTGATATGTTAACATCTGTATTTGCCATTGTGTTTGTCTTTCCTTTGATTTTATTTATTTATTCTTTTAATAACTTTTTTTTTTTTTGGGCCTTCTTTCATTGTTATTCGTCGCTCTGAGGTTCTGGCTTTAGGACTCCTTGTAGTATTTTTTGGAGTGGGGGTTTAGTTGCAATGAAATTCCGGAGTTTCTGTTTGTCTGGGAAGGTCCATATTCTTTCTTCAAAGAGGAAGGAGAGCTTTGCGGGATAGAGTATTCTTGGTTGGCATCTGTTTTCTTGGAGTCTGTTGACTATGTCCCTCCACTCTCTCCTTGCCCGTAGTGTTTCTTCGGAGAAGTCTGATGTCAGCCTGATTGGTTTTCCTTTGAATGTTATCTGTTTCTTCCCTCTTGCCAGCTTCATTATTTTTTCCTTGTCCTGGATTCTTGGGAGCTTTACTATTATGTGTCTTGCTGTATTTTTCCTTTCGTCGTGGAAGTTTGGTGTTCTTCTTGCTTCTTGTATATCAATTTTCAGCTCCTTCTTCACATTTGGGAAGTTCTCTTCAATTATCTCTTTGAATATTTTCTCTGTTCCTACATCTCTCTCCTCTCCTTCTGGTATTCCTATAACTCTTATATTTCCTTTCCTCATGGAGTCAGATAGTTCCCGAAGTCTTTCTTCATTCTTTTTCCTTCGTACTTCTCTTTCCTTTTCTGTTTTGGTTCTTTTTATTTCTGTGTCTTCAAGATTACTTATTCGTTCTTCCATTTCATCTATTCTGCTTTCATTGCTTTTCCCAGAATTCTTTAGTTCTTCCATTAATTCTTTGATCTCCTGCATTTCTTTTACTTCCCTCTTTAGGGACTCAATTTCTTTCTTCTGACCATTGTTTTCCCTCTCTAGGGACTCAATTGCATTCTTCTGATCATTGATTATTTTTCCCTTATCATTGTTTTCCTTTATGACTTCTGTCAGTTTTTTAATCACGGCAATTTTAAATTCTCTTTCTGGAAGGCTCAGAAATTCTTCCAACAAACTTGTAAACTATTAATAATTTTTTAAAATGAACAAGTGTAGAAAAAAGAGAATTATATTGATAATTTTTCCATAAAAATACTATAGCTCAGTGTCACTTTAAAAGGCAAACAATATGAGCCAAAGGCGTAAGAAAAATTCTAGAATTTTGCTGGGTAGTTGATAATACATTATGACTTCAAATATTTTATATTTTTAATATGTGCCAACTTTAAATTGTAAATTGTAGTCATTCTTTTCACATTGTTAATATTCACATCATTTATAGTATATTAGTAGTACGTTTTTGCTTTTAAGTAGGACAACCTAAATCAGCTTCACCCTCTCCTCCAAAGCTGTATCTGCTCTGTAAAGGAAGATTGGAAAGAATAGAACCATGCACAAAACCAGCCTCTGTAGATACAAAGAAATTGATATCTTAAAGACAGGACAGATTTAAAGCTGCCTTAATATAGACTGTAATTACGACTTTTATTAAATTGACTTTTATTTGCTGACTCCAAAATCACTGGTGTAAGAATTTAATAAATGAACGTTGTCAAATACGCTTATAGATATATAGACTTTATGGTGAAGGGGAAAAAAGCATTTAAGAACAGAAGAGCAGGGCCTCCCTGGTGGCCTAGGGGTTAAGTCTCAGCACTATACAGCCTGAGTTTAATGCCAGACCAGGGAGCTAACCCACATATGGTGCAGCAGATCTCTCCTGTCTCACCTGCTGCTCCCTTTAACAGAGTATTTCAGTAAATCAGCCTGTTCTGCTTCCTACTCTGTCTCTGATGAATCATATCATACCCCATCCCCGCACCTCTAGCTTATACCCCAGTTCTTCTTTGCAAAGATTTAAAAAAAAAAAAAAAAAAAAAAGGAAAAGCAGAGGAAGGCCTGGCTCAGAAGATTGCACAATATTCTCTCTCAACCTTCTCTTTTTTATTAGCATATGGTCAAGCAAAGTTCTTTTCCATATTCTATTCTAGATCGAAAGGTTATTCTCTCAATTCTTCATCTGGACCAAAAATCTCTAGTTTTACATTTCGTTTTTTATCTAATAGCATTCTGACTAAGTCTCCCAAGGTTTCATCCTATGGATTTAAGTTTTCAATCAAGACTTTTTTAAGACTTGAAATATGACTGAGCAACAACTCTCTCCTTTTATCTCCCCACTCATAGCCTTATTTCCTCACCCACATACACACCATTCACTTTGTTCTTCTAGAAGCCTATCAAAGATAGTGTTTACTAGAACACAATGATGCCGAGTCACACTAAAAACAGAACAAAAACAGAACATAGAAACAAACTGGTTTCCGAACTACAGGTTCCTCATCCTAATTTAACCTTAGAATTAAGAAGATAAGTTTCCCTCAATTTCTCTAGTGTAGAATCAGATTCCTTTAATTTTCCCCTTTTCATGATTATCTTCCATTAGTTAGATGGACTTTTCCTCAAATGTGGGCTTTTATTGAAAATATTATTTCTACTTCTATTGCTGAGATGAGAAATACAGTCCTATCCAGATTGGTGTGGTTTGTTCTACGGTTTGAAACAACTCTCAGTTCCCAAACCTCCTAGATAAATAGGACTAGACTCCTGAAATCACCTGTCTTTTATTTCCACAGTCATTTCTTCACTCCACCTAATAGTAATTCTTTTGATAGAGTCTGCAAGGCTATAATTTTTCATGAGCAGAAATATCTAGCAAAATGCAGGAAGGAGTGAGATTATAGGTTATTTACATATGTGTGGTTTGTAGAGGTTTCCTCACAGAGTCTGTGTTCTGTGTATATTTAGAAGAGATGCAGAAATTAAAATGTAATTGACCCGGTGAGAAAAAACTTCAAAAGAGAAAGGTCTAAGTGATGAGCCTAGAACATGACCAGTGAAAATGGTCATTGACATCATGTCAATAAACAATCAGTCTGTCAAGTTCTGACTCATGTTCCCTTTCAAAGTTTAACCTTTATTTTGGTCTCATGTTGAAAATGAAAAGTTCCAAAAATTGTTCTTAAAAGCAAAGTTAATCAGGGCCTCCCCTGGTGGTGCAGCAGTTGAGCACTGGGCTGCAAAGCTGCCCACAGCCTTTGCAGCACTGGTTCGATCCCTGGCCGCCAGCGAGGGTCCAACATGGTGCGACAGACCTCTCCTGCCGCCCGCTGCTCCCCTCAGCAGTGTGTTTCGTCAGTCTGCCTGTTCTGTTTCCTGCTCTGGCTCTGGTGAATTCTCTCACCCTCCCGCACTTCTGACTGTAGCCAGTGCTTGTATAAATAAATAAATATTTTTTTAAAAAAACACCAAAGTTAATCAATACGATTTCAGGGTTTTTTAAAATTCAGAAGTAACTAGTACTTAGGGCCAATATAATGAATCGATAGCATCATCATCAATTTTGTTGATCTACCTCTTCACTACCAGCCAGTTGTAAAGTTTGGTTCTCCTCTTTGAGGATGCAGACTTTACTCACTTAGTGTTGTAAACTCCCTCCTGAGTGCCCATGTCTACTCTAAGGCTCTGTTCTCTATTCAATCTTTACTCTACTTAGGCAACCTCTTCTATATCCAAACATAGGAATGGTAAGTCTGCTAACTATTCTGCTTCTACATATTTCTCAATATCCAATGATTTTTCTTCTACACGCTGCCTGTATTCTAGACTATTCTGCCATTGTTCCTCTATGAATTACAGCAATAGTTTTCTGACTAGTCTCACCATGAATATTCTTGTTCTAATCTCCCATCTAATCTCTAACCGTAGCCACAGCGGTCTTTCAAGAAGGCAAATATGATTTCGCACCATTCTTTATTGGTTTCCTATTGCTACACCTTGCTCTGGCATACCTCTGCATCCTATCTATTTTTCCAACATCCTATGTGCTTCTTAAGCCTCACCTTGCTCCATACTACTGCTTACTTCATAGTTGTTCTACTTTCCTTACTTTTCCCTTAATTATACCATGCTCTATTTTTCACTCAGGACCTTTGCACATGCCAATAAAAATTAAAGTTCTTCTAAATAAAAATTAAAGTTCTTCTACAATTTATTGGTACAATCTACTGTCTCAAATACTGTTACAGATAAAATATACTTGCTCTGATGCCAAGGTCAGTCCTCCTCTTGGAGGACTGTACAAACATCACTGTTATCTACCCAAAGATATTGTACAGCAACTTTCCACACTATCATGATTTTTCCCTTCTCTACTATTTTATTCTTACTATGGCCTGAATGTTGAAATACTAACCATCAAGGGATGGTATTACAAAGTAGAGATACACTTTGATCATTACAGTAGAACTCTCACAAATAGAATTGGCAGTCTTAAAAAGGAGACCCCAGACAGCTCCTCAGTCCCTTCCACAATATGAAGACAAAGCAAACAGTACTGGCTACAAACCAAGAAGTGGGTCCTCACCAGAATGCAATAATATTGGTGCTTTGATCTTGAACTTTCCAGCCTCTAGAACTGTGAGAAATAAATTTCTGTTATTACCCAGTCTGTAGTATTTCGTTATAGCAATCCAAATGGACTATGACAATTCCCATCAGTATACAGATATGCTCTTAATTCTCAATTTAACAAAAAAATAAAAAGCTTGGCTCCACATTGTCCTTCAGTTCTGCCCCACTGCTCTTCACCCCATGGGGAGTAACTCTATCAGCATGACTAGCTCCCTCAAGTCCTCTAAATCTTGACTCAAAGTCATATTCTCATCGAGATTTTCCTGACCTCTCTATTAGAATCGTTCCAGATTATTATATATCTTTCCTTACTTCCTTCCCCCACCCAAATATAAGAACCATGAGAACAGGGATATTTGTCTTGTTTACTCTTTTGTCCTAGTGTCCATCCTCATGAAAGCAGCCTCTTTATGCTTTTGATTGTCTGGTATCACCCCTGCCTCAGAGAGGGCACTTGACAATATTTGGTGAATGAAGGAATGAGTGCATGAGCACTGCAACAGCTTTATCTCTCCTTAGCTTTCTCCTGCCATAGGAAACAGATGATTATGGTTTCTTTACACTTGAAAAGTCAAAATTTCCCCATAAGTTGTCCAGTCAGTAATTGCTTACAGTCTAAGTCAGAAGTCAGCAAATTTTTTCTCTAAAGGGTCAAATAATAAACATTTCAGGCTCAGCAGGCCAAATGGTCTCCATCTCAACTAGGCAACCCTAAAGTAGTATTCTAAGTGCATTCTAAGAAAACTTCATTTCCAAACAGGAGGCAGGCAGCATCTGGCCTGAAGGCTTTAGTGTGCCAACCACTGGTCTAATTTGTTTTTCTGAATCTTAAGTCATCTTATAAGCAACAGTACATAAAAAACCAAAAAGAAGAAAAAAGTAAAACCAAAATTCCTGGTCCAGATTTTCCCTGTGCATATGTGCAGATTTAGCCTTATCCATACTCTCACAGGCTCTTTGTCCCTTCATAAATAAGCATCTCCTTCTACCCCCACCTCTCCACTGAATCCTCAGGTCACTACATTAAATTATCTACAAGAACATTTAGCATCAATAGTAAAGATAAAGAATGGAGAAAGGGAGTTTCTATTTAGGACATCACATGATGGCCCTAATATTCCCCAAATGGCATTAGTGTCCTATGATCCCTCCAAGGAAAGTACATTAGAACTTTTCTTCTTCTGGAGCATTATTAGAAAAATAAACAGTAGGAGTAAAAGAAATTGCAGATATTTACAATTTCTTTTCAGAGGTGTTTACTAAAACTCATTTTTTTTTAAATTTTGTAGATGATCTATTTCTCTCTCACGTGTATAGGGCTATATCACTCAAATAATCTTTTGTTTGCTCTTGCTTACAAAATGCTGCTATAGGGATAATTTAAATGCAAATTAGAAGTCATCCAAACACAACTTTATTTTGTTTTTGTGATATGAGGCTAACAGAAGTAGTCAGTCATTTTCCAGGATAAAAAGTCTCTTAAGAGAAATGATACCGATGTTTCCTCTCATGCCAATTTCATTTTTTCAAATGTCATCTGATTTTTTTCTCATCAATTAATAGACTCTAATAAGGTATAGTACAAAATCATTTTTCTTAAAATAACAGTTATCAAATTATTAAGGCAATATTACATGCCAGTTTAATAGTAGATCTTGGTGTTAGATAACAGCATATATTCTTTTGAAGGACAGGGGTTTTAATTCATGGTGCTAATTTTTTTATTACCCAATATTATTTCTCTTTCCCCCCACCACTATCCCTTACACTCTTTTAACCATTTCTCCCATCCTCCTCCCTTTTAACCTCAGAAACCTCACTTCCTTTACTCCTGGGTCCAATATTGTCAATAAATATTTTGCTTTGTAGACATCAATTGGTTTGTTGGGATTTTTTTTTTTTTTGGTCATTCTGAATTACCTTAATCACATAATTCCTTCAAACTCCTTCTATTTTGCAATAAATGACAATATTTCATCTTTCCTTTTGGCTGACTAGTACCCTATTTTGTGGATATATGACATCTTCATCCACTCTTCTGTCAGTGGCACTTAGGCTATTTCCATTTCCTACCTATTGTAAATAATGCTGCAATAAACACTGTAGAGCAGAGTTTTTTGAGCTGATGGTTTCATATTCTTTGACTTGAGGCCCAAGAGTGGGATTTTTAGATCATACGGTATTTCCATTTTTCATCTAGATTGCTTTCCAACATGGCTTTCTCCTGTTTACATTTCCATTAATGGTTCTAATTTTTAACAATGAAATATAAATGACATTAAGTGCCATCATTAAAGCAGATTTCCACTGTGTTTAAGACATTCTAGAGTAGACTGCATTAACTCTTTCAGAACAACAAGTGTGAGACAATCTAGCATGGAATTACAATTTACTAATTAGCAAATAAGGTGACCATGGGTATAGAATTTTGATGGAGAGTCAACCTGGATTTTCCTCAGGATCTCAAATGTTTTGGGTTCTGCAGGCACCTCCATTCTCTTTCATACCAGATAAGGGTTACTTTGGCAAAATCATCTTCATCTTATGTCTACTCTCTCTAGGCCTCAAATTTTTCATCCATAAAAATTGAAGATCATAACAGTACCTACCCTAGGATTGTTCTGAGTATCTAACAAGAAAGAAACATAATCTATGTTTCACATAGGGTCTGGCACATGGTAATGCATTGTTTTTCATCCTTTACCTTTATTTTTTATTTATTTATTTTTTGTGGGACCCTCGCCAGCAGCTGGGAAACAAACCGGCGCTGCAGAGGCTGCTGGCAGCCTCGCAGCCCAGCGCTCAACCGCTGCGCCACCAGGGGAGGCCCCATCCTTCACCTTTAATAAAAAGATTTTGAGATGTAAGATAAAACACACCAGAAAAAGAGTTCTATGTTCATAAATGAGAAAAAAGAAGAAAATCACTGTCTTGTATTCATAATACATTGTTTCCTTAACATTATTATTGTTAAAGCCAGAACCTATTTCTAAACTATTCTAAACACATTTTTTGTTAAGGGAACCATATTTTTTCTCAGTCTGAAGAAACAGTACTATAGATACAACTAATATTCTGAAGAATTTGGGACATCCAAATATTCATTCATTTCTCCTCACTATTCCACATTAACATTGGAACAAGCCTTTAAATTAATTGAAATGATGTCCATCTCATGAAGAATGGCCTTATCAGATTCTTATTTAACTAAAACAGACTCTTTGAAGACTAGCTGTTTTCCTGGGACAGAAGGTGGAAGAAAACAAATTATGAAGCACAGAACTAAAACTGAGATGGAAAAGTATGGATAAAACTAAGATAGTGTATGAAGATAAAAAGAAGTTACTAGAAAGAGAAAAAAGTACATTCAAGGGTTACTGATAATGGGCATCATGCCTCTCTGCCAGGAGGTGACTTTGTCTGCAGACTGATGATAAGGTTTGGGGAATGATCTGTCTCTGAAAAACTTCAGAAGCAAATCATACACAGGGGCACACATATGTGTGTTCATGCATGCAGACACACACACACACTACAATAAAGGTAAGTGAGTTACAAAGGACAAGGACACCTATAACAAGACTGGACAGAGAGAGGAGGAAACGGTACTTATAGTGGAAGAATATTCTCCAGAAGGAAGAAGCATGCAATGTGTAATTTCATGCACTTAATTAATTGCAGTTCAAACCACTCTCATTAGGAGTCCATTTTAAGACTACCAGCTTGAACAGTCAAAAGGGAATAATTACAATGAAATTCTGTCCTTGTCTCCTTATGGAGAACTTCACAAACTTTATCAAGGACATCTCAAGAGACTCTTTGCTCCAACACCCTCCTTTTTGTTACCCTTTTATGCAAAAAGAATGCACTGAAATAAAAACTCAAATTTTCCCTTTGGTCCTCCCACTAACTTTTACTACTGATTTTACATTTATAGTTCTGGGGAAGTCACAGAACTTTCTGTACTTTGGTTTCCAGATTGTAAACCCTCATGACAAATTCATTAAGGACTGTGAACTTGTCAGGGTTCTGGGTTACAATAGAATCAACAGAAATCAACAATGATGAACTTAAGCAGGAAAAGGAATTCACCCAAAGAAATAGTATAGAATTGGACACAGAGTTAGGAAAACCAGATTTGAGTAGGATGCAGTGGAGGCAATGACTAACCAGGAGGGAGATGCAGGATGAGTCTGCCTGGCCCCTGCCACTCTCCTGCAGGGCACTAGCGGCCCCATCACACAGAAGCAGCCACAACCACCATACCACTGAAATATCTGCTCATCAGTGCCACCTGTGATGGTAGGTCTGAGTCATCCTCTCGAGATTCAAAGTCCTGGCTGGGAGCATCAGGTTGACCACACAGAGGTCTAACAGGTGTGAAAGGGTGTATCGGACCAAGCTGAAAACCTGGACCATCTCCCCTACTCTAAGATTCCTCCAAAAGTGTTAAATACTGACCAGTCAAACCAGTCATGCACTTCAGGAGCTGATCTTCCCTGAGTTCTCCTCTTCCGTCTGACTATCCCCAGGGTTATATCCCCAAGCAAAACAATGATGGTAATATAAGCTTTAAATAAAAAAAAAGGAAGAGGGTATGGAGCACTTGTTTTACTGCAATATCTGCTAAATGAATATCAAACCTATCATCTTAGTCCATTCAGGCTGCTGCTACAACAGAATACCAAAACTGGGTGGCTTGTAAACAGCAGACATTTATTGCTCAGTTTTATAGTCTGAGAAGTACAAGATCAAGGTGCTGGCAAATTCAGTGTCTGGTGAAGGCCCTCTATCTGATTAATGGTCTTCTTACTGTATCCTCACATGATAGAAGAGTCAAAGAGTCTCACTGAGGGCTCGTTTATAAGGGCACTAATCCCATTCACAACAGGTCTCCACTCTTATGACCCAACCACCTCCCAATGGTCCCCCTTACTTCCTAAAGCCAACCCCTTAAATATTAGGATTTCAATATATGATTTTGAAGGGAACACAGTCACATAGCACTTAAGCGCACTCACAAAGAAGGTAAAATCTAAAATCAAAATTCTTTCCCGTTCCAGTGCTAAACAATTTTGAGTCAAAAGTTAAGTGTCTGCTATAGTGCAAACAAATCTTGGAACCAAGATTTGTAGAAATAACTTAGCAGATAAACCAACTAAAATAGCTTATTTATCAAGACTAACAGTTTGCTTATTAAGGATCACTTTAAGATCTTCACTTCAAGATCCCAAACTACTGGGTCCTGAAACTCTGCTCAATCCCATCAATCTTTCCAACTAGCAAAATCAGGGTCCAGAACCCCTTTATAAGGTATACTCATCCTTTCTTTTGGTGAGACTAATACCTAGTTTTGCTCAATTAGTAGACGCTGCTGGTGATCTTTCTGGAGCATTCTACTTCTGACAAAGGCATTGATACACAAAATTCTCAGAGTAATTCTGGGAAGCCCAAGGAAGCCCTCCCTTATATATGCCACAAATTCATATAAAACTATGTGCAAGAAAAATAATACTATGAATTTTATTTTTACCTATTCATAAATATATTCTTAACACTTAAAATAGTGTCTTTTACATAATAAAGGCACAATAGACTTGTAAATAAATGATGGATGCAATTTTAATGTTACTTTACTGATCAGACAAATATATATTTTCATTAATACCAGTTAAGATAAGAGCAAAATTAGCTACAATCCTGTCATTCAAAAAAGTAATTAGGGCCTCCCCTGTGGCACAGGCGGTTGAGCACCACACTGTGAGGCTGTGCACAGCCTCTGCAGCGCAGGTTCGATCCCCACCAGCCGGCAAGAATCCCACATGGCGCGGCAGACCTCTCGTCTCTCCTGCTGCTCTCCTCAGCAGTGTATTTCGTCAGTCTGCCTGTTCTGTTCCCCGCTCTGTCTCTGGTGAATCGTGAATCCTCTCACCCTCCCGTACATCTGGCCGGTACCCCAGTTCTTAAATAAATAAATAAATAAATAAACGAACAAATAAATAAATAAATCTTTTTTTAAAAAAAGTAATTGTTTTCATATTTCTTTCCAATTCTTTCCCAAATGCAGGCATATATTTTGCACTACTACTTTAACATGGAAATCCTTGTGTATTTTGCTTTTCTTCCCAAAAGTCTCCAAGTACTTCCATGTTCCTGTATAGTTCCATGTTATGACCATATCATAATGGTCATTGCAAAGATTACATAATGGTGCATGACTATGAATGTTCATTATCATTCATTGTTTCACTAATTGCAAAAAAAAAAAAGTCACTAATAGAAGCAGTCAATAAATCCAAAATCATTAGCTCTCACCTCAATTAGTTCAGTAGATACCAAACAGAACATACCAGAAGTGGTAAATGAAAATAAGAAGATACAGGTTCTGGTCTTTTTTGTTGGAGTAATCCTCTGAAAATCAATTAGTCTTTACATTTCTTGTCTTTTTTTTTTTTTTTACCGAATATGTCTAAGCTTATTTTCTCAAAACAGTAATTTTAATATATGGGGTAAAATACATGGTTGTTGAACATATATTTCAAGCCCTCTCTGCTTAGTCTTCTGTGCAGTATAATTAATAACCTCTGCTAAGGATTTTGCAAATATCATATACTCCACAGTTACTAAGTTCTAGTCACAAATACTACTTCATATATAGAATATTAAAAAAATGACTCTCACAAAGTCACAGAGAGACTTAAAAAAATTGTTATTTACAGAGGTACCATATCAAGCTTTTTAGTCCCAGGTCTTAACCATGCAATAATAGCAAATAATTTAAAATTTTAAGTTGGCATGACACAACTTGCTATAAGATAAAGACTGCAAATAATATGCCACACATAAATTAACGGGAAAACCATATGACTGTGCCTTTCTGTGCTTTCACTAGGATGATGTTAGACCCCAATTTACTGAAGAAAGTTTTCTACAAATAGAATTTGTCCACATTAAAATCAATTTCATTCTAGATTTTACTTCTACAGTTAGAGACATGATGAACTGGAATAATGGTGAAATCTCAGAAATAGTATTTAAAAACATTTAAGAAAGCTGTGTTATTTAATACAATGATCATTTCCAATAAAGGAAATTCTCAAAAGAAAAACCCAAATACTAATTCAAAATACCTGTTATTAAAACAGGAAAAATAGTTAACTACAAAAACTTATTTAAAAGAAAATAATACAGTGATCAAAAAGGTAATGCACTATTTTATAAAATCATATTTTTCTCCATATTCCATAATTGAAAGTAAATGTAGGGCAGCTAAGGTATTGGAAAGATGCAAATTTCCCCACATACCAGAAACTGCTACTGTTTCAAACAAATAAAGAAAGCATAGGCAGCAAAGATGCCATCCTGGACCTACTCATTTGGACTAGGAGACCCTTGCTGGCCTTTCTGAAGATACTTCCATCTCCCTAAATCTGTCCGAGGACAGCTGAATCAGTTCTTAAAAATTCAGCTGTAATAATCGTATTTGAGAGAAGCATCTGAGAGAAGTGCTTCCTCTCCTCTGTATTATCCCCATATTGCTCCCTGATTTATCTCCCCTGTCCAAACTCCAACTCTTGTTCTGTTCAAATTTTCCAGTTATGGGGGCCTCCCTATTTGGCGCAAGGGATTAAGATGCAGGCCCATGAAGCTATTGGCAGCCACTGCAGCATGCGATCATCAATCCCCAGCGAGGGAGGTGACCCACATGACTCTCCTGTCTCACGCGCTGCTCCCCTCAGCAGTGTATTTCAGTCAATCTGCCTAGCCTGTTCCCCACTCTGTTTCTGGTGAATGCTCTCCCTCCGCCACCACCGCACCACTGGCCTTTACCCCAATTCTTGTATGCATAAATAAATAAATCTTAAAAAAAAAAAAACCAAAACCCCCTAATTTTCCAGTTATGTCTTTGGGCCAATTTTTCTATGTAAACAGAATTTTCTTCAGCCTCAGTGTAGCCACTAAAAGTCTCTCCATACCCTGCCTTCTTTCAAACTTGGTTCTTTGCTGAGAAAGTCACTTTCCATCAGTGCACTCAACTGTAGGCTGCCCTTGTACTCAGTACCCTATACTTTTTGCCAAGATGGTGTTGATGTTCTCCTGGTTACTCACGTAAACATACTAATCATTTTTATTTACTGATCATAATTATTTCTCCACCCTTTTGTGAAACCTTTGACCTCCATGCCAATCAATTCTACCTAATCACTGAATTCTGCCCTTCTCCCTGGTCACTATGTCTCATTTATTTAAAACTCTTCACCTTTGAACTCCTTGACATTGTGAGTCCTATTCATGTTTATATGGAGGAGTCACCTCATACCAAAATCTGTTCCTCAACTAATTCTTTTCCAGGATAGTCATTCTCTTCTCTAGCATTCCCCAACATTTTGAAAACACCATAAATAAACACAATGCTTAAATGTTAAGTTTCAAAAATCTTATCTTCCAAATACGACCTCTTATATTTTCCAACTTATTCAGTTATTCAAATTTTACCTTTCTAATACCAGAGACCTTTAAAAACATCACAACTTTTCTATATTCATATCTTCTTATACGCACTCTTTCCATATCCAGTTTGTTTACCACAGTTCATCACTTCATTCACTCTTGCAAATCCCTCAAATCTCTTTCCCTATTTTTTTACATTGAACCCTCACTTTCCAATCCTGTATCAATCCAACTGTTGGCCTTCTCAGTGCATATATGTTGGCTATTCAGCACCACTGGAGAATATTTTAAAATCTCACATATTGTTCACACCAAGATTAATGGTAATAAATATCAACTGTACCTTCAGTATGCCTATTGGTCTAGCCATGCTGAACAGTCTTCAGTTATCACTTGTTATTGAACATGGTCTAGCTATTGTCTCTGCCTCACACCATCTTTTTTTTTAATGTCTCAGCTTAGGTGTCAATTCCTCACAGCCTCAGTTAGTTTGTTCCACGTGGATATCCCACATTACTTCATATGTCCTCGGTCATATCTGTATGTTACATCTAACAAACAGGATTGATGTTTTATGTTTTCTTGCTAGGGTGCCCTGCTGAATTCTAAACTCTTTGAAAGTAGAGACTGTGTTGCTCTTGTTGAACTTCCCATCTCCAGGTATAGCCGGGTATATAGGAAATAACAGATGCTAACTTTTTTGTTGGATCATTGTATAAGTGAATACATAAACACATGGCTAATACATGACCATTAATATAATTTGAAGTTATTCTTTTCATTAACAAATTTTAACTCATTTCTGTAATATGGGTAACAAATATACAGTATGAAGAAATAAAGTTAATCTAAATTAAGTAATATTGGGGAAAAAAAAGAAAACCAAAGTAATGTGTCACCTTGGGTACAGAACAGTTGGTAGAGGAGTAAAGAGTGAGAATACTCCTAAATATGACCCCAAAATGGGAATGTCCCAGAAAGTCAATTATGAAATATAACATTTATATATATTTAATGTTTTCAAATATACACTAAAGTTTAGAATTTCGATATTTCTCATAACAAGGTGTGTGAATACTTACTAGGACATTTAGCATTAGACTCAGTTTTTTTTAAAGAATTAATTAGAATGAAAGTCATAACTGGCTGAGATAAAGCCCATCTGGAAATGTTGACAAAAATGTGAGCTTTCCCAGGTTCAAAGCCACCAACTTTAGTGTAAATCCATCAAATAAATTCAATCCATCCTGATAATCTGCATAAATGATGTCAAACAACTTAACCAAATGGTCTACAATTTTGACTGAATCCCACAGATTTGAAACAGAGCTAAAGATGTCTGGCTCTGTCTAATGGCTTTTAAGCGGCTAGAAAATTCTAAACAAATGAGATGAATAGGTATGGTAAGAGACACCTGAAATCTAAAATTGTTGTTGCAGAATCCCAACCAACAAAAGGGTTATTAGCAAAACAACAAGAAAGTATGCTTAACACATGGCAGATTATATATTTTTCTAACAGTTCTTTTTCTATGTAGTTTTATTTTATTTTATTTTTAAGATTTCTTTACTCATGCATAAAAGAACCGGGGAAAGGCCAGATGTGCAGGAGGGTGAGAGGATTCACCAGAAACAGAGTAGGGAACAAAATAGGCAGACTGACTGAAATACACTGCTGAGGGGAGCAGCGGACTAGACAGGAGAGGACAGGAGAGGCCTACTACGCCATGTGGGTATCTTTCCAGCCAGCAGGGATGGGATCGAACCCGCTCTGCAGAGGCTGCAGACAGCTTCACAGTGCTGCACTCAACCCGCTGCGCCACCAGGGAGGCCCCATCTCTTTGACCTTTTGTGGGCTCATTTGGAGGAGGGAAAAGTTTAATAATGTCATCCTTTCTGAGTTTCAGTTGGACACATTTTTTTTTTTTTTTGCTGTGGATTTCTCAAAATGATGCATTTTGGTCAATGTTAAGTTTGAATCAGCATATATATTTAGGCAGCACATAATAATAAAATAAAGACCATTCAGTAACAGTATTGTCCCTAATTCTCTTTCATGAACATTATATTGCAAAACAAAAGACATGATGTGTAAGGAACTGTAAACTGTCCCTGAACACTTCAGTGATGAATAGCTCTGGGTTATATGAGGATGGACCTAACAGGTAGTTGTATGAAAAGGAGCTCTCTGAGGAGCTGAAAAGTTGTGATTTCCTGACAGAAATAATGAAGTGCTATTTGTAGTTCTGCGCTCTGCCTGCCACAGCCTTGTGTTCTTCAGTCACTTTTCAGGGTAATACTGTGAACTCAGCATTGTTTTTAGAAATACGGCATTCCAACCAATATTATTAAACAATATTATTAAACTGCCATTAAACAAGTTAAATGGGCATAGAGAAGTTTGTAAACAGTTATCAGAAGTTCCGACATAGTAAATGCATATGTGACTACCCTCTTTAGAGCTTTTAATAACATGGGAGCCTGGTGAGATAGAAATTTTTTTTATGACAAAAGTATACCCTTTCCTGGTACATGTTGTTTACTGACATACAGATATAAAGTAAAATACGGTAGCACAGAATCAGTCCATTTGGGGAATCCTTAATTAGTATGCCAAAAAGCACTAGAGGAATGAAAAGTATATAGAGGTCTGACAAAAAAAAAAAATAATAAACAACTGGGGGCCTCCCTGGTGGCATAAGGGGTTAAGACGCAATCTATGAAGCTGTCCAGAACTACTGCAGCACAATTTCAATGCCTGGCCAGGGAGCTACCCACAAGGCACAGCAGACCTCTCCTGACTTTGCCTGCTGCTCCCCTCAGCAGTGTACTTCAGTCAATCAACCTGTTCTGTTCCCCACTTTGTCTCTGGTGAATCCTCTCATCCTCCTGCACATCTGGCTTGTACCCCACTTCTTATAACATAAATAAATAAATCTTTAAAAAAATAAACTACTGGAATTTGATAATTATCTTGATTTTTTTAAATTTAGAACATGGAAGGTACAAAACATTTAGAGATTCTATAAAATGTAAGGAAAAATATTTTTTAAGGTTATATTTGATTCAATAATTGATCAAGAATTGCTACTGAGTCTGGAAATAAGATACTATATAAAGTGTGCTATCACTCTTAGAGTCTAGTTTTAATCTTAAAAATTACAAATTGCATAGCAAAAATAAAATAATTTAAGTAAACCAGAGTAATTCCTTTAGAGACAGAAGATTTATAATGTTTTGTGAGAATTCTAGAAAGTTCAGTCAAACATGATATCAATAAATTACACTAAATAAATTAAAAATAAAGAAATTCAGTTTCTTTTACATATCATGTTTCTTAAGGACACTGAAGTTTTGCTTCCCCTTTTTCTGCAGTGATTATTTTAAAAACCAATCCAGTTCTAGAAAACTATATTTCTAAGGAATCGTTCAAAATCACAATTATGTGTGCCCATTTTCTCTTTTAGAAAGCTTTGCCAGCTAAGTTATCCTCCACATAAGTTTCCATTGAAATTATCAGGTAACTCTCTTGAAACTTGCATACATATTCAATATGAAGGCACAAGCCTCTTGGATATTCTGTGAAATATAGACCTTTGGCTTCATAAACCTTCCCTATCTGTAATATTGCAAATATGAAATGTTCACAGATAATACCTCAAGTTAAAAACACTCAATTTGAAAGATAAGGTATGTCTGTTTTTACCAGGCTTCTGTTTTCTTCCTTTTATTTCCTCTTTAGATTTTGATTCAGTAACAAAATGTGAAAATTGCCTCTTTTATGTTCACTCAAAAGTACTGTGTGTACTCAGCAACACCAGATGATGGGTGGCTGATCAGAGAATCCAGAGTCTAACTGGCATCTGGGACCAGTTCCTCTGTGAATGGGACATAACTCAAGGAAATATTTCTTTAAGATTCTTGTGCTGTGAAGCCTTATTTGACCAAAGTAATCCTTCCCCGCTATGACGGAGAGCTTATTTCATTCCCAAGAGTTTCTTCTTTTAATTTTTTTTTACTTTCTTTTTGTTTTTAAATAGAACTGTGTACAAATGCACACAGTGTACTTCTCCAGACAGGTAATAGGACACAGTGATGAAAAGTGTTTGCAATATTCTCCACCCACCCATATCCCTGAATATATATCCACCCAGAGGTGTGTCATCATGTCACATGGGGACAACTTTCTCCTTGGCTCTCATTTTATTACAGCTGAAGCAGCAGTGAAACGTGGCTGGAAAGATTTAGCATTGCCTCCCTGTGAGCAGGGAACAATTTCCATATGTGTGGCAAGCTGAACCCTCCTAGCAACATGTAGGGGTACAAGGACCACCTAGGGGAAGTAAGTCAGTGCTTTTGTTAGGGCCAAGGGGAGTCCCTAATTTCCCTCAAAGACCTACCTGGAGGCACAAGGGGTTAAAGCACAGCACTGTGAAACTGTCCACAGCCTCTGCAGCATGAGTTCCATCCCTGATATCCCACCAGATACCCACATGGAGCAGCAGACCTCTCCTGTCTCACCCGCCGCTCCCCTCAGCAGTGTATTTTAGTCAGTCTACCTGTTCTGCTTCCCACTCTGTCTCTGGTGAATCCTCTCACCCCCCGCATCTCTGACCTGTACCCCAGTTCTTGTGTGCATAAATAAATCTTTAAAAATAAATAAATAAATAAATAAATAAATAAATATTTTTAAAAAGGATTCTGACCAAAGAAATGTGTAGCAGCAAGGGTTATTCTTACAGAAGTGAAATAAAGAGGAAGTAAGTAGTAAAGAGGGCCTGCATTTTCATTCCAGTCATAACCGAACAATTTTTGAAATCAGAGCATGTCGGTGGACAGACACCAAAAGCAAGACAGAAATTTCTTCAAACAAGTCTTAAAGGACATACATAATACAGAAAAAGTCCATATTAATCTTAACTTTCTGAACCATGAAAAAATTTCTGGTTTACTCCTAAATCTAACTCCACCTCTACCCCAAGAGTTATTAATAGAGGATCCTTGAAATCAATTCCAATAAGGAAACTAAGAAATTCAACATAAAACATGACTTGTTCCAACACTACACCAAGTAAGGATAGCTATATACATCAAGTACCTACATATGCCAAAAATGGTGCTCATGGTTATAGCTTCAAACCAAACACATGGAATAGGTGATCCTATTATTCCTATTTGTGCTCTTGAGAAAAAATTAGAAACTTGGAGTGGTTGTGCATTTCCCAAGTCACATTGAAAGTGGTGAGGCAGAACTCAAATTCAGACTATCAATATGTCCACCGTGCCTACTCTTTACCATTCACTACTCTGTCATCAGCCACCACCAACACACAATTCATTCTCAACTTTTGCCTGCCCCGTTGTGCCTGGATGTCTTATTTTTGTTATTATTCAGTTTTCAAGGGATCAACTGTTCTTGCCTCTAGGTAAAATTGTCCTGCGGATTAAGTATCATTCTTATCATCTGCTTCCCCTTAACAAGTTGTATCTACTTCCCCTTTCATTTTCTTCTCTACCTTGCACACTTCATGCTTTTCCTTTCACTGTTTTTTTTTGTTTGTTTATCTGTTTATCCTACTTTCATATTTCTTCTACCTAGTTCCATTGCTTCACTTATTCTCATTCCCCTGAACTTTCATTTTGACACTTTTTCCTGCACACACAGACACACATTTTAGAGATCCTTAGGGTAAGCACTAAATCAAAAGTAAACAGTAAAAATGCAAGTTACAGTCTAGGAGAAATTATTCATCTTACAATGCACATACCTTACAAAGGACTCATGCCTAGAATATACAAACAACCACCAAAATTCAATAAGTAAAACTGGATAAATATTTAAATAAGCATAGCACAAAGAAGATACACAAATGTTCGATAAGCATATTAGAAGACATATAATATTACCACCCATCAAGGTATGATAAATTAAAATCAAAGCAAGCTGCTTCTACACATTTACCAGGATGGCTAAAATTAAAAACAATGAGACTACCAAGTGTTGGTGAAGATGCAGAACAACTGGAACTCCCACATATTGTTAATGGAAGGGTAAAATAGTCATAACTTTGGAGGACTGTTGCAAAGTAATAAAGTAAACATATCCTTACTTATGACTCAGAAATTCCAAGAAAATGAATCTATATGTTCACAGAAAGATTTGTAGTAAAATATGCTGAGTAACTTGCTCATAATAGCACCATATTAGAGATAAATATCTAAACAAAAACAATTCAAATGGTAGAATTCAGAGTACATATTATATTAGCCCACCTATATCAAAGAAGAGTCAAAATCATGAGTGATAGAAGTTATGAAATTGATGATAGCATGGATATACAGGTAACATGGGTATATAAGTCTTTAAAAAGACTTATCAAGATGTTTACTTAAGATTTGCAAATTTCAATGCATGCAAATTATATTTTAAACAGCTTTTAAGTAAATGTATAGAAAACTAGGAGAGAAACACGGAAAGCTGTAATATTCGATTGGTTTCTTGCCAATTTATAACATTTCAAGTCATTAATAAATGCTCTCACTCTTCAGTAAGAGTCAATAAGCAGCCAGCTGAGTGATCCTACCCTATATGAAAAACTAACTGGTGAATGAATTGCAGCTCCTTAGCATCCTAGATTTTACAATTCTGCTTTATGATAACTGAAAGTTTCTAGGGGTTGCTAAATCACAACACATACAACTTAACACTTCAGCAATATACAAAGAGAATTAGTGAATGACATGCACTTGAATATATTGATACAGCCTATTTAAAAATCCAAAATAGAATGATGGAAGTGTTAACAATTAATAAAAAAGACAAAAGCCCTGCTGAGCCCATCTCTTACCCCCAGCACTTTAGGAGGAAGCTATTAGCTGCTATCCATAGCACTCGTTATTGCAGGTCAAAGTTCCCTTCCAGAAATCAGTTACTCAGGATCACGCTGTCACTTTCTAAAGGTTAGCACAAGTCTCTAAACCCACTGTGTGACACTTGACAAATGTCTGGTGTACTGATACACAGGAAGAAAGAGCAAAATGTTATCATATTAAAAGAGGAAAACAAATCAAAGGGCATGGAAAGTCTCCATCACCATCAAAGATTTGCAATTGCTAATGTCTCAGTATAGGTTGAAAATAGGACCTGGAGGTATACTAGACATTATTAATGGGAAAACAGACTGTAGATAACCTAGATAAAATAGTATAAATTTCTCACTAGCCCTGTCTTGATAATTGTGAAAGATCTGGGGTTTTCAGTCAACTTTACCATTTCAGTGATTTCCTCATATTTTTAAATAACAGATCCCTTGTACTAGTCAGAAGCAATTCAAGCAACTAAATTCATCATCTTAAAGGACAGTTACTGATCAAATTTCTTCTGATCACTACTTTCCTAATAAATTCTAGGAAACTCCAGAAGACATCTCCCCTAGAAATGTCTTGAATTTGGTAAAGAGAAAGAATCCTACCACAGTATAAAAAATTGGTTGGTTCTTACAGTCTTAGTAAATGCTCAAGAGTCTGAGTACAGGCTCCTAGTTTTCTCCTCTTCATAGTCTATCCAACCTTCTTAAAAATGCACATGAGCAAAAGAATAAATAATAGAAATTCCACTATCCTCTGTTTCTTTCAAAAAAATGTTTTTAATGGCATTATTATTAAGTAATAACAACTTTATTGGTAAGTAAAAGGAAAAAGGGTAAAAACACCTTTCCTGCAAAACAGGAAATAGAAATGTTATTATGGGTATGTGACTTAGTGATTCTATGTTGACTAATGATAAATAAATTTGCTTCATGGTGGGAACTAAAACAGTATTCTGGTAAGCAACAAGTTGAAGTGTCACAGGCCAAATTACTAGGCTCATGAATATAATTGTATATTTCCTTTGATTCTAATTATAGTACAATCTATTCCTGATTCCAAATTTGTTTTGCATCAATGAATATTGCCTACCTACTGTTTTCAGATACGTAGGTCTACATGGTAATTTGTCGATTAGTTCTCATTTGTTAAGAATTTTTCTATTAATTGTTTTATGACCAATATTAATTTTCCAAGTCTAAGTTCTTTTTCCCAGATGCTTATTGCTATTCACCACACATTTTCAACTTCTTGTAAAATTTTCACTAAAATGTATCCTTTTGAGATAGAAGCATTACCTGAGAAAAATCATCTTTCCTTGGCTTCTAGAAACCCCTCTTGCCTACTGCTTAAATCCAGCAATGAGCCACAAAATCGCAAAAGACCACAAATAACAATCATGCAAACAATCACCATGAAAATAAGAAAAGGAGCAATGTTGCCTTAGGGCACTCACCCACTGGAGTCTGCAGAAGTTATAGCAATCAGTGGCAGAATCTTCAGGGGAAGGCTGGTTGGTCTTTGAATGTTCTCTGATTCACTTTTCAAGTCAGCTTGTTCCAGCTGTCTGAAGGCGAGCGGGGGAAGCTGAACATTGCGGCATGAAAGCCTCCTTACAAGATAGGGCTCCATCCCTCGGAAAGGGTCTTCCTCTTCATTACTGGAATGAAGTGTTTCCTCAGAGGCCTAAGGCAAAAGTGTAAGAAAATAATCCCAGTGTTTATTTTTACACTGATAACTTTATATTTTTGGATAAAGAAATTAAGGGAAACATATATTGAAGACTAACTAGATGGCAATATGCATAGTCTGCATAATTTTCCTACCACCACAACACCCATGACATCACCATAGTCCCTTGTGCTCTTCCCTATCCTGTTTTGACCCCTATTACTCACCCTTTTCTGATTCCTCAAACCTATGGTTTACCTTTAAGTTTTGTCTTTTCCCTGATCCTTTGTTGTGTTCCCTAGTATTCCCCCTATAAATGAGACCATCCAATATTTTTCTTTTCCTCCTGACTTATTTTGCTTAGTATAATCCCTTCCAGTTCCATCCATGTTGCTGCAAATGGCATGAATATCTTTTTGATGGCTGAGTAGTATTCCATTGTGTATATTTACCACATTATCTTTTTTAAAAAAAAAAAGATTTATTTATTTATTTATTTATTTATTTATTTATTTGTTTATTTATTTATTTATTTATTTGTACAAGAACTGGAGTACAGGCCAGATGCTCGGGAGGGTGAGAGGATTCACCAGAGACAGAGCGGGGAACAGAACCGGCAGACTGACAAAATACACTGCTGAGAGGAGCAGCGGGAGTGACAGGAATGGTCCGCGGCACCATGTGGGACCCTTGCTGGCTGGCCGGGATCAAACCCATGCTACAGAGGCTGTGGACAGCTTCACAGAGCTGCACTCAACTGCTTCTGCCACCAGGGGAGGCCCATATACCACATTTTCTTGATCCATTTGTCTGTTTTGAGGCATTTAGGTTGTTTCCATCTCTTAACTATGGTAAATACAGCTGCAATAAACATAGGCATGCAGTTTTCCCTTCAAATTTATGTTTCTGTGATCTTTGGGTATATTCTCAGGAGTGGAATCACTGGATCTTATATATGGTAGAGACATTTTTAGTAATTTGAGGACCATCCACACCATTTTCCATAGGGGCTGAGCCAGTTTGCATTCCCACCAGCAGTGTAAAAGAGTTGTTGTTTTTTTTTTCCATATCCTTGCCAGCATTTGCTTTTGCCAGGTTTTCTTTGTTTGTTTGTTTTTAATATAGGTCATTCTCATTGGTATAAGGTAGTATCTCATTATGATTTTGATTCACATTTCCCTGAATATAAGTGATGTTGAGCATTTTTCAATATACCTGTTGGCCATTTGCATTTCTTCTTTTAAAAAGTGTCTTTTTTGCTCTTCTGCAAAAGCTGGATTTATGTTTAAAATAGTAACATTTTTCACCAGCATAATTAGACATAAATAAAAGTATTAAACTGTTACAATTCACCAACATCTCCAGTAACCTTAGAATTTATAAGTTTTGTGCACAAATACTATAAAATCAAGTATTTATAAAATATTTTTCTAGCTTCTATGAAATGGGTTGCAGATAATTCATATATATGGATATGCATATATCTATCTATATATATATACACCTTGACACATGACATGCCTGTATATATATAGCTATGAAGAGAAAAAGAAAGTGAATGCTATTTTTTTCCTTCATACATAGGAATACATTCGTCACACATTTTTATATGTCACATGTTATTCAGATGTTCATTGAAAAGATTATAGTAAGACCTTTATGGGAAGAGTAAAAAAAAAGACATAAAAAGAAAATCTGAGTATCCAGCAGAATTATATTTAAACCACAGCACATGGCCAAACGTTTTGGCAAACTCTGCAAATCTGACCCATATTACAAATGAGCAAAGGAAAATAATCTTGAATAAAATTTCATAAAAGTAGAAAATGTAATACTTTTTATTTTAGTTGAAAAAAAAATACCATTCAATTAGCAATTTTTCTCAGTGGTTGGAAAATCTGCTCTAACATCATTGATTATATCTGTACTCAGAATAATAGAGTCACCAAATGTAAAGGTGGCATGCTGGGTTTTAGAATCCTTGCATTGCCACCTTGCTAGTTGTGATCTTAGTGTGCTGCTTAATCTCCTTAAGTTTTCTATTTCTATATTATGAAAAGGGAAATATTTCCTCACAAGAATTAAATAAGATCTACAAGTAATATGCATAGTTTTTCACTTGCAATGTGATAAGCAATAATAAACAGGAATTTTCCTTCTTTCAAAGTTTTAAAGGTAAAGAAATTAGCCCAAAGCAGCAAATCCCATTCCCAAAACAAATCTGTTGGTTAAAAGCTAAAGTGCATAAAACATGGAGATTCCAGAACTAATTTAGAATCTTTCTTTCATTCCTTCCTGTTATACTATCTATGGACAAGAAACTCAGATTCATTGAGGTTATTTCTCCATCTAAACATTGAGGATATTATTTTTTTCTCAGGATCTCTGGAGAAAAGATATGAAGTATTTGAAGTATCAATATCTGGCAAAGAATTTGCTCTCAAGAAAATAGCAGATTTTATAATCTAAGTTAATTCCCTTTACCTTTCATAGCACTACAAATAGTACTACTAATATTGCCTTTATAAAAGAACACAGATAGTAATAATCGATAATATTTATTATGCTATTTCCTTATACCATCTCATTTAATTTTTACTGAAATATATGGTCCTATTATTTTTCCCATTTTACACATAAAGAAACAGATCTATAAAAGAGCACGTCTTGGTCACATAACCAAATGGTTTGTAAGGTGACCAACTATTCCAATTTTCCTGGAACTTTCAGATTCTAACACTAAAATTTCATGTCCAGGGAAACTCCCCAGTCCCAGTAAACTAGAATGGTCTATCCCCACATAAGGCAAAAGTCAAACCTAAACCTCTTTTAGTTAAAGGTAGAGCTACACATCATTTAAAAAAAAACAAAACAGAACTGGTGATCAGGAGAGCCCTACATAACATTGAAAATTAATGATCATTCTTGTTAATTAAACCAGAAGATAAAAATTGTAGGCCTGACTGTCACTAATTACATATGTGCTGTTAACGAAGTTTAACCTTTCTGGCCTTTAGTATATTAGATAAAAAAATTAAATGGCTGTCTATAATGAACCTTAAGACCATGCTCAGTTCAGAAATACTCTGACTTCATAACAGTCATTGATAAAATCAGTGCTTAGACACAGCAAATACAGAAAATAAATAGAATACATGCGCACATATAACACCCTTAACTTTGAGTTTGTGTGTTCAACTAAGGGACAGAACTGCAACGAACCTACACTCTTGGATTGCTAACAGGTCACAATTTGTCTCACATATTTCTTGAAAGAAGTTAATGACTGAAGAGGGTAGATACCGTTCTTTGGAGAGAGGGAAAAGAAGAACAAAGCATGCATCTAGTGGAAATTTAGCAACATTGAATGTAGCTGACCAAAGTTAATACAGGTGCTTAATTATCTACCCTGGGCATTAGAATTGCAGCTGCAAAAGTGTTCTTATATAACACAGGCTATATGATGAAAGACTTGATGTTTGTGACATTCTCTTTTTTTTTTTTTTTAAAGATTTATTTATTTATACAATCACTGGGTACAGTCAGAAGTGCAGGAGGGTGAGAGAATTCACCAGAGCCAGAGCGGGGAGCAGAGCAGGCAGAAGGACCGAAGTACACTGCTGAGGGGAGCAGCGGGTGGCAGGAGAGGTCTGCGTGCCATGCGGGACCCTCCTCTGGTGGCCGGGGAGTAGCCGGGGATCGAACCGGCACTGCAGAGGCTGCGGGCAGCTTCGCAACCCAGCGCTCAACCGCTGCACCACCGGGGAGGCCCTTGTGACATTCTCTTTTAAGATAAAACAACTTAAGAGGTCATAAAGTGTACCATTTTTATTTTGATAATAAAAATGACAAAGCAGTAGATGTCTATATCTAACATCTACATTCAAAAACAGTGTCACAAGTGGCTTCTTGAAGTCTTCAGATAAATGTATATTTCATAAACAAATGGAATTTTATCTTATAGAAGGCAGGAAATTAAATGCCTTATTTTCCAAAGAAATAAAAAACTAACCACTCAGGTAACATGTATCTTATGTTATTACTTGGAAACAGCATTTTTGTTAGGGGTTAAGGGAAAAGATAATATTTTAATATTTCTAACATTTCTCAAAATATGATGCTCAAACCTCCTAGATGAGAATCACAGAAGGTGCTTGGTAAAATTCAGACTTTTACGCCCTGTTCCAGATCTGCCTAGTCAGAATCTCTATGATTGGGCCTAAGAGTCTTGTTAAGTCCCTACTCTGATTCTTACGCATACTCAAAATTGGGAGCTAATGGTTTTGACATTTCAGACATAGTCTAATAAGATTGTTTGGCCAAGTTCCTATTACAAAGATGTTCACTGCTGCTCATTTATAGTAATGAATAACTGAATGCAACTGAAACGCTGTACTGAAGGATTGATTGGCTTAATAAATTTAATATTATATTATGAAACACTATGAGCCTATCAAAATAATGCAGAAAATATGTGATTGTATTCATGATAATGTTGAGTGGGGAAAAACACATACTAAGTGATCTCATTTTTGTAAAGCAACACTAAAACAAAACAAAGCATATTATATTTACAGACAATTTTTGGAAAGGATATCCCACTTATCTAAAATGGCTTTCTCTGGGTACTGGTGTTGGTGGTGAAGCTTGTATTTTTGTCTATTAGTAAGTTTTATATTTGCTATAAAAATGAACCACTTTCAATAAATTATGTGGTTGCTGATAATCTCACAAGTTTTTTTTTTTAATATCACAAGTTTTTATAGTTGTTTATGTATGTAAAGAAAATAAAATTTTATATAGAAAAATCCTCTTAAAATTTATGTACATTGACACTGTTGGTGAGGATTCTTCTTTCTGGATGCAAAGGAATTAGTTTGACCAGACTCCCTGCAGGCAGATGTAGACATATCAAGGATATTGCATTACATGCCAATCAAGTATTCTTCAGGGCTACATGAGCCCTAAATTATTTTCTATGTAAGTAATTTGACAGTAATATTTGTAGTTTCTTTGTTATAGCTATTGCTATATCATATATATTCATATATACTTTTTAGAAGACAGAAATTTTTCAATTTCATCAAATTTTATTAATATAATTTTCAACTGCACATATGTTGAAAACATTATCTTAACAATTAGTATTTCCTTTGTTAGACTGCACACATCTGGAAGGGTAGAAGCACAGCATAACAAACTAGTTAGTACATGGGATAAATGTATACTAAATAAATAAATCTTGCTGAAGGAATGAATGAAGCAAATAGACAACCTTGATTGATTGACTCAATTTCTTCAACTGTGAGAATTTGGGAAACAGAATTAGAGACTGGCATTCCTAATCACGTTGATTCATAATTATTAATATAAACGAAGTAGAGGCTACAGCACCAACAAGTACTTTCTTGTGAAATTTCACAATTTCAGTCACTCTAATTCCTTTGATCTATTCTCATACATCCATTGTCATGAATGTCTTCCTTACTTTTAAAAATAAGAATGAAAAATTTCAGTCACTCGATGCTTTCAGAGCACCTCAACTAGACAAAGTGTAGTCAAAGTTAGCATGTTCAATAATTGGAAGGTTTCAGGAAGAGGACAGATGAAGCTGAGGATAGGTTTTTATCACTTCCATTGTTATAGTCCATTTATTTATCTAGTTTGCTCTAAAATTAAGCTCTAAAAAAAATAAATTTCCCTCTTGCCTAAATTTGTACCATAAACAAGACATTTAAAAACAAAACAAAACAAAACTGAACCAACTCTTTAAGTCCTAGGACACAATTTAATAGGTTAATCATAATGTATTGACCATCACACAATCAGAAAGTATTATACACAACAACATGCATTGTTAATAAGAATTGTTCTGTATGTCTCCATGAAATTGTTCACAATACACTAAAGCAATAATTGAAAGTATGCCTTAAAACTCTCTAAGGTTTATGCCAAGGTTTATCTCTAAGGTTTAACTCTAAGGTTTATCTCATTACTTTTTTTTTTAAAGATTTATTTATTTTTATACAAGAATTGGAGTACAGGCCAGAGATGCACGGGAGGGTGAGAGGATTCACCAGAGACAGAGTGGGGAATAGAACAGGCAGACAGACCGAAGTACGCTACTGAGGGGAGCAGCGGGCGAGACAGAAGAAATCTGCCCCACCATGTGGCTTTCTCCCTGGCCGGGCAGGAATCGAACTTGTGCTGCAATGGCTGCGGATTTCTTCATAGGTTTCGTCTTAACCCCTGCGCCACCAGGGAGGCCTCATTATTCTTTTTATGTTCATGTTAAAATGAAATAATAATTCTGCCCAAATAATTTTACATGAAATTTTCAAGTCAAATTAATAAAAATGAATTTCTAAGGTCTTTTAATATTTACAAGGGCATCTAAGTTAACACACCCATTTTCAAATGGATATTTGCATTCTGATATAAAAAAGGCACTTTTTAAAAACTGAATTCCATGTGAAAATGAAAATCTCCACCCCAGGTTAACACAAAGATAGTAGATAACTCTCACTGTCCACCCACAGAGCATAATCCAAGATGGGCCATGATTTCGAACTGATTAGAAAATTCAGAAATTACTAAAGTCTTTCAAAAGTCATTCCTTATAATTCAGTCATCAAAATTTCTCAAAAGTTCCTAAAAAAAAAATTGCAAAACTTCTCGTTCAGTGATATCTTAACTATATGTTATCATCAAGAAGAATGTCTATCTGAAACGCTAGAATTCAATTAACCTCCTGTGAATAGCATTGTACCTTTCCTGGGTAAGCTTAAAAAAAGAAATGAATCCATTCTGTTAGCAAAGAATTTAAGGAAAAACATGAAGTCTATCAATTACTTACTTCACGATGCTAATATAATAGAATCACAACTGCCAAAAAGAAACTAACATTGTTTTTCTGGCCCTTGAAAATCATGTCTTCCTGGAAGAGAAGGTAAATATTGATTTTCACTGACAGTATTTTGAAATATCTCTCACCTGAGTGATCAGATGCCAAGCCACAACTTTAAGAAGAACACAAAGATCTTCATTTTAAAATTTCATTTAAATACCAATATCCGCCGCCATTTTCAAACCCCCCGGAAGATGGCGGTCGCGGTGCTCTCCTGACAGGAACTTCTCGCGGGAGAGTGGTGGGCGCGGTGCCCATCCCAACCAGCCGCCGGGCACTGGCACCGGCCACTGGCCACCCCGCTTCCGCACCATGGAGCCGGAGCTGGCGGCCCAGAAGCAGCACCTGCCGCGGAGCCTCCAGACTCAACTCGGATGGCGCCGCTGGGCCTGCGGACACTCGGGGACGCGAGCCTGCGGACACCCGGATACCGGAGCCCAACAGCAGATATTCCCTTCGGCGAGGTAGCTCCTTCACATTTTTAACACCTGGCCCCCACTGGGGCTTTACTTTGAAAAGAAAACGAAGAGAGAAAGATGATGATGTAAGCCTTAGCAGCCATGATCTGAAGGAGCCAAGCAATAAAAGAGTTCGACCTCTAGCTGGGGTCACATCCTTGGCAAATTTAATCTCTCCTGTAAGAAATGGAGCCGTCTGACGCTTAGGTCAGACACTACTGTCATTTGCCCTTCATAGTGACAACAGATACCCCGCTTCTGCCCAGCAGTTATCAAGCAGATCAACAGTCCCAATGCCTACCCAGAGGAGTAGTGTTCTGTGGTCAGAAAAGTTAGATATCAGTATGAAGGAGTCTTTAACTACCAATGAAATCAAATGTCAGGAGGCAATATATGAAGTGTTCCGGGGAGAACTGGATTTAATTGAGGATCTCAAGCTTACAAGAAAGGCCTACCAGGACCCCATGTTAAAGTTGTCTGATATGTCTGAAGAGGAACTTGCACATATATTTGGTGATTTGGATGCTTGCATACCTCTGCATGAAGACTTGTTGGCATGAATAGAACAAGCAACCAAGCCTAGTGGAACAGAGGAGCAGATTGGTCACATTCTTGTTAACTGGTTGCCAAGCTTGAATGCCTACAAAGGCTACTATAGTAACCAGCTAGCAGCCAAAGCTCTTCTTGATCAAAAGAAACAGGATCCAAGAGTCCAAGACTTCCTTCAGTGGTGTCTGGAGTCTCCCTTCAGTAGACAACTAGATTTCTGGAGCTGCTAAGATATTCCTCGAAGTCATCTAGTCAAATACCCTTTACTATTAAAAGAATTTCTGAAACATACTCCAAAAGAGCACCCTGATGTTCAGCTTCTGGACGAAGCTATATCAATAATAACAAGGAGTTCTCTCTGATAGCAACGTAAGAAAAAAGGCGAATCAGAATGCCAATATTACATTGACAAACTGGAGTATCTGGATGAAAAGCAGAAGGACCCTAGAATTGATGCAAGCAAAGCATTGCTTTGCCATACAGAAGTGAAGAATGAAAATGGACATAAACTTTAAATTTTCCTGTTTCAAGGCATCTTGGTTTGGACTCCCCCTGTGAAACGGAATGAGTGTCTCTCTTACGAGGTTTACAGGCAGCCAGTCCCAGTCCAGGAGTTGGTTTTGGAAGACCTGCAGGATGGAGATGTTAAATTGGGGGGGTCTTTTCGAGGGGCTTTTGGCAACTCAGATAAAGCTAAAAATATCTTGCCCTCTTCAGGGCAGTCTCACACTCTGCAAGCCAACGATGTGTTCCACAAGCATCAGTGGGTCAGCTGTATTCCCACTGCCATGGGCACGTTCAGGAAGGTCTCCAGCCCGGATGAGCTGCAGGGTATAGCGGAGCTCCACGAAGGGCGTGAGGTGAGCGACCCCTCTGCCTGCAACGTCTGAGCCCAGAGGAGAGCGTCCAAGGCCTCTAGTGTGACTCAGAGATGGAAACTGAAGGAGACGTTTCAAAGTGCCGCTCTCCAGTGCCCACCACAGGTCACATCAAGAGCGTGAAAACCCACCCGACACAGCCTGGCTGCCGGAAAGCCAGGCACAAAGCCCCAAACAGTGGCAAACGGAAGGAGACTTTGCTATAGAGGAAGCCCTGTGCGCTAACTAGTGGAGAGACTGTTAATTTATAAATGAGTACAGTTTGTTTTTCCTTGGAATGTGAGCGTGTAAAGAGCATCGCAGGGTCACTTAATACCAGTCTTAACACCTATGGTTTGGGTGGTTGTCCCTTTTTTTTTTTTCCTCCCCAACGGCAGCTAAAGATATATATGCAGATTACTGCTAAAAAGCAGGGGGTTTTTTGTTTTGTTTTTTGTTTTTTTAGCTATGTTCTCAGGTTATTTAGAACATTCAAACCTGGTCTTTTTAATCCAATGAAATATTCATGAAATAACTTTTCTCCTCATCCTACATTCATCATGATTTGTCAATACCAAACCATTGTGGGATTTACTATATTTGCCAAAACTTAAAATTTGGATTTTGCCAGTGTTTCTTTGATAGACCTGGCCTATCAAACATTGGCATCTGACGTCTACAAGGAATAGATGTTTGTAATGTTTTAGCATTTACATCAAAATTTAAGTTCCTTGGAAAACATCAAACTTAATAGATTTTCCATTTTATCAAGTGGAATGCTATATATAAGTTTGTTTTTCACTGCACATTCCTCATTTTTCATTCATTTAACCAACCGATTACTTTTTTTATTGTAAAGTAGTTTTTAGTATTTGCTTTTATTTTTTTACTTTAATGCCTTTTCAAATTAGCATGTGTTTTTCTTCCTTGATTAAAAATGTATGTGTATGAGTGTGTGTGTATGTGTGTGTGTATATATATATATACTTATATATGTAAATTTTTTTAGTCATATTAACTTTACCAAGTAAAACCAAGTCATACTGTTTTTGAGCCAATTTTGAAAATTGCAATGTTGAAAGTAGCATTTTGGGGTGGCGAACACACAAAGCACCTTCTTGTGTTCTGGACTACTGAAAGGAAACCACCATCATGACTTTTTTTAAATATAATGTGCTTTTTTTTTTTTTTTTTTTTTTTTTTGTGGGACCCTCGCCGGTGGCTGGGAATCAAACTGACTCTGCAGAGGCTGTGGGCAGCCTTGCAACCCAGCGCTCAACCGCTGCGCCACCAGGGGAGGCCCACATTTTTTTTAATTTTATTTTTATATTCCCCATACAATTGCAACCCCCTTATTTTGACCCCAACACCTACTTTCCCCACCCCCCCATAGTGGGTCTCTGGTTCATAGTTGTTTGTTGATTTTGATTTTTTCTTTCTTATAGTTATTCTTTTCCTGGTCCCTTATTTAGGTTTTCTAGATTACAGCTATGAGTGAGACCATCAGGTATTTTTCTTTTTCTTTCTGGCTTATTTCGCTGAGCATGATCCCTTCCAGCTCCATCCATGTTGCTGCAAATTGCATGGTATTTACCCAAAGGACACAGAAACATTAATTCCAAAGAGCACCTGCACCCCTATGTTTATAGCAGCACTGTTTACAATAGCTAAGCTTTGGAAAGAACCCAAATGCCCAAAAATAGATGACTGGATCAAGAAGATGTGGTACATATACACAATGGAATACTACTCAGCAATCAAAAAAGATAAACACCATCATAATTTATTGAAACTTTTAGTGGTGTCTGAAGATAAGAGGGAAAGCAATTGATGACTGATAGTAAGTAAAAAAAGAAGGAAAGGGAGAGTAGTTTTGTCTTAAAATTAAAATGTCTGGTTGTGCCAGAATGTGGAAGAATAGAGAAAAAGCTAACATTGAGGGTATGTAATAAGTTGTAGTAGGTTTGTGGGGAAGTGAATTTTATTTGCCTTTGTTTGTAAAACCTGCAAATAATGGGTTTGAAGAGAAACAATGACATGTGTTGGAAATTTGACTGACCGTATTGCATTATTTGGTTGATTTATTCATATGATGGAAACAAGACTGATTAATTTTTTATTGTAAATGTTTCTGTTAAAATGAGATCCTAGTCTTAAAATTCTTGTCACGGCAGATTTACAATGTTGATCCATCCAAGTAAATGTTGACTGCTTTGTGAAATATATTTGGCCAGTGAAAATGAAAACAAACAAACAAAAACCTGTAAATAGATCAATCCAAATGATTTCTCTGTATAAATGAATTATATAATTAAAAAGAATCACACACTAAAATTAAAAATTAAAAAAAACAATATCCATCAAAAATATATTAAAAACGTGAACGCAAAAATGTAAACAATCATTTAAAAGAAGGTAAATTTATAATAACGAATAGGTCTGTAATTCTAGAATATACTAACAAAGACTGGGATGTAGGGAGGATACGGAAGATACTGTATTGCTAAATAAAAAATTCCCTCTTCACACGGAGGGAGTCGGAAATTATGCTTTTACTCTTGGTTTTGATGTTCAGATAATGCTGAATTATTCTGTTAATAAACAAACTATGAATCAAAAGAACACATAGTAATTCTATATTTATCATTGTAATCAATTGTGAAACACATTTATTCTTTTTAAAATAAAGGACTAACACAAGGATGTTCCTCATCATGATTTGTATTTAGCATTATTAATAATATTAACTGTATTATATGTTCTATGTAATAATTACTTGATCCTTGTTTTTAAAAAAATTGCATGAAAAACTGTTATTTCCATTTTATATATTTGGAAAATGAGACTTAGGGGGGTTAATTTGCCACTTACGGGGGTTAGAGTCTTGCTGTTAATAAGTGGTAAAGCCAGGTGTTCAGATCAGGTTTACCTGACACTAATGCTCAGAATATCACCAAAATACAACATATCCCTCATTTTACAAGAACTACTGGCCAATTCAGTAATGAGGGAAATAGAAATAAGAGGTACAAAATTATGGGGAATATGAAGAAATGGCTATTATTTGATTAAAACCTGGTTTAATGTAGAATCACCCCCCGCCAAAAAAAAGCTGAAATATGTTTTAAGTAAGAATAGTTGGGGACGTTTGTGAAGTTATAAAAGAAAATATGTCAAATATTTTCCTTGATAAATTAAAGACATGTTAAAAATGCAATGGAACTATATATCATTATTAAAACAAAATATTTAGGAATAAACTTAAAAGGAAATGTATGGACTGTATATTAACAAATTTACAAGAATTTCTCAAGAGTTATGTTATCAAGTCTTATATTCCTTGCAATTATTTTCTAGTTTCAATGCCATTGCAAACAAAAAAAAAAACAAAAACAAAACCCTCATTTCTCCCCTCCAGAGGGTATTGAAGAAGCCTGAATCTAAAAGAAAAAAAAAGATTACATTAAAAAGATTATTTTTAAAATAAAAAAATAGCATATATATTCCCTTGCCCTACTATTTATAAAATTTTGCTATGAAATTACAATAATAACAAAACAATAAAATAAAAATAAGTTTGGCACTTATAAAAAACCAATAGAATGATGAGTGGAACAACACAGAATTTCCTCAAATTTCCTCAAATATTTCTTATATGGGAACTTAATAGGTGTTCATAAGTTAGAGAAAACACTATCAAAAAATGGGGGGGGGGCCTCCCCGGTGGCACAGCGGTTGAGCGCTGGGTTGCGAAGCTGCCCGCGGCCTCTGCGGCGTGGGTTCAATCCCCGGCTGCTCCCCGGCCACCAGAGGAGGGTCCCACATGGCGCGCAGACCTCTCCTGCTGCCCGCTGCTCCCCTCAGCAGTGTACTTCGGTCCTTCTGCCTGCTCTGCTCCCCGCTTTGGCTCCGGTGAATTCTCTCACCCTCCTGCGCTTCTGACTGTACCCAGTGCATGTATAAACAAAAACAAACAAACAAATAAATAAATAAAACATGCCTCTATAAAAAAAAAAATGGGGGAGGAACAACTATGTAATTATGGGGGAAAATGCTATCTAGACCATCTGAGATGGAATAAAAACATTAAATATGAAAAAAATACCAGATATTAAAACAGTAAGCCATAGGATGATGTTAACCAGATGGCAAAATAGGAGCTCTGGACCTCATTCCCCACAGAGACACCAATTTAAGAACAACATATAGTTCAAAAATTCTTTTTGAGAATCCCATAACTCAAGTTGCAATGCCCCCATTCCAGATCAAAATCAAGAAGAATCATAGTGAAATGAATCAGAAAAGCTATTTCATGTCATCCCTAAGAGCCATTCTCCATGTCTTCTTTCAGAGGGAGAAAGCGGATGTACATTCAATGTTGTCTTGGGGTGGGGGAGCTGCTAAAGGAATTGGCTTTTGTTTCACTTGGAGCACTGCTGGAGAAGCAGAGTACTTTGGAAGCATGAGGGCCACTGACAACAAAAAAAGAGTTCAGCCATGCTAGAGAACATGAAGTACTGCAGACAGACACCAGAGGGAACAAGAGTTTTAAGTTCCTAAGAAAAAGAAACTGGCAAATCTCATTAATTGAGTGAGTACACACACAAGTCCAGAGAAGATGCATTCTTCAGGAGATGCATCCCATAACTTCTAACCATGGTTACTGGTGAAGGTATCTCCTGTACAAAGGCAGCTTATAAAGAGTAGAGGAGGTGGTTGCTTCTCAAATGTACAAATCATGGCAAAAATAATCAAGTGCACACCAAAAAAATGAGGCATATGGTCTATTCAAGCCACACAACAAATTTCCAGAAATTAATACTAAAGAGAACTTTATGAATTATCCTGCAAAGAATTTAGAATAGTTGTCTTCAAGAAGTTCAGTGAGAAAAGAGCACAGATGACTGAATAAAATTACTAAAATGATGCATAAACACAATGAGGATTTTAAAAGAGAAACTTGTATTTAAAAAAATGAAACAAAAATTCGGGAGCTGAAGGATGCAGTAACTAAATTGAAAATAATCACTAACGGGATTCAACAGCAGACTTAATCAAGTACAAAAAATTAATCAGTGTACTCAATAAGTCATTTGAAAAGATAGCTTTAGAGGAAATAGAGTTTTTTTTTATGGTACAACATAAAATGAAACTAATATACATGTTATAGGAGTCTCAGAAAGAAAAGAAAGGGAAAAGAGCTTATTTGAAGAAATAATGGCTAAAATCCTCACAATATTGATGTAGGAAATAAATACACAAATTCAAGAACAAAGACTCCAATACGGTAATTCAAATCTTGAAAGTAGCAAAAGCGACTCATCATAGAGAAGGGAGCCCCCATACAATTGCCAGTGAATTGCTCAGTAGAAACATTACAGACCAGAGGAGAGTGGAATGATATATATTCAAGGGCTGAAAAAAAAAAACAAAACAACCAACAATACTACATTGACCAAAATCTTCCTTCAAAAGAAGGAAATATAAAGACCTCCCCTGATGAACAAAGTCAAGGGAGTTCATCCCCTCCTAGATCTGTCTTATAAAAAGTACTAATGCGCCTCCCTGGTGGCACAAGGGGTTAAGACTCAGCACTACGAAGCTCTCCACAGCCTCTGCAGCAAGAGTTCTATCTCTGGCCTGCCAGAGAGCTACATGGTGCAGCAAGCCTCTCCTATCTTGCCGGCTGCTCCCCTCAGCAGTGTATTTCAGTGAACCTGCCTGTTCTGTTCCCGCTCTGTCTCTGGTGAATCCTCTCACCCCTGCACCTCTGGCTTGTACCCCAGTTTTTGTATGTGTAAATAAATAAAATAAATCTTAAAAAAATAGCAAATGTTCCAGGTTGAAATAAGAGGACACTAGACAGTGACACATAATTATATGAAAATATGAAGCTCTCTGGTAAAAGTAAATGTTTAGAGAAACAGAAGCCTGTGGTGCATAAATCATTTTAAATTCTGGACAGATTTTAAAAGATAAAAGCTTTAAAATTACTATAAAACTGCTAGTGATAGATAACCGGTGAAATTGAAAACATATAGGGGGAATATAAAAAAATAATGTTTTTATTTATTATTAAAGTTATCAATTAAGAATGGGTTTTTTATAAGCACAGTGTGTTTTATGTAATCCCTTTAAGAACCACAAAGAAAATATCTATACAAGACGTACAAAGGAAAATGAGGAGATATTTCCAAATCATATACCTGATAAGGAGTTGATATCCAGAATATATAATGTGCAGTTTTTGAAATCAAAGTACCAATGAGTGACTATTACTACATTCTGAGACAAGAATGTCTCATTGTCACAGATTATTTCTTCTCCTCCAAATCTATTATATCCTCTTATGTTTACTGTGTTCCTCCCTCGCCCTCCTCCCACAATATTGGTAAGAAATGTTGAAGTGAATAGCATGGAAAAATTTCAAGGAGGTAGGAATAGAAGGCATAGGAAGGAATAAGAATTTAAGAAATCTAAGGGGAAGAAAAAAGTTTGGGAGTAGAAAACAGTAATGACGGCATAACAAAATCACAGAAAATAATTATGATTAGTATTTCATGTCTTCAATATATGAATATTTGAGAAAAACATATTACAAAAAATGTTTATCCTCCAAAATAAAGAAATGCAAGTCATTTACCAAGTCGTCAGACTTTACTAATTATAGTTAGTGACTTTGTTGAACACCATAGGTATGTAATCAGCAAAATTTAACCAGTGAGAAACCCTCTAAGATATATGGCCCTGTTCTTTCAACAAAAAATTACAGAGCGAAAGAAAGGAGAAAAGAGAAATTCCAAACAAAGAAAAATTAAAAATTATTTTAAGAATCAAAAAAAAAATGATATGAAGAAAATTTATGGGTGTTTTTGTTTTAAAATAGATTATTTATTTATTTATTTATTTATTTATTTATTTATTTATTTATTTATACAAGAACCAGGGTACAGGCCAGATTCATGGGAGGGTGAGAGGATTCACCAGAGACAGAACGGGGAACAGAACAGGCAGACTCACGAAATGCACAGCTGAGGGGAGCAGCAGGCGAGACAGGAGAGGTCTGCCGCGTCATGTGGGACCCTTGTGGGCTGGCCGGGATCAAACCAGTGCTGCAGAGGCTGTGGACAGCTTCACAGCGCTGCGATCAACCGCCTGTGCCACCAGGTGTTTTAATATTATTGAATATTAAGTAATTTTAAGATTATTTTTATACATGCTAAAATACTTACAGATGAAGTAATATTACATGTTAGATTTGCTCCAATATAACCCTAGTATAGAAAAATGTGGGTAGAATTGCAGAAGAAATGTATTGAGAATTGTTGAAGCTGGATGATGATCACTTACATTACACGGTTCTCTCCACTTTTGCATATACCTGAAATTTCCATTATACATATCTTAATATGAAACTCATAAGGATTTTTCTCCTTTAAATCAAGGAAAAATAAATAATGTACTGTGCAAAGAGAAGGAGGTCCCTGTAAGCAGACGTCACCAAAATAAAATTTGTACTTATGTCTAAAAACTGTATGTTCACCATAACCTACAAGAAGTTCTGAAAACTATCAGAACAAGTTCATAAATTGCTAAGTAGCCCACAAAGACAGTAGCTGTACACATAATGATGGTGACAATGACACATGACCCTGCAGTACTACTCTGACAGTGATTTCTCCATTGTTTATTATCTGTGTTGTAAGAATGATGATTCATAGATCCAATCTCACCGCTAAGTATCCACTAATCTTAACACAATTAGGTGCTACTTTTCTTCTTTGTGCTGAAGTTAAATACTCAAAGAAAAATGTTATTACTTGTAAATAACATTTAGCAAAAATCAATTACTATATCCCGGTCAAGTAAATTGAAAGTTTCCCAGAGTTTAATAAGCTTTTGCTTTTCAGACTTCCCCATACGCCCCCTCCTCCACAGGACTGTATTCTAAATACAATCATCTCTGGCACTCAAATACAACCTTTTAGACCTTTCTTTCTTTCAACGTTATAAAGCAATTTCTCCTTTTTTCTTAATTTTGAGAATATCAAAATTGCTAGAGCTTCACAATAAAAGGTGAATAGAATTTTTACAACAGGCATTTAAAAACCAGATTTCTGATGTTGTTCCTTTGCCACATTTTGGCCTCTAAATTTCATTTCCTAGGTTAGTTATAAGATGCTTTTCAGAATATTGCTTTCAGTAACCACTCCAAACAATGAAAATTGAAATCAGTTCCCAATGGTTTGACTTATCATTGGCTTCCTGGAAGGATAAAATAACAAATCACCCCAAACCTCAAGGCAACAAGGATTTTATAAATTAGATTACAAATATCAGGGGGAAAAATGTATTTCATCACATAGAAATGATTAACCATATCTTAGCTGGCAGAAAACAAATGAAAAGCAGAATAAACATAGTTTTCAATATGGATATAAGAGACAGACAAATATCAGGAAAATCTTAGCCAACTGGTTATTTCAATTAAAATAATCCAACAAATCATTTAGTTGTCTATACCATAAATGAACAACTGGTCAAATATCTTCTATAGGAGATATTACATATTCTATTGGCTAGCACAACTTATACATTCTACTTTTAATATTCTTAATATTTGATATAGAATACATAACCTCATTCCATGTTATTTGCCCAACAGATTCTCAGGGTTGAAAGTAGCTTTACATGTTATCTAATTAAATATTCCCCTTATTTCATGATCCTCTACATGGATAGCTAACTAATTTTTCCTACAGCACTGACAAGTAGACCATGATTCTACCCTTGAATAGTTCCAATCATTTAATCTACAAATACTAATGAGTACCTACCATGTGGCAGCACTGATTTAGGTGTAGATGTATCCCACTGAAAGTAGGGTGTTCCCATAAAAACTTTTCTAAGCCAAAACACAGAAGCAATTACCACTAATTTACATGAAAAAATTTTGCACTTGATCTTAGCCAAAAGGCTGAGAAATGATACATGAAAGAATTTTGAGTATTCACAGACCCAAAAAACAACCTACCAACATCAAACCTAAACTCTCATTAACGTACAATAAAAACAGTAACGACACAGCACAATTACCTACTATATGAAATAATTCCTGTGAAGGAGTGAGGTGGGGCTATTTTTGATGCTAGGGGTGAGCACTTCCTCTATAATGACTGCTAAAAAAAAAAAAAAAAAAATCACACCGAATACTGTTTTCCCTTTTCACCATTTGTTATAAAATTGAAAATCCTCTTTGGCTTTATTTTGGTTAGTGAAAACAGGTGCTAATGGGGGTCTTTCTTAAAACCAAAATGATATAACATAAACTTTCAAAATACAGGGGATACCTTTACATGGATAGAGCTGTAAACAAAAGGACAAAGACCTCTGCTCTCAAAAACCTTACTTTCTGGCAACTCTCAAAAAGGAATTTACTACTCATAAACCATTTTACTTCATTTATTCAACAAGTAGTCACTGAGTAATAACATGGGTCAGAAACCCTTCACGGTACTGAAGAACCAAAGATGAGTAAAACACAGCAAGTCTCAGGACACTGTGAGAAAGTTATTGTACATCATTGAGGATGTAGAATAACATCAATGGATGTAGAATAACCAACACCAATAGCAGTGTTTAGCTCCCTGGTGTCACAGAGAGAAGGCCTAATTACCCTGCCCTATGGAAGCCCCCCAGATATACTCAGTTCCACACCACAACCTTGATTTAGAGGACATGCATTCCCTAGGCCTTTTCTTTTAGGTGCTCAGCACTCAAATTACTAGGAGGACCAGGAATTAAAACAAACAAGTGAAGTGAATTACAGTAGCACAAAGACAAAATCACTACATCTCCACATTTGGTTTCAAAATAAGAATGCAATGACTATTATATATTTCTGTTGTAAAGAAATATCTACTCATTTTGAAACATTTACCACTAATTAAAAATTTCTAAAATCTCCACGTGAACTATATAGAACATATCTGTGTGGATTCACAGCTTTAGATATCCTTCTCTCCCCAAAATGGTTGCAAGTTATTAAAGTCCTCCAGTTCTTCAATCTCCTTTGTAAAGTAAACTGATAATATAGCTCTAGGTATGGGTGAACCAACACAAATATAGTGGCAAATTCTACCTTTCCTGTTTCAGTGCTAGTTCTACTCATGAAACTCAAGAATAAATTAATATTTGAGAGGTGCTCAAATATTATTTTATTGAATTATATGTAGTTTGAACCACCTATTTCTCCAGTTACTGTTAAACTACGTCTCACCTCTGCCCCTAGTGCTTATTAAACAACATTCAATTAGTACGTCTATTCCTTGGTAATTCAGATTTTTGTATTTTCACTTCTTAAATTTCTTTATGTTTACCTGTCGCCTCCAATCTGTCAGGTTACTTTTTGTGTGTTGGATTTGTTTTTCTCCCATCTGTAGATAAGCTTGTCATGTTATTTATGCCACTATGGCAATTAATGACAAATGGGAGAGACATAAAGACCAAATCCTTCCATCACCTACTAGAGCCCTCTCTCTAAACAGATGTTTATGCAAGATTGCCGCGGACCAGCACAGCAGTAGACGATGAGGCCACCCCAGGGGGAGGTGCAGCAAAGATTTTAGCCATTCGATTATGACTTTGTCTAATGTTACCATGAGCTATCTTTTTGCATCTTAATCACAAAGTTACATGGAAGATTTTATCACATCCTTGCTGAAGTCCAGGTAGAAAGTTGAGCACAGCATGTCTCTGATATATTGACCCTGAAGGAAATGGAAATTAACTTAATTTGATATGCTTTTCTATTAATAACCTAATAGAAATTCCATATGAGGAATTCCACTTTCTTTTGTAAATTCCACTTTCTTTTTCAAGGCATACAAGCAATTTTTTTTAGCGATACATTTTAGAGCTTTATCTAAGATTAATTGAGTCATTCATTTACCATCAACATTTATTAATTGGTTGCCTATGTTAAGCACTGGAAATATAGCAGAGGCAGACAAAAATTCCTGCTTTTGCAGTATTTCACTGCTGTGGGGGGAAAAGCAAACAAACAATGTAAATAAGAACCATGTAAAAAGCTGGTGTTGAGTATCCAGGAGAAAAATGCAAGGAAGGCAGATAGCACGTGGCTGAGAATGAGAGGGCCAGTTTTGATAGAGATGCACGGAAGACCTGTAAGAAAGTTACATTTGCAGAAAGCACTAAAGGAAGTAAGATTAATGTTCTAATCCCTAAAACTATAACTAGGGAGAAATCAATTTCCTCCCCCTCTTGAAAATTTGAATTGTTCGTTCCATCTCTACTATTCTGCTATATATTTCCTTAAAGACTTCAACAAGTTATTTAACATTTTTTGTGTCTCCTCATTTGTGAATGGGCATGATAATAGTAAAGTTCCTATGAAATTCAATGACACAGTCAGTAAAGCTGGAACATGCTAAGCACAACGCATTCATGTAGTCTGCCACATTTCTGTAATGCAGATAAATTCTTAGAGAATCAATAAAGTAGGAATGTATGCCAATAAACCATGTGCATTTTGTTGTTTCAGACAGGATTCCTCCAAGCACATTATTTTCTCTCAAAGTGTGAGCAATCAATTACAAATAAGCCAAAAAGACTGAACACAGCACACTAGGGAGAAATACAGGACTGTTTCAGTTGTCCATTTACCCCATATACTTCCTCTTGCTTCATTTTGATCACATGCTTCTCCTTGCAAAAGCCTACTGCATGGATAACTTGGTTTGCTGTACATTTTGTTCTTGTGTCTGTAACATTAATTAACAGATGCTTAGGGATCACAACTAAAAGTTCCATGTCATTCTCACACATCAGATAGGCTATTTGCAGGAGGTGGGTTTCTTTACCTAGCTTAACTTTCCATGTCTATTCTAATTCTCTAATATGAATACATTATCCTTGAGGAAACATTTTATTTCCATGTATCCATTTTTATGTGAGATATGAATAAAATAAAGGATTTCTTTTAAATATACTGTGTCCCTCCTCAGAGCTCTAACAGAATCTGGAGAACTGGGGTTGGTGGCAGGATTAAAGTCTAAAATTTATGCTTATAAATTGACCTACTTTATGTAAAACACATTGTTTTATACATAAACAGATTCATCCACAAAGGATTTAAAATCATTTGATCCTGAGCTAACTGACACTATCAGTTGTGATTAAATACTAATAAATGATTTGAACTAGAAATGCCAAATAATTAGGGAGTCATTAAAGATCCAAACACACACATATCTGTACTGTTATTTCTCACTTTTAAAACTTTATCAAAGGTAAATTTGATATGACAAGAAATTTCTATTCTGTGATAGCTATATAATTACCAAATTTGGCAACAAGTATTTATTGATGAAATGTCATACTTTTTAAAGATAGTATTATATGCACAATGCTTTTCTACAACATAATCTAATTATGTATTTAATTAATGTCAACTTTGGGATTAATTTTTAACTCTAAATTCTTTTTATTTTATTCAACTTTATAGTGATGATTTCTCAAACCTTCATAGTAGATACTACTAAAACACCCAATTATTAGTTTTATCTCAAATAAATTCAAACTAAAACTAAACTTGCTACTCAGTTATGTAAATAAGAACAAAAAGTATATTCTATATAACACAAGGAAAATAAAATACAGATACTTCTAGGTGAACTGTAGTATCATTTCACAGGAGAATTTATCCCAACTTTCACTGCTTCAGAAGCAGATTGTTTACAAGTTCAGTATTAGTGAAGACAAGACTACCATCCTGGTTCCTGACCAGTCTCTGCCTCTTAGATTCACCGAGGTAAATAAATCTGCAAACTCAAAGACCCCATTAGTCCCAGCAGTCATTTCACAGAAAATGCCATTTTTTAATAGGGGATGCCAATGAAAAGAAAGTGGCGAGCTTCCCTTAACCTGGCATCACTACTAGGATTGAGACTACAGAAAGCATAAGTTGTGTTGACTTGTGAAGGATCTACACACAGACTTCACTTCTGAATATCCACATGGCATGAGAAGATGAGACAGGATATGGTGTTTATCCCAGGGGATCCAGTTTGCTGACCCCTGTCTTAGATATTTCTTTAGGGATAAGTAATGTTAAAAAAAAAAAATAATCAGAAAACCCTGCTTACAAATGTGGCTTAATTTATGAGGATGGGGAAAAAGAACGGAACCGTCCAAAAGCTTTAGTAATAATATTTACTTTCATAATTTTTTTAAATTTTATGACAAAGAGACTATGTTACCCAAGTTTTTAATTAGTTTGTATTTTCAATCACAACATAGACATTCTAAACTGAGACATTCAAAACTGCCTAGGTCATTTACCCATATATCAGCAGAATACTCCTTTTTCTGCTTTTGTACAACATAGCATTAGCTATTTGTGACAGAGATTGTCCCACAAAGCTGAAAATAATTACTACTAAGCTTATTTTAAAAAAGTTATGACTCCTAATCTAGAATATAAAGCAGCATCAGAACATCTTGTTTCCTCATAGAGTTGATCATCAAAACATTAATCACAGCTTTTCTTTGTTTGCGTATTTTAATCAGCATAAAGATTGCCTCTGGATCATAGGGAAGCACCAAGGCTGTGTTGCTGAATTCTGATATCACTGTCTTGCTCTATCTAAGTGGCACATGTGTCTTCCATTATTATCCCCATGTTTGAGGGCACTTGGACATTAGCTAGATTCATGATGACATGATGAGGAAATGTGTTTGATGAGAAGGTTTCTAAGGTTGATCAGGAAATAGTACCTGCAAAAATACATATAAAGAAACTAAGATCATACCAACATTTGTTTGAATGTTTGCTTTTATATATTTTTCTATTGAGGGACCACTGGTTTGCAACACTGTACATGATCCAGCAGTATGGGATCACACTTTTCAGAAGTATCCTTCGACACCACACCCACCACACCAAGGCAGAGTCCTCCACCACAGTCCATGCTGGAGTCCATGCCCTCCATGCTTCCCTTCCCCTCTGGTGGCCCAGTTTGACTGTCAGTTTCCTAGGATTTGATTTTGGTTTTGTTTCTGTGTCCTAATAGATGGTTCAGTCATCAAAAACATTACTTACAGCATTTTTCAAGTGGCCACTCTAGTTAACATTTACATCTTCTCAGACTAAAGATCCAAAAAGAAATTAGTGGATCCTGCAGGGTTCGCCTCAGCTCCCGTTCACGGGGTGTGGTGGCAGAAATAGTTCCTTTCCACTCACAGTCCCGCTTGCTGCATCCGTTTTTCTTGTTGGGCGTTTTGGTTTGTTGTTTCCCTTGTCTCTGCCGGTGGGAGAGTGCCGCCTCTGTGGGCGGGGGATGGGAGCAGGGTTCTGCGCTTCCCTCCCTTCTCGTCCTCTTTTATGGCAACTTTCATCTAAATACAGCAAGACACATAATAGTAAAGCTCCCAAGAATCCAGGACAAGGAAAAAATAATGAAGCTGGCAAGAGGGAAGAAACAGATAACATTCAAAGGAAAACCAATCAGGCTGACATCAGACTTCTCCGAAGAAACACTACGGGCAAGGAGAGAGTGGAGGGACATAGTCAACAGACTCCAAGAAAACAGATGCCAACCAAGAATACTCTATCCCGCAAAGCTCTCCTTCCTCTTTGAAGAAAGAATATGGACCTTCCCAGACAAACAGAAACTCCGGAATTTCATTGCAACTAAACCCCCACTCCAAAAAATACTACAAGGAGTCCTAAAGCCAGAACCTCAGAGCGACGAATAACAATGAAAGAAGGCCAAAAAAAAAAAAAAAGTTATTAAAAGAATAAATAAATAAAATCAAAGGAAAGACAAACACAATGGCAAATACAGATGTTAACATATCAATATTAACTCTAAATGTAAATGGACTAAACTCTTCAATAAAAAGACACAGAGTTGCAGCCTGGATTAAGAAACAAAACCCAACCTTTTGCTGTCTCCAGGAAACACATTTAGCTACAAAAGATAAAAATAGGCTCAAAGTTAAAGGATGGAAAACAATCCTACAAGCAAATGGACCAAAAAAGAAAGCAGGAACAGCTATACTTATATCAGATAAAACAGATTTCAAACTCAAAAAGATAAAAAGAGACCCCAATGGTCACTACATTATGATCAAGGGGACAATACTTCAAGAAGAAATAACACTCATTAACATATACTCACCAAACGAAGGAGCACCAAAATATATCAGACAACTGTTGTCCTCTCTGAAAACAGACATCAGAGAAAACACATACGTAGTGGGAGACTTCAACACACCACTATCAACAATGGATAGATCAACAAGACAAAAAATAAATAAAGAAACCAAAGCTCTAAATAAGGACCTAGAGCAATTGGGCTTAACAGACATCTATAGAACACTAAACCCCAAAAAAACGGAGTACACATTTTTCTCAAGCGCACACGGATCATTCTCCAGGATCGATCACATACTGGGGCACAAGACAAACATCAACAGATACACCAAGATTGAAATCATATCAACCATCTTTTCTGACCATGAAGGCATCAAACTAGAAATAAACCATAAAAAGAAGGCAAGGAACTTTCCTACCTCATGGAGATTAAAAACCACACTACTGGAAGACCATTGGACTAATGAGGAGATCAAAGAAGAAATTAAAAAATTTTTTGAATTGAACGACAAGGAGGACACCAATATCCTAAATGTATGGGATGCAGCAAAAGCAGTAATAAGAGGAAAATATATAGCAATAGAAGCTCACATCAAGAAACAAGAAAGAACGCAAAGAAACAACCTAATCTCGAAGCTCAAAGATCTAGAAAAAGAACAACAAAAAAACCCCAAAACCAGTAGAAGAAAAGAAATAATAAAAACCAAAGCAGAAATAAATGAAATTGAAACTAAAAAAACAATCCAAAAGATCAATGAAACCAAGAGCTGGTTCTTTGAAAAAATCAATAAAATAGACAAACCCCTAGCCAGGCTCACAAAGGAAAAAAGGGAGAAAGCACAAATAAACAGGATCATCAATGAAAGAGGAGAAATCACAACGGACACAGCAGAAATCAAAAGAATAATCAGTAACTACTATGAACAGTTATATGGAAACAAGTTTAACAATCTAGAGGAGATGGACAAATTCCTACAACTCTACAATCACCCAAAGCTAGATAAAGAAGAAATAGAACACCTAAACAGACCAATTACAATTAGCGAAATTGAAATGGTAATCAAAAACCTCCCCAAAAACAAAAGCCCAGGACCTGATGGATTTACAAATGAATTCTACCAAACATTCAGAGACGAATTAGTGCCTATCCTTCACAAACTCTTCCAAAAAATTGAGAAGGAAGGGACAATACCAAACACGTTCTATGAAGCCAACATTACACTAATACCAAAACCGAACAAGGACAACACAAAAAAGGAAAACTACAGGCCAATCTCCCTAATGAACACTGATGCAAAAATCCTCAATAAAATTTTAGCCATCAGAATCCAACAATGTATCCATAAGATAATTCACCACGACCAAGTTGGATTCATTCCAGGGGCACAAGGATGGTTTAACATCCGAAAATCAATCAACGTTATCCAACACATCAACAAAAAGAAATATAAAAACCATATGATAATATCAATAGATGCTGAGAAAGCTTTCGACAAAGTGCAACACCCATTCATGATAAAAGCCCTTGAAATTCTTGGGATACAAGGAACATACCTCAACATCATAAAGGCCATCTATGACAAGCCAACAGCCAGTATCATTCTCAATGGTGAAAAGCTGAAAGCAATTCCATTAAGATCTGGAACAAGACAAGGATGTCCACTCTCACCATTGCTTTTCAATATAATACTGGAAGTCCTAGCCAGGGCAATAAGACAAGAGAAAGACATCCAAGGAATCCAAATAGGAAAAGAAGAAGTCAAACTATCACTATTTGCAGACGATATGATATTATACATAGAGAACCCCAAAAACTCCACAGAAAAGCTAATTCAACTCATCAATCAGTTCAGTAAAGTGGCAGGATACAAAATCAACACGCAAAAGTCAGTAGCCTTCCTATACACAAACAATAAATCTGAAGAAGAAGAAATCAAAAAGACCATCCCTTTTGTTATTGAAACAAAAAAAATCAAATATTTGGGAATAAATCTAACAAAAGAGGTAAAGGACCTATACAAAGAAAACTATAAAACACTGTTAAAAGAAATAGAAGAAGACACAAAGAAATGGAGAGACATCCCCTGCTCATGGATTGGAAGAATAAACATTATTAAAATGGCCATCCTTCCAAAAGCAATATACAGATTCAATGCTATTCCAATCAAAATTTCAATGTCATTCTTCAAAGAAATAGAACAATTATTGATGAAATTCATATGGAATCACAAAAAACCCCGAATAGCCAAAGCTCTCCTGAAAAAAAAAGAAGGGAATGGAGGCATCAGACTCCCAGACTTCAAACTATACTACAAAGCCATAATCATCAAAACCGCATGGTATTGGAACAAGAATAGACATACAGACCAATGGAATCGAATAGAAAATCCAGAAATAAACCCACAGGTTTATGGTCAACTAATCTTTGACAAAGGAGCAAAGACTATGCATTGGAGCAAAGAAAGTTTGTTCAATAAATGGTGCTGGGAAAACTGGGTCGCTATATGCAAAAGAATGAAGCTTGACCACCACCTCACACCATACACAAAAATCAACTCAAAATGGATTAAAGAACTAGACATAAGACCTGAAACCATAAAATATATAGAAGGAAATATAGGCGAAACACTACGTGATTTGCACATCAAAGACATCTTTACAGACACATCACCCAAAGCAGTGATAGTGAAGGCAAAGATAAACAGCTGGGACTATATCAAATTAAAGAGCTTTTGCACAGCAAAAGAGACAATAACAAAAACAAAGAGAAACCCCACCAACTGGGAGAACATTTTTGCACCCAACACTAATGATAAAGGACTGATTACAAAAATCTGCAAAGAGCTGATGAGTCTCAACAACAACAAAGAAAATAATCCAGTCAAAAAATGGGCAGAAGAGCTTAAAAGAAACTTCTCTGAAGAGGAAATGCAAATGGCCAACAGGCATATGAAAAAATGTTCAACATCACTTGTCATCAGGGAAATGCAAATCAAAACTACCATGAGATACCATCTTACACCAGTGAGAATGGCACATATTAAAAAAACTAGCAACAACAAATGTTGGCGAGGGTGTGGAGCAAAAGGAACTCTTCTGCACTGTTGGTGGGAGTGCAAACTGGTCCAACCACTGTGGAAAGCTGTGTGGAGATTTCTGGACCTACTAAACATAGAGCTTCCATATGACCCAGCAATTCCACTCCTAGATATTTACCCAAAGGACACAGAAACATCAATTCCAAAGAACACCTGCACCCCTATGTTTATAGCAGCACTGTTTACAATAGCTAAGCTTTGGAAACAACCCAAATGCCCAAAAATAGATGACTGGATCAAGAAGATGTGGTACATATATACCATGGAATATTACTCAGCATTCAAAAAAGATAAACACATGCAATTTGCTGCAACATGGATGGCGCTGGAAGGGATCATGCTCAGCGAAATAAGCCAAAAAGAAAAAGAAAAATACCGGATGGTCTCACTCATAGCAGGAATCTAGAAAACTTAAATAAGGGACCAGGAAAATGAATAACTATAAGAAAGTGAAAATCAAAATCAACAAAAAACTATGAACCAGAGACACTTTTAGGGGGGCGGGGGCGGGAGGGGAGGGATTGGGGTCAGAATGGGGGGCTGCAATTGTATGGGGAATATAACAATAAAATTTATAAAAAATAAATAAATAAATAAATAAATAAATAAATAAAAAGAAATTAGTTTTCACAAGCATTAAAAAATCAAATTATGTGTTTAGATGCTATATATCTTTAGTCCAGTGATACCTAACATCACCAACAGAAGTGTCATTTTGATAATGGCCATAAATAGGTAGGACTAATATAAATTTGACTATGGAGGAGTAAAAATATGTGTTTACTAGTACACAGGAAACGTATAAAGATAGATATCATATTTAAAAACTCATAATTAAAAGGTTTCCATCAGATGTATTCATAACCAAAATCTTTAAAGAAAACTAACTGAATTTTTATAATGGATCTTATGATAAAAATCAAGATATCCTCCCCAGAAATAACTGGATGATTTTGTACTTTTGTCTTTTTACTTTAATATGTATTTCTTTAAAATGCCACTCCAAATTTCTCCTTTTAAATCAATAAGTCCTACATTTCCTAAACATGACTTTAAATGATTATTTTATCCCATTTGGAATATTTTAAGGAAAAAAGAAAGTACAAAGTGACTTTAGGAGATAACATACGCTTTCAGACTGAAATAATAATCAGCATGAGGAAAAATGTTTAGAAGGAGTAAAAAATATCGTGACTCCTGCAAATGAGACTCAGACGTTATCATTGAAAATTCCAATTCCCTCTGCATGAGTACATAGTCAAGGAAGAAGGCTGCTATAACCAAAGAATGGACTATTTGCAATTGAAACACAAGATGATAACAACAGCGTAGCTATTACAGCCTGTGGTGTCTTCATGAGTGACAGCTCCAAACAGATGAGGGAAACAGCCAAACAGGATAAGGGCACTGAAATAATTGAAGGGATAATTAGAATCCTTTTGAATATTCCTAATAATGTCAGTGCCGATGATCTGCCCACCTCTATTCTAACTAGATACTTTTTCCATCTTTAGGTCAAGAGCAAAATCTTCCTGCACAGACACAAATATCTTTATTGAGCTATAGTAATGTCTGCAGTCTGACTGCAACAGCTTTGTGAAGTATTAAATTTCATTCTTGCCTCTGAGACCCATACCTCTTTGCCTAAACATATTGCCTGTATTCTGACTCTTATTTTCTGTATTCCTTGTCTAATTACTCAATTTCTACCTGATTCTCTAAGCTTCCATACCTGCTTTGAATCCATAAGAACTTCCTGATCCTGTCCTTTTGGACCAGATAGAATCTAATTTAACTTATAACCTACTTCTTCATGACCACTGTGCATTCCCCTGGCACTCTGAGTCTTGATTTCAAACTCTCATCTCTACCATGGCTAACAACTTCTGTCAAGTGTCTAACCTTCTCTTATGTCCACCTACCCTTCTCAATTTTTACTTTTAATCACTTTGATTTATACAAGTCCTAGTTTCTGATTACAACATCTTCCTAATTGGTATAACCACTGTTGGTTTGTTCAATATCTGACTGCTGGTGTGAAAAAAAAAAACCTCTAAAATATGGCAATCATTTATTGACTACTAGTGTAGGTAGTTTGTTTATGTACAAGTGTGTGTACAATTTTAACAAAAATCTAGGAATATACATATCATACTTCTCATTTTACAAGGAGGAAACAAGAAACCCAAAACTACAGCAAATTTTCCAAGGCTATTCCACTAATAAAAGGTAAAAGAAGAGACAAATACATTTCTTTCTGGCAATAAGATCACTCTCTATGTGAAACTGTTACCTGGGTGTCCTCAGCGTATGCTACCCCTCGCTATACCTACCTTATGTGGTCCCTCCCAATCTGGTTCCCATGATTTGCTTTACCTAATAGGACAGGATGCAAGCAAAGGCTCTAGAGAAAGGTTTACACACCAAGCAGCTCTTATTTATTTGAAGCAACTTTTCTTGCAGTCAGCCACCATATAAAATTTTTGACTATCATTGTTTTGGGTGATGTGTCTGTAAAGATGTCTTTGAGGTGCATGTCATGTAGTGTTTTGCCTATATTTCCTTCTATATATTTTATGGTTTCATGTCTTATGTCTAGTTCTTTAATCCATTTTGAGTGTTTTTTGTGCCTGGTGTGAGGTAGTAGTCAAGTTTCATTCTTTTGCATGTGGCTGGTGGGTGTGCAAACTGTTCCAACCACTATGGAAAGCTGTGTGGAGATTCCTCAACCTATGAAAGATAGAGCTTCCATATGATCCAGCAATTCCACTCCTAGATATTAACCCAAAGGACACAGAAACGTTAATTCCAAAGAGCACCTGCACCCCTATGTTTATAGCAGCACTGTTTCCAATAGCTAAGCTTTGGAAACAACCCAAATGTCCAAAAATAGATGACTGGCTCAAGAAGATGTGGTACATACACACCATCGACTATTAGTAAGCAATCAAAAAAGATAAACTCATGCAATTTGCAGCAACATGGATGGAGCTGGAAGGGATCATGCTCATGGAAATAAGCCAGAAAGAAAAAGAAAAATACCCAATGGTCTCACTCATAGCAGGAATCTAGAAAACTTAAATAAGGGACCAGGAAAAAGAATAACTATAAGAAAGAAAAAAATCAAAATCAACAAACAACTATAAACCAGAGACACACTATGGGGCGGGGGAGGGATTGGGGTCAAAATAAGGGGGGTACAACTGTATGGAGAATATAAAAATAAAAAAATATAAAAAATAAAAAATAAAAATTCTGACGAATCTGAGTTTGGCATGCTCTAAGTAAGCCCAAACTTATTACATGTAGAAGTCATTTAGAAGAGCTGAGAGGTGCCAGGTATGTTAGTGAAGCTTTATGACCCTTCCAGCCCAGACCAATTACTGAACAAATGCAGTCAGACAATTAAAACCACACAGAGCAGAAGACTTAGGCAAATCATGCTCATAAGAAATAATGAAGTTGTTATAAGCCACACAGTACAATTCAGAACTTGCAGACTTAGAAAACAAAATTCCTTCTCATTCTCAGTCCCTCCTGATGGCAAAAGGCCTCTGATAAAATCCAGACAACTATGAGCAAAATGTGGTCTTAAGATAAATATCAAATCAACAACTACTGATATGATAAACAACAATAAAAATTCTCCTAAAATCTTTGTAAGATCCACTTAGCTAGAAGGCAAAGGCTTCTAAAAATCTTAAGGTGGTTGTTCCATAGCATCTGACTCTCATTCTAAAATAGAAAATTATCTTAAAGAGATTTGTAGGGGTAGCATTTATTTAATTAGAATGGAATATAATGGAATACATGGGAAAGCCACAACAATTTTAAAGGAATGATATGTTGGGCTAAAAGGAAAAGAAGCAGGACAAAATAGAAAGAGACTTCCAAATTTTTACTGTGATAATAGAGGCTAAGAAAGTTATTCAGTTGCAAACATGTGGTATTTCTTGTGGGGGGAAAAGGATGACTCAGAGGACAGAGCCAATAGCCAATGAAAACAATGGAACTCCTTTCATGAAACTTTCTTTGCCACTCAATTTGAAGAAATTGATAACATGTTCCCAGATGGATTTCAAAATTGCTGTGAAAGTGTAATCCCTATGTGTCTACTTCCCTTATTTTGAATGGCCAGGTTCATTTCCAAGGACATAATAATCCCTGTCTCATCATTGTATGCTGGGGAAGGTTGTATTGATCTCTTGAGAGATTAATTTTCTCAATCAAGAGAATATATCACCAAAGAGGCTCAACTTCAGATATGTCTCATTTAGATGATAAGATCATGGAACTAGAACCTGAGAATTACTACTATAATGTGATGAAACTCTCAAAGCAGTGACCAGATGAAAGATTAAGATGCTTGTCACTTCCCTGTTCAAATATGCTATTCCTCACAAAATGAAGTAGCAAATATGCTGTTTCTCACCAAGGAAGAAGTTTCTATTTTATTCTCCTAGACCATGAGCTAGAGTTGTGCTTTGCTTTTTCAATAGACCACAACAGAAATGATTTCCTGGAACTTCTGAGTCCAAGCCTAACATATTCTATTTCCTCTGTATGGGAAGTCAGCTGTCATTCTGTTAAGAAACTCAGATTAGATCACTGAATGTTGAGACACCACATGGGGTGTTTGATGGTTAAATTTATATGGTAGTCCTCAATACTCAGATATTTAGTCAAAAACATTTGGACACTGCTTTGAAGATATTTCTCAGGTGATATTAATAGTAGGTCAAGTAAAGCAGATTACAGTCCATAATTGAGTGGAATTCATCCAATCATTTGAATATCTTAAGAAAATAGACTGATATCCTCTCAGGAAGAGGGAATTCTAACAGCAGACTATCTTCAGGTTTAAGTTACAGTATCAGCTTCTCCCTGGGTCGTTAGCCTCTTAAATTCACCCAGATTTTGTCTGGTTGATCTCCACAATTACTTGAGTGAATTCCTTAAAATCAATATTTCTGTGTATGTGCACATGTGCATACATACACATACACATACACTATGTTAGTTCTGTTTATCAAAAAAAAAAAAAAACCCTGACTAATATTGAGAGAGAGAGAAGTCAATAAGGTCAAGAAGAAGTCAATAAGAAGTCAATACAGAGAAGTCAATAAGGAAGCATACATGTGAAGGAAAAATTCTTGAACTTTCCAGCCCAAACCATTCACTCACTGAACGCCGCCAAGTTTATACAAAGTGAAAAAGAAGAATCACCCTACCAATCTTTGTCCAAATATCTGACCCAACAAAACTGTGACAAAAATAATAAATTACTACTTTAAATCACTTAAGTTTGGGGTTCATTTCACATCTTTAGGTAAGTAAAACCTCTCCTTTTCGTCAGGCCACTTTCTCTGCATTATTCCAGCCACTCTCTCCATCCTAGAGATAAGTTTAATATTTCTCAGTTTCAGCTCTGAGGGCAGTCTAAGATCAGCCTGTAACTGAGGCATTGCCAACCTTCAATAAGTGAAGCCCCAATTTCATTCAAGCCAATTATTTCGGATCATATTTGCCTTTTTATAATGATCATATGCGGGAGGTAGGATTTTAACAGCTATACCAGCCATCTAACAGCTTAAGCCTTCATTTAAAGATCTATTTATGAAAACAGGAAAGGGGTTAAACCCAGGAAGAGTTACTCAAAGGTGAAAAGGAAGGTCATTTCTCTTAACAAAAAATTCCATTGGTCCATTGGTCCAAGAGTCTCTAAGTTACAATCAATTCAGGAATGGAATTACTGCAATGCAAGAAGCAAAGCTGCAGTTGTCACCGAATCACCCGATGACATGGAACAAAAATAATTGGACACAGCTTTACAGCCCGAGAGAACAGTATTAGTGGATGGGAATGGTCACAGAAGCCTTTGAGAATCCAAGAGTAATGAGGTCAATTAAATCCTGCCTATCTCTTTTCAAAGAAAATGTCACACTGTATCTAGCCTGAGACCCAGACTCAGGACACAGGCAGTGCTATACGATGTGGACAACAAGAGTGGATGTAGAATGCTATTTAAAGCTGCTCAGAATAAGAAGTCACTCTAATTTTGAACATGCATCTGTCAATGCAGAAAAACAGCACATTTGTGGGTATATTTATTTATGTGAAAAGTGTAAATTTTATACCCTCATTAGCACAGTAAATGAAAGGCTGAAGCCAAATTTCAAGTCAGTTTTCTGGGCTCTGTAATAGGTACAAGAGTAAAATACACTAAGCATACGTGTCACCGTGCTTATTCAATTCCTATGACATGAGAAATATTGTAGTAGAAGTGAGAAATTAGTAAAGATATGGAGAATACCTACACTCAAAAATTTTATAATATTTCTTTTAATTGTAATCCACTAAAAAAAGTGCAAACCAATTATTTCTGCCTCTTTCTGCCATAATTTCCTCTTTCTGTTAAAGACAGAAAGAAGTAAAGCTCTTGAGCAAACACAACTCTGAGAAATCCCAGTCACTGGTTACATCTCAGCATCAACCTTCCCCTCCAGATACGCCTACAAGGAAACAGTGTCAATAACAAACATGGTTCTTTGTCTATGCTGGTCCCTCATTACTCTTTAATAATTACTTGTTCCTGCCTCAGTTTACTCCCTAACAAATATCCCACAGTGATTAATCCAATACATTCCATTCTTTTTAGGCATCTCCTCTGTTCCCGGTCCTTTAACAAGTAAGATATTTCTCTTAGTACTAAGTGCAAACTATAAACTTGTAATATTCTCCTTCTCTTTTTTCAAAGAGGCAAAGCCCTGGTGCATGCTCATCTCATTCCTCTTCCTGCTGATGCTTCCTTCTTACACTTGTAATGTCATCCCTACCTGAAGCCAGCTCAGAGACATTGACAATCCATCAAGTGTCCCTTTCTCTCTAGCATAAAGAAGCAGTATGGTGGAATGGTTTCAATCCTAATACATTCACCTGTTAGTATTACCTTGGGCAAATTATGCAACCTCCTAGTGCTTACTCTATACTTTCAAAATATGAATAATAATAGTACAGGTTCCCCCATATCAAAAGTATTGATTGAGTATGCCTGTGAAATCATTCATGAGCTTCAAAGGCATAAAGCTAAGAAGCAATTACCATTAATTTATACAGAATTATTTTGAGCATTCCCAGATCCCAAAAGTCACCCACCAAATCATACCAAATAACACATCAAACCAAAAATCATGATAATATGCAGTAAAAAAAGGGGTGATCTCATACATACACTACATGCATAACATCAATCCTGGAGAAGGAGTTTATTGGAACATTCTCACTGCCAGGGTGTGCACTGCCTCTTGATTCAAATCCTCTTTGGGTTTTTTACTAGGTTACGTTGGCAACATAGTACCAATGCAGGTTTTTCTTTTTCTTTTTTTTTTAAGATTTATTTATTTATTTATACAAGAACCAGGGTACATGCCAGTTGCATGGGAGGGTGAGAAGATTCACCAGAGACAGAGCAGGGAACAGAATAGGCAGACTGACGAAATACACTGCTGAGGGGAGCAGCGGGCGAGACAGGAGAGGTCTGTTGTGCCATGTGGGACCCTCGCCGGGCGGCCGGGATCAAACCAGCACTGCAGAGGCTGTAAACAGCTTCACAGAGCTGCGCTCAACCGCCTGCGCCACCAAGGGAAGCCCCAACATAAGTTTTTCTTAAGAGAAGTGGTGTAACATGAGATTTTGAAAATTAAGAGTTACCTATACTTATTTCATAGGTTTGTTATGAAGATTAATTAATTAAAGCATTTAAAATACTGCCTGGTACATATTCAGCACTCAAATATTGCTAGCTATTATGACCTTCAATCTTCCTTACATTTTTTTTTTTTGCTTCAATTGTTTTCTTAATTCCTCCATGTCTTTAAGACTGTGTATTTTTTGTCCTCCTATTTCAGTGCCATTCTTCTTTTGAAATAGTGGTCTATAGTTACTGCTAAACTTGCTCATAGCTTCCTTACTAATTAATTTCTGATCATTTCAATTGCAGTTCTCCAAACAAATAACTTCCCAGACTCTAGCTCCAAAGCTCTGTTTCTATTCTTATCTTTTTTTTTTTTTTTTATTTCTCTGGCCACTGACCACGGCTTTCATTTCAAACTTTTCTCTCTGATTTACCTGCATAATGTTGGATGCTCCTGATTTTCCTTTCACCATCCAGACCTCTTTTTCTGATTCTCTGGTCTTTTCCAGCACTCTATTTCTAAAGCAAGTCATCCCTTGAGGTCTGGCTCTACTCTCTCTCCTTCTCATAATGCAATGGGCAACAAGACTATGCAAAAGCACTTTTAGTGCCTTGGGAAGAATCACATATGTTTGAGCACTTTAATGAATCATTATATAGTGTTTTTAGCTAAAATACCTTTAGATATAAGCAGAATCCTACTGATCCAGATCAGCAAATTATATTTTTGAAGTTCTTAACTAGAAAATATTCACATGCAATGTGTGACTGGAAAATGTGGTACTTAAGAACTGTTGAAGAACCAAGTTCACTGTCACTATAATCAAAGTGCTCTAACACACAACTCTGATCACAGATGGCACTAACTCCTGACCATGAGACAGAGCTTCTCTAAAAGACTAAGTCATGTTTTTAAAAGTGATTTTTTTTATTGTTGCTGTTAATACAAACTGGTGTGGTTTCTTAGTTTCTTAATTTCATTTTAGATTGAAAACACACACACACATGCACACACATGTACACACACACAAACACTGGCTCTCACATACTGAAGAAACTTCCAAAATTACTACGACAAATGTTCAAGTTACAAATATGAATGCCCTATATTACAAAAATACTCTATATTACAAACATGATAGTTACATTTCCCATTGAAATTATCCTGAAAACAGCAACAAATCTGGAGATTTATACTTCAGAAAACCAAGTTTCACTCTATTGTCTCAAAAATGTAAAATTATAATTTAAATTGGAAATATTGAGCAGTGAATACAAGCAGTTATGTTTGAAGCAAGAGCTTGTAAGTGGTGAAAATGCAAAAGATAAAAAGGGAAATGCAGAACAATCTGGAAGTGGAGGGTGCATCATAGGGAATTTGATAGTTAAAACATCATTGCACAGTCACCAATCACAATTTGGGAACTTTCAGTAAGCACTGCATTGGCCACAAATTTATAAGATATGTTTTAGTGCTCACCTGAAATCTAGACTTTTAATTACTACAGAGGCCGAAATGAGCTTAACTTCATGGCCACTCAATGAAAACAAAAAACAAAAAACCCTGAGATACAGCCCCATGAAAACATCTAATTGAATACATACTATTTAAATCAATTTTGAAAACACCTTGAAAATAAAAAAGCAAGAGCTAGAGAGAAATTTTGGCTATGAGCAATACTTCAGAAGCACAATCAAACAAGCAGCAGGGAAAAAATGACTTGTAGCATCATCGAAGATTGTTTTAGAATCACTGTAGGAGGTAGAATTCCTCAGACACGGGAAGTTTCGGGGAGTACTGAGTTGCAGGATGGGTTGAATCTTTTTCGACTCAAAAATATTCAATTGAGATGACAAAGTCTATTTTTACAAGGCAAAGCATCGTGAATAATCAAGAATCTAAAAATAAACTGGACATTTACCGAATACTAGGAAGAAAACATAGATATGAATTATGTAACTACTTTATTAGTCATGTACACCTGTAAGGTAGTCTGTCAAGGCATCTTATTTGCCAAGGAACTTGAAGATATTCAAGTAGAAATAGGAAGATATTCTGAACACGATATAAGCATTTTAGTTAGCATGATATTAACTAGGAAAAAATGTTGAACTTGTAACTATTTTAGCAAACCTTTCGAAGTACTAATATTCATCAAAGACACTATACTTCTGACTACTACACTAGGTGAGGATGGTATTTATTAATCAAAAAATATTTTTGAGCCTCTATTGTGCCAACCATGATGCCAGAGGCTAGGGATTCAAGTCTGAATAAAGCACACAGAGTCTCATCCCTAGAGTGTTTACACTAACAAAATGATGCCTGCAAGGAAATGTTTTCTTGATTTTTTTCACGTACTCAGCAACTTAGTAAATTTGAATAATTTTGCCAAGTCCGGTATTTTTAATACTTATTATTTTATAGAAAATTATAATATAATGAGAAGAGAAGCATATACTACTACCTAAATGCATTCCTGCTCAAAGAAAAGAGTATTTCATGGTTAGAATTCTCTAATTCAGTCACAAATTCATATATTTCCATGGGAGTAACAGACATCATGAAAACACAAACTGAAAATTTAAATATCACTTAATTTATTATTCACACTCATAAGAAATTGTGGGTGACACAGGATTATTTAGTGGATTTTTCCCCAAAATCTGAACACCCTCATTCAAGTTTTATAAGGTAAAATTGTGGTGATGGTTGTTACAGAGTGTGACAAATTGTAAAATGGTGTAGAAGTTGCAGAGTTCAGTAGTGATACCAGAATGTGAATAAGTTGAGGTTCAGTTCATTTACATGTGACAAAAATGACAGCATTAGTCACAAAACTATGATCATTAATCATATTCCTTCATTGATAATGTTCCAAAAGTTTCTACTGGAGTGTCAAAAAAAATAACCAGTGCATTAGAGACTCTTTCCATCCACCATAGACAAGTAGACAAGTGAGTTAACAACTCAGTAAGCAGATGAATTCATTGAAATCTTTGGCAAGAGCAGTCTGACAACATGGTGTCATCCTTACATTTGTAATTCAGCTAAATCTTAATGGGAATCCCTGTATACAGCTCATAATGTCTTTAAAACTTGTTTTCTGTGTACCCACATCTACTTCTGAATTTGTTTCCTAAGAATAAGGTAACACCAAGAAAGAGAAGTAAAAGTATAGGTACACCTCCGTTATTGTGGGTTTCATTCCCAACAACCATAATAATGTTAATGTCACAATAAAGCAGATCACATGAGCATTTTTGTTTCCCAATGCATGTTAGAGTTATGTTTACTCTACATTATAATCTATTAAGTATGCAATAGAATTATGTCCAAAATCAATATATATAGATATATATTATCAATATATACCTTAGTTAAAAATTATTTTACTGCTATAAAATAGGAACCATCATATGAACCTTCAGCGAGTTACAATCTTTTGTAGGTGCAGTCTTTCCTCAACACTGATGGTTGTAAACTTATCAGGGTGATGGTTCCTCTAGGTTGGGTGGCTTTGGTAATTTCTTAAAATAAGACAACAATGAAGTTTGCCACATCAATGGGCTCTTCATTTTAAAAAAGATTTCTCTGGGGACATATTTTGACCATAATTTTCCCTCATCATTACACGAATCCAGCAGCCTTTCCCTACAATTGTCTCCCAGTTTTTACTTTTGGCCCCATGCAATCCAATTTCCACACTGCAAGCTAAGGAATCATTTAAAAATCCAAATAATATCATATCACACCCTACCACTGCAAAGTAAACAAAAAATAAGAGCCAGAAAAATACAGGAACCGAAAAAATTGGTGCAAACCTGCAGGCTGCTGCAGAAATTCAGAACAGTAGCAGCTCATTTACACAATCTACTCCCTCTGAATCTGCCTGAGTCAACACCAAGGTAGATTTCAGTTAGCTGATCATGCCTCATGAAAAAAAATGTTTATGTATGCTATTTAAATCTACTTTTTCTCCTGTTGCTAAACCACTGAGCTTTTTACTGAAATTCCACATTAACAATAATTGTAAGATATTATGGTAATAATACTTAGCTACTAAAATATCTATCCTGGGACTCCCCTGGTGGCGCAGCTGTTGAGCGCTGGGCTGCGAAGCTGCCCAAAGCCTCCAAAATGCCGGTTCGATCCCCGGCCGCCAGCGAGAGTCCCACAGGGCGCCATAGACCTCTCCTGCCTCCCGCTGCTCCCCTCAGCAGTGTATCCTCAGTCTGCCTATTCTGTTCCCTGCTCTGGCTCTGGTGAATTCTCTCACCCTCCTGCGCTTCTGACTGTACCCAGTGCTTGTATAAATAAAATAAATAAATCTTAAAAAAAAAAAAAACCTATCCAAATTATACCATATTTGGATCTATAATGAGGATAGCTAAAAGTGAAAAGCAAATCTTATAGTAAGAGAGGGAAAAAAAAAACCATTAAAACCAGTTTATTTTTTTTTTTTTTAATTATTTATGTTTTTATTTATATAAGCATTGGGTACAGTCAGAAGCACGGGAGGGTGAGAGAATTCACCAGAGCCAGAGCGGGGAGCAGAACAGGCAGAAGGACCGAAGCACACTGCTAAGGGGAGCAGCGGGAGGCAGGAGAGGTCTGCGCACCATGTGGGACCCTCCTCCGGTGGCCTGGGAACAGCCGAGGATCAAACCAGCACTGCAGAGGCTGCGGGCAGCTTCACAACCCAGCACTCAACCGCTGCGCCACCGGGGAAGCCCAAAACCAGTTTAAATAACTGGAATTACTGGGCCTCCCCAGTGGCGCAGCGGTTGAGTGCCACACTGCGAAGCTGTCCGTAGCCTCTGCACCTCCTCGATTCCCCGCCAGCCAGGGATAACCCCATATGGCACAGCAGACCTCTCCTGCCGCGCCCGCTGCTCCCCTCAGCAGTGTCTTCAGTCCGTCTGCCTGTTCTGCTCCCTGGTCTGGCTCTGGTGAATTCTCTCACCCTCCCGTGCTTCTGACATGTACCCCAGTTCTTGTATAAATAAATAAATAAATAAATAAATAAATAAATAAATAAATAAATAAATCTTTAAATAAATAAATAATTGGAATTACTTGTCACATAGACAGAATGGTCAAACCGGATATAATTACATGTATGGGAAATATTACCCAAAAGACTGTCAGTGAAATTAAAGCAAATTATAGGTAAGAATATTAAAAAAAATAGCTTTATTTTTTTAACTACCTAGTTGAAAGGTTATAAGAAAATGTATTTTGTTATTGACTAGTTAATGAGAGACTTCATACATCCATAAATCTTTGAAATCCATATTGCACATTTTAAAGAACTATAGTTCTTCTGGTAAAGTCTTTGACTTGGCAGGTAGATCACTCTGTGGATAAGCCATGTGGTAGTTGGCACCACCACATAAAATATCTATGTCTCAAGCATCAGGCTTTCCCAAAAATGTGATTATGATTAGAAATCATCTCCATATTTTGCAAAGCAAATGTATGTATCCAGATCTACACAAAGCAGTTCTGATTCAGTACACTTTTAATGAAGTTTATACCTTCCACTATCTACATATAACAGGTAAAGAGTCTCACCTTTCATATATGCTGTTGTAGGTAGAGTACTAATTTTCCCTGAAAGAATACCTGCATTTCCTTTCAACTATCAAAATGCTACCTAGGGTTGTCTACTAAGAAACAGAACACAAAAGTCTCCAGCAATTTATCTCCAGTGTCTGATAGCTACCCATAAATGACCGCTTCATATTTTGAAGTGCTTTCAGTAGGAATTACAAAGAAAAGACATTTAAACATCTTCAAAATCTATGTTGATTGGGTCTTTAAGAAAGAAGGTGCCTTGGTTTTCCCACCACTTCTAAAAAATTTATTTATTTATATGTTTTACATCATTGTTCATTTTTATTTTTTAAAGATTTATTTACTTATGCATACAAGAACTGGGGTACAGACCAGAAGTGTGTGTGGGGGTGGATGTGAGAGGATTCACCAGAGAGAGAATGGGGAACAGAACAGGCAAATGGATGGAAATACCCTGCTTAAGTAATAAGAGGAAAATATATAGCAATAGAGGCTCACATCAAGAAACAAGAAAGAACTCAAAGAAACAACCTAATCTCGAAGCTCAAAGAACTAGAAAAAGAACAACAAAAATCCCCAAAACCAGTAGAAGAAAAGAAATAATAAAAACCAAAGCAGAAATAAACGAAATCGAAACTAAAAAAAAAAAAAAAAAAAAAAAAAAAAAAAACCCAAAAGGTAAATGAAACCAAGAGCTGGTTCTTCGAAAAAATAAATGAAATACAAACCCCTAGCCAGGCTCACAAAGGAAAAAAGGGAGAAAGCACAAATAAACAGGATCACAAGTGAAAGAGGACAAATCACAATGGACACAGCAGAAATCAAAAGAATAATCAGACACTACAATGAACAGTTATATTGAAACAAGTTCAACAATCTAGAGGAGATGGACAAATTCCTACAACTCTACAATTACCCAAAGCTAGATAAAGAAGAAATATAACACCTAAACAGACCAATTTCAAGCAGCGAAATTGAAATGGTAATCAAAAACCTTCCCAAAAACAAAAGCCCAGGACCTGATAGATTTACAAATTAATTCCACCAAATGCTCATAAACAAATTAGTGCCTATCCTTCACAAACTCTTCCAAAAAATTTAGAAGGAAGGGATAATACCAAACACGTTCTATGAAGCCAACATTACACTAATACCAAAACCGAACAAGGACAACACAAAAAAAGAAAACTACAGGCCAATCTCTCTAATGAACACTGATGCAAAAATCCTCAATAAAATTTTACCTATCAGAATCCAACAATGTATCCATAAGATAATTCACCACGACCAAGTAGGATTCATTCCAGGGACACAAGGATGGTTCAACATCCGAAAATCAATCAACATTATCCAACACATCAACAAAAAGAAATGTAAAAACCATATGATAATATCAATAGATGCAGAGAAAGCTTTTGACAAAGTGCAACGCCCATTCATGATAAAAGCCCTTGAAATTCTTGGTATACAAGGAACACACCTCAACATCATAAAGGCCAAAAGTCTTATGACAAGCCAACAGCCAGTAGCATTCTCAATGGCAAAAAGTTGAAAGCATTTCCATTAAGATCTGGAACAGTTTTGGAGGGGTGGGGGGCGGGAGGGGAAGGATTGGGGTCAGAATGGGGCGTTTGCAATTGTATGGGGGAATATAAAAATGAAATTTATTATTTAAAAAAAAAAAAAGAAAGAAAATATCAAAATTGACAAACAACTATGAACCAGAGACACTCTGTGGGGGGTGGGGGGCGGGGAAAGGAGGGGTTGGGGTCAAAATAAGGGGGTTGTAATTGTATGGGGAATATAAAAATAAAATTTAAATAAAAAAAATAGATGATATATGTAAAAAGTTTCATAAAGGTGCCTGGTACATAATAGATGCTAACAAATGTTAGTGATAGTAAATAGCAAGACAATAACAGTAGAGGAGAAAGTCTGTCTACACTAAATTTGCAGTCCTTGCACCCCCACACAAACATGCAGAGACCGCCATTATAATGTTAAACAAAGTGGGGAGGAAGTTCTTAAAAAGACAAAGCATTAGTGACTGAAAACAGTGGTTTTCATGATTCCCCAGGGTTTTGGGTTAGGAGAGGCTGTGATTATAGAAGAAGAGCATGAGGGAGTTTTATGGAGTGATGAATCTACTCTGTATCCAGCTTATGACGATGGTGACGTGAAACTATATATGTGTTAAAATTCTTAGAAATATATATCAACAGGAGAAAAGTCAATTTTACTGTATGATGATGTTAAAAATAATATTTTTAAAAGATAGGAAGCTTTTGTACATTTATTATATTCTGTGCCTGATTTTCACCTGCCCACTCTGATATTTTTTTTCATCTTTGTGTATGTTGGGTCAATGCAATTTCTAAGAAGGACTTTGCCATCCTTTAAATGATCTGAGTGGCTCCTATAGATGAGCTTCTCTGCGTTCTAGCAAGCCTTTTTATCGTCTGCTTCAATTTTCTTATAAATAAAAGTGTCTGGACAAACAGTAAAAAAAAAAAAAAAAAAAGATCTGGAACAAGACAAGGATGTCCACTCTCACCACTGCTTTTCAATATAATACTGGAAGTCCTAGCCAGAGTAAAAAGACAAGAGAAAGACATACAAGGAATCCAAATAGGAAAAGAAGTCAAACTATCACTATTTATAGATGATATGATAATATACATAGAGAACCCCAAAAACTCCACAGAAAAACTAATTAAAACTCATCAATCAGTTCAGTAAAGTGGCAGGATACAAAATCAACACGCAAAAGTCAGTAGCCTTCCTATACACAAACAATAAATCTGAAGAAGAAGACATCAAAAAAAAAAAATCCCTTTTATTATCGAAACAAAAAACATCAAATACTTGGGAATAAATCTAACAAAAGAGGTAAAGGACCTAACAAAGAAAACTATAAAACACTGTTAAAAGAAATAGAAGAAGACACAAAGAAATGGAAAGACATCCCCTGCTCATGGATTGGAGGAATAAACATTGTTAAAATGGCCATCCTTCCAAAAGCAATATACAGATTCAATGCTATTCCAATCAAAATTTCAATGTCATTCTTCAAAGAAATAGAACAATTATTGATGAAATTCATATGGAATCCCAAAAATCCTGAATAGCCAAAGCTATTAAAGATGTTTCTTAGATGCATGTCTTGTAGTGTTTTACCTATATTTTCTTCTATAAATTTTATGGTTTCAGGTCTTATGTCCAGTTCTTTTATCCATTTTGAGTTGATTTTTGTGCATGGTGAGAGGTAGTGGTCTAGTTTCATTTTTTTTTTGCTTGTGGAGGTCCAGTACTTCAAAAAAGATAAAATCATGCCATTTGCAGCAACATGGATGGAGCTAGAAGGAATTATGCTCAGTGAAATAAGCCAGAAGGAAAAAGAAAAATATTGGATGGTTTCACTTGTAACAGGAATATAGGAGAACCAAATAAGACATCAGTGCAAAAATAATAATAATAATAATAATAATAATAATACAAAACACAATGAAGCAAAAACAGACAATTATAAACAAGAGACATACTGCAGGGGAGGAGGAGGGAGATGGGTACGAGGGAGGGAGTAAGGAGCACAGGGGACTGTGGTGATGGTGCATGGGTGCCTTGGGGAAGGAAATTCTAGGGGGACTCTATCTGAAGGGGTGGGAGGAAGCAAATATTGTCTAAAAAATGTAAAAAAAATGATAAATATTAAAATAAAAAATAAAATAAAATAAAAATCCTGAAGTTTAGGGAATCAGAGAATATCATGTTTCATAAATTAGAAAGCTTAGCACTTTTATAGATATGTAAGGCACAGAATTAAAAATATATCTGAACATTTTCCAAGTCATTCTCATATTTCAATGGAAAAAAAGGATAAGCATTGTTATTTTCACTTTATAAGCATTAGATCTTTCATATGAAAATTTAAGTTTCAGGGACCTCACTGGTGGTTCAAGGGGTTAATCCTCAACACTATGAAGCAATCCACAGCCACTGCAGCACAAGTTCAATCCCCACTCGGCCAGGAAGCTGACCCACATGGTGCAGCAGACTTCTCCTGTCTCACCTGCTGCTCCCTTCAGCAGTGTATTTCAGCAGATCCGCCTGTTCAGCTCCCCACTCTGTTTCTGGTGAATCCTCTTACCCACCCCCCCACACCTCTGGTATCTATCCACTGTGGAACGCTACTCAGCTATAAATACATGAACACTTGCCATTTGCAAGAATATGGGTGGACCTGGAGGGGATTATGCTAAGTGACATAAGTCAGAAGAAGAAAGACAAATACCAGATTTCACTTATGTGTGAAATATAAAGAGACAAAAACAAAGGAATTGAACAAGCTAAACCAAAACACACCCTAGAAATATGGCGCAGAATTGAGGCCACTAGAGGAGATGGGTGTAGCAAGTGGGAACAGGAAGGGGACAATGGTCTATGGTAAAGGGCTGTGGGTACTTTGGTGGGCATGTGATGTGGTGACATACATATGAGGAGGTGTGAACCAGTTTCCTACATCATGGACAGTGTTGTAAACCAATGTGATCTCAATAATAAACAAAATTCTCTTTTGACCTTCTCTAAAATACTTTGAAGTCATCAAACAAAAGTAACACCTCCTTTCTTCTATGAAACAACACAGCTAACACATCACCAGTGAGATAGAGGGAGCTGCAGCTTTGCTTTTTTCCCCAGGGAGAGAGATTTTGTGACGACCTCTCTCTACTCTCTCTCCCACATCTTTTGTTAATAAAAGGTAAATGTTGATGAGTCTGCTGGCTGGGTGGAGTTTCCACCTTTGTACACAAAATCACACTGTTCTGATTAAAATTGAGTATGGCTACAGTTTATATCATTTATCTCACTTTAAATCTGACCAAATAAATTCATCAACTTCTGTTTTGGTTGTATTTAACTATTAGAGCTGCACATTTTGTGAGAATTCTTTCTATATTCTTAAACATTTAAATTGACATTTAGTATAGGCTATATTATTCAAATGAAATGGCTAATTATAAATGATTGGCATATTGATAATAGGTATATGCACATTCAAGACTAATGTTATATTACAATATGAAAAACTACTTTTCTACAATGTTCCACTTGGTCTCCAATTGATTTTAGATAATGAACATTAACTTTTTGTCAACTCTCTGACACAGAGGCACTACTCTCTCTAGGTTCATATAAGCTTCAAACTTCCAGCAATAATGCCAAGTTTACATAGGGTTCTGACAGAGAAGAACAGCGGTGAGTCACACATCACTGTGGCTGACTGTGGCATACCTTTCTTCAAACCAAAGATAAAGACTTATGAGACTTGGCTTAGAGTAACCTGATCCATCTCCTATTAATAATTAATAGCTAAATTACAGTAGGTCTTAACTTGGTGTAAGCACTTTTCTATATAACCTAACTTCACCCACATAATAATTCAAAGAGAGAAGTTAACTGACTTTCCAAGGCAGAGTCAGGATTCAAACCCAGGCAGTGTGACTTCCCAGCCTGTGTTGTTAAACTCTACTCTGTACTGTCTTCATCCTATATCACAGGGTAGGGGGACCATGGGGAGAGGGTAGTGACACAATGAAGCAAAATCTTTTGCAATGACAGATAAAGGAAGGAAAAATTTCACCAAGAAAACAAGGGTGAGGGCCTCCCGGGTGGTGCAGGTGGTTGAGCGCAGCACTGTGAAACTGTGTGCAGCCTCTGCAGTGCGGGTTCAATCCTGGCCGACCAGCGAGATACCCACATGGCACAGCAGACCTCTCCTGTCTTGCCTGCTGCTCCCCTCAGGTTTCATCAGTCTGCCTGTTCTGTTCCCCGTTCTGTCTCTGGTGAATCCTCTCACCCTCCCACACATCTGGCCTGTACCCCAGTTCTTATATTCATGAATAAATAAATCTTTAAAAAAAAAAGAAGAAAAAGAAAACAAGAGAGAGAGCTGAAAGGAGAGACAAAGAACGGGAGGAAGAAAAATGAAGAAAATCTATAGATACCAATGAAAGAAGGAAGGAACATGAATGCCTGTGTTCTTGCTCCATTATTTTCCCAATGAAACTTTAGGGAGAAGAGCAGCTATTCAGTAACTGCTCACTGACTTTCATCTCGTTTTGACATAAAACTTGGTAACTGCCATATCAAAAAAAAACTCAAAAAAGAAAAAAAAATTAAGTATGAATCACATTACTACAGCTGCTCCCAAAAATTGCCTGATTTCTCCATTGTAAGTAAGATGACAGTCTCCCCTGAATGCACCAAAGGTTCATTTCTTATTTCAGTTTAAAATATAAAAGGCCCATGGGCCTCCCCAGTGTCTCAGCAGGTTGAGCGCAACGCTGTGAAGCTGTCCACAGCCTCTGCAGTGCGGGTTTGATTCTGGGTCAGCCAGGGAGATACCCACATGGCAAGGCAGACCTCCCCTGTCTCTCCTGCTGCTCCCCTCAGCAGTGTATTTCAGTCAGTCTGTCTGTTCTGCTCCCCACTCTGTCTCTGGTGAATTCTCTCACCCTCCCATACCTCTGGTCTGTACCCCAGTTCTTGTATAAAAAGGAATCTTTATAAAAATTTTTTTAAAAAACAAAATAACAAAATAAAAAGGCCCCTATCCTTCCCAAAAGAGGCTTATAGTCTGCGTTGAAAATCAGAAGCACCAATCCCCAAACCAAAGTTTTTACTGAGATTCTGCTCAGTCTGTCATAATGTGAATGATGAAGGAGAGCAGCAGCAGCTGTACAATCTGTCAGAAAAGCATGACCAGCCATAGTGATCACTTTTGTGCTAATGGATTTCCCCTGGAAGAGAGACAGCAGTGTGTGGGGGGTGGGCTGTCAATGTTCTTGGGCAATCTATCTTATTTTTATGGGCCAGAGTTTCTACATCTTTAAAATAAAGTGTCCTCTTCAGCTTTAAAACCTATGATTTTTTTTGTTCACAACTACCTTTGGTAATCACTATTTTGCAGATACAAGCTGGCAAATACATGCGTGTGTGCACACACCCTTTCTAATTTGATATTATTATGGATTTCTACCTCCAGATAGGACTTGGCCAATTTTATTGAAGATCAATGTTTGTCTAACCTAACAATCGCTTTAGATAGTACATTTAACATTTATCAATATTGAATAACACAACCTGAAAGGAATTTCTCACATATATAGGGAACAGTTTTAGAACTGGGATTTAACTCACATATTAAGATGAATAAAATTGTTGAATTCTTCTATGATTTAGGTATATAATTGAATGCCAGCTTATCTTTGATAAAAGAAAAATCTTTGCATTGAAGCAACCAGTAACTAAGAGACATTTCTATGATTAAAGTAAAAGCTAATTCTAACCAACATTATCAGTGAAGATATTATGTAAAATGGAAATAAAGACAAATAATCAATCCTGCAAACATCCATATACTTGAAATTTGAGAAGTAACAAAATAAAAGTGTTAGAAGTGCTTATCTTGACATGAAGCAATAGCTCTCATCTGCAATGAAGCATTTGAAGGCTAGTGGCATTTACTTATGAAAAATAAATTTTTCTTAAGAGAGCTATGGAATGAATAGAACTTAGCAGCAAAAATATATCCAAAATGAAACTGAGGTTTTTAAAGGGAAACTGAGGTTTTTTTTAAGGGAGAACAGAGAAGGAATAAAAGGGGGATTGGGAAAGTATAAAAGAGGGAATAATAAGGTAAATTACAGAAGGGGTAAGTGGAGAGTTACTAAAAATGGTTTGGCAATATGAGGAGGACACTGCAAATGTGGTGGTTGGCAGCCTCAGATTTAGAGGCACAATGTAGATAGAAGCCAGGCTAGATTTAATTGTTAGTAGATTTAATTGTAATTCATGCTAATCGGAAACTAGTTTGACATTAGATTTGTTAAGCTTTCTATAACCACAAAATATATTAGAAAAAGATACTATTGGGATTAAGAAAAAAGATCTAGGGCCTCCCTGGTGGCGCAAGGGATTAAGCACCACACTATGAAGCAATCCGCAGCCTCTGCAGCATGAGTTCGATCCCCGGCCGGCCAGGGAGCAACCCACATTGCACAGCAGACGTCTCCTGACTCTCCCGCTTCTTCCCTCAGCAGCGTACTTTTGTCGATCTACCTGTTCTGTTCCCCACTCTGTCTCTGATGAATCCTCTCACCCCCCCCACACACCTCTCGCCTGTCCCCCAGCTCTTTTATGCACAAATGAATCTTAAAAAAAAGGGGGGTTCCTGTTTCTTTGTTCACCACTGTGACACCACAGCTCATACAGTGCCTGGCACAGAAAAAGTAGCCAATAAATATTTGTTTGATGCATAATCAAATATATTAAGGGCCTCAAGGAATACACACCCCATAAAAATGGAATTCAAAATACGGTGAGATGCTCAAGATAAACGTTATAAAACATTCTGTCTCTAAGAATGACAGATGTCACAAGTCAGCATGCATGTTTTTATTTTATGGATAGGGTTGAGTAGGAATGAGCAGAGCACTAGCCCAGTGTAATGGGTGCATTATATAACTTTCTGCATTATTTGTGCATTGCACACAGAAAACTGTCTAGAAGGATAATATCTAAATGCTTATTGTAGTTATCGGAGGGTAAATTGTTGATTTCATTTTTCCCTTCTTATTTCTTTCTCTAAAAGTCTTCTTTAAAATAGTCAAATTTACTTTAATAATCAGATGAAAAATAATGAAAGTATTTTGATTTTGGAAGAACATGCATCCCTAACAACTAAAATTTACATGGGGTTTTCTTTGTGCCAGAAAAATGTCTTAAACAATTAATAATATTGACTCAATTCATATGTGAAGCAATGGTATCAGTTTTTTTTTTTTTTATAGAGGCATGTTTTATTTATTTGTTTGTTTGTTTGTTTGTTTGTTTTGTTTATACATGCACCGGGTACAGTCAGAAGCGCGGGAGGGCGAGAGAATTCACCAGAGCGGGGAGCAGAGCAGGCAGAAGGACCAAAGTACACTGCTGAGGGGAGCAGCGGGCTGCAGGAGAGGTCTGCGCGCCATGTGGGACCCTCCTCCGGTGGCCGGAGAGCAGCCGGGGATCGAACCAGCGCCGCAGAGGCTGTGGGCAGCTTCGCAACCCAGCGCTCAACCGCTGCGCCACCGGGGAGGCCCTGGTATCAGTTTTATAAGTGAGAAGAAATGAGAATAGAGTGAGGTTAAGTATTTTGCTTAAGGTCATACAGCAAAAAGTAGAAGAAATAACACTTGAATGCAAGTTGCCTTGCTCAAGTTTGTCACTAACTGTAACTACCTCTTACAACAGGCAGCCCCCTCATTTTGCAATCCTTTCATTTTCAACACCTACACTTGAAAACGCTCAATGTTGTCCAGTGAGGACCTTTGAGCTTGTTCATTTGATTTCTGTACCAACATCAGGCCACAAAAACAACTACACACATGCCACTAAAAACCTACTAAGATACAATCTTCTGACCAAGTTTATATGAAATCAAGCCGCTCCTGTATTATTCCTCCATTTTTTTTCTTAGTTTAAATCAATGGGTAATTCATCCTCTTCCCTCAAAAAGCCATTTCAAAATCTTTCAATTATATTGGCATTTCTGCTCCCAGTATAAATGTCAAGCTTCATCAAGGTCAGATAATGAAATGTGATGTCTATTTGCCTGAATTTTCAAGGGATTTGGTGACTGCTGGTCTGTACGTCTTAGGCATCACTTTCCAATGCCTTCACTGCAAAAGGAGCAGAAACACAGATATTTCTTATTCTCTGTGCAAAGACTAATATAATAGTCTAATGTGAGACAGAAAACCAAATATAATAGTGACTCATTCTGAACAAATCTTGAAAACACACCCTACATTGTGACTTCTGGGCCTTTTTGGTTTCTTTTTTTATTAAATCAAAGGGTTCATTTCAGAAAGGCAGGTTTCGAGTATACAACCCTTTCTCCCAAGAATATTTTTATTTTGCTATCAAGAAACTGCACAGGGGCCTCCCTGGTGGCACAGAAGTCAAAGACAGTGCTATCAGGCTACTGCCAGCCACTACAGCATGAGTTGACCCCTGGTTGGCCAGGGAGCAACCACATGGTACAGCAGACCTCTCCTGTCTCTCCTGCTGCTCCCCTAAGCAGTGCATTTCAGTAGATCTGCCTGTTCTGCACCCTACTCTCTCTGGAAAATCCTCAGACCTCCCCCCATCTCTGGCCTGTACCCCAGCTCTTGCATGGATACATAAATAAATCTTATTTTAAAAAAGAAACTGCATAAGTTAGAATTTATGTATAATCCTGATTCCTTAATAGCAAGGCTATTGCAAATACAGTGCATGTGAGTGTGTTCTATTTTTTTCATGCATGAAATTTATGTTTTATATGCACATTCTATGTTATACTGTACACTGATTAAATGTGTGTATTGGTTACATGAAATTAAACACTTTATCAATACTTTTTAAAACATGTCTATCCCGGTACACAATATATTCTTGCTTAATAATTCTCTATCATACATGTAAATGTAGTTTTTACAATCAGCTCAGCTCACTGGAACAATCTAAAAGATGACGTAGTAAGTTAGAAGTGAAATGTTTAACTTGGGGTGTAGAATCATTTAATTCAACTAACCATGTAATTATCAATTCTTTGTCTTATTTCATTTTGCATGTTTCCTTTGCAATGCATTAAATCACCTCAGGAAAATGACCAAGAAAACCAAAGATAAAATACTTTTTTCTCACTTATATTTTTATTAGGTGAGTCATCATTTTTGTAATCATTACTCTGGCTTGATCTGTTATTTAAGATTCTTCTTTAAACTAATCTCATTTGCTTCCATCCATGCTGATATGCATTGTTTTCTCCTGAGACAGTAAAAAAGAAAATTGTCAGGCTTTTATCTATTCGTGTTTTTTTCTATCATCTGGCAGGGAGCTCAGTACTCAATACAGCATCTTACTGTCACCCGAAGATGTCATCATATATCACCATCTATAATTTTTCCAGAAGAAACTGCTCTGCTTCTCTATAATTTCTGATGCATCTGCAGTGATCACAGGCAGTCAAATAGTAAAATAAATAAGGAAGTGATATTCCAAAAACAAGACTAATGAAAGAATGTATTCTCTGCCCTCTTTAGACACACTTAATTCTGACATCTGACACAGGCAATATCATCATACATGCCCATATTTCATTCATGGTCCTCAGTTTCCTAATTCTGAGGAGAAATGCTGAGCTTCCTAGTATATCCTGTTGCTTTTCTCTCCCTTAAGACAGAGCATATGTTCCTTATGGTGAAGGTATGCAGCAGATTAGGACAGCAGAAAAGAATGTTGGGTGGGTGGGCCTCCCCGGTGGTGCAGCGGTTGAGGGTTGAGCGCTGGGTTGCGAAGCTGCCCGCGGCCTCTGCAGCGCCAGTTCAATCCCCAGCTGCTCCCCAGCCACTGGAGGAGGGTCCCACATGGCGCACAGACCTCTCCTGCCGCCCGCTGCTCCCCTCAGCAGTGTGCTTCGGTCCTTCTGCCTGTTCTGTTCTCCGCTCTGGCTCTGGTGAATTCTCTCACCCTCCCGCGCTTCTGACTGTACCCAGTGCTTGTATAAATAAAAAAATAAATCTTAATAAATAAATAAAAATAAAATAAATCTTAAAAAAAAAAAAAGAATGTTGGATGGGTCCAGACACAGGTCTTCTCCACCTGACTTGGTAAATATAAACTAGGATTGAAATAGTAAAGAAGGAAAGCTCAGCCTGTTTTCTTGAAAATCATGAAGGAAGATATATTAGTGTTCTCATTTAGTTTCCTTATAAAGTATGCTCTCTCAAAATAATAAATGAACTATTATTATTTGTACAAATTTAAGAACATGACCCAAATTTAGAAAATCTAATTGAGTTTAGAAGGTAATGAGTTTCTCCAAAGAGGAAATGCAAATGGCCAACAGACATGAAAAAAATGTTCAACATCCCTTATCATCAGGGAAATGCAAATCAAAACCACACTGAGATATCAATCAGAAGAACAAGCAACAACAAATGTTGGCGAGGATGTGGTGGAAAAGGAACTCTCCTCAGGTCTGCTATGCCATTTGGGTTGCTCCCTGGCTGGCCAGGGATCGAACTGGTGCTGCAGAGGCTGCGGATTGCTTCCTAGTGTGGTGCTTAACCCCTTGTGCCAGCAGGGAGGCCCCTAGCAGCCTGGTGAGTCCTGGTGGGACTGCAAACTGGTCCAACCACTATGGAAAGCTCTCTGGAGGTTCCTCACTCTACTAAAAATGGAGCTTCCATACGACCTGGCAATTCCACTGCTAGGGATCTACCCAAAGGACACAAAAACATTGATTCCAATGCAGCACTATTTACAATAGGTAAAACCTGGAAATAACCCAAATGCCCCAAAATAGATGACTGGATCAAGAAGAAGTGGTACATATACACAATGGAATATTATTCAGCAATCAAAAAAGATAAACTCATGCCATTCGCAGCAACATGGATGGAGCTAGATGGAATTATGCTCAGAGAAATAAGCCAGAAGGAAAAAGAAAAATATTGGATGGTATCACTTTTAACTGGAATACAGGGGAACCAAATAAGACATTAGTGTAAAAAAAATAATAACAGGACAAAACACAACATAGCAAAAACAGACAATTATAAATCAGAGACATACTGCAGGGGAGGAGGAGGGAGCGGGATCAGAGGGAGGGAGGGAGGGAGGAGCACAGGGGACAGTGGTGATGGTGCATGAGTGACTTGGGGAAGGAAATTTTATGAGGACTCAATATGAGGGGGTGGGAGGAAGCAAATATTGTTTAAAAATAAATAAAAGAAAAAAAAGAAAAAAGAAAAAGAAGGTAATGAGATTATGACTGTGTCTTGATGGACCCAAAATTCTCAATCTTTTGATAATTTTGGCACCTTACTGATTATTTATTATTTATTAGCATACTTTCCCCAGCCTCCTTGTTATAAAAACACTGTAGTTTCTTTTAATAAATGAAAAGATAACTTTTATTTCTTCATAGTGACCATTAAGCAGATCTCTCCTTCTAAACATTATGTTCCAGGCATAATTCTGCATGATGTTACTGTAACAGCATAATCTAAACAGGGGAGGTTCCATATTCCCTGCCCTACCCTATGAAAGGTGGAGCTGAGTAGCCTGAGGAGGCTAAAAAGAACTTGGGAGAAATGACAGAAGCCTTAGAATGAGGGATATGGAGCAGAGAGCCATGTGAAGAAACTTTGCTTGCTTCTTGGCCCTGGACTTGCACCAGGGACTTGGGAGAGATGTGGATGAGAGACCCATGGGGTGGCTAACAATAGCAGACTTTATCCTTTTTTTTTTTTAATATTTATTTATTTATGCATACAAGAGCTGGGGTACAGGCCAGAAGTGAGGGGAATGAGAGGATTCATCAGAGACAGAATGGGGAACAGAACAGGTAGATTGAGCAAAGTACACTGCTGAGGGGAGCAGCGGGCAAATCAGGAGAGGTCTGCTGCGCCATGTGTTGCTGCCTGGATGGCTGGGGATCGAACTCATGCTGCAGAGGCTGCAGATTGCTTCATAGTGTGGTGCTTAACTCCTTGCACCACCAGGGAGGCCCCAAGCAGCCTTTATCTTGACTTGTACATTGATTTTGTTACTTTCCTCCTGCCCCTTTTTTATGGCTTCCCACACAGATGGTGCCTTAGACTTATGGCAAGTTTTCAGGCCTTTCATGGCCTACTTTGGGCCAACCCTGTTTGGTTGATCATTTGCCCACAAGGGGACAGATAACTTTGGGTGTTCCATTGGGAAACTACATCCTTTCTCTCCTCTCTCTCTATTACCCATTAATTCCATCAAAGTTCTTTTCTGCTGAAGGTCATACACACTAAGAGCATGCTTTGTCTTTATGAGGCGGATGGCAGAACTTATTTAGAGCATACAAAATTTGGGGGTCCTGAGGTGCTGCTCAGTCTACATGCTAACATTATTTTATTATCTCAATTTGTTTTCTAAGCTTGGCAACACAGGTATTTTTAATTATCTTTTGCTGAAGAATGAAACTAAGTTTGGAGAGATTAAATAGCTTACTCAATTCTGGTAAGTAGTGAATAATGCAGTAGTGAATAATAATGTTTTCAGAATCAGTAAGACTGGACTCAAACATGTGCTCATTTCTACAACTCTAGGGAAACATTCTGCAACTCTAAGATGGTTCCTCTTAATATTAGAGTCTTCCCCACATGACAGTAGAGGTGACATTCCTGAGGCAGTTCAGGGACTTTTACAGAGTAAAGGTTAGCTTTACCATGCCACAGAGAAATTATTAATTCTGTGATAAATATCATACCATATATATCCTATCTGTGGCCAAGATGGAATTTGGCCGCTAACTGTAATGGCACCTATATGCTTCAGTGGATTTGCAGGTGCACTTTTGCTTTATTCTGTAATTATCAGGTTCACTTGTAATTATTTGGTCATTTGCTCACCCAATGATTGTTTCAAGTCAGCTTCACCCTATTTACCAGTCAATGCCATAAGAGACAAGGTCCATCTTGTTCACTGCTGTGAATGTAGCCGTTGAACAAATGATTGAACCCAGGACATTTTAGGGCTTCAACTCAAGTACCTTTAGAAAGAAATATCACTGTACCTCATACCAATGAATTATATAATTTTAGGATTACATGTAATTTGGTATTATATCGTCCCCAAAGATGGGATTCACCCTGCACTTGACAAGACATATGAGTAGCAAATACCAAGGAAAAAACTGGTTAAGCTAGGGTGGAAGTATGCAAAAAAGGAAATACAGAGAAACCACTCATCATTTTAACAATGTAAAACTATAAAATTTCATATACTTTCAAAACAAACTCAGTACAATAATTCTATATGGGAAAACCTGAACTTGATCATCAGATGTAATAATCAAGAAAGATTGTAAACTCTATAGAAAATTGAATCTTAGAGCACATAACTAGAACTTCACTTTTCTTCACTTTTCAAAATAGAATTATTGGTCCCAATTTGCTTAGTCCTTACTCACTACTGTTAGGTCTCAGTAATACTGGGTCAGATAGTATATAGTGTTTCCTAAAAAAAATTCAAGATAGATAAAGCATACAAAGCACTGTTTAAGAATATGTCTCCAGAAATGTTTAGGTATCTGTTTGAGATAACAGACACATTCCTTGCCAATCATTTATCTCTAGTAACTCTAACGGCATGATCTGGCCTGCCTGAGCCAGAGGTTAGGCCTTACCATTTTTCAAAGAGACAGCTCTGACCCCATTTGGCTTTTCAGTCTTCTAGTTTATTAGTCATTCCCTCTGAAGTTTAGCTGAGTTTTCTTCATTGTTAATTTCAAACTGAGACTTTTAAGGTTAATGTCCTACAAAAACTGTAAACAAGCTTCAGTCCCATTTCTTTGATAATGAGCAGAGTTTCACACCTTGTCACTCTGTCAAGAAATCACTCATGAGGAGTAATTTTTAAACTGTGAGTTCATGTGAACCATATTTGGTAATACACTAAATGATATAGACATAAAAAAAATCCTGTATTGGATGATTAATGTGGTGTCCTGCAACCATCCCAGGTTGGGTAGCTTCATTGTCAGTTCTCCCAGGTGAAAAGAGAATTTGAAGCCTTCAGTGGGTTTTGCAGTCCTTTAATGCTGAGACAAGGGACAGTGTACACAGGCAGACAGAGAGAGACTCCAACACTGAGAGGAACAACAACCCCACTGCCTGGCCCCCTTTACACTGCTGAGTGCCTATAGCCACACAACCGACACACTGCTACAAATGCGAGGCCCATCTGTTGTTTGCTAGATGGCCACATGGTAGGAAACATAGCATTTCAAGGTAAGGGTTGTCTGCTGATGATAGGTGAAAAACAGCCTTTTTTTTCCTTATTCATTTTCCTTACATATGGCTACCCAAATAAGCACAGAAATGGTGCCTTAGGTATGGGAAAGAAATTTTCACTGAGGACCCTAGTTATGTGCTATGGTCCTACTCCTTTTTATTTATTTTATTTATTTTTAAAATGAGTCTACTTATTTATTTATATATTCATTCGTTCGTTCATTCATTCATTCATTCATTCATTTTAAAGATTTATTTATTTATTTGTTTGTTTATACAAGCACTGGATACAGTCAGAAGCGCGGGAGGGTGAGAGAATTCACCAGAGCCAGAGCGGGGAGCAGAGCAGGCAGAAGGACCGAAGTACACTGCTGAGGGGAGCAGCGGGCGGCAGGAGAGGTCTGCGCGCCATGTGGGACCCTCCTCTGGTGGCTGGGAGCAGCTGGGGATCAAACCAGCACTGCAGAGGCTGGAGGCAGCTTTGCTACTCAGCACTCAACCGCTGCGCCACCAGGGAGGCCCCCTACTCCTTTTTAAACAGTAATTTAATTACATGACGCCACTCTTACATGAGTTTGATGTATTCTCTTCCATTACAGGAATAATAAATGTGAATTTTATGACAATGACTCTTAACAATGTGTGTGTGTGTGTGTGTGTGTGAGAGAGAGAAAAAGAGAGAGAGAGAGAGAGGGAATAGCCCCATTTGAAAACCTGGCAAAGTGACTGGCATATGGTGCATGCATTGTATACATATGAGGAAAAAATTCATGCATATACCCACAAAAATTTGCATACAGTCTAAGGGATTCAGTGACCCATTTTTTTTTAATATATATTTTTTCTTTTTATTTCAGTGACCAATTTGAAGTACATGTCAGGAAAGAAAAACAGCTCAAAATAAGAAAACAAGCTACAGAGCAACTTTTAAGAAAGCACTTCATTTCTGGCCAATGTCACAAATACCTAATTTTCTTACAGTCTGTTATATAGGACTGATTCTCTGAAGAAGCTGTAAATCTTACACACTTATGTGGAAACCCAGGCTAGGCAGTCAGTAATTACATGTCACTGTAATTAAAGTAGTCTCTACTCTGTTGGTAAACAGTTACTGCTTTGAGCTCTCCTGAATTCCCAACTCTTAAGGATTCCCAGCCACCAGTATACCTGGGAACCTACCACCAGTCAGCACCTGTGATCTGAAACCCTAGTGACTCAATAAGGGGACCCTCTAAGACTGAGCCAGCAAGAAGGCCAACACCAGTTCTGATTGTTTAGTGCCCATGTCTTATGTAGATATTTTATTTTGAATATAAACTCTGAGTTTAACCCTTTAATTTTTAATAAGAGTAACAATCTAAGTAGAAAGAGAAAAAGAACATTCTAGTCCACTGAAACTGGAAATATAATAAAGCAATTGACTTTGCCCTGTTTTGTTTTGTTTTGTTAAGTGTAGGAATCTGAAAATATTACTAACAGGTTAATTTTTTAGTGAGAATGTAAGAGATGAGAGGAAAAGGGAGTTTAGGAAGACCAGATTCTGAGTAAATTGGGCAATGGGTGAGATAAAGGATCTACAGACTTAGGATAGTAGGCAGGTGTTTTGACTGCTTAACCTTCTATCCTTAGAGAAACCAACACAGCCTCTTTCCACATAATTTTCTGTTCCTGAAGTCCCAATGTTCAGGAATAACCAATCATATTGTCTCCTTTTCCTATTAATAGTAATGTGTCCAAAGAGTAACATATTACCAAAGTAATCAATCAATCCTTCACTATATTGATGTACTAATGATGAGAGAAAGAAGCTCTTTTCAACAGGAGACTATGTTGCCACCTTCATTTTCAGATGAACAAAGCATCTGTGTAGATGAAGTCAACAAAAGGCAGGAAACTGAGGGAGAAAACAAATCCCATTAATGATGAAATGAGTTTCTGAGGCTCTGGCTCTGACTCTATAGTTATTCCTTTCAGTTATATGTCTCCAAATATTCTTGCAGATTAGAAAACTAAAACAGGGCCTCCCCGGTGGTGCAGCGGTTGAGCGCTGGGTTGCAAAGCTGCCCGCATCCTCTGCAGCGCCGGTTTGATCCCAGGCCGCAGGGCGAGGGTCCCACATGGTGCAGACCTCTCCTACCACCCGCTGCTCCTCTCAGCAGTGTGCTTGGTCAGTCTGCCTGTTCTGCTCCCTGCTCTGGCTCTAGTGAATTCTCTCACCCTCCCGCGCTTCTGACTGTACTCAGTGCTTGTATAAATAAATAATCTTTAAAAAATAAAATAAAATAAAGAAAACGAAAAGACTGTAGTCATTGTTATTATTTAAATTGCTTAAGCTGCTTTGAGTTAGATTTCTGTCACTTGCAATCAAACGAGGCTGATAAATTTAGGGAAGTAGTCTAGAGGCCATATCTATGTAAAAGAGAGGTCTCCAAAGAATGCAGCTATTTCTAAACAGAAAGAAATGATTGCCCATATTAACACAACTGACTCTATAGCTATCTCTGATCATTTTTAAATATCACATGCCCTGATATTTCCTTAATGCTTAACAGTAAAAGGACATGAGGGCCATTGAAAATACTCTATGTTCAGAAATACCACTCTTTTGTACTGATAGCCTCCTCATGCTTCCGCCCCCATCAGTTAAAGTCAATGAACATAAATTTTCCAAATTATTTTTAGAAAGTCTTAAATATTCCAGAAAAAAATAGGGATGCTGATAATAGACGTTTCAAATGCTTTTCCAATAAGATAGACTATGTTGAAGCTTTATTTTTAAAAAAAAGATATTGGCTTTCTGATATAAAATCAGCCAACCAGATCGTTGCTTTGATTATTCACTGATTTGTTACTTCATCTCAAAGGAGTTTTAGAAACAAAAGAACTATTCAATATTATGGCTCTTTAGCCTGTGATTTTTTTTTCCACACTTGAGAATCAGTATTCTAGCCTTTTTCATGACTAACAGAGACCAAAAGTACATTTTATGAACCAGTGCCTAATAATTCCTATTCAGTAGAGAGTTATTAAGCATCATAGCACTTCCTAAAGCTTTAACCAGGAAAGGAAATTTCCATAAGAGTAGAAAACTTGTCACAATGATCTGAAAAAATAGATCATAAGGTAGTATGAGGACATTTGGTTAGAAGGGAATGAGTCGCAGTGATTCCTGCCTATTGCAGACACGTGACTATTGACTCAAGAGTACCTGGAGAGCACCAGGAACAGTGAGGACGTTGTACTCAAAATAACCTTAAGCAACCTCAGAAAAGGCACCACGAGGATCTCACACTTTCTGGTGAAGATTCTTTAACTCTACTCCAGTAAGGGTTAAAAGTGAACAAATCAAGATCATATCACTACCAGCTAGAGCTAAAGCCAGATTTATTCTTGTGAACAGGCCCTAGTCCATTTTCAAGCCATGGAATAAGATCTATGGGCCTGGGTCATTATGGACTCTGTGTTGACTCTCAACAGCCAAATCTGCAAGGGGAACGCTGCAGTATAGAGTGCCCGGCACCCAGACCATCTCAGCTTGAAAGACAACCTGATTAATTCAAGTACCTCTTCAGGACTGAGTCAAGACTAATTTCTTCAGAGTAAAACCTAAAACCAACAGATTATAAGTGATTAAATGTCAGACAGAGCTTTCTCTACAGAAGAAATTGCATGGGTACATGTGTTAAGTCCCGTATATAAAGAAGGCAGATGGTAAGGCAGTTGTGGAATCTTCCTGGCTCTTCAAATCAAATAGGATGTATTCAGCACAGATGCCCTCCTGAGTTCTGTGTGGGTGTCACAGGTCTGACATGGTTTAGGCCCCTGGTGATCATCTGAAAAGAGGGAATGGGTTCTCTGAATCCTGTACTACCTAGATATGGTTGCTATACACACCATGGCCTCCTGGGCTTTGTAATCAGGAGGGCAACCAAAGGGGCCAAATAAGAAGAGAATATCTTTAGTTTTTCCTTGTACCTGATTCAGATTTTTTGGGACCCTTTCTCTGAGAAATATCCCAGCTTTTATATGCACACAGAAGGACAGAAAGGGCTACTTATCTCCATACCTTCATGCCTGGGTAATAGTCCTAGATTTAGGGATGAAACAGAGAGTGAAAAAAAAGAAAAAGTGCTAGCTATTTCCCCTGCTCTCACTCTGTCTTGGATCACTCGTTCCTTGGGTCTCTGGATTATACAGAAAAGACAATTAAATTCCAGGTACAATTTTTCAGGTTTATACTATAGTCTGTCCAGAAAAACACAAGAAAGAAAAGATTTCTTATTTTAAATGATTAAAATAGTACTTTAATATAATTAGGATTTTTGTTTTTTGTTTTTTTTTTTTTGGTGGGACCCTCGCTGGTGGCCAGAGAACGAACCAGCGCTGCAGAGGCTGCAGGCAGCCTCGCAGCCCAGCGTTCAACCACTGCGCCACCAGAGGAGGCCCTAGGATGATTTTTAATTGGGCAAATGAGTTGAGATTTGAAGACTTTTCTGCAAAGAATTTTTGACAATATGTGAAATTATTAAATAAATTGAATTATAAAAACGTTCACATAACCATTCTGAAAGTTTGTATGTAATGACTGTGTCTGGAAGGGAAAACATTGGGTAACATTAACATTCATCTTTATAATTTCGAGTGTTTTCCATCCATATTTTCTTCAGTGAGAACCTACTACATTTATAATCAGGAAAATCACTATTTTTATTTAAAAGACAAATAAGGGGGCCTCCCCTGGTGGCACAGCGGTTGAGCGCTGGGCTGCAAAGCTGTCCGCAGCCTCTGCAGCGCCGGTTCGATCCCCGGCCGCTGGCGAGGGTCCCACATGGCGCACAGATCTCTCCTGCTGCCCCCGCTGGTCACCTCAGCAGTGTATTTCATCAGTCTGCCTGTTCTGTTCCCTGCTCCAGCTCTGGTGAATTCTCTCATCCTCCCGTGCTTCTGACTGTACCCAGTGCTTGTATAAATAATATAAATAAATCTTTAAAAAATATATAAAAATAAAAGACAAATAATAAAAATAAGCATTTTTAAATAGGATATTGTCGACCATGCAATAGCATAAATTTTAGAGTCAATCAGCTCAATTTGATTCTCAGCTCTGCCACATACTATCTAACCTTAATAAATGTTTTCATCCTTCACAACACTCAGTGTATATACTTCACTGAATCTCAGAGGACAATCTGTCAGTGGTGAAGAGAATGACTAAAGTTGTCCCTGATGAGCAGTTTATATAACACCGAAGTTGAAGGTAACCCAAATGTTAATTAACAGAAAATGTAGAAATTCTTTTTATATTATTCTAAGCAGAATATAAAAAGTTACATTCTTTAAGCATTGTAGAGGATCTCCAAGTTGAAAGGTAAAGACCACTCATATTTAAGCACTTAAATTATAGGTTGAGTTGTTTCCCCAAAAAAGCCATATGTGAAGTCCTAACCTGTAGTATTAGAATGTGGCCTTATTTGGATATAGAGTTGTTTTGTTTTCTTTTTTCACAAAGGCAATCAAGTTAAGGTGAGGTTAAGTGGACCTTAATCTAATATGCCTGGTGTTCTTATAATAAAAGGGGAAATGGGGAAATTTGTACACAGACAGACAACAAGGAAATGTAATATAAACAGAGAAGAAATAAATCTATAAGGAGGGGGTCTGCAACAGACCCTTCCTGCACAGCCCTCAGAAGGAACCAACTCTGCCAACACCTTAATTTCAGACTTCTAGTCTAGAACTAAGAGAGAAAAAAAAAGTCTGCTGTCCAAATCTCTTAGTTTTACAGTCTTTTGTGATAGCTACTCTAGAAAACTAAACACTTTGCTAAATGCTTGTGTTTTTATATGAGCATTAGCCATTTGTATTCACCTTCATGGAAAGCAAAATTCATAAAGGGGCATCTAGCAGCTATAAAAGCACTTGACATGAAATAACAAAATGGAAAGCTCTATGGCAGAATTTTTTTTAAAAAAATAGGATTTAATCCAGTTATTCATAGAGGATACCTCTGAATAAGCTATTCATTTTCCTTCAAAAAGAGAAAACAAACCTTCAATTTTTATAGAGATAAACTGTCTGCTCTACCACTCCAGTTGATTGTGCATTAAGAATAAACAAGAATATATAGGATGGAAGGAGGCAACTTTAAATCACGGTCCTTTTCATGCTATATATTCATTTGAATGTACTTTACAGAGCAGACACACAAAACTAGAACAGTTTACTTTTTGTAAGTCAGTGAACCCTGACACATTGTCTTAATGAGACCGAAAATATGTTGGTCAAGGCTGAGATCCTAAAAGCTAATGGCTGAAGCAATTGTAATGTTTCCACGGGGGAATAATGGAATTCTGAGTCTCTATGGTATTTAATTACATGGCTTCCAGGCCATTAGTTTATAAGAAAATATTTAGTTCTGTTGTCTCACACCCAAGTCTACTTACAAACTCTCTTTTTCTTTTCAGAATAACAGCTAATGTCAATGACAAAATCATTTAAAAATTGGTTGTTTCTTCATTTTTTGAAACTTTACTGTGTTAGCCAACTGGGTGCTAGACAGTATAATTTTAATTTTTCAAAATTATTGATATTTACTTCAACTAGGTAGGAAGTGATGTGTTTAGTTTAAAAATGACTATGATCCAGTAATACTCTTATTCTGAAAACCATAGCCAAAGAATGGTGTTCTGAGCATGGCAGAGAATGAAAATGAGAAAAGAGGAAAAGAGGAGAGGTAAGAAAACAAATTTTCATAATGGCCATATACTACACTGTTCCACTAAAGCTATGAGACAGTTCTATCTTCATTTATTACTTAGAAAACACAAGTTTGGAAAGATTAAATCATTTACTGAAGGACAGATAGTAAGTGGAGGAATTCTGCTACGAAGTTCTGTCTTTCTGATTCCAAATCTCAATCACAACTGAAAACTACGCATACAACACATACCATTCAAACAAAAAGAAACTGTGAACTGCTTTTCTGGACTTAACTTTAATAAAAGGTATAGTATATTTGAGTGGCTGAGACGACATGTAAATTTGTGTACAATTTAAAATTGATATTCTAGTTGCTGCAGAAGAAAAATAAAATCCAAATTATCAGAGCGATAAAGTAATGTTACAGATGGGGTAGTAACAACTCTCCCAACTGATAATGTATATCTTTGTTCACTCAGTATACCAAGTGTGTGTGACTGTGTATCTGTGTTGTATGTCATGTGCTGTGACTGGCAGTAGGAATACAATAAATAATGCAGAAGGCAGAAAGGGTCTCTGTTCTGAAGTTGATAGATCCTTGAGATCCAAAAGGAAATCAGATCTAAACAGGCTAATGGGGATGAGAAGATACTAAAACTCTTAGTCAACTGTTTCAACTTCATTGAATATGAACTGAGATTACTTACTTAAGAAAGTTGATTACTTACTGACTTACTTACAGGAGAAGAGATCTTTTCTAATTTAGACCTAAATCTATCACCAGCATTTGGACCCAATGACTATCTGTTATTCTGAACAAAACTGTACTTCTTTTCATTTAAACCTTTTTTACAGGTCACAGCTGGACAACACGATTTAAGATCAACTTCCACTTATTTCTTGTTTTGGACAAGCTTAGTAAAATCGTCAACACAGAATCTAAATCAAATGAGCATGAGGTAGTATAATTGGTTTTTGAATAATTAGTTGAAAATGAATACAACTTTAATTGTCCATTAGATATAGTCAGGATTGATTTTTTCGCTCATGGCTCCTGTTCTTTCTTTCTACAATGGAATGCCACATTACTTTATTAGCAGGCCAATTCTTTGAGTAACATATGTGAGAAGAAGAAAATACAGCTAAATGTAAACAGTATGATATGGAAATATATCATAGAATCATAGAATCCCCTGTGATGGGGCACGGGTGCATTGGTGAAGGAAATTCTGTGGGGGTCACATCTGAGAGGGGCGGGAAGCAAATATTGTTTAAAAATGTACAGAGATGTAAAAATATATATAAAAAAAATTAAAAAAGAATCATAGAATCCATAGATTGTTAAGACCTGAGCTGTGAGAACATCTCTCTGGTATGGGAGAGTGCAGAGCCAGGGTTTATGTTGACAAAAAAGATGGCAGGAATGGAATGGGAATTGAGACTGTTGCTTTCTTTTCTTTATCTCTCAGTATTTTATGCCATTAACGAAGTGTTGCTAAGCTCTGACTTTCTTTGCCACTAAACAGAACAATAAAGAAAATATATACACACACACAACCTTCTTAATAAAACAATAAGAAAAAAACCACAAATACTAAATTACCTATAAGCATGGGTTAATTCCCATACTGCAGGAGTGGTGAGGGGCAGGCAGTCCTGACAGGCCTGAGCAACATAGAGAAATTACAGCTCAGGGGCCTAGTACTGTGGCCAGAGCATATTTGACTGTAAAAGCACCAGACAGCAGCTGAAAGGGGATTCCTTACACTGAAAAACTGGCAAAACTACTCTAGTCCCTCCTTTAGGGTATCCTCCTCAAACTGGCGGTGGGGGAATATCTAGTTCATTCTAATCTAAGTTTAGTTTACACAATATAAGATAATCAAATTCATATTAAGATAATATTAAAGAGGAAAAGGAAAAGCAAAACATGCCCACAAAGGAAGAAATCAAATCAGAAAAAAAAGTTCCAACAGCATAGCAGGACACAGATTTTAAAAAATTATCAAGGGCCTCCCTGGTGGCACAGGGGGTTGAACGCAGCGCTGTGAAGCTGTAAGCAGCCTCTGCAGCGCGGGTTCAATCCCGGCCAGCCAGGGAGATACCCACATGGCCCAGCAGATCTCTCCTGTCTCGCCCACTGCTCCCCTTAGCAGTGCTTTCGATCGTCTGTCTGCCTGTTCTGCTCCACGCTCTGTCTCTGGTGAATCTTCTCACCCTCCTGCCCCTCTGGCCTGTAGCCGAGTTCTTGTATGCATAAATAAATAAATATTTTAAAAAATTTAAGTAAAAAAATTATCAAAACTTGAACTCTTTTCCAAGGTTGATATAATGTAACCACTGACCCATTCCATATAAGTTTAAAAAAATGCCAATATATTGGGCCTCCCCGGTGGCGCAGCAGTTGAGCGCTGGGTTGCGAAGCTGCCCGCAGCTTCTGCAACGCCAGTTCGATCCCCGGCCACCGGGCGAGGGTCCCACATGGCCTGCAGACCTCTCCTGCCGCCCGCTGCTCCCCTCAGCAGTGTACCTCAGTCCCTCTGCCTGCTCTGCTCCCTGCTCTGGCTCTGGTGAATAATCTCGCCCCGCCCCCCCCCATGCCCCTGACTGTACCCAGTGCTTGTATAAATAAATCTTTAAAAAAAAAAAAATGCCAATATAACAATTGTTATGAAAAACAAACAGTTACCACCTCTTCACTCAGTATGTGACTGCTTTAAAGTCATATATCTCATGCCTCCTTTTGGTTTGAGCGCTCCTGGTTTGCGCATGAGATTTTTCGTACGTGCACAATAAACTGTTACCAGTGACTACTATGGTGTTCGTTGGTTTTACTTCAGATATTTTCAAACTTTCAACGGGAAGAAAGAGATGGAGGGAGGGAGAAAAGGAGGAGTAGGCACAGAGGGAAAGGGAGGGACAGAAAGGGAGGAAGGAAGGAAGGGAGGGATGAAGACCCTGCTGCTTTTAGCCTGAAGCCAGTTAGTTACATTATTCGTCTGTCCTCATCAATTGTTTTCAAAGATTAGTTTGTCACAAATTCTTAAGTGAATTTAGAACCTCATTCACGCTTCTTCACAATATGAAACAGCACCAACCAACCAGATATAAGCTTGACACCACTTTGGAAACAATAGCTGAAAATATCCTAGACTGCTACTAGACACTTGCTTTTCAGGTTCCACTGCTCTTCTCAGGGATCACTGCTTTTGCATTCTTGCAGACAATGAAAGAACTGTCTTTAATTGCAATGAAATTATTGACTCTATTGAAAGTGAATTCTGTGAACTTATGTAGTAAATGGTTTTACTGTTTACTGAGAGCCCTACATTGGGACAACACAGGCAAATATCAGCTGTTAGGAAACATGTCAATTCTTAGTCACTGGAACATGAAACTTTTTTCTAAGGTAAATCAGGCTTCAGAAACAAAAGATGTGTTAACTTTCTAGTTGTCTAAAATACAGCAAACTGTAAGAAGATTTTGGAATGTATTTTGCTAAAGGTGATTTTGAATTAATAGCTTTCTGTGATTTGGAGGTTGGCACAGACACCAAATACATACAAACTGACAAATTGATCATTTTTCGTAGGAAATAAGAATCACTGGCAAGAGCAGTGCTAGTTCTAAATGGAGTCTTGCATTGTGGAGTTGAAAATAATGAAACATCAATTACATGACTACTTGTGTATAGTCCAGCAGGAAGGCAAAAGCCAGGGAGTCCTCATGGAGGCTTGGTCTCCAGTGTAACGTAATCTACCGTGTAACGTAATCTACCGTGTACTAACACCGAGCAGAAAAAGAGGAAGGTAACCTTCCTCAACAGATGGAATGAATGCAGACCTAAAATTTAAAGCCCAGGAAATCTGACTCAACATCTGATTGCATCTCTGCATTCATCCATTTTCAATGAATTTATTCAGTAACAAAGTAAGCAGAAAATACATTTTTAAAATGTTGACATTCTTGCTGCCAATTATGAATCCCAGAATACATCTTATAGTCATTCATTTGCCTACCATGAGAGCAAGGCATTATATTCTAGTCTAAAATGTTTCTAAAGTATTTTGATCAATCTTTAGTGGGAAGGTACAATGCTGAATTGCTATCTCTTTATTGCCTGTAGCTAGGTATGAGAACTTAAGACAATTGCTTTCATTTCCTCACCTAAAAAAATGAGAGGATTGAGCAATATGCTTACAAATCTTTCAGTTCTAAGAATTCTATGGTACCACTTGTACACTGTCTCACAATAAAATGTTTCATATGCCTAATTTGAACCTTGGAAGCTAGGAGCTGAATCTTGAATCATTTAGTGGAGTAATTGTCTCTTAAAAATGCTAATGGAATTTCACAAATACTTCCTGCCACACCCACTCTTTTTCTGAGAACAGAGGATGAGAGTATGAATTTATGATAATAGATCAAACACCCAAACACACTGCAGTTTAATTTTCCTATATTATTATATTTTTAATTTACTGTGGATGACTAACTCTTATTAGTATTCTTTCCTGCTGCCACTGACACTAGAAACTGTTTTCTGTTTTGGGCTTGCCAACCCATGGAAGTAAATTATTCTTTTAACTATACATAAGTCAGCCCAGGAAAATTGGGAGAAGATTTCAATTGAGTTTGAAGCTATTGAAATGCTGATATGCTTCCATTCATCTTAAAAAACTGATCTATATAGAGTATCAGAGAACTAGAAATAATTGATTCTTATAATCACAAATATACTATAAATCATCTAACCAGGCTCTTCAGTCCAGATTGATCACTAGAAGGATGATTATAAAAAAGAAGGTTTTGAGTTCATTCTGTGAAGAAGAAATCCCTCCAACAGCCCACCAGCTATCCAGTATAGTAATGAAAGTGGAGGGTGGGAAGGGATAGATGAAGAGGAGGAGGGGTTTGGGGTGGAGCCTGGAATGGTAAACTGATAGCATTATATTTTAATGTGGCTGGCACCTTCCAGAGGGATCTTAGGACGCTAAGACTGAAGTAGGTATGGGACAAGTCTTTCACCTGATAGTCATCACTAGCAGATACACTGATATAGACAGACACCTATCAAAACAAAAAATAAAAAAAGGTAGACATGATGACCCAAAATATCAAAACATAATATAGACAGAAGGCCATCTTCAGCTCTAGCAAATTCCACCAACAGATATACCTACAGCCTTGGGGTTACATTCAATATATTTTAGTAACCAAGATGCTTGAGCACAAATCAATGAGAATTAAGACTATGACCAACCAGAAAGGACATTCATCATAAACTTCCCACTGAATATAGGGCTCTACTGGTCTCACTCTAGTTCCATGTGTGGCTCATTACCTACTTATACTCTTCATTTTAGTAAGGAAATAACAAAGAATAGTACATCACCCACATAGAGGTAAATAAAGTAGGTAGTTCTTAGAGCATCTCTGTGCCATGAGTCCCATTAATTTATAAATTTTGCGGGGCAGGGGGAGGTTCTCATGCTCCACTGCAGCTCTTAGAAGACCACTTCTCAGAAAAAGAATTCAGTCAGTATTGCTGTCTCACTGCAAAATGAACAGACACATCAATCTAAGTAAGAGTCCCTGGAGTTACATTTCCTGGTAGGGATTCAGATTCAAAATGACTAGTTATTACTGCTTCCTGTTTGCAAAGGCCGGCATGAACTGAGTAGGAATAACACACCTCGAGCTCATTCCCAACCATGTCTGCAAGTAAAGATGGCTAGGGATGAAGTATTTCAGGAAGTGGGGAAGGGAATATTCCCAGGCCAGGCCTACTATCAGGCATGACTAGCACATTGTAGAGGGCTGGGATTTATTAAATGATAATAAATAATATGTGGCCAGACCTCAACTTGAAACAAACTGCTCATTGTTAGAGTTCATACAGCTCTGACCCTCAAAGTGACCTGGTGAGTCTCCAGTAGGTAATTCTGTGGGAAGGAAAAGGAAGTTCCTTGGAGAGAAATAATCACAAGACAAAACAGAGATGAACAGAACCAATTTTACTCAAGAGCAAGCTGTAATCATTAGAAGGGAACAGTGAATAGAGACAAAACATTCTATCACTCTTGCTGAATTAAAATAAAACATGTTTTATAAAATATTCATGGGAAAAAATGGAATACACTTGCATCTAGTATTAAGATGAATATCCAAATGTGAATTAAAAAAATTAAAACTTGTTTATGATGTTTTCTGGAAAGTGACAGAGGGGGAAGAAAATACTATAGCTACTGTTTAAAGTAAATAAAAAAACAATTTGATATTTTTGGTCGTATTTTAAATGTCAACAATGATATTATTTAAGCACTAAGGAGAATGATCCCCAGGAAATTAGTTTGGGCATTCATCCAAAAAACAAAAGTAGTATGCATTTGTTAAATGGCTTACCTAGAAATTAATGTATCTGGAAATGTTCCTGAGTAATGATACAGTTCTAAAGATGAGATGTATTTATTAGTCAAGACTACAGGAATATGTTTCACTTCAATATTTTAATTAAACCAATTGTTCTGGACATTCCATCCCCCATCTCAAATGTAACTAATTAGCATAAGAACTAAAATATATATCTTATAGATTTCACTAATATTTACTAATTAATATTTCACTAATAATTACAGTAATATTCATTTTTCCAGACTCACATTTAAAATTAATCTATAAGTTACAGAAGAATGTTGCTACATTTTCTATAATGATACATAATATTATAAAGAAAAATATACCTTGTGATAAAGCAAATTAAAATGGTCCTATTATTTAAAATAATAAAAAGCTGAAATTGTTAGTTTTATTCACCTGCTGAGAATAATAAATAAGTGATTGTTGCCTATTTATCCTTTCTCTAAATGAATTCCTATTTACCAAAAATCTAGGCTAAATTCATGACTTATATACTAATTAAACTTAATCTATTGCACACTGATTTTCCTTCTTTCAGTTTTATGATATCTACATTGATCACATTTCTTCAAGGGAAATCTAAGTTATGGGAGATCTCTGCTCCCACAGTCAATTTCTTTATACTTAACAAGGGGTGTCCAAATGAAGCTGCTGAACCCTTTGATCACCACAGCTGCCCCAAGGAGACTTGGTCAATGGAAGAGGAAGGCAGTCATTGAATTTCCACATATTTAACATCAGTAGTACTTTGAATTCCATAAAGTTGCCTAGTAAAACGTATAAAAATATGATAAACAACATGACTCACTTCTGATTTATGCTGCTTGCTCGCCTTGATCCCACATGAGGACCATGAAAACTTTCAATCACAACTCGACTGAGTCCTTTTATTGTGTTTTCTACTCAATCAAAAATACCACATCATTGATCTATTTTGAAAACAATATTTCAGGGGAAACTCGACACTGAATTTATAGCTAAGTCCAAAAGACTACTTTGGCCTTGTCATAAGACCATCTGATTAGGTTCTTTTCTCAAAACCATACCATTAGGAGGGGTATTCACACCCACAACAGAGCTGAAGTCAACTGAGAATTCTTAATACCTGACTGTGGTCTATACTGCACATGGCATAGTGCAGAGAACACAGAAAGAATGGCTCTGAGCTGCTTCAGGTTAGAAAAGGAGGCGGGTAACTTTATTTCTCCTTTATTTTGTGCCTACATCTCTCACAAAATCTCCAGAGGAGGGAAAGCTTCATAAGATTCCTGCTTCTATTTGTTCTGAGTCAACTGCAAACTGTGTGGGGAGGGCTGAGGATTGGGCCACAAATTCAAGGAGATAAGATATAGGTCAACTTCATTTGAAGAGAGATTTTCCAAGGACTCTCTTTGAATTAGTATATGAAAAGGTCCAATCATGTATTTGCAAACCTCTATAATAGTATAAATTTTATGCTCTACCCATCAAGGTCTCTGATGATTTTGAATTACATATTAAACAATATAGCTGCATATCAACTATTTAAAGGCCAGTCCTAAGCAGAAGAGTCAAAGTCAAATTATCACTCCTCTACCCCACCATTTCTCTTAACAAAGTATGTGCCTACCCCTTTGAACAAAATAAATACCACAAATGTTTTTAGCACCAACAATATGGAAAACTAAATGGATACAGTAAAGATCACAAAGGTGAACATAACATAGCATTTGCCCTGAGAAATCTTTCAGATATACCTTCTCCAATCTGGCCCTACCCCTCACATTGTTGTCATCTTAGAATCTCTGTCCTGCTCTCCTGCATCCTATTAATCATGACACCACACTGTCTACAGGTCAGACAGAGATGTAGGTGCTGGACATTTCCAAACATACTTCCCTTCTAATACCATAACATCTCATTGTTTGTCCAGTTTCCTTGGGACCATATATTTCCAGGCTCATTCCTGAGCCTAGGGAGTTTCCTTCAAGAAAATGGAAAAGACATAACCCCCCTGGTAGAATGCCAGTTCCTACATGAGTTCTCTAGATTCCTTTCATTTCTGCCTATCCAGAAATTTTACTGTAACAATAAGCTCTTCACCCTGCTATGCCAATTCCTATGCTGACTCTTTTGCACAAGACTTTAAATGTAGTCACAGTATCAAACAACTCCCCTGACCCTGTAGCCTCTAATGGCCATCAAGAGCTTCCATGCCTATTGCTGAATCCTCAGAACACCGACAGTACTCCCACATAGTTAAATTCCAAGGGTATATTTGGATATCCAAAAATGTAGCAGCAATATTTACTAAACTACGGAAGTCTTTAAACTGCCTACCACCCTTCCTAGCACTTAACACAGAGCCTCACACATGGAGGTGATTGATAAAAGTCTGTTGTAATGAATTCGTACAACTGAAGCTATGATGTAAGCAACGAGTAATCCATGAGAATATTGGCCTGATTATATGTTATCTGACTCGTTGAATCTCTTACCGCATAGTAATTAGTTGTATGTTACGGAATCAGTACACAATAGAAGGCCAATATCTAACTTAGTTGTTTTAAATACAAGTGATGTGGTATGACAGTTATTTTTAAATGTAAGAAAACAATTGTTTTGGCATTACTGCAAAAATTTTCTATTTTGTACTGGTTATTATGTATTTTACCCGTCTTTATGCCTAACACTATAGGATTCAGATTGCGATATGTAGAACAAAGGCAGTCTCAATTTTCTTGGCCCTGCAGAACTTCACAAAACACAATCAGCATGTTGAAGAAAACATGTTGTTTTAGAACTGGAGGTTAAAACATTATGCTGAGTATAAACCCAAGAACATTAATTATTGAATCTGGTTCCCAGTGCTAAATGGGATATATTGAAGAAAAATAAATGATTAATTCCATAAGCTTATCCCTGATGTTGTCCAAACTGATTTGCCTTGCATGAAAACAAAATATCTCTAGGCTGTGAAGGAACTCACATCTGCCATCAGTTTGCTTGTTAAAATCCTGTTGAAATAACACAGGATGTCACAGTGGATAAGAAGCAGTAAGTAATGCAACAGAGTTACACTTTTTTAATCCATATTTAAGACTTATAAAGTATATATATATATATATATATATATATATACACACACACACACACATACATAATCCACAGTTTCTCTTCTAAAGCAGTCATAGCAACAGTGACCAACCCAGATGGTTTTGTGTATGTGAATTTTTTCCCATAAACAAAAGGTTAAGAACCAGAGCTGTACAGATAGAGCAATAGTATGTAAAAATTCTATACACTTGGGCCTCCATGGTAGCGCAGCAGTTGAGCGCTGGGTTGCGAAGCTGACCGCGGCTTCTTGCAGCGCTGGTTCGATCCTCAGCTGCTCCCCGGCCACCAGAGGAGGGTCCCACATGGCGCGCAGACCTCTCCTGCCGCCCGTTGCTCCCCTCAGCAGTGTACTTCGGTCCTTCTGCCTGTTCTGCTCCCTGCTCTGACTCTGGTGAATTCTCTCACCCTCCCGCGCTTCTGACTGTACCCAGTGCTTGTATAAATAAATAAATAAATAAATCTTTAAAAAAAAAATTCTATACACTTAATTCTGAGCTCCTAGAGAAATCTCCTCACGTTTACTGGCACTCTCACTCAACAAAACCATTTGGAAGTCTCCCAACTTTTTCTAAAGTTGTTCATATAGGAATTTCACCAATGTGTTGTCTTAGGGAAAAGGGAGGACAACGTATATTTTTAATTCTGCCAGCTTTATAAATATCTAACAATTCAGAAAGTAGTAGGGAATCTATAATTCAGTTAATTATTTGAGGGAAAATAATTGGGTTAATGAGTTATTTCTTCATTGGAAAAGTTGGTTGGTACAGTCAAATGAAAAGAAATCAAGGACCATAAAGAGATCAGAAATTAGAGCGGGGAAAAAATTTTTACATGTGGGAAATGCAAAGTCATTGCTCACAGAAAATAACATCTGCAATACAAAACTAACTTTCTATATTACAAAAGATTGAACAACTTGCATCTATCATGTCGATGAACATAAAAACTTATGCAGAAAGTAAGAACATACATATTTATATGTAATATATAAAATCAATATAAATCAATCCCTTTATAGCCCACTTAAAAATGTGGAACTGAGAGACATGAATAAAACAGCTGACTTTCTACTTGTGTGAACTAATATAAACTATACTTTTAAGAGTCTTTATATAAAAAGTATTATAGCTAAAGCAGAAAAAATAATATGGCATTATCAGAATTTCATGGCCCTAACAAAGCAACCAAATTTCCTTCAAAGCTGTACCACATGCATAAGTAATTTTGAATAATTATAATTAGAGCAATTATGTAATTTTACATTATCCTTAACATTATACTTTGTTCAGCATTAAATTATTTTAAAATATTGGGCTAACACTATGTAATCCCAATAAATATTACAGGCAGATTGCAGTCTTCCTCTGGACAATATCTTCCAATGGTTTTCCATCTCACTCACAATCATAATTAAGTTAATTAATTGAATTAATAATATTAATTTAATTAAAATAATTACATAGTAGCCAATATGTCTTTATTCCTTCTAAAGTTTAATACATGGACTATATTTAGTTTTATTTATTGATCAAAATAGCTAAATAAGCATTACTACTCACAAATCCCCTATGGTGTACTTTTCAGACCTGTATGATCTGTCTGGCCTAATCTCCTATAACTCTTTTCTTTTTCTACTCCAACTTTACCTGCCTTCTTGGGATTCCTAAAATACTATAAATATGACAATGGGAAACCATTAACAGGTTTTAAAGTTAGGGCCTGTGGTCACTGATAAGGTTAAATTTGTGTTTTGAAATGATGACTTTGACTGCAATGTGGATAACAGATTACATTACCTGGCTATGACTTGAGACAACTATGAACAGTGGTTCCAGAAAAGAGATAATATCAGCTTAGCTAGGATGGCACTAGAAAATATGAAGAGAGAAGAAAGGATTCAACACATAACTGTCAGGTAAAAATTACAGGTCTTCATGATAGAATATTTATAGCAATTAAGGGAGGGAAAAGAAGATACAGAATGGATGAATGTTGACATTCATAGTAATATAATACACAGGGGAAGCAGATAAGACCATAATTTCAATTTTGAATACTTTATATATAAAGTGAGATCCAATATGTACTCCTTTGTTCATTGCAGCATTATTTGTAATAGCCAAATTATAGAAAACAAAATAACTGCCCAATGACACAGCAGTGGATTAAAAAATGTGTTATATATACACAGTAGAATGTTACTCAGCTATGAAAAATATGAAATCTTGCCATTTACAACAACATGGATTGAACTGGAGGGGATTATGCTCAGTGAAATAAATCAGAAGGAGAAACACAAATACCAAATGGTTTCAGTTTTATGTGAAATACAGAAAAAAATAGAAATTGACAAAACTAAACCAAAAGAAACCTTGGAAATATAACTGCAAGACTGAGTTTACTAAAAGATGATGGAGGGTCGGGCTGGAAACAAAGAGAAATGGAGACCAGTGGTTTGTGGTAAAGGACTATGAGTACTTTGGTGCTGAGTGTAGTGTGTATGGTGGCACACATCTAAGGAGAGGTGAGTGTATTCCCCTTAATTCTATACAACGTGGTAAATACTACAACATTACTACTACAACATTACTAAATATTATATATAATATTACTAAATATTACTATAACTATAACCAATATTACCATAACAAAATTAATAAAAAAAACTGGGATCCAATTGGGGGACAGTAAGAAAGCAGTAAGATATATAGGTCTAAAGTCCAGAAAGCAAATATGGGATGAATATATAAGCTAGAAGGTCTTTGTTAAGTGATAACTGGTATCAGAGACATGGAAAATAAAGAGTAGAAAAAGAGAAAAAGGATTTGAACCAAGTTTAAAGAACTCTCAACACTTAATGACAAAGTAAAAGTTAAAAGGTTAGACAGAGAAGGAAATAGCAAAAATGAAAACTAGGAGATTGTTGTTGACATTGAAAAAGCCTTCACTGATTACCTGGAGGTTGGAAGGATCTGGAATAACACACAGTAATCCTCTGAGATTGGAATAACCATCTATCAATAAGAGTGATCTTGGTGTAGATCAGTCAAGATGTCTTTATGAATAAAATTGTCCAGAAGAGGTAGGCACATACAATTATAATGTAGATGTAACACATTTTTAAAAGATTATAGAAGGAAATTAATTGGACTATGGCACAGTATCATTTAATCAAAAGGTGGCAGAGTCAGAAAAAAGCATTCCCTCTTCCATATCTATACCATATTTCCCATAGAAAGACATGTGAATGTAAGTAGAAGCAATGCTTGCCATGGATGGATCTGTTCGTAGAAAATGTCTCTGGTTTACCTGCTGAGAGAAGAATGAAGTCACAGATTCATAGAAAGAAATGTGTTTGAGTGACTAGGTGTAAAGGAGTTCCCCAATCAGGAATAGCAACTGACTTCACGTGGATGAGAGAGAAACTTCAATTGTTTCAGTCATTGAAATTTAGGGTGGTAATGTGTTTTCACAGTTAGTATGTATTACTCAGACACAAGGAAGACTGGCTACTTTGGAAGCTTCTCAGAAGGGCAGCATTTATTGCACAACCCACAATCATCTTTCATCCCTATTCATTAACTAGTGAATCATTTTTCAATGATATGGACAGAATGTTCACAGGCAAAGGGCAGTTAATTTGCTACTAAGCATTTCTTTAACTATAAATGGGTCAGATAATTCAAAGCATTTTTTTCTTCCTCACAAATGGTACACTTTTTAGAAGTAAATTAGAGCCAAAATATACTTTTAACAGAATTGGAAAACAAGGTTCCATTTTATTCCTTTGACTGATGTTAATTAAAAACAAACTTTGTGATCAATACTGATATTAGTGATTAAAATAGTAATTAAAAAATAAAATAGTAATTAAGCAAACTGTAAACTGAAAAAATCTCCAATTTTTAAAATATGTACTCTTTGATTGGAGAGGCATGAAAATTCATTTAATATACATGTTTATATATAACAAATGCAAGTGCTCAATTGGTAGTTTGGCAAAGATGTTAGAGAGTCTTTAGAGAAAACCTGACATGAATATAACATATGCTTAATCAACACTTCCTTCTTGGTCTTTGAAGTGGGGAAGAAAGGGATATAGACACAGTGATGAAACCTGAAAAGTTGAACAGTTAAAGGACAGAAAAGAAGACATGATGGATGCATGAAAGAAAGCATCACTCAGGGCCTCCCTTGTGTCTCAAGGGTTAAGACTCAACCTATGAAGCAATCTGCCCACTGCAGCACAAGTTTGATTCCCGGCCAGCCAGGGAGCAACCCACATGTTGCAGCAGACCTCTCCTGACTCGCCCACTGCTCCCCTCAGTAGTGTACTTCTGTCAATCTGCCTGTTCTGTTCCCCTCTCTGTCTCTGGTGAATCCTCTCAACCCCCCATGCCTCTGGCCTGTACCCTAGCTCTTGTATGCATAAATAAATAAATATTTAAAAAAAGAAAGAAAAGAAAGAAAGAAAGAAAGAAAGAAAGAAAGAAAGAAAGAAAGAAAGAAAGAAAGAAAGAAAGAAAGAAAGAAAGAAAGAAAGAAAGAAAGAGAAAGCATCACTAATGTGACTAAGACAGTCTCTGTGCTTGCAGGCTTCAATTCAGACACTTATCAGCAATTTGACTATCAGAATTTGATTTGTATCTCTCTTTCTCTAGAACCAGGAACACAATTTACAGGATCTATCCATGAACGCATGGCGTCCTATGTGAATACACAGGTTGCACAGCATGAAGCTGGGTCTGCCCTCATGTCTTTCTCTCAAACAAAAATTGCAAAATATCAAACCCAAGGGGAGAATATTTCAAGTCTGATGCATGAAAACACTTGATTGTGGCTATTACAGTCTTTGTATTAATTATGTTCATCAATGTTTCATAAAAACCTTGATAATTGTATAAGATCTTTGGTTTTCTGATTTTCTTATCATACCCTACAGATAATAAAAATGTGACTAAAAGAAAAGGTCTCTAAAGCAAAAAAAAAGCAATATCTTTCTTTTCCTCAGACCTCACATAATAGAGTGGTGTTCTCTGCTGATTGGAATGTATTCATACTTGAAAGATTACCAAATATTGGCAGGCTTACAGTACAAAAGGATCCTGGTGAGAACAAAGCTACTGAAAATTGTAAGACAGGAGCAACCCTTGGATACTGTAAAAGGAGATGACACAATAACCAGAAGGCAGGAACACTGCAGGTTATCCTGAGGATATTTCTTTAGATGCCTATTTTCTATGATGTTAATAACACGGGGTAATACTTGGGTGGGGGCAAGAACTATATGAGAAATCTCGGTACCTTCTACTCAATTTTGGTATGAACCAGAAACTATTCTAATGGAAAAAGTCTATTTTAAAAAATTATTTACCAATTCTTATTCTGGAATAGAATATCATCCTATTTGGGGAAAAAAAATTATATATATATATATATAAAATGTTGGAATTTAAACTAATGTAGATAATTCCTTCCCTCATTATAAACAACGGGTAAAATTAACTATAATTATCTTTCAGAGGTAAAAGAAACAGAATCCATGCTTTAAAGAAAACTCAATTAGGGCCTCCCCTGGTGGTGCAGCGGTTGAGCGCTGGGCTGCGAAGCTGCCCGCAGCCTCTGCAGCGCCAGTTCGATCCCCGGCCACCTGCAAGGGTCCCACATGGCGAGACAGACCTCTCCTGCAGCGCCCACTGCTCCCCTCAGCAGTGTACTTCGTCATTCTGGCTGTTCTGTTCCCTGCTCTTGCTCTGGTGAATTCTCTCACCCTCCTGCGCTTCTGACTCTACCCAGTGCTTGTATAAATAAATAAATCTTAAAAAAAAAAAAAACTCAATTATCTGGTGGATTTAAGTGGGAATTAAAGGAAACCAGAAAAATCAGGCAATTATACACATTCATTCATGTATTAGGCATCTGCTTGGGATTCATAATATGCCATTGAGGCATTTCTTGGCAAAATAAAATTGATGAGGTCATGGTTATTAAGAGACAGAATTTTATTCATAATATAAATAATGTAAATATGTCAAAGGCACAAATTTCAATACTACAAGTTAAATTTAAAACATTGTTCAGGGCCTCTCCTCATGGCGCAGGCGATAGAGTGCAGCGCTGTGAAGCTGTCCACAGCCTCTGCAGCGCCTGTTGGATCCTGGCCGTCCAGGGAGGGTCCCACATGGCGTGGCAGACCTCTCCTGTCTTGCCCGCTGCTCCCCTAACAGTGTATTTCGTCAGTCTGCCTATTCTGTTCCCCACTCTGTCTCTGGTGAATCCTCTCACCCTCCCACGCATATGGCCTGTAACCTGGTTCTTGTATAAAATAAATAATAAATCTTTAAAAAAATTAAAAATTAAAAAAAATAAAACATTGTTCAAGTAACACTATCTTTGTAAGGAATGAAAGCACTAATATGGGAAAAGGGACTTTGAGACATATCTGTGCTGTCTAAATGAAGTGGGAAAGGAGTATATACTTTATTCCAAACTACAGTGTCTTACATTACCTCTTTCTGCAGGCTGTGTTTGGATTCTACCAGATGGCGAACCAAATGTTAATTTTCTCATGTTTCCACCTAATATGACATCATTTGATAATAAATATAGTCTCCAACCGGCAGTTTGTATTATTTTGTCACTAGTGCAGATCTCAGATATTTTCTTATCTCATTAAACATGTCAAAGTATGGTAGATATTTGACGTGCTAGATCTTGTTATTTAATGTATTTATAAAGATGCACACATTGCACTATACCAAAATTTTGTTTTCATATTCTGATATCACAGAGATAAAATAGAAAGAAGAAAGAGAAAATATCATGGCTACCAAGAACAGAAGAGTTAGCCTAAGAGCTGTATTGCAGAATTGAAAAATTAAGTAGATGTTCTTGCTTTGCAACCAAAGTATTCGAAACATCATGAAACCCCATAAATAATCACTTATGTATAAGAGACATGAGGACCATGGAATACACTCTAGAGGTCCATTGCAGATCCTAATAAAGAAAGGAATAAGGGGTACTCTACAAAGCTTAGTGACTTAGCTTGAGCAAAAGCAGATTAAGTTTGAATTTTGAAAATGGTTAAAAACTTAGTTTACCCAGTTAGGGGATTGCTGATGATAAAAAGAAAAAAAAAAAACCCTCTCATGCTAGCATAAGTTAAAAGGGGGAGTCTATCAAAAGGCCATAATAATATTTTATAGAATTCAGAGCCAGAGAGGTAGCTAAGCCTCTTGTGGCATCAGAACACAAGAAATTTGTAAAGCACTAGAAAACACTAGAAATTTGTAAAGCATCAAAGCAGCTATAACTCTGACTCTCTTTCCTTGGGGATGTCCCCTTGAGATATTGGTTTCACTCTCTTCCGTCCTTGAAAACTGGCCCTTCCATTTCAAACCCCAATAAAGAGAATAGACTCATTGTGTTCCAAATCTGAATTTCTCAGCGAGAGAACCTGTTTTTTCCATCTTGGATGAATATAGTAGCAATGTAGTGCCCCCATCAATAGCAACCATGGACAAAGACCCTCTTGAACACCATTGGGAAAGTCTCTTAAATAGTACTGCAGGTATAGAAAATAACCATTGGCAAAGGAAGCATTTGGTGTTTAGTGTTGGACATCCTTAGGAAAAAGGCAACTACTAATCACAGAAAGAGTAAGAATAAATACAAAATAAGCTGAGAAAAAAAGTAGAAAGAATCTACACTAGTCCCTTGGAGGATCACTGATTTTTCCATTCCTGAGGAAGGAAGGGAGGGAAGGATAAAGAACGGAGAGCCAGAGGAAGGGAGAGAAAGAAGGCAAGAGTTTAAAAAAATATTGTCCATCTGGGCCTCCCTGGTGGCCTAGGGTTAAGTTCTACTGCTATCACCACTATGACCTGAGTTTGATCCCCAGCCAGGGAGCTAACCCACTTATGGCATAGCAGACCTCTCCTGTCTTGCCCACTGCTCCCCTTGGCCATGCAGTTCAGTAAAATCCACCTGTTCTGTTTCCCATTCTGTCTCTGGTGAATCATCTCACCCCCTTCACCTCTAGCCTACACCCCAGTTCTTCTACACAAAAATATTTTTTTAAAAAAACTGTCTATCTACAGTGTATCACTCTTCACAAATATGATTCATCTTCCTCTTTATAAGTCATATTTTCAGTAGATATTATGAATGTTCCAATCTTACAAATAAGTGAACAGATATTCAGAAGGATTAAGGGCTCTTGAGAAATATTTTTAAAGTGGTCTAGACAGTGTTGTCATGAAGTCACAGTCATAAAATAAGTCATAGCTATGAGGTTCAAGGTTTTGTAAAACAGATGAAATTTGAGCCTTCCATACTGGATAGGATTTGGACACTGGCAGAAACAGAAGCATGAGCAAGGAACCTAAAAGAAGAACAAATATGGTGTTGTCTGGGGTCTACTGAGCAGCTAGATTAAGTTGCACAGAACTATGTGCAAAGGAGAGTAGTCTTCAGAAATAGGTTTGGAGTAAGATGATGGAGAATTTGAATAGCTGGCTAATGAGTCATGATGTTTCTAAGGCACTAAAGAACCACTGAAGGTGGGCAAAGGTATGATATCCTCAGCTCTTTGAAATAAAGACTGTGTATGAGGAAAATTGGGGTATATTCCAGAGTGAGGACATAACTGGGGTCCATGAACCATATAGTAATTACCAAAGCAAAAGATAGCGAGAGTCTGATTTTGAATACTGGCCTGAAAATGAATGTGATGAAGGTGCAAATGGAAATTGGAAAAATAGAATCAATAGATTTTTTTATATTTAAAAAGAAGTTTTATTAGGAAAAGGGACAGAAGAATGAAGGACACTTGCATATACACAAGCGGGCAGGAAGAGCTGCCCTCAAAGGGACAGGTTTGCTAAGAGAGGTCTACATGTTTGCAGGCGGGGGCCTTGAGGAGAGCTGCCTCTACTGAGGGAGGTGAGTGAAGAGAAGCCCTGGCATGGTATAGGGCACGGGCAGGCAAGAAGCTGCTGCCCTGCAGAGGAGAGAGTTGGTGAAAAGAAGCACCTGCATAGTCACAGGTGGGCAGTGGGAGTGCTGCCGATTCAATAGATCTTGCATTTGATTGCATGGTAAGGAGAGGCTATGGCTAAAGATGCAATAGGTTTGAGAAATAAGAGACTCGTGGTAGCTGGGACTCAGATTCTTTTCTCTTGTACTCTCTGGGCTTTCTGTTTAAGAGGAGGCTAATTTTGAAGCTGTTTCTATACTACTATAAATGAAGCATATTGTTTTCATAAACCTTTGTAAAATCTGCTGTATTCTCTGGCATGTTTGTAAATAATGACACAGTCTCCAGGCAGTTTATATGCAACATGCTTCACATTACTAACAGAAAGATATCACTAAAATAATGTCCTATAACAAAATGATAAAGGTCATTTCTTAAAAGACTATTTTTAGAATGGAAATACATTTGTTGGGAACTACTAATAGTTTGATAATTATACCCTGGATACACACATATTTTTATCCCATTCCAGTTTGGGTTTATTATTCATCTTCAGTCTGGAATTGTAGTCATTCCTACACACTAGCTTCAATTTGTTCACATATGATCCCAAATCAGTATTGTTCCAATATTACATATGAGAAAAGTTATATCAAGCAGGGTAGGCTGAATGGTCAGGATTGGGAGAATAAATGAATCATCAAGAAAGATATGAAATACCCTCATTTCCAAAACATTTTGCTTTTTCTTCCAAGTCAGCACCAACCCCTGGAATATTACAGCAGAGTTCACTGTCAGTCTTCGTGGCTCCTTTGAGAAAAATGGGTTGCTATCTGGCTAACCCTAGTAGACACCAAGTTCCCCACTCAGAATTCCCCTCTCAGCATGCTGTCTTCTGAGTGCAAAGCAAGACAAGGCTTTGTACACATTGAAATCCAAAGAAACTGGGAAGGGAGCGTTGGCCACTGGTCCTGATTCTCCATATTTTTAGAATGCTAAAAAATCTATTTATTTTCAAATCTCTTCTCCTTCCTCTCACCCACTGACTAAAGTGCCAATTAACTCCATGGTGTACAGCATTGCCAAGAGAAATCCTATATTAAATGTGTCTGTTGCCTGGGGAGAGTAAAACATTTCCCCCCATTACTCCCCATAGCTGAAGAGAAAACTGCTATCCTTTTTCTGGCAGGTTCGAATGTGAGAGAATAGAACTTGGAAGCTGTGGTAGCCAGGGGGAATAACTAGGGAGCACCATGCAAGATGACCTCTGGCTATTCTGAATTGCTCATCACTATTCCATTAAAAAGCTTTTTGCCAGCCTCCCCTGGTGGCGCAGGTGGTTGAGCACCGCGCTCTGGAGCTGTCCACAGCCTCTGCCGCGCCAGTTCGATCCCAGCCAGCCAGTAAGGGTCCCACATGGCACAGCAGACCTCTCCTGTCGTGCTCACTGCTCCCCTCAGCAGTGTATTTTGTCAGTCCGCCTGTTCTGTTCCCCACTCTTGTCTCTGGTGAATCCTCTCACCCTCCCGTGCATCTGGCCTGTACCCTAGTTCTTGTATAAATAAATAAATAAATAAATAAATCTTTAAAAAAAAAAAGCTTTTTTTCTATCTTGATTCTAGTCATCAATCATTTTACTACTTTTCCATGGAAAATCCTCTTCCAATGTTCACAATTGGAATTCTAGCCTCTTCTGAAATCTCAGTTGAAATACTCATTTTCCCATTTGGTCACACAAACGTAAATCAATCCTACTTTCCTTTTTCAGTTGTAGAATTGGATATCTATGCACTTGTCATATTTTCTTACTAGACCACAAAACCCAAGAGACAGATTTTGCCTTTGTCCAAGTGTAGACCCCACACAGTACCAATTATACACATTGTACATAACAGCACTCAATAAACCTGATTGATGTATTAATGGATCAATTTAAATATAGCAGACCTCATGAAGAAGTGAAATTCTCCCAATGGTGAAGTAACTAATAAGTTTGGGCATGAAAATCAAGAACAGCTAAAAAGTCCTCCACAACCCCTCCCCCACTTGTCCCACCAAAATGGACATCTATAGAGGCAATTAATTATTCCACATAATGATGGACTCTGAAGCAAACATGAGTATTCTCAACTCGTTTTATCTTATGGGATTACAGTTGTTCTATCACGACTCTTTAATAGTAGCATATGTTCTTTCCTGAAACATTTAAATAAGCTTGGTTTATGCAACTCCCAGTAGTCATTCCTTATAATTGTACCACTGCAATTACTATAATTCTTGGTCTAAAGAAGTGAATATATTTGCTGTCAGAGTGACAAGAGGATCATCACTTATCTCTGAGCCCTCATGTAGCACACTCAAGAATGACTTCTCCATCCAGAGACTGGAAAGCCAGATGTTTATTTATGAGACCTTGATACAAAATACCCTCAGTTCCTGATTGCTGAGTGAGTTATGGGGAATAGACTTTAATTACCAAAGTCCTTACCAGTTCTAATTTACTTGAGGGTCATTGCTACATTGCTTCCACTGCAATCTACAGAGTTCTAACTTATTTACAATTGCTTTGCTTCTACTTCAATAATCTTGTTTGACCCAAATCAGCCTTGTTCCTCTCTTGAGTTTCACAAAACCAGGAGAGGTATTTGGAGAATTTTAGTGTTCACACATGCTTTAAGCCTTTCTTGTTTCCCAAAGTGCCTAGCACTGAGGCTTTACAGCTAGTACTTAGCATAGTCAGTGAAAGGACATATGAAAAGAGTGAGTGGGGCTTACATTTTGCCAGCTGAAGTAACTGAGGCCAAAATTTGAGATGTTTTGGCATTTGGTTCAAAAAAAAAAAAGGTAACCATCATGGAATTTTTGGCTGAGAAACTCATCTGAAAGCTATCTAAATAATTACAAGTTCACTTACCTTTTATTATGAGGTATCTTTTCTTACATACATCCTATCTATCAAGTAGATTATTAATTATGGAGGAATGATGTTTGTTTTTCTCAGCACAAAACTTTACAGGTTTGTAAATGTGCATATTAATCCACATAATCCACTTCAGTCTCATATATTTATACCAATTTTTACTTATATCCCTGTCCCCGAAACCCACAGTCGCTACCCAGGTCCAATCTGGTAGAGGGTATTAGAATGCCCAAGATCAGATAGAGTCACTCATATAAACATAACACCAGGGCCAGCTTCTTGGAAAAATTGCAAAGTGGCAAAGAGTGTTCCCAATGACCCTTTTTTTTCCACCAACTTCCCCTTCTCCACTAAGTACTCATTGATACTCACTTCAGAAAAGATTCTGGTTCACTTATTAATACAAATGTATATTACACACATAATATTGCTCTTCACATCTTAAAAGAGATTCCAAGGAAAACATAATGCTCAACCCCCCCAAAAAGAGGGCTACTGATAACATAAAGTCACAGGTTTATTTCAATTGAGATGATTGCTGTGCAGTTGGGCTCATTCTAGAAAACAGTCAGTCCTTTTATCTATTTCTCTCTCAGCTTCAAGTGCTAATAAAAGCTCTGCCCTCTGCCTACTAAAGGAGGAGCATAAAGGACACTGTCCTTCTTCTAGATGGCACTTCTTTGCTTGCATGGGGATTAGGGACTTCGTGTGGTGATTGAGAGTAAAACATATTGTATGGGGAATATAAAAAATAAAATAAATAAAATAAAATAAATTATAAAGAAAAACACATACTCTCTTTCCCTCTGAAGCTAATAAATCGCCCTGCCCTCTGCCTACTAAAGGAGAAGCATGAAGTTCATAACCATTATGTGCAAGGAGATCACTTAACATAGCTCCAACACCAACTCCTTGATTGCCAGCATGAACTCATTTCTCAGAAATTAGCTTTTCCCTAAGAGACCCCACCCTGGTCCGCTTGACTGTCACCAGCCATTTCCTCCTTAGCATTTTCCTTCTAGAATTCTGCCTCATGTAAACTCTGGAACACTCCCTCCAACCTGTGCCCTTGCAAACTGTGAGCATGAGTCCCATTCTCTTGAGCTTTGCTCCCTCTGCTCTGCTTCCAAGGATCAGTCCTGTTCCCCCTCTCCACTTACTAGGGGTCTGAGGCATGCTTCCTTGGGGCTGGAGGTTCAGCAAGCATTGCACTCTCATGCCTCCCTGCCACATCATGGGTGATGCCTGATAATGATGAGTGTCACCTGCCAAGAACCACATCAGCCCATTCATGAGGAAGTCTGACCATCCAGGGACCCACGAAAAGTAAAAGTCCCTTGCTCCACATACACTGTCCTCTTTCTAGATGGCACCTCTTTGCTTGCATGGGGATTAGGGGCTTCGTGTGATGATTGAGAGTAACATATATTGTATGAGGTATATAAAAATAAAATAAATTAAATTAAATTATAAAAAAGAATACAAAAAACACATACTCTCTTTGGGAAAACCATCCCTCTGTGAAATCATCACTTCCCATCCTCCATCACAAGAGTCATCACTCCACTATTTCTCAAAATATGGACTTTTTAACTTTTTCATATGAAAATGCTGCAGAATAGTGGCTTTCAGCTTTCTTACTACCAGCCACAGTAAAAGAAAAAATATATATTTTACATCTCATGTAGCACATAGACATAAAAATATACATAAAGCTAAAAAAAACTAAACCAAACAAAAATCACTTATAATGTGTTATACTCTGAAATTTTAAATTCCATTTTATTCTAAATATGCTGGAATCAACTAATTGGTTATGCATTTCACTAATGAATTGTTTCTTTTTTTTTTAAATAATAAATTTTATTTTTATATTCCCCCATACAATTGCAAACGCCCCATTCTGACCACAATCCTTCCCCTCCCGCCCCCCACCCCCCAAAAAGTGTCTCTGGTTCATAGTTTTCTGTTGATTTTGATTTTCACTTTCTTATATTCATTTTCCTGGTCCCTTATTTAAGTTTTCTAGATTCCTGCTATGAGTGAGACCATCCGCTATTTTTCTTTTTCTTTTTGGCTTATTTCACTGAGCATGATCCCTTCCAGCGCCATCCATGTTGTTGCAAATTGCATGTGTTTATCTTTTTTGAATGCTGAGTAATATTCCATGGTATATATGTACCACATCTTCTTGATCCAGTCATCTATTTTTGGGCATTTGGGTTGTTTCCAAAGCTTAGCTATTGTAAACAGTGCTGCTATAAACATAGGGGTGCAGGTGCTCTTTGGAATTGATGTTTCTGTGTCCTTTGGGTAAATACCTAGGAGTGGAATTGCTGGATCCTATGGAAGCTCTATGTTTAGTAGGTCCAGAAGTCTCCACACAGCTCTCCATAGTGGTTGGACCAGTTTGCACTCCCACCAAAAGTGCAGGAGAGTTCCTTTTTCTCCACACCCTCGCCAACATTTGTTGTTGCTAGTTTTTTTAATATGTGCCATTCTCACTGGTGTGAGATGGTATCTCATGGTAGTTTTGATTTGCATTTCCCTGATTACAAGTGATGTTGAACATTTTTTCATATGTCTGTTGGCCATTTGCATTTCCTCTTCAGAGAAGTTTCTTTTTAGCTCTTCTGCCCATTTTTTGACTGGATTATTTTCTTTGTTGTTGCTGAGTCTCATCAGCTCTTTGCAGATTTTTGTGATCAGTCCTTTATCATTAGTGTTGGGTGCAAAAATGTTCTCCCAGTTGGTGGGGTTTCTCTTTGTTTTTGTTATTGTCTCTTTTGCTGTGCAGAAGCTCTTTAATTTGATGTAGTCCCAGCTGTTTATCTTTGCCTTCACTATCACTGCTTTGGGTGATGTGTTTGTAAAGATGTCTTTGATGTGCAAATCCCGTAGTGTTTTGCCTATATTTCCTTCTATATATTTTATGGTTTCAGGTCTTATGTCTAGTTCTTTAATCCATTTTGAGTTGATTTTTGTGTATGGTGTGAGGTAGTGGTCAAGCTTCATTCTTTTGCATGTAGCGACCCAGTTTTCCCAGCACCATTTATTGAACAAACTTTCTTTGCTCCAATGCATAGTCTTCTCCTTTGTCAAAGATTAGTTGACCATAAATCTGTGGGTTTATTTCTGGATTTTCTATTCGATTCCATTGGTCTGTATGTCTGTTCTTGTTCCAATACCATGCAGTTTTGATGATTATGGCTTTGTACTATAGTTTGAAGTCTGGGAGTGTGATGCCTCCATTTCCTTCTTTTTTTTTTCAGTAGAGCTTTGGCTATTCGGGGTTTTTGGTGATTCCATATGAATTTCATCAATAATTGTTCTATTTCTTTGAAGAATGCCATTGAGATTTTGATTGGAATAGCATTGAATCTGTATATTGCTTTTGGTAGGATGGCCATTTTAATAATGTTTATTCTTCCAATCCATGAGCAGGGGATGTCTTTCCATTTCTTTGTGTCTTCTTCTATTTCTTTTAACAGTGTTTTATAGTTTTCTTTGTATAGGTCCTTTACCTCTTTTGTTAGATTTATTCCCAAATATTTGATTTTTTTTTGTTTCGATTATAAAAGGGATGGTTTTTTTGATTTCTTCTTCTTCAGATTTATTGTTTGTGTATAGGAAGGCTACTGACTTTTGCATGTTGATTTTGTATCCTGCCACTTTACTGAATTGATTGATGAGTTGAATTAGTTTTCTGTGGAGATTTTGGGGTTCTCTATGTATATAATCATATCATCTGCAAATAGTGATAGTTTGACTTCTTCTTTTCCTATTTGGATTCCTTGGATGTCTTTCTCTTGTCTTATTGCTCTGGCTAGGACTTCCAGTATTATATTGAAAAGCAGTGGTGAGAGTGGACATCCTTGTCTTGTTCCAGATCTTAATGGAATTGCTTTCAGCTTTTCACCATTGAGAATGATACTGGCTGTTGGCTTGTCATAGATGGCCTTTATGATGTTAAGGTATGTTCCTTGTATCCCAAGAATTTCAAGGGCTTTTATCATGAATGGGTGTTGCACTTTGTCAAAAGCTTTCTCAGCATCTATTGATATTATCATATGGTTTTTATATTTCTTTTTGTTGATGTGTTGGATAACGTTGATTGATTTTTGGATGTTAAACCATCCTTGTGCCCCTGGAATGAATCCAACTTGGTCATGGTGAATTATCTTATGGATACATTGTTGGATTCTGATAGGTAAAATTTTATGGAGGATTTTTGCATCAGTGTTCATTAGGGAGATTGGCCTACAGTTTTCCTTTTTTGTGTTGTCCTTATTCGGTTTTGGTATTAGTGTAATATTGGCTTCATAGAACGTGTTTGGTATTGTCCCTTCCTTCTCAATTTTTTGGAAGAGTTTGTGAAGGATAGGCACTAATTCGTCTCTGAATGTTTGGTAGAATTCATTTGTAAATCCATCAGGTCCTGGGCTTTTGTTTTTGGGGAGGTTTTTGATTACCATTTCAATTTCGCTGCTTGTAATTGGTCTGTTTAGGTGTTCTATTTCTTCTTTATCTAGCTTTGGGTGATTGTAGAGTTGTAGGAATTTGTCCATCTCCTCTAGATTGTTGAACTTGTTTCCATATAACTGTTCATAGTAGTTACTGATTATTCTTTTGATTTCTGCTGTGTCCGTTGTGATTTCTCCTCTTTCATTTATGATCCTGTGTATTTGTGCTTTCTCCCTTTTTTCCTTTGTAAGCCTGGCTAGGGGTTTGTCTATTTTATTTATTTTTTCAAAGAACCAGCTCTTGGTTTCATTGATCTTTTGGATTGTTTTTTTAGTTTCAATTTCATTTATTTCTGCTTTGGTTTTTATTATTTCTTTTCTTCTACTGGTTTTGGGGTTTTTTTTGTTGTTCTTTTTCTAGATCTTTGAGCTTCGAAATTAGGTTGTTTCTTTGAGTTCTTTCTTGTTTTTTGATGTGAGCTTCTATTGCTATATATTTTCCTCTTATTACTGCTTTTGCTGCATCCCATACATTTAGGATATTGGTGTCCTCCTTGTCATTCAATTCAAAGAATTTTTTAATTTCTTCTTTGATCTCCTCGTTAGTCCAGTGGTCTTCCAGTAGTGTGGCTTTTAATCTCCATGAGGTAGGATAGTTCCTTGCCTTCTTTTTATGATTTATTTCTAGTTTGATGCCTTCATGGTCAGAAAAGATGGTTGGTATGATTTCAATCTTGGTGTATCTGTTGATGTTTGTCTTGTGCCCCAGTATGTGATCGATCCTGGAGAATGATCCATGTGCGCTTGAGAAAAATGTGTACTCCTTTTCTTTTGGGTTTAGTGTTCTATAGATGTCTGTTAAGCCCAAATGCTCTAGGTCCTTATTTTGAGCTTTAGTTTCTTTACTTATTTTTTGTCTTGTTTATCTATCCATTGTTGATAGTGGTGTGTTGAAGTCTCCCACTACGTATGTGTTTTCTCTGATGTCTGTTTTCAGAGAGGACAACAGTTGTCTGATATATTTTGGTGCTCTTTCGTTTGGTGAGTATATGTTAATGAGTGTTATTTCTTCTTGAAGTATTGTCCCCTTAATCATAATGTAGTGACCATTGGGGTCTCTTTTTATTTTTTTGAGTTTGAAGTCTGTTTTATCTGATATAAGTATAGCTATTCCTGCTTTCTTTTTTGGCCCATTTGCTTGTAGGATTGTTTTCCATCCTTTGACTTTGAGCCTATTTTTATCTTTTGTAGCTAAATGTGTTTCCTGGAGACAGCAAAAGGTTGGGTTTTGTTTCTTAATCCAGGCTGCAACTCTGTGTCTTTTTATTGAAGAGTTTAGTCCATTTACATTTAGAGTTAATATTGATATGTTAGCATCTGTATTTGCCATTGTGTTTGTCTTTCCTTTGATTTTATTTATTTATTCTTTTAATAACTTTTTTTTTGTTGTTCTTCTTTCGTTGTTATTTGTCCCTCTGAGGTTCTGGCTTTAGGACTCCTTGTAGTATTTTTTGGAGTGGGGGTTTAGTCGTAACGAAATTCCGGAGTTTCTCTTTGTCTGGGAAGGTCCATATTCTTTCTTCATGGAGGAAAGAGAGCTTTGCGGGATAGAGTATTCTTGGTTGGCATCTGTTTTCTTGGAGTCTGTTGACTATGTCCCTCCACTCTCTCCTTGCCTGTAGTGTTTCTTCAGAGAAGTCTGATGTCAGCCTGATTGGTTTTCCTTTGAATGTTATCTGTTTCTTCCCTCTTGTCAGCTTCATTATTTTTTCCTTGTCCTGGATTCTTGGGAGCTTTACTATTATGTGTCTTGCTGTGTTTTTCCTTTCGTCGTGGAAGTTTGGTGTTCTTCTTGCTTCTTGTATATCAATTTTCAGCTCCTTCTTCGCATTTGGGAAGTTCTCTTCAATTATATCCATGAATATTTTCTCTGTTCCTACATCTCTCTCCTCTCCTTCTGGAATTCCTATAACTCTTATATTTCCTTTCCTCATGGAGTCAGATAGTTCCCGAAGTCTTTCTTCATTCTTTTTCCTTCGTACTTCTCTTTCCTTTTCTGTTTTGGTTCTTTTTATATCTGTGTCTTCAAGAGTACTCATTCGCTCTTCCATTTCACTATTCTGCTTTCATTGCTTTTCCCAGAGTTCTTTAGTTCCTCCATTAATTCTTTGATCTCCTGCATTTCTTTTACTTCCCTCTTTAGGGACTCAATTTCCTTCTTCTGATCTATCACTTTTTTAATCATGGCAATTTTAAATTCTCTTTCTGGAAGGCTCAGAAGTTCTTCCAAGTTGCTGTCGTTGCAATCTGGGGAGTGGTTTTCTTTTTGTGGTGTGCTTCTTTCCTGAGGAGTTGTTAGGTTGCGTGTGGTTCTTCTACTCCCTACTGTCTTTTTTCTAATTTGTCGTATGCATTGGGACACTGTGTTGCTCAGACTGACTGGCATCTTGGGTGAACTTCTCCGCTCCCCTCTGGCTCTTCCAGGAGCCATCTCTGTCTTCTGGGGGAGCTTTCTGCTGGTTTTAGGCAGTTTTTACTGAAGAAATGTCCCTGTTCTAAAATGGCGAAGCGGGATGCAGTCCCTGCGCCTCCGGTTTCAGGCACACTCTTCTGCGCACCCGGTCTGCCCCGGACGTGGGTGCCTGCTCCCTCTGTGGGCTCAGACTGCTGGTCGGAAGGGGCCTGGCGTGGGCTAACTTCCCGGCTGGCCACTGGGTCCTCCAGAAGCCTTCTGCCCTTTTCAAGCAGTCTTAAGAAATTTCCTGTTCTATGGGGTGTTAGTGACTTTTTTTTCCTGGTCGCTAGGTGGCGCCAGAGATCTCTCCTATTGTCCTTGGGGGGCTGTTTTTCGCCTCCCCCCACCCCGTGGGACAGGGAACAGAGCGGAGAATGGTAGGGTACACCTCAACAGCTTTGGGGTGCTGTGTCTGCCTTGTGCCCCACCGTCGTGGAGAACCCACGCCCCGAATTTTCATGCCCCAGGTCTCAGTTCAAAGCCCTCAGTTCCAGGACACGGGCTGTAGCCCAGTTTAGTGGCGCGGGAATGGCGCCTTTTGCACCGTGCCTGGGCGCCTGGTTCCTGCTCACTCAGGGAGGGACCTTCACCTCAGTGAGGACCTCAGCGCGTCTCCCCGCAAGCCTAGGTCGCAGGCGCGGGTACCTGGGCAGCCGCGATCCAGGTCTGCATTTGCTTTTCAAGCGCGCCAAGCGCGCCGCTTTTCCGCGCAAGCTTACCGGCAGCCAGGGCTGTGTGCGCGTCTCCCGGGGTCTTTGTTCTTCTCTAATGGCGCCCGGAGCCGTTCGCTCACCGCCGCGGCGAATCCTGCAGGGTTCGCCTCAGCTCCCGTTCACGGGGTGTGGTGGCTGCAATAGTTCCTTTCCACTCCCAGTCCCGCTTGCTGCGTGCTTTGTTCTTGTTGGCCGTTTTGGTTTGTTGTTTTCCTCCTCTCTGCCGGTCGGAGAGTGCCGCCTCTGTGGGCGGGGGAGGGGAGCAGGGTTCTGCGCTTCCCTCCCTTCTAGTCCTTTTTTATGGCCACTTTCTTCTTCGGGTAGTTTGCTGGCGTCACCCGTTTATCTTCCGTGTCCCAGTTCTCACTGGGACCTGCCGCTTTTCCTCCCTATTAACTTTTTTTAATGGGAGATCTTACTCGCGGCGTCTCCTCGCCGCCATGTTGCTCCGCCCCCCATGAATTGTTTCTTAATACTGCTTCAGAGAAAATACCCCTGGCGGCCCCCAAACTGGAACAACTGGATTCCTAATGAAAAAGGAACTACAATCCTAACAGTATATATTTCACAAAGTTTAAGAATTGTTGTTGCTGTGTTTAGACAGTTTAACCTCACTCCAGTGAAAATTATAAAAACTGGCAACAACAAATGCTGGCAAGGATGTGGAGAAAAAGGAACCTGCTTACACTGCTGGTGGGAATGCAAACTGATTCAACCACTATGAACAGCTGTGTAGAGGACCCTCAGATTACTAAAGATGGAGCTTCCATATGACCCAGCAATTCCACTCCTAGGAATCTACCCAAAGGTCACAAGAACATTAATTCAAAAGGATGACTACACCCCTATGTTTATTGCATCACTATTCAAAATAACTAAGATAGGGAAACAACCTAAGTGCTCCAAAAGAGATGACTAGATCAAAAAGACGTGGTATATATACACAATGGACTACTACTCAGTAATCTAAACAGACTAACTCATGAAAGCATGTACCTTCTAAAAGGAAACAAACCATTTAAAAGAAAATGTGTTTATTTCTTTAAAAAAAAAAAATTATTTATTTATTTATACAAGCACTGGGTACAGTCAGAAGCACGGAAGGGTAGGAGAATTCACCAGAGCCAGAGCGGGGAACAGAACAGGCAGACCGATGAAACACACTGCTGAGGGGAGCAGTGGGCATGGCAGGAGAGGTCTGCACACCAGGTGGGACCCTCGCCGGTGCTGCAGAGGCTGTGGGCAGCTTTGCAGCCCAGCGCTCAACTGCTGCACCACCAGGGGAGGCCCAAACGTCTTTGTTTCTGCCCTGAGGTTGCCTCTGGCTGTGTGCCTCATAGTGGACACCTGTGCAGGCTGGGAATGGGCCACACTGCACTTTATAGCAACAAACAGAAAGTAGTAGTGGTTGCGGACTCATATTTTCAGCTCTAACTTTCCAGGACTAACAGGGAAGGTCTGCATTTTATAAACATATCATTTTCTAATATTCATTTTTCTTTTTACGTTGATTAGTCAAGATAGTGTGCTTTAGGTACCTATTGCTGTGTAACAAATTATCCCCAAATGCAGCAACTTAAAACAAAAAGCATCTGTTATCGACTTAAAACAAGTAACTTAAAGCAACAAATGTCTGACGATCACGGATGCAAGGGCAACTTACCAGATTTGCTGGTGGCTCAGGGCCTCTCAATGAGGTCAGGCTGCCTAGCAGAGCTGCAGTCATCTCAAGGCTCAACTGGGGCTGGCGGAACTAGTCATACAACTGGTTGTTGGCAGACCTCAATTTGAAGCTGACTGCTGTACAGAAACCTCCACACTTTAATATGTGGGTTTCTTCACAGGCTGTCAGACTATCTTTATGACTTTGCGTTTGATTTCTCTCAGAGTGAGTGATCAGAGGAAGTTGGTAGCCAAGATGGAGGCCCCAGTCTTTTATAACTTAATCTCAACAGTCACGTACCATTGCTTCTTCTGTATTCTGTTGGTCACAGAGATGAACACTGGCATGATCTGGGGCCCTGGCTACCACAGAATCTTTTTAGATGTCCTTTTTCTATGATGTATCAACAATATTTTATGTTCAAATGGCTATTTTACTTCCCCTTCCTCCCAACACTCACCCACATACACATCCCAACCAGCAGTTTCTAATCTTTTTTTGAGAGGAGAGTATGAGAGGTAAGGGTCACAACTAAGTCTCTACCAAAAACTGTGGATGTACTCCCCAGAAGAATGTACAAATGAGCCTTTACACGTCTACACACCATTTCTTTTTTTCTTTTTTTTAGAGGCATATTTTATTTATTTATTTGTTTGTTTGTTTTGTTTTGTTTATACATGCACTGGGTACAGTCAGAAGCGCAGGAGGGTGAGAGAATTCACCAGAGCCAGAGCAGGGAGCAGAGCAGGCAGAAGGACCGAAGTACGCTGCTGAGGGGAGCAGCGGGCGGCAGGAGAGGTCTGTGCGCCATGTGGGACCCTCCTCTGGTGGCCGGGAGCAGCCGGGGATCAATCCGGTGCCACAGAGGCCGCAAGCAGCTTCACAACCCAGCGCTCAACCGCTGCACCACCGGGGAGGCCCCACACCATTTCTTGAAGTTCAAAAATTCCCTGAATGCCGCGGACCAGCACAGCAGTAGACGATGAGGCCACCTCAGGGTTGAGAGAAGCGTGCAGGGTGGTCAGGGCGTCGGCGAAAGAAATGACACACAGACACACTTCAAGAGTGAAAATCTGAGTGTAATTTTCCTTAAGTTTGTGACTAGTATATATATGTTTTCTAAAAGCACAGGAATGAATATCAAAGAAATTAGCTTGCTCGCTGGCTCAGTCTATCACTATCAGGGAGGTGATCTACATAACAAGCAATGACCATTATAGAAGAAAGGAGGAAGTTTAGAAAGACAGATAAGGGATTAAAGTTTGTAGTTCTAGGAAGACGGGATAGGATTTTTAGCATTCTTGTAGTGGTTCTTGGTGGTCGTTATCTATTGATAAGCTTCTGCCTTTTCAGGGAGCTTCTGCTGCACTTCCTCTGCTTCAGGCTGTTCTCCCACCGCGCGCTGGTGCCCAGCCAGATCTAGGGACCGTGGCGAAAGCCATTCCTAAGATCACTGCGGTGGGAGGTGCAGCAGGTAGGGTTTTGCTGTTCTCCCCCTGCGCGCTGGTTGCCCAGCCGGACCTAGGGCCGGTTAGCCCTAAAGGTCACTGCAGGGGGAGGTGCAGCACCTGAAGATTTTCCAAAGATATCAGGGTCATAAACATTGCATTTAACAGATAGCTTCTTCATGTAATTGCTACTCACAGGGACACGTCTGCTACTGGAAACTTATAGCAGAATGTACATATAATAACTAATGAGATGCTATATAATGAGATAAATTGGTGATAACTTCCTAAAAGCATCCCTCAGAGGGGCTTCCCTGGTGGCACAAGGGGTTAAGCAATGCACTATGAAGCAATCCGCAGCCTCAGCAGCATGAACTCGATCCCCGGCCGGCCAGGGAGCTACCCACATGGCGCAGCAGACCTCTCCTGTCTCTCCCACTGCTCCCTTCAACAGTGTATTCCAGTCAATCTGCCTGTTCTGTTCCCCACTGTCTCTGGTGGATCCTCTTACCACCCACACCTATGGCCTGTACCCCATTCTTGTATGCATAAATAAATCTTTTTTTTAAAAAAAGCATCCCTCGGAGAGAACTAGACTTGCAGAAATCAAACACTAGTGGACCTTTTCATTTAGCAAAATATTCCAAGGGCTTTAGGTAGAACATGGCAATACTCCTCAATGTAAAACACAAAACCTTGCTTATGTTGCAGTCCTTGAGAGATAAAGAAGCACTGATTCTTTCAGTTTGACATAAAAAAATATAGTAATTCTGCTATAAACAAAAATATAGTATTGCTCCATAGTGTTTGATGATAGCTGACAGTAGTCTACATTTTTGAAACTGTAGTCAATAAAGTTGAGACTAATTTGATTTTTGTCATTAATCTCCTTTCTTTCCTTTTCCATATTTACATTTTGAAGTCCAGATCCTGGTCACTTACCTCAGTCTAACAGTTTCATTGAGTGATCATCTTTCTTGTCTACTAAATGTAATTTTCAAGCATATTTCTCAAATAATACTGTCACTCATTCAATACTGTCCTCTTCCAACTAGTTATCTAGAAAATCAAGTAAATTCTATTTTCTGCTATTATTTAATAAAATACTTTAGAAACAGGGAAAGCATCTAACAGTTAAGAGTCATGTGCTCTTCCTGTGCATCCCCCTAACATACAATGCACATCCTGACATAGTACACAGAGGCGAATAAATACAAGTGGTAATTTCCAATTCTAAGTGCTTAGTTATTTGTCTGCATTCCACCACTATCTATGAACTCCAGCGTAGTAGGACTGCTTCTATCTTGTTCACTAACTAAGACAGCACCATTGTATCTCAAACACCCAGCCCAATATTGGTACATAGGAAGTATGTCACAGGTATTAAATGTATTAGAAAATTTACTATATCAATAATTCATATTCCATAATACTAGACGGGAGATAAGTAAACCATGAATCTTTTAGGGTAAAATAAAATGGAAAGCACTCTGGACTGTGTTGTAAAACTTGACCTTGAGAGTACTTAGCTGTGTCAACTAGGTTCAATTGCTGAGTCTCAGTTTCCTGTGCTGCAACTGATACATCTGATACAGGCATAATACAGAATAGGCCCACTTTCTAGGATTTTGTCAGGATCTGATTGGACAATTAATGTCCAATATTTTCTAAACCACAGAAAATATTTTCTAAACCATAAAATATTAAAGCTTGTCATTATTATTATTACTAAGTAATATTAGCTAGTTGACAGAGATGCTGTACAATGAGATAATTTGATGATAACTTTCTAAAATATCCCTCAGAGAGAACTAGATGCTCATTGGCCTAAGAGTGGGAGAAAGAATACTTTCATGATGGGCCTCCCCGGTGGCGCAGCGGTTGAGCGCTGGGTTGCGAAGCTGCCTGCGGCCTCTGCGGCGCCGGTTCGATCCCCGGCTGCTCCCCGGCCACCAGAGGAGGGTCCCACATGGCGCGCAGACCTCTCCTGCCGCCCGCTGCTCCCCTCAGCAGTGTACTTCGGTCCTTCTGCCTGCTCTGCACCCTGCTCTGGCTCTGGTGAATTCTCTCACCCTCCCGTGCTTCTGACTGTACCCAGTGCATGTATAAACAAAACAAACAAACCAGCAAACAAATAAATAAAGCATGCCTCTATAAAAATTAAAAAAAAAAAAAAAATCACATAAAAAAAAAAAAAGAATACTTTCATGAGATAAATAAGCAGCCATTTCTATTCTGAAGGCTGAATACTGTGCTCTTTGTCATTATAAAACAGTTATCGATCTTAACAAGTACAGAAGGTACCTTGCAGAAAATAGATATGACAAGGTCCCTGAATACTAGGTTTGCATCTAAACAAAGGTAGAAGACTTATCTTCAATAACAAAGCTCACACACCTCCTTCACCTCCTCCATTTCTGTCTTTTTCAACTGTATAACCGAGGGCTGGGAAATCTGTGAATATATAATAAAAGGCAACTAGGCAACCTTATGTTATCTCTATGGATGTAGGTAAAAATTGTATGTGAATTCATGCGTCATAGTCTCTTATCATAAAAGAGAACTTGGAAATGACTCATTTAGACACATTGCGGATGTGGTAACACTGTCAAATAAAGACATGTTTCTAATGTTAAAACAATAAAAATAACTAATCTTTTACAATATAGTGTCAATAGTCAGCAATTCACTATCTGGATTATGTGATAACTCACCCTAGTTATTTAATAACTGTGTTTCTTTTATTCCTTTTAACAAAGTACAAGTTTCCATCCTAATGTGATTAAGGAGACTCAGCAAATAAACTCATAGAGGAAAACACTTCAAAAATCTCTCTTCAAAGCAAAAAGTGGTCTGTTTTATCTTGTAATGCTAAAAAAAAAACCCACAAAAATGTCTATATTAATCTGCATTTTAAACATCATAAATGTTTCAGGGAGAGGATTAAAGACTTCATACTCCCCATGGCATCATGAGACCACATAGGGAGACATTCCAGAGCTACATTTTTATGCATTATATGAAAAGCTCAATATCAAGGCTTGGTTAGTTAATTGAAAAAAATTAAAGGAATTTAAAAATTCTTTTAATTTTTTTTTTATTTTTTTTTAATACAAAAGGTGGGGTACAGGCCAGAGGTACTGGAGGGTGAGAGGATTCACCAGAGACAGATCTGGGAGCAGAACAGGCAGACGACCAAAATACACTGCTGTGGGGAGCAGTGCATGCGACAGGAGAGGTCTGCCACGCCATGTGGGAATCTCCCTGGCGGGCCAGGGAATTGAACCCATGCTGCAGAGGCTGCAGACAGTTTCACAGCACTGCGCTCAACCCGCTGCGCCACTGGGGAGGCCCCTCTTTTAACATTTTATTGAAAAAAAATACATATAAAGAAGTATACAAATCATAAGTATGCAATTTAATAAACTTTTATAAAATGTGCAGCATACTACCAGCATCCAGATCAAAAACAGAATCTTATCAACACCCCCTTGGCCTCCCTGGTAGTGCAGGTGGTTGAGCACAGCACTGTGAAGCTGTCAGTTGGTAGCCAAGATGGAGGCCCCAGTCTTTTATAACTTAATCTCAACAGTCACGTACCATTGCTTCTTCTGTATTCTGTTGGTCACAGAGATGAACACTGGCATGATCTGGGGCCCTGGCTACCACAGAATCTTTTTAGATGTCCTTTTTCTATGATGTATCAACAAAATTTTATGTTCAAATGGCTATTTTACTTCCCCTTCCTCCCAACACTCACCCACATGCACATCCCAACCAGCTGCAGTGCCGGATCGATCCCCGCCAGCCTTGGAGCAACCCACATGGTGAGCAGACCTCTCCGGTCTCACCTGCTTTTCCTCTCAACAGTGTATTTCAGTCAATCTGCCTGTTCTGTTCCCCACTCTGTCTCTGGTGAATCCTCTCACCCACCTGCGCATCTGGACTGTACCCCAGCTCTTGTGTAAATAAAATAAATCTTTAAATTAAAAAAACACCCCAGAAGTCCCCCATTTGCCCTGTTCTATTCATTGCCCACATTCTTACTAAGGGTGATCAGTATCCTGATTTCTAGAACCAAAAAATAGTTTTGCCTATTTTTGTACTTCATGTAATCAGGCAATATGCATTCCTTTGTGCCTAGCAACCTATGACTGAGAAAGTCATTATTTTTTAATGTAGTTGAAATTCATTCATTGGTATGGCTGATAAGTATAAGTTGTGGGAATACATTACAATTTAGCTCTGATTACTTTTTGATGGTACTTTCCATCTTCTATTATAAATAGCACTACTATTAACATTTCTGTACAGTCTTTTGATGAATGTCTGCATGCAATTCTGTTTGAGCCTGGGGATAAAAATGGGGTATATAGAATTTACTAAAACGCTAATCTTTAAATACTGCCAAACAGTTATTCAAAGTCAATGTACCGATGTACTTTCATAGAGATTGGGAGTTCTGGTTACAACACATTCTTATCCACAAGTGAAGAATGTACCATGTACTTTCACAGATAGTGATTGGGAGTTCTAGTTGCAACACATTCTTATTGACACCAGGTACTTTAATTTTAGTGTTTCTATTGGAAGTCTACTGTAATGGAATTGTGGTTTTAAGTTTCCTTGATGATTAGATTAAGTACTTTTCATGTGTTTATTGAGTATTTGTCCTCTTTGAAAGTGCCTCTTCAAATCTATTACTCATTTTCCTATTAAGATGTCTCTTGTTTTTATTGATTTATGGTTCTTTACATATTCTAGATTCACATCCAAATGAGTTTTGTGTTCTTAAATCTTTAGTACAAGATGATATGGTTCCATTACATGAATAAATTACAAACAGAAAATGAAGTGCCTGAAATTCACTCAATTAACATTTATCAAGCATCTACTACATGCCAGACGCTATGTTAGGCTGTCTGGAAATTATTTCCAACACTCAGCCCCTTGCTTTAACAAGTGACATGATAGATTATAACTGTAGAAGTTCACATACAATGAATTTTCTTGTATCTTTATTTCAATACCTAAGCTCAAACAATTTCAGAGGACCTTTACTTCTAAAAGTCTAAACAGCAACCCAACCAAATCAAATAGTTCATACAGCTTTGAATTAAAGGGAAAAAATTAAAGAAAAACCTTCTTATTAAATGTTGTGCTTTGGCCTGCTGTCCAGTGTTTGGCGTTTCTGGTCAAAGATACAGATCATAAAAGGATAAAAAACTTATTTGATCAAATTTACATACCAAAGTTGCTGGAGACAGACAGAAATGGAAATATGACAAATAATCCAAGAATCAAGGATACAGTCTTTAAAACCACCAGGGATAGACTCCAGCCACTGCAGCAGAAGTTCAATTCCCCAGCTGTCCATGAAGGTGACCCACATGGTGAAGCAGACCTCCTGTCTCACCCACTGCTCTCCTCAGCAATGTATTTCAGTAGATCTGCCTGTTATGCTCCCCACTCTGTCTCTGGTGTATTCTCTCACCCCCTCTCCCTGCTCCTCTGGCCTGCACCCCAGATCTTACATGCATAAATAAAAAAAAATCTTTAAAAAACATTGCTCCAATTAAAAAAGAACAGTCCATAAACTACCATGAAATATGTTAAGTACTAGTAAATAGTACAAGGAAAAATAAGGTGAAGAGTTAGAAAATGTAGGATGTATTATTTTAGACAAGTAGTTATAGAAGACTTCTTTCTAATGAAACAGAACTTAAGAAAAAGTATTTGCCAATCTTTTGATCATTTTCTCTGCCATTGATTTATAGGAATCTTCTCTCTTAAATTATGAGTCCCAAAAGAAAAATAGTCTTCTTTGGAAAAGTACCTATTTAGATATTCTGCCCATTTTTTGATTATGTTATTTGTTTTCTTTTTGTTGAGTACATGAGTTCTTTGTAGATCTTAGAGATCAGCCCCTTGTCAGATGTGTGGTGTACAAATATTTTATCCCATTTAGTAGGAAGTCTTTTTGTCTTAGTAACAATGCCTTTTGCTTTGCAGAAGCATTTCAGTTTGATGGAAATGGAGGGGATTATGCAAAGTGAAATAAGCCAGAAGCAGAAAGACCAATGCCAGATGGTGTCACTTATATGTGAAATATGGAGAAACCAAACAAAGGGTCAGATAAAGCCAAGCTAATAACAAACCCTAGAAATCTGACTGTAGAATTGAGGCTAACACAGGTAGGGAGAGGGGCTAGAACAGAGTAGAGAGGGAGCTGAATGGATGATGGTGAGTGACTACAGGTGTTTAGGTGGTGATAACAACACCAAAAGGGGAGAGCCTATAGCTCTAAAACATAAACAACACTGTAAACCAATATTACATAATAAAAATAAATAAGTAAATCTTAATGAATGTCAATGCAAAAAATAAATAATAAGGCAATACACCTACAATAATACTATTTCTTATAAATATGTGATATATTATTATATGTATTCCCACATAATGTATAACCAGATATATATACCTAGTCTTAGCAAGTAAGATTTGCAATTTACACACCTGTGAAAAACTAACTTGTGATAATAATTTAATCTTGATCGCTCAACTCAGTTTTTCTCTGAATATAGAAAAAAACAGATGGTTTAGGAACAAACACTATGAAGGAAAAATGGTGCTAATTAATTAATACAGTACTAAACTCATAAGGTTATGGTGATAATTACATGAATTCTTTGTATGATTAGCTGGGTGTCTAGTACATTTTATTTACTCAATAAATATTTCAATATTTTCATATTAACTTAATTAGCACTCAACTGGACATAGGAATCCAAACTTAATTCTCATCACTTTCTTGCATTGGCTTCTGGGAACTCAATAAATAAGTTGTCAAGAGAAACTGATGATATTGACTGCCATTTAAAATTATAGCAATGTATTTATTTAGGCTCTGAAAAATACAGTGCTTCTAACAGAGGGAAAGGGGAAAGGTATGAGCTTAACAGTGGGAATGGCACTAAAACTTTGGTTGCAGGTGAGGTGAGCCTTATACACACTATAGAGGTGAAGAGGTATCTCTGAAATCCATATAGTTTTACAAATAAATGGTGAATAAAATTTTATTTTTAAAAATTATAGCAGTAAACAAATTTAAACTTCTCTCAAGTTTCTTTGTGCAAATGAACATCAATGGAAATATTAGAGACTTATATATCAAATTCAGTTATTCTTCTATTTTCTTGTCCCCTAAAAAATGCTAGGAATCTGGAATTGATCAAAGATAATTTGCAGGGATTTTTTTCACCAAAAAATACTAATAGAAAGAGTAAACACATCAGTAAAAGTAAGGAACCACTTTAGGTATTCCATTTATTCAGATAATTATTGAGTTTATTTCCTCATTAAACCGTTTTTCCTAAACTATCACATCTCATTGTTTCAGCTAATGAAGTTTCTTTGATATGAAATGTAAGTTTTTTAATCTACTGTTCACCCACTACCTTCAATTTATAGCCCCATGAACGCTTATTTTTCAAGAGATGGAACGCAAGTCACCGTTAAAATTTCTCTCACCTAGCTCCTAAGTATTCTTCACCTCCTGTTCACATCTCTTACTCTGTGTCCTATGTGTTGGCATATACAATTGAAAATTAAAGTTTCTAGGCTTTAAAAGAACTAACTTAAAATTTATCTGTCATTTTAAAAAATTCTATGAAAACATAAATCCATGAATGGGTCAATAAAAACACTTCGAGCAGGGCCCAGGTAACATTAGCAATCAAAATTCATCATGATGTGCTTGGTACAAAAGATTTTCTTAATGAATTATCCATTAAGATGTCAGATAAATTAATTGGCATGGACTTTTCTAAAAGAAAGTGGAAGGAGAGAGAAATAGTTAAGAGCCCTGGAAGTTAAAGGAAATCAATAAACATTGAAAAGAAGTCTGTAATAAGTGTCCTGGCTTCTTTCCACTCTTTGGACTTCTTTAAACTTGTTATTCTGTTTTCCAAATCTCACACACTTACTCTTTTAGGAAAGTATCGTATGTAAGTTGACTTCAGGGTCCATTTTGGCTTTCACTCCTAAATGGGAATTCTATATTAAATATCAAAATCTGTAGTTTCATTTTACACTAACTTTATCACCCAAGTGCCCCTTCTTCCTCATGGCACAATCTTTAAAAGAAGCGAAGTGTCTGGTCAGTAGAAGAGTTTAGACTCTATTAAAAAAGGGATCTTTTACTACTTACTTTAAATCTGAGAAAAACATCGGGTATAAATCAACACACTTGAAAATTTCTACTTCCCACTCCTCAACTGCCCCACCTAATGGCAAGAGGTATGAATAGCAGACATTTTCTGGATTTTGATGAAGAAACCCAACAATTTCCCTTATCTGTGCAAAGTCACAGACTTACACTTGAAAACAAGATTTCTCTCCCCTCCCCTTAACAATCCTACCTCCATTCCCCGGCAACTACTAGCAGATATCGCAGGACAAAGAAATCATAGTTTCACCACCAACTAGTAAAAAGAACATGGGTTAGAATTCAGTTCTGTCACTTGCAAGACATGAATCCAGGTACTGTTAAATCTGTAATAACATCTTCCTCATTAGAGTTGAAGGTTTGAAGTGATGTTCATATGAGCGAGCAGATGAAAGTGTTCAGCACATTCTCATTCTATTCAGATTACAGAGGACCAGATATATCAACCACTACCTACTGTCCACATTGTACAAAAGAGGAGACTGAGGTGCAATAAGGTTAAATGATTTTCTAAATTTAACACACATTGTTAGAGGCATAATCCATGTCCTTGAGAGAGAGGCTTCTTCCCCAGTCTGCATGCATCCATGACCTCCGGGCAGCCTTACCCATCATCATTTTCTAACAAGTAAATCCTCATGATCTTTTATACTTAACAAGAGTAAAGCCATATTATGCCTTTAGAAGGTAAAAGAAAACAAAGTGAAGGAGGGTCATATTTTTATGTTAGAGCCTTGTGTTAGGACAAAAGAAATTAGAATATATACCAAATAAAACACAGCACAGCATTATCAAAGGAATTTCAGTGAAATAGATTTACCCAGAATGCCCCATACATGAAAGATTAGCATACTGTGTAAATTATTAATGCCTTCCAGAGTCCAGCTGTGGAGTCAGTAATGGAAATCAGGGCCTCCTTGGTGGCCTAGGGGTTAAATTTCAGTCCTATCACCATTTCAGACTGAGTACAATAGACAGCCAGGGAGTTAATCCACAAGGTGCAGCAGACCTCCCTGTCTCACCTGCTGCTCCCCTCAGCAGTGTATTTCAGTAAATCTGTCTATTCTGCTCCCCACTCTGTCTCTGGTGAATCCTCTCACCCCCCACATCTCTGGCCTATACCCCAGTTCTTGTATGCATAAAATAAATCATTTAAAAAATGAAATTAATGATGGTCCTTTGAAAGTTTTTTCATTATTCCTCCATATTAACTTAGAGTTGGCCTCTTTATATCTCAGCAACTGAATTTTATCAGATTTCATTATATCTCTAAGGACCTATTTGAAATCCATTATTGGGTTTTCCTTTGCTTTGAGTCATTTGCTTTGTAGTTGTACTATTTGGGTTGTTCTGGGATGTGTGTGTGTTAAATCTTAGTAATAGTTGAACTATAAAATGCCTGTCCTGAATTTATCTCCCAAGTAAGTGGTAGAAATTTATGATTCTAAAAAGCAGTATGAGTTCAAGTGTGGTCCTCGGGCTATCTATATCTGAAACACCGAGATAGCTATTTAACTGTGGAGGTTCCTGACCCCTTCCCTGATATACTGAACAAAGGCTCTGTATGTGAACTTCAAAATATGCATTTTTAAGCAATGACTCCTGGTAGTTCAAATACATATTAATATGCGAGAGTAACTTCCAGGAGGATAAAAAGATGCCACCTATCTACAAAGGGCAAAGAAAGAAATTAATTTTCTCCTTCTCCCAGAAAATCCAGCCTTTGACACCCTTTCCACCTGGCACTACATACTGAGTCTGTAGAACCCCTCAAGTTAATGAGATAGCAGGATTTTAATGATTTGTTCCTAGTCCTTGTCTTGAGAACAAATTATACAGAAACACAAACAGATGGCTTTCATTTATCTGTTTTTTAAATAATCTAAGTAGATTGAAAATACAATGTGTTATTATGAAACAGCAGCTGCACCAAAACCTACTAAACTAAAATTCAAGGTCATTTTGAAAGGAGAAAAAGGTATATGGGTTTAAGCATCTCTTTTTAATTGAAAGCCTGGATTAAATCTTGGCCTCATTCTAATGTTTCATAAACAGTTGATCAGTTGTTATAAAATGTAAGAATGCTTTCCTTTTCTCCTTTCCATTATTATCATTCACTTCATTCTTTTAATTTTTGTCCCTCTTGTCTTACTATTTATTATTCTGTATCTCCACCTATTGAAAAATTTCTTGAGTCCATTTCTACATATTGTCTCACTAGGCAGGTTGAGTTGCACATTCATTTCTTGTGAGAAACTTGGTCTCTTGAGCAGCTTTTTCTCTTTCTGATAGGAAATATAGTTTTACATTTACCCAAGTACAAAATCACTTGTGGGCTTGATCCTATTCACAAAAAAGGGAGCAAAAAACAGGGTGATCCCAACTTTTACTAAATCTGTTCTTTTCTGATGATTGTAATAATTGTCCTCATTACTTCAAGGTTTCTGCTGCAGCAATACTCTGGAAAGGAATGGGGTGAAATGCAAACTAGTTGACCATATTGTGAAAGGATATCTTCTTATTCAATGTGCCCATTAGCTGGCACTGCCAAGATTATAAACTTACTTTATCTGGCCTGTAATATAAAAAGGCACTATTTATCACCTTCTCAATAAATAAGCAGGAGAGGGGTAAGATTGGGAAAAGGATATTGACACCGAGTAGGAGAGATGTAGAAGACTAGAAGATGGGTTGTAGGGCATGCCATTACCTTGCAGGATATCTGCCCAAACCACAAACACAAAGAAGGAGAAGTTATTGGAGAGGAAGAATTCAAACAGCATCCAACTGGCAGAGCCAGATCTACTGGTTGGAGGACCCTTTCCAAGGAATGAAGGTGTCATTTAAATACAGTAACCTCAAAATACTTCAAAGTTGCCTTTAATACCCCTTATTTCTAAATAGTGATTCTCCCATTTTTCCTATTCTTTCTCTCTTTGCTTCTAAGGAAAATCATTATTTAATAAAAATATTTCTCCCCAAACTCTTAACATGAACATTAATCAAGCAATGAGCTAAAATAGATTTAAAAATTTATTCCTAAATTACAAATAGTTCTATTAGTAAATATTAAGTAAAGAATAAAGCTGAATGTTCAAAAGAATAAAATTTTCAAAACAAATCTTTACTTACAACTAACAGAGAAGTCACCAAATACACAAACTTAGTGAAACTGCAAGTGAATTCTTTTCCTTTTCTTCTGCCAGTCAAAAATGCTCGCTTCCATTTAAATGATGGATTATTTAATACATGGAGCCAAAACAAGGGAAAACCATGGGGAAAAAATTGCTGATAGTCTATGTTACTCCTAAACCATGAACATCTTGAGATATACGTATAAAAATATTCCAAATCCCGGGCCGCCCTGGTGATGCAGGCGGTTGAGCGCAGCCCTGTGAAGCTGTTTGCAGCCTCTGCAGTGCCTCTGAGCAACCCACATGGCACGCAGACCTCTCCTGCCTAGCCTGCTTCTCCCCTCAGCAGTGTATTTCATCAGTCTGCCTGTTCTGTTCCATGCTCTGTGTCTGGTGAATCCTCTCACCCTCCCATGCATCTGGCCTGTACCCCAGCTCTTATATAAAGAAAATTAAATATATATTAAATATAATAAATATATTAAATATAAATTAAATATAATAAATTAAATATATAAATCTTTAAAAAAATCCAAATAAATTATTTTGGTATCATCCATCCCCTTCATTACTATAACGACAGATTCTAAAAAAAAAAAAAAATTGAGAGAAGGCAGTAATAAAGTGTTTGTTAATTTCTTTTCCTCCAGATTTTAGCATAACTTTATATCATTTAGTTTTTTTGTGAACCCACAAATTACTTTTAGTTTGCCCTATTCTACAAGATAAAGACACTAAATAGCAGATGAGTTTATAGAAAACTATTCACAGCTTTCATCCTACCCTCTCTTCTTTTTCTGCTGCATTTTATCTGTATAATTTATACTGACCATGATTTTTTCATTGACATTTCATTAAAGTGAAATTTGATTAAAACTTCAAAATTTCAGAATAAAGAAAATTTAAGTAGCAATGAGCAGAAAGGTAATCCTGCCTTTATTATGCAGTTATTGTAGGTGGATTGGTTCTATGCTAGGATTTCATAACAACCCTAGGTGTTGTAGTTATTATAATTTATATCATTACAGATGAGCCAACTAAGGCTCATAATAGCTAGTTATTGATAGGCTTACCTTTGAACATTGGTCTAAACTATACCCAGGATTGAGAACAAAAGAGGAAAAATTTAAGAAGAGGGAGGGTGAGTAAACAAATTACAAGGTTGGATTTAAGGTCTCCTGTTCAAATGCCTTCCCCATTAACTGAGAAAATTGGTTTTTATCTACAAAAAATGATAATAACACTATCTAATTCACAAGGTTATTGTGAGTCAGAAATAAGGTAATGTTTGTGAAAATTACTTTGTAAACTGAAAAGCACCACAGCAAGTTTTTATATACCAATTATCATAATGAGGTCTCCATACACACACAAAAGAACACTTGATAAGAGAATTAAAATTCCTCAGAAAAGCTATAATGATAACAAAGATGAAATAACAGAAGAGAATATCACACCAAATTATAATAAATTGTTCCTATAATTCTGAGCATACATTTATATCTGACTCTTTAGTTTCTTACATTTGGTATAGGAAATGATAAAATATGAGTTATTTAATTAAAAAAAAACTATTTCGAAAAGCTTAAGTAAATAAAAAATCCTGTAAGATGGAAAACACAATAATCTAATCATGAAAATATTTTCAAGCTTTGGGATTAAAACTTGAAATGTTCTTGGTTATACATTTCAAAGTCATGATTGTTAAACTACTTTCTATTGAGAGGCTGCGAAATCACTTTACTGCCAGAAGCTAAATTATAGTGAAATTTGAAAAAGGAATAGTCCATCTATCAAAGAGGAACTGGAACAATCATCACTTGTGGGTATGTAAAAAGACTGAGTGTAAAGGTTAAGCAAAAGTAGTACACACAAATCAAATGTAAATGCTCCTTTATATATGCTAGCTAATGAGCTACACAAGGAGAAAGCAATCATTTCTAAAACAAAACAAAACAAAGAAAACTACTTATATCTTTAGGTATATAGAGTTGATTCCTGAAATAATCTCATGAAGAACATGTTAAAAAAATAATAACTTCCACAGAGAGGCAACACTGATGAAGACTGTTGTGAATTTTTAGGGCATTTGTCTAAGTTCTGCTGAACTAGAACAAAGAGACAAATTAAAAATTAGTCAAGGAAACAATGAAAGTTTAATTTAAACAAAATACAAAACTTAAATAAAATAAATATGTTGATCTGGGATAGGAGGAAGAGTTAATTCATCCAAGGAGTGATTTGAATGAAACCCTTAACCTAACCTTGCTTTAGAAAATCCCTTTTCCAGAAAGGATGAAAACCTATGTAGACAAATCCACTCAAATCTGAAAAGCCATGTTCTCTCTAATTACAAAAGATCACATGACCCATATGGCCAATTATCTCAGAGAAATTATTATTTGCAAAGATGACATCTTACAATCTACTTAAATTTATAAGAAAAATACTGAGTATCTTAATATTATTCATCCCTACATCCAGCCAGCAAGACTAAAATTCATTTTAGATTAAGATGTATGCCTATGGTAACTTCAAGTGTTTAAAATCATTTATTATTATAACCTGTATAGAATTTTGGCATTTTCCACATTGTGTGTGCTATTTCAAATAATTGTTTTAGACTTTTTAGGTATAAGAGTTAGTACTTTTTTGTACTTCAGTTTATTTATCCAACAAATAGGAATGATGATGCCCATAGAATAGTTTATATATATTAGCAAATGTATATAAAGTGTTGACATTTAGCAGGCACTCAAAAATTATTTTATAGGATAATTTGAAATACCATTGCCTTATGCCAAGCGTCCACTAACAGCCTATACATATACATGTTTATAAATATGCAAGTGTGGGTGAGTATGTACATGCACGCACACATACACAAACTATTTTAATGCCCCCAAGTATTCAGACTTCTGTGAGAAAAAAATAATAATTAACAAAGCCCTCGTCCCAGAAAAGTGTAATATCAGAACCTTTCCTTGTATTTCTGGGCATACCCAAGGGAGAGGATCTTTCATGCACACAGCTGATGTTTCAACACCCCTCTGAACCTTGTCTCAGTGCTATTGCCTTCGTTACTTCTTTGCACCTTTCTTCCCTACTTTGTCTCAAGTATGAGACAGCTCTCCTTCGCCCCATATTCTGAGGCAAAATTATTTCAACACTATTGTAACCACAGAGGTTTAAGGAAAGTTTGAGGAAAAATGAAAAAACAAGAACAAGAATAATGAAACCAGCTTAGTACTTTTAAGTGACTTTAACCAGGCCATCTCTGCTATGGGGCAAATGGTAGTCCTTCTCCTAAGCCTTGTCTGCAGTCACAGGGCTCAGTTTCTCCAGAGGCTTTCTCACATGCGCTCACTCCCAGAGTCTTCCAGAGTGCTCTGCCTTTCCCTAAACCATGTCTTTCTTGAGCAGCCAGTGGGCAAGTTAAAAAATTCTAACACTTTATTATGCAAAAGAATATATGTTCTTTGTTATTTCACCTCTAGTTCCAACAAGTCTAGGGATTAAGTATCTTTTTTTAAATACTAAATGTATTAATATATTATATAATATATACAATTAAAATATCTTTCTAAACATAAAACTCTTCCATTTCCTGTCATACTACAGAATGTAAAAACATCTGGGTTTTATACTGTAAGTATTGTCCAAATGTATAGACAGCAATAAATATAGATAACAATTGATGTGTTATAATTTCTTTGCAGCAGACACCTAGTATAAGAATGCATGAGCATATGAGCAGCTCTTACAGGTACATATGTGAGGTTCAATTGTGTATTAATGAAAGGAAGGAGCTTGGAGTCAGAAGATTTAGAATCCACATTTCTAATGATGTAGCAAATTCAATCTTAGTGAGGCTTATTTTGAATTTCTGAAAAAGGAGGGCAAATAAACTGGCTATCTTACCACTAAGTTTTTGTAACGGAAAAGAAGGAGATATTGGGACAGTATACTAAAACAATAGTATTTTACAATTGTAAATTGATATTCTTGCTATTATTAGTCTGCATATCTGTTACAAAAATCTAACATTTTATCCAATCAGCTTATATAGAAAATCATATATGCATAATTAAAGTTAAATTATTTATAATATTTATAAAAATTCAGTGAATTATAAATGACTGTAATAGGAATTACACAAATAATCAGCTTCTATTTTGTGAACTTAGTGTTCAGCACTAGTTAAATTCTAATCAAAGAGAACTGTGGAAAAATATAGATTACAAACTGGATGTAGCACACTACTAATAGTAAAAATAAGAGTTGTCACAGATATTGATAATGTAACAAGTGTCAGTAGCTTCTATATACAACAGTTACATGATTTAATTAGTTCTCATTACTCAGGTATATTTTAATGACCTTGCTTAATAAACAAAAATAAGGTGATCTCAGGTCTTTGGAAGAAGAGTTAGAAGGAGGTCTCAGAAAAATGCAGAACACAGATAAATGCTGTAACACTTATTGCTTGTTTAGATGTTGGAAGGGATGATAAGGCCATTGGATTGACAGCAGGGACTGTAAAATAACCCAGAATAGAGAAGCAGCAAAACACTCAGAGAACAGGAAGGACAGTAGATGACTCTAGTTTGGAAAATGTCCTATGGCTGTAATGAGTGTCCAACCTGCAACTGAATATAGTTCTGAGTCTAAATTCAGAAATCTGAGCTGAACAAGGAAATTTAAAAATAATCAAATAAAAGACAGTTAAAATCAGGAAAGGAGATGAGATGATCCTAGAATATCAAGTGGGTCAAGTACAGAGTTTTGGGAACAGCATAGTTCCGTGGCATAAAAACAAGAAATACAGAAATAACCATCAGAAAGATGAATATAGAAATTGTCAAAAGAGATATGCAAGACCAACTGTGTTGAAGGCAATTGGAAGATCTAGTTCATAGACCAGGTCAAACAAAAGAGACAGAAAAGAGATCATTGAAAGCACAAGGAGCATGTAGGAGAGGGGAGGGAATTTACTAAGTTCTCTGAAGATGGAGAAGTTGGTCTTGAATTGGATGAACATCTTTATCCTCTCAGTCTTTAAAGAAGGTAAGCAAAAAACATGAGAGATGTACAGGTTACTTCAGGATGTCGAAAGACATCACAAAGAAATAAGAAGCCAGAATGGTTGACTCTCAGAAAGTATTTTATTTAATTTTTTTTCCAGAAAGTATTTTAACATCATGTTTTGTTTTGTTTTGTTTTAAAGATTTATTTATACAAGCACTGGTACAGTCAGAGGCGCGGGAGGGTGAGAGAATTCACCTGAGCCAGAGCAGAGGGTAGAACAAGCGGAGTGACAAAGTACACTGCTGAGGGGAGCAGCGGGCGGCAGGAGAGTTCTGCGCGCCATGTGGGACCCTCGCCCTGAAGCCGGGGATTGAGCGGGTGCTGCAAAGGCTGCGGGCAGCTTCGCAGCCCAGCTCTCAACCGCTGCGCCACCAGGGAGGCCCTTAACATCATGTTTTAAGTATGTTCTTACTGGGCATAGAAATTGGGGGTTAAAATTTTTTTCATTCACTACTTTAAAGATGTCACTGTTGTTTGCACAAAAATGAGTACGTCTGCTCTATTATTCTTGTTCTACTGTAGGAATTTGTCTTTTTTTCCCTGTCCGCCTTCAAGATATTATGTCTCTGGATTTTAACGTTTGAATAAGATGTATTTATTGGTATGGATCTTGCTTGGTGTACTCTTAGTTTTTGATTGTGATTTGGCATCTATCAATAATTTTGCAAAATTCTCAGTCATCAATTTTTCAAACATTTTGCCTTACCATTTATTCTTCCTTTTTTTTTTTTTTAGGTAAAACTTCTTTGTTTTAAATTGATTTTATTTATACAAGAGCTGAGGTACAGGACAGAGGCGCCAGAGGGTGAGAGGATTCACCACAGACAGAGTGGGGAGCAGAACAGGCAGAAGGACAGAAAGAACTGCTGAGGGGAGGAGAGGCCAAGACAGGAGAGGTCTGCCGAGCCATGTGGGTATCTCCCTGGCCGGCCAGGAATCAAACCTGTGCTACAGAGGCCGCAGACAGCTTCATAGCACTGTGCTCAACTCGCTGTGCCACCGGGGAGGCCCCTTCTTCCTTCTCTTTCTGTGATTTCAATTATGCATATGTTATGCCATTTAATAATGTACTATAATTCTTGAGTACTCTGCTATGTTCTCTCTCAGTGTTAGTTTTTTATGTCTTTCTCTGTCTCTTCCCACTCCATTTTCTCTGTAATTAGTTTGAGTTGTTTCTACTGACTTATCTTCAGTTCCTCTGACTTTTTTGAGTTGTGTCAATCCTGCGAATGAAGTCAAAGACATTTGTTGTCCATTGCTCTGTTTTTATTTCTCACATTTCCATTTGCTTCTTTATACCTATCTGATCTCACATGTCCTCAATCTTTAATGTTAGATCCTTTAGTATAACAATCATAGATACTTTATTTTCTTGTCTGATAATTCCAACACTTGTGGCATGTCTGAGATATACTTCTGTATATTATTTTGTCTCTTTGGAGTATTTTCTCCTGACTTTTCATTTGTATCATAATTTTTTTGCTAAAAGTTGGGTATCTTGCAAAGGAGAGTGTATGCTAAGGTAAACACATGATTGTATTAACCATGAGCACATTTTTCCTTCTGCTAGGGGTTTAGTGTAGGAATTTGAATTAATGTCAGGAATAGGATTAGATTTGAGTGGGTTTGTTGTTATGATTAACAACACAAGATTCAAATTTCTCATGTGCTCAGGTGGTACAATGACTTGCCAATCATTATTTTCTAAATATCTCATTTCCACTTAACTTTGGTTCTTGCCTTTAAACTGGAACCCAGAGAATCTGTCTCTTGAAGTTCTTGCAGCCATTGTCCACTGCTATTTTCACTCTGTGCTTGTTTGAAATCTGGTTGGGAATTGAATATACAGATTTCCCTTAATGTTATGATTAAGCTTTAGTCTAAGAGAGGCACAGTGTCCCTGGGCAAAAGGAATGTGGCCTTCACTTGTGGCTTCTACTCCTCCTTCAGTGCCTACTTCCTGTGTTCCTGAGTGTCCTACCCCCATCCCAGGGGATAGGCTTTCCCCCCTCCCTCCGCTCTTTTCTTCCTCTTCAATGAATTTCAGCCATTACCCTACTACAAAAAGTCTCACTACTCTTCCCTTTATGGATTAATTCTTTTATTCCACTGGAGAGATGAATATGCTTTCAATTTTTCTCCCTAATCTTCTCTGTGCATACCTGGTAAGGTGACCTTTGCATAGGAAAAGCCTGTAGTAAGATGTCCCCTGTACCTCCAGGCTGTAGTGTGTCCATACTCTCATGCTAGCTCATACTCAGACTTTAGCAATTTATGAATTTTTTTTGCTGACCCTCCATACTGGTTTATAAGGCATCTGTGATGGCTGCTTATGTAAACAATGATGGTATTCTTTTTCTCCTTCTTGATAGGTGCTTGTCTCTTTCCAGATTTGGGGTTGGACTCAATTCTATGATGGGTTTTTTAAAAGCCATGAATACACAGTTCATCTAGCTTTGTCCTTGTTGGAAGGGTGGGAATGGACTCTCTACAACTCTCTACATTTATCCCTTTAAGCCAGAAGCTGAATAGTTCACTCCAGAATTCCTCAATACTCTAAAGTTAAGACTTGAGGTTATCTTCTTTAAGAAATAAATGTGATAGGGATTTGGTAAGAATGATGATTCTTTTAATTCATTGATGATTTCATGCCCTTGAATATTTTTAGTAGAATAAGATAGTCTTGGCTGAGAACTAGGTCTAATATTTTGCAAGGTCATAATAGAAAAAGCCTCAAGTCAGGGACATGAAATGTCCCTTTAAAGGAGAGGTTTTGAAAAAGGAACTCCCCTGAACTGCTGGTGGGAGTGCAAACTGGTCTAACCACTATGGAGAGCTGTGTGGAGATTCCTCAATATGTTAAAGATGGAGCCTCCATATGATCCAGCAATTCCACTGCTAGGTATTTAACTAAAGGACACAGAAACATTCATTCAAAAGGGCACCTGCACCCTGATGTTTATAGCAGCACTATTTACAATAGGTAAGCTATGGAAACAATTCAAATGCCCAAAAATAGATGACTGGATCAAGAAGATGTGGGACATATACACAATGGAATATTACTCAGAAATCAAAAAAAGATAAACTCATGCAATTAGAAGCAACATGGATGGAACTAGAAGGGATGATCATGCTCAGCGAAATAAGCTAGAAAGAAAAAGAAAAATACCGGATGGTCTCACTCATAGCAGGAATTCAGAAAACGTAAATAAGGGCCAGGAAAAAGACTAATTATAATAAAGTAAAAATCAAAATCAACAAGCAACTATAAACCAGAGACACACTACAGGATGAGGGGGGAAGGGAGAAGGGAGTAGGATCAAAACAAGGGTGGTAGGAATTGTATGGGGACTATAACCAAGATGAAAATGCATACATTGTGCAAAAATGAAAACTAATGTAAAATATATATATATTGTAAAATATATATAATATATAAAATATATAATGTAATAAAAAGATTTAAGAAGATGAAAAAAAAAAAAAAAAAAAAGGAGAGGTTTTGGTCCTGCACAGAGAAAATGTATCTTTGGTTTGACAAAGTCCAGGGTAAAGTCCTTGCCTGGAATGTTGATATTCCAGTCTAAATTGCTCAGCATAAAAGTGTAAAAGGAGTTTTCATTGAGCAGAGTTGTAGCTTTGTAAATGTTTACTCAGATTTTGCATGGGGGTATCTCCCAGGTTTCATGGAGTCCAGAGTCTGGACACCCACATAGGATACAAGAACAAAGGCATTTCTGTGTAGGAAGATAAAGCCACAAGATGGTAGGTTAGTGAGTAAAGAGAAAAAAACTCAGTAGTAGGTTTGTCCTATAAATGTCAGAAATTATTATTTCTTATATTCAGTTTTCTTTTCTTTATTGCTTTTTCCTTCCATTATATCCAGGACTCATTAAGAGTGGTAGCATGTGACAGCTTGGAGTTGGTTGCACCACAGGTAAGTAGAAGAGAAACCATAATATACAAATCAGGTGCAAAACTGCAGAGATCTCTTTGTTAATGGAGGAAAAACAGACTTGGTCCACTGGGGAGCTGCAGAGATCCAAAAGGTGTTTATCAGCAGAAAGTTAACCAAACCTGCTTTCATTGAAATATAAAGTAAAAAGGTTTAGATGTATTTAAAGCAGAGTCACTCAAAATTTACAGCCTTCTTTCTACCTCTCATTGGCAGCACGGGTGGCTTGAGTAAAAGAATTAATGTTTAAAGCAGTAATAATTTTTAAACAATTAGATTCTTCCAGTCCTCAGTAGAGTGAAAATCTTTACAATTCAATGCATTCTTTGAGGCAACAAATGTCAGAGACAGTTATTTTGCATTCTTGGCAAAAGCTTACTGAGCTTAATTCAGTAATCAGGATTCTATTTAAGTTTTGGTTGAAAAGGATAGCTATTTGCTAATTTAAGAAGAATTCATACTTTGACTATAGGCATCATAATATGAAAAATGTTTATTGAGTATATTCTGAGAAACACACAATTTGGGAAATATATAGTCATAGAGTTAGAGTTAAAAGAAATCATCCCATTCATTTAATTTACTCCCCTCATTTTAGAGATAAGTAAAATATAGACCAGCCAGGCAATTTAATCAAGGTCATGAATTGGTAAGAAATTGTGAAATTAAAGTTAATTTAGTGAATGATGTATATTACTCTAATGAAGTACACAACTTTGGTTTTAAAAAAGTAATTCCCATTAAAATATTATTAATCATCCTCAGTTGTGTGTGTACATGTATTTATATATGCCCATATATATGCATATCACCATTATGCCTATAATAGTGATAAATTAAAAATTATAAATGGGAAAACTCAAATTACTTATAATTCATAGTATGACATTAACTGTACACATTTAAAGAACCATAAAAACTTGATCAGATCTTTGAAAGATCTTGACAGAGACCATTTCAGAATATTCGCAGGAAAAAAAAAAAACTGTCCCAATACATTAAAACACTATCAGGAAATTTTTATTTACATCTATTCTGAGTCATTATTGCCAACATCTAACTCAATTCTTTGTTTTTTCCCTTTCACCTTAGAGGTTTTCATCATTACTTTGGGAAACAAGACCATACAATGCAAAACATACAAACAACAATGCCCACTGCAGGACACATGCTCTGTCAATTATTTCATTTGCTCTTTTGTTGGTGAAGGAATACATGTTCTGAACCCCTGCATAAGCTCAAAAAGAAAAAAATTTGCTTTTTTAGTGCCTTTATACCTATATACTAGTGATTTCTCATCTTTTCCTTAGCTCCTTTTTTATCTTTGAATATTCCTTCAGAGACTACTATTTCTGAGCAATCTAGGTATTTCTTGTTAGGATTCATATTATGTTGACTATAGCCCTGCTGGTAAGTGTTATCTAATAGCCTCTTTTAAAAAAAAATACAATTGGTAGCACTGTGGTGTTATCCTTTGTTTTAGTAGCTGCAATACATTTGGTTTTTAATGCTCAGTGAGCCAAATTCTCTGCAAAGCTCAAATCCCAACCTGAAAAAGGTGAACTAGTGGACTGTTAACTCTCTAACCTATTGGGTGCCATTTGGTGTGCAGCTCCGTGGAATATGACCGTTTTCATGGCACAGTCAAACAGCTGGTGAAGGCTTAATAAATATTCTTGACTAAATTAAATCCAGCATGTTGAGAACTATAAGATGGTGAAATCATTAGAAAGACGCAGCATTACCAAAGCACTAGTACAGACTGTCACAATAGTAAGGAAACACAGATATAAGAAAACCATATTAAATTCTTTTTTTTTAAAGATTCATTTATTTATACAAGCACTGGGGTATAGACCAGAAGTGCAGGAGGGTGAGAGAATTCACCAGAGACAGAGCAGGCAGAAGGACCGAAGAACACTGCTGAGGGGAGCAGCGGGCGAGACAGGAGAGGTTTACCTCGCCATGTGGGAATCTCCCTGGCCAGCCAGGAATTGAACCTGCGCTGCAGAGGCTGCGGACAGCTTCACAGCTCCGCGCTCAACCCGCTGCGCCACCATGGAGGCCCAACCATGTTAAATTCTTATTCCCAGTATTTATAATATAAATGAGGTGTACCCCTAGTTCCATGTGTGTAGTCTGTTAGCCAACCTTGGCAAAGAAGGAACTGGAAGACAAGATCAGGAGATCTCTAGCTACATAAACATTAACCATCTTGGCCTGGTATCACAGCTTTTAACAAGTACAACTTAGGAGAACAGGTAAATTGACAAAGAACCTGGACAATAAAATAAAGCAATTTTTTTGTTAATTTGTTCATTGATGGATCAATTCTTGAAAAAGCCTTGAGACTTAATTCATGGGCCTCCCCAGTGGCGCAGCAGTTGAGCGCTGGGTTGCGAAGCTGCCCTCAGCCTCTGCAGCACCAGTTCGATGACCGGCTGCTCCCCGGCCACCGGAGGAGGGGCCCACATGGCGCACAGACCTCTCCTGCCGCCTGCTGCTCCCCTCAGCAGTGTACTTCGGTCCTTCTGCCTGCTCTGCTCCCCGCTCTGGCTCTGGTGAATTCTCTCACTCTCCCACGCTTCTCTCTGTACCCAGTGGTTGTATAAATAAATAAAAAAAAATCTTTAAAAAAAAAAGACTTAATTCATTTGGTACATAAGCTTATAATACCGTTGGATAGCATATAACATTACTTTGGAGTTTTTTGCTTGGTTCGTTTGGCTTTTTGTTTATTTTTACTTTGCAATGTACTTTCATTATGGTTTTCTCATTTTATCCTTGAAACAATCATAGTAAATATTGGGAAAATTTGATAATAACTTAATTATTTATGCTTTACTTATCTCCCTTCCCTCACCATATTATAGAGACAAAGTAGCAAAGCCAGGATTCAACTCAGAACATTAAGGACCGTCCCCATGTGCTGCTGACAGTATTGATATTGAAAAACCATATGAAAAATTCAGCCATTTCCCTTAAAATCATTTTTAATATGGGTGCTTTGGTGACAGATGAGGTATGGTGTGGTAACACAAATCTGAAGAACTATCAACCTAAACCACAGAGTGCTGTAATCCAACATTTCCTCAGTTGGAAAAAATAATACAATTTAAAAAATAAAACTATTGCTCATAGGTAGTTATTTCAATAGTAAAAATATTTAACCATAATTTTTAAAATGGATAATTGATTTGGGCCTCCTCTGGAGGCGCATCAGTTGAGCGCTGGGCTGCGAGGCTGCCCGTAGCCTCTGCAACACAGGTTCATTCCCCGGCCGCTGGAGAGGGTCCCACCAAAAAAAAAAAAAAAAAAGATAATTGATTTTAGTTAAAAATAAATCTTTACAAGAAAAATTTACTACTATATGAAAACTCCACCAAATTAATATGCTTTTCTTCACAATTTTACCATGTTACAGAAAATACTATCTTTAGGACTCCTTGTTTAATAGTCATCATCAAATCTCTCTATGTTCTATATCTTTACATTGTTAAGTATAACACATGCAATTATTTCTTGGGCATAATCACTCAAGATTCAACTCCAATTTGAAATTATCCAAAAATGAAATAGCAGATACATCACAATATAGAAAAAAAAGTGGAGGATTTTCTAAGGTGGCAATGTAATGGCTTTGGTCACTAGAACTTTGTGATTGATTTCAAAGTAAATGTTGTTGATCACTTCCTATTCTTTCAGACCTTTCCTCCATACTCACACTCATTTATACTCTCAATTATTCTTGTACTATTGTAGATTATCTAAGAAAATTTCTTTTCAACCACTTTGAAATAACCCCTGTTTCTGTAACAATGAATGTAATTGACAATTATGGTACATTATTCACAGTTCAAAATATCTCTATCAAACAGAATATCCACAGTGCAATGAAGAACAACACAAAGTGTGAAAGCGATAAGACTCCAGGCTCCCTGGGCAAAACTGAAGATTTAAGTGAGACAGATTTGAATGATCAGTGTGAGGGTACTGATGTGTGAGGGCAGGCAGATAAAATAATCAAAAGAAGATTACATATGCTCCATACGGTAGAGACTATATGTATATCATGCGCCACTGGACTCCCAAACCCAAAACAGTTACTAATATAAAGAAACCATTCAATAAACATTTGTTGAATTTTGTAAAGTAAGAATACAAGCAGGAAAGCAGATACAATGACAGAAAGAATCAAATCTCTCAAGCTACTAGTCCTCATTCCAATTTGCTGCAAATAAAGACACAAACAACAACATTTTTTTTTTTTTGGTTGTGCTATGTAGTTTGCACTTCACAAAGCATCTTGTCTAAAGTATCTCCTCTCACCTTCTTTGGCACCTGATGAACAAGCACAAGAGAAACTCCCATTTCCATACAGATAATTTTATCAGGATTCTAAGCTGTGATAACTTTGTCAGTCTTGTACCTTAGGTGATAATAGATACAATCAAAAAAGGTGGCCAGTCTGAGAAGAGATTGTTTTCACTTTAACTAAAAAGAAACCCAAATAATCAATCTTACAGGGTAATTTTGAATAATACTAAATACAGATCTCCCTGAAGTGCTGTATCAAAGTGTATCAATCTTTCCAAAGTTCTTTTCAGTCTGTCCCCTTGGGCTAGGCACCAATGGAGAAATGGCATAAATTACTCACCTGAAGCAATTGCTTCCAAAGTTTCAGCAACATAAAAGAACAACTGGGAATTTTTTAATTTTTTAAGAAAAATATAAACTTGGTTTAAAACTTGGTACAACATTTTAAAAGTCTTCTCTGAAAAGAGGCAATTTCTGGGAGCCTGATGGGTATTTTTCATGAGGTGGGCTCCTAGCTCCTGGACTCAAAGCTGGTGGTCCATTTAAGTGGGCTTTAAATTCAGTATGTAAAGAATTTTCCAGATACTCTCGGCCCTCCTGATAGCCAGGATCTGCTTGCAGTTTTGACTAAACACTAAACAACAATTCTGTCAAAATAGAACAGGGAATATCAATTAAAAGACATCTGGTGAGGAGTGACAATTTTATCCAATTGTACAGAATCCAAAAGAATCCTGTCACATAGAGGGCAATTTCATCAAGAAACTAACAAATCTAAATGAGTGGAAAATACCTTAAATCTCTCCAAACTGGTGAAAGAAAATGATACAGCATACTTGGATACTGAGAATTTAATGCAATACACTACAAGATACTATAGAATTCAATATATAAAAGATTTGATTAAAATTATTTAGTTCAAAATCCAGATAAAAGATTTATAAAAATTTATGAGTTCAGAGAATATCAAGATATTATAAAGATGCTTTAAATTTTTTTATAATTTTTTTTAAAACAGTACCCATTCTTATATGCCTCAACCCTCCTCTGTATCTTTACTTCCCACTTCCTGGTTAGTGTACAAATAGTAGCAATAGTAAAAAAAAAAAAAAGAGAGAGAAGTAGCTCAGATTATCCCGTCTGAAATTTACAAGTCTCTGAAAAGTCAGCTCCCCGGTAAATCCATTGATGACAAGGAATGGAATAGAGAAAATAGATGGCATTAAAATGTAAATATATGATTTCATATATTTTTTTCAAATTTCAATTTTTTGTAACTGATAAATCTATAGTAATACATGTGTGCAATCAATCAATAAATGCATAAATTAGGAAAACACATTAAAAATATTTGTACTAGGGCTTCCCCGGTACCGTGGCGGGTTGAATGCAACGCTGTGAAGCTGTCCGCATCCTCTGCAGCACGGGTTTGATTCCCGGCAGCCAGGGAGATACCCACATGGCTCAGCAGACTCTCCTGTTTTGCCCACTACTCATCTCGGCAGTGTTTTCAGTACGTCTGACTGTTCTGCTCCCTGCTCTGACTATGGTGAATCCGCTCACCCTCCTGCACCTCTGGCCTGTACCCCAGTTCTTGTAAAAATAAAATAAATCTTTTAAAAAAGAAATCTGTGTACTATTGGGGTGTGTAATTAAAATAACATAGAGACCGAGACCGTTGCACAATGAAGAGGAAATAGTTGTAATAGTATATATACATGCTGATTCTAACAATAAACACATGAAACATACATTTTATATGCAGTTACTTCAATTAAAAAAATTTTTAAAAAGTAAATGCAGGGCCTCCTTGGTGGCGCAAGCGCTTAAGCACTGCACTATGAACCAGTCCACAGCCTCTGCAGCATGAGTTCGATCCCCGGCCTGCCAGGGAGCAACCCACATGGCACAGCAGACCTCTCCTGACTCACTGGCTACTCCCCTCAGCAGTGTATTTCAGTCATTCCTCCTGTTCTGTTCCCTACTCTGTCTCTGGTGAATCCTCTCACCCCCTGCAGCTCTGGCCTGTACTCCAGTTCTTGTATGAATAAATAAATAAATCTTTTTTCTAAAAAAAAAAAGTAAATGTAAAAATAAGTAATATTTTCATTTTGAAGCCCATGGTGAGTATCATTAACATTAAAATCACATTGGTTCCCTTATTAACAGTAACAGTAAAAAGCTAGATCAGTGAAAATATATCACAATATTAAAAAAAAGTCAGGATTACTATTCTAAATACAAACAGTAAATCTAATATTTTTAAAATAATTATTTTAATTCATTTTTTTTGTGTGTGTATGCATGGAAGAACTGGAGTATAGGCCAGAGGTGTAGGGGGGAGGGGTGAGAGGATTCACCAGTGACAGGGTGGGGAGCAGAACAGGTGGATTTTATTTAAATACACTGCGAGGAGGAGCAGCGGGCAAGACAGGAGAGGTCTGCTGGGACATGTCTCTGCTGGGATGTGTGACCGGGAATAGAACTCAGGCTGCAGTGGTGATAGCGCTAAGACTTAACCCCTTAGGCCACCAGGAGGCTCCCTTTAAAATTCTTTTCAATAGAAGTAAAGCTACTAGAATTAAATCTTTAACCCAAGAAAGATCATAATATGTCAATATTTCATTGGAGAAATACCAAAGAAAACCTTTGTCACAGATTACTGGAGTCACTGTAAATGTTTCCTTTCCTCAGGGACCAATGAACTGATGAGTCAATAGAATTAATACAGATTGCTAAAGGGCAAGAGCACTGTGTTGACCACTGCAGCAAATTAAACTATTTAATTAAAAGCAGAGTTGTGATTCTAGCACTTTTTCATAAAATTTTCTAGCAGCGTTAGAAAGAATGGTCTCTATAAATTGCTGTCTCTTTCTGTCCTAAATTGCTATGTTATGTAGGTAGAATGAAAAAAACAAAACAAACAGATATTTATAACTAATTACTGCCCTAGATTTAATGACTTCATGAAAACATATTTGTCGCAGAAGGCAAGTTTAAACAGAGACACTAGTTGATCCATTATAATTGGGAATAGTAAACAAAAGCAAAGCATCCTTTCTACATGATACTTCCCTTCTATGAAACTTACAATAGAGTAATACCTCATCAAGCCTCATTGTACCAAACATGGTCTGAAAATAGAATGCTTTTATGCCAAATGTGAAAATCTGTATAACTGCTAGATAAACCAAGACTTTTCCTAACCATTTAAGCAAAAATCAGAACAGCAAGAGTTGCCCCCAGCTTCCACAAAAGACAAAGACACTTCCAAAGGTTAGCACAGAGAGGAGCTCACTTATGGTCTGCCCTTTTAGTGTCTGGACATAGAGCCAGCATTCGGGAAAAAACAAATGTGATCTTAAGCAGCTGGCAGTATAAAAATCCCAAGCAGTCACACAAGAACTTTGATTAGACCTGCAAAAACAAAATGTCAGCCCAATACAAGGTGGCTTGAAATTTTTAGAAACAAGTTAAGCTTTCATGCTACAAAACCTAAGGGAGAATCTTCAGCTGCAACTGAACCTGTTTCCTGTTAGTAATAAAAATGCCAAGAAAATGGTTGTCTGTTAGGTCAGGATATTTTTTTCTTCTCTTTCCTTTGGCAATTATTATTAAAATCAGAAAATTAGACTTTGTAAAGCAGGTGCCATCTAAATGATCAATTATTTTTATTTTATATTTTTCATTTATCTTTATCTTTTTTGATACAGTAGTACTTATGGTCAGTTTTTATTAAATTGAGTTAATTAGTTTATAACACTGTATATGATTTAGAAGTGTAGGATCATACCCTTTAGGTGCAAGTTACCACACCACAGCCAGCACCAAGTACTAACAGACCTCCTCCATAATGTACTGGACTCCCTCACCCCTTTACTCTATTCCTCTAGCCCCCCCTGGTAGCCTCAACCCTCTATTCAGAATTAATGGTTTAGTTTTGTCTGACCTTCTGTTTTGATTCACTTTAAGTGACACCATCAGGTTTGTCTTTCTCCTCCTGACTTACTTCATTTAGTATAATCCCCTTTAGTTTCATCCATGTTTTACTTTCAGTGCCCTAATTTTTATAGAATTTGATCTGGATAGCATGTTTTTTTTTTTATTAAAAATTTTTTATAAGATTCTTTTTTTTAATATTATTTATACATACATACATACATACATACATACAAGCACTGGGTACAGTCAGAAGCACGGGAGGGTGAGAGAATTCACCAGAGCCAGAGCGGGGAGCAGAGCAGGCAGAAGGACCGAAGTACACTGCTGAGGGGAGCAGCGGGCAGCAGGAGAGGTCTGCGCGCCATGCGGGACCCTCCTTCAGTGGCTGGGGAGCAGCCCGGGAGCAGCCGGGGATCGAACTGGCGCTGCAGAGGCTGGGCAGCTTCGCAACCCAGCGCTCAACCGCTGCGCCACCGGGGAGGCCCTGGATAGCATGGTTTTTCCACCATTGGTCTCTTTCAGGAGCTAAAAAGGATTCAAGGGGGTCATAGTTTTTTTGTGTGTGTGTCCAAGGGGGGTCATAGATTTTTTTTGTTTTGTTTTGTTTTGTTTTGTTTTGTTTTTGTCCCAGCTTTGACTACAGTTTAGGAATCAAGAGAAAGAAAAGAACACAGGAAGTCTCTCACACAAGCTTTGGGGTTTAGGGCAGTGCTAAAAATACAACTCTTAGATACTTTTGATGTTCCAAGCTTGGTGTATTGATATCATTCCCATGCTCTTTAGAATTGTGGAGTAAGTATCTTGTCAAATGTCCCACAGCTGGAAGTTGAAAGTGTCAGATTTTGAACCCAGTTCTATATACTTTGAAAGCCCACATTCTTTCAACTGAAACAAACTACCTCTTAGGCAAGTCATTTCATCTTTCCAGGCCTCAAAGCCAATTTCCTTATCAATAAAATAAAAGGTTATGATACAGGGCAACAAGGGGCATTAAACTAGCCAAGAACACTGTCCAAATAATTTACCAGTCACTGTCTGAATTCTTCATCCACATGCACAATTGCAAGACTACTCAGGCTCAGAGAACAACAAAAGGATTTGTTTAACAAACCAGGGGAAAACAAAGCGTTACTGAGGCCAAAATAGCCATTTACCTCACTGGAAGCCATGTCCAGTGTTTTCTAGTCCTAAACAAAAGAAGCAAGATGGTGTCTTCCAGACACTGAGGACTAGAGTTCCTCTCCCAAACAATAGCCACGTGCCCAAGATGGCATCTTCCTGCCACTGTGGACACACAGCAGCCAGGCCATAGGCCAGCTTCCAACTCACAAAGACAGCATAAGACACAACAGGAGATGGTCTATGAGCTGCTGAGATGTCCCAGCACAGCACCAGACAAGCAACACTCAAAACAGCAGCTACAGCAGTAAAATGACTGGACAAACAGCCACACTCACACATCTCAGTAAGATGCCTTGCTCCAGGTCTTTGCTTCTCTGCCAGACCACAACAGCAGCAAAACCTAAAACAGTTTCAGTCGTTCGGCTACTTGTAAAGCCTCCAAACTTTCCTCTCTGATGTAGGCTGCTGAAAGCCTCCATCTTGAGAGGCCCACAACAGCCTTCTGAAAGATCAGCACAGTGGGGGGCAGAATCTGCTGACCCCTCATGTTAAATCCGAAATGCTGAAAGACCCTGCACCTGCTTCTGCAGTCACTTATATTGTTTATCAGTCACTCCATCCCACTTTTTAGCATTTTCCCTGGGGCTACCTATCCTCACCAACAACCCCCTCCAGGGGGCACCACCTGAAACAGTCTTTATAGTCCGTTATAGTTTAAGAAAGAGTATCTAAGTTCTCTTCCAACTATACTAAGTAGAAATTGTATGTCAGAATTTTGACAAAATTCATAAAACCTGTAAAATTTGGTGAAAACATTAATGAGGTAAATATTAATACTATTTATACTCAAAACAAATGATGGAGACAGGTTAAGATACTACGTCAGTCAGAAGTGTAAAGCTTATGCGATTTACTTTCTGTCATTTTCACGATGTACGATGTATTGCAACTTCTGAATTTTTTAATTTGTAGACATCTTCATTATCATGTGTACATTTGTAAAGCACAAGTTGAAAATTAAAATGTCATATTATAATAATATATAATAAAGAATTTGGTTTAAAAATATTTTAATTTAGGTCTATTTATTATTATAGTCTGCAATATAAGTTCATCCAAAAGTAATAGTTAATAATAATGATATCTAACTCATTTAGATATTTTCAAGTTAGTAAATAGCATAAGCACTTTACTTTCAATGAATGGAGTTTTTGCTATTTGAATTGTTTTGAATAATTTTAAGAAAAATTAATTACTAAATTTTTAAATTATATATTTATTTGGCTTAGGAAATCAATATATGTTATAGATTAAAGTTAACCACATCATAACATCAAAAATAAGGGGAAAATCTGCTTTTATGAACTGATATTTGCAAGTTTCTAATAAATCAACTCGAATAGGTCTTGTTTGCTTATACATGGTCAATAACAGAATTTGATTAAGGCTGCTATTTTTTTAAAGGTTATTTACTTATGCATATAATAACTGGGGTAGAGGCCAGAGGTGCAGGTGGTTGAGAGGATTCACCAGAGACAGAGTTGATTGACTGAACAGGTTGATTGACTGAAATACACTGCTGAGGTGAGCAGTGGGCGAGGCAGGAGAGATCTGCTGCTCCATGTGGGTAGCTCCCTGGCTGGGGGTGGAAGTCTTGCTGCAGTGGCTGTGGATAGCTTCATAGTGCTGAGACTTAACCCCTTGTGCAACCAGGGAGGCCCTAAGGCTGCTATTTCTAAGTACTTCCCGTCTGCAAAATTATGCAGGAATAAATAGTTTTTCTTTCCAATACATGAAAACTAAATTAGAAATAATTGTCATTATATTTCTCTCTCTCTTAAATCTTTAGTTCCAAAACTTATCTTGGAGGTCCTATATAAGAATTTTAACATATTTGATAAATATAGCTTGGAGTCAAATTTGCAAAAAAAAATTTTAATTTCAATGAGAGTATTTCCTATATGTAATCAACAGTCTGACTGGGGAATAAATTTAATAATTAACTTGAATTTACCTACCAATTGTATGGATTAAAAATTGTTCTCTGGACTCCTAGATCTTAAAACATCCAAACTCAACATCCTTAGATTTATACCGATTCTCTCTCCTTTCCCAATTTGTCTTCAGCTCAGTTGAGGAACAACACTCATCCTGGAAGTACACCAGAAGCCCAGGAAGCACCTTCCAGTCATTTCTACCCCCCTAGGTCCCAAATGCAATGCCTTACCAAATCCCTATCATATTTTTACTCTAAATGTTTCTTCAATGTGTTCACTTGATCTTTCTACCACTGTTATTGATGAGTTAGAGTTAGTTATGCTAGCTTTTGCTCATGACCTTGAAGTCACCAGATGAAGTAACTGCATCTCATACCAACTTCCTGGGAGCACCTACACACCTGTTTGCTCATTAGGCTAATTCATCCTTCAGGTCACAACTGTCAGTCAATCATCTTCCACAAGAGAAGCCTTACCTGACCTCCCTGACTAGCCTATTTCTATTTCCCGTCATCCCTGTACTATGACTTAGCTCTCAGCAAGTATCATGATTCATTTATTCACTCATTCCTTCAACACAACATTATCTACTATGTGAAAGGCACTATCACTGATGGGTGTCTAATGGGTGTCTCTCACAGAAGGTGGAAGGGTCCATGGCCACTGGGACCACTCCTCACTGTTGTGCTTGTTTATATGCCAGATTCTTCCCTTTCAACCCATCACAGCTACAAATCATCCTCCAAAACTAGATAAATATCACTTTAAGTATAAAAGTGGTTTGTCTGTATTTTCATAAATACATTTTTCATTGGTCCTCCGTGAGAGGAATTCAGGGCATTAATCATTCAAAGGGACACTGCTCCAGGTCTTGAGTATGAGGAGAAAAATATGAACACTGATTTTTTAAGTGTTCAGGAATAAATAATGTGATTGTCTAAAGATGATATTTTATTTTATTCCTCCTCTTATGCTGAGTTTTCATGATGACAGATACAAGACATACAGAGGCCAGCAGGGAGGAGCAAGGCAGTTTAACATTTAGAACACCCTCTTTGGATTTTCAAATGTCATAATGCCAAGGAAAAGCATTCCCAGACACTAAATCAAATTAATTCCTTAAACTTTCCTCATCAAAACAGGAAACATCTACCTCCCAGTGTATAATGTTGGATTCTATTATGACAAAGACTTACGGGGTGGAGGACATTCTTAGACCAGTGCAAAATAAACTTTTGAAACTAAAGTGACAAGATCAAAGAAGGCAAGAGTCCAGCTCTCTTCTCTTATAAACAGTAATCTCCTGCTTAGAGACATTTAATTAAGTGGAAGCACTTTCTTTATGCCAGTGGATTTTCAAGAAGCTACAAAGTAGTGAAATGAGAGCTCTACTATTTACATTGGGACGAACATAGGCACCTCAAGTTCACTTAATCTGAGAAGCATGAGTCTTTCCAACTAGATGAAATTTTTTGCATTTTGCAAATATAAATAAGAAATCTAGCATCATTAAATACTCACAGTTCCTTAAAGTCGCAGCTCATTTTAATCATTGGCTTTTAGAATATTTTCCTCCAAGAACAGGGAAATGTTTAATAATATATTTTAATTACCCAAAATGTGCTTTTGGCTTTATATATTTTTTTGTATCAGGTGTCTCTGAAATTTAATAAAAGAAAGAAGCATTATGTGAATGCTTTGCTTTCATATTTAATTTATAATAAGAAAAACCCAGTAAGATGTGTTTGCAATTTGGTAATTTGTATGCAGGTCATCTCCTATTGCAATGAGCAACTCTGTATGATGATAGAAGGAATTTCAGGCTCCAAGCCATGACCCTTTCCTTTATGCAATTATCCACACAGCCAAATACCAACCAGTAAAACAAATTAATTTGGACATTACCTCAGAATTTGTTGAATTTCTTTGGTTGGTCATTTAACAGAGGCAGTAAGCACTCCAAGAATTGGCACACATCTCATTTTTTAAGAAATGCTATTTGGCACACTATACTACCTTCTCCACAAATTCAAGCATTGCTCACCCCTAAAAGATTGTTGGTAATTCTACAGAAAGGAAGAAAAATGACATTGGACCATCACAATAGAGTCGCTGGTTGTAACACAAAGCATTCCCATACTAGAGAAATGTGTTTGCTTTTGTGGTTTCTCTGATGCTTTCAAATGAATGTTCCTACGTCACAAGGACATCTGTTTGGATGTTTTCCCCCCTTGGGTAAATGAACAAAAGGACATGTTCTTAGAGCTTGCCTGATGGAAATGAACAATCTACTTTCTTCCCTGCCTTGTGTACTTTACATTTCTTGATTTGCTTACACTTCCTTTCATAAGTTAACAGAAATTTAAATATTATTACTAATTTGGTACCTCAAATATACTAAATAAGTAGGAAGAGGTTTAACCTCCATAAGGGCCCTGAGGATGTCCACTTGAAACATATTTAAAGGAAGAAGAGAAAGGAGACACATGCCAGAGTAGAAGTTTCATGGAAGTGAGGTCCCACTAACACATATTCACATTATTCACTATGTACACAAAACTCTCAGAATGTGATTGTTTGAAGCATGTAGTGACATAAGTCCCATTGATCCTTTTGGATGTGCCCAGAAAAGTCTGACATTCAAGACTTACATTCCTTCAATTTTGATTTTTAATCATAAATTTCCTGCATGCATCCAAAAAGTAGGGTGTCCAATATCATGCCAGTGAACTTACACAAATGAATGGTGAGGCATATACAAAGTGACTGACAGAGAATTCCCATCAAATGTCAAACCAGACCTCACAAACAAGTCTTATTAATAAGCTCTGTACAGTCAGAGAACTGAAAGGCAACCAAAAGTTTCTACCAGCCCAACCGAGATAGCACAGCATTGAAAACAGTAAAAAAAAAAGTTACATGTATCCATTTCTAGAAAAGAAAGGAAAACAAAAGTACTTACACTTTTGCTCCGAGAAAGCGAATCACAGGTATTTCTTTTCATGGTGATGTTATAAGTAATTCAAACAGACAACAGTTGTTTCCAACGTCACTGCTCTCACTGCAACAATTATCCACTCAAAAGCCAACTGGCATGCTGAAGAGAAAGGGAAGGAAATGTTTAATCAAGTATATGATTAACACGTGCACCTCGAACTGCTGTCTTAGACTAGGACAGTAATTCTTAAATTATTCATCAGAACAGGCGAAAATGGTGCTGTGTTTAAACCAATAAAAGTACATACAAGCAACATTTCCAAAACAGCTTTTGTTAAATGTGAGTTAGAGATTTCAAGCACCATCTGTTTTCCATTGAATATTCAAGTCTACATTTCTAGTGGTGGAAAAAAATAGGTATGGTGGCCACAACCTAAAGTTACATGTAAAAAATGAAAATATGTGCTGAATAATGTCTGTGCAAATTCCGTGGTATAGCTAGGGACCCCTCAATTTTCTACCGAGGCAGCCTTGTCCAGAACTGGAGGAATCTTACTTACAGCTGAAAGCCCTCTGACCACTGCTCCATGGCCTCTTGTTTCATTAGCAATAAGCCACAGTACACTGAAGCCATCTGGCTCTTCCAGAAATTGAGCAAATTCTCCACCCTCTTGGTTCAAACAGATTTAAGGAAATTCTGGGGAAAAACAGTCTAGCTATTTAAGCAATAACTATTATTTCAAAGATTATTCCAGAGTATTTGCTACTTGAATGGCATGGTAGCCTCATTACCTAACCATCACTTTCCACTGGACACTCTGTTTTAAGTTTGAAGAAAGAGCTAATAGAATAGCTACATGTGTTTTTGCTCAATTCTTATATTCAGCTACATCAGGACATGACTTACATATTCATTGAGTATTTTCGTGTGGGCTGAAGTGACTTTTAGGAAAGAAGTCACTCTAAAGGAACAGAGATGAGGCAAATGGGCTTGACCAAAACACAAAAACTGACAGTAAAGATATAGTCTGACATTGTGGGTGCAGTCTGATTCTAGCAACAGCATGTAGTCTAGACTTTGGAATTATTCTAAGCTTCTCAAAAGACTTGTGTCTGAGCATAGGGAAAAAAGTAAAAGTGAAAAGGCCTGAAGGAGTTAGTTATGTTGAAATGATTGAAAAATGTATCAAAGTGCAGAGAAGTATAAATTATATTCAAAAAATAAACGAAAGTAATCATATATATTTTATACATAAATTGGTTATATATCATTATATATAGATATGTTATATAGAATATGTAGAAAATACATAGTATATCTACAATGATACATATTTTCTGTCTACAATATCTATAGATATATTATCTATGTAATATTATAGATATATAATACACTTATTATTATAGATATATAGAAAACACATCTATATATTATATAGAAATATAAAGGGAGGACTCTAGGCGACACATTATTCAGTGGGCCCCCTGCTGCAGCCACAGCAGCAGAACACAATGATCCCCCACACATTGGAGAGGGAAACTCACACCAAGCTCTCCAGCTACATGTAATAGCATACGCTCAAGGTTGAAAGACTGATGTTGAGCACATACGAGTTGCTCCCTGCAGACATGAAAATAAAAGAGAGAAACTTTTAGGGAGGTCAGATATCCTACGACAGCAAGGTACAGCTAGAATCGGAAAAATCATTTCTTATTGTTAAGAATACCCCTAGATGGGCCTCCCCGGTGGCGCAGCGGTTGAGTGCTGGGCTGTGAAGCTGCCTGCAGCCTCTGCAGCGCCAGTTCGATCCCCAGCCACCATCGAGGGTCCCACATGGCGCGCAGACCTCTCCTGCTGCGTCTGCTGCTCCCCTCAGCAGTGTACTTCTGTCCTTCTGCCTGTTCTGCTACCCGTTCTGGCTCTGGTGAATTTTCTCACCCTCCCACGCTTCTGACTGTACCCAGTGCTTGTATAGATAGATAGATAGATAGATAGATAGATAGATAGATAGATAGATAGATAGATAAATCTTTAAAAAAAAAAATAATATCCCTAGATGCAACTAAGACCCAGGAGGCACTGACCCCTCAGTAAGGCCTTTTTTCTTCCGGTCTTGAGAGAAATCCTCGCCTGGTGATAAATGCAAAATCAAATGTGAGTTGCTGGGCCTCCCTGGTGGCGCAAGGGGTTAAGCACCGCACTATGAAGGAATCCATAGCCTCTGCAGCACCAGTTCCATCTCCAGCCGGACAGAGAGAAACCCACATGGTGAAGCAGACCTCTCCTGACTCGCCAGCTGCTCCTCTTAGCAGTGTGTTTCAGTCAGTCTGCCTGTTCTGTTCCCCATCCGTCTCTGGTGAATCCTCTAACCCCTACTGCCTGGCCTGTGCCCCAGCTCTTGTATAAATAAATAAATAAATATTTTTTTTAAGGAATGTGAGTTGCTGGGATAAATGTGATTTCCTTAAGTGTATATGATTTTTTTAAGAGTGCAGTTTGGAGGGAGAGGCTGATTCACAAATGCAAAGTTAGGATCAGCCCTTATACTTCCAGGAACTTAGTCACCTTTACCAATTAATTATAATGCCGACCATTTTATAAGTCTTCAGAAAATGTGGAATTATTCACCAAGATCAACTTAAGAAGTGGACTGAAATAATATAAACAGTGAGCTAAATATTCCATACCTGAGGAGGGGGGTAGCAACACTAAATATTATGGACATTTACACACTATCAGAGAAAAAGTCATTCAAAATACTTAATTATTCATTTAGCATTTAATGAGTATCCTTAGGGGCAACCATGGCATTGTTACCCCAGTGGGACAGTGACTCATTGGTTTTAAATTAACAAATCAGTCAAATCAGACAATGATGGATTTGACCTCAAAAGAGTTGCAGAATTAATCATGTTTTTACATATCTGCCTTCACATCACTAAAAAGCCATTATTAAGAGATAGAGTCCTATAGGAATTTAGAAACTGTAGAAATCTAAACAATCAAATGAATTGAATTGGAAACTGTTGATGGGTTGACCCTTCTCAGACTGTATATCTGGGAGGCAGTTGACCTCTCACACTCCCGCACATCTGGCCTGTACCCCGGTTCTTATATAAATAAATAAATCTTTTTAAAAAAAGAAAGAAGATGTGACTAGGACACAGGGATCCTCAAAAGATGGTGCAGTGGCTGGAGTTGGTAGAAATGAAGCTTTTAACACCCCCGGCTAAAGCGCCACAGAGAAGGATGGGTCACCAAACCCCATAGAGTGGGTTACATCAAAAGGGAAATTATTTTCTGGGACACAGACTCAGGTGACCCTGAAACGAAGGAGATGAAGAGATAAGCATGATAGCAATCACAAATCATTCTGGTTCCCAACTGGGATTCCCCACTGGCCAAATGCAACTGAGTCAGAGTCCCAGAGCAAAGAAGATTGTGCTCGACACCCAACTTGTGAGTCTCCTGGGGCAGAAAGCCTCCTTGAGTGGAACAAGGAGCAGAATGAAACTGGAGAGGACAATGAGGAGCTGCAGTTTATTCCATCTGCAGTCTTTGAAGAGGATTGTACTTTTCTGCTCTGCCATTTCATCATAGGAGAAATATCTATTATTTACCTTTAATCTTCCCAATACCCCTGTAAAGTGGATATTGTTAATAAATTATCCTACTGCACAAAAATCATTTTCAAGAGCTTACGTAAATTGCCCAGTCAATGGCAGAATCAGAATTCTAACTGGATTTGTCTGACTCCAAAGTCCATGTTTTCTCATACTCTGCTATCCCACTCAGCTGCCAATATCAGTAACCAATGTATTTTAATTATCAACAAGTGGTAAACTCTGCAAATACTAAAGCTATGCCTAAACTAAAGAAGGTTTGATAAAAATAACATTTACTTTCAGGAAGGCAGTTATCTTAGTTCCAACAAATTGCTCCCTCAGCTAAGATAGTGAGTGAGACAATAGAAATGTTTCTCCTTCCAAGTATGTTCAAAAGAAAACCAGGTGAGAAAACTCTTGTATGTGCAAATTCTTATTTTTCTTAAGAAGTGAGAAATGTTTTTTATTGCAGTAAGATAGCATTTCATTACCAAAGGCGTTCCCACATAAAAGTTAATTAGAAAGAAGAAAGAGGAGCAACATGGCGGCGAGGAGACGCTGCGAGTAAGATCTCCCATTAAAAAAAGTTAATAGGGAGGAAAAGCGGCAGGTCCCAGTGAGAACTGGGACACGGAAGATAAACGGACGACTCCAGCAAACTGCCCGAAGAAGAAAGTTGCCATAAAAGAGGAACAGAAGGGAGGGAAGCGCAGAACCCTGCTCCCCTCCCCCGCCCACAGAGGCGGCACTCTCCAACCGGCAGAGAGGAGGAAAACAACAAACCAAAACGGCCAACAAGAACAAAGGACGCAGCAAGCGGGACTGGGAGTGGAAAGGAACTGTTCAGCCACCACACCCCATGAACGGGAGCTGTGGAGAACCCTGCAGGATCCGCCGCGGAGGTGAGCTCCAAGCGCCATTAAAGAGAGCCCCGCCCCCCAGGAGGAGACCAGCACCAGCACACAGCCCCGGCTGCCCGGTAACCTTGCGCGGAAAGCGGCGCGCTGGAAAAGCAGAGGCGGATCGGGATTGCGCGGAAAAGCGGTGCGGATCGCGCTGAAAAGCAGTGCTGTTGAAAAGCAAACGCGGATCCGGATTGGATCGCAGCTGCCCAGGTCCCCGCGCCTGCGACCTAGGCTTACAGGGAGACGCGCAGAGGCCCTCCCTGAGTGAGCAGGAACCAGGCGCCCAGGCAGGGGAGCGGGATTCAAAAGGCGCCATTCCCGCGCCACTGATCTGGGCTACAGCCCGCGTCCTGGAACTAAGGGCTTTGGAACTGAGACCCGGGGCACGAAATTAGGGGCGTGGGTTCCCCACGACGGTGGGGCACAAGGCAGACACAGCACCCCAAAGCCATTGAGGTGTACCCTACCATCCCCGCTCTGCTCCCTGTCCCACGGGGTGGAAAATCAGCTCCCCAAGGGCTCTAGGAGAGATCTCTGGCGCCACCTAGTGTCTTGAAGCCAGCAGAGGCTCCTGAAGGAGCTAGTGGCCAGCTGGGGAGTTAGCCCACACCGGGCCCCTTCCGAACAAGTAGTCTGAGCCCACAGGGAGAGTGAGCACCCACAGCCGGGGCAGACCAGGCGCGCAGAAGAGTGTGCCTGAGACCGGACGCGCAGGGAGTGTGTCCCACATCACCATTTTAGAACAGGGACATTTCTTCAGTAAAGACTACCTGCAGAAGGCTTCCTCAGGAGGCAGAGGTGAGCGGGGGAACTTCGCCCACGCCAGACCCCCTCTGGCCTGCAGTCCAAGCCCAGAGGGGGAGCAGGAACCCACCGCCGGGGCAGACCAGGCGCACAGGGGAGTGTGTCCCCACATCGGCATTTTAGAACAGGGACCTTTCTCCAGTAAAGACTGCTTGAAACTGACAGATGACTCCTGGAGGAACCAGAGGGGAGCAGAGAAGCCCACCCAAGATGCCGGCCAGTCCCAACAACACGGTGTCCCAACACATACAGCAGATTAGAAAACAGACAGTAGGGAGGAGAAGAACCACACGCAACCTAGCAACTCTCCAGAGAAAAAGCACACCACAAAAAGAAAACCAGCCCCCAGATTGCAACGACAGTAACTTGGAAGAACTTCTGAGCCTTCCAGAAGAGAATTTAAAATTGACGTGATTAAAAAACTGACAGAAGTCATAAAGGAAAACAATGATAAGGGAAAAATAATCAATGATCAGAAGAATGAAATTGAGTCCCTAAAGAGGGAAGTAAAAGAAATGCAGGAGATCAAAGAATTAATGGAAGAACTAAAGAATTCTGGGAAAAGCAATGAAAGCAGAATTGATGAAATGGAAGAACGAATAAGTACTCTTGAAGACACAGAAATAAAAAGAACCAAAACAGAAAAGGAAAGAGAAGTACGAAGGAAAAAGAATGAAGAAAGACTTCGGGAACTATCTGACTCCATGAGGAAAGGAAATATAAGAGTTATAGGAATACCAGAAGGAGAGGAGAGAGAAGTAGGAACAGAGAAAATATTCAAAGAGATAATTGAAGAGAACTTCCCAAATGTGAAGAAGGAGCTGAAAATTGATATACAAGAAGCAAGAAGAACACCAAACTTCCACGAAGGAAGGAAAAATACAGCAAGACACATAATAGTAAAGCTCCCAAGAATCCAGGACAAGGAAAAAATAATGAAGCTGGCAAGAGGGAAGAAACAGATAACATTCAAAGGAAAGCCAATCAGGCTGACATCAGACTTCTCCGAAGAAACACTACGGGCAAGGAGAGAGTGGAGGGACATAGTCAACAGACTCCAAGAAAACAGATGCCAACCAAGAATACTCTATCCCGCAAAGCTCTCCTTCCTCTTTGAAGAAAGAATATGAACCTTCCCAGACAAACAGAAACTCCGGAATTTCATTGCAACTAAACCCCCACTCCAAAAAATACTACAAGGAGTCCTAAAGCCAGAACCTCAGAGGGACAAATAACAACGAAAGAAGGCCAAAAAAAAAAAAAAAGTTATTAAAAGAATAAATAAATAAAATCAAAGGAAAGACAAACACAATGGCAAATACAGATGTTAACATATCAATATTAACTCTAAATGTAAATGGACTAAACTCTTCAATAAAAAGACACAGAGTTGCAGCCTGGATTAAGAAACAAAACCCAACCTTTTGCTGTCTCCAGGAAACACATTTAGCTACAAAAGATAAAAATAGGCTCAAAGTTAAAGGATGGAAAACAATCCTACAAGCAAATGGACCAAAAAAGAAAGCAGGAACAGCTATACTTATATCAGATAAAACAGATTTCAAACTCAAAAAGATAAAAAGAGACCCCAATGGTCACTACATTATGATCAAGGGGACAATACTTCAAGAAGAAATAACACTCATTAACATATACTCACCAAACGAAGGAGCACCAAAATATATCAGACAACTCTTGTCCTCTCTGAAAACAGACATCAGAGAAAACACATATGTAGTGGGAGACCTCAACACACCACTATCAACAATGGATAGATCAACAAGACAAAAAAAAGTAAAGAAACCAAAGCTCTAAATAAGGACCTAGAGCAATTGGGCTTAACAGACATCTATAGAACACTAAACCCCAAAAAAACAGAGTACACATTTTTCTCAAGCTCACACGGATCATTCTCCAGGATCGATCACATACTGGGGCACAAGACAAACATCAACAGATACACCAAGATTGAAATCATATCAACCATCTTTTCTGACCATGAAGGCATCAAACTAGAAATAAATCATAAAAAGAAGGCAAGGAACTTTCCTACCTCATGGAGATTAAAAGCCACACTACTGGAAGACCACTGGACTAATGAGGAGATCAAAGAAGAAATTAAAAAATTTTTTGAATTGAAAGACAAGGAGGACACCAATATCCTAAATGTATGGGATGCAGCAAAAGCAGTAATAAGAGGAAAATATATAGCAATAGAAGCTCACATCAAGAAACAAGAAAGAACTCAAAGAAACAACCTAATCTCGAAGCTCAAAGATCTAGAAAAAGAACAACAAAAAAAACCCAAAACCAGTAGAAGAAAAGAAATAATAAAAACCAAAGCAGAAATAAATGAAATTGAAACTAAAAAAACAATCCAAAAGATCAATGAAACCAAGAGCTGGTTCTTTGAAAAAATCAATAAAATAGACAAACCCCTAGCCAGGCTCACAAAGGAAAAAAGGGAGAAAGCACAAATAAACAGGATCATCAATGAAAGAGGAGAAATCACAACGGACACAGCAGAAATCAAAAGAATAATCAGTAACTACTATGAACAGTTATATGGAAACAATTTTAACAATCTAGAGGAGATGGACAAATTCCTACAACTCTACAATCACCCAAAGCTAGATAAAGAAGAAATAGAACACCTAAACAGACCAATTACAATTAGCGAAATCGAAATGGTAATCAAAAACCTCCCCAAAAACAAAAGCCCAGGACCTGATGGATTTACAAATGAATTCTACCAAACATTCAGAGACGAATTAGTGCCTATCCTTCACAAACTCTTCCAAAAAATTGAGAAGGAAGGGACAATACCAAACACGTTCTATGAAGCCAACATTACACTAATACCAAAACCGAACAAGGACAACACAAAAAAGGAAAACTACAGGCCAATCTCCCTAATGAACACTGATGCAAAAATCCTCAATAAAATTTTAGCCATCAGAATCCAACAATGTATCCATAAGATAATTCACCATGACCAAGTAGGATTCATTCCAGGGACACAAGGATGGTTTAACATCCGAAAATCAATCAACGTTATCCAACACATCAACAAAAAGAAATATAAAAACCATATGATAATATCAATAGATGCTGAGAAAGCTTTTGACAAAGTGCAACACCCATTCATGATAAAAGCCCTTGAAATTCTTGGGATACAAGGAACATACCTTAACATCATAAAGGCCATCTATGACAAGCCAACAGCCAGTATCATTCTCAATGGTGAAAAGCTGAAAGCAATTCCATTAAGATCTGGAACAAGACAAGGATGTCCACTCTCACCACTGCTTTTCAATATAATACTGGAAGTCCTAGCCAGGGCAATAAGACAAGAGAAAGACATCCAAGGAATCCAAATAGGAAAAGAAGAAGTCAAACTATCACTATTTGCAGACGATATGATATTATACATAGAGAACCCCAAAAACTCCACAGAAAAGCTAATTCAACTCATCAATCAGTTCAGTAAAGTGGCAGGATACAAAATCAACACGCAAAAGTCAGTAGCCTTCCTATACACAAACAATAAATCTGAAGAAGAAGAAATCAAAAAAACCATCCCTTTCGTTATTGAAACAAAAAAAATCAAATATTTGGGAATAAATCTAACAAAAGAGGTAAAGGACCTATACAAAGAAAACTATAAAACACTGTTAAAAGAAATAGAAGAAGACACAAAGAAATGGAGAGACATCCCCTGCTCATGGATTGGAAGAATAAACATTATTAAAATGGCCATCCTTCCAAAAGGAATATACAGATTCAATGCTATTCCAATCAAAATTTCAATGTCATTCTTCAAAGAAATAGAACAATTATTGCTGAAATTCATATGGAATCACAAAAAACCCCGAATAGCCAAAGCTCTCCTGAAAAAAAAAGAAGGGAATGGAGGCATCAGACTCCCAGACTTCAAACTATACTACAAAGCCATAATCATCAAAACTGCATGGTATTGGAACAAGAACAGACATACAGACCAATGGAATCGAATAGAAAATCCAGAAATAAACCCACAGATTTATGGTCAACTAATCTTTGACAAAGGAGCAAAGACTATGCATTGGAGCAAAGAAAGTTTGTTCAATAAATGGTGCTGGGAAAACTGGGTCGCTACATGCAAAAGAATGAAGCTTGACCACTACCTCACACCATACACAAAAATCAACTCAAAATGGATTAAAGAACTAGACATAAGACCTGAAACCATAAAATATATAGAAGGAAATATAGGCGAAACACTACGTGATTTGCACATCAAAGACATCTTTACAGACACATCACCCAAAGCAGTGATAGTGAAGGCAAAGATAAACAGCTGGGACTACATCAAATTAAAGAGCTTCTGCACAGCAAAAGAGACAATAACAAAAACAAAGAGAAACCCCACCAACTGGGAGAACATTTTTGCACCCAACACTAATGATAAAGGACTGATCACAAAAATCTGCAAAGAGCTGATGAGACTCAACAACAACAAAGAAAATAATCCAGTCAAAAAATGGGCAGAGCTAAAAAGAAACTTCTCTGAAGAGGAAATGCAAATGGCCAACAGGCATATGAAAAAATGTTCAACATCACTTGTCATCAGGGAAATGCAAATCAAAACTACCATGAGATACCATCTTACACCAGTGAGAATGGCACATATTAAAAAAACTAGCAACAACAAATGTTGGTGAGGGTGTGGAGAAAAAGGAACTCTTCTGCACTGTTGGTGGGAGTGCAAACTGGTCCAACCACTGTGGAAAGCTGTGTGGAGATTTCTGGACCTACTAAACATAGAGCTTCCATATGATCCAGCAATTCCACTCCTAGGTATTTACCCAAAGGACACAGAAACATCAATTCCACAGAACACCTGCACCCCTATGTTTATAGCAGCACTGTTTACAATAGCTAAGCTTTGGAAACAACCCAAATGCCCAAAAATAGATGACTGGATCAAGAAGATGTGGTACATATATACCATGGAATATTACTCAGCATTCAAAAAAGATAAACACATGCAATTTGCTGCAACATGGATGGCGCTGGAAGGGATCATGCTCAGTGAAATAAGCCAAAAAGAAAAAGAAAAATACCGGATGGTCTCACTCATAGCAGGAATCTAGAAAACTTAAATAAGGGACCAGGAAAATGAATAACTATAAGAAAGTGAAAATCAAAATCAACAAAAAACTATGAACCAGAGACACTTTTAGGGGGGCGGGGGCGGGAGGGGAGGGATTGGGGTCAGAATGGGGGGCTGCAATTGTATGGGGAATATAACAATAAAATTTATAAAAAAAATAAATAAATAAAAAAATAAAAAAATAAAAAAAAAACCAAACTCCTCACTTAACCTATTAAAAAAAAAAAAAAAGAAAGAAAGTGAAAATCAAAATCAACAAAAAACTATGAACCAAAGACACTTTTAGGGGTGCGGGGGCGGGAGGGGAGGGATTGGGGTCAGAATGGGGGGGCTGCAATTGTATGGGGAATATAACAATAAAATTTATTATCTAATACAAAAATAAAAAAGAAATAAAATAAAAAAGAAATAAAAAAAAAGAAAGAAGAAAGAGTCAGCCACTTCAGGAAGAGCACTTGGCAAAAAAAAAAAAAAAAATGAAAAGAAGATGTAGGCAAGATAGATGGTAGATGGTCCTGGAATGTTTAGAAACAGAATCTAAGCTGTGGAACCTGCATAAATTTCCTGCTTTGATGTAAGAAGGAGTCTAGGTAAATTCTCCACTGGAAAATGAGGAGTTATAGGGAGGGCAAAGCACTAACAAGTTCTACATTCTGCACTGTCTGCTACACACAAGTTATAGGGGAGCAGAAAACCCCTTCTCCTTCTCCCTCTACCATTTGCTTGCTTCTTCGTAGAGTGCACATTACAGTATCTCCACAAGCCACTTCATGGGGTTGTTACGGGGATTACATAGTGTCTCAGAATGTTTTCTAGAAATTATCAAGTTCGAATGTTTTCTAGAAATTATCAAGTTGCTGCAAATGTAAATTAATTCTAGTCACATGTGCTGATGCATGATGACACTATAAAGATGTGTGGAAAAGGCTTCTAGCTATCTGCAAATATTAGAGAGGATATTCAATCTATTTTATATATTTCAGAGGAATTTTCTATTCTTCACCTCTTTTGGAACTTATTTTTTTCTTCTGCCTACTTATCGCTCCACATACCATAGTCCAATCACTTGCTATACTGAGCCGCTTATAGTTCCCCACACACTACATGATGTTTCCCACCTTCTGTGTCTTATTTTTTATTTTTCCCTCTTCCCCTTCCCCATATCCACTTCCTCCCTTCTTACTTCCTGTTTCAAGATTCAGCTCACATGTTACCTCCTCTGTAGTTTCTGATTCTTCCTACATCTCCAACAACCCCCGCATTGGCAGTCTGAACCAATGTCCTTTTTCTCCTTCCGTAATGCCTTCTGAATGCCCCCAATGACATTTACATGGGGTTGGCTTATGCCCAGGTGTATACTCAATAGTACTTTTACCAAATTTTATTGAAGTGATGTGTTTACCAGTGTCTCAGTGCCACTGCTACCCTACACTCTCAGTCTCTTGGGGGTAGAAAACATTTCATGTTTGCATATACAGCCATAACATAACATATGCTCAGTAAATTTTTATTGAATTCTGCCAAATTGAACTGCTTCCCTTGACTAGAATTACGAAAAGGAAAGCACATTTTGTCTCGAGACTAAAAAGAATCCAATATATTCCTTTGTAGTTTATACTCATATAAACCATCATTCCATTCCCTTCTACAAATGACAACAGCGGTCCCTCTTTTTCATTCACCAGACATTTACTGGGCACTTGTGATATGTGGTGAACCATGCTGAGGTCCAGGGATGCAAAGATAAAATCTCTCCACAAGGAGCTCAGAAACTACTGGGGGAAGGGAAGAGGAACAGTAAATGCACTAAGTGCTCTGACAGAGAGTCAGAATAGCTGGTGTGGGACCCAGAGGAGGCAGCAAGTGATTCATACACCTAATGGCTTCAAAGCCTATTCTGAGTTATTCTTCTTTTGTGAACATTTTGCTTTAAGTTATTCAAATGCCATCTCATATACTGATGTTTTTCCCCAAGTAGAGGGAAAGACACATGAAAGTGGAGTCTGGCAGTTCCCTCCATCTCTTTTGTGCATCAGTGAGACCTCTGCCCCTATAGAAGAGGCGGCTGTAGAACTCCACACTCAGAAAGTGCTCTGTAAATGCCTGTCGAATGAATAATGTGCAGGCAATCACACTTACATAAGGGAACACAAGTCACTTTTGATTTCAGTACAAATTTATTATAAAATAATTGACATACTGGAAAATAAAAGTATACTATTTGGCTCCCAAGGCAGCCCATTCTTCACTTTCAAGGGTACACAGATACCAAAATACCCACTCTTTCAACACTCACCTTGACCAGTATTTCAAAATAGTCCAGCTGAGTCACTTAGCAGCAAGTAAGTTACATTTCTTTCCAGGATTCCATGCTTTGTGATCTTTCCCCCCACCTGAAATAATTGCAACTCTCTAAAACACAACTTCATCCTATACAAAAGTCCAAGGACTTTTCACAAATGTCGGGTCTCTCACAACTGTAGGGTCTGTCACTTGAAAATATCTTGCTCTGGTTTTGCTTCCTGCTACACTGAGGAGTTACAACGGAAGCTTCTTTTCAATAAGTTTCCTAACCATATCCCTCCCACTGCCTCATTATGGTGCCCTTCCAGGACTGGGCAGTGGGAGTCAACTAGAGCAGTTTTGTCCTGTGAATCATAGGACAGCATGGCGCAGAGTGTGCTGGCCTGAAGCCCAAGATGGAGGGAGCCTCCAGCATGTGTCTTGCCAGTTAAGTTATAACAAACCCATTGAGAGCCTCAGGATGAAAACCCTGAGTCATCATGTGAGTAAACAAGATGATGCCAAGAGGCTTATAGCAAAATCTCCAGCTTCAGGGGCTCACTACCTACAAAAGGTGAAGTTCACTGAGGCATTGGGTTTTTGTTTTTTTTTCTCTTTTTCAGTGCCCTTCTGTCCCATATCAGACTAAAGTCTAGTGTACCATTTGAGTACTTTTAAATTCGAGAAGTATTCAAATGGCATTGTCATTGAAATCTATGAGATATCTGCGGACTATAGTTAACAAATCATGCATTACAGACCATAGCAGTACTTTCCATCATGAATGAGTTCAGTTCTAAAACATCTCTCTGGGCCTCCCCAGTGGCGCAGCGGTTGAGCGCTGGGTTGCGAAGCTGCCCGCGGCCTCTGCGGCACCAGTTCGATCCCCGGCTGCTCCCCGGCCACCGGAGGAGGGTCCCACATGGCGCGCAGACCTCTCCTGCCGCCCGCTGCTCCCCTCAGCAGTGTCCTTCGGTCCTTCTGCCTGCTCTGCTCCCCGCTCTGGCTCTGGGGAATTCTCTCACCCTCCTGCACTTCTGACTATACCCAGTGCTTGTATGTATGTATGTATAAATAAATAAATCTTAAAAAAAATAAATAAATAAAACATCTCTCTGGCCAAAACAAATATCAGATGACAGATAGATAGATGGATGAATGGATGGATGGATAGATAGATAGATAGACAGACAGACAGACAGACAGACAGATAGATAGATAGATAGATAGACAGACAGAGAGAGAGACAGAGAGATAGAGAGATAGATAGAACAGAGAAAAAGAGTGAGAGAGCTGAGAAAAAGAAGAAGGGGAGGAAGAAGAGGAAGAGAAAGCCACATCACAGATTTTGGACTCTCTTACCTAGACCATTTTCAATCTGAGCTAAGGACCAAAACTACCACCTCTAAGATATCATGAGCTATATACATAACCTTTCAGAAGTTCTTTTTTAAACTAACACCTCCTTTAATCTTTAATTGCTCCCACTTGTCAATTAGCAATGGATCTCTCTTTATTTTTCTGCAAAATTTATATTGTAGACAACCCTCTTTAAAAAATTACAACTGAATGATTTTAAGACCTAATAATACTGTTGGTTTAGATTATGTGGGATAGAATGTGAATTAGAGCCTTCTGTAGACAGATCTTAGTTAAAGCAGGCATATAAGAAGATTTTCTCTAATGAAGCTTCAATAGAACCACTGTTCTCCAAGCATCAAGTAACTCAGTACCCTCGAGCTATCACTTCTCCCTGATTAACAATTGTTACCCCAGGAGTCACTGCCTGCAGACTACGCAAATGACAGAAAAACAAGGCATAAAATAAAAAATCTCAATGTTAATTAAAAGATACATAAACAAGGAAATTAACACAACCAAGAAACCAAAGACTAGGAGTAAAAACCCAAATCTATCAGTTCTCTACCCCTTAGGAAGAGACAACCCATTAGTATCCTTGTAAGGAAGGGGCCCACTGTGCAGGGATCATTAACCCCCAGACAGTGAAAACTCTACATGCTCCTTAGTTATAGTTGGAGGCAAGGAACAAATTTTTATTCAATTTTAAAAAGCATTTTTTAATGTTAAAATTAAAATTGAAGTTGAAAAAATTGGATATTTTTCTTCTTTTCAAGAGTTTTACGATATTACCATCTTATGGTAGAGTCAAAACAAAAGTCAAACTCTGTTAAGGCAGAGGTTATAAAACTGTTCATCTATGAGAGAGTCATTTTCAACATACTGATTCTCTTGTATTCAGGCTATCTGTGGGAGATAAAATCCAGTTAGTCCCTTCAGTACAGTGTCTTTTTTTCCAAAATATTTTCATCCTTATGAAGAGATATTTAGCTCACTCCATTCCAAAATAAGGACTTTTAAAATATCACCTGAAGAAAAATATAGTTTCCATTAGAAATGCAAAGGAGAAGAATAAAATGAATTACTGGAATATTTTGAGTTTTGAGATTAATTATACCTGCATTTGAATTCTCTTTTTACCACTTCCTGATTGTGTTGCCTTTAGGAAGTTATTTAACCCTCTTGACTGTCCAACTCATGGTCAATATAAAAGTAACTGTAGGAGCCTACACTGTAGGGGCCACAACATGCTGTAAATGAGGCACAGAAGTGCCCATATACACTAAGCACATTGCCTGCTCTGAGAAGGTTTTCCTTAAATGTTAGTTTCATTTTGTTTTGTTTACCCCTTATGTGAGTAAGCAAGCACTGCTTTGGTTTGGTTTTTATAAAGGATCAGATTTTAGTGATGTTGCAAAACTATTTCATTAAAAGTAGATTCTTCCCTGGATTATTGTTCCGCAGTTGTTCAGGCACAGAATGAGAGGAGCCCAGTACAATATTTAACCTTTAATTTCTATGTCCAGACCTAAGCTTTTCCCTGGCCTTCTACAAAGTCAAACGAACATTTCAAACCTTACATCCAGAAGTTTGAAATCCTTTTTACTCTGACCCTTTTTCGGATGCTCATTGAATGAGCTTCAAAATGAACCCTATTATTTTTCCAAGAAGTTAATTGTTAACACCCACTCTCAGCTGTTAGCACTAAGCGGTTACCAAGTTTCTCAGTAAATCCAAATCTAAGTGCATGGAATGGACAAGCAGAGAACCTTGAGACACAGAAGAAAACTCATCTCGGTGCGCCATGATTCCCAGGATTACCCAAGAGCTATTCGGAATTTGGCCACTCTAATTGGAATCCATGCTGAATCATTGCCATTCACTTGGTACCCATCTGGCACATGAAATTAGGTTTTGTTTCCTCTTCATTCATAATGGTGATGAGGGACAGAGATTCACAGCAACAAAAGCCCTTAAAGATTATTTTGCTAATAGATGAATTTCTTTGTAAAATTGGAATATGACAGTTTCCTTTTTAAGGTTCTGGCTATCTTTCGTCACCCAATGGTTTATTAGCTCAGTTTTTCAAAAGTGCAATGATGCTTAGGAAACTAGAGCTCTGTCTAAAAATCTCTTTAATTCACTAAAGCAGTAATAAAAGCTAAAGCACATCCATTGAAAAATAAAGCCAAATTTAAGGTCTGAACTCTAAATAGCCAAAAGAAAGAAAATTGAGTTTAAAGGGTCTTTAAATTTTCAGCTCATGGAGAGGATTAGGCTAAGCAAAATAAGTCAGAAGGAGAAAGACAAATACTTGAGGGCCTCCCCGGTGGTGCAGCGGGTTGAGCGCAGCACTGTGAAGTGGTCCGCAGCCTCTGCAGCACGGGTTCGATTCCCAGCCGGCCAGGGAGATACCCACATGGCGCAGCAGACCTCTCCTGACTTGCCCGCTGCTCCCCTTAGCAGTGTCTTTGGTCCATCTGCCTGTTCTGCTCCCTACTCTGTCTCTGGAGAATCCTCTCACCCTCCAATGCATCTGGCCTGGAACCCAGTTCTTGTACAAATAAAAACAAATCTTTAAAAAAAAAAAATGAAAGACAAATACTTGAAGGCGTCGCTTATATGTGGGACATGAAGAAATCAAACAAAGGGTCAGATAAAGCCAAATTAATAACAAACCGCAGAAATCTTACTGTAGAATTGAGGCTACCAGAGAGGGAGGAAAGGGGGGGGGGAATGAAACAAAAGTAGAGAGGGAACAGAATGGACTATGGCAGAGGACTATGGTACTTTCTGATGGAGTGGCAACAATGCCTGAAGGGAGAGATCCTGTACTTGTAAACTAACGTTACCTCAATTTAAATAAATAATATGTATTACCCTAAAAGGTAATTCCCAGGTCATCAAAAACCCTGTCATGAAGAAGATGCCATACCATGACATGCCATACTAAACCATTGTTTAGCAAAGACATTGTTATTGATCATCCTATTCTTCAGTGTTGAGAAAGAGACCCCCTTTGGTCACTACAATATCTAGAATTATTAGTAATCTTTAGGGGGACAGTACACATAGTTAAAATAAAGCACTCTATTACAATATATCAGATCCTACAAATCTTAACAGTAATTATTGTTAGTTATAATAATATAGTTTATCCTTGACAACACAGCTCCACGGGATGGACTATCCTGGTGGTTACTTATTGTGTGACTTTGATTAAGTGACTTGCCTTCCTGTATCTCAGTGTCCTTATCTTTAAACCAGAACCACAATATTCTGCTTCAGATCACTGTTGGTGGGAATACCAAACTCATGGAGGAAAAGTGCTGAAAACAGTGACTACATAACAAATGTGAGGTGTCATCATCCTCTCATCTCTTTATTCCTGAGAAACTGTAATTTATTTACAATGATGTGCAGTAAACATGTAATTGAGACCACTGTTTTGAAAATAGAAATCCAACATGTTTTAATTCATTGTAAATCATGTTTGTCTTACATCACCCAAAGCAGTGATAGTGAAGGCAAAGATAAACAGCTGGGACAACATCAAATTAAAGAGCTTTGTACAGCAAAAGAGAGTAAGCAAAATCAAGAGACACCCCACCAATTGGGAGAAAATTTTTGCACACAACACTAATGATAAAGGACTGATCACAAAAATCTACAAAGAGCTGATGAGACTCAACAAAAACAAAGCAAATAATCCAGTCAAAAAATGGGCAGAAGAGCTAAAAAAGAAACTTCTCCAAAGATGAAATGCAAATGGCCAACAGGCATATGAAAAAATATTCAGCATCACTTGTAATCAGGGAAATGAAAATCAAAACTATAATGAGATACCAACTTACACCAGTGAAATGGCACATATTAAAAAAAAAAAAAAACTAGCAACAACAGATGTTGGCAAGGATGTGGAGAAAAAGGAACTCTCCTGCACTGCTGGTGGGAGTGCAAACAGGTCCAGCCACTATGGAGAGCTGTGTGGAGATTCCTCAACCTGCTAAAGATGGAGCTTCCATATGCTCCAGCAATTCCACTCCTAGGAATTTAACCAAAGGACACAGAAACAGTAATTCCAAAGGGCACCTGCACCACTATGTTTATAGCAGCACTGTTTACAATAGCTAAGATAGGGAAACAACCCAAATGCCCAAAAATAGATGACTGGATCAAGAAGATGTGGGACATATACACCATGGAATATTACTCAGCAATCAAAAAAGATAAACTCATGCAAATTGCAGCAACATGGATGGAGCTGGAAGGGATCATGCTCAGCAAAATAAGCCAGAAAGAAAAAGAAAAATAATGGATGGTCTCACTCATAGCAGGAATTAAGAAAACCTAAATAAGGGACCAGGAAAAAAACTAATTCTAACAAAGTAAAACTCAAAATCAACAAGCAACTATAAACGAAAGACACACTACAGGGGTGGGGGAGGAGGGAGTAGGATCAAAACAAGGATGGTGGGAATTGTATGGGGACTATAACCAAGATGAAAATGCATACATTGTGCAAAAATGAAAAATGATGTAAAAAATGTATAAAATAAAATAAATATGTATATATAAAATCATGTTTGTCTATAGGTATTCCACTTAGATTCAATTACTTTAGCTGACCCCTATGAGAAAGAAGAGAAATGATTAAAACACCAGAAAGGCTGGGGGGGGGCTATCTATTTACACTCCCAAACATAGCCTCCCCATCACTGGATTTCCTCATACCAAAATAGGGCAGAAACACTGATTTAGGCAAAATAGGAGACAAGGATGGTATCCAAAATGTTCCTTCAAGGACCACGTGACTCTGAAGTTATCCTAAAGGTCCCATGCACCCCTAGCAGGGAAAAGGAAACTAGGAGAAAGTTCTGGTCTGGATAACTTGATGGCATGATGATCTGGAGAAGGGATAAAATACAAAGAGCATAATATTTCTGGACAGGTGTATGACAATTACATCAAAAGTCTGATAAATACACATGTCCTCTGAATCAGCATAAGATATACAGCATTGATCATAATAGGTAAAGCCATGAACAAAGTAAATACCCAAAAATAGAGGATTATCTAAATTAATATTAATATAAAATGCAGTGGAATATTATAAAACTATTAGAGATAATGATGTATATATATAAAAATATTCACATTAAACTGTTAAGTGAAAACACACATTATGAAACTATTTGTAATATATCCTGTTTCTGTACTATGTGATACACACAGAGAAAATAATCCAGAAGAAGATACTTCAAAACACAACAAGAAAATTATGGACTTTTTTTCCATTTGCTTATGTTCCTACTATAATCTTATTTTTCTATCCAAAAAAGTGATATTTGCATTACAAAATTCTCAATTATTAGAAAAAATGCGTAGAAATAGCATATTGTTGAATGTGAGTAGGCAGGAAGCCCCCAAGTGTTACTTGCCCTCCTTACAGCCTTGATCATGACAATCTCGGCCCAACTCTGTGCCCAGGAACAATCCCAGTCAAGAGGAATTAAGAAAATATCCGTATTAACAGACATTGAAAAAGAAAAACACATTTGTTGAGTGACAGCTTCTTGCCAGTCATAATGGAATTAGCTTATAGCTAGTATTCTATTTAGTCCTTCACAATCTGTGCAGTGGCTGCAATTTTCCCCATTCTGCAGATAACAGAACCAAGTCGAAGATAAATTAAATGATTCCTCCTAAGTGCCACACATAATAAGCAGGAGAAGTAAAATGCAAACCTCTGTCTTCGAGGTTCAAAGTTTTATGCCTTTTATGAAAGGATGTGAAGATGAATCTGCAGCAGCCAGAGGAGAGGTGGCTTTGAGGTGAAGTAGATTTTGAACCAGAATGCTTTGTTGGCAGTGTGGCCCCACACATGCTTCTCAGCATTCCTGTGACTCCGTTTCTTTCCCTATAAACGGGGGATGATCGTAGAACATGCCTCATACTTTGTAAGGACTGACAAATAAGTTAAGATGTACAAAGAATTTGGGATTTTCCTGACATATGGTTATCCTCAACAAGTGTTACCAATTTTTATTATTATTTGCTGGGGGGTTGTGCTCTATTTTCAACAGCTAGTCTGTCTATTCCCTGCCTTCCATGTCTCTAGTTTTCTCCCTGACTGTTCCATAAAACTGCAAGTCTGATCCCAGTCCAGCAGATGGGCCCCTATTGGCTGCCATAGGTCAGTTACATGCCCAGCTGCCTGGAAGACCAAAAGTGCCCATGCTCAGGATCTGTTTGCTTTGCTCTGCCAGCCTGTGGGCACCACCTACAAGCCCTCTGTAGGACCCAGGTTGTGCCAACTACCACTTGTCACCCTTCTCTTAGTACATTGCTCTGCCTGCAAACTGGCAAAAATATTCTTTTTCTCTTCCAGTGTCATCTGTCCCTCCCCTCAGAACAGATCCTGTTTTCAGATTCTGGCAGCACAACATTTGAAAATGCTCCCTTCTGACCCAGCACTATCCACAGGCTTATGTTCACATAGAGGGAGAGTAAAAGGAAAGCTTGTCAAGTCAGGTTGTAGGCCCTTTCAATCTCCAGAACACCATGTCCATTTAAAAAAATGGACAAACTGCAAAACATGGACAAACTCATTCATCCTACTAAGTTATCTCCAAACATAGTATGATTCTGTACCAAGAAATTACGTCCAAGTGTCTCGAGACAAGGCTGCATTCTGAATCCTAACCCTCTCTGCTTCTTTTTTTTTTTTAAGACTTTTTTTTAAAGATTTACTTATATATTTATTTATTTATAGAAGCACTGGGTATAGTCAGAAGCGCGGGAGGGTGAGAGAATTCACCAGAGCCAGAGCAGGGAGCAGAGCAGGCAGAAGGACCAAAGTACACTGCTGAGGGGAGCAGCGGGCGGCAGGAGAGGTCTGCGAGCCATGTGGGACCCTCCTCCGGTGGCTGGGGAGCAGCAGGTCATCGAACCGGTGCTGCAGAGACTGCAGACAGCTTCACAAGCCAGTGCTCAAAAGCTGCACCACCAGGGAGGCCCTGCTTCTTTTCTTTCTGCCAAAACACATTCACTGATTCTGTGCGCTTCATCAGACTTATCTTGCCAAATGAAGGATTTGTAGTGTTGACAACTGATTTGAAATCACCTGTAGATCTTTCATCGCTTTTGCCATCTGTAATCTTATGTTAATAAGTGCTTAACATTGCCTCAGAAGTTCAAATCCTTCCAGATTACCTTTAATTCTACAGGCATCTCTCTCAAGGAAACAGGGAGTGTTTTCAGCAGCACAAGGCTAAGCAGAAAAAATAAAATATTCTGATGTTTCAAAGGAGAGGTTTCCCAGCCTTTGCTAATAGCCTGCAAACAAAACAATAAATTCTTTGGTCTCTCCATTCATCTAAAGCTTCCTGTACTTTGCTCTAAAATTGCTAAACACTAGCATTTTCTTTTTGTGTTTTGAAGATGAATACTTTGTATCTACACTATACCTCTCAGCAAAGTTCTCAAAATTGCTTTAATACACACATTTCACCATATGGAAGCTGGTATGCAAATTTCAATGATAATGAAAGGGAAGCAAAATCTTCCAGTGACTTCGAAAATGTTGATATATCTGGGCACAAAAGGCATAGAGTTGATATTAGGTTGGGAGAAGCTGCTGTCAGATAGACTCCATTTTATTCTCTGTCCTAAAATGATGTCTGGTTCCTAGCAGGACTCAATAAATATTAAAGATGAAAAGTCAAGTGTTTGTCGAGCATCTCTTAGTGGTGCAACATCTCTATAATGAATTGTAGGGAGAAAAAAAATACATAATACTTAAATCACTTTAAACACTATCTTGTTCAGAGAACAAGGCTGATCTAAAAACAATTACAGGACACTACAATCTATAATTATAACTTAATAAATTACATGATACTGCTAATAAGTTCAGATTTAAATTACGAAAAGAAAAATGAGAGAGGCTATTGTAAGCTAAGGACATGAAAAAAAACAGAAGGTATAGTTACATGTATAGTTTCCAAGCCAACCTTAAAAAGTGGGTCAGCGATGGCTAGGCAGAAAAGGAACTTTTTTTAATGACTGGAAGGAACAGCATAGGAGAAACAGAGGTGAGGTCACTGAAGAAAGGACAGCGCTGTAAAGATGTATATGATGGGGAAGAATGGTAGGTAAGGATGGAGGAAAGACTCTTCTCAACCAGAACAGAGGATTTGTTACAGGGAGTAAAGGGATATAACCTGGGGTCATTACATGGAAAGGGGATTATGGGGTGATATTAGGTGCCTTTTGGGATTGATCCAATAGGGAATCAATCACCTGCAGACTCTTAGCAGGTGAATGATATGATATGACAGTTTCCTGCTTTAAGAAGATGAATATATGGGAGGTGATCTGATGTGTTTGTTGGGTTGTTTCCTTGCAAGAAGTCCATATTTTACAGCATACATTGGAAAGGATCAGTTCTCCTTTCTCCTTATTTCTGAAACCTTTGGTAAGAGAAAGAAATTCGGAATCTCAGTTTAAATAGGAATAAAACATGTGTTTTGTTATTTTATATAAGAACTAAATTAAATTATGTATGGTAAGTGATAAATATATAGAAAGCACTTAGCAAATATCAATTATTTCCCCAATAAGCTATTTCAATATTCTACAAATATTCAAAGATGAGTTATAAATGAGAATCTGAGATTGAGACAAAATGGTCACAAAGAGTATTCAGAGTAATCAAACTTTGTGTTTAATGAATCAATGGTTTTGATCTTATTTGTAGTAATCGAAATATTCCTAGGACTAATGCTCATTCCAAAAAATTTCATTAAAAAAATGAGTCTAATATACTTTGACCCCACATTTCAGAGAAGTAATTCTCAACAGTACCTCTATCACATTCTTGTTTACTCAGATTAACAAATAACTAAAGTAAGTATAGAGTTTCCAACAATTCATTTATTCTTTCAATAAACATTTGTTGAACACCTACTAAGTGCCAACCATTATTCTGGGCATTGAAAATAGAGCAGTAAACAAAAAGACAAAATCTCTACTCATTTAGCTTATATTCTAAAGGAAGAAGATACATAATAAATTGACAAATAAATGACTAGTGGATAAAATATGTTTGCAATCTTACATAGAATAACCAATGAATATTCTCAAAAAGATAACTTTTGAATAAAACTTGAAAATGGTACTAAAGTGAGCCTTATGTTTGGCAGTGCCCTGGTATGTTTGAAGTACATTCAGGGGCTGATGCCCAGTCAGCAAAGGAGAGTTTAAAATAAATTCACAGAGCTAAGGGGTAGTTGGGCCTTTGGAAGACAAACTACAGCCAATCTCTGGGCATATGGTGACTACTGGAAGTAGTCAGAAGTCCATGGCAACTCAGTGGCTGTCATTTGGAGGGCACAGAAGTCATGGGAAAGGCAGAAAACGGCACCAACCAGACAACCAGGTTTGCTTCTTCCTGTATGGCTGAATTTTAATTGACTCCCTCTGACACCCAGTCTCCGATGCAACAACAATTTAAGATAAAATGCATGCCTCGATTTATTGAGTTTTCCTTTATTGCACTCTACAAACAATGCATTTTTTTTTTCACAAATGAAAGGGTTATGGCAACCCTGCATTGAGCAACTTTATCTGTGTCATTTTTCCAACAACATGGGCTCCCTTGATGTGTATGTCACGTTTAATTAAGGTGTGTTCATTCTTTTAGACATAATGCAATCAGAAATCGAATAGACTATAGTACAGTGTAAACATAATTTTTAAATGCACTGAGAACCAAAAAAATTTATGTGACTCTTTATCATGATATTTACTTTATTTGTGGTGTTATGGAACCTGACCTGCACTATCTCTGATTATGCCTGTAAATTAAAAATGCAACCATCTAACCACTTGTATATCATCACTGTATCCAAGTGCATTGATGCATGGACTAGCTCCAGTAACAGGCCACCCTTCGAGAACCACTATCCTAGATGTGGTAGGACACTATCCAGCATACAGGAGGTGCCAACAAAGGCAGAAGGTACCAACATGAGCAGGTGGTGTCTGCAGGAAGCCCACCTCACCAAAGCTGGGCAGTCAGTGATGAACACAAAAAGGTGGAGGAACAGACAACTGGAGTTTCAGAAATTAAACCCAGACTTCTGAGTTCTTCCCTCTTCACCCATGGATTTCAAATGAGGCTGGTTAGAGTCTTATTTTCAGTGACTTGCTAGAAGAGAAATGTGTACTAGAAAACTCCATTTAGAGTCAAAAAACACTGCCAGGAAACTTGAAAAAGCCTGCTTCCCTGAAAGCAAAGTATTCTTCTTAATTAGCATTAGTGGCCTAGTCCCCAGGTTTGCTCCCTTTCACACTAGGACTTTTAAACTTCAAGTCATTAATAAGGAATTCCTAATGCTATGTAGCCCCTCATTTCCCCAAGACAACCAAAGATTGGCATACTATCGAAACATTTAAGACATTGCCCATGTCATTATTTTCTCTCTGGGTAAAGATGGGAATTTTGGAAAAGCTTCCCATTGACAATTTTGGCATTCATCTAGAAAAACAAAAACAGTAAAATTCTGTCCACATTTCACTCTATCAAACTACCTACTGTTGCATGACATTAAATTAAGCAGAGGGACACCACGATAGTAATGCCACAGGATGGGAAATGTCACTGTTATCGTATGGCAATTTCCCCAACATCATTCGAGCCTTAGATTTTCATTTATCCTACAGTGCAGTTTGGCATTGTGTTTATTTCCTGAGATATGTTTAGAGATCACTGCACTTATACTGGCAGATGAAACAGAGAGCTAAAAGGGAAAGGAAGAAAGAAGGGGGGAGGACCAGAGACAGAAGGAGAGAGAAAAGAAGAGGGAGAGAGAAGAAGAGAGAGGAGAGAGGAGAGGGGAAAAGAGAGACCATGATTACAGGCATAAACTGGTTGCGGTTTTAATTATTTTGAGCCTAATGAAGTATTTGCTTTAAGTGGGGAACTTCCCTGCAATAATTATCTTATTTGAGAATTTAATAAAAGCTGCCATAAAATGATCAGAAGCTTTGCTAGATAAATAAATTACTTATTTGCAAGTAATTATTTTTCTACTTTTGCAGCTATAAGGGAAAATACACTCAAATCAAGAAAATGCGCAGTAGCTCAAAGTATGATTTCCCTCAACATCAATACAAGTGCAAATTTTGAGATTCACACTAGAATCCAGTAGTTTCTGAAGTGAGAAAGAAAATAATACCACTGGTTTTCTGAAACTCAACAAATGTACCCAATCTGAAGTTAGCTCAACCCACAAGCATGGAGTTTTAATAAAATTGCTATTTGTGACAAGTGTTAGCAATTTTCAGGGGGAGTTATAAATGCAATAATTCTAGCAAAAGAAACTGAAAACTAAAAAATTATATGTAAACCCTCAAGCTACTCGTTTACCTTTAGAAGGAGACATTTCTTTTGTTTAAAAAAAAACACTTTTAAACACGTTTTAAAAAATACAACCTAGTAAGATTACAGTATCAAATTTAACATTTGAAACAGCAAAACAACAAAACACATAACAAATACATTATGCTCTTAAAACAAGGAAAAAAAACAAGATTCCTCAAGAAAATAATTGCATTACTCTAGTGCAAATGCATCCACTATTTAGCAAGAGGCAGTCAAGACTTTCCCTACAAATAGAACGATCTGTGAATTAAAAGAGACCCCCACCCCCAACACCTCCCTGCACCCACCTGCCCAAGAGGTACCTGGAACTTCTTTGCTAAGCATCTAAGAAATCAAGTTTACAATTTCAAAAACCATTTCAAACATGACTGCAAATAACTTCATGGTACAATATCACTTTTATGGCTTCCTTTTTCTGTTTCTTTTCTTTTCTTCCCTCCCCCTACCACCTTTCTTTTACAAGAAAAAAAAAATAGATTACAGAGCACATGAGTACTTCTGGGGACTAGCATCATGTCAGGGAGGGTTGGGTTGGTGGCCAGCCTCAGTGACAAGGATAACCAGTTTCACTTTGGTGCTTCTAAAGGCTGCATTTCTAATCCATGACACTTGCCACAGCTGGGAGATTGGGTCGCAGCAAGTGGTTCAAGCAACAAAGTGGTGCAGAAACAGCTGGCAACGCTCGCAGGAGGAGGCCAGCATGCCCACCTTCCCTCCAACTTGGCCCTGAAGTCACCACCCACAGGAGCCCTTCCTCACTGACATTAACACTGTCCTTCTGGAAACACTGCACCTAATACAGTTCCAGGCACTCAGAAACCATTCAATAAGAGCCTGTTAAGGCCTGAGAGACATTGCTCACAGAGGTTGGTTGCAGTGGGACGCGTGGAAGAACCAAAGTGAAGCAATTTCCATTTTGCCCATAAGACTCCCGTAGAGGGGCTGGGTCAGATCTACACGGTCTCTACGTTCTATGGTTTCTATGTTGTCCTCAGGGAAAGCTACCTCTTTCTGGTTTTATGTGCTACTATATACACACAAAAAGTTTGAAAACAGAAAAGACAAAATTAGAAAAAGAAAACATCTGTGTACTATATGCGCTTCCCTACCCTGTCTCCATTTGCAAGGTCAGATTTGTTTTCAGATTTGTTACTTGGATATCCCATCTCAGTGGTGCAGTGTTTAATATTAGGACTCCAGAAACTTAATGAAAATGAATCTGTGTATTACCTGAACATTTATTTATTTAACAGAAACTGAAATTGTGCATAAGCTACCCTTGGCGCCCATCACTAACTTGACTTTAAGGCATGAAGTTTATTTGTGTTTGGGGGGCATCAGAGCGATTGAAACAGGCTCACAAAGCCTAAGCTCCTCTAATATCACTTGTAGAGGAAAGATGTCAATACATATATAATTTTTAATGTATGCAGAAACTATTTTCATGATTTTTTTTTAAATTTTCACTTTTTTTTAAATGTGCTGCTTTTTAAAATTTATTTATTTATTCAAGCACTGGGTACAGTCAGAAGCGCAGGAGGGTGAGAGAATTCACCAGAACCAGAGCCAGAGCGGGGAGCAAAACAGGCAGACTGACGAAGTACACTGCTGAGGGGAGCAGCAGGCAGCAGGAGAGGTCTGTCACGCCATGTGGGACCCTCGCCAGCAGCCAGGGATGGAACTGGCGCTGCAGAGAATGCAGGCAGCTTCTCAGCCCAGCACTCAACCGCTGTGCCACCAGGGGAGGCCCTTAAATTTCACTTTTTGACAGTCTAAATTCACAATGGCTCTTTGACATTTAGATATCTGTTAAGTTACACATTCTAAAATTACAGACTTTCACGTGGAACTGTGGGTTGTATTTAATGGCTGACAACTAAGTGATAAAATACAGTGGGAGTGATGGCTTGTGAATTCTTAGACAATCCTATTTAACTTTAACCCAGATAACACCATTGAAGCTCCGGATGCTACATCTGTCCCCACTGGACTTAAAATTATGTGAGTCAACTAATTAAATTTTTTACTTAAATTATTTTAAGTTGATTTTCTGTCCCTTGCAATGAAAGTCTTGTCCAATACCAGGGGAAACAAAATTTTTGTCACTGAGAAAGTCTCATTAAAAAGTATATCAAAAATTGAAAAATAAAATTTATGATCTCTGCATTTTTACACTGATATTCATTTCCTTCTTCCTAAACTTTTCTCTTCCTCTGGTTGCCATAATACAACCCCGCTAGTTCTTCCCCTAACTCTGGTCATTCCCACTTTGTCTCCTCAGTTATCCCTTAAATGTGGGCACTCCATGTTCTGTTCTCAGCTGCTTCTCTTCTCTTCCTATTTCTTCCATTTCTCTTTCTTCCTTTCTCTTCCTATCTAATCCCTCTTATATCTAATAGATGTGATTAGTTGGCCCTCAGCATCCATTCCAAATGCCTTGTGGTGGTTGCGGTGACCTCCTCTTCCTTTCCTAGATTTCAGGCACATTGCATTCTTGAACCCCAAAGATTAAACAGCAGCCTCCTAATGCTTCACTGTCCTCTTGGGACCACTTGGGACAGGCTTGTTCTGGGAATCAGTTCTGGAAGTCCACATCCTCAGCTCTTCCAATATGTTTGCAACTCTTCTGGGGAATGCTAGAGAAAGCATTGGCCAACCAACTTCTCCAGAATTCTCACCACTGACAACAGGATAAAATTTAAAACATTTTTATAGCCCATACTGTAGCTGCTACTTCAAGACTAGACTTCTTTCCTGCCAGTTTCTTCCTTACCCCACACACCAACAAATCAATTCTCCCTATATCATTGGTTCATGTTCCTCTGCTTTCCCGCATCTCTCACTCCCTTTTATCATCTGGTAAATGTCCACACAGCTTCAAAGACTCCTCCAGAGACATTAGGCATCTGTTTGTAGATATCAGAAGACTTTATGCTCAAAATTTTTACAACAATCATGTAGTGAATTAGAACTTTTGTTTTTGTGTTTTATCTTTCTACTATAATTGCAGTTCATTGAGGGCATGAGTAGTAAATTTCTCTTGGTTTTCCCTAAACCTATCATATTATATGACACTTAAATGAGAAAAAAAAAAAGGAAACTAAATGCTCCTGCTTGGGTTTAAGTCATTTTCCTTTCCCTTCATTTCTTGGGAGAAAGGATAAAATAAAATTAAAATGTTTCTACTTTGAGAAGACAACATATACATGAAAACTTTGTAACATCTTACATAGCTTCATAAAGCTCTCCAGCACCAGCCACCACCACTGTAATTCATATAAAGCCAAGAAAACCAAACGTGTCCTCAAATCGATACACGCTCTATTCTCACATGATTCAATCTGTATTTCCATTCTCTCTCTCAAATTCATAGAAACAAGACAGGCTAATTTGACAGTCTGTCTTTCCTGTTATCCTCAAAGCTTTCTACTGTGTGTACATATGTAACATAGAATTAAAACAGATTGGGGCCTCCCTGGTGATGCAAGGGGAGCACTATGAAGCAATCTGCAGCCTCTGCAGCATGAGTTCTATCCCCAGCCGGCCAGGGAGCAACCCACACGGCGAAGCAGACCTCTCCTGTCTCACCCACTGCTCCCCTCAGCAGTGTATTTCAGTACATCTGCCTATTCTCCTCCCCACTCTGTCTCTGGTGAGTACTCTTCCCAACCCACATCTCTGGCCTGTACCCAGCTCTTGTATGCATAAATAAATAAATCTTTAAAAAAATAAAATAAAATAAAATGGCATAGCTTTAAAAACAGATTTATATGGAGGAATGCCACAGTTGCTACCTTAGAAAAGGTAATAAGCACAGGAAACTTTTAATAAACTTAATACAATGCACCAGACACTGTTTCACTAACACTATTCTTCCCCATAGTTACAGAAGAGTTAAAGCTAGTGCATTAATATAAAAGTACAAACTGGAAAGTAAGAAGTGGTGATGTCAGCAAGGATGCCAAAATACAGGCTATACTTCAGATAAGTATATTAATCATGGTACAGGCCCTTCAGCAATTGAATAGTTGAAAGCTGCCCTCATTGATCCTCAATACTTAACTTAGAAGGCATAAAATACCATATATTCCAATAGCAATTGAACTTAATAGAAGACATTTAAACCTCAAAGTTTTTAAGAAACAGAAAAATTCTAAAGCAGAATCTCTATGCCCCAGGGGCCCTCAGGGTCAGGCAATACTTAGATTTCCATTTTCTGAAATGCACCAAATGAACAGAGCCATCACTGAGGCAGTTAATATAGAAGAATATGCACTTTCCCCTCCTGCACGCCACTCCCAGCATGATCACCTATTTGCCAATATTGGCCCAACATTGCTACTAAAAAACAAAAAAAAAAAATCCTTGCTTCCAGGTTTTAATTTCCGAGGTAGGCTAGCTGCAATTTCTCATTTATGATTGATAGAGAAGAGTGGTGTGATTCAGTCCTTTGCAGCAGTGTCTATGACTCATCTGGTGACCAAGTCTGGATCTGGCAGAATTTAGCATTAGTCCTTTTAATCTCAGTTGGAAATACTGTTTAGGGACATCTGATTCCTGGTACACACACAATAAGAACATTCAAGGCAGAGAAAAACAATCAAGTCAGAAAATCCTATTAGGCTGAATAGATGAGGAATTTTAGAGCAGAGGTGAAAGTTATTTGCAACCATCCCTGTGTGTTACCCTTGTAGCTATCTATAATGACATCATTTTACTTTTCTTCTACAATCTGTACGACCTTCAAGAAATTAATTTGAGTGCCTCCCCTGGTGGCACAGTGGTTGAGCACTGGGCTGCGAAGCTGCCCACAGCCTCTGCAGGCGGTTGCATCACCGGCCCAGGGTGAGGGTCCCACATGGTGAGACAGACCTCTCCTGCTATGCCAGCTGCTCCCCTCAGCAGTGTACTTCGTCAGTCTGCCTGCTCTGCTCTCCCCTCTGGCTCTGGTGAGTTCTCTCACCCTTCCAGGCTTCTGACTGTACCCAGTGCTTATATAAATAAATTTTTAAAAAATTAAAAAAAAAATTAATTTGATATAGGAATCTACCTTTACTCCAACCCACAAGCAATTCAGAATTGTAACAGTTAACTGGAGAGCCATTATTTTTTGCTTTTTATAATAAGGGCTTATTTTCAAAGAAAAAAAGATTTTTTTCAAATTGCAAGTTCCCCTAGTATGTTAAAATATATGATCTATAAAAATCTTATTCTTGCTCAAATCAAAGATACATTTATCTAGTTCTTAAAGTGTGATCCCTGAGCAAGTAACAACAGCACATCATTAGGTACTTGTCATGCCAATTGTGGAAGCCATCCCCCTATGAAATCGTAAACTATGGGAAGTTGGTCCAGAAATCAGTATGTTAATAAGTCCTCCAGGTGATTGTAATGCATGGTAAGGTTTGAGAACCACAGAGCCCAACATAAATATTTTATGAACAGAAGGATTGAAAAGAGAATGAGTGCCCTAAGAAGTGTTTGTTACAAATATTCCAAGTGACAATGGCTCGAAAGCAACCACATTGTTATCAGTCACATTTATCAATTACCCAAACACTATTGTTAGAAACATAAGAATTCTATACACATGTTGGAAAAAATTTGAAAAGGGGTTGAGCATTGAATTACTAAGGCAATATATTTTAGTGAAGCAGGTACAAACTTAATAATTGGAAAAGACAGGACACCTAGCTCATCATAAATATATTTTTTAGCATATCATATGTAGTTATCATCTTTAAAATTGAGTTTAGGGTCTTGTCTAAATGAATGCATTATGTGATGACCAGGTTTTTAAATCACATATTAAAACAAAATACAAAAAGCATGAAACAAAAGAAAATAATGATAAACTGGAACTTTATTAAAATTAAGAATTTCTGTTCATCAAAGAAAGCATTGACAAAGGAAAACACCATAGACTGGAAGATTTTATGTTGTATACGCATATACAAAGACAGATTGAGATACACATTTTTATGTATATACCTGAATAAATAGACAAATCAATAAGAAGAAAATGAATAAAAAGAAAATGCCTAAGGGCCTCCCTGGTGGCTCAGCGGTTGAGCACTGGGTTGCGAAGCTGCCCGCAGCCTCTGCAGTGCCGGTTTGATCCCCGGCCACTGGGCTAGGGTCCCACATGGCACGCTGACCTCTCCTACTGCCTGCTGCTCCCCTCAGAAGTGTACTTCGTCAGTCTGCCTGCTCTGCTCCCCCTCTGGCTCTGATGAATTCTCTCACCCTCTCGCGCTTCTGACTGTACCCAGTGCTTGTATAAATAAATAAATAAATCTTAAAGAAAAAGAAAATACCTAAAAGATCTGAATGCAATTTAATAAAAGAGATTATGGAAAGGCCAGTGAGTATATGAAAAGTTACTTGACATCATTATTCATCAGGGAAGTGAAAATTAAAATTATAATGAGATTTATAGTTGTCTGTTTTTGCTTTGTTGTAGTGATGGTGCATGGGTGCCTTGGGGAAGGAAATTCTATGAGAACTCAATCTGAGGGGGTAGGGGGAAACAAATATTGTTCAAAAATTTTAAAAAGAAAAAAATAATAAATGTGACTATGATAGCAGGGGGGATGGCATGTAGCAAAGTGTGTCCTAGCAGGCTTGGCAGCTGCTTTCTGAATCACATCTCAAATGAGAGGTGAAGGTGGGATTCCCAATGGAGTAGGGGGCAAATAAGAAGAGTGTTTGCAAAGGCTTTGATCTAGGAGACCTGGAACACCATTGCACACATTGCCTGAGGCAGAGTTCGGTAAACTGTACCTATAGAAGGCATATAGTCACTTCCCAAAATCATTTGCCATGACCCTCTTTCAAATGGGAGAAAATAAAAAAATAAAATAAAATAAAATAAAAATGAGATGCTACCACATATATACCAGAATGATGAAAATTAAAAACATTGACAATACCACATATTGGCACAAAGGCAGAGGAACTAGAGTTCTAATACATTTTGCTACTGAAAGGGAAAATTAGTGCAATCTTTTTGGAAAAACATTTGACAGCAAGTATTAAAGCAAAACTATGCCTGCCTTATGAGCCTGCAATCCTTATTTCAGCAATATCTACTAAAAACAAGAGTACATATGTCCAATAAATGGTGCTGGGAAAACTGGGTCGCTACATGCAAAAGAATGAAGCTTGACCACTACCTCACACCATATACAAAAATCAACTCAAAATGGATTAAAGAACTAGACATAAGACCTGAAACCATAAAATACCTAGAAGGAAATATAGGCGAAACACTACGTGATTTGCATATCAAAGACATCTTTACAGACACATCACCCAAAGCAGTGATAGTGAAGGCAAAGATCAACAGCTGGGACTACATCAAATTAAAGAGCTTCTGCACAGCAAAAGAGACAATAACAAAAACAAAGAGAAACCCCACCAACTGGGAGAACATTTTTGCACACAACACTAATGATAAAGGACTGATCACAAAAATCTGCAAAGAGCTGATGAGACTCAACAACAACAAAGAAAATAATCCAGTCAAAAAATGGACAGAGGAACTAAAAAGAAACTTCTCTGAAGAGGAAATGCGAATGGCCAACAGGCATATGAAAAAATGTTCAACATCACTTGCAATCAGGGAAATGCAAATCAAAACTACCATGAGATACCATCTTACACCAGTGAGAATGGCACATATTAAAAAAAATAGCAACAACAAATGTTGGCGAGGTTGTGGAGAAAAAGGAACTCTTCTGCACTGTTGGTGGGAGTGCAAACTGGTCCAACCACTATGGAGAGCTGTGTGGAGATTTCTGGACCTACTAAACATAGAGCTTCCACAGGATCCAGCAATTCCACTCCTAGGTATTTACCCAAAGAACACAGAAACATCAATTCCAAAGAACACCTGCACCCCTATGTTTATAGCAGCACTGTTTACAATAGCTAAGCTTTGGAAACAGCCCAAATGCCCAAAAATAGATGACTGGATCAAGAAGATGTGGTACAGGGCCTCCCCGGTGGCACAGCGGTTGAGCGCTGGGTTGCAAAGCTGCCCGCAGCCTCTGCAGCGCTGGTTCGATCCCAGGCCGCTGGGCGAGGGTCCCACATGGCGCGCAGACCTCTCCTGCTGCCCGCTGCTCCCCTCAGCAGTGTACTTCATCAGTCTGCCTGCTCTGCTCTCCCTTCTGGCTCTGGTGAATTCTCTCACCCTCCCGCGCTTCTGACTGTACCCAGTGCTTGTATAAATAAATAAATCTTTAAAAAAAAAAAAAAAAGATGTGGTACATATATACCATGGAATATTACTCAGCATTCAAAAAAGATAAACACATGCAATTTGCAGCAACATGGATGACGCTGGAAGGGATCATGCTCAGTGAAATAAGCCAAAAAGAAAAAGAAAAATACTGGATGGTCTCACTCATAGCAGGGATCTAGAAAACTTAAATAAGGGACCAGGAAAATGAATAACTATAAGAAAGTGAAAATCAAAATCAACAAAAACTATGAACCAGAGACACTTTTTGGGGGGTGGGGGGCGGGAGGGGAGGGATTGGGGTCAGAATGGGGGGATTGCAATTGAATGGGGAATATAAAAATAAAATTTATTAATTAAAAAAAAAATAAATAAATAAATAAAAATAATAAAAAAAAGAGTACATATGTCCCTCAAAACTCACAGCAAAAATTTGTAATAAGTGAAAATAAACAAGAGCTATCAAGAAGAGCTATCAATAATATATCCAAACAGTGGAATAATACACAGCATTAACAAACAAAAACAACAAATTAAACTAGTGAGAGAAGTGAGAACAGTGGCACCCTCTGAACAGAGGAAAGTTAACGGGGAAGGGACAAGATGGAATTTTTTTTTTAAATCTTGCATATTTTGGCCCAGGTAATGAACTAATGAACACATGAATATTATATATATACATATATATAAATTCACTGAACTGTACACTTAAGATCTATGTACTTTCCTGCCTGCACATTATGCTCCATTTAAGAAAAAAAAACTAATACCACAAATATATCCTAATTATCCATATTTTATCATTTTTGAAGTTATCCTTGAGGGTTTGAAAGCACAAGAGCTCAAAGGGAATAGAATGGAGATCATCTGAAATGGAGGGAGTATATGATACAACTGTCAAGTTCAGATTTCTGCCTACATCAATTGTGCAACACAACAGAGTCTACAAAATATTGAACTATTTCAGAGTTGTTTGGGGACACGGTGTAATAAGATAAACTAATTTTATTTTATTAAATAATTTACACATTGTAAAATCACCTTTCTTGATCCACAAAATCACCCCAAGTTGAATCTTATGCTCCTTGAATATAGGAGAAAACATTCATTCAAGCTTAACAAATCTTCCCTATGGACTACATACAGCCGTGAACTCTGTTTTGATGAGTACTATGTTATTAAGTTACTATTTAATTTCTAAATATATCCACCTCTTCCAAAAGCACCCTCAAATAATTGTATTTTCGCTGGCTTTTCAAATTACCTTAGAATAATACATAAGTAGCAGAGTACTAATAAAATAGTACATACAGCAGCCTTATTCTTTCTAGCTAATCATTAAAATACAATAAACATGACAAAAAACATGTCTAGGCAAATATATACACTCACAAATATTATCCAATCTCTTTCAAACCTCCTGTATGCTGACCTTATCAACCCAATTAGATGGTTACCCATTTCCAAAGCAAAAGTTAAAAGCAGTAAACATATCATTAAGAAAAATGGGCAAACGTTAGCTTCCTGGAGAATTGTTCTTACAATAAGTATAAGATTTTTGTCAATTTGTTTTGAGAAGTGGCAATTACTACTGGGATAATCTATGTTTGCTTCTTTCACTGACGTAATCTAGTGGCTGTTATTGAATATAACATTTTAGAACTGGAAGGGATCTTAGGAATAATTTAATTCTTGTAGATGCAAAACTGAGAACCAGAGAGCTTTAACTACTTGTCAGATATTTGAGGCAGACCTAAGTTTCCTTACAAATGTAACTTAGAATCAGTCTGTGGGCAATAAAATAGAAATAGAAAAATATATATTTCATATAAGAAACAAATTTACAAGTTATGAGGAACCAACCATTTCAAATCCATCTCCAATGATACAGTGACATGGTCCTTGAGTTTACATTCCAAAATACAGACTGATGATTCTAAATCTCAGCAGGAATGGGGGTTCAAACTAAAGCAGAAGCCTGGGAAATAGCAAGGAAAGGATACTTTTAAAATAAAAGTAGGGCCTCCCTGGTGGCTCAGTGGGTTGAGCACAGCGCTGTGGAGCTGTCCGCAGCCTCTGCAGCAAGGGTTCGATTCCCGGCCGGCCAGGGCGAAACCCAGATGATGTGGCAGACCTCTCCTGTCTTGCCTGCTGCTCCCCTTAGCAGTGTTTTCAGTCTGTCTGCCTGTTCTGCTCCCTGCTCTGCCTCTGGTGAATTCTCTCACTCTCCCGTGCCTCTTGCCTGTACCCCAGTTCTTGTATAAATAAATATTTTTTAAATAAATAAAAGTAATGAAGGAGCATGGCTCCTCAGTTTCCTTGGATACTGTGATAGTCTTCAATCTCACTTCCTCCCTACATTCATTCATTTTTCTAAGTCGTTTTTCAAAATAGAATGATCTTCCTAAGTCACAGGTTTTATTTTCCAATACAATCCTCATTGCCTGTCTAATTGAATTTCCAGAAACATGCTGACACTAAGAGTCAATGCAAAGGGAATATATTAGGAAGTGTTCCCAGAAGAAACAAGGAGCAGGAACAGGGAAAGGCAGGGGTGCAGACAAGCACAATATAAAGGCATGTCCACAGAGGGTAATATTGCCTCATTAATGCAGAGCCCTGGAGAGAGAGCAGAAGTCCAAGTGTGGTATGCAGACCTGAGAAGCACTATAAGGTGCTTGCTGCTAAGTTCCTAAATCCACACTTTATTTCAGATAAAAAAAATTTTAAAAGATTTATTTATACAAGCACTGGGTACAGTCAGAAGCACAGGAGGGTGAGAGAATTCACCAGAGCTAGAGCAGGGAACAGAGCAGGCAGAAGGACCGAAGTACACTGCTGAGGGGAGCAGCAGGCACTGAGGGGAGCAGCGGGCACAGCAGGAGTGGTCTGTGGTCATGTGGGCCCCTTGGGGGAGGCTGGGGATCGAACTGGCGCTGCAGAGGCCACGGGCAGCTTCGAAGCCCAGTGCTCAACCGCTGCGCCACCAGGGGCGGCCCCTATTTCAGATAAAATTTTGACCCACACGGTGCAGCAGACCTCTCCTGCCTCACCTGCTGCTCCCCTCAGCAGTGTATTTCAGTAGATCTACCTGCTCTGCTCCCCCTTATCTCTGGTGATTCCTCTTACCCCCACACCTCCGGCTTACACCCTAGTTCTCGTATGCATAAATAAATCTTTAAAAAATAAAAAATAAAATTTTATTCATAGAACAGTTTCTTTGTGAAAGAAATAATAAGTCGAATGTTCTGGCACATCTTGTCCTACTATTTGGACTACAATAAGTATACTTAGTGCACATCTTGGCTACTTTGAGCAACCCCAGCATACTTAGAACTGTCCTGATGACAGAAAGGAAGTTGATTTATATCCCGTTACCATCTAGCAGTGCTTACAGACTAGGAGTGGAGTAGGAAGTGAATATTCCCAGGCATTTATAGATCTTTGTGAGGAGATGAGGTGCTCTGGCAGTCTGTCCACAGGATATACAGATGCCAGCAGCTTCAGGGAGAAATACTACACCAGTGCATGTAAAAGGTAAAGGATGCCAAGGTGATAAGGAAGGAACACTAGCATTATTTGCTAAAATTAGCTAGAAAGTCCACACTTTTGCTAGCGTTTGATGTGACCTTGCTATATCTAGCCTCCTTCTTCCCATTTCATCTCTAACGACACCTCATGCTACTCCACTTTACATAGTAACTTTCAATTTTGCTTACACATTGGAGTCATCTGGAAGATTTTAAAAGTACTGATGTCTAGTTCTGTATACCGCTGGCCTCAGTTTATTGGTCCAGTAAGGACTAAACATTAGTTTTAAATTCACCCTTAGGTGATTATCTTGTGCACTTCGCACTGAGAACCACTTCCTAAGCGTTTCTATTAAACTACTTGCAATCCCATGAGTTTGTCATTGTATGGCTCTGCTTGCTATGCCTTGAACACTGTAGAAATAACCTTCCCCATCTCTGCCTTTTGAAATTCAATTGACAACCTACAATGCTAGTCATTCTTTAAGGTTCAATTCAGCCATCATTTTCTCAATTACAATGGCTAATAAACACAACACATGATCAAAGTGCTCAACACAATTAGCACCTAGCCAGAGTATAGTGGGATGTCCTTTAGTATATCACTGATAGAGATATACAATAATTTAAACTTCCTAGAAAGCAATATGAGAGTGTAAATCATATGTTGTGATCTAGAACATTTCTGAAACACTAGTACAAGGAAATATTCCTAAAGAATCCTAAAAAAAAAAAAACACGCTAAAGGAAAAATCTTTATGTACAAGTCGACTGTGTGACTTAAATAATGAGAAATATCCTAAATGTCCATCACTAACAAAACACTTATATACTTTTTAAAGATTTATTTATTTATACAAGAATTGAGGTACAGGTCAGAGGCGCAGGAGGGTGAGAGAATTCACCAGAGAAAGAGCAGGGAGCAGAACAGGCAGACAGACCCAAGACACTGCTGAGGGGAGCAGCAGGCAAGGCAGGAGAGGTCTGCCACACAATGTGGGTTTCTCCTTGGCCAGCCTGGAATCGAACCCATGCTGAAGAGGCTGTGGAGAGCTTTGCGACGCTGCGCTCAACCCAGGGAGGCCCCAGAACAGTTATACTAACCATGTCATAATCCTACAATTGAAAATAATACAAGAGTTTTTAATATTATGGGCAACTGTTTATGTTGTAACTAACCACACGCAATTTACAATTAATCAGTGTACAAAATCTCATATGCAAAATATTTACTTTTCAAAAGTACATGAAAATGTAAGGGAATGGATCAAAAAGAATTAAGTGAACAGTTATTTCCATGAATAAATTATAAATGCAAAACTAAGACATCATTAAAATTACCGAGAAATTTTATGTTTTGACATTAAAAAAATCCTGCGCCTTTACTATTTCCCCTCTGTATTAATTTCTCTGTTATCGATCATAACATACTGCTAATTTAAATTTCTCTTGTGAGTCTCAGATTATATCTTGTCTTATTTACTGTGTCTAATTTACATATGAAGTCCTCAGAATATAAGTGAGCTGTTGAATTGTTTTTAACAAATTTGACAGAACAGTTCAATTACCCCAGAAAGTGTTCCCAATCAATCTACCTCTCCCCACATGAAAAACAAATGTTGATCTGATTTCTATCACTTGGGTTAGTAGAACTGCCGAGTCTAGAATGACATATAAATGGGATCATACATGAGGTACTTTTCCCTCTTTTATTCAGAAAAATATTTTTGAAATTAACATTATTGCATGTATTAATAGTTAGCTCCTTTTTATTGCCAAGTTATATGCACTTGTGAATATACCAGTTTATCCAGATCCTGTTGATAAACATCTGGGCTGTTTCCAGATTGGCTAATTATACATAAAGCTGCTATGAACATTTTCCTACAAGGTTTTTATAGACATTTGTTTTTATTTCTCTGGGAAAAATACCTATGTGGCAGACTTCAAGATGGCTCTCAGAGATCCTTGTTCTCTTGTATCAAAGTTGTATAGCTATACCCCCTTCTCCCCACACACACATACACCACACACTGAATAGGGCTAATAATACGTAATTAATTAATTATGATATGGATAATAACTTTTAAGGCCAGATCATAAAAGCTGCCACGTACTTCTCTCTTGGATCACTCACTTTAGGGGATGCTCAAACAACAACAGGGCGGGATACAAATGGCAAGGGGCTGAGGTCTCTTTTTTTAATTTTTTTTAAATTTTATACTTTTTACATCAATTTTCATTTTTGCACAATGTATGCATTTTCATCTTGGTTATAGTCCCCATACAATTCCCACCACCCTTGTTTTGATCCTACTCCCTCCTCCCCCACCCCTGTAGTGTGTCTTTAGTTTATACTTGCTTGTTGATTTTGATTTTTACTTTATTAGAATTGGGTTTTTTCCTGGTCCCTTATTTAGGTTTTCTTAATTCCTGCTATGAGTGAGTATCCAGTATTTTTCTTTTTCTTTCTGGCTTATTTTGCTGAGCATGATCCCTTCCAGCTCCATCCATACTGCTGCAATGTGCATGTGTTTCTCTTTTTTGATTGCTGAGTAATATTCCATTGTGTATATGTCCCACATCTTCTTGATCCAGTCATCTATTTTTGAGCATTTGGGTTGTTTCCAAAGCTTAGCTATTGTAAATAGTGCTTCTATAAAGATAGGGGTGCAGGTGCCCTTTTGAATGAATGTTTCTGTGTCCATTAGTTAAATACTTAGGAGTGGAATTGCTGGATCATATGGAAGCTCCATCTTTAGCAGGTTAAGGAATCTCCACACAGCTCTTCACAGTGGTTGGACCAGTTTGCACTCCCACCAGCAGTGCAAGAGAGTTCTTTTCTCCACATCCTTGCCAACATTTGTTGTTGCTAGTTTTTTTAATATGTGCCATTGTCACTGGTGTAAGATGTTATCTCATTGTAGTTTTGATTTTCATTTCCCTGATTACAAGTGATGTTGAACATTTTTTCATATGCCTGTTGGCCATTTGCATTTCCTCTTCAGAGAAGTTTCTTTTTAGCTCTTCTGCCCATTTTTTGACTGGATTATTTGCTTTGTTTTTGTTGAGTCTCATCAGCTCTTTGTAGCTTTTTGTGATCAGTCCTTTATCATTAGTGTTGTGTGCAAAAATTTTCTCCCAATTGGTGGGGTGTCTCTTTGTTTTGGTTACTATCTCTTTTGCTGTACAGAAACCACCTGGCTATGCCTGCTCCTGAACTCCCAACCCTCAGAAATTGTATGAGATAATAAGTATTTACTGTATTAAATCATTAGGTTGTAGTGATTTATGATATGGAAATCTAATATGATCTCGGAGGGAAATTCTGGATTATTAATGTCATATCACGTTCAACTTTTTTAAAAAGATACTGAAAGCGTTTCAAGATGGCTACGCCGTTTTTACACTCCCAGATATTCCAAATCTTTGCCAATTCTGGTATCATCAGAAATTTTCATTTTAGCCTACATACCTACCATGCTATTGATAGTAGCTACATAGTGGTACCTCATTGGGGTTCTAATTTAGATCAATAAAGACTGGTATTGAATATGTCACGTGCTTATATTCTATGTAGTTCACACTTCTTTTTTTTTTAAGATTGATTTATTTATACAAGCACTGGGTACAGTCAGAAGTGCGGGAGGGTGAGAGAATTCACCAGAGCCAGAGCAGGGAGCAGAACAGGCAGAAGGACCAAAGCACGCTGCTGAGAGGAGCAGTGGGCGGCAGGAGAGGTCTGCGCACCATGTGGGACCCTCCTCCGGTGGCTGGGGAGCAGCTGGGGATCGAACCGCACTGCAGAGGCTGCACGCAGCTTCGCAGTCCAGCACTCAACCGCTGTACCACCGGGGAGGCCCTGTAGTTCACACTTCTTTCATAAGGCTGCAAAGAAGCATCCACCATGGAGTTTGGTACTAATCAGAAATTAATAAATATTTGATTAATGAACAGGTTTTTCCTATAAAAACTTAATAGAGGTAACCTTAAGCTTTTTCAAACATAGGAATTTTAATTTACACAATATGATCTATAGCTTAATTACTGGGTGGTAGAAATGTATAATGAGATGCTAAAACTTTCCCTTCCTTTCATTTCCTAGGGTAAAATACATAATTCCCACCCTCATTTATTAGGATTTTTCTTGCATTGCACTGAAAGCCTTGGAGGACAGGATGGGAATAGAGTGACTTCTTAGGCAGAATGTGGGAGCAACAGTGAGATACAAGTTGATTTGGTAAAACCAACACATCATAAATTAAATCTGATATTCTAGGAGATCACCCTAAAAGATTGTTTGCTACCAGCTCAAAACAGGAAAGTCTTGAGAATAACCTAATTAACAGTATAAACATATCTACAAATTAAACTTGCCATTACTGGTGGAATAGTCACATTAGAAAGAGATAAAATAATCAGGGAGCCAGAATTTGCTATAATTTATTTAGTATGTATAAAAGAGAACAATGCTGAATGGGGTGTGGGCAGGAGATAGCACAGGAATTCTAATCACTAGAGAGCTATTCTCCATTGTGGGGGGCAGAGGTGGTTCATCAGGTCTGTCATCATGGCCTAGATTACAAAACTTCTCCTTTTACCTTTTTCAGACCCCCTGATAACCAAATTGCCTGATGACTAATTTAACTTTCAAGCAAAAGTATGCACTGGAGCAGATCCAAGGGTTCTAATCACAACAAAAGAAATAGTTCCCACTGCGAAAGAATAAACGGACCCAAGAAGAGATGAGCTAATCAGATGAGCATATTCTTATTGGCTCAATGGTAGTATTTCACATATTTAATTAATATCGCAGATATTGATTTCACAAGCTGCAAATTTAATTGTACTAAAATAAACTGTCTTCATTTTTGTAATACTGTATTTAATTCCTATCTTAAAGCCCATTTTCCCTTAATGACAACCAACATGGTCACTTCAAGGTATTTTTTAGTCAAATCCTGGGTTCCTCTACACGTGAGAATTTTCCCAGTGAAATCAAGGTTCCTTACCTCCCCCTGAGAATTAGCGGGTAGCTGGCAGCCTACCGTGTTGTATAACTCCAAAAACACCAATAATGGCAGCACTGATGTGTACTTCTTGGTCAACATTTATTTATGGTAATGTCCATTGCTAATGAGCAAATGAATGGGTTTTTTCTGACAATATTCAATAACAGAAGTACTTCCCCTTGAGACCTTCAGAAGGTAGGGATTAAATAATCATCTCCACATAAATAAGCCTATGAATTCCCCTTTAACCAAAGGGCTTCTTAAGCTCAAATTTAGACAACTCTCCCTACTTCTGTGCAATTCTAAGGGCATGTGAAGAGGTGTGTCCTGGCTATCTATTGTGGTAGAACAAACCAACCAAAATTTAATGGTTTACAACAAAAATTATTTTATTGTGCTCATGACCTGGAATTCTGAGGGGCTGGCCTGTTTTCTTTGGATTCCCCTGGAGTCATTCAATGGTGGCTGACTAGTGGCTGGACTGGTTTGAAAGTCCAAGATAGTTTCACTCATATGCCTATTGTCTTAGTGGGAATGGCTGGCAATATGGCTTAGATGGGCCTCTCTCCCAACAGGTGGTCTCAACTTCTCCACCAAGCAGGGTGATCTGACTTCTTCCACAGTAGCTGGCTTTCTGAGACAGTATCCTAAGAGAGCCAAGTGAAAGTGCAATGTTATCTGGTCTTGGAAGTCACAGAAGCTCTCACTTCTGTTGTACCCCATTGGTCAGCCATACCACAAGACCAGTCCACATTCAAGGGGAAAGAAATTAGTCTCTGTCTCTCAAAGGGAAGTAACAAAGAATTGTGGTGATATTTAATCTGGGTGAGAAAGGGAAATAAGATTTTTTCCAAGCCACTCTGGGTCACAGGAAGCAATGAGGTTAACTCAAGCTCTTACTGTCTTGATATACTACATCATGCCATGCAAACCAAGATCCCTATTCAAGTGGCATCACACCATCCCAGGGTATGGCAAAATTCACAGATGGGCACAAACCCTCACAGCTCTTGCAGTCCCAAATTAATTTTGGGACATACATCATCACCTCATCATGGCTCAGCTTTGGCGTAGAGTGCCAGGTAGAGAATTTCTTTTCATGGACCAACACCCAAATTTCTCCAGTTTTGTCTTCCCCAGTTCTTTTTTCTAAGTCAGGATGATAGTCATCTTTACCCAGCATCCAGGATAAACAAGATTTGACACTAAAAGAATTTTCTTGCATGCCTAGTATTTATGCCAGGATTTTAGAATTTTAATCCCAAAGGCTATTACTAAACATTTTTTTCCATGTGGTCTACAGAGAAGCCTCCCTTCTCTGAGTCATGGAGAAGAAGATCTAAACCAAAGAGACATCTAGAACTACAGGTAAAAGGGATTGGGTAAGAAAAATAAAATTACCTCACTAGCTGCTCAAAATATTTTTTCTATCACTTTTACAAATGGAGCTTCTGACTTTTATATTAGTCACTCATGAGTGTGTTCAGTTCTTTTACTGAGAGACATTGAACTGGGATTCTATCTGGGAGCACTAATAAAATTAAATTATTGAACCTACAAAAGTGAAAACTCAACTCCTCACTTCACTGAATTCTAACAGGGCACAATCTGGGACTCTTCTTAAATAAAAGCTATCTTTTTTATTTTTTAATTTATTTATTTATATATATATTACATCACTGTTCATTTTTATTTTTTTTTAAGGTTTTTGTTTTGGTTTTTTTTGTTTAAAGATTTATTTATTTATTATTTATACAAGCACTGGGTACAGTCAGAAGCGCGGGAGGGTGAGAGAATTCACCAGAGCCAGAACGGGGAGCAGAGCAGGCAGAAGGACCGAAGTACACTGCTGAGGGGAGCAGCGGGCGGCAGGAGAGGTCTGTGCGCCATGCGGGACCCTCCTCCGGTGGCCGGGGAGCAGCCGGGGATCGAACAGGCGCTGCAGAAGCTGCGGGCAGCTTCGCAACCCAGCGCTCAACCGCTGCGCCACCGGGGAGGCCCCATCACTGTTCATTTTTAAACAATGTTTGTTTGTTTGTTTTCCCCTCATGTATAGTGTCCCCATAGAATATCCTCCACCAACTCATGCAGGCACCATCACCACAGTCCCCTGTGCTCCTCCCGCTTCCTCCTCCCCTGCAGGATGTCTCTATTGTGTATATATACTACATCTTTTTGATCCAGTCATCTATTTTGGGGCATTTGGGTTGTTTCCAAGTTTTCCTATTATAAATTATTTCCAGGTTTACCTATTGCCCCTGCAATAAACATAGGTGTACAGGTGTTCTTTTGAATCAATGTTTTTGTGTCCTTTGGGTAGATCCCAAAGGAGTGGAATTGCTGGGTCATGTGGTAGCTCCATTTTTAGTAGACTGAGGAACCACCATACAGAAAAGCTATCTTTTAATTAATTGATACCTAATACTGTACAAAATGTTTTTATGTATTACATTATTTAAATACAATAAAAACCCTATGACATGGGGTTTATTATCTCTGTTTTACAGAAAAAGAAACTGAGTCAAAGGCAATGAAGGGATTTGCAAGATACTCAGTGACAGAAGTAATATAAACTAGGTAATGAATAACATTAGAATTCATGCTTTCAGAGCTATATAGCTGACTCTTTAATTTTTGCTTTAAAACTACAACAAAGTAAACTACTTTCTGACAAAATTTTATTTGTAGTATACTAAATTGTGACTACAGTCATTGTATGTTGAGTAGGTTGTAGTTTAACCAAAAAGTCTCTTTCAGCATAATACCAACTGGTGATTTTAATGACTCAGCACATGAATATAAAGGTTGAATACAGCTAGAAAAAAATTGTAATAATAGTAAATACAGAAAATGTCATAGGATACATAAAGGCAAAATAGCCTGTGTCAACTTCACTAGTTTGAATATGAACCTCAAAAAAAATTTTTTAATAAATCAAAGCAGGTAAATATTTTTGAAAAGAAAAAGAATAAACTCTAAATTTCGTACTATAGCTTTGTTATTTACTGACATGCAAGGGTTTTTTTTTAATGTCTATGATAAGAAATATCTTTCTTTATATCCCTGTTATATCTGGTGACATTAAAGGTTAAGCAGCGAATCCCCAGTTATGGACTGTTAAAGTATTAGACATCAAAAATGTAGAGCTATAGTAATAAATAAGCAGTGAGTCATGCATCCCAAATCACATCTGTTCAAAGAAATAAAATATGGTGCCTCGGAGAACCCAAAGAAAACACCTAGTTGCAATCAACTTTCGCAAAATTAATGTTAGTCTTACTGCTCTGTGCCTTGACTCCAAAACATTTTATAGATACAGAAAAGATATCTTAAAATACAGTTATTTAATTTTTGATTCATAACACTCTCTCTTCTCTTAAATGTGCTTTAAACAATCCATTTTTATGGGGCATGGAAAATCATATGCAGTCAAAAGTTATACAGATAACAACAGCGAAAAGTATCAGAAGAAGTAAGGTTGAAGGTATTCCAAATCTGGAACGTAATTTCAGAAGTGCTACTAATTTTTTGTTCTATTTTCACTTTTCCCAAAACTCTCTTTATCACCAATGCCATTAGATACCTCTTAATCCCAAGTTATTGTTCCTGCATATCTGAATTGTATACGTCATTTAACTGATTAATTCCAAAGTTGCCACCCAATACTATAACCTTGAAGTTGGCAATTTGTGTTATAATAACTTCGAATCAATCTTTGGACTGACCATCTATTTTTTTGATGGGAAAATACACAAACATATAGACATCCACAGATATACATATACATGTAAACATTATTTATGATCATTACACCTAAACATTTGAACTTGCAATCAAAGTTTCTCTGATCAATTGCAGAGACAAAATATATATCCACAATCAGAATTAAATATTTTAAATGGGGAAGCCACAAATCTCTGCTAATAGATTTTCAAGTATTAGATGTGCTAATGTAAGTGGATATGCTTATTACAGAGTTCACATTTGGTAAATATTATTCCCTTTCAGTTGGACAGTAAATATAAAGATTAAAGAATTGAAAGTTTGTGAAGAAAGATAGTGAGAAAACCTTCCTTGACCATCTAATAGCACTTAACATTGCTATTTAATCTCTTCTTTAAAACTTTCTGGTATCTGTGACATAACACTTTTCTGGATTCCCCCACATACACAGTCTCTTTTTGCCTGCTCAATCTCCTCTCCATAGGTTCTAAACAATTTAGTTCCTCAATGTTCATTTCAAAGCCCCATCTACTTGAATCTATTGTCCTCCCAATGTGATCTCATTTGTGCTCGGAGTTTCAATCAACGATTAATAACAAATATAATCTCTGAACTTCTCTGAGACCCAATCTCTTGCATCTAACTCAACAGCTTTTTTAAATTTTATTAAAACTATCTCAAATTAAATATATTCACATCCAAGTAGTTGATTGCCTCTCCTCCTTTCCCCACTAATACCTGATTTCCTGGATAAATAAACAAATAGACAAGACACATACACAAACATACATAGAAGACAGACTTAAATATAAGCAAATAACATCACCATTCAAGTGGCTCTGTCAATCAAGAAACTATTCTTCACTTTTCCTGTCTTCTTTCAGCCTCCATACATACCAAATTAAGTCCTATGTATTTTTGCCTCCTAAACATTATCCCATACATTGGCTCCCTTATCTCCATATCCTTCTACCATCATATCTCATCTAGGCTCTTGTGATAACATTTCAATTAGTCTTTCCACATTCACTTTTGGCCTCTAAAGTTCATTCCCCATGCATGCTAGCAGACAGATCTCTTTCAACAAAAGTGATAACTAAAATGCTCACACCCCAGTGTGGGCAGTTATGGCCCAGTTACTATCATCAAAAGTGAATTCCTATACAGTCACCTTCTTTGAGCAATAACTTGGGTTTAACTTCTAGAATTTTAGCTTTTAAGGACTTGTTCAAGTAGTAAGAATTGACGCTTTGATTTTGAATACTTCCACAGCTGCCAGCATAGGAAATATTCAGCAAAGTTTCATTAGAGAAATCTGGAATTCAGCCCAATCATTTTGGACAGAAATGGTCTTACATAACTCTTTTTCAATCTCAAGGCAGTTTAACCTCCTCCCATAAGGAACAATTTCTGCTGAAGGGTCATTTTCACTCCATTACATTAATTGTTTGGATAGTGCTGACCACATAACACCCAAGCTTTTCAAAGAAAAGAACACATCATAATAGCACAACAAGCATCACAGAAAGCTTGATGGCTATAATGTAAATGTTGTGCTTACTGTTGAGTTTATTTTTAAATTAATAATAAATTATAAAAGGCCAAAAGATAACCCAAAAAATATTATAAAGTAAAATACTAAAATATGGCTGAACACTTCTTGAGGGCTCTATTTAATTTCAATAGCATTTTTAATTATTTTGAAATAGTGGGTCTTTTTTTTTCAAATATCACTCAATTAAGTTGCCAGAATAGAGGTTCTGAGGAAAAAGCAACTGAATACTGAGTGACTGAATTATTTTAGATTTTTCTTTGCCCCTACAAGTGGCACTCTGATCATCCATGTACTCACACTAGTTTTGGCACAATCAACAGTGTGAAGTATTCATTTCTATTTCAGGTGACATACAAAAGTAGTCCTTGATTTTTGACTATAATTACATTTAACTAAAGACATAAGCTTTGGGTCATTGGTAGAAAAGAAAATGCTAGACCAGGATAATGTAAGAAAAGGTTTTGGCTTCTGTTATGTTTACAAAACCTTCCTTGAGGAGTTTTCCTAAGTCATTTGGCAGCCTAAAGTAAACTGAGGCTCAGAAAAATAATGGAATGTTAAACACCATCTATCAGAAGTAGGTAGGCTTTGGCACAGGCTCTAGAAGATGTCAGACAAAATCCTAATTTCTGACAGGAACAGGCCTTAAGTTTTTTTCTTTTCACTGATCTCTCATTACTCCCACTTGTTTTCATGGAAAAGGGAGTGATGATGTAGGGGATACTAAACAGTAGAAGTTTGTTACTAAGGAAAGAGGAGTTATGTTTATGCAGAGAAGGAAAGAACATATAATTGGGTTGGTAAAGGTGGAAACAAATTACAGTGATATCTTTTGGGGAGTGGACAGAGTCATTCCTCCATCTTCCAATGATATCATGATTTTTTTTAATATATATTTTTTAATTTATACAAGAGCCGTGGTACAGGCCAGATGCATGGAAGGATGAGAGAATTCACCAGAGATAGAGCGGGGAACAGAACAGGCAGACTGATGGAATACACTGCTGAGGGGAGCGCCAGGTGAGTCAGGTGAGTCGGTTGCTCCGAGGCCAGCGGGGACTGAACTGGCACTGCAGAGGCTGCGGACAGATTCACAGCACTACACTCAACCATCTGTGCCACCAGGGAGGCCCGATGATATCATGATTTAACCTGGGAAAACACTCTGTTCCATTGCAGGCAGTCTTGGGGATAACCCTCCTTTGGTCACAATGATTGGTGCAATGACAGTCATGTGACCTACATGAGTTCAGTGGGATTCGATCCTGAAACTTTTGTGAAAGCTATTACTACCATATATCAATGGAGTAGAATTGAGAGCCCAGAAATAATCCCACATGTATATGGATAGCTAATTTATGCCACGTGAATAAAGAAAGTAAGAGAGGAAGTCGATTCAACAAATGATGTTGCCACAGGCAAAAGAATGTATCTAAACCACTATCTCACACCATACCCAAAAATTAATTCAAAATGAATTAAAGACTTTGATGTAAGAATAGAAACAATCATGTATGTTGAACAAAACACCCCATAACATTGACTTTGGTGATGTCTTTGGGGCTTGACTCCAGTGGCATGGGAAACCAAAGCAAAAATAAGCAAATGGTATTTCAGCAAACTAAAAAGCTTCTGTACAGAAAAAGAAACTATCAGTAAAACAAAACAAAACAAAACAAAAAACCCTCTGAATGGGAGAAAAATATTTGCTATTATACAGCTGATGAAAGACTAATATTTAAGATGTATAAAGAACTGTGCAACTCAACAAAAACAAATAAACCAATCAAAAAGTGGGCAGAAGAGCTTAGACACTGCTCCACAGAAGACATATGGTGAATGAAGAGATGCTCATTATTACCAATCATCAAGAAAATGTAAATCAAAGTCACAAGGAGGTATCATCTTACACCTGTGAGAATGGCCCATATGAAAGAGATCATAAACAGCAATTGTTGGTGAGGATATGGAGAAAAAGGAGTCCTTCTGCACTGTTGGTAGGAATGTAAACTGGTCCTGCCCTATGGAAAACAATATGGAGGTTTCTCAAAACATTAAAAACAGATCAACCATATGATTGAGAAATCCCTCCCTTAGGTATTTACCATGAGTGCAAAAATACTACTTTGGAGGGGTACATGTACTCCTATGTTCACTGCAGCAGTATTTAAAACAGACAAGTTACACGGATGAATGGATTAAGAAGATGCAGTATCTATACACAATGTGATAATACTCAAGTATAAAGAATGATGAAATCTTGCAATTTGTGACAACATGGATAGAACTGAGATGGGGATATTTTACTAAGAAAATAAGTCAAAAGCAGAAAGATAAAAACCAAATGATTTTGCATATATGTGCAATATAAAGAAACAAAGCAAAGGAACAGACAAAACTAACCAAACAAACCTCGGAAATTTGATTGCAGAAATGAGGCTACCAGGAGAGGGCAGGATGGGAGCAAAAGGCTGACAGGACACAACAGACTAAGGTGGAGGATTATTGATACCAGGTGATGGGTGTGGTAGCAGACATCTGAAAAGGTGTAACCCTATACCCCTAAAACATATCTAGTGATATAAATCAAAGTTACTTCAATAAACAATTTAAAAACTATTAGAACAGAAAGGCTGTCACTCCACTGAGGCTGCCAATACAACAGGATATAAACCTGTGGCAATAATAACTGGTGGTGAGATGATTTGTGTGGAGTCTGTTTGAATGATGCCCGCAAAAAGAAAACCCGAGCTGTGTGATAGAAAAATGGTCCCAATGATATTTCTGAGGTCCTGAATCTATACCCTAGATTTACCTGTTAGGTTTCTCAATGACCTAATTCACTTTATTGGATTATCATTACTCTAAGAAAATTCCTGCCTAGAAACTATACACAGTAGCATATCAAAGAGACAAAGTAACCAAAAATTGAACAGAAAACACACACAAAGCAAAGGGTTACAGTAAATTTTTCAAATGAGACCATAATAAACCTATCAACATTGCCAGGTCTGTCCCTGGCACTCTGAGGATCAGTATCAAGAGAATATCACTTTAGCTATGGAGATATTAATCTACATAATAGTTTAAGTGATTATGTGCAAAAATGAGTAACCTAGATAACAAAGATTGGAGATATTCCATTGTGAGCTGACATAGCATGGGGTCGGGAGAGGTAACAATCTTTGTCACTCAATTGTTTAATAAATTCCTTCTAATCATTTTCATTAGCCATGTTGAAGGGTATTATTTCACAAATAGAATCTATAACCCACTGTTTCTAACTTTGTTATCTATAAAAAAGAAATACTTTCACATTTTAGTGCTTCATGCACAAAATAGCTCAGTAGGATATGTAAATTTAAATTGCTTCAATTAAAGTAGTTTTAAGCAATTGCAATATAAAGTTTAGTAACATTAAGACACAATGAAATATTGTAGGAAGTACTTTAAAATAGCAGATATCCAGCAATACTCTGGTTATCGTTATGATTCTGCTCTGTTAAGACAGTAATTTAGTTGCTGCCAAGGGTGCAAACAGGTTATGCTAAGCTTTTTGAGTCAAGAAATAATCCTACTTTCTTACAATTTTATTTATATATTTTTTACTTATTTATTTAAAGATTTATTTATTTATGCATACAAGAGCTGGGGTAAAGGCCAGAGATGCCAGCTGGGGTATAGGCCAGAGATACAGGGGGCGAGAGGACTCACCAGAGACAGAGTGGGGAACAGAACAGGCAGACAGATTGCAACACACAGCTGAGGAGAGCAGCCAGCAAGCCAAGAGAGGTCTACCTCACCATGTGGGTGGCTCCCTGGCTGGAGATCGAACATGTGCTGCAGAGGCTGTGGATTGCTTCATTGTGCAGTGCTTAACCCTTTGCACCACCAGGGAGGACCCCCTCTTACAATTTTAGATCCTTTAAGTCTCTGGTCAGTTCTTCCTGGGTTACCAAGAGGATCAGCAATAATTTTCCTAGCATTGATGTTTTACCTCTGGATTATGAACAAAATATTGCAGATCTATTTCCTAGTCTTTTTTTTTAATCTGGGGATGTCTTTGTTAATCCTTCATTTTTTAATTATTTTTTTATTTTCTTATATCACTGTCCATTTTTGTACAATATTTTATTTCTCCCCTTATGTGTAGTCCCCATAAATTCCCCACTACCACAGCACCCGTGACCATCACCATAGTCCCTTGTGCATTTCCTTCCCCTGTTTTGACCCTTTTCCCTTCCCTTCCCCTGCTGTGTGTCTCAGATCTAGTATTTTGTAGTCCTGAATGTTGGTAAGTCCAAACTGCAAAGTCACATCAGAGGTATGCTCTGGAGATGCCAAGAGAGATGTGATGGTGTCTCAAAGACTGCCCTAAATCAACTCAGAGACAGTCTGATAATGCCCCTTTCTACAAAGGCATTTCCAACAGGATGACAGATGTTTCTCAACTACTTACATGCTAAATTGGGTAGAGCAGATCATACCACAAAGATCCAGGACATATAACCATTAGTAAGCTTATTCACAGTAGTGGGTGTGGTACAAATTGTTCATAGCACATAAAGACATCTTAGACTCAGCCCATGGAAGATAAAAGGTAAACGGAAAGCTGTGCTATTGCTGGTTTTCCAGCTACACCTAATAAATGCTCAAGCTACTCTCCAAGGAAATGAAAGTGTCAGTGTAGACATTGAGACAGACCAAAGAAAATAATTCAGAGATTGAAATGAAGAAACACAAAAGTTTAATTTACCTTGGAAATCAAAATAATGACCACATGTAAATGCAACAGCAGCTATGTCACTATAAGAAAACAGTATTAAAAATTGGGAAGGGGCATTAAATAACTCTAATTATACCTTCACACCTGGAGGAAAGAATTTCTGAAACTCAACTAAATGAACAGACCCATATGAACATCTCAAAGCAAATTCTCATTGGAATAAGATTAACAGAAACATGTAAACTATACACATCAGAGGCAGTTATATCCTCTTAAAGAAGAACAATAGGAGGAGGAAATAAATGCACACACATTCGAAGTGTAAGTCACACACTTGTGACCCATTCATGTCATTCATTCCAACACACCTTCATTAACAACCACCACGTTATAAGCATTTTGCCATGCAGTTGATGATCTATGATTCCCTCTTAATATCAAAATTTTAATGGTAATTATTTTTCTTAAAACCATCATGTCCCAAAGACCACTGAAAATAGACATCATTCTTAAACTAGTGGCTCCCAAATACATAAATTTATGGAGCAATGAAAAATGTTAACATGCTAAAAAATACTTCAGATTCATACACAAGTGAAGCATTTTATTTTTTCGAATTAAAGGCATTGCAATATAATTGCCATCTATAATGGCTACTCATGCTGCCATTTCAGAAGATGATCATTAGGCTTTTTCCTCATTGTGCTATGACTGGTGAAAATTTCATAAGTCTTGTATCAGTCTACACACTGATGGACCAAAGTCAAACAAGTTTCATTATATTTTCCAAAAAAATAAATTCCTTAAGGAAAGCTTGGAGTTTATGAGCATGACAATCACCAGGACAGAATTTTTAAAGTTCAGAATCTAATCTCCAACCCAGAAATTCTGATTTATGAAATCTGGGGAAAGGGCAGAAAAATTGCACTTGTGAAGAGTAGCCTGGCAGTCTGTCTCAAAATTTAATGTACAAGTGAATCATTTTTAATAAGATTTTTGTCTTGGGATAAGTTTAAATTTACAGAAAAGTAGCAAAGATACCACAGGAGGTTCCAATATACACTTCACCCAACATCCACTAGTATTAATATTTTATATAACCATGGTACTTTGCCAAAACTAACAAATTAATCTCAATATAATGCTGTTAACCAAATCAAAGATTTTCTTAGATTTTATCAGTTTTTCCATTAATGTCTTTTTTCTGTTTCAGGCTCTAGTCTGAGATTATCTTTCAATGCAGATTCTGTTTCAGTAAGTCTAGGATGAAGCCACAGATTCTTCACTTCTCATGAAGCAGCAGAATTCTAATGTAAAGGGCATTATGCGAGCTGTTGGCCTGGAAATCACACTTTCAATGAAGATCATCCTTGGACCAATCTATGAGGAAGAAAAAGTTTTCAGGGATTAACTGATTCTACCCTGTTGGGGGTTAAAAGTCTCTCTGTAAAAATATAGTGTCACCTTGCTTTTCTTAATAAAAATAAAGACCGTAACATATAATGGACAAGATTCATAATCTTTTGTTACTTTACTGATGCCAATAGTTCTGATAAAAAATTTTGTTACTATTGAAGAAAAGCAAAAAGAAATAAGGATATCAATTTCTCTTGCCAATTTCCTGCTCAAGTTCTTGATAGCCCTGCTGAAAAGATAAAGCCAAAAATACAAACTGTAATCTAGCTCACAGGTTTAGAATCAGAGCTATGTAAATAAATAGAAACCATTATTCTGTTTAAAATGTAATAGCTACATAATTAATTAAAATGTGCACATATAAGAAATATGTTCTCATAATCAGTTTGAAATTTATAGGATTAAACTGTTATTTGGAGTTCTGCTAACTAAACCTCTAGCACTTTCGTACAATATATTTTTGTAATTTCATTAGATTTGTTTACAGTATAAATAAGTTCTAAAGTAGCATCAAATGATGATTCTACTGCTAAATCCAGAAGTGGTATATAAGACTTTTCTAAGATAATATAATTATATCCTCAACATCATTGTGACTAGCTACAGATAAAAATCAACTTCCAAGTTCATACTACCTATGAACAGAGAACAAAGAAACAGAGGGCTTCCACCCCTATGAATTATTGATAGTTAACTATGCAACTTCCAAATGTAATGTAAACAATCTCTCTTTTTAGACTATAACCCAGAATGACCACCTGGGTCCCTTTTCACATCTCTTATTCTAAACTCAATGATGAGCAGTCATCACCTACTCTCTGAGCTTTAGCATTGCAAAGGACTCTAAGAAATTATCTAATTCAGCCCTCTCTGTTCACAGAAAGTGAATCTAAAACTCAGAGGAATGCCTTTGACCCTGATCGAAGTCATAGAGTATTTATCTGTAATGTATTATGATTCTCTTCTCACCCCATCATCTCTCACTCTCCCAATCTTTTTAGACTTTGTGAATGCAAATGCCCACTTTCTATGTTTTTTAGGAACTATCTCAGTGCAACAGAAAAATATTTTTATTTTTTTAAGAAGTACTTTATTTTATGTTTGTAAGATTTATTTTTTTTCTTAAAGATTTATTTATTTATTTATACAAGCACTGGGTACAGTCAGAAGCGCGGGAGGGTGAGAGAATTCACCAGAGCCAGAGCGGGCAGCAGAGCAGGCAGAAGGACCAAAGTACACTGCTGAGGGGAGCAGCAGGTGGCAGGAGAGATCTGCACGCCAAGTGGGACCCTCCTCTGGTAGCCGGGGAGCAGCCGGGGATCGAACCGGCGCTGCAGAGGCTGCGGGCAGCTTCGCAACCCAGGGCTCTACCGCTGCGCCACCGGGGAGGCCCAGATTTATTTATTTTTATACAAGATCTGGGGTACGGGCCAGTGGCACATGAGGGTGAGAGGATTCACCAGAGACAGAGTGGGGAGCAGAACTGGCAGACTGACCAAAATACACTGCTGAGGTAGCAGTGGGTGTGACAGGAGAAGTCTGCCACGCCATGTGGGTATCTCCCTCGCTGGCGGGGAATTGAACCTGCGCTGCAGAAGCTGCAGACAGCTTCACAGCGCTGTGCTCAACCTGCTGTACCACCAGGGAGGCCCCAGAAAAATATTTTTAAAACATACTACTGTATACTTAGTATACTTAGTCTTACCAAATCTTAACCATTTATTATATTTCTCCTTTTTTAAGGAATAAATCAATTCATTCCCACATAAACAGGGCCAATTTACTTTTTCAAACATGGAAAATTCCATGAAGGAAGTATAAACTTTTTTATAAATGGTGCTAGAGCAATCCACATGGATAGCCGTAGGCAAAAAAAAAAAAAAAAAAAAAGACCTTGTCCTAAACCATAGGACATTTATTTAAAAAATTAATTCAAAATACTCAAAATAGATGACAGACTTAAATGTACATTATAAAACCAAAAGACTTTTTAAAAGGTAATAGGAGAAAATCTTTAAGATTTAGGCCTCAGTGGAGTTACAGAATAACACAAACAGCATGGTCAACAAAAGAAAAAAAAATCAAAAATTGCATTTCATCAATTTTTTTTTTCTGTGAATTAACCTATAGAGTAAATGAAAATACAAGCTGTAGGCTGAGGGAAAATGTTTTAAAACTAAATATGTGAATATATACATTGATATCTACATGTAAAAAAACGATAATTTTTATAATAAATAAAATATCACAAAAAGCCTTCTTAAAACTCAATAGTGATAAACCAAAAAACTCAGTTACAAAATGGTCAGAAGACATATACATTTTACTGAAGAAGACAGACGGATGAGATAAAATATAAAAGATTTGCAATATCATTATCTGTGGTAGACAGACTAATTTCCCACCCAGAAGATGTCCATATTCTAATCCCAGGAGCCAGTGAATATGTTATGTAGTTAAAATTAAGGTTGCAGAGGGCCTCCCCAGTGGCACGTTGGTTGAGCGCTGGGTTGCGAAGCTGCCCGCAGCCTCTACAGCGCCGGTTCCATCACTGGTCGCCAGGAGAGGGTCCCACATGGCGCGCAGACCGCTCCTGCCGCCCACTGCTCACCTCAACAGTGTACTTCGGTCCCTCTGCCTGCACTGCTCCCCACTCTGGTTCTGGTGAATTCTCTCATCCTCCCGTGCTTCTGACTGTACCCAGTGCTTGCATAAATAAATAAATAAATCTTTAAAAAAAAAAAAAAAAGCATTCAGGGCCTCCCTGGCCTCCCTGGCGGTGCAAGGGGATAGGCACCGCACTATGAAGCATTTAGCGGGCTCTGCAGCACGAGCTCGATTCGATCCCTGGCCAGCCAGAGAGAGTTACCCACATGGTGCAGCAGACCTCTCCTGTCTCACCTGCTGCTCCCCTCAGCAGTGAATTTCAGTCAGTCTGCCTGTTCTGTTACCCACTCTGTCTCTGGTGAATCCTCTCACCCCCAGCATCTCTGGCCTGTACCCCAGCTCTCGTGTGCATAAGTAAATAGATCTTTTTTTTTTTTTAAAGTAAGCATGAAGCATGCAATTAGCATAGGACCCAACAATTCACTTTCAAGAATTTACCCCAGGATATTTAAAGTTATGTCTGTGCAAAAAGCTATCTGCAATTGCCTACAGTAGCTTTATTCATATCAGTCCCAAAAGGAGAAGGCCAAAATGTGCCTGAATAAATTATTAAAAAACTATTAAGCAACAAAAAGGAATGAACTATTGACACCATGCAACAACTTGAATGAATTTCAAGGATGTTATATTGAAAAGTCATTTTCGAAAGGTCACATACTGTATAGTTCAATTCATATAAGATTCTCAAAAAGACAAACTTTTATAAAGTTGAAAAACACATAAGGTAATTGCCACGAGTTAGGATGGTCAGAAACAGGAATGAATGTGACTAAAAACGTATAATACCAGTGAGGTGGTAGTTACACAAATCATATGTGGAATAAAATGAAAACATACTGTACAAACACATTTGACTAATCTCAAACTTCTGGCTTTGATATTGCACTATAATTTTGTAAAATGTAACCACTGATGAAAATTGGGTGAAAGGTACACAGGATATTTTTGTATTAGCTTTACAAATTCCTGTGAGTTTATAATTATTGCCAAATGAAAACTTGGGGGAAAAAAAAATTTCAAACAGATTTGAAGTCCAATTTATCCCTTCCTTTCTCATTCCATTTCCCTCCTCTTCTACCTCCTTTCACAGAATTGTCCTAAAATGAGTGTTAGAATTTCTATTCTCTTTTATTTATTTTATTACCTGTGAATATGTTATTTGAAAATATAGATTATGTTTTGTATATTCTAAAACCTTATATAAATGACATCATACTAATCCTCCTGAAACTGGTTTTTCATTTTGTTTCTGCTTAACTTGGTGATGCCAAGATCTATTCATGGGGCTTATGCATGTTCTCTGCTGTATAATAGTCTTCTACTATATGGATATACCACTCTTTATTTGTACTTTCTTCTTTTGATGGACATACAGAATTTTTGCCAAGATTATTCCATTATAAGATAATGCTAAAGAAAAGAAAACATCCTAGTGCACTTCTTCTTGTGAACATATACAAGCATATTTCTATGATATATACCTAGAAGTAGGATATTTTCCTTCAGGGAATCTACATTTTCAACTTTATTAAATAATCTCAAGCTGCTTTCCCAGTTGGTTATACCAATTTGTTCTTCCACATCACTGCCAATACTTGACAATAATCTCTTCTCTAATAAAAACCAACCTATTTTCTCAATTGGCAAATTGAACCCTTTATAACTTACCAACTGTGAAACTTTATCAGTTCAGAGGATTTTATCCAGAACTCATAGTTACAGTTCAGAAAACCACATGGAAAAAATATATAATTAAGGCTCATACAGAGCCCACTGCTCTGCACGGAGCAATTAGATAGAAACTCTACACTGTACATTCATTTAAATAGGTCTTTCAATTTTCTGGACTCTCTCAGAAGCACTTCCAATGACATTTTTTCTGGGATCTCTCACCATATATCACTTCACATAAGTTTTCTCTGACCATTATCACACAAATTTCACTGGCATTTTTTCTTTCTTTCCATTCATTCAATACATCTTTCAAATACCTGCTATAATCGAGACATACTGGGAGTGTTACCCAAAACAAAACTAAGCCCTGGACTCAAGGGCTTATATCTTAGTTCAGGGGAAAGAATAAGAATAATAAATTAATAAATATACTTTATATTGAACCATATGAAATAATTGTTATTTTACTATTCTTGATCAACAAAAAGGCTTTTCATATATTCAAGTTAATAGAATAGGACTCTGTGGTGGTGATAAGTGCTATGAAGAAGGCAGGGTAAGTGGATGGAGTCATAAGGTGGGTGTGGGTGCCTTTCTTAGAAAGTGCTATTTGAACAGAGAAAAGAGTTAGTAAGTTACTTGGATATCTGGAGGAAGAACATTCCAGAGAGCTATGTATGTGGAAAGATTCTGAGTAGGGTGTGTGTATGACTGCTCCAAGGAACACCGATGAATCCAGAGAGAATAGAGTGAAGAAGAATAAAAATGGTACAAGATCAGGGCAGAGAAGAGAAAAGAAAAGGGGTAGGTCCACAAAAGGTATGTTAGTCATGTTTGATATGGAGGCAGGCAGGCCTCAAGGGGTTAGGATTATCATAAAAAAACTCAGGGCTGGGCCTCCCTGGTGGTGCAGCGGGTTGAACGCCGTGCTCTGAAGCTGTCCGCAGCCTCTGCAACACAGGTTCGATTCCCGGCTGGCCACTGAGAAACAGAACAGTCTGCTGTTCTGTTCCCCAGTCTGTCTCTGGTGAATCCTCTCACCCTCCTGAACCTCTGGCCTGTACCCCAGCTCTTGTATAAAAATAAATAAATCTTTAAAAAAAAAAAAAAAGAATTCAGGGCTGAGACTATGTGGTAAGAAAGGAAATAGTGATAAAAAGTTGGGTACTCAAAACTCTTTCATGATCCTTCTAATATTTCTTTTATCAAGCATATTTGTCTTACTGATGTCTCATCCCCCCCAAAGCATCTCTTCAAACTCTCATATCCTGACTTTGTTGACCCTAGTGTGAAAATATCTTGTCTGCCTGCAGTCTGATTCCAGTAAGAAACTTCCTAATCATTCTAAATTCAGCATCCCCCAAAATGTAGATTTGCATGTCCCATCACCTGACATATCACATTACTTTGGTACCTAATGACTCAGAAGACAATAGCACCACACCAGATCAAGAAGCTTATATTCTCATGCAAGGAGCACCACCAAATAATGAGCAAATGAATTCAAAGGCCTCCACTGTGCTTCTGTCTCTTCCAAAAGACTGTAACTGAGGGGTGGGCTGGGCCTGAGTCACAGCAGGAAAAGGCCATTCATCGCCATTCATGGCAATACAAGGGGGCTCCTCTGAGGAAGAGAACTCCTAGCTCTATTTCTGCAGCTAGGCCCCCTCCACTGAAGTTCCTATGCAAACTCCCCAAAGAGTAACTTGTTCAAGGGACTTACAACCCTTTAGGGAGAGCTGACCACAGTTTAATGGCATGAGAATGAAATTCTAATTCCATTTCCTGCTCATACCAACATAGGGCAAGGTGTATTATATTAAACATTTAGAGCAAGTAATAAGTAACTAGCCGAGCAAGGTCAATACCAGGTCACCATGGCATGACAGAAACTCAGTTTTCTGTCTTCCAGTGCAATGTGTCATTTAAGAATAAGATATTAAATTGTTTACAAAATGTAGTTAGATGGGGCCTCCCTGGTGGGTTAGGGGTTAAGTCTCAGCCCTATCACCACTAGGGTCTGAGTTCCATTCCCAGCCAGGGAGCTACCTAGATAAGGTGCAGCAGACCTCTTGTCTCAGCCACTGCTCCCCTCAGCAGTATATTTCAGTAAATCATCCTGTTCTGCTCCCCACTCTGTCCTCTGGTAAATCATCTCACCCCCTGCACCTCTAGTCTATACCCCAGTTCTTCTATGCAAAAATAAAAAGTGGGATACCTGCCTCACCTTAAAAAAATTGTAGTTAGCCTAAGAGGATAGTCATGTCAAAATTATTTATCAACATATCCCATGCCTTAAAAAAAAACCTTAAAATATAACTTACATGCAAAATGCAGGCTGCCAAAGAGAAAATATGATATTAAAATGTCATTAAGATTATTGTATGGCTATAAGAACTTATAGCCACTTAAGACAATGGCACAGATCTTACAAAGAATTGCAACAAACTGTATTAAAAGGAATGTTCAAAACCTATTTTCTGAAAAGGCATTTTGAAAAGATGAAAATAGGTATGTCTTTTCTGAGGAAAAAAAAATCTTGATTTAAAAAAAAATTTCAGTGCTTAACACCATGAAATGAAATGAGACAATCAAAACCCAAATGAATTTTTATCAACTTGGTCCCGCATCCACTTGTACATAAAGCAGAAAATATACATCTCAGTATTTGGAAAAGTCAAGTTCGATCTCAAGTGATGTTATTTCAGACCACCAAGACTGAATGTGACAGCTTGAATTCAACTTGCTATCAAAAGCAGATGTCAGAAAATATAAAAGAAAATTGAAATAACTATCATAAAGTGCACTGATATAACTTTTCTTTGAATTTCATTATTGAAAATACCTGCTAACGTGGCAAGGCTTTTAATGTGCTTCTATACTCGCTCTGGTCCCACTAACTGAGAGCCTTCCTTCCTGTCCACACTGACTGCCATTAAATACACTGATTCTGTTGACAACTGAAGTCAACTTTAAAAGAGTTCTTCACAGCATGGATGTTTTTGGAGTTATAAAAAAAAAATCATTTACTTTTCCCTAATACTATGCAAATGATATCACAACAACATTGAAGAGAAAATACTTTTTTTTTTAATTTTAAAGATTTATTTATTTATTTATTTATTTATTTATTTATGCAAGAACTGGGGCATAGGCCAGCGGCATGGGGGGTGCGAGGATCCACCAGAGACAGAATGGGGAAACAGAACAGGCAGATCTACTGAGATACACTGCTGAGGGGAGCAGTGGGCGAGTTAGGAGAGGTATGCTGTGCCATGTGGGTAGCTCCCTGGCCGGGGATCGAACTCGTGCTACAGAGGCTGCAAATAGTTTCATAGGTTGTGTCTTAACCCCATGAGCCACCAGGGAGGCCCCACTTTTCTATTTCAGTTTGAAAAATTCATTGCATATGAAAGCATGCTTTTCTGGTATACCTGTTTCAAGTCCCCAGTCCCTCACCAAGGAGCACCGCTAGAGGAAGAGGAAAAAGTGTCAGCAAGAGGCCAATAAAAAATTATTGCCTGGCTTGGCTCAAAGATGCTAAGATCTGTGCAAAAATGATGCTGGGTGCCTGGGCTTTCTCAATTTAAATATTTTATTTTCAAATACTGAAATTCTATTGGTAACAGTAAAAATGTACGGAGGGATAGAAAATGTTATTAATATACTTCATAAGCAAAGAAATAGTCTTTTCTCATTTATAAATTATCTTCTTTTCTGCACAATCAATACAGTTCTACAACTCACTTTTTCTTTTTTTGGCTAAACACAGCATGGACTCATTCCACTAGATTCTTTATAAAGATGTTTCAAAAATAGTTGAAGTTTGATTAAAAGAGGAGATCCTTTGAAATGAATAGCAAACTAGAGTCATTATTAGGCTTTGGGAAGAGTTGAAAAATATTTAAAATATGGTAGTGATAATGGCAGGGCTATGGATTGAGAATGCGACATAGAGAAATTAAAGAAAAAGAAAATGTTTCACCTTGCAACCTTCTAGTTTTAAGCTTTTACTACCATGGAAGAATGAAAAATTGGAGCAACATCTAAGATAGCAGGAAAGAACCAGCTATGAGAAAGGTATGTCTATCTAGTCCCTCTACCTTGCCTTTCCTTTTTCTCCTCATGGATACCTCTTTATCAGTAAATTTTAAATAATGTCCATACTACTCTTAGACTGTTTCCCATTTGTCATCAGATTTCCGGCAAACAGCTCTGGGTAAAAATCTGCGTGAACTATGGTGGGACATTTATGTCTGCCACTTGGGACCTGACTAGAATGTTGAACAGGTTAGATCACATTTTGATGACTATACTCATTGGCTGATTAACGCAATGCTCTAAAGGACCAATAATCACTGGACTTTGAAGAAACAAATTACCAGCAAACAGATTACAACTGAAAGTTCAGACAGAAGTACCCGAAGTCAATCTACTGAAACTAATCAGATGGTACAGTTGACCAGAAAGTACCTAAAGTTCCACTGACAGTAATTACTCTGCAGATTTCAGTCCGTTAATTTTCACTTATATTTTTTTCAAGTTTCACCAGCATGAAAGTTACATACACTGACATGATTTCATGCATTTAGAGGGGAAATGTTTTCTGGTAAGTGGAACACTGTGGATGGTTTCTGGCAGACCTTGATTTTAAGTAGATATTATAGTGAAATATTTCATTTAGAAGTCTCCGCCTTCTTTCTTCATTTTTTCTGTAATCTGCATTCACTGAGTAGAACTTGTATTGATCTTTGGGACCCGCTTTGTTTCAGGGCTCTGGGTGATTTTTTTCTACTCCAACTGGCATTTTCTACTCCATCTGAATTGAACAAAGGCACGTGCCTGACAAACAGTGCTGTTCCAGTACCTCCAGATCCAATAAATATAAAGAGGGAGATCAAGTTAGGCTGCTTCTTGGCCTGGCTGAGAATCTGGCAGAGAATTGTTACAGAAGAGTCCTTGGGTTGGGAGGGATAAGAGAACAAATCTGCAAGGCTCAGGACTAAGTCTCTCAGCCATTTAATTTTTAATCTGGCTACTGTAGCAAGGCTCTTTGCACCTTGCCCTACAGATTCTGAGCAAATGCATTTTATTTTTAGACATTTTTTCTCTTGACACAGGTTTCCACAAATATGAAAGAACAAATCATCCTCCAGGCATGCTAGTGGTTGGTGCTGTCTCTTCTCTAACTCTGAGGTCCTCTGTGAGCATTTAAAATAAAAATAGGCCAATAAATGTTTTCCTGTAGAACAAACCACTTCTCTTGGCCCTAAAATGGTTATACATTAAAAGGATTTAGTCTGCATTAGAAGATTATTTTAGCCATTTTTGATAAATGGAAGGTGCTTCAAAGAGAAAATTTCAGTTTTCTAGTAAAGTGCTATCTGATGAGAAAGGAAGAAAAATCTCAGGTGGTATTTTTATTGAAAATACCATTATTGCAATTCTAGCAAAAGAATTGATTGTGAGGAGAAAAAAGGCACAACCACCTTAATTACTATTATTTATATTTCTTTTCAGATGTTCAGATATCACAGATGACACACCTGGAATTAGTACTGAAGTCAGAGGTATGAAATCAAAGTAGCCAAATGTCTTAATGCTTTCCAAAATAATTCAAAATGGGTTTGTCAATATTTCAGATACTCTATGTCCAAGATTAGCCTGTATTAACAGCACACAGTGAAAAGAAATGTGACTCAATGATGAACTACTCACACGACTATGTGGTGTGATAAACTGCTAACTAAAAACCATTAACATAATATATCTTAAGAATCTTGTATGCTTCTAAAAAGAATCATCAGCCACCTTGACTCATGGGAGAATATCTTAGATATTCTCTTCTTTCTATACATTTCTAAAATTATTTTTTTTAGCCAGGAATAACAAGGCAAAATAAAACATACTGTTGTCAATAAAGACTGTTTCTCAGAGAGACATTGCTATATGGGAGATTAGATATGATCCCTTTGTTCTTGGTATAAAATGTGCTAGTGACTACAGCATTCTGGGTTCAACCAGAAATGTCAACTTCATTCTGAGAGGCAGGAATAGATTTCTTCCCACTATGACATCAGTATAAATCGTAAATTACACCATTAAGAAGTCTAGGTCAGGGCCTCCCTGGTGGCACAGCAGATTGAGCGCAGTGCTATGAAGCTGTCTGCAGCCTCTGCAGTGCCAGTTTGATTCCTGGCCAGCCAGGGAGATACCCACATGGCAAGGCAGACCTCTCCTGTCTCACCTGCTGCTCCCCTCAGCAGTGTACTACGGTCCTTCTGCCTGTTCTGCTCCCTGCTCTGTCTCTGGTGCATTCCCTCACCCTCCTGCACCTCTGGCCTGTACCCCAGTGCTTGTATAAATAAATAAATCTTAAAAAAAATTTTTTTAAAAAGAAGTCTAGGTCATGCTCATTCATATATATTCACATGTCAATATCCCCATATACATACAAAATCCCAGTCTCCCATGGAATACAAGAAATGGATTGTTTTGTGGATGATCTATGGATATTCAGTTAAGGAAGGTGGTATGTCAAATCCCTACCTCTAGGACTATTATTCAACTCTACAGATGAAAGAAGGGGTTCCCAGAGCATCCTCTGCCAGAACCTATCTGTCCTGATAACCAATCCAGTGTGCCTTCCAACTTAAACAAATACAAAAGTAGTAACAACACTCAGTGTTTCTAAGTAGTCCTTCAATATAATCTTGCAGCCATAACTTGATAGAAACTTTAAAGCCATCTTGGTAAGCCATGTGCAGCATCATGTGTGAAAATATGTAGAATGCTGTAGTGTAAGAAATAGGAGATAGTTGTTAAGAACACAGATTATGTCATCATGATGTTTAGATATTATCTGATTCAGTCAGTAATAAGATGGACTTGAAGAGGTACTTAAATCTCTTTTTTTTGCCTCAGTTTCCTCATTTGTGAAATGAGAATATTAATGCTACCTACACTGTAGAGTAACTGAAAAGATTAAATGAGAAAGCATAATTCAGTACTTAATACAGTATCTGGCATATAGTAAATGCTCAATTAGTACAGCTACATACATATACTCAGAGTATTTATTAGCAGTTACTGTTCCACTCAGAAAATCCACTAAAAATTAGCAGCATGGTCCTAGTTCTTCCTAAGAGAAAAGGACTGTTCCCTCCATTCATATGTTGTTTTCCCATCTCAGATCAGTATCATATTTGATTTTTCTCCTTTCTGTACATAATCCTTTCATATATGACCATGTCAACTATGTTACCCAGAACAGAATAAGCACATATATTTCAGTTTTACCACCAGCAACTCATTGCAACAATTCAGAATTCACAAGGAATCCCTCCTTTATAAATCATGATAATGGTTTATGAATAATGTTCTACACTCTGGAAAATGTTCCAGTATCTCAAGATAATGATTTTTGGAGTCAGTAATGAATGAGTTAAAGGTTACAAAGCTGCTGACTAGCTGTATGACCTGAGCAATCACTTCTCTATGAGCTTCAATTTCCTTATTTATAAATGGATGTAATTATACTATAGGAGATTATTGTAAAGGTTAAAAAATTTAAGTTCATAAGTAATTGTTCTTTATCAACAGTATCATCAAGTTCTCAAGAGCAGGCCAGCTATTTTGGCGCTGACTTACTCCTGTGTCAAGAAATTACCCTACACAGTATTTTATCCGGCAAGTGATTCCTCAAACATTGCATATACATCTTTGTACATTTCTCCAATTAATGATATAGTTCAGAATTATAGCCCTGATGTTTTAAAAAGTTTATCTTCTATCTAGACTCATTCATTGTCAAAGAAAGAGCTCATTCTAAAGAGCATTGTATTTAGAATTTTAGAATTTAATTTTAGTAACAAAAATACCAGCAGCCTTCTATACATCCTTACCAAGTTTAATTCACATAGAATCTCCAGAGAATTAATACCACCAGATTCTATTGTCATTAATTTTTCTCTTTATTCCGTTGCCAGCACAGAGTTTGTGTAGAATTCCAAAATCACGTAATCATCACACCCCAACATTACCAATCAGCTGCCCCATTACTTTTATAGATTAAGTATTTTTACATGGCCTCATCAGAGAATTAAAAACATCTTTAAAAATGGGCCTCCCCGGTGGCGCAGCGGTAGAGCGCTGGGTTGCGCAGCAGCTGCCCGCGGCCTCTGCGGCTCTGGTTCGATCCCCGGCTGCTCCCCGGCCACCGGAGGAGGGTCCCACATGGCGCGCAGACCTCTCCTGCCGCCCGCTGCTCCCCTCAGCAGTGTGCTTCGGTCCCTCTGCCTACTCTGCTCCCCGCTCTGGCTCTGGTGAATTCTCTCACCCTCCCGCGCTTCTGACTGTACCCAGTGCATGTATAAACAAAACAAACAAACAAATAAATAAATAAAAACATGCCTCTATTTTAAAAAAAAAAAATCTTTAAAAGTTTTTAAAGAATGCTTATTTGAAGATGAGGGGCAGACAAAAAGTCAGAATCCATTTTATTTCATAAATACTTAAATTATGGTATTATTTAGCATTTGAAATCTGTAACCCTAAACATGTGTTCCCTAGCTACCCAAAAATGTACTCACAATTTGAACCTCCTAAATGTTTTAAAATATTGGATACATAATGCATAAAAGACTATCAACACGCTGGTAAGGACAGAGGAATGTTCTCAATCTCAAGGAAATAACAACAACACACATAACCAACAGGATTGATAAGCAACATATCTTGACTATGTGAGCTGACACAATGTGGACAAGACAGAATATGAAGTAGATAACTGAGGCAGATGGCTTAAGAAGGACATCCTATAAGACCAGAGACAGGTCTAGGCTTTCTTCTTGAATGTAAATATGCTAGGATGGAAACAAAAAGTTGATTTTAAATTATTTTAACAATAGTATAGAGTGTAAAATTCACACAGAGAAATTGGCCAAGGAGAATTTGGATTTAATCCTACATGCAAATAAGAGGCATTATAGAATCTTAAGGGGGAAAAAATGATAAAAATAATATTCAGGAAAGAATCTTCTATCCTCAAATCATTTCCTCCTCTTCCAAACCTTTGCTATTAAGGTGAAAGAGCTTTTGTTTTATTTGCAAGAGGGTAATTTTTATGGCACTAGCAATACCAAAACTATGTCTGAGTGTTTCATTCAAGACAAAAATAAATTACTATTTAAAAAAATATACAACTTGCATGTTCTGATGTAGTTTTTAAAGTTTCTGTCTTGTTTTAAAAGAATAGCTTATAATTTGTCTAAAGGTATTTAGCATTTAGCTCCCTGATAAATTGACAAGGACTGAAATAGAGTGCAGATATTACATTAATGTCTGTCATGTCCAGTGGTTAGGGGAGAGAAGCCATGCTAGAATAAGTGTTAATGCCCACAAAAGCTGACAGAACTTAGCAGCTCCTCAGACAAAATGGACATTTTGCTGTCAGTATGGGCCCCTCACTTCCTTGAAGGGTCTTAAGCAATCCCAGCTGCAGAGGGATGTGAGATGCCAAATACAGGCACAATCTGTCCCCTCTCCTAAAATGAGGTTGATTCTCATTATTCTTAAGGAGTCACACACAAGCTGTTTGCAGTTTGTGAAGAGCAAACCATATTGAGTAGTTGCAACACTTCAGAACCATGGAGCTGCATAAAATAAATGTGCCCACAGCCCCAATTTACTGGTAATTCTGGGCTTATCTAATAATAGTTGAGACAAAGGGAAGCACGAAAACTGTCACACACACCTCACTAGCCAGGCCTCACTTTTGCAATGCTGAACTAACGGAAAGAGGGGACCGTTTAGTAACTTAGCTCACCCGAGTAACTCAGCTGTGTTACAAAACCATCCACAAAACAGCCTGCCCTGACTGCCCAAGCTGAGGGCAGCTTCTGCCTGCTTCACACACTCTCCATGGCATCAGCTAAAGCAATGATGTGTGATACACCTGCAGAGACAGGCGCTCAATGGAATGTAGCCTTCGTACAGCTCAATGAGGAAAAATAAATAGAAAGACGTGAATGAGCAATTCATAAAAGAACAAAAATGATAGAAACAAATACATGAGAAAAGGCCTGACTTCACTAATCTGACAAAAAAAAAGAAGCCAATTTCTCATTGAAATTAAAATTCAATATTTTAAAAAGTAAAACAATATTTGTAGCTGATCAATTTTGCATGTACATGATTAGAAATGGCAAATATTAGTACAAACTTTTGAAAAGCAGCTTGACAATAGGTACATAATGTTTTTAAAATATGCAAAAGGAAAATATTCATGTCCAAAAATATTTACACCAGCCATTTTGTAAAGCAAAATGAGTAAATAAAAACAAAATAAGGGAAAGACTAATAAGAAATATGATAACAAAAGAATAAGTTTTTAAGAAATCCATGCAGGAGCAATTTAAATTTTCTGTTTGTGAAAACTATGTCACCGGGGACTCCTATGGTTTTTAAAATTTTATTTGTGAAATATTTCTTACACAAAATAGCACATGTAATAATTATAAACTTTATATAATTTTGAGTGAAAAAAAATCAAGATACAAACTTGTGTATTCAACATGATTACAACCATATATAAAAATTGGCTTTGCACAAAATATGTCTATAGGGAAATAATCTGAAGTCTTAACAGTGGTTATTCTTTGATAGTGAAACCATAGGAAATTTTTTTTTCCTATTTCTCCCTTCTTTCAAAAACTTTATTTAATTTTGCTAAATATACGTTCACCATTTTTATTTGCTATCTCTAACTTCAGATGCTAAATTGGAAAAGCATCTGAGCCACGTATTCCCATGTTTATTTTTCAGCAAATATTTATTGTGCTCTTATATTAAGAAAACAAGAGGTGTCAAAAGAGAGGTAAATACATATGAGATATATTTCATGCTCTCCAGATGTTTATAAGAAATACAACAGGGTAATGGAATAGTGAAGTAGAAAAATAAACTCCATAAATGTAATGAATTGAATTCATAAGTACTCAGTGAAATTGTACAAGCTGAAAGATGAAATAAATTCCATGGGATTTTGTCCTATCGTTATATATTGGTAATTGGACTAATGCCCCCACTTAAAATTCCACATTTTCAAGTGGAATCTAGACTCAAAGGTGGTTAAAAAATGTATCAGTCCAAGAAAAGAAGACAGTAAGAACTGCCTACAAAACTATTCTCTGCCATTCTCTAATCTACCAGTACCTATCTATGAGTCATTTTATTCTGACAGTATCTGTATAACTATAGGAAACTTTCAAAAATTCCTAATATTAGATATCATCTTGACTACAAATTTCACCCATTTCAAAAATCCACCCATTTCAAAAGTAACATTTTCTGTGACAAGCAGTTCAAAAATTTTGATGCTGGACTAGACCCTCGCTCTTTATATAAGTTTAATAAGAAAAGGTTTTTGCCCTCAATATCTCACAACGCAAAAGGAAAAACCATGAAATGTATAAATTAATACTTATTGTTTATCTATAGAGCCCTGAATGTTCTCCTGGTAGTTTACAGCATTTTTGGGATGGTCCATTCAGGACAAAGCTGTTACTTCTGCTTTGCAGATAAACCTGCTCAAGATTGTTGTAGATGGATAACTATAAAATCTATCCTGAAAATTTCAATATTTACAATGCACTATTGTTCTTTTTCTGTTTTATAGGTTCAAGTCTTTTAGTGAAGAAATCTGTTTAAGTTCGTTTAATCTTGTGCCCTCCTCCCAATATAACTACCACCTATTGTTAAATGTAACCATTTTTTTTCATTTATTATCTATTAACATCTCATGCAAAACCCACTGAAAAGAAATACTGTAATCCAGTCATACAGTGAATGGTGGTAAACAAAGGTTCAGAGACACAAAGAAAATTACCCATCCAGAGTCATACAGGTAGCTGTGGCAGAAACCAGTCTGGAGCTCAGACCTGTACGTTATTACATTGCAAATCCTATGCCTTACAGTCACAGACACCAATAGTCATATTTTTTTATCACATATTCTGGATATTGACTGACAGAAAGATTTTAGCACAGAGGAACCAAGTACTGGGTATGTATAGAATTGACATAAAACATCAAGGTAAAGTGAACATAAGGCAATGATACAACATGAATTTAAAATCGAAATGCCTGCATTTACAATGTAGAGGCGAAAAGACATAAACTAGTCACAGGGAAGGGATTGGACTAGTTGCTCTCTAGGGTAAACATGTTCCCTGTCTGTCTGTCAAGTTCCAGACAATGAGTTTACATGGATGCAGCTCTGTTTATATAAAGTTGGTCATCCCCGTGGAGGGGATGAATGGCAAAAATAGACAATAACAGAATCTTTCTCTGAAAACCATATAACTTCACAATGAGCTCCTGGGGGAGCTTCTGTCCTCTACACTGGAAGTTTCATTAAAAAATAAGATAGATTATCATCTACTGAGAATGGTATAAGAATAGTTTTGTCTAAAGGAAAAAAAAATGGACTTGAATTTGAAAGTCATTACAATCTTTCAATGCAGTCTGTGAGTCAGATGTTGGCCACTCAGCCTATGTGTTATCCAGAGAGGCTGCTTCACATTCTACTTCTTTGCCTTAACTTTTGATAATTTTCTTGTTTACTGGCATCTCTGTCTACCCAATGGGCGAACATGAAAACGAAAGAAAGACCAGAAATAAATTCCTTCCTAAGGAGATTTAGTTTTGAACATAGGATATAAAAGGAGAAGGTAAAAATTATAGCTAAAATAGGATATGGATTATATATGCATTTTGTAGCCCAATTATTGATCAAATAGAAGCAATCCTGAATGGTGGGACGTCCAAACTACATTAGAGAGGAATTAGTTTACACACATGACAAAATTAGGTAGGTTTTGATAGGCCTCTCCCCTAAGTAAAAGAGGGCAAACAAAATCTTGCTCACAAGAAATTTCACCATTTCATCATGAGCAATGGGTGAGACTGACATTGACCAGGCATGGGGAATCTTTGCAGTGAATCTTTTCAGCTCCCAAATACATTTTACAAGACCAGTATTACCCTGATCCCAAAACCAAACAAGGACAACACAAAAAGAAAACTACAAACATATCTCTGATAAAAACAGGTGCAAATCTTCAACAAAATCTTGACAAATAGAATCTACCAATATATTAAGAGATGCATTCATCATGACCAATGAGATTTATTTCAGGGATTCAAGGTTGGTTAAACATACACAAATCAATCAATGTTACATACCACATCAACAAAAAGAAATATAAAAATCACATGATTCTTTCAATAGATATTGAAAAGCATTTCATGACACCCATTTATGATCTCAATGAATCTCAGTAAAATGGGAATAAAAGGAACTTATCTCAACATAATAAAAGCTATATATATATATCAAACATGCTCAATAGTGAAAAACTGAAAGCATTTCCCTTAACACTACTATTCAGAAGTCCTGATCAGAGTAATCAGGCAAGAAAAAAAGACATTGAAGGAAACTAAATTGGAAAATAAGAAGTTAAACTATCACTATTCATAGAGGACATGATAATGTATGTAGAAAATTCAAAAGACTCCACCAAAAAACTACAAGAAATAATAAACGAATATAGTAAAATGGAAGGTTACAAAATCAATATACAAATATCTATTGTGTTTCTATGGGCAAACAATGAATTGGAGGAAAGGGAATCACCATCTAAAATGAATGAACATTTGAATAAAATGTTCTAAAATGAATCAGCATTTACTTTTCATCAATACTGTCTAGTTTCGTCAGCTAAACTGTAAAGAGAATCCCTCCCATGTGATAGGGCACTGTTTCACACTAACAGTGCAGGGCGGGAAAAGAATGGGATAGAGGAAAATCTCGCCTCTCTGATAAATAATCCTGTAGAAAATTAAAAATGTTGGGAAGATGCAGTTGGAAAACAAGATGTGCCTTGATTTTCTAATTTTTTTTTTTATATTTTGGGACAACCATTTGTTATTTGTGCAAAGACAGACATCTGGGTGGGAGTTGAGAAAGAGCAGTGGAGGGGAAATCACTAGAAATCATTAACAAAAATTCCTTCTTTGTGATTGGCAGCTTCCTTTGGGATGTCCCTGGGGGAACCAATTAGTGCAAGATGCTGAGGTGGGTTTGGTCAGATAAACACCTCAGTGCTAACGCCCAATGGAGCTACAAAGCCTCTTAATGAGGTTTAAGACTAATCATTACACAGAAAGAGTTCCAATAAGGAATCTGAAGTCTGTGTCTTAGAGTATTCAGCAGGGAAACTCCCCTAAATCCTATCTCCATATTGGAAACCAAGACATTTTAAAATAATGATTTGGTTTTTGCTTTCTGCTCCAGTTTTCCTTTGCTCCTTATCACCTGAGGCAAGAGAGACCACATGCTTGGTGTAAATTCTAATTCACTGCTCCTCCAACTCCTGGATCTGAGTTTTTCATAACTGAGAGAAGTAATATTTCAAGGAGCAGAACATAAATCCAGGCAAAGAACAAAACCACAAATTAATATTATCTCTAGAGGTATTGTGTCTGGTAGCAGTAGGAGATACAGTTAACACGGCTCGACAAGACAGTTAAAGCAGAATTTAGCAACATCTGGGAAGCGTCTGGCCAGTTTGCTCTTGCAATAATATTCTTCATGGTGTTTCCTCTCCATGGCTTCAGTACACAGGAGGAGCTCAGGATGTGGTGTAACCTCAGACAAACTGACACCAGTTTTCTTATCTTGTCTCCGGATGAATAATATTCATCCTCATGGAACACTCATGACCACATAGTTCCCATAGCAAACAATCAAGCAACAAAAGCTGACATTACCTATAATGAGTAGAGGTGTGCAAGGCACTCTGGAAAGAAAAGACAATGCCTCAAGGCACTTTTCAGAAGCAAAGATAAACAAAATTAACACATTAGATAATACTACATGTGAAAAATAAACTAAAAAACCTTCAGGAATTCTGAAAGTGAAACAGAGATCAATGTTGGAAAGGCTCCCCAGGGTGAAGTCTAATTTTTTCAAGTTAGACTGGGATCGAAGGGATAGTTAAATATGTGGAAGAAAGCTTCAGAAGTGAGAATGCACAAACTGTGAAGCTCTAAGCTAGATCTAAAAGACTCAGATTCCCCTCAAGCTCAAATTTCATGAAAACAATCAAAAGAAAATTCAAAGCTCCCTAAATTTTGTGTAGGCTGAAGTCTCCCTGACATAATTCCATCTTCATGGCTGAGATAAATGACTACTGATTAATTTGTCCTCAGCACAAATCTTGGCTTAGTGGTAGCTAAAGAAATGACCAAAACACTGGAATGTTTGCTCCTATCCATCCTCTATTTAAAGCAGTAGTTTTCTCAGTAAACAAACTCGAATTGAAGAATAAAGCCCAGGAAAAAGAAAATCAGGAGAGACAGGCATTAAATTCCCTTCAAGTTCATTAGGCAAATGGACTAGGATGTCTCAGACGGTATGAAGTATAATTGGTTGCCAAATTCTGCAACATTTGGCAAGGTTTGCAGCAATTAAAGTATACCAGTCTGACACTGATCTGTGAACTAGGGATGTTGGTTTTGTCTTCAGGATCCTTGATTCTCTTTATTTTCCCTGGAACACTGCTGAGGTTGGAAGAATGTGGTGAAGTGAGAAGGGAATTGTGCCCTCTACTCACATATCTCACACCATCCCAAATCATAGAACACAAAAATCTTACAACTAAAATTCACTCATTCATTTACGCAACAGACATTTATCAAGTACTTACTAAGTGCCAGACATCACTGTGCAGACACCAGCAATATAGTGATGAAAATTACAGACGTGATTTTTGCTCTGTGATCTTTTCAGGAGAGAGGGCAAATAATTAGCAAGTGGAAACAGACTTGATACATGCTGAGAAAAGGAAAACTGTGAGCAGTGTGTTTTGATCACCACCTTATCATCCCACTGGGGCATGAGAGGTTCCCACCTTAAGGACTTGGGGAGCTGAACACATGGCACCCTGTGCTGGTCAGCTGAGGTCTCCAATATTTCATCGGTCACTTAATCTCACAACCCAATAGAGAACACTGCATGCCTCACAGCTTCACCTGGGGTTGTCCTCAAGAACAGAATGAACAAGCAGAGGCCACGGGGGACAGATTTTGTAGTGACAAAAGGATGAGGTGACCCCTAGTTGCCATGAGAGAATGTGACTGGCTTCTTTGAATAAGTCCACAGGCTGGCAGGAAGCTTAAGTCCACTACTCTAGGAGAAGCAACACTGTGATAAGGATGATGGGTTGGCCAGGGTCTCTTTCCACAGCAGCATAATGGAGAAAAGAAATTACAGTTAGGCCGCTGGTGGACTCCCTGATTTATCAGAGGTCAAGGCCACACAATATTGAGCCCATCACAAATGGGAGCACGTGAAATGGTTCAAGGTCCAATACTGGGATGGCTTATGATTTAGTCAGAAAGCCTTAGCAGGTGGATTCCCTGAGGCAAAAACAAAGCAAAAACAAAAAACCTTTTTCTCTTCCACTCCTCCTACTCTTTACGTGGCAAAACAGCTCAGATACACAATGGGTCCTGAGATCCATTCACCCTTTTGTGGCTGAGGTTCAACACTAACACCTGCTTCACAAAAAACACTGCTAGTCCTAAAATACCAGACCCCACACAAGCTGGTGCTGAGCAGGGCAGCAGGAGGCTTGTTAAAGAGGCCTCCCTGGCAACTGTATTCAATACAAGGTAACAAAGACATAAAACCCCATTAATTTTCTCTTAGTTAAAAATGACTTACTCCAAAAAGAAAAAGAAAAATACCGGATGGTCTCACTCATAGCAGGAATCTAGAATACTTAAATAAGGGACCAGGAAAATGAATAACTATAAGAAAGTGAAAATCAAAATCAACAAAAACTATGAACCAGAGACACTTTTTGGGGGGTGGGGGGCGGGAGGGGAGGGATTGGGGTCAGAATGGGGGGATTGCAATTGTATGGGGAATATAAAAATAAAATTTATTAATTAAAAAAAAATGACTTACTCCAAAATAAATTAGTTTAAATTGTTTTTGAGATTTAAAACCTACATTTAAATTGTTTTTGAGACCAGTATCATCAAACTTAAGTGAAACAGATAATCCTTTTACTATAAAATTTGCTTCCAAGAAAGAAAAAGAGAAAACATTAAATTCACTTTATATAAACTCACATGCACCCTCGAACTGGAGCGCCTAAGACAAGTCAATTTAGCACCATTGGTAAACATATGAGCCAAACTACCTAATAACACAGTCCACAATTCAAATCTTTTCAGCCAGAAGGTGGACAGGCAAAGATTGAAACAGGCAGGGTACAGATCAAAAAGCCAAGACAGGGATGTGGCAAATAGGAATGCACATAATAAATATGCCCTGAGCTTGTGAGAATATACATTTAATTTTGTCAGATTGAAGAATTTTTTGAAGGAGAAGCCTTAATTGACATTTCTATGTCTAGTCTCCTGATATTTAAGTATTGACAACATGCGATTTTTGTGTCCCAACTTTCTGTAGGCCAGCTACACATGCCTTGGTTGGAGGATCAGACACATTTATTTTCTAACTTTTCTATGAGGACCTACAGGGAGACATGGAGAGAGCAGGAACCCATTCATTCTCCCAGACCTCTCATTGCACTCCTGACCCCACCACGTCTCCATTCGTGTCCAGGACCCTGTTTCTGACTAGGTGAAATGCATCTCATCAGAGATGCTACTATTGGTTCAGCACTGGGGCGTGGCCTACTAGCCACCCTACTTGAGTAAAGCCCCACTTGTTTTAATGAATATAAGTCCATTAGAATAAAATTAAAGGTACAGAAGTGCCAGAAGTGGTCTGTCTGCAAAGAGCGGGCAGCTTAGTAGAAGCAGCTGCATGCAGACAAAGGAGGAAGGGTGCTTTGCTTTCCAGGGCTCTGAGCAGCAGCAGAAGGCAGGAAGTGGGAAACTAGATGAAACAGCAAGAACCCACAGATGTTTACAAGGGTGGAGACCACTGTTGTCACTCAAGCCCAAGGTCACATTCCTGTTCTACATACTATCTTAACCTCAGTGAATGTAAAGGCAGGAGGGCAAGAGGGAAGGAGGGAGGAAAGGAGAGAGGGAATGAGGAAAAGGTTAAGGTGGTGGGGGGTAGAGAGAGAAAGAGAGAGAGAGAGAGAGGAGAGAGATCGATCTGGATAAAGACGTTATGTGGGAAAGTGTAGTTTATTTCCTCACAGCAGGATATTGGAAGGTTCCTGGTAAGCAGATGGGTGAGAAACAGAGAGTGGAACCAGAGTACCATTTCATGCGATTTTACAAAGTAAGAAATGCTAAAGTTTAAGAGTGTAGCAATCTAAAAGTTTTGTAGAAGAAAAAAGTCAGCTTCCAAATAGAAAAGTACCGGCCATTGTCTTTCTATCTTGATCCTTTTCCTTCTCCCGACTGGCATGAATTCATCCGGGGAAGCATGTGTCTGGGAGGATGCTTGTGGGTAAAATGGGAGGGGCTAGGGACTGGGCAACCTCTAGACTTCCTATTCCTGAACTGACAGTGTCCACACAAGTGTGCACATACTGTGTATATCGGTCTTCACTTTCTTACCCTCACCCAATTCTAGATGGATGTAACCTAACTCAAGAAACTTTGAAAGGTCATTTCCAAGAGGGTAGAAGGAAAATATTTGAAAGTCATACCCATCTGACTATACTCCTAAGGCCATCAGGAAACTGAAAATAAGGAGTCAGTAAAAAAAATTTTTTCTTGCATACATCATGCTCAGGCAAAAATCATAACTCCATTCTCCTATGCTACAAAAAAAAAAAATTAATGTCTCAATCCACTTTTCTTCAGAACAGACCTAGAGGATTGAGGGAAAGTATACAGATACCATTATAACCCCCTGTGGTGTCTGTCCAGAAGCTCAGGGACTACTTTACTCTCTGCTGCTTTTTTTGCCAACAGATCTCATTAAAATGACAATTGAAGAGCACTTAATTATGTGATAGAATGAAGCACTATCTAAAAAGTAATTTATTTATTAAGGGGTTAAAACTGTATGTACATCTTTAATATAATTACAATAGAAATATGCTTGGGGGAGAGCACTAGAAAAAAACACAATAGTACATTACAAAGGCACACAGGAAAGAGAGGAAATCTTTATCAGGACCAAATGACTACAGACCAAGTCTACCTGAGGTTGTGGTGAGGATAGAACTAGTCCGTGTGTGCATGAAGCTCCTATATTTGTGCATATGTGCACATGCATGTGCAGTGAGTATATCTCTAAGTTTTAATGCTTCTAATGTAATTATAGTATATAAATAATATGCTTACATATGAAATACACATTAAGGATAATTAGAATACCCAAAACAATATTACTTCACATGAGCTATTTAGTACATAGTACACAGAAGGAAAGGCTTGAGCTGGTTCTTACTGTGTGTTCTTTCTGTGTCTCTTAGCATGTGTGCTTGGGCAAAATATTTAACCTTTGGGTTTCAGTTTCTTCACCTACAAAATAAGGGTAACATCAGCTAGCCCAAAACATTTTCCTCAGGATTAAATGTTGTAACACCTATGAATGTACCTAATCCACTCAAAAATGTTCCCTTCCTTGCCTCTTTTACAACTCCTATGTTCAGTGCAGAGATTCTATCCTCTATTTTGATTCAGGACTCTGCAGAATAGATTGTAGAGGGTATAACAACTTACAAAAAATTATCACACAGCTGTTTCTAGATCTGTGTTTGCAGCTTTATTGCACCAAAGAAAACACTCCTTCATTATTTGTAAAATCTGCTGTCTGAAGCAAGATTTCTCAGGGCCCTGCAGGGCTTTCTGACAAAGTAATGGTATCTCTCCTTCATTCCCACTCCCAAAACTGGCTGTAGCACATATGTTGCTCTTGTTGGGGGTGTTTTTCCTCAATACCTAACTTAAGGCAGTGACAACACAGTGTCTCCCAAATCCAAGATAAGGAAGTTTTTCCTAGCCCTGCATTTTGTTTCAGGCCCTGTGCTAAGAGGTCCAACAGGATGAATGATCTAGCCACAGATGTCCTACTGTCATCAGTTAAGAGCAAGGTCATAGAAAAGAAACTGCTAGATAAGGGAAGAAGACAAACATTCTCTAAGCAAAAGTCTTCATCTCTCCTGCAGTCAATGAAATCATAAAGTACGGGGGGAAATATTTAAGAAAGTAAGATACCAGATGCAGTGCTCTCAGACACATGTTGTATTTGCTTATTTCTAGGAGTCATGAATGACAGAAAATGTTCCTCATGGTCTCTTTAATAAAACCCTGTCTTCAAGGGAGGAGGATAGGGTGCCATTCCCAAGAACAATGGCAGCCACCACAGATGAGATCCCTCCACAAAGGAAAGAAGCTCTCCAGGTGAAGTCTGGTGCCCTACAGATGCAGCAACTTAGAGGGTTCCGTAAGTACCATGTGACACTTGCAAAGTGATCCCAAATCTTCCAGTCATTTTCAGGGCAAAAGCTGGAAGTCCAAGATCTAGTCCTCATTCTTCCTCCAGCCCCCCCTATGGGGGAGTCCCAGGCCCTTCATTATCTCCCAAATGAGAAAGCTGTATGCTACTGGGAAAGTTCTAAAGTCCTAAACTTCTGCCAAAATTATTTGCCAATCTTTTTTTGTCTAAAAGCAGAGGCTCATTTATCTAAGTTCATATAATCCATCACCTGTTCAAAGAGGCCCATGGTCTAACCATACTAAGAATGAAACTAAATCATAGGTTGCCTTCCAGATCCCATGTGTTACAGCAAGTTTTACTGAACATGTAAACAATATATACTTGTTGTATAATATTTGAAAAAGGTAGCCAAAAAGAAAATTTTCCTGTAATTGGGCCATCCAAAAAGAACCAGTGCTAATATCCATAGATATAGATATACCAGATATACCAGGAAGTAGAATTGCTGCATCACATGAGAGTTCTATTTTTAATATTTTGAGGAAACCCCAGACCATTTTCCATGGTGAATGCATCAATACACATTTCCACCAACAATGTACAAGGGTTCCCTTTTCTCCATATCCTCAGCAATATTTATTATGTCCAATCTTTTTGATAACAGTCATAAAACAGGTGTAAGGTGATTATCTCATTGTGGTTTTGATTTGCATTTTACTGATGATTAGTGTTGTCAAGCATATTTTCATATACCCAGTGACCATCTGTATGTCTCATTTGGAAAAATGTCTACTCAGACCTTTTGTTCATTTTTTAATTGTATTGTTTGTGGGGCTTATTGTTATTATTGAGTTGCATGAGTTCTTTATAATTTTTGGATATTAACTCCTTATTGATACATAATTTTCAAATTTTCTTTATTCAGTAGGTTGCCTTTTTATTTTGTTGATGATCACCTTTGTTATGCCAAAATGTTTTAGTTTGATGTAGTCCCACTTATTTTTACTTTTGAAGTTAATTTAAAAAAAAATATATCACCAAGATACATATTAAGAAGATACTGTTTTCCCCTATTGTATATTCTTGCACCCTTTGTCATAAATTAATTGATCATATATGTGTCATTTATATCTGGGCCCTCTGACCTAGTGATTTATGTGTCTTTTTAGTAATGACAATGCCATACTTTTCTGATTGCTATAGCTTAGTGATTTAGTTTGAATCAAGGCCCATGATACCTACAGCTTTCTTATTTCTCAGGATTGCTTTAACTACTTAGGGCATTTTGTAGCCCCATACAAATTTTAGTATAATTTGTTATACTATTGTGAAAAATGGCATTATAATTTTGATAGAATTGCACTGAATCCATAGGTTGCTATAGGTGGTATGGGAATTTTAAAAATATTAATTCTTTCAATCCATGATCACAGAATACCTTTCCATTTATTTCTATCATCTCCAATTTCTTCAAATATCAATGTCCTGTACTTTTCAGTGTACAAGTATTTTAACTCCTTGATTAAATTTAATCCTAGACTTTTTTGTGTGCATGCCATTGAAAATGACATGGTTCTCTTAATTTCTATCATAGTTAGCTATTGATGTTTAGAAATGCTGTAATTTTTGTATATTGATTTTGTACCTTGACACAAGTATTTATTTAAAAGCCTTTTTCATGTGTCAAGGCATGTGCTAGGTGTTGATAAGATAAATATTAAAAAAAAAGCAAAAAAATTTTTTTAAAAGATTAAAGCACCAATTATTTATGAAGACACTTTCAATAAAAACCAAGAATTTACTTCTGGGGAAAAAAAAAAAGATGGAGAAAACTGAGATCAGCCTTAGAGAAATGTAACTGATTCAATTCTTGTAAGTGGGAATTAAAGGAAAAATGAAACTAATTACTTTCCTCTAACCTCTACTCTCCAGCTTCACCTTCTAATTCTTTCCTCCATAGTCCCATGCTGAATGAGAGGAAAATTGATGGGTACATGGCAGCCAGAGAGATATAATTCCCACAAGAGGAAAAAAAGCCCCTATATAATAATTCTGGAAGTCAGAGAAAATACAAGGAGAATGTTTTAATACCTTCATGCCAGATAAGTCAGTTGAAAATGTGGTATGTAGAGTTCAACATATCAAATGAAGCTCAGCACTTAAACAGCCTCAAACTTTATTTCATTTTACATATGAAATAAAGATACAATAGCTGCTCTAAAGAAATATGAAGTGATTTGAAAGAATGACACATAGTAGTAAGAATGTCAAGGTATCTAGAGACCATGGTCAATGCCCTAATTGCAGAAGATGAAATTTCAGCTGAAACCTGAAAAACAAAATTTAGATAATCCAAGGAGACTTACTTAGAATGAAGAAATGTATTTGAGCTTAACTCCTGGGGGGAAGTGCATAATATCAATACAAAAGCAAAAATAAGCATATCTAGTTCCCAAATTGGAAGTAGTACAGGGAGAAAGATGCCACTGGAATTTAGTGTGCCAGGTTCCCCATACAGAAGAAAAACTGACATCAACTTGCAATACAATGTGGTATGCATGAAAATAGATGTGAAAATTATGCTCTGAATATTGTTAAAGAAGATGCCTTAATAGGAAAGAAATGAGGATAAGATGTAGTGAATTCAGATGGCCTCTAGGGAGCAGAGTTACAGTGGTATACTGACAAAAACTCCGCGAAGGTACTGGGAGGAAAGATTATCACCAACCCATATATTTATTCATTCACTGTTTGGGTTTATGCCACAAAACTTCCCTTGGCAAATATGCATATAGGAAATAAACTGCAATTTCTTAAACTTGGCATTTCCTTCAAAGTTTAGAACTATTACTCCCGTTGAAAAAGAAATCCCACAGATCTACAAATCTTTCAGAATGCCAGGGGTTCATCATTCATCAAAGAATAGTGCCAACTCTATAAGCTGAAATTTTATTCTTCTCTGACCTAGTGTTGATTCGGTGTATGTTGAGCAATGTACCACATACAACCCAAAAATGCAAAAAAAGATTGGAACTGAGAATATGGAATTGTGCCATAAATCAGAATCCCCATCTACTCTGGAAGGAAATGGAACCTAGAAAAAAATAACTGCTACGAGTATATGAAGAATTTAATTACTAACGAACATCCTTTTAAAATTATTTTATAGGGCCTCCCCGGTGGCACAGCGCTTGAGCGCTGGGCTGCGAAGCTGCCTGCAGCCTGTGCAGTGCCGGTTCGATACCCGGCTGCCGGCGAGGGTCCTACATGGCGCAGTCTGCCTGTTCAATTTTTTTTTTAATTAAAGATTTATTTATTTATAGAAGCACTGGGTACAATCAGAAGCGCGGGAGGGTGAGAGAATTCACCAGAGCCAGAGCAGGGAGCAGAGCAGGCAGAAGGACCGAAGTACACTGCTGAGGGGAGCAGCGGGCGGCAGGAGAGGTCTGCGCGCCATGTGGGACCCTCCTCAGGTGGCCGGGGAGCAGCCGGGATCGAACCGGCGCTGCAGAGGCCGCGGGCAGCTTCGCAACCCAGCGCTCAACCACTGCGCCACCGTGGAGGCCCTGCCTGTTCAATTTTTTATGATACACTGGAAGGATAAAACATGTCATTCAACCTAAATAAAATATTCCTTCTCAACTTATTCCATATACTGTGCTATAAGAAACTAAGGCATGCGATAAAGACAAAAGCCACTGTCTCTAATATGATCTGTTTATTTCTCACAATTTTACCTACCTCAAAAATTCTTTCCTTGATTTGACACAGAAAATCAATTTTGTTCATTACTATTTATTTAGCACAGACTGTAATACACACACTGGGCTTGATGCTAAGGACAGAGTGGTGAATAAGATAATCCCTACCTTTAAGGAGTTGTTGATAAAGGAAGAGGAAGATAAATAAGTAAAGTTAAAAGGGACATTCTATGTGATAATTATGCCACTGAAGATAATAACAGGGCCTCCCTGGTGGCACAAGGGGTTAAGAAGCAACCTATGAAGCTGTCCACAGCCACCACAGCATGAGTTCCATCCCCGGCCAGGGAGCTACCCACATGGCACAGTAGACCTCTCCTGACTCGCCAGCTGCTCCCCTCAGCAGTGTACTTAGTCGATCTGCCTGTTCTGTTCCCCATTCTGTCTCTGGTGAATCCTGTCCCCCTCCCCCCCACCTCTGGCCTGTACCCCAGCTCTTGTATGCATAAATAAATAAATCTTTAAAAAAAATTACTTAGAACCTACAGAGAAAATGGCATATGAAAAAATCCATCTAGATTAAGGAGGAGAAAATTCCTGGAAAGATGAACAAGTACTCAACCATCAACGCTTTTTAAGTCATATTAAGAAGTTTAGTCTGAAAGCAGTTGAGCATCACTAAAGAGTTTTAAAGATGAAAAGTGGAAAGAATAAATACTCCATATGGAGTATTTATAAATACTCCATATGCCATGCATATGGAAAGCAATAAGAGAATACCAACCTAATGGCAGACATGAGTTAAGACATAATAATTTAAGCAAAAGATCATGAAGACCTGAATCAGAGTAGTGGCAAACATAATGGTAGAAGTGGATGGATTCAACAGTGGTAGTATCCAGACCCAAATAATAAGTTCTATCTTTAAGTGAAAGATGATTCTCAAGTTACTTATCACTGAAAGAGAAAGCATGAGAAATAAATATGGTAAATATTTTAGAAATGCTGCAGATTTGTATATATTGATTTTACACAAGTATTTATTTTAAAGCTTTTTCCATGTGCCAAGGCATGTGCTAGATGTTGATAGGATTAAGATGAAGAAAACTGAGATCAGCCTCAGAGAAATGTAATTGATTCAATTCTCGAGAGTGGGAATTAAAGGAAAAATGAAACTAATTAGGGTCTGCTGTGCCATGTGGGTTGCTCCCTGGCTGGGAATCAAACTCATGCTGCGATGGCTGTGGACAGCTTCATAGGTTACTTCTGAACCCCTTGTGCCACCAGGGAGGCCCTGTCATTATCTTCAGTGGCATAATTATCACATAGAATGTCCAATTTTTACTTTACTTATCTTCCTCAACAACTCCTTAAAGGTAAAGATTTTCCCACAAATTTGACATTTGACTGTACAAAAATGTTGAAACCATGGCCAATCCACCCTTTTGGCAGGAAGAGTTAGGCAAGTTTAAATATCTTTCAAGCTTCTTTTCACACAAGCAACAGAGCATGATGACTGATCATGAGTCAAAAGCCCACCTTCAGAAGTGAAGGGGTCCATCCACAGGAAGACCAGGTCATTTGAAATGACCATTGGGCAGATCTATAACTATCCAAATGGCTTCAGTCAACTCAATATTCCTCTCTCCCCCTTTGTGATTCAGCCAGTGACCTTCTGCCAAAGACACATTCCTGTGTCCCAGCCTACTGCCCATCAATGAAATTTCCCAAAATGTGACATAAGTCCATTCCCTCAGTCTTTTGGGGAGATAGTTCTGTCTTGAAATTACTACCTCCTTCTGACCTAGCTTCTCACTGAAGTCCTTTCTTTTCCCAAACTTTGAGTGGCATATCTTTAGCACTTATGAACATCAGGTGAACAAGCCTTTGATTCAACAATGCCAACTTCAGTTTTCACTCATACTTTGAAATTTAAAATATACTTTTTTCTTATAAATGTTGTAAATTATGGTTATGTTCTTAATTTCATGATCTGTCTGCTCCTGCTCATTTGACATAATTCTACACACAAAGTCACTTACAAACTTTTGTGCGAATTACTAAATGCTCTACTAAAAAGTTTTCAGTTTCAAATATTTAAATAGAAACAAGAAAACTGACAACATTTTTTTCAACTACCAGTTAGCAAATTCAAGATGCAGATTATTCTAACTGCCATTACTGAGAAGTTATACATCATGAACTCAAATTTCTCTTTATGAGACTTAATGTAGCTTAACTCTTTACCTTATGAGAATTACAACATGGTAAGAAGGCACAAAGACTTGGGTTGATTGGTTTGTATCACAGCAGGGCCTACAAAATGTACCAAGACTCCCAGGGTGGCCACACTATCTGAATAATTCACCTCTGAGCTGTTATTATATTTAAGGGATGCAAATGAAGTCCATGAGTAGCCATCTACAAAAAAAAGGCAGGGGGAGGCCAAAACTGCATGAATTTCACATGTACCGAGTCAAGCTCATTACTAGAAAAAAAATCTGTCTCATAATCAAACAGTTTTAAGAAACCGGACGAAAGAATATATGTGGTCATATCTCAACATTAAAATAAATAGTAGCATTTATAATGACTAGCATAATGAATGGAAAGATGAGACTAGGGTAAAATTTTTCTCTACAACCAGAAAACTAACTTATTCCAAATACACACATATAAACAAAAATTATAGAAGACTGATAAGTACTTTGTCATAGGAGACAGATTTCTGTTGCAATTGTCACACAAAATTCAGAATATCCTAATTTGAAAACTGGATCATTATTTCTACATCTATTCATCATCTCCTCTGGTTCAGAGGCTACACTGAGGTATTAACATGACTAGTACTTGATCTCAAGGAAATTAAAAACTAGTTGATGATAAAATATATAATAATAAAAGACAAGACTGCCTATATTTACATTATTGTAAGGCTTCTCAATAATAGGGTTATCATCTGGGCAAGAGATCCTGGAGACAATCTTCTATTTTTGAAGGGGAACTCCAAGAAGGCATCTCTTAGGAATACTTTTTTGGCTCCCAGATTGCTCCCTAAAGTAGTCAATTAATCTGTAGACCTATGCAGGTTAATTCATACAATCATGAATTCTCAAAGTCATCAGGGATAGGTTGTAATAAAAAATGGCCTTGAAAGTTCCTTTCAGCACTATTTGTACAAACTTTAACAGTGAAGGCACTTGTAAATAAAATTCAATGCACCACAAGACAGGATTTGCAAACTATTTATATGCAGTCATCAGATTTCAAGATCCAAAAAGCATTTTTTTAAAAGATTTATTTATTTATCTATACAAGAGCTAGGGTATAGGCAAGAGGTGCAGGCGGGTGGGGTGAGAGGATTCACCAGAAACAGAGTGGGGAGCAGAACAGGCGGATTGACTGAAATACACTGCTGAGGGGAGCAATGGGCAAGACAGGAGAGGTCTGTTCAATCGAATTCATGTGCAGATAGCTTTATAGTGCTGAAACTTAACCCCTTATGCCGCCAGAGGGACCCAAGATTCAAAAAGCTTTTTAAATGTCTCATAGTGTACATATAAAAGGGACACTGTGATTTCAGTGTCTCTGACCAAGTATTTAACTTCAAAGAGTTAGTGGCAATGAGACATATACACACCACACAAAAGTAGCAATGTGATCATACCACTCCTAGGAAACATGATGAACAATTGACTATTTAAGTAATACTTTCCAAAGAAATAACAACATTCTCAAAGATCATTTATGAAAACAATGAAACCAAACCACAGCCTTTTTTTCTTATAGTTGATCTCCATCAACATTCATACTCAAAGATATACAGACACTTGTTTCTATAAAATAAAACTCATTGTAAGTTACCACCTGGGGTAAGATGTGTATTAGAACACTTTTAAATGATCTTTGTAGAAACCATAGCATAATATCAGGTGATAACTAAGTGATTTGTCACCATTTATTTTTGAAATTCCAGTCCATTACACTGACTACCATTATACTATATAAGCATGAAATGTTTGCCCTCATTTTTATTCGTATACTTCATGGACCATTTACTGTCAGCTATAAAATCATATGAAAGGTAATTGAGTTTACAACTGAAAAAAATAAGAAGCCTCCTAAATCTTGTGATATTGACTTAGTGTCAGGTAGGTAAAAATGAAATTGAATGTGAAATTGGGATAAAGGTGACTTTTCAACAAGTTATTTTTTAAAAAATAAATAAGCAAAGTGGCTTACTGATGTTCAGCTTTTTCTTCCCCCTCAATAGGAAAAAGTTTATCCATAGAAGAATGAGAATTTTTAAGTACATGCCAGTTTTCATGGTTCAAAAAAAAAATATATATAAGGGGTCTTAGGTAATTTCAACACAACGCTGTCATTGGCCTCAATCACAAGGTATAACTGTAAAAACTGTGAGAGGATAGATTAATGAGAATGAAAATGTGTAGGAACAAGCACACTTATAACCATATCTTCTATAAAGCATGTTTTTCCCCAAGATACACAAACCCATTTACACCCCAACTCTTTGATGCCTACTGTGTATGCATAGTACTGCCCTATATATCGCAAAAGAACACAAAGAAGCGAAAGCCTAATTTTGTGACTTCTACAAACTTAAGGACTAGAAGAAAGATAAATACATGAATAACTTTAGTACATGGAGAATTAAAAAGGCTACAAATAAAATGCACCCTCTGCTGGATATGCAACTCACCCAGCTGTCAATTGGGCTGAAGACCCTGGAGAATGAACCCTGACTACCCTTGTGCTGTGCATAGGAGAGGTGCCCCCTTGGGGCTCTACAGCACCCTGTCAGGCTCTACAGCACCCCTGGTCAGCCTCCAGGGCAGACTATTCATATGCTTCCCCCATGTGGGGAGCTCTTCAAAGACAAGAAATAAAGTTCTTGTTTAGCCTGTGTTCCTAGCACCTAATTTAGTATTTATTGATAGTACAGAAGAAACGATCCACAAACATAGAATGGAAAAATGAATATATTACCTTAATAAATGGACCACTACATTCTCCTACCTTTCTATACTATATTTTCCTGTCTTTCTAAACTCCTATCTAGTTTAAAATGCTATTTCTTCCTCACAGCACTAATTCTACCTAATATCGACCTCATGTTTTTTATTCTCTCTCTGGATTTTTCTATAATTTATATACCGCAGACTTCCAAAATTGTGTTAAGTGACAAATTCTTAAATCAAATATTGTCTGATGCCCTCATCAGACACCTCCTCTCAATGTCTTATTTGATTGTTGCTATTTGTGGACCTTTATGTGTAAGCTCCCAAAAGAAATATCTGACTCTGGAACAGGGATCTTCTTAACTTCATAACCTTCACAACCACTCTAACATTGTGCTGTGTTTGTTGAAGAGCTACGGACACACAGGACTGTCCTGCTGCTAACTATTCCATGTATTCTTTTGCCCCTCAAACCGCCAAGCACTACTTTCCTCTGATTCATCTTCCCGCTGGATAACACCACAGATGGCGAACATTGACAGCATTCATTTTATCTATGCCTTCCTTATCTTACATCAAATACTAGAGTAAGAAGTTAAATTGACCTTTTACTCCAAAATGGGGGATCACTTCTTTCTTTGATCTCCAAAACTCCAGCACACATGTGAAGTTTTATTCAACCCCTGCATAGATTTCCGAAGTCAAAATATCAGTGTCTTCTCCCCCAACCCTAAAAGTTTCAAGTGTCTTTGTCTGGTCCTTTTTTTCCCAACCCCGTAGCAAGATAAAACAAAACAAGAGGAAGGTGCATTCATTGCACAACTTTTAGTACATTGCTGGGCGCGAAGGAAGGACTGAATTAGAATTAGTTTATTGGTAAAACATAAAAAAAAATGTTTTCTAACTATAGGGAATCTACTACATAACTGGGTATTTTGTTTCACAGACAAATCGCACATAATCAGAGATTTCAAAACTCAATACTCAGTAAAGTTTATTTTAAAAAGTTTAGGAGTCATGCTGAGCAGTCTATAGCTGGCATTTTATGTGCTTTCATTTTGAAATTTCTTACTGACAAGAAATTGTTCATATTTTCTCCAGAGCATAAAGAATTTTTGTTACTTTCAATCACAGGTCAAATTGGTTTTATTCTTGACACCATGACCATAATTGCAACAGGAACATTGAGGATCACAGTGGGATAGGAGTATTTCACAGGAGCATTTCATGGTCACTAGATTATGTTAAATATGTAAGCTGCATTTCTGATAATTCATTCTATAGAATCATCTTATAGATTGCTAATTTTCATAATAAACTAAAGCTTCTGATTCACCTAAAACACAGAAGAAATATCTATAATTATAGTTGACTCAACAGCTGCTGTGCCCACTAAAATCTTCCTCCTGTCTCACATTGACAATACCATCACTAAGTTTTTGCAATTAAAAGAGGTTGTTCTAAACCGCAGATAATCTAAGAATCAGTTATCTTTCTTACCTGTCTTTCTCCAGAGTAGTTTAAAGGAAAATGCTCTTAACATTAATTTTGTCATTTGCTTGAAACACTGACAAGCTCCAACCTAGCCTGCTTCTGAAATTCCTTGAAGACTCAAAGAAACATAACAGAATGTTAGGTCCAATATCACTGTATTAAATGTGTTGATAGAAGCACAAAATAAGCATGACATTTTGCCCTAATTAGTTAAAAAAAAAACCTGGCATTAATTTCAGACAATTTGGGTGATCCTAGAAATCATTATAATCTCTCACCATCTGTCTCTTCTAATTTCTCCATTCCTAACTTCTGTTTTACTCATCACAGCCCCAAAGTAAAGCACCCACTTTGAAGGTTATCAACGCTTTCCCCAGCCATTTAGTGCAGACTTCCCTACTGCTAAAATAGCAATAAAAAATAACTCTTGCCTACCGATTACTGAGATGGTTATAGACTCTCCTATTGGACATATTCTGGATAAATGTTTAAAGCTCAATTAAAATGCAAGTTAACAGTAGCCAATGTAGCAATTATGGCTATATAGCTTGACGAGAAAAAGCTAGTTTCATCCAAGAAGGCAAATCTTTGGAACTGTAATTAGACTTGTAGTTATTTCCATTCTACAGAAATTTGTATGGCCTGGAAACGAACCAGGAAACCCTAGCTAAAATAGTGCCAGATTAGAGTTTCCTGTCTGTTTTTTTAGAAATGTCACTTTAAGGCACCACAGTTTTGGCAGAAGATCTTTTAATTTCATGTCAATGAATTGAATTGTCCTGAATTGTTATATTAGGTAGGTTAACGTAGCAAAACTCTCTGAGCTTTTAGGAAGGATGAAATTTACTTGGTATAGTGATTTACCAGTGAGGAATAAATATGTCTCCAGATGTATTTAGAGATGATTGCTGAGATCAATTCGTGCTCATCTCATATGTGTGAGTAGGAGTGATGCCTTCTAGAAGCATTTAGTAAAATGTCCACATACTTTCAGAAAATGTGTACTTAATGTGGCCAGTCATTTCATATGACAGTGGTCAGGGGTGGGAACAGAATAGGAGAAAGTGAAATTAAAACAGTAGAAAACCAATACAATATCAATTAAGAGTATAACAGAAGTCACAAGGCTCCAAAGGGGAATTCATGAAAAGCAGTTGACAAATCATAACAGAATATTGATTCACATTCCAAAGATATAAAAGCGATAAAAAGTATGAAGAAAATATTAATTGATGAAAATTAAGGAATAACACACCTAATAAAAAATGACTATGGAAGAACAGAGAATTATTAATGATTTGTTAAGATGGAACAATTCATATTTGTAAAAACTTACACATCCACATGGAAAAACATATATACAGAATAACTAATGGGAGAATATGCAGACACGGAGAAAGCAGGCATAATAATTTTTTTAAATGTTCTTTCCCCTATTATTTCCATTTTTTTTTTTCACAAAAAAAAAAAAAAAAAGCACAGGCCGGTAATACAAAGAGACAAACAGTAAGTGCTGTAACAGAAGGAAAGTGGCCTTAATATTTTCTAAAGAACTGAATGTTCTATACTGTCTTGAAGGGATTGGAGGTAGCATCAGAAATTGTTAAGATCCTTTTGTTATGCCTGCTGTTGGTTCAAAGAGAAGCATCATTAATGAGCAATGACCTTGGCTCTGACTCAACATCTTGACATGGTCGCAAACCATCTTGACATTGCCAACCTCCATTAGAGACTGATATTAGTCCCAGTCGTGGATATTTTCAGGGTAGTAGAAAACAAGTTCATCTGCCTTCTTTTAGCTATAGTATTAAAGCAATGCTATTTCAAAAATTAAAACTAACTTTATGCCACATTCTAAATAGCAAACTACTCATGATATTTACTATTCAGGTAATGTAAGATTCCATTTGCCCACAGAGTTCTTTGCACAAAATAATCAGCGGCATTTGTCTGTCTGTATTTTTAAAAAAGTTCACTTTGTCAAATTAAAAATCAAAAACATTGAAAGTAGGGACTCCCTGGTGGCGCAAGGGGTTAAGACGCAGCCTATGAAGCTATCTGCAGCCACTGAAGCACGAGTTTTATCCCCAGCCAGGGAGCTAACCACATGGCACAGCAGACCTCTCCTGATTCACCCACTATTCCTCTCAGCAGTGTATTTCAGTCAATCTCCCTGTTCTGTTCCCTACTCTGTCTCTGGTGATCCCCTCACCCCCCACACCACTGGCCTATACCCCAGTTCTTGCATGCATAAACAAATAAATCTTAAAAAAAAATTAAAAGTAAATTCATAAATATAAAAAATATATTGCAATAATATGATAGACAAGAATACAACCCTTAGGAAACCAAGAGATAATGTTAATCATTAAGAAAATCCTAAAACTCTAAAAAACAGAGATATGAAAGACACTTTTAATTTACAACCTCAGTAGTCATTTAAGACATGCAAACTAAAACAATTGATATTTCATATATAAATAGTAAAAATAAAAAGTTTAATATGCAGGTCTAGCAAGTAACTATTAAATAAGCTTACTTCCATATCTCTACTGAGAGAATATAGTGATGCTGTGTTTTTAGAAAACAATTTGGGAAGAGTTTTGACCTGGCAATTTCACAGCTGGGGATCTATTCTAAGTAAATCAAATAAAACACAGATAAAAGTGTATGCACACAGATGTTCCCTAAAAATATAATACAAGGAAATGCCCAGCAATGAATGAATGGTTAAGAAAATTACAATATATTTTTATTATATAGACACATTATACTGTGTTTTGGGTTACACAGGAAAACATTCATTATAAAACACTAAGTAGAAAAGCAGATTCAACATTTTATATTCAACATTTTATATGTATGTCAAGTTTTTTTTTGTGTATGCATGCACATGTATTTATGTCCATAACCCACACTTTCACATAGAAAACTGCATGTTGAAATAACACTCTCTATAAGGACATTTATTTTTTAATGAGAAAACACAAAGGAATAAAATTTTCACTGTTTTCCAATAATGATATCCAGAACTAAATATATTTTTGGACTTAATATATTGGATTTGCAATAACCAAGGATTATTAGAATCCAGACAGGGAATAGGCAGAGCTAAATAAAGTCTATCTTCACCAAACACAAACTAGTCATTTAAAACAAAGCTGAGGGGCCTCCCTGGTGGCCCAATGAGTTAAGACGAAGCTATCGCAGCCTCTGCAGCACAAGTTCGAGCCCCCGGGCCAGCCAGGGAGAACCCACAAGGTGCAGCATACCTCTCCTGACTCGCCCGCTGCTCCCCTCACCAGTGTATTTTAGTTAATCTGCCTGTTCTGTTTCCCACTCTGTCTCTGGTGAATCCTCTCAACCCCCACACCTCTGGCCTGTACCCAGTTCTTGTGTGCATAAATAAATAAATCTTTTTAAAAAAAAGCTGAAAGCTAAACATTATTGGGATATCAAATATCACTTATGACTGAGATGTATTTGGTATGCTAAACACAAATTTTTCTTATCTGTGCCAAGAATCTTTATTGATTAACTCGCAAACCTTAAGACAAAGCAGTATATATTTAAAACAAAATAAAACATTTCTTGCCAAGAACCAAACAAGCCCAAGTTTACTCAACACTGAACTTAATTCTATACAACATTTGTAACCTTTTGCTGTCAAAGGTTACAACAACAATTTCTCTCCAATTATATAGTTTTTTTAAATTTAATTACAAAGAAAACTATATGCTGAATATCTTAATTCTAAAATGTACCTGTGTGCCTAATTAGATTAATAGGTCTTATCCCTGTTTATTTATTTATATTTATCAATGTCAATAAAAGTGTAAATACTTTAATCTTGTTCAGTTCCACAACTATACTCCTACTATATTCCATGTTGGTGCACATGAATAATTCCCAAATGTCATCTCCCCATTGTGACATGGTTCAAAATGACACTATCTTCTTGTATGATGGTGTATACTAGGGAATTCTAAAGTTCCTGATGGTTTGGGGAATATTTTCTCTAGCTATTGCATCTTTTTGTATCTCATGTTTATAGGTTTAAAGAAAATCCTCCATTTTTTTAATCAGGTAAACTGTTGAACTATTTCCTAAGTTACCCCTGAGGAATCGTGATTTAAAAGATTGTTGAAAATTGGCTGCAAATTTACTAAAATACATCTCCAGAAGTAAATAGAAATAAATTACCCACATTCATATTTATTTTGCAACTATATGACAATATGCTGATGTGATGCTTTGTAAAAGCTTATACCGAAACCTAATACAAATAACAAGAGAAGATAAAAGACAAAGATGCCAACATTTTGAGGATTCCTAAAATGAAAGAATATGACTTTAATTTAAAGATACTTGATTCTACCTCCTTCTTAAACTAGTTTCCAACTTTGGAAAAATATAACTCTGAGTAGCACTATTTTTTTTTAAATTTATTTATTTATACAAGCACTGGGTACTGTCAGAAGCGCAGGAGGGTGAGAGAATTCACCAGAGCCAGAGCAGGGAGCAGAACAGACTGAGAAAAGACACTGCTGAGGGGAGCAGTGGGCACGGCAGGAGAGGTCTGTGGCGCCATGTGGGACCCTCAGCGAAGGCCAGGGATTGAACCAGCACTGCAGAGGCTGCGGGCAGCTTCACAGCCCAGAGTTAAACCGCTGCACCACCATGGGAGGCCCAGAGTAGCACTATTAAAATAGATCTAAACACAGATTTTTAAGGTTATTCAAATAATTTTCCAAAAAATGTAGTTTTTTAGTAATATTGGAGTCTACAAAATTTTAATACACGAGGTAGTTTTTATTCTTTGATTTTACCTGTTTTTCCTCATTTTTATATACTTATCTTAAGCCACCTATTTTAAACATTTGAAAAGTACACTCAGACCAGTTGACTGATTTCATTGGATAAAAAAAAAAACTTTGTCTATAAATTGAATAGGCACAATAATAAATATGAAGACTTATCAAAAATATTACAGTTTTGGGTTCTTAGGAAAGTAGGAATTTTTTAATGTTTTCAATATTCCATCATTATTTGAAGGCTATTTGAAATTTGTTTAGTTAAAAATATTTTGCTAAGAAAATTGTTGTTTTCAATTGGTATTTGTTGCTTTTGGGTTCATTTTATTAATATTTTATTTATTTTTTTTTTTGAGGCATGTTTTCTTTGTTTGTTTGTTTGTTTGTTTGTTTATACATGCACTGGGTACAGTCAGAAGCGTGGGAGGGTGAGAGAATTCACCAGAGCCAGAGCGGGGAGCAGAGCAGGCAGAAGGACCGAAGTACACTGCTGAGGGGAGCAGCGGGCGGCAGGAGAGGTCTGCGCGCCATGCGGGACCCTCCTCCGGTGGCCGGGAAGCAGCCAGGGATCGAACCTGCACCGCAGAGGCCGCGGGCAGCTTCGCAACCCAGCGCTCAACCGCTGCGCCACCGGGGAGGCCCCATTTTATTAATATTTTAAATAGCTCTCTACCATTCCACTTGATTTGGTTATCTAAGAAATTTGTTGACATTGGGGTCTCTTTTGATAGATGATTCTGCTTTTGACCAACACTAGGACTTATAATAACCTTACCAGTGAGCAGATAAAATTAAAGATGGAAATTTTCTTTTGAGGTAACATTGGCTTACACTATTGTGTAAGAATGGCTTACACCATTCTTAAATAGAATTCAAAGGCATAAGAACATACCTCCTTAAATGCAAGTCACCACAACAACTAACACCAAGGCACTCTCAGTCCTACACCATAGACCATTGTGTCCCCTCTCATTTTGTTTCCCTTCCCTCTCCCCATCTGTAGCTTCAAATGCAAAGTCTGATTTCTAGGAATGTTACTAGTTTGGTTTTATGTGACCCTTTGTTTTGTTTCTCTATATTCCACATACAAGTGAAACCATCCAATACTTGTTCTTCTCCTTCTGGTTTATTTCACTTAGCATTATCCCATCCAGTTCTATTCATGTTGTTGCAAATGGCACAAATTCATCTTTTTCATAGCTGAATAGTACTCCTTTGTGTATACATATCATATATTTATAATTCACTCCTCTGCCCTTGGGCACTTGGGCTTTTCCATAATTTGGCTAAACAGTGCTGCAGCGAACAAAGGAGTGCATATTCCCTTTGAATTAGTGTTTTGCATTCTTTGGGTTTATACTTTGGAGTGAAATTGCTGGAGCATACGATAGATCTATTTCTAACATTTTGAGAAACCTCCATACTATTTTCCATAGGGACTGGATCAATCTACGTTTCCACCAACAGTGTATAAGAGTTCCTTTTACTCCACATCCTTGACAACACTTCTCATTTCTGGTCTTTTTTGATATGGGACATTCTTACAGGTATAAGATGATAGCTGTGATTCTGTGATTCTGATTTGCATTTCCCTGGCTATAAGTGTTGATGAACATTTCCCTCATAAGACTATTGGTTATCTATATGTCTTTTTTTTTTTTTTGAGAAGTGTCTATTTAAGTTGTTCTGTACATGTTTGATTGGGTTACTTGCCTTATTTTTCTTGAGTTGCACAAATTCTTGTATATCTTGCATATTTGCCCTTTGTCAAGTATATGATGTGCAAACATTTTCTCCCATTCAATAGTGTCTTTTTGTTTTACTGATAGTTTCTTTCACTGTGCGAAAGTATTTTTAGTTTGCTATAGTCCCATTTGCTCATGGTTACTTTGGTTTTTCTCACCATTATAGATGAATCCACAAAGACATCATTGAACCAATGTCATGGAGTATTTTGCCTAGATTTACCTCAATGGATTTTATGGTTTCAGGTTTACATGTAAATCTTTATTTTGATTTAATTTTTTGTGTAAGGTGAGAGAAAATGATAGTTTCTTTCTTTTTTTTGGCATGTGGTTTTCCAGTTTTCCCAATACCATTTGTTTAAGAGATTCTTCTTTCTCTGAAGTAACAAAATCGTGGATCCTTTGTGAAGAATAACAGTCCATAGATGTTCAAGTTTATTTGGGGGCTTGATTCTACCATCTGTTTTTTCACTTCTTTGTCTATTCAGAGGTTTTGAAATTCTGAACCGTTATCTAGGGTACAGTGCTTATATGGAACAGGAACAATCAGTCTCAGGCCTCCAAGATAATATAGTAATTCCCTGATGAGAAAGCAATCTAAAACCTCCAGTCTTTCCCTACAGCAAAGATGTCACAGAATGATGACAGTCTTATCTTTATCTCCATTGTTCCTTTTTTTTTTTTCCTGAAGAGTCAGTCAAGGTCTTGAGAAATTTTATCACTGGTAGGGAGGTTATAATTTTAAAATGACTCAGTAAATGTGCTCTTTAAAAGAACCATAATTTTACACACACACATTTACTAATAAGTATTACAGATTCTTTTCAAAGGTAATGAACTTTGATAACTCAGCAAACCATAACCCCTAACCCTACTATGTCAACTGTACAATGAGATAGTGTTTTCTAATCTTTTTGGCACATGCTAGTGCAACAGGCCTAAGAGTCCATATATTGAGTGAATTTGTAAATTTAAAAATATACACATTTCTGGTTTTCAAATATTTTGATATAAATAAAAAGCAAAGCAATTTAAAAGTAACTTTTCCTCTTCAGGTATTTTTTTGCAATACATAGATATTAAAAGTCATAATTAACACCCTGCATGAAGTTCACAAAGTTTTATGATATTAGAACACTGAGACTAAGAAGCTGAGGCAAAAGCAGAAATAAAAAGCAATGAAAACACTAAGCATGGAGAAATAGGAACCAATTGAGAATTTTCTAATATTCACTATAAATAGAACTGATTAACATGATGGAGGAATATTACTATGCAACTTAAAATGCTGTGAAGGAAAAATAAAAAAAGATGAAAATTAACACCTAGCAGTTTATTACCGTGCCCAAATATGTATCTGGGCAACATTTTAACTTCATGATCATAACGTTTTTAATTATTCAATCTCCTGGGGACATTATTTTCCATGAAACTGTACCTCAATGACATAATAAAAGCAGGGCTCCAATTACTGAAATATACTCTGTAATAAAATTGTTGATATAGTCTACAACCAAAGGTCAGTAAGTTCACCTTTGTATAAGTCAAAGCATTCTAATTTGTGAGAAAATTTCTATTTCAAGTCATTTACATATAAAATGCCAATAGTAAGACTTTACTGCAGAAATTTTAACACAATATAGCTTCAGTGCATGGTTAATTTGGCACATCCAAAGAAGTAACAACTTCAAGATGTTCCAAGTGTAAAACCCACTCCAGTTGTAAATGACTCATGTTTATGGATGTGATTAGCAAACTGCCAGTGCATTCAGCTGTAGAGTAGGATCTTCTACTAGTTCAAATGTATATTCAAAATAATACACTCCTAGGGTATTAAGTTCTTTTTGTACCTGCACTCCAGATAATGCAGGTACGAAACTATTAATTCTCTATTTGGCTCTGGTTTATACAATTCTTTTTTATCTTTTTTCAGCAAACATCTATGAGTAAAATAAGAGCTAATGGGCAGAATCTCAACCTAACAGGCACAGAAAATTCATATGCATCAAATGTGTTATTTTTTTTCTTAATGTCTTCCGTCAGTGACTAACTGGTACCATTCAAGTAACATAAATGTGTTTACCTAAAAGATCAGAGAAGTTATCAAGTTTCATAGCAATCTAGAAGAGGAAAAGTCTTTTTACTTGTCCCAAAATGAGATATAAACCCATCACTAAACTATTTCAGAAAAATGTATTCCTCTGAAATTCGATTTTGAAAAAAATATATGCAACTTAAGATTATACAAAGAGAATACTTAAATCAAAACTATGGAACAACAATTACTATATCTGGATACATAATTAGGTGACTAATTATTTTGAAAATGCAATTGCACACTCAAATAGATGTTAACTAACCTCCACCATTTTGCCTCCCACTCCAATCCCTCAACTTCTTCCTGCGTTTTTCCCAACAACATAAGCTCCCATATAATTTTTTCTCTATGAAGAACAATGTTTAGTGTTTCATCTTTTTCATTAACACATGTGAATCAATTAGGTTTTCTTGTTAATAGATCTAACAGTGAGAATGATTTCTGCAGCTTATCTGACCCTCCACTTTCTACCTGTGTGATCTTTTTAAGTCAATGGCATAAAAGAAATTTGTGTTCTCTAGTTCTATCGCCTGTCACAATAAGAAAAATATGCCAAGTAAATGAAAGATATTTGGAATCTATTAGGGAGGATTCAAACACAACTCAAACAGCAATCTCTTACATTTTAAGTGATCATGGAACTTTATTTAGGTCTCTATTTAACTACTTGCCACTTTGAGGTGCTCTCACTTCACAAAAGGATATGGAAGAAAACTACTTTGAATTCATATTTTAATACTAACTACAAGATCAGGTCTTGATGTCAAGTTGAGACAGGTAATTAAAAATCAAATGATTAGCACACAATATCTTTTCTTAGAAAGTACAATGTTGGGTTGTTTTTTTTTTTTTTTTCAGCCTCCTGACAAGAGGTTCCAGTTCAAAAAGCTCCTAACTAGCTTTCTTTAATGCTATTCCTCTCAACTTACCACTACCACCACTAGAAGATAACCTTTAAAACCAAAACTAACAGACAACAAATTTTATAATCTAGAAGGAAAAACTAGATTCTAATATTGAGAATCTTAAAGGAAGTTAGTGATTACATGGCATAACCAGATTTCACTTCCAGCATTTGCCTCAGAGACACAGTAAACTAAGAATACAGCCTTGTTTCTTTTTAGTCTCTTTTAGGAAAGAGGCACCCAGAAACATACTATGAAACAAATATTCTTTCTCTTACTATTCTACCATATTTAAGAAAAAAATGAGTAGAAATTAGAAGGGAGATATCTATGAAACAACATATTCTAAAAGACATGGTCTGCATAGGGAGAACATAAAGTAGATGGTATACAGAGGAAAGGTGAAAGGGCATTAAGAAATAATTCAGATTTGCTGAGAACTGCAGATGCCATGTAAAATATTCCTTAAAGTATCCAAGAATCAAGCTAAGGGGGAGAATGAAAATAGAACTACAGCTAAGGAGAGGTATCTGAAAACTGTCAGAATATGGTCATTGAAAAGGGAAATAATGTCCATTAAACTATAAGCTAAACAATGAATTTTTCAATACCCTTATAGTAGAAAAAGCTGAAACAAGAAAAATTTATTCCACCTATGTTTCCTTATCACATTACTTATAACTGAATGGAAAAAAACAATTTTATGCACAGAAGAAGGAAAAAGAACATTGTTCCAAAATCCAGAGAAAATCTCTGGAAATGTTTTACTGCAGAATTCACAAGAAGATTTCAGGAAACAATTTGACATCCTCATTTTTGAACAAAAATACATGGCTTCTATGACAAGTACAGGAAAAGGATGCCAGGCAGGTTATAAAAGCAACAGGATGAAATGAAAAGAGAAGAGATACTTTTAAAAGAAGAAAGATTACAAAAAAACTAAATACAATGACTGAAAGAAAAATCAATTGCTACTGAAGGGAGTGAATTTAAGCATCATTTAATTGTTCAACAAGAATTTGTAGAATGAGGGCCTCCAAGTGGCGCAAAGGGTTGAGCACTGTACTGTGAAGCTGTCCGTAGCCTCTACAGCGCAGGTTTGATTCCTGGCAGGCCAGGGAGAAAACCACATGGCCCGGCAGACCTCTCCTGCCTTGCCCGCTGCTCCCCTCAGCAGTGTCTTCAGTCTGTCTGCCCGTCTGCTCCCTGCTCTGTCTCTGGTGAATTCTCTCACCCTCCCACACCTCTGACTGTACCCTAGTTCTTGTATGAATAAATAAATCTTAAAAAAAAAAAAGAATTTGCAAAATGATTGCAAAATTGAGGTTACCAGAGGTAGAGAGTGTGAGGAGAGAAGAAAGATGGGGCCCAATGGACTGTGGTGGAGGATTATGGGTACTTTGGCAGTAGGTGTGGTACAGTAGCACACATCTGAGGCAGTATGAACCTATTTTCCCAAATCATACATAGTGTGTATTCTATCATTGCCTCAAGCTAACATTACCTTAATTTAAAAAAAAAGTATAATTTTTAAAAAAAGATTTTGTGGACAAAAAGAAAAGGAAAACATGAAAGAGAAATGAAAAATAGAAACAAAGGATTTAACATACAGCTCATCAGTGTTTCTAAAGAAGAAATCAGAAAAATAAAACAGTAACAACAATGAAAAACATACTTGAAGAAAATTTTCCTAAGCTTATGATACATGGTTCCAGGCAAAGATAAGTGAAGACCTAAACCTTAACATATCTGAGATAATAAGTGCATGGCTGAGGGCATGGTGAGCAGCTGGGAGAACAGAAGCCAGAGTTCAGAACAAATTGTATTAAAAGTACCTCGATAATACTAACCAATTCATGGACTCCACCAGGAAGTCTGTCCACAAGCTGCTGGGGATGCCTCAGATCCTCCCAACTGACCGATGGGAATATGTAATACTCCACATGGCTCACCCACACACACTCCTATTCTGTGATTGGTTCCCTCTGTATCCCCAACAGTGAAGGTGGTAAGAATATGTCTTTGCAGACTACTAGTGAACATGTGATGAAAACAGTACTGGGGGAAAAAAAATACACAAATCTGAGCATTCAACACATGATAGATAACTGTCAGCATATGGCCTGGCTTTGCAGTATTGAGAGAACACAAATGAAATCTCTCACAAGAGGAAACAAGAAGTAGTGAGAAGATGAATCCATAGAAAAGATCAAATTAAAAATTCTAGTACTGTTATCAGTTTCTATGCTAATTACTTAATGCTAGCATAAAGGTAAAAGAACAAAACTAATCAAAATAGCTATCATTTAGAATAACTTATTCATGGATACACAAAATAAAAAGCTAAATTGTAATATCAAAAGCAAAATGTGGGCAAAGAGAGTAAAAGAGCAGAACTTTTTATACTCATCTAAAGTCAAGTTATTATTAACTTAAAATATATACACACACACACAAAAATTTAAGAAGACTGAAATCACAACAGCTACCTTGGTAAATGTGGTACAGAAATATCACACTTACTGATTTGCATATGTTAAGCCATTCTTGCATACCAGAGATAAATCCCACTTGATCATGGTATAGGATCCTTTTAATGTGTGAATATATTTGTTTATATGACAAAAAAAAATCATATAACCATTTCAATAGAAGCAGAAAAAGCATTTGACAAAATTCAATATGCTGATTTCATGTTAAAAATTCTCAACAATTGGGGCCTCCCTGGTGGCACAGCGGTTGAGCGCTGGGTTGCGAAGCTGCCCGCAGCCTCTGCGGCGCCGGTTCGATCCCCGGCTGCTCCCCGGCCACCAGAGGAGGGTCCCACATGGCGCGCAGACCTCTCCTGCCACCCGCTGCTCCCCTCAGCAGTGTACTTCGGTCCTTCTGCCTGCTCTGCTCCCCGCTCTGGCTCTGGTGAATTCTCTCACCCTCCCGCGCTTCTGACTATACCCAGTGCATATATAAACAAAAACAAACAAACAAATAAATAAAACATGCCTCTATTAAAAAAAAAAATTCTCAACAATTGGGTACAGAAGGAACATAATAAAAGCCATATAGAACAAGTCCATTGCTTCACATCATACTAAATGGCAAAAGGTGCAGAGAGTTTCTTCTAACCATTACAAAGTTATAAAATGTAGAAACTAAGTAGACCATCTTCCCCAAAAATACTCAAACATGTGAGACACATACACAGACACAATGAAAATTAATTTCAGAGGATAACTTTTAAAATGAAAGCAGAAAGGCAGACTTCCAAACATTCCTGAAAGGCATGGTCTAAAGAAGAAATTTTGCCATTTGCAATAACATGGATAGAATTGGAGGAGATAACGTTAAGTGATGAAAGTCAAAAGGGGAAAGACAAACACCAGATGATTTCACTCCTGTATGGAACACACAAAAACAAAACAAGGGAATTGACAAAAATAAATCAAAACAGGGGTCTCCCTGGTGGCAAACTGGATTGAGATGTAACCTATGAAGCTGTCCACAGACTCTGCAGCACGAGTTTAATCCCTGGGACGGCCAGGGAGCAACCCACATGGCAGCAGACATCCCCTGTCTCACCCACTGCTCCCTTCAGCAGTGTATTTCAGTAGATCTGCCTGTTCTGTTCCCCACTCTGTCTCTGGTGAATCCTCTCACCACCCCCCCACACCTCTGGCCTGTACCCAGTTCTTGTATGCATAAATAAATAAATCTTTAAAAAAAAAAAGAAAATTGGCTTTTACATGCATAATAAGAATTCAAATCATAAGGAAAGAGGCAATATTCCAGCGGTTAGCTTCCAGTTCAACCAGATAAAACACTGGAAAATAAAATAACTCAGGGACAGGCCAAAGGGACTAGGAGTGTGCATCAACTCTCTGCATTTCCTTTCCTCCCCATCCTTTATTTGCCTATGTCCCTGCATCACATTAGATTAGGAAAGGAGGAAAAAACCCACTGTCCCCATATAGGATGCCCTCCAAAGTTAACCAAAATGCTATAGTAAGGAGAATGAAAATCCATAAAAGTTTCTTTTGGTTCGCAGGTCATTACTTATTTTCATAATGTTTCAAAAATAGAGATGTTCTATTCTATTTATATAGAAGAGTAGAAATATGTCATCTCATAAAATGCCATTGAGAAAAAGAATAAAAATTCTGCCTCGACATATGAGAAATAGCTTTATACCTTAAAGCCTGGTAATTTTCAATTTCTGTCATGTTTAACTTTCCAGCTAACCTTCTCTTTTTCAATATGTTCCATAATACAACCTTTAGTGAAGCTGAATTTAAATTAATTTTATTTTGAGAAATTTCCAACATTCCTTGTTAAATTCTGCAAATAGCTAGGATTGAAAGTTTCTAAATTATTCTACCCCCACCCTTCTGGAGTTGTTTATAACCTTGCTGTGGATATTTAAGGATAGCCCAGTTTAAAAAAAAATAATAACAAATCTTTGGGAATTGGTCACAAAATAGATGCCATTATAAGATTATCAGTCATCAGATAAAAAGAAAGGGCAGGCACCCCACAAGGGCTTGTGTTTTTAAATGACCCAGTAGAAGTCAAAACGTGTTCAAAGCACAGTTTAGGATGCTTTCCAGTGAATATTACCCCCTAACTCAGCATGGTTCATAATTATGGCATTGTGGAAAAAGCCGAGGGAGAAAATTGTATCTGTAGTTTTCACAATCACTTTTCCCCTGGGTGTCAAAGATAATTCAGAAAGCCAAACAAATCCCCTATGATAGAGCTGAGGGATTCAAAAATTGAAAATTTCCTTTGGCTTTCGATCTTCTTCTGGATAACAAACCTCCCCCCAACTACCTCCACCCTTTGCCTCCAGTGTTCTATTCCCCTACCTCTCAGTGATGTAGTTATAGTTAAACACTTTCCTGACAAAAATTAATTGGCAGGACGGAACCAAGTGGAACAGATATTTATGTTGTCTCTGTATTTTTGCCTTCATATATAATATAAACATATTGAGCTCTGAAAGTACATGGCTTTCTGCCTAGATACTCACTGTTTTGTTTATTCTAAAGTGCTTGGCGAGAATCTGTTAATATCACTTAATCTGGCTATGGGGGTATCCATCAAAAAAAAAGTCACTAATACCCCAGTCTGTGTTGTTTATGCCCGAGGCATCATCCCCCTGAAAGACAACCTGGAGATAAGAAGAAACAAGAATTGCAACAAGAAACTGAGTTTGAATCATAATTACAATGAATTGTATTTCCTTCAACTTCAAATTCAATACCTAAGTCACATTTATAGAAAAATATGTGTGATAGTCACTGTTGATAAGTTAAGCCATAAGTAGTTGAACAAACAAAATCTATGGAAACCAGTGGGCCCTGAAGACTTCACATTAAAAACTCAATTTAGGAACAAGTATTAGAAATAGTTAAGTAAGTACATTAGAAGTTTAGATAGATCAGCAGCCTTTCCCTTTCTTCTAGGAAGAAAATGATTTTAACCAATTCTTTTCTCTGATAAGAATGCCCACTTGCTTGGGATTATCCTATTTCCTTACAGAGAACACTGAAAGCACAACTGTTACACAAGAGAAGAGATGAGAGGGAGAGAGGGAGAACGATATGATCTATTCTTTTTCTTCTTTACAGGATCATTACATTAAAGCCTTGGGGACTGACTATGCTGAAGTGGGCAAGACTTTGATGCCTTGTCTAAGGCAGAGGAGAATGTGAAATGGCAACTTTTAGCTCTACATAGTAATGCTAATTTGTTTTATGCAACCATGCTGATAACTTGTTAGTTTATTGACTATTATACTTTACACAATATGTAAAAGATGGAATGAATAACATAACAATAAAATATTTTAACGTGGAAGTACTTTTACTTTTTTATTTTTTTCATTTAAATCCATAATCTAATACAAATGTAGTATCATTTAAGGGTACCTCGTAAGTTCACTTTGGGGCTTTATGGAAATAAATTGGTTGCTTTGTGAGTATGTGTGCTTTTTTCCCCTCTTTGAAAAGGTAAGAGTAGTACCAGCATGGTTTGGGAACCATGGTATATAAGCAATACTCACAGGAACTAAGATGATTCACCTTGGGGCAGAAGGCCTTAGATGAGTCTGAAGAGCCATAAATAAGGGACAGGGATTGAAATCTATTCTGTGACACCCCAATGATTCAGAGACTAGCTAGATGATCCAAGAGTCCAGGGCTTCTTCCCAGGTGCTGAGTTAAACTTATTTCTCAGTCACTCTTGCAGTTACATGGGGCTGTGTGATGGACTCACCAATGCTAAGGGATAGAAGTGATGTCTGCCTCCTTTATGGGAAGCCCTTAAAATCTCCTACCTGGGGGCCTCCCTGGTGGTGCAAGGGGTTAAGGCACAGCCTATGAAGCTAACTGCAGCCACTGCAGCATGTGTTCCATCCCCGGCAAGGGAGCTACACACATGGCACAGCAGACCTTTCCTGACTCGCCCACTGCTCCCCTCAGCAGTGTATTTCAGTCAATCTGCCTGTTCTGCTCCCCACTCTGCCTCTGGTGAATCCGTTCACACACACACACACACCCCCCACACACACACACCCCTCTAGCCTGTAATCCCATTCTTATATGCATAAACAAATAAATCTTTAAAAAAAAAAAAATCTCCCACATGGTTCTCCATGTTCTCCTAAGAAATGCATTAGAAGCAGTTAGATCTAAGTCTTGCTCTTGCCTTATCTCTAGTAGTCTTCTTATTCCAGAATCTTTCTTTATTAAGTCATTTGTTGCCTCCTTTGTTACCGCTTCCTCTCACTCTAGCATTTGCTCACCTCCTTACACATTTGCATTTGTGAGGTTACACTTTTCTTCATAGCTTTTGTATCAGTAAGTTCTCTCTCCAGACAACGAAGAAATTCTTCAAGTGGGAAACAAACCTTCCATGTGTTCTCCTCTGCTCCCAACAGCACACCTGGCCCAGTGCCCCAGATATAAGAAACTTGAAATTTCACTTTTAGGCAATTTTTATTTGCCAACTAAGGCCATCTTATTAAAATAAGCATTTCTAGTAATTAGCAACACATTTCTAATCTCCAGGTGTCAGCCCCGTGTCTTCCTCAGCCAAAAATCCATTTAGAAAATGAGGCTCCATTTGGTGAGTTAGTTTCAAATTCACAGAAACATCTGTTCATCTTCTTAAGTGTCGAGCAACATGGCAGGGACCGAACACTAGTGGATCAACAGCAAAAATGAAAATCCAGCAACCTTAGTCTACCTTTCTATGAAAACCCTGATATTCTTTTAAAATAACCTCTAACATTTAACTCAGTCCAGGCTTCAATGTTTAAACAAGATAAATTGGTCAATTTTCCTCACATGAAAAAGGAACTTTATTCTCCTCTGCCAGTCTACTCAATAAGTAGGATGAAAGAATTCAGAGATCTTGAAAAATTTACATGTTCTAAAATGAGTATTTTCCATCCAACTTCTCCACATGCTGGAAAAGAATCACTTTTTAAAAAATCTTTCCAACCTTTCTCAAATTCTTTGCTCCTATTTATATGGGTGTTACTAACTCATTTTTCATAAAATATGATCACATCATGGATTGTTAACTTAACAGCAAAAAAAAAGTGAATATTCCCCAAAGACCCTCAATATTGACTAGAAATTTAACCACTTTTCTCAAGTCAACTCAAACACTGTCCTCACAACTACCACCATCTTTCAAGTTTTCATCTCTCCTCATTCCTCCCCTTCTCCCCTCTGATCCCTCACAAAGACACTCTTCTTAACAGGAAAACAAAATTCCTAAGAGGGGAATCCCTCATCCTCTTCATATCAAGCATGGGCATAATCTGCAAATGGTTCCCTGCCATCTCCCCTTCCACAAGGCAACAATATCCATTATCCCTTTTTTCTTCCAAATTGCTGTCAGCTCCCCATCAATTAATCTTTGCCATTGACTTAAACATACTCAAGTCTCTCTCATCATATATAAAAACCTTCCCAAACCCTACACTTTCACTTGCTACTCTTTTCTTGTAAGACTTGCCTATACTAACCATATCCAGTCCTATAGCCCTACTCTTCACCCTCCTTTAATCTATTTTTCCTTATCTTTCCACAAAGATAGCTATTGCTAAGATCACCAATGGCTTTCCAAGTCAATAACTCTAAAAGACTTTTTCAAACTCAGATTATTTGAGCAGCATTTGCTATTGCAAACGCCATTCCATCTGTATCAAGGCACAACTTCCTTTTATTCTCCTATGACTTTGTAGTTTTCCTCTTGGCTTTCGTGATGTTCTTCTATCTCCATTGTGAGTTGAATTCCTTCACTCACTCATGAAAGGAAGGTCCTTAAGGCTTGGTTATAGGTTCTCTTTTCTTATCACTCCTTAGCTCTTTCTCAGCAATTGTACCCACAGTCATGATATTAGTTATATTTATAATATACAAAAGTTTATTTACAGTTGAGGCCTCTCCTCTATGTACCAGATTTTTTTTTTCCAAAGATTCATTTATACAAGAACCAGGGTACAGGCAAGATTCGCGGGAGGTTGAGAGGATTCACCACAGACAGAATGGGGAACAGAACAGGCAGACTGATGAAATACACTGCTGAGGGGAGCAGCGGGTGAGACAGGAGAGGTCTGCGGCACCATGTGGGACCCTTGCTGGCCAGCGGGGTTCGAACCAGAGCTGCAGAGGCTGCGGACAGCTTCACAGTGCGGCGCTCAACCTCCTGCGCCACCAGGGGAGGCCCTATGTACCAGATAGTAAATTTAATTTGATATTTCCACTTGTTTCTCTCAAAGTCACCCCAAACCTATCATGTTCAAAATTGAACTTAAAATCTGTGTCTCAAATCGGATCTGCTTCTAGTGTCTGGTGTAACCAAATATCCAGTTGCAGAAACTTAATTTACTTCTCCTGACCCCATATTCAATCAACGATATCTGCCTACTTTACTCCTAACTCCTTCTAAAACCCATCTATTTCTCTCTATCTTCACACTGCCACTTGAATCCAAACTCTTATAATTGGCCTTGTAACCTCCGCAGTTCACTACCAGTGTTGACCAAGTACCGATCAATCCTGTCTCTGTTGAGCTAAAAAGTGCTGTTTAAGTCACAAAGAGCTGTAACTTTTTGGCTCACGCATTTTCAGTGATTTCCTTGGCACTTAGGTTTAGAGATCTTTATTATGCCCAAAGATCTTTATCTGACCCCTGACAGCTTCATCTGGCCCCTGACAGCTCTCCAGGCTCATCTAATACATTACTTCCCCCAAATCTACCCTTTAGTTTTACCCCAGGTCACTCAGGTATTCCTGCACTCCCTGGAATTTTAATGCCCTGACCTGCCACAGGGAATCTGCTTTCTCCCTCCCCATCCTTTGCCTAATTAATGCTTATTTACCTTCAGATCTCCCCTCCAAGGGAAGACTTCCCAGACAAGAACAAGTTTCTCACCTATTAGTCCCTAGAGTAACATCATAGAGGAAATCTTCCTATTTGGTATGCTTTGCTAGGTTGTTTTGTAGGGCTCTAATAAGAATGCTCAAAAAAAATTTCTGTATAAATTGATGATAATAGTCTTCCCAGATGTAAAACATAACCTATCAAATGGGAAGTTTCCACTTTCGAATAGTGGGGGAAATCTGTATGCTCTTTTGAACATTCCTCGTTTGTTCTTCATTCTCTATTCTTTATAGCAAAAATTATTTTATTGCCAATTAATGATGTCCTGAAACTTCTTACAGGGAAGATGCCTGCAGAGAAACTATGGGATATTTGAATTAAGAACTGCTGGATACTGGCATGAACAAAGAATAGCAGAACTTTTGCTAGATGACTATTTCAATGATTAATATTATTTTTAATGGAAGGCATGCAATAGTGGTTTTCCTTTGATAGCAGATTATAAGATTTAAGACAAGAAAGTGCAATTCTGAAAAGGAGAATTGACCTAAGAGAAACTCTATAGAGTACCCCCAGTTCTCTTTTTCTTTCTCCCTATGCATAGCAATTCCATTAAAAATCTTCCATACTAAGAGTCTGAAAGATCTGCTTTCTTTGTCTGTGTGCATGCAGATAGCCAGACATTTTTTAGAACATGGCCCCCTTAACTCTTTGAGGTTCCCGGGTACCCTTTAATCATGTGTTAATATAACCTTCTTGCACAAAATTCAACTCCACTTATTGAGCATTAGGATTCAAAGTTCTGTTTTCAGAAATAGTTCACCCACCTGGCAGGATACCTAGCCCTAGTCACTGAGTCTTAGACAATTTTGACACTCTTCTGCATAAAGATGGAGTAAATAGAGGCAGGAAGGGACACAATGGGGTGTTGTTGCAAGCACTTGGGGAAGCAGATAGAACTCTTCTGAGGTTTGATGAGGCTCAACCACTCTTTCTGAGAAGAGTCAGTCCTGCTGACTCACCAAGGGGAAATAAGGGGAGGAGCCTAGAAATGGCATATTGCTCTAGGGGGGGTACATGGTGACCATATGCTTGGTAGGTCTCCAAGCAAGTAGATGCAATTGTGCTATAGTGGAGACTATAAGTGCTCCATGAAGGAAAACTTTGATCTGATATTTTAACACCAGAATTTCTTTGGAAAAGTAGCTATGACTTAATTATGATGGCAGTTCATTGTTATTCTACAAATACTATTAAGTACCTTCTATGTACCAGGCATTGTGCTACTTATAACAATACAGATACAATGATAAACAAGAGACACAAAGTGTGCCCTCAAATAGGACTATAGTCTAGTAAGGAAGATAGATAAGTACAGCTGGAAATACACATGAAAATACCAAAACTATTCTATAGCAGGAGTGAGGATAGTTTGCAAGGCTTTCTGCCAATTGCAGAGAATGGTCTTGGCATCTCAGATAAATGAAAGGGAGCACAGGGAAAGAAAAAACCAAAGGGCAGCACAGATGAATGTTCCAGGAGGGAGTAACAGGAGCAAAGAATATGCAACGAAACAAGGACAGTTTGCTCAATAAATGGTGCTGGGAAAACTGGGACACCACATGCAAAAGAATTAAACTGGTCACTACCTTACACCATATTTTATGAAACCATAAAATATGTAGAAGAAAATATAGGTAAAACACTAGATGCCATACATCTCAGTAATATCTTTAAAGACTCATCACCCGAAACAAAGAAAGTAAAGGAAAAGATAAACAGCTGAGATTACATCAAACTAAAAAGCTCTGTATGGCAAAAGAGATTAACCAAAACAAAGAGACAACCTACTGATTGGGAGAAAATCTTTGCACTCCATGCAACTGTTAAGGGGCTGACAAAGATCTACAAAGAGTTGACATGACTCAACAAAAACAAAGTAAACAATTCAGTCAAAAAATGGGCAGAAGAGCTAAAAAGCCACTTCTCTAAAGAGGAAATATAAATGTCCAAAAGGTATATGAAAAAATGTTCAACATCACTCATAATGAGGGAAATGCATATCAAAACCACAATGAGATACCACCTTATGCCAGTGAGAATGTCACATATTTTTAAAAAAATCTAGCAACAACAAATGCTGGTGAGGATACTGAGAAAAAGAAACTTTCCTACACTGCTTGTGGGAGTGCAAACTGGTCCAACCACTATGGAAAGCTGTGCAGAGGTTCCTCAAACTACTGAAAATGGAGCTTCCATATGACCCAGCAATTCTGCTCCTAAGAATCTACCCAAAGGACACAAAAACAAAAACATTAATCCAAAAGGATACTTGCACCCCTATGTTTATTGCAGCACTATTTACTGTAGGTAAGATATGGAAAGCAAACCAAATGCCAAAAAATAGATGACTGGATCAAGAAAATATGGTATATATATATATATATATATACAATGGAATATTACTCAGCAATCAAAAATGATAAACTCTTGTCATTTACAGCAATACAATGGACCTGGAAAGGATTATGCTTAGTGAAATAAGCCAGAAGGAAAAAGAAAAATATTGTATGGTTTCACTCATAGGATGAAGATAGGGGAGCCAAATAAAGGAAAAGAAAAAATAATAATAATAAAAGAAAAAACACAAAATTAACAGACAACTATAAATCAGAGACATTCTGCAGGGGAAGGGGAGGGTGAAGGATCAAAATGGGGAGGGAAGAGCACAGGGGACTATGGTAATTGTGCATAGGTGAATTGGTGGGGGGGAATTTTATAGGGACTACACCTAAGAGGAGAAAGCACACATTGTACATAAATAATTAAGTAAAATTAAAAAAAGTAATCATTCAGTCATCCAAAAAAAAACTTTGTGTCATTTCAAGGGAGAAAAGAAAAGGAATCTGTGGGATCCCCAGCCTCTCTCATTCTCAGGGATATTGTCTTGGTGCCCAAAGCTCCTGCTTGTCAGCTAGGCTAGGGTCACACAGGGGGCCTCTTACCAAGAGCAAAGTCCTGCTATGAGGAACATACTGGGAAACCAGTATCTGCTGAAAACAGCAGGCAGATAATAGACATAATATGCTCTGACCATTTGGATCAATAGAGCCTCCCAGGAAATAGTCCCTGGTCACTCCACCCTAGTTTTCATCACCAATAACTGCTTCCCCCATACATGTACACCCCTTACATATTTTCCCACCTTTGTACCCCATGTTAATAAATACAGCAGTGCCTTTGGATGGGGGCTGCACATTTAATTCCAGTGGAGCCCCTCTAGGCATCTCATTGCTCTACATAGACACTGAGTAATCATTCCCTCATCCTGTGCCACTCCCAACACTGCTACCCCGCAATGCGACAAGAATCAACATACGTGGTTTTTACTGATATTTTCATGAAACAAAAGTTCTTTGTGGGACATCTGTGCTAGTCAGAAAATTTGCAGCAATGTATTGTGCTCACTAGTGGAGAGATGAGCAGACTAAACTGCATAGCCATCCTATCTAGGTAAGATCCACACATTTAATAACATAGATGGATCAGGATGGAAAATCCCCATCAGCAGACTTTACATGGAATTTCTTGGGCCTTGGGCCTTGGGCTACTTAGCTCAACCTTGGTCCATAATGTGAAGTTAAAACTGTACCCTGAAGTGCTCTTTGGGACTAAGCAAGATAATGTGTACAAAGCACCTAGGAAAAGTTCTGCAACAGAATTTATTTAGTAGTTCAGAAAAAGGTGGACCTCAAGCTCTGGTCCGCTCCTGCTTTCCTTTATACCAGTTCCATCTCACTAGGATTTGCAAGCACATATATAGACATCATGACTTGGCAACTATCCACATTCCCTGCCCCTTGGCCCCAAACAGCTGCCCCTTGGGCCATCCCCGTGCAGAGTGCAACTTGCCCTCTGAAGGACAGACCTGTGTCTTGACTTAGGACCATCTTGGCAGGAAATTTCAGGGTCCAGATGCCCTGACCATGGTACATAAAAGGGAAGGACATGATTCTTAGCTCTAAGTAATGTTTTCATTGTGGGAAATGGTATGACTGAAGAAGCTCTATTTTGGGGTCCTCTAGGATTCTGGGGCAGGCAGAGGATCCTCTTGCCCAGCTAAGGACAGCACAGCCTAGAAGTAAATGCTACAGGACTATAAGATTTTATAAGGAACAGTCTTTCTAAAAGACTATTTCACTTGTGTTTCTACAACAATCTGTCTCCCTAAGCTACCCCACTCCTACAGCTATTTATAAGAATGCTACTCATGTTCTTTCCTTTCCTTATTTAATACTCACTGTTCATCTCTAATAAGTTCAAGGTCTTCAGATTCTTGTTCATTGCTTTATATCCCATAATACTCTTTGGATAAAAGAAATAAGATCTTACATAAACTGTATTCACTACTGTAGCTTTTAGTCTGTGTGAATTTAAATAAATAATTCCTCTTTTAGTTATACTTTATGTAATGACAATTGAAAGACAAGAAAAATTTTAGAAACCTGAGAACAGGTCTGAGAAATTATACCCATAATGGCACAATAAGTATATATCATCCAAAACCTGATAGATATTAGCTATCTTTATGGCCACCTAATTGTCCAAAATACCTTTATTTAAATTAACAATAACAAAAGTCAAGCTGGAGGAGTGTGTGCCACAGCCTTGCCCCTGGCAAAATGAAGCTGAAATGGAGGTATCTTTACAATAGATAGCATAAGTGGGTATCTTTAATGCAATCCAAAGGTCTTTACTTTTCTGTTGACAACTGTTAAAGCCCAGGCTCCACAGTTGGAAGACAGCTTTGAAATTTGGGGAGTCCTATTTTCTATGACTGACTGTAGTACATTTCAAGTCAGGGAAAGAAGATTGCTGAAATTCCATCACAAGTGGGTATGTAAAAGGAGCTACACTGGCAACAAGAAATGGACGAGTGGCAAGAGTGGGTCAGCCATGATGGGTGGCTTTAATGAAGCTTAATGAAGGAGCTGGTACCTTGTTGACATGATTTGCTTCTGCACAAGTTTCCAATGGCCATAAGTTTACTGAAAACCCCTCGCAGGCACCCAATTATCATCCTCACTTTTTGGAGACTATTAACAAAATCAGTAGGACTTCTTTCCCAGGAATTCTTTAACAGAATGAGCTATAGTTCAAGAAGTCAGTCTGTTTTAAAAAACATAAGTAAGTCCTCTATGACCAAATAAGCTATGATATGACATCTGGCACTTTTTTCTATTTAAAGCAAAAAGGAGGGGGGATATTAAAAGATAACACATTTATTCACATTTGGATTTCATTTGTGATCAAAATAAATGTCTAATATTTTTAAAAGAAAATAAGGGCTTAGAAGATGAATAACCAAAGGGCAAAGAGTGCTGTGAGGACCACTCTGTCTGCTTTTCTGTGTTCTGTTAGTCAAATAAAAAAAAAAAATCCTGGAAGTTGGGGCCTCCCTAGTGGTGCAAGGGGTTAAGATGCAACCTATGAAGCTAACTGCAGCCACTACAAGCATGAGTTCTATCTCTGGCCAGGGAGCTACCCACATGGCGCAGCAGACCTCTCCTGACTCGCCCGCTGCTCCCCTCAGCAGTATATTTCAGTCAATCTGCCTGTTCCCCATGCTGTCTCTGGTGAATCCTGTCACCAACACCACCAACACCCCCCGCACCTCTGCCCTCTACCCCAGTTCTTGTATGCATAAAAATAAAACAAATCTTTAAAAAATAATCCTGGAACTGAAAAAGAAACTAACAACAACAAATTTTCAAACATCCAATTCAATGGTCATTTATAGATATAGTCCTGAGTCACTTAAAAGATTCTTTACTCCCGTCAATGAGACATATGATTCATTAAATAGTCAGAAGGAAAAGAGTAAAAATACCCAACACAAATGTCAGGGGTAGGATACACAGAGTTCAGAAATGTTCTGTCTCAGGGATGGTCCAGGTCCAGGGTCCTGGTGTTCTAGGGACATGTTCAAGTTGCCTGAGCCGCAGTTGGCTCTAAGGCCAAGGCAGTAAGGTCAGCAAAGCTGGATGGTGAAAATGAAAGACAAATGCTGTGACCTTCTCGGTGGGTGTTTCATTACACTGTGCTCTCAATAAGAATCCTCTCATTCCTTCTTGAAATTCCATGTATGACTCGCTCTCCTCACTGATTCATTTCAGGGTTCATCTTTAAAATACAAACGCTAACCTGCTGAAATACCCCAAGGCTGAAAGCTTAAAATATATGAAAGATGGGTAAGTGCACCTGGGGCTCCAAGGACTAATGCCATAAAACTGTCATCATTTCCCACCAAATGTTATTTCACCCACTCACTTGATGTACATCTGTGGCCCGTTCACACTGCATATGGCTGTGGACAGAAAATGTCTCAGTTCAAAACTAGCACAGTGGGTCTGGAAGAGGCTTGTACAGCAGTGTTGGCTCCTTCTTCATTTTAGCTCTAAACCCTGTCACCCTAACATAAGGGTGTTGAACAAGCCACATGGAGGCTCAAAATCTTCCAAATATGGGTTCCAGCTCTGTGGCTGACTAAGGTATGGTTTGAGCAAAGTATTATTTAAAAATCTAAAATGCTAAAAGCATCTACTCTCTGCTACCTTTAAATATGGCAATATTTTCAATAAAACAGACAAACAAGAATCTATTCTAGATGAAAAGGATTCAGGAGAGCATCCCTCAGTCCCTCCCAGGAGCCCATCTAAAGTAGTTAAATCCCCTCCCAGGAAGGAATTCTTCATAGTCTCAGCACAATGAATGCTGCCCTTTACTCTGCGTCCTTCTCTCCTGAACACTAAGGAGAAAGGAGGGCTCTGACCTCACCCACTCTTCACTCATTATCATTTAGCATGCTGAATGACTAATTAATATACTTCCTGCTTTCCTTTACTTTTCCTGACTGAATAATATTTCAGAAAATCACTCAATCAGAACTTACAAAATAAATTTCTAAAACACTAAAAGGAATACAAAGAATATGATCTCTACCTTTAAGAAGTTTAGAATACAGTTATAGAGGAAAATAACGTTTAAAATATAAGTAACAACATAAAAGAGAATATAATTAAGTTTTGATATAAGTATAGCCATAAACACTGAGGAGGGAGAAGTGATTGCAGGGACAGCACTGCAGGGAACAAGAGAGGACTCCATGGAGGAACAGAAAGTATTTAAGTTGAAAGAGGGAAAAAGGTCTGTTACACCAAGGGCTTCTGGCCTTTATGAGCAATAGACCCTCTGTAAGGCGAAATTTAAGGTCTTGTCACAACATTTCAAAATATAACAAATAAAAGCCATGGGATCGGAAGAAATCAATTACAGCCATTCCTGCTATAATGCTTGTCTTGTTACCTGCTACTCTGACTCCACACCCTGTACCACACTCACGCAAAACATGTCTCCTTGATCCCCATTAATAGAATACTTAATCTTTGCTTCATTCCCTTTAGAAGGCACATGCCCAGGACACTGAAGGCACTGCTCCACAGAGCTGTTGAGCCAAATGAGCTGAGGTAGTAGAAAGAACTCTGGAGGGGAAGAACCTGGTTCTCTTGCAAACACGTGTAGGAAACTCACACATGTTTGCAATAGTTCCCAAAAAATCAATGAAAGAAAAGGAGAAATTAATTGCTTGTGTCTGCTTTATATTTATGCATCCCACACAACTTCGAAAGTAGATTCCATATACAATCAAATAAAAACTTGAAAACCAGTGAACAAGATGACTTCCAGGGGCCTCCCTGGTGGCGCAAGCGGTGGTTGAGCGCTGCACTATGAGGCTGTCCGCAACCTCTGCAGTGCCAGTTCTATCCTGGCTGGCTGGCGAGGGTCCCACATGGCATGGCAGACCTCTCCTTTCGCCCTGCTGCTCCCCTCAGCAGTGTATTTCAGTAGATCTGCCTGTTCTGTTCCCCGCTCTGTCTCTGGTGCATCTTCTCACCATCCCACACATCTGACCTGTACCCCGGTTCTTGTATAAATAAATAATCTTTTAAAAATAAATAAATCTTTAAAAAAAAAAGACTTCCAGTTCCTTTCTAGAAACTTCTAGAGCAAGACACACCAAGGTCACCTCTATTCATTGTTACTCATAATTTCCATCTTCTTCAAACTTAGGAGCCAAAGATGGCATTTGTAAATCACTAACTACAAGTTTTAACACATCAAATCACTTTTTTAACTACTATCCTTTTAGCACAGACAGTTTAGCACAATGGTCAGGGCTCCAGCCTAGAGATGGCCATGCAGGGCAACTTAGTTTGGGGGAGCTAGGAAGAGAAGAAAGGGCATACACATGAGGTGCTACCACTCAGACCACACACTAACAACTTGCCTCCAAGTCACTGCCCTGCTAATCTTATTTTAAAACAGAAAGGTAAGACTCATCTGTAGTATAAACAATGGGCTTGACAACTGTCTTTTAAACTAGTTTATTCTTTAATGTAGAGTAAAATGCTACTTAAAAGCATCTTTCATTGGCTTTGCTTAGCAAGCCCTTCTGTCCCAGTAAGGTAAAAATAGACTAGATGCCAATCATTTTAATTATTTCCAACTTTGAATCAGAGAATATTTCGCTATAAATATGGTTTTGTTGCATGACCATTTGAGAACTAGCAAGCACTAAACTCTCTCTGACAACTCAGGAAATATTTTGCTGTGGATGAATCTCTAGCACATAGTTTGCCATTTGCATAGAATGCATTTCACTTCGTTCAGGTGAATAGCTTCCTGAGTTGCACTCCTTCATAATACAGTTTCACAGTGAGCTGCCTTGATAGAATTTCACGTTGGGTTACAAATTGGAACACTGAGAACCTTGGTCTTCAAAGCAGTCTTGCATATATCTTTCATGTACAAGCAAGTGAATTTCTTGTTTCATATAAAATTCATTCTCTCATCTTTTTAGGTTATCCCAGGGTATATTAATGGTGGGTTGATATTGCTGATGATTCATGATCACTTCTCCTTACATTTCCCTTCCCTTTAGTTTCTCTCCTTTTGCTAATTCCACATTTAAGATCAACTTTAACAGTATTCACACTGGCCATACCCTTCCAAACCTACGAAGAATGACAACACTACATTCCTCTGTAAATAGATTTGTTCATGGATTCAAAAAGCATCTGATAATAACTGTATCTGTGCCAGGATCTAAAAAAATAGAGTCCATACCCTCCAAAAAAAAATACATATACACATACATATACTCACTGAATGGTGGGGAAAGAAAAATGGATTTTAAAAAAGAGTATAAAACAATATATAACAGATAATTATAATGCAAACTAAATGGAGGAATAGCAAGCACAAAACTCTCCTTGATAACTCAGGAAAAATACAAAATGAGGGCCTCTCTGGTGGCGCTAAGGGTTAAGTATCAGCACTGTGAATAGCTATCCACAGCCTCTGCAGCACAAGTTCGATCCCCATCCTGCCAGGGAGAAACCCACATGGCCCAGCAGACCTCTCCTGACTCGCCCGCTGCTCCCCTCAGCAGTGTACTTCGTTCAATCTGCCTGTTCTGCTCCCCACTCTGTCTCAACCCCCACACCGCTGGCCTGTACCCCGGTTCTTATATGCATAAATAAATATTTAAATAAAATTAAAAAGTAAAAAAAAAAAAAAGCAAAATGTTTGAATTCCACCTTCAAAGTAGGGAGTTATACAATGAGACACAGGAGGGCAAGTACCCGGAGAAAGAAGCAGAGACCAAGCTAAACAGGTGGGTCAATACAAATGTCATTCACATGCTGCCAGGATTCTTGCTTGTTGTAACAGAAATTGACTCTGAAAAAGCAGAAAAAGCAAACTCTGTTGGAAGGATATACTGATTGACAGAATCAATGGGAGTCTACTATACCAAATATGGGAAGTGGGCACAAAAATATCCTAGGCACTCTGGATACCAAGATATAAGAATAACAAGAACAATCTTTTACCAAGAATAATGACTAGGTTACTGCTACCATCACCATTCAAAGCCAGAGGACACCACCATTAGCACCATGAATGAATTCTAATCATCCCTGGACCCGTTGGCCACTTGCTCTGGGTTCAATCATGGCAGGAGAACCTGATTGGTTGAACCTGGGTCACATGACTCTACCCAGGACCCTGATGTCAAAGGCAGAGAGAGGCAAGGAAGTCTCCCTCCGAGGTTGTACATAACAGACAGCTGCCCAAATACAGAAAGGGGGCTGACTGGGCAGTCAAAGAGTGAAACCTGGGAAAATAAGTTTGCCCTCTTCTGCACAGTTAGTATCCAGAGACTCTGTAACAGGGCTTGTCAGCTGTATCTAACTCTGATTCCTCCCACTGGGAAGAAAATCTCTGCTTCACCAGCTCTGTAGGTCTGTACCATCTCACTTACAGGCCATCTCATTTAGGTTGAATGACATTCCTTGTGAGTCTTTAGCTTGTCTTTCCAACCCAATATATGCTTTTTGAAGGTAGGTATTTCACGGTCATCATCTCTCTTTCAAGTCTCCCTTGTGCTTTCACAAATGAGTTGCCTCACTCACGTCTGTGTTCCGCATGGATGTGTTTCGAGGCAACCCAGCATGTGCATTTGGAAATGTGCCACTGTCATTTGGCAGGATCAAATCTCTTCCAAAGCAGTCCTTTTTATTTCAGCTCGCAGAAGATCTTTGTCGTAAAAGCCTTGAACTAAACCTCAATAGTACAGATTATAAATGAGCCCAAACCAATGATGTGCATGTGGTTTTGGAGCTGCCTAAGAGCTGGCACAGAGCATTGCTGAGGCTGCCAGAGAGCTCTCTGAAGAAAACTAAACAGGGATTCGGGGGCTCAGGGAATTCCGGCTTGTGGCATCATTTCTGATACTGCAGAAGCTAAACAGAGTCTGACTTATCAGTCACTTGACAAACTAAATAAAAGAGCTGCAGAGCAGCCTATTATTTTTTTTTTTTCTTATCTAGGTGAAAGGAACAAAGCATTATTTCACTTGACTCAGGAAGAAAGGGATTGCATTGGTGGAGAGGACAATCTCCCCTACCCCATTTGAGGTTATAATGGGAATTTTATCTCAGGTCTCAGACCTTCCCCTCTTACAATTGTTTCTTCTTTCAGCCATGACTAGCACTATCCTCCCACCTCTCCAGGTAATCATAATAACCCTCTTTCCTAAATTATCAAGAGGAAACGAGCACAAAACAGTTTAATTATGCCTCTTCATGTTAAAAAAAAAAAAAAAACCCTCTCATCATTACAGGAGAGTAAACTGGGCTTAAAGTAGCCAGGTGACTAAATTCTAGAGGCGGAAGGCACTCAGGCCTGTGTCTACCCTATGGCTTCTCCTGTCATCCTTCTGTTTTCCCTCCACCCCACAGTGACCATGGTCATCCCCTTTCCCAGAAGTGACTACAGCTGTATTTTAAAGAAGCCTCATAATGAGGAGCAAGGACACAGTGGTCAGGCAAGGACACACCTCCAGGCTATCCTGGAGGTGACACTAGAGGGGTGTGGCAGATCTATTGTCACTGTGATTCATTCCAGATATAGAGTTCTGACACACTTCACCTTCTGTCGCATGTGCGAGTGACCCACCACCACTCCCCAGGTTTTGTGACTCAAATACAGATATCAGGGTTAAAATTCCTGAATCATCCTTAAAAACAGCTAAAGCCAAGGTCATTTAAAGACTCAAAACCTAGTGCCTTCCATGCTCACCACAAAACACTTCAACTGAGAGAAGAATCCCATTTGCAGGGGATTTACCAAGCAAAAACAGTGCTCTGTGCTTACCTAGCCTTTAAAAGAATATCCTCTCTTTTAGAGAAAGATTGTCAAGACAGCCAAGGCTAAAGCAAACCTGACAGAGAGCAGAGCCAGGTAAAGATGTGTGAAAGGCAGAAGTCTGTGTCAGCTTGAAAAAAAGCAGGAATTTTGTACACTGGAATTAGCTCACCAGCCACCAGCCCTCACTCACACCAGCATGAAGCACAACAAGCAACCCGTTTGTGGGTCCCACAGGTCTTTTCTCCTGAGGCACATGATTCCCTGATTCTAGCACACAAAGCACAGGCAAGCAATGCAGTTGAAGTCTTAAGGAGATGTTTGCTTCTTTGAAACAAAGTAAAGGACCAAGGTGATGTTTAACACCTGCTTATGAACAAACAGCACATGGCATTGGTCATTGGTGTTCCTGGGAGGCAGAAAGAACTAAATGAGACTTGCTACTGGGGAGCTCATTCTCAAGACTTGTTTTGGGGTGATTTTGACTTTTATTACATTTATTTTTATTTTTATATTTTCTTACATCATTGTTCATCTTTGGACAGTATTTGATTTTTGGAGTGTATTTGAAAAGAGGAAGGTGTACCAGGTGTAGTCTCTGTACTTCTCCCACCATCATAGTATCTGTGATCCATCACCACAGTCCTCTGTGTTCTCCTCTCTAGTTTCGCCCCTTCTCCTACCCCCTCCCCTGTTGTAAGCTTCAGATCTATGGTCAGCTTGCAAATGTCTTTCCTGACCCTTGGTTTCCTTTCTCTGTAGTCCATATATATATATGAAACCATCTGATATTTATGTTTTTCCTTCAGACATTTCATTTCCAGCTCCATGTGTGTTGCCACAAGTGTCATGAGTTTACCTTTTTTAATCACTGAGTAGTATTCCATCATGTCTATATACCACATCGTAATCCATTTATCTGTCTTGGGGCATTTAGGTTGTTTCCATATCTTGGCTAAAAAGATTTGTGTCTTTTACTGAAGATCAGTTCTCTTAGCCATAAAAAGGGGAGGCGGAACAAGATGTTCTTTAAGATGTTCCCACAGTAGTATTTTAGTAATCTATCATTCTGAGGTATTCACACTTTGTATTTATTTACTTCTTTCCTGCTCTGCTTCTGCTTTATTGTTTAACATTCACATTAACGTGTTAACATTAACACATAGTTATTAAGAGTATAAATCTGGCAGCACAGTCTTAGTTACGTAGGGAAGATATAACTTCTAAGTCTGGATTTCTTAATCTTTAAAACAAGACACCTGTCTCACAAGGCCATTATAAGGCCTGACATCACATGAAAGTAAGAGAAGGGACCCAAAGTGTGGGGAGGTAACTGATATGGAGAAACTACTCAATAACTACTGGCTGTTATTATCTTTTATTATCACTTCAGACCTACTCTTAAAAATGAAGAATACAATGTTAAAGAAAACCAGACAACCCTTAATTCCTTGAGATCAATAAATAACCTTTCTGAGAATGAGTATAATTGGAAAGACAGTGTGAAAAAGCCTGACAATATTTTAAAACCTAGAAAAGTGGCTATTTTTCATACCAATAAAAATCTCTCAAAAGAGAAATTCCCAGCACTTGGCAAAATGGTGGTTTTGAAAAGGCAAGCAACTCAAGAGGGCACTTTGGCAAAGCCTCATGATTTATCTGGACAGAATTTTTATTTTATGTCTATACTTCAAAGAAGCAGCTATGTGATTCCTTCTAGTGGACATGTTAGGCATCTTATCAAGCTGATTCCCAGAAATTCATTAATTTTAACATCAAGCTGTGGCAAACACCAAAAGAAAATTATTAAATATGTATTGTAGGTCACAGCTCCAGCCCAAAGGGATTAAAATGTGAGAAAATGCTTAATTTTTAAACTCATTAATTTTAAATTTGTTTGCAAGAGTCTCTTTCCATAGGGTTATGAAGACTTATCATACTCTCAAAGTTGCCTGGATTCTTTAGAACATGTCCCCGCTCAGCTCCGGCTGTAGTGAGCTAGGTCTGGTCACTCTCTGAACTCAGCACAGGGTGGATTAGCACAGGAGATTGAAGGGGACACATGGAATGCCTCTGCTTAGCCAGACACTGAAAATGCTGAAATGACTAGCAACCTGGCCAAGGCAGAGTCCAGAAAAGAGGAAGCTGTACCAGAAATAACCTCCTGGCACCCAATCTGTAAGCCTATTCACACAGAGATGTTGTTACTTGACAGTGAGTGTTTACTGAGCACTGTGCTGGGCACAGCTCTAAATGCTGTAAGCACAACACCTCATGTAATCCTCATGACTCTCTGAGCTGCAGACATTGGCTCATCTTAAGATCCACTCCTCACCCTTACCCACCCCTGTTCTGTATCACAAAGGAGCTGATGCAGTCTCCCCAGTAGCTGTGTTTGACTATGAGGGTGGAGAGTAGGAAAACAAAGTATTTCTCCCTTCTCTGTATGCCTCGGGTTTGGTCTGAGTTGTGAGCTTTGCTTGGGAGTCTTAGCTACTCCCTACATGAACAACTGCCCACATGCCTTCTGTTTTGCCGACAGTCTTACCCCAAAAGAAATGCCAGGGGGTTGGTCTGAGTTATGAGCTTCGCTTGGGAGTCTGATTTATATGTATTGAATCAGTAACAATACAATCTTCCATTCACTATTTTGGGTTCTAGCTTTTTCCTCGGCACCTTAAATTGACTGTTGAATAGTGAATGTAGGGTCACCCTGGTGGTTCAAGAGATTAAGTCAGGCACTTTGAAGGTATCAGCAGCCACTGTAGCATGACTTCCATTCCTGGCCAGCCAGGGAGCTGACCCAGATGGCACAGTAGACCTCTCCTGTCTCGTATAATGCTGCCCTCAGCAGTGTATTTCAGTCAATCCACTGTTCTGCTCCCCACTCTCTCTCTGGTGAATCCTCTCACCTCCACCGCCCCCACACACACACCTCTGGCCTACACTCCAGCTCTTGTATGCATAAATAAATAAATCTTTAAAAAAAAAGAAAATTGAGTATATCCTAATCTTCCTTTATTAGGTACCAATCTTTCATAAAGTGGGTGATATTAGTGGTATATTAGGCAGGAGGGTGAGAGGATTCACCACGGGCAGAGCGGGGAGCAGAACAGGCAGACAACAGAAATACACTGCTGAGGGGAGCAGCGGGTGTGACAGGAGAGGTCTGCTGCTCCATGTGGGATTCTCTCCAGCGCCAGCTGGTGGGGATCAAACCGGCTCTGCAGAGGCTACAGACAGCTTCACAGCAAGGAGCTCAACCCATTGCACCACCCGGGAGGCCCTAAAATAAATTCTATTGACTTTCTGATTATTAAAATAATATAGGCATGTTGTAGGAAAAAAAAATAAAGATATAAAGAAGAAAATAATAATAATCATTCAAATACTAGTGATAACCTCTTAATATTTTGACTTCTTCCAGTCTTTTGGCTTTTGTCTATTTTTTTTTTTACATAGTTGAGATTATACTATGTATAGCTTTGGTTTCAATTTTTTTTATCATTTAAATAATTTTAAATATTTAAGTTTACTAAAAATCTGTATAAGCTATATCAAATGGCCCTGCCACTTTATCTTATGCCTATATTTGAATATTAGGTGAGTTCCAACTTTTTATTGTAAATAGTATTACTTGTGAACATATTTTTGCAAAAATTACTGAATTGTGGATTTTTCCCTAGGCTAGATCACTAAGACAAAGTAAATTTCTTAAGGCACAATTATGTGGCTAGGGAAGTAAATATGCTCAAATACTTAAAACATATTAGCAAACTATTTTTTGAGAATAATACAAATTTTCATTTATATGGTAAAATCACTAAAATACTTGTGAGATACAGTATATTTATAGTCTCCTAACCTCTTTAAAAAGTAGAAAAGTCAAGTTTGTATTAAGTAAAACATAAAACCAACAAGTTCAATTAAGAACTTAAATTTGACTATGGTTTTCATTCAGTCACATTTTCTTCCAATTTGTAAAATCTTACAAGTACAAAGAAATAAATACATATGCAATATGCATGAGTCTGTAATGGATTTTTGAATTTGCCAGCATGAATTTTCCCATTTCATCAAGATTGTGGTAAGGATGAATCATCTTTTTCATTTGTCTTTTCCCTACTGCCCTTTGTAAGGGAAATTCAACTAGAATATCTTCCTTGGTGCTGAGTGGCTCTGACAGTGCAGAGTACGCTAGAAGATATGGATCCAATTCGTGACATTCTAACACAAACTGAAAAAAGTAATCTGTTGACATTCAGAATGCAATAAGCAGAAAGGAAAGCTACAATTTTCTCTCTATATTCACCTTGCAGAATTTTAGAAAAAGAATTCAGATGATTTGAAGTACCATTATTTACAACCTCTTTTAAAAATCGCAAGAAATTTTGTTCAATCTATTTCTCATGGAATTGCAAAATCTAGGACAAATCGTTACCTGACCATTGACTGCTATGCCCAATTCACTGGGCAGCAGCCATGACTCATTGTTAAATATTAAGCAACAGCCAGGAGATAGGAAACAGGAAGTGTATTATCTGACCCCGGTTTTGCCACTAATTGTAAGGGCTGAGTTCCTCAGACCCACAGGGCCCCGTATTTCACACATATAGCTTGAGCTAAAGGGTAGACAAACATCCTTTGGTATTTTAACATCTCATCATTTTGAATCCTAATAAAGCACTGCTTTTTTAATACTAATTTTCTCCTCCATTTCTCTGTATCTCAGTTTCCCTTGTCAATACTGGTATTCAACCAACTTTGGGAATGACATAATGTATTATTTAACTCATTAATTCATCCCACATGCATGCATTTCTTGGGTCTGTTCTAGTCTCTTGGACCTGAAGCAATGAAGTAGGGAGAGGAGGTCCCTGCTCCCACCGAATTATGTTCTGAACTGTAAAAAGCAAAACAGACTCAATTATTTCAGACAAACAAGGTGATGGGAGAGTGACTGGGTGAGGGCAAAGTGCACTATTTTCAGTATGGTGGTTGGCAAACGTCTTTCTCAGGAGGACATTTGAACTATGACCTGAATGATACCAAGAACCAGCATGTCCACTTCAGCCAGGCAGAGGAAATGGTTAGCCCAAAGATCCCCCAGCAGAAAGGAGTCTGGCTCCTCAAGAAACAGAGAGGCCAGTAGAGTTGGAAGTCAATGAGCAAGAGAAAGAGGGGTTAAGAAATAAAATCAGCAAGAGCCAGATCAGGTAGACATTTGAAGGACAGGACAGCAGTTTTGCTTTTAATCGAAGAGAAATGAAAATCCAAACAGATTTTAAGAAGGGGACTGATGTGACTGAATTTTATATCTGAAATGATCACCCTGGTTTCTGTGTAGGGAAGAGATTGAATATTGTATTTCTAGTAATACTAGAAAGGACTTCTTGCACAGCAATATTGAAAATATCTGCTAGTGTGTAAAACAATAAAAACTGCTGGGTAAAATATTTTAGAACTTTAAATGTAACATGATGGAGGAGGGAAGGAGGGTAGAAGGGAAGAAGGGAAGGAAAGGAAGGCAAGGAAGGAAGGAAGGAAGGAAGGAAGGAAGGAAGGAAGGAAGGAAGGAAGGAAGGAAGGAAGGAAGGAAGGAAGGAAGGAAGGAAGGAAGAGCCCAGACACCAAAATCAATGAGAAAGCACAAATCCAGAAGCTAAGGAGACTCCTAAAGTCAGCAGAATTATTATATCTATATGGTCTCAAACCCTGAAATATCAACATCTTTCCTTCTCATCTGCCCACAGTTTGGAGAGGTGATTTTCAACCTTTATAAGTATGAAAATTTCTTTTTAACAGAAAAATCTTCATACACACACACACACACACACACACACAAGCATACTCATCATAGATACAAGACATGGTATTTTCACTTATTTAATTCACTCTCAATGCCTAGGGAACTCCAAAATGGATAGAGCCCAGGAATAATTTTATTCATGTTGACTAGTTCAGTAGCCACCCTGGGATGAAGAATAGAGGAAAGAAGATCAATGCCATCAAAGTGCCAGTTCAGAGGGAACACTCAGCATTACTTAAGAAATCCAAAGAACTGTAACCTGGAATCGGTGTTACCTCCTCAGTTGTTCTCCATTGATTTTGGAGTTCATAAACAGCCCAAGAGAGTAATGACTGCTTTCAAATTAACTTGAAGGTCCCTAACTACTACCCAACTAATTTGCTGAGTGATAGACCTTGTAAAGTACACAATAAACTCTCAGGCACTCCTTAATTTGACTTGTTTCAATAAACCTCAAAAATCTTTGCATTGTCTCTTGGGCATCAGGACCAACAGAAAAACACAGATGTGAGATCAGTGAACTCAATCTGTCCCGCTTCAGTGAGGAATAGGTATGAAGTTTGTAAACAAAACCTGGGTAACAAGTTCTGCGATGATTCATACCACTTTTACTTCCTTTCCCATTGTTTCTCCTCCCAACATCTCATCTGATGCCACACATAGAAGAAAAGACAGGAAGAATGTGAGGAAATATGAATATGTTTGCTTCAAAGTAATACTAAATAATATGCATCCATTGGCACTTCTCCAAAGAAGACATGGAGATGGCCAACACGATGAAGAAATACTCAGCATCACTGATCAGGGAAATGCAAATCAAAATCACATCTCACACCTGTGAGAATGGCCCATATCAAAAAGATCAGAAAAAACAAGTATTGGTAATGTGAAGAAAAAAGGAACCCCTGTACCCTGTTGGTGGGAATAGACACTAGTCCAACACCTCCCAAAACAGTATGTAGACGTCTCAAAATATTAAAAATTGATCCACCTTATCATCTGGCATTTCCACTCCTCGATCTACCCAAAGAATGCAAAAACACTAATTTGAAGGGATATATGACTGCCTGTGTCCACTGCAGCCCTATTTACAATAGCTAAGTTATAGAAACAACTTAAGTGCCCAAAGACACATGAACGGATTAGGAAGATGTGGTGTATATTTACACAGTGGAACACCACTCACCAATTAAAAAAAAAAAAAATGGTCAGAGGTGGAGGGCATAAAGCAATATAAGTCAGAAGGAAAAAGACAAAAATTTACCTGATGGTATCACTTATATGTGTAATATAGAGAAACTAAACAAAGCATCACCGCTCCCTCCAAAAAACCCTATAACAAACACTAGAAATCTGACTATAGAACTGGGGTTACCAGAAGGGAGATGTGGGGAACAAGAGTGATGAGGGGGCCTTATGTACTATGTTAGAGGACTATGGATGCCTTGGTGGTAGGAGTGGTGTGGTAGCATATGCCTTAAAGAATATGATCCTAAAATTCTTAATCATATAGAGCATTGTAAACTAACATTGCCTCCATTAAAAAAATAAATAAGTAAAAATTAATGCTCACTAAATACATTCAGATAACAGAGAAAATGTACAGACCACCATCCAATTGGAATAAAGGTCTAAGTTGTGAGTCAATCAAGTCACCTAAGCCGGATCCAGAGTGACTCCTAACAATGGTAGGAAGGATTTCAAACAGCACCATATGCTAAAAGCCCTAACCGATAAATACTGAACAAATATCACTTCAAAACACCACAGGAGTTCACTCCACCTGTGTTGGTACAACATAGCCACACTAAAGTTCACAGTCACATCGGTCTATAGTTTTGAAGTCCATGGCTTCGATTCAAGCTTATTCAATAAGAGTCTTGAGATACCAAACAACCAGACTGTGAGGTTATATGTCTTCCAAAGATAACCCTGGAATCCTCATAATGAACAAGACTTCTGGTCTTCATTGTCCGGATCTTTCCTTGGAGGACCCTAGCTTTCACTTACATCATTTTTTATCTTTCCAGGCCAGGAGTCCCACTCAGAGATTCACTGGGGCAGCCCGCCACCCCCTCCCCCCAAACACTGGCTACCTCCCGAATCATCCCTGACAAAGTCACAACATAGATGCTTACATATGCTCAACAGGTTAAGTAAAGAATGAAAAGCAGGACAGACATAGCTAGCAGAAATGTGTGGATGACTGGAAACCATCAAATGAAGGTGCCATTTAAAGGGAACAGGTATTGTCCATCCAAGGAAGTTGCAGATATCTAAGAATGCCAGCTGGGCATTGCCAAATGGCTTAATTGCTCAAATATATATGAAATAAACTAATTTTCAAATTTTGACCTTTTTTTTTTCTTAAACTGTTAGAACAAAAAAAATCCTAATTTAGGTCTTTTGTAGTAGTCAGAGTGCATTTATTCAGGTTTAGGATTCTGGTTCTAAAAACACCTCAATACACTTGCCAATGACTGGGAGCTCAAAAAGATTCCTACTCTATTTTCTCTTCTTTGAACCATTCCAGAATTTCAATGGGTGCAGGCATTGTCTGAGAGCATTAATCAGACGAGGCTCACAGGCAGTATGCCACCAAATTCAGCTATTGTTTCAATCAATTAAACTCTACAACAAACAGATAAAAGGGTCTCAGGTGCTCTTGCCAATCTCACAGCTGTGTGTTCAGACATGCTTAGTGCTCTCTGGAAACCACCCCAGCTTCCAGGAGCACCCAGAACTAAAGGTAAGAAACTCCACTTGTAGTGGTAGAGATGAAGGCCTCTACATAAAGCCAAAGGCCACAGTCATAACAACACAGCCTCTAATCTCTGGCTCAGCCTTTGTGGTAGAGGTCGTGAGTTGCCTAGCAAATATCCACACTCTCCTCACTCCTTTGTAATAAAACCCCTATTTTAGAGAGGTATTTTGCTGCTTGACAAAGCAGGTTAAATTTGTCAGTTTCCCTTGCAGCTAAGTGAAGTCATATGACTCAACTCTGACCAATGAGATGCAAGAGGAGGAACTACAAGCGCCTCTGGAAGAAAGGTCTTTCTGCCTTTTGGCTGACTGGAATGTGGAGGAGATAGCTAGCATTCCAGCCACTCTCTAGGATCTTGAGTTGACCTTGAGGAGGCCACATGTTTAGAAAACAGACAACAGAAATAGAAGGAAAATGGATCCATGATGATCTAGAATTGCCTTGCCATTCAGTTGCCTACTTCCTGACTTCTTCTAACTTGGGAGATCAAACTTTTGTGTACTTAAGCCACTACTTAGAAAGGAATCTATTATTCATAGCTAAGTGAAGTCTTACCAGTTTAGTCTTTCTCTTTCCCTGGGCTGTTCTTAGTCCACCCAATCCCTTTAACCCTTTAAACTCCTATTTTGTTGTGAATTAAATTCTCTTATATACTTACAATTTTTCCTTCTCCTTAATTAATACATGCCATTTGCCCAATGACACAAATGTCTTACCATAGCAAGGTAGCATGCTTCTTTTAACTGTCTATTAAGCTTAGCAAGGCTCACAGTTACTTAACAGATTGCATTTCTCTCCTCTCTCTGGAGACTAACTGGAATGTACAGTCCCTCAGGTATGAAGATTATGCTGCTGACACATCATCACTAAAGCATCTTGAAAACAGATTTTGTGCCACCTTTCTATCAGTTGCTCTCTCTGCTCAAAGACAGATAGCGTGAGTAGGCAGGGCAAATGAGTGAGGGCTGAGGCCATAAATGAGAATAAAAATAATCCCTCGCCTGGTGATAGGACACAGAACATTGGCCTCTAATTAGCACTGTGCCTTAACCACAGAAAGCAGCAGTTTGGAAAGCCACAAGAATATTGGTATTTTCAATTTCTAGTTAGAATGACAGGACCCTGGAGGCAAAATATTTCCTGTGGAGATTTTGCATTTTGCCTGGTCTTGCTTTTCTAGTTCATACAGCTCAATTTTGTTGAGTTGAAAGGACATTTTATAAGGCAAGTTAATGGGCCTGGGGGATATCACCAACACAACTCTACAACTAGAGGAAAGTATGAGGTGTTTGTAAATTTTTGCACGGGGTTTGAAAAGGACCCATTTATAATTATATTTGTGATTACTTCTAGTGCTACATTCACAACTTTCCATGAAATAATACAATGACCAATGAGTTGATCTTGGAACATTTGGTGGGAAATACATGGCCCAATGGAATATTGGTCATGGTAAAGTTATAGAGAACAGACTCTACCCTGGTAATTTTAAGAAGTAAAACATTTAATATAGATAATTAAATGGCTCACTGAAACTTGGTAAGGCTGAAGAAATACATCTAAGCTAACTTCCAAGCCAGACCACAAAACTGGGTCACCAGAACTATGCTGCTTCTGTGATCAGCTGCCTGCCATGTTGGACACTGCCAGTTCCATGGCCACAGGGCCCACCCCTACCAGGAGGGCAGCTGGATCGTGAAATCATGATGATCGAGAGGCCACCCAGTCAAGAAGCACTGACCCCAGTACTACTGCTGCTTCCTTTCAAATCACAGAGTGCCTGCTCTGTGCTTCCTCAGAACACCTTAACCCCACGCCTGGCCACTTAACACCCATTCTGCTGGTGACTGAACTCTGGGATTGTGTCAACACTGAGAGCAGTGTAACAAAACTTCTCCATGGCCATGCACTACCTTATCTCTGAGAATGTCTTGAGAAACTGTTCTGTAATTTTCCAGCAGGACCAAAAGGTACACTAGTAGGAGCTTGGGATGTTGAGATATTCACCATTATCTACTATAGAATCAGTTTACTTTCAACATGTCATATCACTAAACACACATGGAATACCTAACACGCACAATACTAGACATGGTTCGGAGAGTCACACAGCGTTTGCTGAGAAAATCATCAAATCAGGGTGTTCAGTTTATAGCAAACAGAGAACACAGTATCTAAACTATTTCATTATTTTAAACCACCATTTACTGAACCATAAAGAAGCAGCCATTGCATGAATGCTTACAAGTGGGCATAATGAGCAGGATAAATGTTCTGGAAAGTTCTATAAAAAGTTCTATTTTCCCAATAAGGTTACTATTTAATTAGAGACTATAGTACATATATGAACTTCTATAAATGAAGTGACAAGAATATAAAAAACGTCCCTAATCAATCCCTGAAATTCAGTTCAAGTTAAATAATCCAGAAAGAAAATGGGGAAATGTATGTATACTTTAATCGTCACCCCTGTTTAACTATTTTAGAAACACCAGTTAGGAGGCACTGGCCACTTTTCTTTCAAAGTGGCAGAGAAGTGCAAAGTGAACAGACGTTCATGCAGGGATCAGTGTGTATTACAGAAAACACCTCGGCACACTATCAAATACTGTCAAGTGGTGGGCCTCCCCTGGTGGCACAGCGGTTGAGCGCCAGGCTGCGAAGCTGCCCATGGCTTCTGCAGCGCCAGTTCTATCCCTGGCCGCCGGCGAGGATCCCACGTGGTGCGCAGACCTCTCCTGCCGCCCGCTGCTCCCCTCAGCAGTGTACTTCGTCATTCGTCAGTCTGTCTGTTCTGTTCCCGGCTCTGGCTCTGGTGAATTCTGTCACCCTCCCGCGATTCTGACTGTACCCAGTGCTTGTATAAAATAAATAAATAAATACTCTTTTTTTAAAAAAAGTGTACATCACCAGGGACTCCAGGGCTTGGAAAGTTAAGAAACAAGGCTAATGGATGCTGCCTGGCCTGGCTGGCCAGGCCTGTGTGCTCTATTGCACAGTGAGTCATCTGGCACAGCTATGAACACCAATGTCAAAAGTTCACTGGTAATGTTTTCACAGGTCCAGGGAAAAATGAGTTTGATAAAGAAAAAAATGCTGCCACTAACGGGAGAAATAGAAGAAAGAAAAAAGCTTCAGTCCCAACGGAAAGTAGGCAGAAAGGGCAAAGAGAGAGCACAAAAGACTGATGTGTTCCAGCAACACACACACACACAAAATGAGTGGAGTCATAACTAGGAGTCAGGTGACCTGTTCCATGAGTTAGAATCTACCATCCTCATACCCCTGACCCACAGAACCATGATTTATATCGAGAGGCTATTCCCACATACCTCTGCAGTTAAAGAATATTTAAAACTTCATTACATTTATGAATGCAGGATCAAGCTGTGCAGTGAATTCATTTTTTTTAAAGATTCGTTTATTTATCTGTACAAGAACCGGGGTACAGGCCAGATGTGTGGGAGGGTGAGAGGATTCACCAGAGACAGAGTGGGGAACAGAAGAGGCAGACTGAGTGAAATACACTGCTGAGGGGAGCAGTGGGCGAGACAGGAGAGGTCTGCCACGCCATGTAGGACCCCCACCTGTCAGCTGGGATCAAACCGGCACTGCAGAGGCCGTGGACAGCCTCACAGCGCAGCGCTAAACCACCTGCATCACCAAGGGAGGCCCGTGAATTCATTTTTAAGCAGCTTGGCTTATTTTTCTAAGTTTTCTATTTTTTTAAGGAAATAATTGACTATTGCTCTTTCAACACCTATAATGAATAATCCATGTCATGCCTTCCTTTCATGGTCACTAATCTCTATGCTCAACTTTCTATTAGCAGCAATATCAATTCATTAAAAAAATTATATCATCCTGGGACTAAAACTTGATTCTTATTTTGTATGCCAAAGTAATTAGATTTCAAAGAGTAAAACTATGTGCCATTACACCTGGAATTTTTACCAGATTTCTGTCTTTTGACTGCTGCTACCTCTTGGTAGAGTTAAGATAAAAACCAACATTTGAGGACCTCCCTGGCGGTGCAAGGGTTTGAGCACCACACTATGAAGCAATCTGCAGCCTCTGCAGCACGAGTTCAGTCCCCAGCCGGCCAGGGAGCAACCCACATGGCGCAGCAGATCTCTCCTATCTTGCCCTCTGCTCCCCTCAGCAGTGTATTTCACTCAGTCTGCCTGTTCCGTTCCCCACTCTGTCTCTGGTGAATCCTATCACCCACCACATCTCTGGCCTGTACCCCAGTTCTTGTATGCATAAATACATAAATCTTTAAAAAAAATTTTGAAAAACTCAGACATTGGGAATTGAGAGCTTTGGATTAAATTATTTACCTCATATGTGAAGTAGGATTCATGGTGTAGATAGAATTTTTTTTATACCTTCTTGACAATATCAACAGTGACAGCAACAATGTCAGTAGTACTCATAATATATTTTTCTTTTATGAGTGTTCCCAACACATCCTTATATACTGAACCCCAGTGGCCAATCATACACATTTCATATCTCCATTCACCATTTATCTTCAGCCTTCTGATTCTGACATAATTAATAGTGGCAATTTGCAATAAACATATATTATGTATTTCATTCAATCTTTACAATACCACTGTGAAACAATATTTTTACTACTGTTTCTGTCTTAGAGATTAAAAAAAAATGCTGTACTGAGGGTTTGGTAATTTCCTGGCTAGTCCATAGTAGAGCAGGGGTCTGAACCCAGGCAGTCTGCACATAGAGCCTACGCATTCACTACTCTGCCTTATGGTGGTAGCCCCTTGTCTGTTGCCCAGTGTCTGTATCATTGGAAGTATGATGATTCAAGAATAAACTGCTCTATACCACAAAGAAGCTGAGATATACGCAGAGAGAGAAGAGGCTTCCACACACTGACTCCCAGATAGTGAGAGAGACAACCAAACAAAACATGGATTTCTGACCTGTTTTTTTCTTCATCCGTTTGTCTTTTACTTTTCGAGTCATCCTTTTGATCATTTGTATTTGGCTTTTGCTTTTCTTAACCAGCCCAGAAGATGGCCGAGGCACTGATAAATGATCATGTTTTGGCTGACTGTATCAGACACATTATGGTATATACTATATTGGGCCAAAAAAAAAAATCTTATTCTGATAAAATATTTCCTGGGTGGTACCAAGCACTGCTGTTGGCACAGACATTCAGTAGACATTTTATATAATAGTCATCAATCTCCTTCAACCCATGACCCAACCTGCCATTTCACGGCCTGTTCATTCCAGCCAGTCTTGCAATTTACCCAAGCAAAATGCCAAAGCCCCTTGGCAGATAAACAGAGTTAATTTTGTGAATTCTTTAATACTAAGTTTCATTCAAGTTTAGTTTGGGAATATTACAAGAAAGAAATATCTACATTTAACACCCAAATTTAAATAAACCAGAAATAAATGAAGTTAATGCACTAGCAAATAAGATATGTGTGACATCATATGTGCTATTTAGGTAATCTCGCCACTGCAGAAAAGCAAACAAAAATAGGCCTTTGTTCTTCCCCTATTTCCAGTTCTGGGTCTATCTTCACTCATTCAATCAACCAAAAAACATCAATTGGGCATGTACTGTATGGGAATTAAGAGAGTGAAGATATACCTCTGTCTTCAGGTAGCTTCCATTCTGCACATATGAGAGTTGCAAAATGTGTTTTAAAAAAAATGTTCTAGGCTAAGATATTGGAAAATATCACCTAAACATAATATTGTTATAAAAATGAGGCACACTGAAAAAAAAAATCAGGTTTAAAGGTGGGTCTTTTAGAAGGACGTAATAACTGATTTTACCCCATAGAGATCTGGATAAAACAAATGGTGCTGCACCCCCCCCTGCAGTGACCTTCAGGGCTAATGGCTGTTGCCATGGTCCCTGAGGTCCGACGTGGGCAAGGAACCATGCGCGCAGGGGGAGAACAGCAAACTCCCTAAGATGCAGAGAAGCCGAATGCCTGCCAAGAGGTAACGACCACCAGAAGCTGCCACAAAGATGATTAAAAGAAATGCTGACCACCTGGAACCTTATCTTGCTTTCTCAAGGCCCACAAACTTTATTCTGCTACAACTGTCTCTCTAAAATCTTTCCTTTCTCTGGTCATTGATTGCTAATTAAAAAACATACGTAATTTAATAATTAGGCTAATGCAAATGAAACATTACTAAACACTGTGTTATAATAGAATTGTTGGTTTAATAATCTTTGTTATGTGCTTGACTTTAGTACCTTTGATATTAACTGCATGATAATGTAAATTCACCCATGACAATTAATTATGAGTAAACATGAGTAGGTAGTAGTAGTAGTAGTAAGTACAACAAGAATATAATTATGTAGAACAAGAATATAAAGAGTTAATAGCCTGTCTACTTAGGAATATAGCTAGGTCCAGATGTATTTTGGACATAAATCACTGCCCTGTCAATGATAAGCTAAACCTATGAGCAAGCTGATTTCTTTGATGTTCACTGTTCTATGCTTTTAGAAAACATATATATACTGACCACTGACTCAAATAAAGTGGCACTCAAATTTACACTTTCTTGAAGTGTGTCTGTTTGTCATTTCTTAACCGAATCCCTGACCACCCTGCGCAGTCTCTCAACCCTGAGACGGCCTCATAGTCTACTGCTGTGCTGGTCCGTGGCAAAATGGAATGGACAAAACTGAAGGATGGAACTTCCAATCCTATTCCATTCTTAAAAAGACAACAAAGAAGAAAATTGCTGGTTCCCTACAGACTTCTCACAATATTACTTCAAAACAATTTTTTCCAAGAACCATTCTTTTAATAAAAGACACCTAATACTGTATCTTTTGTCCTTTATAGGACAGAAAGTCAGCTTACATTTCAAAGCTATTCTTGTGCTCATTACCTTTGCATTAATATAAGATCACTTGGTAAGCAATCACCCTTGTCTCATCTACCCCTTCTCTCCCTTACTCATATACATCCCTTCTCCCACATTTCTACTCACATTACGTTTTTTAAATTTTTTTTTTATGGCAACACTGGTTTACAACACTGTATGTGGTTTAAGGGTATTTCTATAATTGTTACCATACCACACCCACCACCAATATTTCTAATAGTCTTCCACCATCATCCACTGGGCCCCCTCCCGCCTTTGCTCTTGCCCTCCCCTTCTAGCAGCCTCAATTCTATAGTCAGATACCGAGGGCTTGCTTTGGTATAATTTTGTCAGTTGCTTTGTTTTGTTTCTTTATAGTCCATATATGGATGAAATCATCAGTATTTGTCTTTTTCCTTTTGACTTAATTTAGCATAATTCTTTCTAATTTCATCCATGTTGTCACAAATAGTCATAATGTTTTCTTACATAACAAGACATGCAATTTCCTCATATTCACTCTCTCCATTTCTATAAATACCTCTTGCTAATCTTAGGGCAGGTGGGTGAAAGGAATGTTCCTGTGGGAGCAAAAGTTGCTTTGGTTTGTTTCTAGGGAACAAGGTCTCCTCTATTTGTGATTTCCATCTGAACATGGGACCAGGGACGAGAACATAATCAAAGAAGCAGGTGTGATCGCTTACATGAAAATCAGGCAAAGCAAAGTTGGCTTTTTGAAGTCATGTCCCAAAAATGTTTTCATATTCTTTTCTTTCTCAGAAAAAGCAGAAGCCCCAAATTCACATCTGTGAAGAAGGAAACCTCTCTCCCAGTCAGCATTAAGCTGAGAAAATCACAAAGAGAGAATTTTCACACTCAATATTCACACTCACTGGAAATGCAGTTGTTTTTTGGAAACGGCTAAGAGAGGACACATCGTCTTACTTGAAGTAATCCACAGCCTTTGTGCAGAAGATTTGCCTTTTAACACATAATATCTCAAAACGAACTTGTCACCAAGTACATGCTGCTGTAAGCGTGCGGAATGGTGATGAGCAGAGGAGTATCCCTGTGACTGGGGGAGGACATAACTTAGGTTTGAACATCAACAACCATGGTACCAGACGGCAGAATATAGGAATTAAGGGCTTACAGCCAATTAAGCTCAATATAAGTACCTTCACACTGTACCTGGCTCTGTCTGCATTAGTCATCTCTCAGAGACAATGAGGAGTCATCAAGTCTTCTCCCAGAAGACACTGCATATGGATGGGGTTACTGTCTCAGCTCTTATTATCATCAAGACTGAACCCTATTTAAGGGTCCCAAATAGTGGGCCACAATTAGAAAGTGAAAGAAGAGCTTTCTAATGATGACCATCTAATGATGAAGTAAGCACTACTTAATTGAATTATCTGTTAAATTAAAAACTATTTTAGGAAGTGAACTATACAGGTCAAGTTGCAACATCCTGTCACTCAAGGACATAGGTTGATAGAACAGTGACGATCTCAAATGTTGCCAATTTCCACATTTGGAAAGGAGAAAATAAGCTCTAATGGATCTCATACTAAGTGGTTAAATGTCCCTATACAGTAATAGTATGTGGCGCTTGCCCCTTGAAAGTATGATCTCAAATGCCCACCAATACTCTACAAAGTGATTAAAGCTCACAAAAACCTTCTCTGTCTATCTGAAATTTATACATTTCTGGGGTTAGCTAAGTGAGTGATGACAGAGTCAAGTTATACTGAGTTCAGTCAAGCTATTCAATGTAGTATTTGGTATAGTGATCAGCATTTAGGAAGCGTTAACGGAATAGGGCTAGGTTCCACTGCCTGTCACTACCAAAAAGCCAATAAGCAGAGAGAGGAAGTGAATCTATAAATGCTTTTATTTTTCAGATCACTGGCCATTGATCTGAGAGAATGGCGGGTATAGAACCCTGAAGAGACCATTCTGCCATCTCATCTCAAGTTGACCTTTTTATAATGAGTTATACAAAAACACTTAATCATTAGCAAACAGCCCATCAGAACAGCTTGCCACATTTGATGTTTCTGATATTGTGATATTCATCTCCAAGAACTTGTTATCAGCCTCGAGGTACATCTGAAAGCATCAATATCCAACATTCCTTTGGACATCATCATGGAAGGAAACTCAATTAGAAGCAAGAGTTTTAGTTTAAAGAAAATAGATGATTAGTCATGTAGTGTGTATATGCAGCCTGGGCTATGTGTATGTGCAGATTCCTAGACTAAATATTGTGCCCTTCTCTTCCTCACTAGCCCCCTATCAGAAGTACTCCATAAATACTGTCTCAATTCAAGAATCAATGTACTGATCAGCAAATCAATAATCAATTACTCAATATACCCTTGAAAATTATTCAATCAATGATGCAAAACACACAGAAATCATAATTCAATAAAATCAATGGTAAGTCTGAATGAAAAAATTGAGACATTCTTTGATAATCACCCTACCCTCTCTTTTCTAATAAATCAACGTCTGCCAAAACTAGCAAAAATCAAGTGAATGTTGTTAGTTCTATTTGTGATTAGAATTTCTATGACCTCTTATGGTTGTCTGGAGACAGGTACAATGATTCTAGTCAAAGTGTTTTGAGTTGAAGTACCACATGCTATTTCTGGACAAGAGCATTTAACCACTTAGGAGGAGACCCTTTAGAGCTCATGCTCCCAACTGCCCCAAGCATAGAAATTGGCAACAATTGAGAAATTGTTGGCAACAATAAAGATAGTCACTGCTTCCTGGATCTATGTCCCTAAGTAATGGTGATGAGAAAAGCACCCAGGTGACCCAAGAATCAGCAAGAAATAAATCTTTGTTGTTTAATCTACTCCTATTGTTACAGCAACATGTTAGCCCAGCCCAGGTGGTAAAATGAATAAAACTTTAAGACCCTAAAGCTTCTACAAAGTAACAGTGAGCTAGAACTATGTCATAGCTTAAAGTGTCTGATTTTATTCACTTCTATTGTAGACTAACTCCTGATCACTCCTTCTTACTATCCTTACTCTGATCTGCTTATTAAGCCCACAAAATTTAAAGCGCTGTATCTTGCAGACAACAGTAATCAGTGCTGAGACCTGAGAGTAGGCAATTTAGGTACCACAGAAGTGCAATGCATGTTCTCACTGAGGAGATGAAATTTAGAGATTTGGTCAAAAGATGTGAAATAGACCAAAAAAGTATCACTAGTTTCCCCTTCCCAGTGTTTAATCTACTTCTATGGACTGGTGTTGATAAAAACCTCTTAACAGCAGAAACTCTATTTTGCTTTCTTTGGTTTCTGGCTGTAAGATGACTAGAGGGTCAGATGAGTCATTGTTTGGGGACCTGAAAATTTCCAGCTATACTTAGAAGGATTTCATAATTTTCTCTCAAGAGGTAGCATTTAACAGAATTTTATATTTTTTTGCCATGTGGTAACAATAAAGTAGAGATTGATGAGGGTTAAATCTTAATGGGTTATTTACTGTATTAATTAAAATTTTATTAGCTTCATGGAAGCTCTTCTGCCCAACATGTCTCAGGGCACATATAAGGAATTTAATTTTACTTTTGTTTTATGTTTTAAAATTAATTCTGTTGCTCCCTGATCTCAGGTGAGCCATTCACAGATAAATATATGGATCATCACAGAATTTCAGGGGTGGTGGGAGCAAGATTGCTTTTAAAACACTTACAGTAGGTCTGGGCTCTGTCGCTGGTTATCTTCCTGAATGTCTGCTTTCCCCTCAATCACCAAAGTGTCAGTGATTCAGATAGGCTTAGAGCAAACCTGAAGTCCATTTTGCTCTGCAAATACATCATCAGTCTTTCCATTCTTTTCAGATTATGAAGATAAAGCTTTTGTTGTGCATGATTTACACACTGTATGGTTATACTGGAGTTGACACTCAAGTATTCTATATTTGCTTTGTTTTTGTTTTTTTGTTTTTTTTTAAAGATTTATTTATTTGTTTGTTTCTTTGTTTATTTATTTATACAAGCACTGGGTACAGTCAGAAGCACAGGAGGTTGAGAGAATCCACCAGAGCCAGAGCGGGGAGCAGAGCAGGCAGAAGGACCGAAGTACACTGCTGAGGGGAGCAGCGGGCGGCAGGAGAGGTCTGCGCGCCATGTGGGACCCTCCTCCGGTGGCCAGGGAGCAGCCGGGGATAGAACCGGTGCTGCAGAGGCCACGGGCAGCTTCGCAACCCAGCGCTCAACCGCTGCGCCACCGGGGAGGCCCTGCTTTGTTTTTGTTTTAAGGCAAAGTTCAAATCAGGTAGCTAATTCTACCATTCCATATTTTCCCATTCACCCTGTTTTACCCCATGCCTGCAAAATAATAAAATTATATCCAATCAAGTGTAAAATACATGGTAAATAAAGCCACTGGATGAAGGTAAATTGCAATCCACCCAACAAATTCTTTTGAGCACTAACTTCTTACCAGGCACAGTCCTAGATTTTGAAACTATAACAAGAAAGCGCAACAAAGAAGATCCTACTCTCATGAAGCCTACATCTTAAAGGGAGACAAATGATAAATACAATTAGTTCAAGTAAGTGCTGTTGTTATAGGACCCCTTGGCCCTAGAGCTCACTTATCTACTCTTCCTGCTATTAATCACCCCACCTCACCCTGGCTAATGGGAATTTTACAAAACCCCAGCCATTCAATCACCATGGACACTTCATCCTACATATGCTTCCTGCATTTGGACAATGGCTCCAAAACCAGCAGAAACCAGATGTATACACAGACCCAGACAGCAGAAGGCCCCACCTAAAGGTGACTTAGGACTCATTAGCCTGCTAAAACACACACCCCAGGAGGAGACTTGACATGCTAATAAACATGCGATGTCTGAAGAAGCAAGTAACCCACCTACATGTGTCCCCATATAGCCCACCCTAAAAGACACTAAGTCACTGCTTCCAAAACCCCGCTCTGGTAACCAACCCCATAAAACCAGGGTCATTGCCCTCTCTGGCCGAGAACATGGCTCAGGGCTTGCTGCCCCTTTCCTAACAGTGTGATCCACAATAAACATTTCTCACTTGAACCTATTGGCTCCTTCAAATCTATCACAGATTAACTGGTGAAAGCCAAAGACCCTTTGAAATCAGTAACACTAGGAAGAATATTAAACAGTGATGGCAGCGCACACTGGTAGAAGTGGTGTCACTCCTCCAAAAGGTCCTATTTGAGTGAAAGCCCAAATGATAAGAAGCCAAAGATCTGGGACCAGAGTCATCTAGAAAGAGCAACCAGTAGGTTCAACAAAGAGCCTGAAGTGAGAGGATCTCAGCCCACTGACAGGAGCTGGAGACTGGGCAGAAACAGAAGGCATAGGTCAGCTCAAGGTGAACCATGTAGTTCAAAGTAAATATCTTGGATTTTATTCCAAATCTAATGAGAGTCTCTGGGACATGTGAAGTAGAAAAGTGAGATTAAGGGCCTCCCCGGTGGCGCAGTGGGTTGAGCACAGCACTGTGTAGCTGTCTGCAGCCTCTGCAGCGCGGGCTCGATTCCGGACAGGGAGATGCCCACATGGCACGGCAGACTTCTGTCGCCCTCACTGCTCCCCTTAGCAGTGTGTTTTTGGTCCATCTGCCTGTTCTGTTCCCCACTCTGTCTCTGGTGAATCCTCTCACCTCCCCCACACACACCTCTGGCCTGCACCCCAGCTCTTGTAAGCATAAATAAATAAATCTTTAAAAAAAAAAGAAAGAAAGTGAGATTAAGCTGTAGGTATGTAAATATCACACCAAAAATCTGACAAAAGTGGTCAAAACTTAATTTTCAAAATAGAATACTGGTCCCATCAGCTCTACAGAGGAAGGTAGGGATCTCTGTGGCAAACAGTTCCTGAGTTTCCACTTCTCCTTAGGGTGCTAAGGCTCATGCAGGCCAGTACTCAGCAGTCCTGGAGGAATATGCACTGTCTTTCAGAACGGCCATCCAAACTGGGGTGTCCTGTAGAGCTACTTCCAGAGTTCGTACTCTGCCATCGTGATCTATTATCAAAGCCAGAATCCTAAAGAAAATAATTGTCAGCTAGAGACATTGTGCATTTTATTATCACTGGCCTACCATTACATGGGCCTCTATAGAATTTTTTTTTAAAAGATTTATTTTATTTATTCATACAAACACTGGGTACAGTCAGAAGCGCGGGAGGGTGAGAGAATTCACCAGAGCCAGAGCGGGGTGCAGAGAAGGCAGAAGGACCGAAGTACACTGCTGAGGGGAGCAGCAGGAGAGGTCTGCGCGCCATGCGGGACCCTCCTCCGGTGGCCAGGGAGCAGCTGGGGATCCAACCCGCACCGCGGAGGCTGCGGGCAGCTTCGCAACCCAGTGCTCAACCGCTGCGCCACGGGGGAGGCCCCCTCTATAGAATTTTCTTTAAAGGCATTGGGGGGAAAATCAGCTGCATTTTAAAATACTAAAATAGTTGTATTGAAATACATTATAAAATATAAAACATTAAATGTTATAAAATAGTGTTGAGTTTTATAGTATTTCATTTACTGATCCTAATAGTCTTTCATAAAACCTTCAAGTGTTTTCTGACAGAAATCAGTGAAATGTCTTTTTTGCCTCAAGTAAAAAAATAAAATTTACGAACCATGCTTGTGCCAGTTCTCTGAGATGCCAACTTGATTAAAATTTGCCTAAATTTGCTTTCAACTTGGCAGAGTGCCACTGATAGTCTGCCATTAAACAGGTGGCATTTCTGTCAAGAAGGTTCCTACTTCTTCTTAGAAATGTAGATTAAAGTGATTTGCTTTATAAAATCCCTCCTCTCAAAACCAACATACACCAAATGGATTTATTCCCAAGGAGAATTGCTACCTTCCCATCAATCTCTTTTCACTGCCAATTCTAAACTCCTTTGTCAGCCCCTGGCAGACCCCAATGAAAAATCTTCATAGATTTGTTTCCAATAATCAGGAAGCAGTTGGGCTGATAATTATCTTTTAAAACAACCACCAACAATGTTTATTCAGTGTAATGCAAGTAAGGTAACCAATCTATCCTCCAAAGACAGAGGGATGAGTGGACAACTTTATTTTAAAACTCACTAAAAGTAGGGAAGTTTTCTTCTTGGCTATAAAATAATACAGAACAATTTACTCAAGGCATACACACATCCCCTTGGGAAATAATCCGAGGCTAGAGACTCACACTGAAACACCAATGCAACTGATGGAAGCTTAGACTAAAAAGATTCAGGATGGAAGGTCCCATAAGAACAAGCTCTAGAGGTGGGGGTAGGGATAATTAACAAAAACTTAACTAAGCAGGCTAAGGATATTTCCAGGAATCTAAGGCAGGGGGTGGCCAGGGGGAGAAAGAAGAGATTATCAGAGGTGCAGGCAAAGAGGATTATCAAATTTAGAAGACCACCAAACCAGACACCAAAGCAAGAGGTCTTACAAAGGCATAAATCCCATCAGGAGCATTGTATGCAAGAACACTCCCTGCCGGGTACAACACAGCACTCCTGCCATTTATGCAGGCGTTTCTTTTCACAAACCTTTTCCCTCTGCAAAGCAGCAGAAGCAGCAGCAGCAGCAGCAGCAGCAACAGCAGCTCTCTGCCCATCTGTGTGTATGCAGGTTTTTTTTCTCTTTTTTTTTCCTTTCCTTAATAAAATTGCCGTGTGCTGATGAATAGGAACGTCCAACACCACCATTGCATTTTCCTCACTTTGGCATGCAGCAACAGTGACAAGCCTTACAATAGCACAGTGACTTTTAAACATTGACTTGTCCCTGTAATTATTTAAAAATCAAATTTCAATGTCTTGATTTCCAATTCTTTTGAGGTTAAAATAATTGAACTGTTTGTTTGCCTTTCTGTAAAACAACAGTCCCCTGAGGGTAAGAAGTGGCAACTCCCTATAGAATGGAAATGTTTAATTTGCCAGGCTTTACCAAGGCCTATTATTTTGTAATCCTTCCCTGCAGCATACAATACCTGCCTAAAGAGTACAAATCCTCTTTGGCAATAAAGAGACATATCAGATGGATGGATGAATGGATGGGTGGGTGGGTAATGGATGAACAGATAGAGAGAGAAGATATTTCAATTAAGGCCCAAGTTACCAAGTTTCCCTGAAGAGGGAAGTTTTATAGCAAGCACTCTTATGTACCAAACACTGTGTTTCCAAGGTTTCCCAAAAATTAAAAATTTGACTTCTTCGATTAATCAAACTGACTAGTAGACGTAAGTAATTGAGACTATATAAGAATCTGGTGACTTTCAGAACTCCAGAACCTATCATTCCATTCTGCTGGTCAAAACGGGTGACTTTCGGTACTTGGGAAACCACTTATTATCCTCTATGGCAGTTTTTTTTTAAAGATTTATCTATTTATGCATATAAGAAGTGGGGTACAGACCAGAGGTGTGGGGGGGTGAGGAATCACCAGAGACAAAGTGGGGAACAGAACAGGCAAACTGAAATACACTGCTGAGGGGAGCAGCAGGCAAGTCAGGAGAAGGCTGCTGCACCATATGGGTCAGCTCCCTGGCCAGGGGTCAAACTCGTGATGCGGTGGCTGCAGATAGCTTCATCATGCTGTGTCTTAACTCCTTGCACCACCAGGGAGGTCCCCCATATAGCACTTTTATGGGAAATAGAGAAAGTGTCCCTTCCTCTGGGTTGACATAGATCCACCACTTGGCCAGTAAAGACTGGTGGCTTTTTTGCCATCACTCTCCTTCTGCGTTCCAGCCACTTGTACAGAGAAATCTATACAAATATATTTAGCAGCACAGCCCTAGAAGTTAACTGTAAACAAACGCAAATGAAATCAACATTCACAAGAAACTCAACCAGGGAGATAGAGCTGTCAAGAGATTAAAGACATGAAGACTTGGAGTGCTTTTCTTATTGGTATACTGTGTTTTTAACATGACAGATGAAACAGATTTCAGAACTGTTGAAAAAGAAAAAGTAAGTAAGACCAAGAGGTGAAAGTCAAATCCAATTCCAAACTATGTAATCTAAGATCATTCTGTCCTGATGAACATGTCTTCCACGTGGATAGACTCAGGGTCTATTTGAAAAAACAATTCCTTATTTGTTGCGGGTAAAAGTGCTTTGCAAGTATTTGTGTGTCAATAAGAATTCCACACCATATGGAAAATATGTTTTCTTTTTAAAAAATATTTAATAGTCCAGTCCAGTTCATCTTTCCTATTCCTTGATGGAACATGAGTTTCAACAAGTTGTTCCAGTCTTACTGACCTGAAATTTCTCCTGTCCTACCTCGCACTGTTCAATTTTGTGTTTCTCAAGTGGACCCTGCTGACCTCATTACCTTGGGTTTTCAGTGGGAATCCTGATGCCCTGACTCAGTATATTTGCCATTACAGACTTTTGTGCTATTTGAATCTAAAGAATTAGCACTTAACACAAAATTGATTTCTTCCTAGCCCGTTGGAAGCACATATGTCAAATGCTCTTTTGACAAATGCTCTTTTGAAACACCAGGAATAAGACCCCAGCTCCACCATAACCTCCTGCTTCCATTTGGGAACTAAAATAATGGGCAGGAACCTCCCTGGTGGTGCAGGGGTTAAAGACACAGTGCTGTCAAGCTATCTGCAGCCACTGGAGCATGAGTTCTATCCTCAACCAGGGAGGTAACCCACATGGCACAGCAACTTGTATGTATAAATAAATCTTTAAAAAATAAATAAATAAAATAGTGGCCAGTGGCCTGCCCTAGAAGGAGGGAAAAAGCAGCCCCACCCTCTTCACCAGAGAAAGCAGTTTTGAATTATGTAGGTCATCACTAAAGGGTTCTTTTTCAGATCATATAGACAGTGGGAATGAAAGAAGCATTACGGAGAAAGAAATTTATTTTGTCACATTGAAATATCATTGATCACTACCCAAGTTACAAATATTTCAAATAATAGTTTACCATCGTACCATGTAATTCTCCCCTTTATAAAATATCACAGTAATAAAGTTCTTCTTATCTAAAATAAGATTATACCTTCTCCTACAGACTGATTCATATTTTGCAATTTACTGGTGACAAAGATGTGTCTTCACATTCCTCAGTGACAGTGGTGGAAGATACGGTTGTTCCAAGTTGCCATCATAGCCCCTAGGACACCAAGTGTGAAATGGCTGAATAGTACCATTCTGGGAGTTGCAGTCTCAAGATATACTTAATAGAATTTTATAGGAAATACCAAGACCAGGCCCTTCTCCCTCTCTCCACAATCTTGCATTTACACACACTCATACACACACACACTCACAAACACACAAAAGAAAAAACAACCAGGAATTACCACATACACACACACACACACACACACACAAGAAAAAAACAACCAGGAATTACCAATGCCTGTTGGAATCGGGGAAGAAATGCCTCCTTTACTCTACCACTCCTGCTGAGGGGGAATGAACCCAGTTGGGCCCAGCCCCATAATGAAGATGTGCCAGTTATTAAAGAAAGAAGAGAACTGTTCCTCATCCGACTTCTATATCTTTGTTTCTCCATGGGTCCAGAACGTACAGGGAGATGCCATGTACTTAAGCCTTTGATTCCCAGCAATTCCCACAGCTGAGAACAGAGTGCATGAGACAGAAGAGAGAGTCAGCTGACCAGAGAGCCATGGGGGCAGAGGCAGGACATGCACAGGGCCCACCACACGTTGGGGAAGACAGGCCCAGTGATACATGACAGTAGCAAACACACTGCCTCTATGGGGACTTCTTACCCTTGTCATTAAAAAAAAAATACTGGGCCTCCCCTGGTGGCGCAGAGGTTGAGTGCTGGGCTGTGAAGCTGTCCTCAGCCTCTGCAGTGCCGGTTCGATCCCCAGCCACTGGCTAGGGTCCCACACGGCGCACAGATCTCTCCTGCCATGCCCACTGCTCCCCTCAGCAGTGTATTTTGTCAGTCTGCCTGTTCTGTTCCCCACTCTGGCTCTGGTGAATTTTCTCACCCACCCGCCCTTTTGACTATGCCCAGGTGCTTGTATAAATAAATAAATAAATCTTAAAAAAAAAATCCTAAGTTTAACAAAACCCACACTTGTTTGCTCTATAGTCATAAGACACTGAGAAATGAAAGCCAGGAAAAGAAAAATATCAGAAAGAAAAATCAGGCCAGATATAAATAGAGGACATTCTGTTAGTAATATTCAGTTATAGGTTTTCACCCGTATTTTACTAGGAAGAATTAGAAAGTAATATTCAAAGTCTGCCACATAGTAGCTCAGATGTTATCTGTAATTAGGTCTTATAGTGCGCATCACCAGGGAAGAAGATGAGCTGAGTTAATGCTGTGAATCACTTGGTCAGAAAGGGTAGAGCACACATGCAGTGTTTCTAATAAAACTGAGACTTCACAAGGCTTATTCCCACCCAAGAGGGACAGAAAGGGCAACCACACATCCCAGCTTGCCCAAGGCACTGCTGGCTCACACCTATTGCCCAGCATAATTATTAATAACAGTGTTCCTTTTTGTTCTCAAAAGGCCACAATCCACACGATCAGTCAGAGGGTACCTGTAGATGTGTGCCATTTCGTGGATTTGTCCCAATTCATAAGCGGTATCATAACAATATGTCATAGACTACACGCAACAGCATCTCTGGAACTGAGGAAAAGTTATAAATGAAACTTATTTAGAAAGTATTATCAGGGCCTCCCCTGCTGGCGGCTGAGCACTGGGCTGCGAAGCTGCCCGCAGCCTATGCAACGCCAGTTCGATCCCCGGGCATTGGCGAAGGTCCCACATGGCGCGCAGACATCTCCTGCTGCACCCACTGCTCCCCTCAGCAATATATTTCGTCAGTCTGCCTGTTCTGTTCCCCACTCTGACTCTGGTGAATTCTCTCACCTTCCCGCCCTTCTGACTGTGCTCAGGTACTTGTATAAATAAATCTTAAAAAAAATAGAAAGTATTTTCATGATGCTTTAGAGAGAACCAAATATAAGGAAAGACAGAACACAAATTAACCCAGGAGAAAGGGAAACAAAAAGAAGAAAGAAAAAGCAAACTGGACCTTAGTTTTCTACCAGCCTCATTAATAATGACTGCTAAGAATTGGTCAACCGTGGTATTTGGAAAGCAACCTTAGAAATTAATGTCAGATGTTTTCTCCAACCTTTGACTCATAAGACAAATGGCCTTTCTATTTTAACCAGATATGTAGGTAGTGAATAAAAATTACTGAAACAAAAATCCTGAATTTGGGAAAGCACCCTTTCAGTGCAAACGGAAGAATAAATTATCTCCTTCCTTTTACAGTCTCTTAGGGAACACAACTGTTTACATTATCATCTACCTGCTGCATTTCTCTTGCTAGGAGACCACAGACCAGGAAAAGCCAGGTTCAACCTCACAGCTGTAGCCAAAGCTTTATTTACACTGTACATAATTTGCCTAATATGATATTGCAACCTGTCCAAAGTGCTAGTGCTTTTTAAAAGGCAACAATTAAACAAGTCAAGAAATAAACTATCAAGGTCTCCTCTGTATCCACTTTAAATTAAACAACCATCTCCTTCCTATATTGCACCAAGAGAATGGCCTTTGCTGACTTCTCTAATAAAAGGAGATAGGCTACAGGCAACAGCTGATGCTATATTGTATCTCTAATCCCAGCAGATTTTGTCATAACAAGATGTTGCTCTACATTCAATATCCCAAAATGTGATGATGCTCTCCCTTTACAACCACTGTGCCCCCAATTTTCCCCGGTCTCCTGGAGCTTCTCTGGTGGTGCAAGGGGTTAAGCACAATACTATCAAGCTATCCACAGCCTCTGCAGCACAAGTTTGATCCCCAGACAGCCAGGGAGCTAACCCACATGGCACAGCAAACCTCTCCTGTCTCACCCACTGCTCCCCTCAGCAGTGTGTTTCAGTCAATCTGCCTGTTCTGTTCCCTACTCTGTCTCTGGTGAATCCTCTCACCCTACACCTCTGGCCTATACCCAGTTCTTGTATGCATAAATAAATAAATCTTTTTTTAAAAAAACTTTTCCCCAGTCTCCCATATCCACCGTGGTAGGAACACATTCAATAATTCAATCTTTTCTCCTAGATGCATTTGTCAGCAATTTCAATACTTCCCTGTCATGATTCTGTTAGGGGGAGAGGATGTCCTGAGCTAATCCCATACAGGCTTTGTGGACTCCACCCCCACTCCAGACCAAAGCCATCAAGACATTGGGAAAGACAAATCCCGTCACCACCAAAGGGAAGGTGGCTGGGACCTGAGGGTGGAGTTAAGCAGCCAGGTTTGGTATAAAAACCAAACACGTGAGCCTTGGGGGGCTCGCTCTCTCGCTCGCTCCTGGCTTAACGGCTCCTGGCTCGCGGCCAGCGCTGAGTGCCATTTGGGATTCCAGATCGGCGGATCAAACAGGACACATTTAAAACTTTGTCTCCCACTTTTCTCCCCGAGTTGTACATTTCCTCATTTGCCCTTCCCTTGTAAATAAACCTTTTATTAACCTTTCGTGTGCGCCTGCAGTAGAGTATGGGTCCTCACTGACCCATAGTCAGGCAACCCGTTTTGTATCGGGGTTGCCCTATAACAATTCTACACTCCGAGTCAGGTCTTACTTTTTTAAAATATATGTTTTTGTTCTTTGCACTCTACTGAGATAAAACGTAAGCAGTATTTTTTTTACAAATTAAACATCCTCACATAACAAAATCTTTTAAATGACAACTTTGCTGTACCCTAGAAGCCCTCCCTTATATTCCATATCACCTCCTTCCCTGGAAATCAACCACAGTCCTAATACCAAAGGTCTGTTTATAAGTTTTATGTGATTGGAATTGACTGGCATGTGCGGTTTTGCATCTGGTTTTGTTAGGGGGAGAGGATGTCCCGAGCTAATCCCATACAGGTTTTGTGGACTCCACCCACACTCCAGACCAAAGCCATCAAGACATTGGGAAAGACAAATCCCATCACCCCCAAGGGAGGGTGGCTGGGACCTGAGGGTGGAGTTGGGCAGCCAGGTTGGATATAAAAACCAAACACGTGGGCCTTGGGGGACTCGCTGTCACTCGCCTCCTGGCTTCACCGCCCCTGGCTGGCGGCCAGCTCTCAGAGCGCCATTTTGGGATTCCTGATTGGCGGATCGGGTAGAACTCACTTAAAACTTTATCTCCCACTTTTCTCCCTGAGCTGTACATTTCCTCATTTCCCCTTCCCTGGTAAATAAACCTTTTATTAACCTTTCGCGTGTGCCTGCAGTAGAGCATTGATAAGTTCTTTTAAGCGTGCGGGTGAGGACCCACAGTCAGGCACCCCGTTTTGTCTCGGGGTTGCTCTACAACAGTTTCTATACTCAACACTGTATTTTTGACATTCATCCATCTTGGGTATGACTGTAGCCCATTTCTTTTCAATGCAATAGAATATTTCACTCTGTAATTATACCACAAATTAGTGAGGTATTTTCATTTTTCACTATGAGCATTTTTGCACCTGAACTTTGATGCTCAAAGATACATAGTTTCACTGGATGTCCACCTTGAAATGAAATTTCTAGGCTATAGGTTATTATACATGTTCAGCTACCAGAGAAACTGAAAACAATTTCCCAAAATGAATCTACCAATCTACACTCCCATCAACAGCCCATAAGCATTTCAGCTGCCCCACATTCTCACTGCTTGGTATTGTCAGTCTTTTTCATTTTAGCCATTCTAATGAACCTTAGGGCAAGTTAGGAATAATTAGTCAGCCTCAAGGACAGTGCAGGGACTTCAGGAGAGTTAAGGAAGGCTACAGAGATGAGGGCAACAAATTCCAAAGAGGACTAATCAAACAGCCCAGGACAAAGGTCAACAGGGCATTCCAAATAGAAGACAATAAAGAAAAAAGATAAGACTTAGTTCTGGGCACAGAGGCATTTAGGCAGTGAGTGAGACCATGGAGAACTAGCCAATCACAAAGAGACTGGTGGGCTTTAGAATAATTAGGGGGGAAAGTTATATATTCCCTGAGGCACGACTCCACTTTCCCTTCCTTGGCCCTCCCTGGCCTCGTTACATAGGCCTGGGACTCCCACTGTATTTCTGTTCCTGTTACAGGGCTGGGAGAGGGGCAGCCCAAACCCCGCAAACCTGCCTATTTTATATAGGGTTCTGCCATCTGCCACATTAACACAAAACATGAGATTTTAATGGGAAGGAACTTTAATACAACTAGGAAACAATACAGGAAAGGCAAAGAATCCAGTTTCTAAATCAAGCACCCAAAGTTACCCGTCCCCTCGTGGGTAAAACTCCATCCAAATGGGATTGGCCCAGAGCAAAGCCCCAAAACCTGCCACAAGTCTAAAGCATCTTCCCGTGGGGACCCACAGAAAAGGGTCAGAAACAACCAGACAAGCCCAAAAGGAAAAGAGCAAAATCAAAATCAAGATAAAAGCTGCCATTGTCACCTCCCCACGGGTCTCACCCACATCTGTGTCACCCTGTTCACAACCAAAAGACAAGCGCAGTTTCTTCACGTGTCTCTAGGCTCCATGCGCCTCCTCCAGGCCTCCTGGCTCCATCCTACTTCCTTCCTCAGTCTCCTCTGCAGCTTCTTCTCTCCCAGCTCAGCTCCACCCTCCCTTGGGTGGGGCAAGGAACCTGGAACCTCCCCCTTTCCTGGGGACCATCCTGTTACATTCCTTTTCTCCTCAATAAACTTTTTCTTTCCCTAAACAAATCTGCCTTTTCTTGCTTGCTTGCCTGAACGTCTGCAAAGTTCCTGCTATGGCTTCGTGAGACACCAACCCGGCTTGGACTCAGCACTGCCTCTGCAGCCTGGGATCTATTCCTGGCTGGGAGACTAGGCCTGAAAACCTGCAATTCCAGTATCACTATGTAGTATAATACCAGCTGGTCTGGTGGATTTATTGTGAATTCCCTAGTGACTAGTAAAGTCAAGCCACCAAGCTTTCTTAACCTCTCAACTTTACTAAGCCAATGGCAATCTTGACTGGTCAGCTCCTCTCTGGTTACCACTCCTGAGATGCTGCAGGAAGAACCAAGGGTGTGTGCACTATTCTGCTCCAAGCCAACCTGCCTGTTGATCTTTGTCATGACCCAATGTCACTTTCACATCATTCTCAATCTCCTCTACAGGTTACTCTGATGGCTGGCCTCTTCTGTCCTCAAGCTGCTAATATGACACCCACTCCCATTACAAACCTATCAGATATCTTATCTCCCAGTTCCACCAAGAAAGACAAGTCCCTGCAGCCTGAGCCTCTGCAGGTCTCCTTGCAGTCCCTATTTCATTGTCTGTCATCCCAAAAGAACCATTAATTCTCCTTCTCTCTAAATCTATAACTACAGGCAAATGTGCTCTTTTGAATTTTCTTTGCCATTTACCTGTGTGAACAAGTGCAAGTTACCTGACCTTTGCTGGATTCAAATTTCTTACCTAGAAAATGAGAGCATTGCTTACCTCCTAAAATTGATGTGAAAATTAAAGGGTAATATAATATGCTTTAAAATCCCTTTTTCAAAGCCTGACAGTAGTTTGTGTCTTGTAAATATTGTTTTCCATCTATTTCTACCTTTATCTCTCGAGACACCATTATTAATTTCCTTCTAACTTTGAGGCAGTAAGACAGAGACAAGGGAAAAAAAAACTTGGCTTTTGCAATCAGACACATTGAGACTTGAAACCTGATGTTTGCCATTGACTAGTTCAATCACTAACTTTCCTAAATCAGCTTCTTTTGCTTTAAGAATGATTGGGGGTGTTATATTCAGAAGTGTGAGAATTACAAGGCAATCAGGGAGACTGTACTTGTAGGCTAGCAGACTCACAATGTGGGCTTACAGGTCATATTCATCCAGCTGTACAACTGTTTAGACAGCTTGGGGTTATTTGATTGGTTGACTATTATTTTTTATCTAAACTTAAATATTAAATGAATATTAAGATATAATCATATTAGGAAGCACTACAACAGCTTTCATTAAAATTCCAAAATCTGGACTTTTTTTGGGGGGAAAAAAAAGGAAGATCAGGCAAAAGTGCTCAATTCCCTCAGGTTAATGATCACCCGGAATTAAGCAGCCACCCTCTCAAGTCTGGCGGTGGACTCTCTGGTCTGCCACCACCACCCCCACCACCCCCGCTATTCTCTTCCATGAGGCCAATGGTCTTCATTTGTACCACTTCTGTAGACTTTAACAGGTTTTTTTTCAGCTTTCTAAGTCTTCTTTAAATTTTTACTGAACTAATGATTAATGTCCTAATATTTATTGAATACTTGTGATGTATTTAACATGGTTTCTTTCATGATTCCTTCAGATTCTTACAGCTTGCAGCTGTCAGGACTCATTGGTTTGCCACTATAACCAATTATGGAAAACTTAGTGACTTAAAGGGGTATAAATGTATCATCTTATAGCTATGGACATCAAAGTTTCCCAATGGGTCTCACTGGCCTACATCAGAGTTGGCAGAGCTGTATTCCTGAATCCTAGGGCAAGTTAAGGATAATTAGGCAACCTCAAGGACAATGCAGGGACTTCAGGAGAGTTAAGGAAGGCTCTAGAGATAAGGGCAACAAAATCCAAAGGGGACTAATCAAACACCCCAGAACTGATGACATAAGGGACTTACTTTATGACTTTAGTGTCAAGACATTCCAAATAGAGGACAATGAAGAAAAAAAGATTAGGGGTGGGACACAGAGACTTAGTTCTGGGCACAGAGACATTTAGGCAGTGAGTGAGACCTCCGAGAACTAACCAATCACAAAGAGACTGGGGGAGCTTTAGAATAATGAGGGAAAGAAGGTCGATATTCCCTGAGACACTTTGGCTTCCTTGCCCCTCTCTGGCCTTGTTCCATGGCCTGGGAGTCCCACTTTATTTCTGTTCCTTTTCTCCTCAATAAACTTTCTTTCTCGAAACAAATCTGGCTCTTTTTGCTTGCTTGCCTGAGCATCTGTGAAGTTCCTGCTGCTGCTTCGTGAGACACCAACCCATGGTGGTCTAGTGGCTGGGACTCAGTGCTGCCCCTGCAGCCTGGGATCCATTTCTGGCTGGGAGACTAGGCCTGAAAACCTACAATTCTGGTATTATTCCTTTCTGGAGAATCTAGAAAATAATATTTTGTTTTGTCCCTCCCAGCTTCAAGAAGCTGCCCTTATTCTTCAGCTCATGGCCCACTTTGTCCATCTTCAAAGCTGGGAATAACTGGTTATTTCCATAGACACTTACTTGATGGATGCCTCCTTTTCCATTTTTAAGACCTGGTGATTACACTGGACCCACTTAAATAATCTAGGATAATCTAATTGTTAGGGGGAAATGATGTCCTGATCTAATCCCATACAGGCTTTGTGGACTCCATCCCCACTCCAGACCAAAGCCATCAAGACATTGGGAAAGACAAATCCCGTCACCACCAAAGGGAGGGTGGCTGGGACCTGAGGGTGGAGTTGGGCAGCAAGGTTGGATATAGAAACCAAACACGTGGGCCTTAGGCTGGCTCGCTATCGCTCGCCTCCTGGCTACACAGCTCCTGGCTTGCAGCTAGCTCTCTGAGCGCCATTTTGGGATTCCTGATCGGCGGATCGGGTAGGACTCATTAAAAACTTTGTCTCCCACTTTTCTCCCTGAGCTGTACATTTCCTCATTTCCCCTTCCCTTGTAAATAAACCTTTTATTACGCTTTCGCGTGTGCCTGCAGTAAAGCATTGATAAGTCCTTTTAAGCGCGCGGGTGAGGACCCACAGTCAGGCACCCCGTTTTGTATCGGGGTTGCTCTACAACATACCCACCTCAAATTCATCTATTATCAATCTTAATTCTTCCTGTAACTTGAATGCCCCTTGCAGATAACAACATATTCACAGGTTCCAGGGATTTAGACATGAAACGTTGATGGGAAGAGGGGTTCATGATTCTGAATTACCACAGCCTTCAGTGTTGTTATCAAGTCTATCTTTCCTTGAAAAACAGAATCAGAATTGTTGATTTACCGAATAGTACCACTACATTATCCTTTAAATCAGGAACAAACAACAAAACCAAGTCTCCAAAATGCATACAATTCATAGATAGCATTTATAATGTTCCATGACAAGGCAAAAACAGTTTTCTGCATTCTGTGCTTATAAAGTTCCACTGGCATCTTTTACTCTCTACCCCCAAAACACCATGGCCTTTATGAGTTGTTAGAAAGAAGGGAGGAGGAAAAGGAGGATAAAAAGGAATGACACTATCACAGATCTAGGTGCAATTATACTTGGGGATTTTGTTTTTTTAAGTGAACACTAAGTTGTATATCAAAGAAACTTCTGTGTTGCCTAGGGTACTGTAAGCCCTCAGCAAAGCTCTGAATAATAATTTGGTCTGAGAGTAATCCTAAAGTACTAAAGGTGCCCATGAATATTCTACCATTTCCTCCTCTCAACAGCTTTTCATAAATGGCCTGAGGAAGGTCATCTGAGTCACCCAGGACACTGTCAGAATTAAACAGAGTTGGGGGGGGAGGGTTGGAGGAGCAGGAAGCAAATAATACAAAGCAAGCAAAGTCACACACAAGACTTCCACCCATCTCATCTCCAAACAGATAATCAGAGCACTGTTTCCAGTTAACAAAAAAAATTTTTTTTAAAAAACCTGAGATCCGGGCCTCCCCTGGTGGCACAGAGGTTGAGAGCTGGGCTGCAAAACTGCTTGCAGCCTATGCAGCGCCGGTTCGATCCCCGGCCACCGGCGAGGGTCCCACATGGCGCGCACACCTCTCCTGCCGCCCGCTGCTCCCCTCAGCAGTGTACTTCGGTCCTTCTGCCTGTTCTGTTCCCTGCTCTGGCTCTGGTGAATTCTCTCACCTTCCTGCGCTTCTGACTGTACCCAGTGGTTGTATAAATAAACAAATAAATCTTAAAAAAAAAAAAAAAAAAACCTGAGATCCAACATTTAAATGTCTGGGATCCAGACTTCAAATTTAAAAGTTACATAATGTGTTTAAAATTGGTTGACTGATGGTCTCACTCATAGCAGGAATCTAGAAAACTTAAATAAGGGACTAGGAAAATGAATAACTATAAGAAAGTAAAAATCAAAATCAACAAAAAACTATGAACCAGAGACACTTTTTGGGGGGTGGGGGGCGGGAGGGGAGTGATTGGGGTCAGAATGGGGGTGTTGCAATTGTATGGGGAATATAAAAATAAAATTTATTATTTAAAAAAAATAAATAAATAAAAATAAAAAATATATAAATCTAAAATAAAATAAAATAAATAAAATTGGTTGACTATATAAGTGTGTCCTCTATATAACCTTTAGGAAAATTTTTCAGCATACCAAGTAAATCCTAAATATACCTGAATTCATTCCTTAAATTATCCACAAAGTTAACTAGATACCCAGATTCACCATTATGATCCATCTATAAAGTTAGGAAACATGGCCAACCTCACCGTCCATGAAATAACCGTGACTCAACAGTTTTCCTGGTATCAAATGCTACATCTAATCAGAGTGCTTTCTACTTTTAAACTCTAAATTCTTCTACTTCTAAACTTTCTCAAATCTTCCTGTTTCTGTCCCCAAGACTTCATTTTCATAACAATTATCACAGTTTTTACAATTATCTGGATAGATTTTTGTTTACCCCATGAAAACAGGGACCACTTCTGATTCTTCAAAGTTTCAGCTCCATGCCTGACAAACAATTAGCTCATGAATATAACTGAATGAATGAATCCTTCATACTTCTCCTTTTCTTGTTGGCACTTATATTCATTCATACCAGGCACTCTTAAATGTTTTTTCATAAATCAATTCATTAATTCTTATGACAAACTTTATTAAATGGGGACCATTAGTATTACAATAAGAAAATGAGGACTGAAAGGTTCAGTAATTGGCACAAAGTCATACAGCTATTTATAATAAAGAACATTTAATATGTGCTGGGAAGGCTACTGCTAGCTACCTAAGGTGACTTTGTTCAAATTACAAAAAGGTGTGCCTTTTGGATGTAGGAATTAAAAATAGATCTCCTCTCCTTCAAGATGAGCAAGCCCTCTCCAGGATATAAGATCTGGAAGCTGAGAGCAGGCCTCTCTTACACTAGCCTCTTTATGTAAAAAACACAGATGGAGCAAAATAAAATGCAGTGCCACAAGATGCCCTGTGCACTAAATGCTTATTTATCCACAGCAACTCAACAAACTAGGCATTAATGTTATCAGTTCCTGTTAACAAAGAACAAACACTCACAAAAGTGAAGTGATTGCCCAGAGCCAACCAGATATGAAGTGACAGAGGTGGGATTCCAGCCCAGACATTGTAGCCCCAGAAACCAAACTCCTAATACTCCATACTGAATTTCTTTTTTTAAAAAAAAATATTTATTTTATTTATACAAGAGCTGGGGTACAGGCCAGAGGCGCGGGAGGGTGAGAGGATTCACCAGAGACAGAGCGGGGTCAGAACAAGCAGATTGACCGAAGAACACTGCTGAGGGGAGCAGTGGGTGAAACAGGAGAGTTCTCCCACACCATGTGGGACTCTCCCTGGCCGGCCGGAAATCGAACCCATGTTACAGAGGCTGCGGACAGCTTCACAGCGCTGTGCTCAACCGCTGCACCACCAGGGAGACCCCATACTGAATATCTTACTTGAGGTTCCTGTAAAAGCTTCCTAACTAGTCTCCATGATTCACTTGTTCTACAACTCAATCCACGACAGCAGCCACAGGGATATTCTAGAGATAGAAACCTGATGATGTAAGTGCAACAGGGTGGTCCCCAGGAAAGGGGGAGGTTCCCTCCCTTGGGTGGAGCCCCACCCAAGGGAGGGTGGGGCAGGGAACCTCCCCCTTTCCTGGGGACCACCCTGTTGCATAAGCACTCAATAGATCTCCCATTCCCCTCGATATAAAGAAAAGACTCCTTCCTGTGGTAGGAAAGACTCCTTATGATCTGACCCTGGTCACTATGCAGCCTCAACACTTTGCCGCTCTCTTTACCCCTCCCCTCCACTATCCACAATAATAAAACCACAGCAAGCACTCTGCTCCATGGATCTTAATGTTCTCATTACTTCACGCCTTAGCACATGTTCTTTCCACATGAAGCCCTTTTCCTTCTTTGGCTCAGCTGTAGCTCCTACTCAGGCATCAAATCTCAGCCTAAATGTTTTCTCAGATTTACATTCCTTGAATGCTCAATCTAAATTAGAGCCCCTGTTAGACATTTTCTATCATACCCTCTGTTTTACTTTATAGCAACATATATATTTTTCTGGGATTATTCAATCAACACCAGATTTCACCAATATCATGATGGCATGGACAATGTTTATTTTGTTATAAACTCAGCATTTAGCACATTTTCTGGTTCATACAGACAATAAAATTTTGTTAACTGTCCCTCCTCAGTGCTCATTGTGCTTCCCGTCATAGTACTCATCACAGTATAAGCTAACTGCCAGATTATTTCCATATCCCTTCATTAGATTACTGTTTTGAGTATTATGAAAACAAGGCTATAACAGATATGCGCCCCACAACTGAACTTCTAGCATCCAGCACACAATAGGCACCCAAACATTCCAGAATAAATGAGGGTGAACAAGACAAGAAACTGATCCTTTCTGAGTAAAAGACCTATATTATTACTGCCATAAATGACAACCATAGATTGAAAAATTGTTCTACTTTAACCATGTGAAAAAAAAAATAGACTTTATATGGAACACTGAGATAAAGTTATTAGCTTCAAACTCTAACCCAATATTGTTCACCAGCCACAAAAGACAAGAGACCTTGATTAAAAAAAAATGACCTGTCAGCTTAGTCAAATGTCCCATGAGTGACAAACAGAAAACTCAATGTCTATTACCAAGTTCTAGTGAGATCAAGGCCACAGAACTACAAAAGAATATCCCAGAGAGAATCAATCATGCTTATCAGAAGATATTATATTAGTTCCCCTTCAAGAGAAGTCTTGAGAACACAAATCCCTCTAAATTCTTTAAATTGATAATTAAATAACTATTACTCTGAAAAGAGAGGAAAATACATTGAGTTAAAAGGGGAAAAAAGCAAAGTAAAATATATTCTTTAGTAGCATCTTGTAAGTCTTGGAAAGGACAATTTGCTAAACAGGAAACCTCAACATCTTTTATACATACAGTATTTGCAATGGAGGTAAGATTGTGCCTCATTTGGACCTGGTTTCAGAAAATCTGCTCAGACTTGGAAACATGACAATATCCTTTGAGTTCTAAAATAGGACTGTATTGCTTTGTACACTGGGTGAGCCATGATTATCAAGTTGTGTATAAAAGAATTTCAGTACAGTCTTAGAACCATAGAAAGGAAGGGAACAGTTGTGTAGTGATGGTGAAAGTGATCCCAAAATGCCACAAACACAATGAATTAATATGAATATTTCGTGACAACACAAACGCCTATGCACATTCCACTAGTGAGAGGACATGTGTTGGATTGATCAAAGTCAGGTCTCTCATTCCAGCTAATTAGCTGCCCACTCCTCTTCTAATGCCATGATTCTGAACATGGGGATCTAAAAGTTTACCTACTCAACATTACCTGGATTCAGTATGCTCTAATTACCTCTGTCTTATTCAGCATCTCATTAGTGCTAAACTCAATACCTTAACATGAATGATGCTGACTCTTCTTTGCTTCCTTCGTATTCTAAGAACCTAACACCCTTGGCACAAAATAAAAACAAAATAAAATATTGTTTAAAAAAAATAGTACAGGGGCCTCCCTGGTGGCACAAGGGGTTAAGATGCAGCACTATGAAGCTATCTGCAGCCACTGAGGCATGAGTTCGATCCCTGCCAGGGAGGTGACCCACATGGCACAGCAGACCTCTCCTGTCTCGCCTGCTGCTCCCCTCAGCAGTGTATTTCAGTAGATTCATCTGTTCTGCTCCCCACTCTCTCTGGCTAATCCTCTCCCCCCATCCCGTATCTCTGGCCTGCACCCCAGCTCTTGTATGCATAAATAATCTTTTTTTAAAAAATAGCACAGTTGCCATCAACACACACAGTGGTTCTATTGCATTAAAACCTTGATGCATAGCCTAAGAATTCCCTCCCAGTGCTGAAGCACTTGCCAGGCAGCAATGAGGTCCCACAAATCCAATTACCCTGTCTTGGACGATCAAAGCATGGTAGCGCTCCTTTCCACTACTAACTATGGTGCCAGCCAACAGGCAATATTTCCCTTCAGCACTGGATTTGGAACAGATTTCTTCTGGAGCTGTTTTAAATTTTTAAAAATATAAAAACCACTCAACCTAAGAATTCACTTTGGTTATCTACTGCATAGCCAGAAACTAATTTTTATTTTTAGTAACATTTTTCTGAAACGAGGGTTTACATTCTTTTCCCCAAGCATACTGATATGGTTACTTTCTCCATCCTTACTCTTTCTTTGCTACTTTTGGCCTCAAGAGTTATTTTCTCCAGGAGAAAGGGTGCTGTCTTCAATATAACTAAAACTAAGTGGGTCAAAAGAATAAAGTCCAGGGCCTCCCCGGTGGCGCAGTGGTTCAGCGCTGGGCTGCGAAGCTGTCCGCAGCCTCTGCAGCGCAAGTTCGATCCCCGGCCACCAGCGAGGGTCCCACATTGCACGCAGACCTCTCCTGCCACCTGCTGCTCCCCTCAGCAGTGTATTTCGTCAGTCTGTCTGCTCTGCTCTCCCCTCTGTCTGCTCTTCTCTCACCCTCCCGCACTTCTGACTGTACCCAGTGCTTGTATAAATAAATAAATAAATCTAAAAAAATAAATAAATAAAAAAGGAAAATCTAAAATGATGCCCTAAGGAGGGAAAACACAAGGATTTTTGAGGGCTAGAAAGAGCAGATGAGTAAGCCCTGGTCGTTTAAAAAATTGTAGCTCACAAACAGAACTGGGAAAGTCAGAAAGAATTTGTGAGCTGAGGAAAGAGGTGAAGACTAAGACAAGTGGGGAAGTTAAATTTGGTGGTGAATGTACTAAATTGGACTTCTCTATGCAGGTAGGAATGGGAACTGGGAAATGTACAGTTGGAGTCTGGGAGGGAAGCCCAGGATGGGGATATGGTTAACCTCTAAAACCATGAGAACAAATGAGCACTGAGGAAAAGGTGAGAGAAAAGGAACAGCCAGGAGTTGAACACAAACTGTGAAGAATGTAACAACTGCCTAGGCAGGAAAATCTAGGGAGAAAGTAAACAATTTTTACCTACCTACAAGTCAGCATAAAGAATGGTCTTTTTAATTTTACATACAGACTTAACACAAGAAAATGATTGCTAAAAAAAATGTTTGTCAATAAATACCTAGCACTCAAAAATCAGCAGCAGTCTCTCATAAAATCTGTGTTTTAAGGTGCATTTAAAATCTTGTCTCATGAACAAAATTTTCAGAAATAACTGCAATAGCCATGATTCTCCTTCATGCATCTGTGGGAGTGCCACAAGGGCTATTTTTATATGTTTGTTTATGTTTTTAACCACCCAAAAATTGTGGCCAGAAAGAAACAACAAAGATATAGGTATTTGAGGGCCTACAAAACATAGGTTTCCTTTTATACAAAGCGTTGTTTTCTATTTTTCTGCATTTCTCCTCAAATGGAAAACAGAACTAGAGGTCAAGAGTGCCAGGCTCCACTTAAGCCTTTCTTGTTTGCATCTGTGCCCTACAGGTACAATTTGTTTTCCATTCCAATGTGCTTCCAGGCTTTACTTTTTTAGGGAAGAATGACTGGGATCATTTCAGAGGCTCCTTTAACATTGTTATAGAAGTCAGAGTTTCTGCTTGCCACGCCCCATTTCACCTTAAGAAAGGAAACCCTCCCTCCCTCAGGGGACTGAGGTGACCTTTGCAAGGGTGCATTGGGGAAGGAAATTCTATGGGGACTACACCTGAGGGGGTGGGGGGAAGCAAATATTGTTTAAAAATGAACAATGATGCAAAAAATTAAAATTAAAAAAAGAAAGCCCCAACTTTGTGCCACAGGTACTTCTTCTGTGGTATCTAAAAACATGAATATGTCTTAAGTTTTCTTTCTTTTATGTCTACCCTTTTATTCTAGAGAATAAAAATACTGCAGTACTTTTGGAAGAGAATTATGAACTGTTCTAGGGCCTCATATTAGACAGTGAACACTTGGGGAAATGTAAGTCAGTTCCATACCCAGTATTGCGCTACCACACCCGCTCCAATGGAGACTCCAATCTATCATTTTAGACTCAAGAAAATCCTCAAAGCATAACTTTCAAACCGATGTCTCAAAAGCGCCCCCATGTGTGCACATGAAAAATAACTCATCAGAGGAAAAGCTCATTGGATAAATGCAAAACAAGAATGGAGGCCAAGTTTCCGATCTCAAAAAAAATGCAAAGATAGAAGAAAATACCACACTGTATATAATTATTGCTTTGTTTATGTGTCATGCTTAATATCTAATAGAATAATCAGTTCAATTACAATAGTACAAATTACAGCATCAGCAAATTAAATGGAGGCATGAACTTTTTTGATTAAGGTAGAAAAAAAGAGTAAAAAAACTGGTTATGATCCAAACATAAGTACACTCAAAAAGAAAAATTAAGTCATCTGAATATAACATAATCAACTGATTTATACATTTTATCCCAAGAAGGGAATTACACAAAAATAAACCAAAACATTTGTTACACTTTCCAGAAAGCATTAGCTTAGTGGAAATGTTTTCAGATTTCCCCTTTCTGCTCATTTATCTTTACCTTAAAGGAAAAAATATTCACAGCTAAGACTGCTGTGTAAGTCAGTTTCTCCAAACAATATATAGGCTTCTAAAATATTAAAATAAAGGCTGGCAAAGATTTTCTATTATAATCGCCAACTTTTACAGGTGAAGAAAGTAAACTCAGAGAAATCAGTGAATTTACCTAAGTCCTCAAAGTTGACAAAAAAGCTGAGAACAGAACCGTAGTCTCCTGTTCCTTAGTCCAAACACTATTCCTTTTTAGCACACTGTGTCCCAGTGTTTAATAACAGTAACAATAATAAATAGGAAAAAAAACATTAACAAATAAAAATGGTATTTTTATTATTAAAAGTTACTAAGGGCCTCCCTGATGGCGCAAGGGGTTAAGCACCGCACCATTGTGAAGCAATCCACAGCCACTCCAGCAAGAGTTCGATTCCAGCCGGCCAGGGAACAACCCACATGATAAAGCAGACCTCTCCTGTCTCACCCGCTGCTCCCCTCAGCAATGTATTTCAGTCAATCTGCCTGTTCTGTTCCCCACTTTGTCTCTGGTGAATCCTCTTGCCCCCTGCATCTCTGGCCTGTACCCCAGCTCTTGTGTGCATAAATAATAGGTTTTGTTTTTTGTGGGGTTTTTTTGTGGGACCCTCGCTGGCGGCCAGGGAATGAACCTGCACTGCAGAGGCTGCGGGCAGCCTCGCAGCCCAACGCTCAACCGCTGTGCCACCAGGGGAGGCCCATCTTGCGTGCATAAATAAATATATTTTTTAAAAAGTTACTAAGCACTTACTCTGTACCCATTATGCTTTAAGTGCTTAGATTAAGTAACTCATTTGGTACCGAAATTGCTTTCTGAGGTTGTATTATTATCTCCATTTTTTACAGATGAGGAAATTGAGGAACAGAGAAGTAAATTTCCTTAGAGAGTAAGTGGGAGAGCCAGTATAATTTTCAGTCAAGCAGACTAATTCTAGATATCAAATGCTTAACCTCAAGTAATTATGTCGCATATAGATAGTAGACTTGCTAATCAAAATTGAAAAGGGCTTTGGTAGTAGGATTAAACCTTATCTTTAGGTAACATAAAATTGAAATCTGTGATAATTAAAATAAAAGTAGGTCCAACTTAAAGGAAAAATATAACAACTGGGTTACAAGGAAAATATAACAACTGGCCCAATTAGCAGAACAAACTTGAGCATTTCTAAGTACCCAGTTTTGTACCAATCACCTAAATAGAGAATGGGTTCTTTAGTAAGCTAAGTGAAATCATGGTTACCCATAATTACAAGTTATTCTAATCTATTCATTAAGACAATCCTTCTTCTAGACAATATTCATTGAGCCTATTATTTTCAAAGCAATAAAGCCAGATTTCTTAATGGAGTGGGGGTTGGGGAACATTTCCCTGATCCGAAGACACCAGTGGCCACCCAATTTCTAGTTTCAATGGAAATATTAAGCCTTACCATGCCAATCCGTTACAGGGCAGAGAGAGGGGCACCTCAGACCCCTCAAATCTGCCTGCTTTAAATAGGTTCTGCCATCCGCCGCATCAACACAAAACATATGAGACTTTAATGAAAAAGAACTTTAATACAATTAGTAAACAATACAGGAAAGGCAAAGAATACAGTTTCTAAATCAAGCACCCAGTTACCCGTCCCCTCATGGGTAAAATTCCACCCAAACAGGATTGGCCCAGCCTGACACAAGTCTAAAGCACCTTTCAGTGGGGACCCACAGAAAAGGATCAGAAACAACCAGACAAGTTTGGGAGAAAAAGAGCAAAATCAAAATCAAGACTAAACCTCCATTGTTATCCTCCCCACGGGTCTCACCCACATCTGTGTCACCCAGTTCACGACCAAAAGGTAGTACAGTTTCTTCACAGGTCTCTCGGCTCCATGTGCCTCCTCCAGGTCTCCTTCTGGTTCTTCATCCTGCTTCCTTCCTTCCTCCGTCCCTTCTGCAGCTTCTTCTCCCTGTTCAGCTCCACCCTCCCTTGGGTGGGGCAGGAAACCTGGAACCTCCCCTTTTCCTGGGGACCACGCTGTTACAAAACCTTTTATCGTTTTCCCCCTCCTTTTTTGGCATCTATGACATAACTCCTGTGGCCCTTGTCTGTTCTTTCACTCCTTGGCTCTAGCAGGTCCCTCCTCTTAGATTTTGCCTGTAAAAACTTGATTCTCCCAGAGCTCTGTCCTGGCCAGGTTCTCCCCACCTCGGAACCCCATTCCCTGCTTGAGTGAACACACCCTGACCCACAACTTCCACTACTGCTTAGGATCTGATGTCTGCCTTCCAAACCAGGGTCTACAGAGTAGTTCTTTCTGCTAAGATCCACGCTGTCCAAGCAATGCCTCAAACACAGCATAATCATATCCAAATCCCTTATATTCCACCAAAAATCCACTTCCCATCCTATATTTCTTATGTTGTTCAATGAATTTCCAGTCAGTAAGTCCAAACCTTGAATATTTGAGATTCTCTTCTCCTCTCTCAGGATACATCCAGTTAAATCGTCTTTTCTATGAACAATAGTCTGTAAACCACTCATAAGCCTTCCCCTTTCATTTTCATTCTCATAAAAACCATCAAGAGGGCCTCACCTGTGGCGCAGCGGGTTGAGCACAGTGCTGTGGAGCTGGCCGATTCCGGCCAGCCAGGGAGATACCTACATGGCATGACATACCTCTCCTGACTCACTCGCTTCTCCCCTCAGCAGCGTACTTCAGTCTGTCTGCCTGTTCTGCTCCCCGCTCTGTCTCTGGTGAATTCTCTCACCCCCCCCCCACACACACCACTGGCCTGTACCCCAGTTCTTGTATAAATAAAATAAATCTTTTTTTTATTTTTAAAGATTTATTTTTTATTTATCCATACAAGAACTGGGGTACAGGCCAGATTCGCAGGAGGGTGAGAGGATTCACCAGAGACAGCAGGGAACAGAACAGGAAGACTGACGAAATACACTGCTGAGGGGAGCAGCGGGTGCGACAGGAGAGGTCTGCCGCGCCATGTGGGACCCTCTCCAGCAGGCTGGGATCAAACCGACGCTGCAGAGGCTGTGGACAGCTTCACAGCGCTGTGCTCAACCGCCTGCGCCACCAGGGGAGGCCCAATAAAATAAATCTTTAAAAAAAAAAAACCATCAGGAGTTCACCCTCAGCACCATGTGTCTCCCCATGTTAAAACATGATGTTAGACTTGGTTCTACCAGAAATAGATTCAGAGTTTAAACATTAAATGCAAATAGTTGTTTAAGAAATGATGCCAGAAATGCAATTAGTTGTGAGAAATCCCAGAAAGCTAAGCAAAGGGTCTAGAAGGACGGCAGGGATGGGAAGGAAGTCAATGCTGGTGTCAGCACATACCGGCTGGGAGCACTTGGGTCAATCCCATAGGGGACCCCTGAGAAAACCAAACATGTTGCAGGTGTGTCCCATGCCGGGGGCAATGTAACCAAAGCAGCAACCCATCACTGTATAAAGTTTGCTTTGCTGATGTTAATCCCATTACTTTGGGCCCACATCCTTGTAAACTTGGAAAGTGCCAGTCATTGAGCCTCATATACATTTGCTTCTCATGTGACCACTGAGGGAATATGAGAAAAGCACAGGCAGCACCTGCCATAAAAGCTCCCCAGGGTTCCCCGAGTTGTGCCTCTGCACAGCCTGCCAGATACTCCACACTGTGCCCTGCCTTCCTCTCTCCGGTTCCCATATTTCCTAGACACTCAAGTGCTCTAGTATTACCAACCTACAACATTTCCAAAATGTATAATCCAATTGCCACCTCTCCATTTTGCACTTGGTGTTCACTCTTCTCTATCTCCCAACCCTATTCCCCTTTATCTGGAACACTCCAAGGATCTGACAAGGTACGGCTATCAGAGCTCCCATGTGAAGATCTCAAGCCTTCCTTCAATTCCTTGCATTGGAGGTGAGCACTTCCACCTGGCCCACCCTGCCTTGTATCTGTCTCTTTAATCAACCTGCATAGTAGTTACTTGTCCTTCTGGCTAAAGCAGCCTGACGGTGAACTCCTGACAAACAAGAAATTGCTTGATTTACCTGTGTCCCTCGTGCCAAGCCAAGCCCAACTGAAGGAAGAGAAATGATTGGCGAAACACCAAATAACTCCTGAAAGGTGTTTTCTATCATATAGAATAAACAATATGCCTGTAATTAATATGACAAACAAAGCCTCAACCAAAAGGAAGACTGGGCAGAGGTGGGAGGACAGCAATTCTCCCTTTAGCGCATGCTTTTTAAAGATAAAATTGCTAATGAGGGATAAAATTGCTACATGGTTTCCTCTGCCTCAGCTCCTTTACTTCTGTGCCTCTTTATTGGCAATGATTTCCTGAAAGGGAACTTAAAGTTTTAGAAACTTCCGGGAGGGCCCAACAATAAATTCTCCAGGAACTCAGTCATGGATATTTTGTTTCCACATTTCCACTTCTCAGACTCAGACTCATTCGTCTGGCAGTGAGTTGCTTTCACATTGAATTTACTTAGGCACCCCTAGAAAGAAGACATGAGGGATGTAATTACTCTCCTAATACCTGCTTTACAAGGCCCTCAAGGTCACCTGCACCTGTCCTCCTGCTGATCTGTCCCTGCAGGAGATTTCTGCCAGCTCCAGTGCTGATGGGCAGAAAGCCAATGCAGAGTGGGGTGAGGGGCAGTCCTTCCCATCCCTGGATTCATCAGGAGCAATGTGTCTATATGCAAAGGTACCCAAACCTGTAGAATCGTTAAATTCACATACTGAGGCATTTTTTGCCTGGAGATGACGAAAGGTAAAAAGAAGGGATAAATTATTTCTAGAGGTCATTTAGTTCAGCCAAAGTTGGCTCTACATACATTGATGTGACAATTAAATACAGTGTAGTATCTTTGATCCGGGATCCCATGACACAGTCTGTGCCAAACAACTGTTTGAAATTTTGCAATTCATTGATCATTGTCACCATGTCTGATGGAACCTAAATTGCTTAAATCCATGTGGATAACGTTTCTGCTTTCACTCTCCTGCCCTCCCTATCTTTATGGTTGCCCAGTGGGGAGGAAAACAACCACAGCAGATCTTCCTCGTGGAAGATTTTAACACTGGGTGTTGCCTTCCCTCACCTGTGTTTTGGGTTTTGCCCTGAGCAACACTGGCATGCTCTTAATCTGAGACATAGAAATCTACAAATACAGTAACAATACAATCTGTTATAGCAGAAAGCAAAGAAAGAATCTTGGAACACCCTGCTCATCAGTCAGGTCTGCTGTTTATGTTTTATTTCATATTTCAGATCCACTGCAGGCAGCCAAGGAGTTGCTATTCAAAATGTTTTGCTGACCTCATAAGTCACAATGTAAATAGACTTTCTATCCAGTGACGCCAGCGCTGAAGCCAGCGTCTGCGTGTTTTCATATTTTGTGGGAATTTTGTGTATATTGCTTCTAAGTGCCTGTGCCAGTGAGTGGTTTTGCTTTGGTGTAAACTGATACCAGTCTTTACATGCTACTGTTCCTCCCAGCTCCTCTCCTCTAACTACAAACCCCCCGGGGAAATAGAGGTTGAAAAGGTAACACAGGCCTGAGAGGAGCACTGTGTTGTGCTCCATTCCTCCACTCCTCCCTACTCCTTCCCTGGAGTCCACCTCTCAGAGTTGTTCTATGGGCAAAGCCTCACCCTTAGAGGTCTGGACTATGTAGTCAAGCAGTCCCCCACTGGGTTAATAGCAGTTAACAATTCGACAATGTCCACTGAGTACCTCTAAAGAACAGGTTATAACTTTTCTAAGCCAGTTCACACCCAGGTATTCTTATTTTGTAACATTTCTTTGAAGAAAGAAAGAACCAGATTTTAATTCACATTTTACCATCCAAGAAATTGCAATATAGAGGTTACATGCTTTATCCACAAGAGCAGGCTCTATGGAAGGGCTAGAATAAAATACCAGTCTAATAACAGGAAGCTCAGTGTCCTTTTCTTCATCCTTCCCTAAGTTTATATCAAATTCTACTTTATAACACACAGTGGTAGAGAAAGATTCTTGCCACAGAGTTTCTAAACCCAGGATCCATATGCCATTGGATGAATAAAAAGGTCCTGAGGCTCCAAAAACTGAGAAGCTCCAAAGGTTAAAATATGGCATGTTACTAGGGAGAGGGTCAATAACTTCAAAAATAGTTAAAATTATTTTAATCATATGATTTATATTATATATATATAAATACACATACTCAAAATTACAAAGCATCCCCAATTATGTGTGAGATCTGACAGTTCTATTTGCTGTCACCTTGTTGCAATTATCCCCATACAGCAAGCTACCCCAAAATGTAAGCATGAGCTGAAACCAACCCATGCACCACAGATAGGTGACAGATAAAGACGCAGTATATATACACAACGGAATACTACTCTGCTGTTTAAAAGAAAAAAGATGAAACCCTGCCATTTGCAGTAACATGAATGAAGCTAGGGGGTATTGTGCTTAGTGAATTAAGTCAGATGGAGAAACAAATACTGCTTGATTTCACTCCTCTGTGGGACATGGAGAAACCAAACAAATGGATGAGTAAAAAAAAAAAAAAAAAAGATTTTTTTTTTTTTTAGAAAAACTTAGTAGCTTAAAAAAAAATCTATCATTTTTCTCACAAATCTTCGATTTTAATTAGCAGGCACAGCTCCTACATGCTCCATGAATTATCAGCGGGGCCAAAGGGCTTACTTCTCAGAGGCTCTCACTCATGGAGGCTGTTGGCTCCTTTCCACATCAGCCTTTCTGTGGGGTAAGTTTAGCTTCCTCACCCATGGTGATGGATTCCAAGAGTGAATATCTCAGAAACAGAAAGTGGATACTACCAGTTCATGTACACAGAAACTGACACAGTGTCACTTCAGAAAATTTGATCAAGCAATCACAAGAAGATTTGAGGGGAGGGGGCAGAGACCCCATAACTTGATGGGCAGACTATCAAAAAATTTGAGCCCATGTTTTAAAACTGCCCCATACTTCAATGGCATAGGGGGCAAGGGGTGGTTTTGAGACACAGGGCAAGCTAGGGTTATTAGGCAGTTTTAGGGACAGTGCTGGAGGGGACCTCTGAAGAATTTAGGGAGGCTTCAGAGATAAGGACAACCAAGGAAATGTAACCAATTCCACTGGGAAAAACAAACATCCTAGAACCATTGTTAACAATAGGGGAAAAACAAACATCCTAGGAACACAGACAATCTTGTTAAGGATGGTCCTGGTTTTCTTCAGATGATAAGATAAAGTGTAAAGATGCTCACTGGGAGGACTAGACCATAAAGGTAAAGCGATAAGCATAACAAATGGGGAAAGACAAACCTGTTAGATAAGGAATGTGAAGATCCCCCACTCAGTAGCAAATTAAGTGAGACAGCCAAGAACTGACCAATCACAAAGAGACTGGTGGAGCTTTAGAATAATCAGGGAAAGAAAGTATATATTCCCTGAGACACGACTTCACTTTGGCTTCCTTGCCCCTCCCAGGCCTGGTTCCCTGGCCTGGGAGTCCCACTTTATTTCTGCTCTTTTTCTCCTCAATAAACTTTTTCTTCTAAACAAACCTGCCTTTGCTCGCTTGCTTGCCTGAGCGTCTGCGAAGTTCCTGCTGCGGGTTCGTGAGACACCAACCCATGGGGGGTCTAGCGGCTGGGGCTCAGCGCTGCCCTGCAGCCTGGAATCCATTCCTGGCTGGGAGACTAGGCCTGACAATTCCGGTATCAGTTTAGTGGAGAGTGAGTTGAACCTGAGCACATATGGGGGAAAAAATGTGACCCCAAAAATTAAAAAAATAAATTCCTGCCATAAGAAAAAATCTAAGTAAACAAATTAAAAAAAAAAAAAAGCCCCATACCTCTAGGGACATCTTTCTTCTTCCTCTGTTTTATAGATCTTTGAGGTGTGAAAAGTACTTCTCACATTTCCAATTTCTCAGGCTAGTCCACCACACTATTGCCAGTCAGCTGGCCTGTCCTCTCTGGTGACACCTGGCTCCCACTTAGTTCCAGAGTTTCAACTCTCACAGAACCTCCTCCCCCTCCACTGCTGGGACCACACTAGGCATTCTGTGAAGGCTATTCATTTAAAGAAATGCTAGATAATAGCTTTAGAGGGAGAGAGACGTGGGCTCTGTCTGAAGACAGAGGATAAAAGCTACTCTGAGGGATTTAGATTAGTTATGAGTAGTGTGGAGCAAGAAAAAAGACTGACCTTCCTTGTCTAACAGCACTCTGTTGGTGGGTTTACAGCATTCCCAAATCTGTCTGCTTCCAGTTAGTTATTAACCAATCACACTACCCTTTGAAAAGAAAACGTTATTCCCATTTCCGAGGAAATGCCAACTATGACTTATTTACATCACCTTCCCCCATTCTCTTTGTTAATTCAAATGACTGATCCATAAAATTGGCTATCAGCACTGGCTGCCTCAGGCTCCCTCAGACAGACCTTGGGAAATGGTCTGCTTTTTCTCTGCAGCAGAAATGGTATTTTAAAAAGAAAGAAAGAAAGGAAAAGAAAAAAAGCTCCACATGATGAGAAAATGTTCCAAGTCCTGGCCTCGAGGACTATAAATCACTGTTCAGATCAACCGGGCACCTGAAAGTTTTACATACATTCTCACCTTATCCACTGTCTCCTACCCATCAGCACGCCAGGAACCCCATGTCCTCAGAGCCTTTGCATTCTCTTTGACTGGGACAAACCTCCCCCAGAAAGCCATGTGACTTGTTTCACATGGCTTTATTTACCTATCACCTTCTCCACATCACCTTTACATATCAACCTGGAACTTAACCTGAGAGCTTCATCTAATATTTACAAACCACTATACATATGCTTACACCAGCGCGCACACCCACGAACTCTACTACCTATCACCCCTCGCTCCTTATAATTTCCTCATCATTATGTAACATAGGGTATATTTTACTTATTTACTGCCTTGCCTTTCTCCATTTGACTTATTTCAATGACAGCTTCATAAAGGCAGGATTTTTTATGTTTTATTTACTGTTGATCCTAGAATAGTACCTGGAATTGCATAGAATAAATATTTATTAATAAATAGCTCAGTGAACTATTGCTCCAACCTGTAATTGTCTCCACGTGGTAATGATAAAGGGACAGAGCTATAGATCTGTATACATTTCCCAGAGCTGCTCAGACAGAATTTCCTTTCCAGTTATTAACTACAAACTCATGGCATAAAAAGACAAAAGTTTATCTTCTATAGGTCAGTAGGCCCCCCACAGGCCTCAATGGGCTAAAATAAGGTATTGGCAAGACTGTATCTTTCTGGAGGTTATAGGGAAAGATTTACTTCCTTGACTTATTCAGCTTCCAGAGGTCATCCACATTCCTTGGTTTATTTTCTCCATTTTCAAAGCCACCCTTCTGACTATAATTCCTTAATCATGTCTCCCTCTGGCTCTGTTGTCTGTCTCCTTCCTTAAGGATTACCCAGAGAATCTTAAATAATATCCTATTTTAAGGTCATCAGATTGGGAGCCTTAAATCCATCTGCACCTAAAAAGAAATAAGGTCTCCCCCATCAACTTGATAGCTGTGATGTTTCTTCTCCAGATTATCCACTCAGTCCCCATATTTGGTTCTTTCATCAATCCATGGAGGTAGAGAACAAGTTTCCATGGACTAAGGAGGCAGAAGACTTCAATTCAAAACCTCTCTGAGATTGATGCTCTTATACCCTGGGATGATCAAATCAGTTATAATCACTAAGACCCTGTTTTCTCATGAGGAAAAAAAAGAAGATGGAAATTATAAGGTCTACCAACAGGGCTATTATGAAGATTAAAAACATTAATTAAATAAAATAACATTAATAAATTAAAACTAAAAATGCCATTCACAATCCATGTCCTGAATTACCATTACCTGGCCTGTGATGATAATATTGTGCAGACAAACCAACTGTGAACATGAATTTGCTTTTACCTATTTGAAGTTTCCTATGTAAAGTTTCTTACATTTTTTTCTTCAAAAAATAACAGTGGGAAGCAAATAATCCTCACCTTTATTTGATCTGCGAAGCAATCACTGAGAGACAATATCATTACGTATATAATACACTTCCTTCTAGGCTCTTTAAGTGGGAAAGATGTGCCTCATCCATTTATGTAACTTTGGTGTCCAGAATTTTGCCTGGTAGAGCTACCTAATTAACAGTTCTTTTTTTTTTTAATTTTTAAAATTTTTTTTAAAGATTGATTGATTGATTGATTGATTGATTGATTGATTCATACAAGCACTGGGTACAGTCAGAAGCGCGGGAGGGTGAGAGAATTCACCAGAGCCAGAGCGGGGAGCAGAGCAGGCAGAAGGACCGAAGTACACTGCTGAGGGGAGCAGCGGGCCGCAGGAGAGGTCTGCGCGCCATGTGGGACCCTCAACAGTGGCCCGGGATCGAACTGGCACTGCAGAGGCTGCGGGCAGCTTCTTTGCAACCAAGCGCTCAACCGCTGCGCCACCGGGAAGGCCCTAATTAATAGTTCTTAAATGAATGAATGAATCAATATATTAATGAATAGTTTGTTAATTAAGCACATTAGGAACTTGGTCATGTTACTGATACACAATTGTAAGTCCCTCTCTCTCTTCATCTTGCAGTCTCTTGTTCACTCTATCTTGAGAATTCTAACATCAAAGGAAAAATTGGCTTTTGCCTGGTCAATGCAAAGTCACTATAATTCTCTCTTTACAACTTTTTTTATTTTTTATTTTTTTAAAGATTTATTTATTTATGCACACAAGAACTGGGGTGCAGGCCAGAGGTATGAGGGGTGAGAGGGTTCACCAGAGACAGAGTAGGGAACAGAATAGGTGGATTGACTGAAATACACTGCTGAGGGGAGCAACAGGCAAGTCAGGAGAGGTCTGCTGTGCCATGTGGGTAGCTCCCTGGCCAGAGATTGAACTCATGCTGCAGTGTCTGTGGATAGCTTCATAGGTTGCATCCTAACCAACACCTTGCACCACCAAGGAGGCTCAACTTTTTATTTTTTAATTCCAACACTAATTTGTTAGGATTTTTTAACTGTATTTTTTTTTCATTTTATTTTATGTAATTCTTACATAATTTTTCATTTTTGCACAATGTATGCACTTTCATTTTGGTTATAGTCCCCATAAAATTCCCAACCCCCTTATTTTGACCCTAATCTTTCATCTCCTCCCCCCGTCCCCAGTAGTGTGTCTCTGGTCTACAGTTGCTTGTTGATTTTGATTTTTTCCTTTATAATAATTAGTCTTTTTCCTGGTCCTTTATTTAGGTTTTCTAAATTCTTGCTATGAGTGAGACCATCCGGTATTTTTCTTTTTCTTTCTGGCTTATTTCGCTGAGCATGATCCCTTCCAGCGCCATCCATGTTGCTGCAAATGGCATGAGTTTATCTTTTTTGAGGTAACATTGGTTACACCAAATATGATTTAGGGGCGTGGGGTGATACTTCTTCGGAGATGTGTTACCACACTATACCTACCATCAAAATACCACTAACCAGGGCCTCCCCGGTGGCCCAGCGGTTGAGCGCTGGGTTGCGAAGCTCCCCGCGGCCTCTGCGGCGCCGGTTCGATCCCCGGCTGCTCCCCGGCCACCGGAGGAGGGTCCCATATGGTGCGCAGACCTCTCCTGCCGCCCGCTGCTCCCCTCAGCAGTGTGCTTTGGTCCTTCTGCCTGCTCTGCTCTCCGCTCTGGCTCTGGTGGATTCTCTCACCCTCCCGCGCTTCTGACTGTACCCAGTGCATGTATAAACAAACAAACAAATAAATAAAATACGTGCCTCTTTAAAAAAAAAATTGTTAAAAAAAAAAAATACCACTAACCAATCCCCCAACATAGTCCCCTAGGCCCTCTCCTCCATTCCCTCTTTACCTCTTTCCCTCCCCCTCTCGTAAAATCAATGCTATAGTCAGATGTCTAGGGTATAGTCTTATTAAATTTTGTCTGTTCTTTTGTTTCGTTCACATTCCACATATAAGAGAAATTATCAAGCATTTGTCTTTTTCCTCTGACTTATTTCTCTTAGCATAATCCCCTACAGTTCTATAAAACAACTTTCTAAACCATGGAACACCAGCCTCCAACTTATGCTTCCAACTACCGTTCACATGATCAGATATGTCTCCCTTAGAAGGAACTACAATGAAGATTCTTTGAGTAAAAGAAGTGGAGATCTGCAACATATTTAATTGGGTACTACCTCTAAGGCATGTGTCACTATATGTTCAAGGAGCGAGGAGGATTTCCTAGGGTTGAGCGATGTTCTTAGTAAACAAAGATCTGACTGTAAATTCCCTGCCTCTGCTAGGCCTTACCCAATGAAGGCTCGTGGAGTTCAGTGGATGACACAACGCCAGATATGTTCCAATGAACTAAGGGCTTTATCACTCCCAAAACCTGCTACTGTGGGGCTCAAGCCACAAACCAATTTGAATCTCCACCAGGTAGATGCTTCACACAATTAAACAACTTCTTAAGAAGATGGTAGGAAGTAAGACTGTGATGATTCCACCCTTCCTGATTTGCCAAGTGGGGAGAAAGGCTTTTCGAAGCTGAGAGTCTGAGCAATTCACGTCTGTGCTCAGTACTTAGGGAGATCAGCTCTATTTATTTTCCCCTTCAAGCTGGGAGATTTAAGGAAAAATGGTCCTGTGAACAGCCTACTGTAATTAGAAAGCCCTGCTAATTTGATCAAGAACTTGAAGGAATAACATGTTTCTTTAGAACTTTATTTGAAATACAGATTTAGGAGGCCTCCCTGGTGGCGCAAGGGGTTAAGAAGCAAGCTATGAAGCTATCTGCAGCCTCTGCAGCACAAGTTTGATCCCCCAGCCAGCCAGGGAATAACCCACATGACACAACAGACCTCTCCTGACTCGCCCGCTGCTCCCCTCAGCAGTATACTTTGGTCAATCTGCCTGTTCTGTTCCCCACTCTGTCTCTGGTGAGTCCTCTCACCCTCAACACATCTGGCCTGTACCCCAGCACTTGTATGCATAAATAAATAAATAAATAAATAAATAAATAAATAAATAAATAAATAAGAAATATCAACTTAGAAGATAAGGGAAACAGTACTTGGCAATGTGAATTTTTGCTGACAACCAAAACTTCCATTTCAACAATTAAATCCACAATAATCATTTTGCCTAACATTATTGCATCTTTGGATTCACCCAAACTTAATATCAAGGGGGTAGCATTTAAAACTATTTCCACCTTTGGCACTCACACTGAGATGGCCAGGGCAAGTAATAAACTCTTACAGTAATAAATGGCTAGTCCATTTTTCCTTACCATAGATTTTGGTGTGAGAAAAAATAGTCTCACGGTAAAATATTAATTTAACTCTTTAGGGAACTAATTCACATGCTGAAAAAGAGAATCCATTAAATATTTCCCCAAGATGAATTATTACCTATAGATATACCTACATTTTCTTTTTAAAGATTTATTTTTATTTATTTATGCATACAAGAACTGGGGTGTAGGGCAGAGATGAGGGGGTTGAGAGGATTCACCAGAGACAGAGTGGGCAGCAGAACTGGCGGACTGACTTAAATTCACTGCCAAAGGGAACGGCGGACAATACAAGAGAGGTCCGCTGAGCCATGTGGGTAAGCTCTCTGGCTGGGGATCGAACTCGCCACAATGGCTGGTGAAAGCTTGATAGTGCTGAGACTTAACCCACTGTACCACCAGGGAGGCTGCTATACTTACATTTTCTAAATACATGTGTATTTTTAACTAACATAGCCTCAACTTACTGCAATTTAAGATCTAAATAAAATATTAATAAGGAAAAAGTAAAATACATTTCAGTTATCTGGATTTTTATTTAATCTGTATTTATTTAAATCTGTTTTTGCCCAAATTTTTCAGTAAATTAATTTATCAAATAAGATATTTCTCATCATTTTAATATGAAAGCTCCAAAATACACTGTACATACACAGTTTTCTGACGTGAAAGTCAATTTTTCCTACAATGAGATTTTTTTCATGAACAATTACTAGAATAAGTAAAAAGCAGTATCAAAAATTCAAAATTTCCAAAATAGAACAATATATTTTAAATTATAATGGCATCTCTTAATTTTTCTCTCCATAAGTAGGATTTTTAGCACTGAAATAGGAGTAATACTACCCACTGTTAATTTATTTTAAAATTAACTTAGAAATTTTATAAGAACATTAAATTCTTTGGAGATTTCATATCTTGAAAAGAAAATTTATATGTTTTCCAGAGCAGTTTATATTTCAATTACCTAAAGATTTACCAAAATATTATAAATCTTTTGTGTATTTTCAAGTAAAATAACCTCCTATTTTCTGCAATTTTAAGACTTAAATTGGTCTTTAACCAACAAAAGGGTTGGATATATTTCTAGATTTTCATTCTTTTTTATTTATATCACTTCAAATCTGCAGTCCCCTAAATTTTCCTTAGCAAAATAGGTAACCACTAAGCACAAAGTAAATATTGCCAGTCACAAGTTACAAAATCAGTTTCCAAAGTTGTTTGTCTATTCACATTTATTTAAGCCCCTTTCTTTGGGCATGGAACAGCAGCAAAGACATTACTGTGCCAGATTCCATGAATCTCCATGAATACATTGATCCAGGGTTTTCCTTATCCTGCTCTGAGGCAAACATTTTGTTAAAAGCAAAAACCAATTCACCAAACCACAGAATTCTTGCAGAGCATTATCAGCTCTCTGACATCGTCACTTGAAGGGTAATTCCAAAATCCAATGTTGTTTAAGGTTATATGAACACTTCTACTAAAGTGACCACTGGAACCCAGACTTTGTTGGAATGCCTCAATCCTAAGACCTTTCCTAGTCCTTCATCTCAATGTACAGATGCATGGAATTCTCCCAAACCAAATTCTGTTCAAGCAAAGAGGTGACGGTGAGATGCCAGCAACCACCTGCTTATTTACCAGAATAGTTGTACCAGTAAAAAGCTGGCAAATTCCATTTTCTGAATTGTTAAAAACCAATCAACCAGACAGCTGATTATTCTGAGCTACTTTTAAAATGTAAGGTCTTTTTAAGTTTTTGGAAATTTGACTTCCATTATTTAAGATGGCCCATTCCACAACAATGGTTCATAATTAGATCCATTTATTTTGACAGCCCATAGCTCCTGATAAAAGGCCACCTGTAACATTTTCAAATTAAGGATTTTTCCTACAAAGAACATTATTATTCACGTGAAATACTGAGGCTTGAAAGGGAAGAGTAATCAAAGACCACAACATAAAATTCCATTATAACGGTATCTGTTTTGCCTCTGCTCTCTCAATTTAAAGAGGAAAAACTAGAAGTAAATGCAGTAAGTAGTGAGGCATAAATGATGGAATGGAATTGCTGAGTTAGGGTGCAAACATCTCAAGAGCAAAGATTGTTGCCTTTTCTTTTCCTTTATTTCTTTCATGTCTGCAATACACAGTACATGATCTGCACTATGTCCTGTTAATACAGAGTACCAAGTCTAACACGCAACAAAGCAAACAGGCCAAACTCTTCTCCAGAACTCTCCTACCTACTGCCGCAGCATCCTTCAACTATACTCCCCTACCTAGGTGCCCATTCCACGAGTTGTTCGGCCCTACTCCTAATATCACACTCCCCAGGCCTGCTCATTACCACTGCAAGGCCATGATGTAGAATTGCACAGGCTGCTTATTCCACAAAGGGACCCTGCTAAGGAGGCAAGTGAGAACAGAAATCCACTGCACAGTTACCAAGAGAATCCATGACTAGTGCTGGACTGGGAAGGCCTCTACTTGTGAACCATTTTGCAGATTCTGGCCATACTGCTCCACCCGAGGATGTTTCTTCAACATATTAGCTAAATCAAGTCAGGGAAAATGATCAGAGTTTAAAAAAAAAGAGAGTGGTGAAAGCGGCTGCCACATCTATGGACCTGTTACTAGGGAACAGATCACTCAGCTTCCACCTTGGCCAGATCAGTTCATTTTCAGATGGGCATGGACTGGCGAGACTACCCAAGTGCGGGCCCCTTGCCATCTAGAGCAGGAGTCCAGCTCAGGGAGTGCACCCTGGCCCGAGTTCTCAAGAAATTTCCTCTCCCATAGATTCAGCTGCCAAAGGGCACCATGAAAGCTCCTTAGTACTCCACACTCCCTCTAGCAAAGCCACCACATTAAGTCAAAATTGAAATTTCAGGTCTCTAAAATTCCATTATTTGATTATTTATACCAATGAGGGAGACACTAAGTTGAAACAACTTTTAATCTCATTTAAATAATTACTTTTTATTTCCTTCCATCTGATCCATACTAGGGCTATTTTACAGTTGTTTTCTGTATTTCCAACATCTTGGGATGCCAGTGTCACGGAGCAAGGGTGGGGGTCAGTCCATATTACCTGGAGGTGCTGTCTACAGAACTATGAATGATCTATCTTTATCTTTTCTTCTCCCACTTAAATAAGAATATTAATGAATGATATAGAAGAAAAAAAAAAGACATCAGCAAAAGGAAAAGCCTCAAAGACCGTCCTTTGTATAAAATAAGTTGATCATGCATGGTCAAATTGTGGCTGTCCAGCTCGGAGCTCCTCCCTATATTTGGTGAATTTCCTACCATGTGGATCTTTGTGGGAAACAAAACAGCTTTCTTGCTAGCAATCCAAACAGGCAGACTTTGGCTTTTCCAGCCCCTCTGGCAACTATGGACAGATGACAATCTAGCCACGAGCAAGGAGACATACCCACCTGGAGGCTTCAAATCCCAGAGGCTAGTGATGCAAAGCAGAGGGAGGCTTCTTTGACTGTGGGATCAGGACTGAGTTGCCAGGCCAGTTGTGTCAGCAGCACCAAGCAGCAGGCATCCGAAGGCACCAGCAGCAGCGAGTGCACAAGGCACGGGGTCATGTTCAGCAGGGGCCACGTGATGACTTACCAGGATGGTTCTGTGATGTGACTTTCACTGTGGCTATGGCTTCTCTTTATTCTCACACATATTCTAAGCCTGGTGCTTAAAAATTCATAGAGATTCTACCAAACGCCTGCTATTTTTTCAGGAAATGTCTTTTATATTTAAGCCAATCAGAGTTCATTTCAATTGCTTGGCTCAAATATTCCTAAAGGACATATTAATGTAAAAATGACATATTTGTGCTAAATCAGAACAATTAGAGCAGCATCAAGCCATATCAGGAGCTGCCACTAAACGCACAGCACGTGGGGCTTATCCTATGCTCAGATTTAATTACAAAGATGGACAGACCCACTCTTTTTTTCACTACTACACTCTTTTTTTCACCACTGCCTCAAAGTCTCACTCACTACAGAAGAATGTAGAATGGAAAGCAAAAATGAATGACACTACGATTCAAAAGTCTGCCATCATTTCCCAATATACTTAATTGCAAATTCTTATCAAAACCTAGGTGTATTTAATAACATTTAAAACCTTTGTCCTAACATTCCACTTTGTTATTTTTTTTAAAGATTTATTTTTATTTATACAAGCACTGGGTACAGTCAGAAGCGCAGGAGGGTGAGAGAATTCACCAGAGTCAGAGTGGGGAGCAGAGCAGGCAGAAGGACTGAAATACACTGCTGAGGGGAGCAGCGGGCTGCAGGAGAGGTCTGCGCGCCATGTGGGACCCTCCTCCAGGGCCGGGGAGCAGCAGGGGATCGAACTGGCGATGCAGAGGCTGCCCGCAGCTTCGCAACCCAGCGCTCAACCTCTGTGCCACCAGGGAGGCCCTAACATCCCACTTTAAAATACACTAACTTATAGAAATGAAACTGAGGGTTACATGGTATTGGGGGTAGAAATGCACAAATTTATTTATTTCCTTGTGTATCAAGGCAACATCAAAACATAGCACTTGGGAAAAAGGCTTTCCAAGCTATTTTAAAATAGAGGCAGTCTGTAAACAGTGAAGCTGCTGTGGAGTATCTAGGACTTCACAACACAAAGCCACGTTTTAAACACAGGAAAACCATTTAACAAATCATCAAGAAAAACGAGAACATGAAAGACACACATTTTAAAAGAGAGGTTCACAAAAGGAGAATATATAAAGGAAGGGCTCATATTCTGTAAGTGAGTAGTGTATACACATGGGGTTTTAGGCTTGAAACTACATGATATGAACTCCTGAATACATCACATGGTTCACAATGAAAAAATCTAAAGACCCAATGGAACAATGATGATAAAACTGTCATAAAGAACACCTTTCTTCAGTCTATTCCAGTGTTGAAACCCCAAAGAGTAAATAATACGCATCCCAGGATCAAGCATACACTCCTGCCCTTCCCCTAGAAGACAGAGCCTACGTCCTTTTCATGGCAAGACCACAGGGCAGAGAGACAAACCTGCAACCACATGCAGGTAGAGGTGATCACTCCACATTGATCCACATGAAGGGTAATTCACTGGCTCAGACTTGTGATAGAACTCTCTCCAGGTACGATTTCAGGGCTGCATATATTAAGCATGAGCACTGGCTAGTTCTTTGTCTTAACAGGCACCTCCAGGAAACTCCTACCCTGCAGAGACCTCTCCAGTTATCTCAGCCTTGATGGACGTGCAGCTTACACAGAATACTGAAAAGATCCCCAGTACATGTCTGCAGTGTCTGCCTCACTAAACAGATATGTCTAGTCCAATAAACGGATACACTCTGTCCTCTGCAGCATCTTAATTAGAAGCCCAGAGAGCTTTAGACTTCTCTGTTAACCTTTTAAAACACTAGCAGCAAGTGTCAATTAACAGTAAAGGTAGTTCTTAAAGTGGAAAGGAAACAAACTATAAGGACTAATCTGCCAAGTGTAAAAGAAAAAATAATAAAGATCTAACAATAAAAGTTACAATGAAACTCTGACAACCTGAAACTGTAACTAGTGACTTCAATGCTCCTCTCAGAGTGGGGCCTCCCAAGGGGGTTACTTCTTTGTACCAGAGATGTCCAAAAATAGCAATAATGTGAGAACAATAACCCTTCCCAAGATGCCCATTGGCAAAAACCACCAAACTCTAATGGCAAGTAATAGTTGCAGAGCATCCTGAGGCTGTGTGATGTACTTGGGGATAAAAGGCATGAATTTTACCATCCACAGATCTTATGGTCAAATCTCCATCCTACTACTTTCTTGATGAGAGGATTCACCAGAGACAGAGCAGGGAGCAGAACTGGCAGATGACAGAAATATACTGCTGAGGGGAGCTCCAGGTGAGACAGGAGAGGTCTGCAGCACCTTGTGGGATTCTCGCTGGCTGGCTGGGATCGAACCCGCACTGCAGAGGCTACGAACAGCTTCGCAGCGCGGCGCTCAACCCGCTGCGCCACCGGGGAGGCCCGGCCCTACTACTTTCTGAGGCTCATCATTTGTGTCATAATGTCTGCTTGATGGAGCTGCTGTGGGATTTATGCAAGATAACATGTGTGAAATGTTCACCGTGGTACCTGGCACATGCAAGGTGTTCAATGACTGTTGGCTTCGCTCCTGTTCCTTGGAACACCTACAGCTACAAAGGGTTGATTCATTCTCACTTGCTGGGGCTGAACCAGTCTCTCCAGGCCCATAGCTTCCTGGCAGTCCACAGTTGCACCACCGAGTTCACAGTCATGCCTTGGAATTCCCTGGAGAAATTACACAAGCTCTCATGGTATAAGTGTACCCACAGATGAAGATGACGTCAAGAGTGAGTAAGCTGGCTTCATTCCAGACCCACAGGATCAGCGATCTTTTACTGATACAGGAAAATTCCTATGTGATATTTAGAAATCAGGCTGGTGTCAGACAAAGTGGGAAGCAGTCCTAAAACTGCCATTGTTAAGCCTTATATGTCCCTTATAATCAGGCACCTCATGACTATATTTGGTAAATGCTCCCTGTCATTCCAGGGTAATAGTCTCCAGAGTGTTGCCTTTCATGGTCCACCAACCCAGACACTGTCGCTTGTCTCCCCATAAAAATCCACTTGCTTGGTGTTCCACTCATAAAATCACAAATCAAATCATTCATAGGAGATTTAATCTTCCCCTCCATTTAATAACCTGAAACCCAAGGCCCTGAGGCCCGGGGAAGTGATGCCAGATGCTAGGCCTGGTTGGAGCCAGGTGTAAAGACTAGGGCCTCAGGTTACCAGGCCAGAGCTGTTTCCACCATACATGACTGCCTCAGGTAAGAGGACCGGCATGAGACCACAGCCATGCACACAATAGCTTAGTGTTTCCATGCTTTAAAGTAATATTTGCTTTTAACGGGTGCCCAAAGCTGACTGGAATGAGTAATGCTTACATTTGAAGAAAATAGCTAGGGTCAGTGGGAAGTATTTGGGGTTTAATAAAAGACTTTTTGCCTCCCCCAAATCATTCCAATTAGGAGACCATCTATGATCTCAAGAAATATTTTTCCCAAGAAGGAAAATGTGGCCTGCATCTCCCCTCCATCTACTATGCAATCAACATTTGCTGAGTGTCCAATATGTGCAAGGCAGAGTGCTATAGACATTGAAAAGGTGACTTCTCCCCTCTTCATTTGTATTCTACGTGCCAGATATTGCTCTAAGCACCTTGTTTGCCTTATCTGACTCAATATTTTTTAAAAGATTTATTTATTTATGCATACAAGAACTGGGGGACAGGCCAGAGGTGTGAGGGGTGAGAGGATTCACCAGAGACAGAGTGGGGAACAAACAGGCAGACTGACTGAAATACACTGCTGAGGGGAGCAGAGGGCATATCTGACTCAATCTTTACAGTAATCATATAAAGTTGATATTATATCCCCCAATTTACAGAGAGGGAAAATAGAGCAAATTAAAGTTGAACAAATGCCCAAAGTTCTGACGTTAGTAGGTAGCCCCGCCTGCTCTACTCCTGACACTGGGCCTTTGGCCCCTTTCTGGTCTCTCTCCACAGGGACACAGCTGGCCTTTGAAGGGGCAGTACTGAGAAAGGCAAACGAGAAAAAGTATGTGAAAAAGCACAGTGCTGTGCAGATAATAAATGCTTTGTATTTTTAAGGTCGAACAAGACAAACCTTTTTATAAAACTTTTGTTTAGTTTGGAACTCAGTGACACTTTGGTTTGCGATGTCAATATTAAAATGTAAATGGCAGAGACCTTTAGTGTAATCATTTTGTTTAAAAAAAAAACTGCAATTTTCCATGAATCTGAAAAATTTTCTGATTCCTACAATCTGACCAATTATATTTTACATGCAAACACCCCTACTCATTTAACTCCCCCCTCTCTCTCTCTCTCTCGATTTGCCTGGAGACAGGGCTATATTAATTCTTCATTTAAGTACTACACAGTTAGTGGGTAGTGTTCCGTAAAACCATGTTGTCTGCCTGGCTAAGACCCATGAGAACGGAATGTTGAACAGCCATTATTTTGTTTGGAACAATGGGTTTGTTAACTTAAGTGTAGTAAGAATTAGAGGACTTCCCCTGGGATTATATTACCTCTGTTCAAGTGACTTCAAAAACTCTCTGACGTCAGGTCACTGAATGCAACTTCAGAGGTATCAAGCTTATAGAACACCACTGTCCAAATCTTTCTGGAAAGATGAAAATGTTTTTTCTGTGTCTACCTAGCCAAGTCACAGCCACCAGTCACATTTGGTTATTGGGCACTTGAAATGGTCTTGTGTGGCTGAGAAAATTGATTTTTATTGCATTTACTTTTAATTAATATAAATAGCCATATGCCATGGCCACCATATTGGACAGCACAATTCTAGAGAACTTTCATGGGAGGAAAGTTGATTTAAGGAGGATGGTATGAGGACTCAAAAGCTTGCCAATACAGTTTCTAGACAGACCTTTCACTCCCTGGAAGCACTTCTACCAAGAGAGTCTGAGTCATGTTGGAAGAGACTAACTTGCTTGAGATGTTGCTCCTCTTTCAAATCCTAGACTCCCTTTTAGGACCTAGACCATCATCAGCAGTCAGTATGAGAGAAAGTACAGACACTTTGGAACCTCAAAGCAGTCTTTAAATAGAGGAGAAAATTGGTGTTCAAAGATGAACAGGTCATGTAATGACAGAACTACAGAACTCTGTGATACAAATCAATTTTCTTTAAACCAAACTCAGGTAAAATTTCTCCAACCTCATCCCAAATAAACCAGATAAGTTTTCAGGAGCCGGGGAAACAATAAATATGTGTAAAAGATGCCAAGGGTAAGATGAAGAGACTAGCATCCCTGTAAGAGTAGCCATCCACTCAAACTGGGGGACTATCACCTGCAGCCAATTACAGTCACACAAGAATATGTTAACCTGATGTCCAGTTTCCTAAGAGAAACAGAGTTTGCAACCTCGGATTTAACCGATCTTCCTCTCACCTCATAAATTGTCCTACTTCCTAACTACTAGGAATATATTATAAGACTTGAGATTTTGGAAATTCTTCAAAATTCAAGGGAGTGAGTGAATCTTTAACTAGCAGAATTTGGGGCACTATGAAATGAGGCCACTTGGCCCTGCCAAGAATACCTCAAACCATTCCATGTTGGTGGCTGCCACAGTAACCAGCCCAAAGCCAGCCAGGAGTCTTACTACACCTACTAAGTAAACTTCACAAAGACAACAAGCAGCTCATTGTGTAGAAACACTCAGATGTTTATAGTACTGCTCATTCACTATAACATGGTGGCCTGTTTGGTAAAGAATATTAGCTGCATATGAGCCAGATACTTTGCTAAGTATTTTATAGGAGTTATAATATTTTAATTTCTAAATCTTCTTCAGGCTTAGATACTGATTATTACTTTCAATTTATAAATCATTGATTGGTGAGGTGAAGTTGCTCAAGCACACAAAGGACAAAGCAGTAGGATACAGATACAAAAGAAACTTGGGCTGAAAGTGTAAGCACTTCCCTCCACATTCTACCCTCTTCTCATTGCACCAACTACCCCATGCAGGCTCCTTTTTCTTTCCAACAGATGGTTTTGGGGTGGCTAACTGGGCAATAGATCATCTTGTACTATTTGTTTTCCTCACTGAATTACAGTTTCATCATTAACAAATGATGAATGTTCCATTACCATCATTAAGAAAAAATATCAAAATATTTCTTGGCACATCAAAATAACAACAAAATAAAATTAAACATCTCCAGAGACAAAATAACTGGCAAGCATTCATTCCTCATCCAAATTTACCCTATTCCTGACACCTGTCACTATGGTTCAGAAGAGTCTGTCTACGTATCTTCTTTGTAAAATTTGCTATGTTTAAATATTTAAACTACAGGGCTCTTACATGAAGAATCAACTTTTAAACTAAAAGAAAAAAGGAGAACTGGAGATAATGAATGTACTATCCCAACCCTTTAAATTGTTTCTGATCTAAAGTAAACACTCTTAAATGCTATTTAAGTCAGTCATAATCTCTTCCATTTATATGCCACATCTACAGTGATGAATGGACACAGAGTTTTTAATCCTGCCTACTCTGATGGTAAATTGATACAGTCCTCAGCAAATTCCATATAAGCTCATGATTTTCCTGTAATGTGTGCTGGAACAGAGGCCACAATCCTAAATTCTAGGCAAGATTTATGATCATACTTCAATAATTTGATTATTGTGTAGGGGCGTAATGTAAAACTCCCAAAATAGCAATAACATTATTACATTTCCTTACTTCATTTCTATCTGCTTGGTACTTTTAGTTCTACATTAGTAGGCAATTGGTGACGATTAATTTCATCTTCTTTCTATCAGCTGGGTTAATAAAAGTAAGTATTGTTAAGAAAACAGGACTATGTGGTACAATTAGCTAATACCCATTCCTTCTATTTTTTGTAAATTATGTTGAAATAAATGGCAGTAAAAATGAGTTTGGGGATTTCAATCTGGTTCCTGGTGGCTGCTTTAAAAAGTACTATAAACACCATAATTAGCCCTCCTTACTCTTAAGAATCAACTGCGGTGGGCTAAATGAAATGCGACTGAAATTAGAAATAAGGGGAGATGTTTCATGAAAAAAGGCTTGGGAAAGATGTGATGGAAAGAAAGTAGACTAAGCAGAATGGACTAGAGGTGGGAAGAGGGAATGTGTTTGGAAAAGTTCTGAAGATCAGCTGCTTGTGACAAGTGATTCTACAATATAAGAGAGCCATTCTACCTTTTTAATTACACAGAGGTAATGATTACCCAGCTCTCAGCTCTGAGTGCATAAGTGTAGGGGAAAAAACATTTCTCTCCAAGATCATCAAAGAACTCTACATTAGCCCAACAAAGCCCTGAATGGCAGATCTTATGCACAGTCAAGATCTTGTGCACCTGGATAAACAGTACATTCCCAGGCCTAGTTCCTTCTCCCAAACACAAGACCCCAAACCTCCCTTCCCTGTCCTTTATCTTCATAGTAGCTTAACACAGAGCCCCAAAATTCTTAGACACTCTTCCCACCAAAAAATGGGATCTATGTCCCCTACCATTGAATCTGGAGGAAGATTGTGACTGATGCACCAAGAGAGAACCATGGAAGTGAGTCTGTGTAGAGCAAATTTGCTCATGACAGTGCAGCTTCTGTCTTTTGCTGGAACACACTGCTCAGGGCCTGAGCTCCATGTACAGTTTCTGACCTCCCAGCAGTCATCAGGCTGTGAGGACCAGAAGCTGTATAGAAACGTCACACAGGACCATTCTGGTCACCAAACATATGAGTGAAAACATCTCCAGGTCCCAGCATCAAATCTCCTTTGCCCTTCAAATCTTCCCAGTCAGAGCAGAGTACACCCATCCCCACTGTGCCCTCAATGACTTCTTGACCCATTGCCTCTCACATGAATGCAAGAAAATGTTTGTTCCAGAGGCTAACTGTTGAGGTAATTTGTTACACAGCAGTAGTTCTGGAACAATCCTTTTTCTCCAGTCCCACCTCTGATCTTTCTCTGTGGAAGTTCCAGTCCTTAAATGACTAGTTTTTATTTGTTTGTAGCTCTAAAACCTTTTGTTCAAATGAAAATTTCTGCATAAACAAAGCTCACAATTTGACATCACCCATCTTCCAGAAAGTATATGGCTTTTCTTCTATCAAATAATTTCTAAAATTCTGCCTTCTCTGGAAAAATTTTCCAAAGTAATCTGACAGACATTGATGGCCTGTAATATCCTCTCTCAACCCATCCCCACTACCAGCACCAGTAACCACTGGCATGTATGTGCATGCACTAAACATCATGAAAGATGAGAAATATGCATCATGAAGCCTCCCAACAAAGGACTTCTTATATTGTTTGGTAGGTAGTGCTACCTCCCCCATCAGCATTATAGGACTAAATAATAAAGATGGAGAAGTCCATTCTCACCATTACATTATACATAATAAAAATACAAGGAATGTGCTTACAATGTCTATTTGCTTCATGCATATTCATATCATCGGTGTAAATAATAACAATAATTCCTTATATCAGATGGCTTGTGTATATATTTTAAAACAATTTTTTTATTATTTAATACTCTATTTTATTTTTATATATTAATTAATTTTTTTTACATCATTGTTCATTTTTTAACAATATTTGCTTTCCCCCACCCCCTCAGGTGTAGTCCCCATAGAGTTTCTTTCCCCAATGCACCCGTGCACCATCACCTCAGTCCCCCGTGCTCCTCCCTCTCTCCCTCTGATCCCTCTCCTGCCTCCTCCCCCTCTGCAGGATGTCTCTGATTTATAATTGTCTGGTTTTGCTTTGTTGTGTTTTGTACTGTTATTATTTTTTCACACTGATATCTTATTTGGTTCCCCTGTATTCCTGCTATAAGTGAAACCATCCGATATTTTTCTTTTTCCTTCTGGCTTATTTCACTGGGCATAATTCCTTCTAGTTCCATCCACGTTGCTGTGAATGGCATGAGTTTATCTTTTTTGATTGCTGAATAATACTCCATTGTGTATATATGCCACATCTTCTTGAGCGAGTCATCTATTTTTGGTCATTTGGGTGTTTCCAGATTTTACCTATTATAAATAGTGCTGCAATAAACATAGGTGTACTACAATAGACATAGTAGTCTTTTGAATCAATGTTAAATGTTCAAATAATTTTTTGAGCTTTGTGTACACCAAGTCCTCTGCTAAGTTCTGGGGGTGCCCCAGGCAATACGAGGGACAGTCTCAGTCCTCTGCATTCAAGTAGGGGACACATACAATAACTGTGTATGCATTTCAAAAATGACTACTCAGGAAATAAGAGAATGAAGCAATGCAGACAATAAAAGGAAGTGGAGGGCTCCTTTGATTAGAGTGACCCAAGAAGATCCAGAAAAATAAGTGAGGTAGCAGTGCTTGAGGTAAGGCTTAAAGATAAGGAGTCAGCTAGGAAAAGGTACACAGAACAAAGTTTCAGGTGATGGAACAGAAGTTTTTCTGGACCTACTAAACATAGAGCTTCCATATGATCCAGCAATTCCACACCTAGGTATTTACCCAAAGGACACAGAAACATCAATTCCAAAGAACACCTGCACCCCTATGTTTATAGCAGCACTGTTTACAATAGCTAAGCTTTGGAAACAACCCAAATGCCCAAAAATAGATGACTGGATCAAGAAGATGTGGTACATATATACCATGGAATATTACTCAGCATTCAAAAAAGATAAACACATGCAATTTGCAGCAACATGGATGGCGCTGGAAGGGATCATGCTCAGCGAAATAAGCCAAAAAGAAAAAGAAAAATACCGGATGGTCTCACTCATAGCAGGAATCTAGAAAACTTAAATAAGGGACCAGGAAAATGAATAACTGTAAGAAAGTGAAAATCAAAATCAACAAAAAACTATGAACCAGAGACACTTTTAGGGGGGCGGGGGCGGGAGGGAAGGGATTGGGGTCAGAATGGGGGGGCTGCAATTGTATGGGGAATATAACAATAAAATTTATAAAAAAAAAAAAAAAGCCCCAAGGGAAGAAAAACCACTCCAGAAGTCCTGTGTGGAGAGAGAGATGAGGGAGAAAGGAGGGAGAGAGCGATAAGAGGCAGAGCCAGTATGTGTGAGAGCTCTGAAGATGGTAAATGCCAAGTTATCCAGGGGTAAATGCAACCTAAATATTGATAGCAGATATCCTGTGCTAATAGTTACTTCATCATCATCACAATACAGTTTCAAATGATTATGTGTTTAAATATTTTAGAAAATCCTGGTTTACTCTCTTTCTTTTCAGGTCTAAAACATCCTAAGGACAGAAAAAGCTAGTATTCAGTATTATGCATTCAAAATAGGCATTTTGTAAGTCTCACGAATCTATTGTCTTGAGAGAAAATTTTTAAATACCTGTATCACTTGTCATATATCAAGAGGATTTAACTCAGCGAGTTCTCCCACAATGAAGGGAAGATGTGATATAGAAAAGTGGGAGGAAACGTCTCATCCTAATCCCAGGGACTGTGAGAAGCAAGAGAAAAGGGGCGGGAGAGCAAAGTGGTCACATGTGTGTGTTAAGCAGTGGTGTGCAGGTATAGAGAAACCAGAGGCATAAAGGATGCCAGTCCTAAACCAGTTTGGGTCTCCAGAAAGACATTTCCTCTCAAGTTTCTCCATAACAAAGTACATTTGGAGATAATTAAGCAGAGAGACGCCTTTGAGTATAGCTTTTCTGAGCACCCGATGGTTCCCTCTGGGAATCATGGAGGTAGGACTGTGACTCTAGAGTTTCAAACCTCCCAAGAGAGAAATTGTAAGTAGCTGAGCTGAGAGCCAGTGTACCAGCCTGGTGAGAAATGAGACAGTGCCCTAAACAAAGCCGGTGCGAAGCGTTTGTCCATGGGCACCCAGCCTCAGTTCCTGAGTGGGACAGGCACCCCAAGGCAAGGCCTGGACACCACTGAGAATAAGATGATGTTCTGAGAACTTGGAGGTTGCCAGACCCTGGCCATTCCCAAGGGCACCAGTTCTGTGATATCCCAGCTCAGACCTCAGCCAAGAAATCTAGCAGGCACTAGGAAAGTGGGAAGGCAGTGGACACCATGTCTAGGGTACTGGACTCTTCCCTCCCATCAAAAGACTGTCTAAACATTGCACACCACACACACACACACACACACTCTCACTCACTCACTCACTCATTCACATCTCATCTTAGAGAGGAGTCTAGAAAATCCCGAGATACCCAAAGATCTGAAAGTCTGAGTCCTTTTTCTTAAAGCTCTAGCATTAATCTAAAATCAATATATCAAACTCAGATGTAAAGCATCTTGGACATTTAATTACCTTTTCCTTTCAATCATCAAGCATTTGCTCAGCAGGGAGATCACATTAGTTAAATTCAAGATGAAGGAGCTACATGTTCTCTGTCCACCCAGGTGCTTTGGGAGTGGAATTTGTGACTCACTATAAGCGCTTTACAAGCACCATTTCATTTAATTCTCTGAAAAACCATAAAAAGCAGGTGTTGTGAGTCTTCCCCATTTTACAAGGAGGAAAGTGACGGAACCACCAAAGGTTTGAGTGCTTGGCAGCTGCAGTGTTGTCTCCCGGCTTCCTGGTGATGTGACGGCAATGAACACCTCAGTTGATGTTTATTTTATAAAGACATTTACAAGGCATTTATCAAGGGAGCAGCACTGTTCTTCCTGCTTTGAAAATATGACCTCATTTAATCTCGCCAGTCATGAGGTCAGTACTATTATCATTCCCATTTTACAGATGAGAACGCTGAGCTCAGAAAGTGAAATACTCTGCCTCAGGTCAATATTACAGCTAATGAATGAAAGAACTGATACTTGAACCCAGACCATACAGAATGAGGAATGAACTATTAATTACTGCACTGGAGAAAGAAGAGATCAAACCACTTTGGAAAGTCTGGTATTTTTTCAAGTCACAGTGTTTTTAAGTTGTAATAAAATCTATAATGTTACAATCTTCAGGGTTAATAAAAAGGAATATAATTTCTTGAAGAGTAAAATAGGTTATGATGTTTAAAGGAAGAAATGAAGTAAACGGCCAGGTTAATTAGAAAGCCAAGTTACTTCAAAACTATTGATAGAACTATCCTGGACTTTTATACATATATTTAGCAGGGCTGTAGGAGATAAGAGCAGAAAGACAGATGACAAGAGGAAGTTTCACTTAAGCGTCAGCTAATTTCACTATTGTCATTATTGCAATTATATAAAATCATTTTACCCAATATAGAAAAGTGATCTTTAGGTAAACAGAATTTGTTCATTGGAGGCATTCGTTTCATATCTAAAACAAGGAATTTCAAATTTTAACATTATCTCTGAACTTTTATGTTCAAAGCAAAGCACTTAGTCTGAAAGAGTAAAATGACAATGTAAAAGATCAGCTCCAAGTCAGGTTACTAAAAAATCAGTTCTAGCAGGGCTCCCTGGTGGCGCAGGCAGCTGAGCGCAGCGCTGTGAAGCTGTCCACAGCCTCTGCGGAGCCAGTTCGATCCCCACCGGCCTTGGAGCAACCCACCTGGTGAGCAGACCTCTCCTGTCTCGCCCACTTCTCCCCTCAGCAGTGTATTTCATCAGTCTGCCTGTTCTGTTCCCCGTTCTGTCTCTGGTGAATCCTCTCACCCTCCCTCGCATCTGGCCTGTACCCCGGTTCTTGTATAAATAAAAATAAATAAAAAAATAAAAAATCAGTTCTAAATGAAGGAAAATATGAATGAAATGAAAAACACACTAAAGTAGAAACACATTTTCTCTCCCTCCACCCCACAGTAGCTCTAGCAATTTCCTATAGCGTTTTCCCCTTTCCTGCATAAATATCTCAACATAGATATATAGTTTATTCCACTGGCCCAAACATCCAAAGAGAAGGCTGCTGGACTCTGCCAGACTGCAATGCTAACTGCATTGCTAACTGCAATGCTAACTGCAATGCTAACTTATGCCTGAAGATTCCCCAAGGCAAACCATGTTTTTAAAGGATTAATATTTTTAACTCACGGCTTAATGAAACAGTAAAATTCTTAGTGTAACTATTTATTTTTGCCAAGTATTCTTATCAGAGCAAAAAACATGAGATAAAAGCTGGCTGGTTTTTTGTTTCTTTTATCTTTCTTGAGGTTTTCTGTGCATTTTTTTCTTCTGTGAGGTGCTTGACTCACAGGGACAATCAGTAAGACACAACACCACTACAGCTAGGTATGTCTTCAAAAGAACACCAGGAGGGGGAATCTCTCCATTGACCCCATCATCCCTCATTATCCCTTGCAAAGGAGAGTAACTAAGACACAAAGAAGTTGGGTAGAAATAGAGCTCTAGAAGATTTTGACCCCAATCACTTATTTTGTTTCCATTACCCCACCCTGCAATCTTTTCTAAAAAGATATATTGGCACGACCACTTGAAAGATCAGTCCAGAAGAGATGAAAAAGCAGTCAACACTCCATCTGGATACATTCAAACTGTCAAATATTTTAATGTAGTGCTTGTGCTTCACTTCATTAGATCATGCTGTTTCTCTTTTGCCTGCACATTTCTGTATCATTAACTAGGGACAGTGAGTATTTACTTCCAGTAGAACAGAAGAGGTTCCCTATCATCCTGATTCTCTCACTGCCAGTTCAAAAAACCCTGTTTTGCAAATTGGCCTAGGTACCTATAGCAAAAGGATTCTGTCTCCCAGATTCTAGTACTGGTTCTAGCGAAGTACCTTGGTTGTGTGTCACCAGTGATGGCTCTGAGGCATGCACAGTATTAAGATAATATGCTGGATCACTAAAAGTGAGTAAAAAAAAAAAACTATGTTAATAGGTGATCTGTTAAACAATAATAAGAGCAGACTGCTCATGAGTACTTTTCTATCTGCTAAAAACTACAGCAATATTTCATATAAGCTTTACCACAAGCACCTGATGTAGGTTTAATCAAATACTTTTTAAGGGTGAGGAAACTGAGACTAGGCTAGAGATGGAGTTGTTTTTTTCACTCTATAAGTCATAATACCAGGAATCAAATCCACCTAAATAAACCCAATACCATGCTTTTAACTGTGACATTTATACAAATTCCAGTAGGGAACACATGTGTCATTCACTTAACAAATTTGTTTAATAAATACAAGCACCTTCTTCACTTTGGCAGGTGAGTTCACAAACACATAATTTGCACATTCTCATGAGCTTTATTTACTCCTGGACATAATTCTCAAAATGTATTCCTAAAGGCTGGTGTAGCTTTGTTTTATTACATCCCTGACTCAAAAACCCTCAGGATTTTAATAGAGTAATATACTATATTACCTCATTTGACCCACAGGCAGAAAAAAATTCAAACATCAGATCGATTTTCATTTAAATCTATCTTTCTTCCAACCTTGAAGGGAAAGCATCCTTTATGTTCATATTATTCTACGCTTCGTATTGATCCCAAAGGTACTAATACATAATGGGCTTCCAAGGCCTTTCATTTTCAGAAGATGAGAGTAATTACATGAGAGAAGGGAAAGCAGCCAGGATTATGAGACAGGAAGACTACACAGAATCAGGCACACCGTGGTACAGATTTGGTAAAAAGAACACAGTGTCCCTTTTTATACTTTGCACCAGCCTAATCATTCTCCCACCTACATAAAACCAGACTCCAAAGGGGCCAAGATTCAGAAAGCCACAGATGTAAGAGGAATTGGAGTAGTTTACTTTTATTAAATGCTTTGGAGAAAGCAGTTGAGAAACTTCAATTTAATGCAAGCATCAGGAGGCCTTTAAGTTGGATGGTTTCTGCCTCACATTAGGCCCCAAAGTAACAAATATCCTCATGCAACTTCTCTCCAAAGGCTGAACACAACCAGTACATTATAACTCACAGGGTATTTTAGATTTTTAGCTGCTTTCCTGGAGTTCAAGTTTACCTTGTCAATCCTGTTTTGCACAGTTCTAGAGAGAAATAGAATCCTGTTCTTTGTTTTACAGTTTACTTAACTAACTTCAAATACTTTGCTCTACCAAAGTTTCTGAACCATTATTATTATATCCCCTTTAGAAGTTAAGGAGAAGGGGTCATATGTTCCCAGCACACGCTGTGCTAACAGTCTTTGTCACACATGCTAGGATTCACTCTAAGACTAATCTTGAGTTATTCCAAGTCAAATTTCTTTACACTCAGCCTCGCTATTCTCCCTACCAAATATTTGCCATTTATGTCATGTTGCTTACCCATTAATTTTATATTCCTTAGGTAGTTCCCATATGTTTATCTGTCTCCCTACATAAATAATGGGAATAAGAGCTGTAAAAACAAAATTTTATTTTATTATGTATTTTTATTGGTCAAATTTACATACAATTGAGATATGTACTGCCCACTAAGAAATAAAGTCAGTGAAAAAAAAAAAAACTGGGCCCCCCTGGTGGCTCAGTAGTTAAAGTCTCAGCACTATCAAGCTATCGCCAGCCACTGCAGCATGAGATCAATCCCCAGCCAGGGAGCTGACCCACATGGCACAGCAGACCTCTCCTGTCTTGCCCGCTCTCCCCTCAGCAGTGTATTTCAGTAGATCCACCTGTTCTGCTCTCCACTCTGTCTCTGGTGATTCCTCTCAACTCCCTCATCTCTGATATATACCCCAGTTATTTATTTATACAAGCACTAGGCACAGTCAGAAGCGTGGGAGGGTGAGAGAATTCACCAGAGCCAGAGCGGGGAACAGAACAGGCAGACTCACGAAATACTCTGCTGAGGGGAGCAGCGGGTGCGGCAGGAGAGGTCTGCTCACCAAGTGGGACCCTCGCCGACAGCCAGGGATCAAACCGGTACTGCAGAGGCTGCGGGCAGCTTCGCAGCCCAGCGCTCAATTGCTGCACCACCAGGGGAGGCCCATAAAAATAAATTTTTAAGGAAAAATATACATACAAAACTGATAGCTACAACCTGGGCCTATTTAAAAATTCCCCTGAAAGTTAGAAACATATTTAAGTTAAAATCCAGCAAAGTGATTGTTTTCAGGGGAAAAAGAAAAGAAATAATCTGGAAGCTACTTCTGTTGGAACGAACAAGACTATGAAGCCATTCCTGGTCATCCAACAATCCAGGCTGCTAATGTAAACCAACCTTAATTATTTTCTGAGTGATATGTTTAAAGTCCTATAAATACTGACAATAAGGATACCAAGAAGCAAAGCAGTGCCTCTTCACTTTGAACAGTATATGCATGCTTATGTGATATACTTCTGAAATCTATTAATAAAACAACTGAGCAGAGTTTTCAACTTGGAACTCCATATACGCCATGATGAAATGGACAATTATTTGATAATTATACTGCATTTTTTCTCTCTAAGCATTCTGTAATAACACAGGTGTACGTATATACATGTACACACAACCAATGGAGTAAAATATCTCAGGACCACTATTTTACCACTTTTTTTTCTGTAAGAAATACTATTCTAGGATTGACTAATATAGTTGAATGAATTCACTAGTTTTAGTAATGACATATCCCTGAACATATGTATATTAAGTTATAAATGTTTGAACAGACTAGGTTTTAAGAAATAGAAGAACATTCTAGCTTGAAAATTATAGGCCTAAATATGCTGCAGTATATTGTGCAAAAAAAAAAAAAATGTTTACTATATTTGGCTCTATCATGTAGTGTGCTGTGCCCAGGATGACACAGATGGAATATAAATCTGTATTTAACAGTGTATATTGGTTTGTGGTTTTGGGTTTTTTTTTTCCCCTTTAATGGAATATCAGTAAAATCCCACTTCACCTGTAATGATTTAGATATAAATGTCATAGGCAGGATCATTACATTGGAAATGAAAAGAAAACTCCCTAGAGCATTACATATCTATGCTATTGTTTAAGCTTTAGATAGTATATAAGATATGTAGGTGCTTCTATGTAAACCTACTTGTATGTAATTAGATTAAATCCAGGTGTGGGGATTACCCACGTGGCAGATTGTACTCACCTTCCTGAGATCACAACATTCCCAAGCCAAGATGTACCCACCCACACAAATACAAATTCAAGGTGCCCATTTGTCTCAAAACTCCTCATTGATTTAGATGCAAAGAGAAGGGAAATAAATTTTGGGTCTTAGGACAGTCAATTTGTTCCACGCAGATCTATGTCAAGTTAGCCAGCAGTGCCAGGACACAGAGCAGGAATGCCTAAGTGGTTGTGCTCAAAAACTAGAATGAGGCAACTCCACTCAAAGCCCAAACTTCTAAGGTTCCACTAAATTATAGCAAGTGTGTGTTCCCTTCTTTCAGCACACTGCTGTACCACATTTCCTAGACCCCTTGTCTTTGATAGGGCTATTAGACTAGTTCTAACCAGAAGAATGTGAGTGGAAGTATGTACACCCCATTCAGAGCCAGTCTCTAAACCTCAATGCTAACTCTTGTATTCTTTCTTCTCTGGTCTACTGGCTAGATGCAAAGACCATAAACCAAGAGTCTGGGGTGTAAGATGATAGGCTCCATTATCTTCTAAGTTCTAAGGAACGAGAACGTGGGTATTTGAATGACCTTATTGAGCATCCTGTTCTCCCTACCACCAACCTACATTGCATTGTGATGTAAGCAAGAAACAAATGTGTAACATAGTGAGTCACTGAAAATTATGACTTGGTTTGTACATTCTTTATGATACCTTGACTAAAGACACGTCTCCAACTACAAATGGCCAATATATCAATCAAGCATTCAATTTACCCAAAGTAGGTATCATCCAGACTCCTTTTTACTGCCAGAACATGGAGTGGCCATGGTAATAACCAGAGTGATTTCTCAGCAGCTGGATTTTAAAAACTGATTGACAATCCCTGAAAAGACCACCAAAAGCAAGTATGCCCAGAGAAACAAACTCTTTGAGTTCTTTGGAGAATTCTCCCCACAAATTTATGTAGGAACCAAGTACAACTATTTCACAGATGAGCAAACTGAGGCTTAGTGCACCTCACCCAAGATCATCCAGCCTCTGTCTCTCTGCTTGACTTCAAATTCTGTGCTGTCAACCATCAGGGCAAAAACAAGACTTCTTAATTACGTATTTTTTTTAATGTTTAGTTCCCCTGCTGCACGTCTAAACCTAGAACTTAATAAATGCCAGTAGTGAAACTTAATGTATTTTCCAAAGTAAGTAACATACTCCTCAGTGAAAAAATTCTATTTGCAAAATCTTTTCAAGTTCATTAACTTCATATAATAGGTCAGTAAGGACCTTTTACAGGAAGACTACACAGTCAAAGGCAGTGGGCTATAGGAATCTCAACATGCAGGAGAGGGGCAGCACTGAAATAAAAAGAAAAAAAAAACTTTAAAAAAGCAGTTAGCAAGAAGAACAAATGAGAAATTTCCTTGTCTATGATATTTAAAAATTTTTTTTATAGAGGCATGCTTTATTTATTTATTTGTTTGTTTGTTCGTTTTGTTTATACATGCACTGGGGACAGTCAGAAGCGCGGGAGGGTGAGAGAATTCACCAGAGCCAGAGCGGGGAGCAGAGCAGGCAGAAGGACCGAAGGACACTGCTGAGGGGAGCAGCGGGCGGCAGGAGAGGTCTGCGCGCCATGTGGGACCCTCCTCCGGTGGCCAGGGAGCAGCCGGGGATCGAACCGGTGTCCCAGAGGCTGCGGGCAGCTTCGCAACCCAGCGCTCAGCCACTGCGCCACCAGGGAGGCCCTTGTCTATGATATTTAAATGGATGTAGTTTATGATAAATGCTAGGAAAAACTCCTAATATTAGCTTTTATTTATAGATAATAAACGGTAATATTAAATGTAGAAACATTCACATTTCACAGCAATGAATTCACAATTTGATTTTTAGCAAACTGCGGAGACAAAACCTGAAAATTCAAAGAGGTTCTTAAATAACCTAAAGACAACCTTATGACCCAGGAGAGACTTAACTTCATCTGTTTCCACAGAAAGGGATTGATTCAGAATGCTCAAGAACTAAACCATGTACTGGCGACCCTAAACTTCTCAAATTCATGAGCAGGCGAAAAAAAAAAAAGGAAAAAAAAATCAAGAAAGAAAGAAAACAAGTTAGAAAGCTCAAAGGACATGATTCCATAAAAAGTTAATAAAGTTACACTGTGTATTTGAATGGCAGAATCAAATTCTGAATGGGGAACAAGCTAGTATAGGCATTACCTGTATTGTAAAAGCACAAAATATGGAGAATTAGTTGAAAAATAACTGACCAGAATGAAAATTAAATTCTTCTTTCAAAATAGAAATTATTAGCATATCTATGTTCTAGAATAATAAGGACATCAACCATAGCAGTAATAATAGTAAAAGCAATAATAATAATAGTAACTTCTGATTTGTATAACTCATTACTCATCATTTCATTTGTTATAACAGTACCAAATTTAAAAAAAAAAATTTTAAGATTTTTTAAAAATCTTTTTTAAAGATTTTCTTTAAAATAGAAAAATCTAAGGGGGCTCCCTGGTGGCACAGGGGTTAAGTCTCAGTGCTATCAAGCTGTCTGCAACCTCCACAGCACCGGTTTGATTCCCAGCTGGCCAGGGAGCTAACCCACATGGCGCAGCAGACCTCTCCTGTCTTGCCCGCTGCTCCCCTCAGCAGTGTATTTCAGTCAGTCTGCCTGTTCTGCTCCCCATTCTGTCTCTGGTGAATCCCCCGCACCTCTGGCCTGCACCCCAGCTCCTTGTAAGCATAAATAAATAAATCTTTTAAAAAAGAAAAATCTAAATCAGAGAAATATTAACTGATTTACTCAGAATAAAACATAAAAATAAAAAGCAGAAGGCAATTTTATAGATGTGCCATGGAGAAAAATGAAAACTAGATGCACAATAAAAATGTTAGCGTCCCTCGAACAATGTTGGTGGAACTACACCCACGATAAAGGGAAATCTGGCAATATATAACTAAGTAACAAATGCACATATCTCTTGAGGTAGCAATTGAACTTTTATGAATTTACCCTACAGATACACTGATGTGTGTGTAAGGTATGTTCAAGGTCGTTTATGGAGCACTGTTTATAATAACCAAATATCATAAATAGGGAACTTTTGAGGTAATGTATGGTATTTATGCAGATGAATATCATGGAGAACCAAAAGATAATGGAGAAATAAGATATTGATATGTATAGCCTAAAATATATAATTAAGTAGAGGAAAAATAAGGTACAGAAAAGTGTATACGTGTGCATGTGTAACATATACAATATATTATAAATATGTAATATATAGCAACACATATATTCCTACCCTTTGTGAGAAAAATAAGTTTATTTTATATATACATTTAATTTTCTTATTTTTTTCCTCATAGATAACATAATATATCTGAAAGATTACAAAAAGAAACTAATAACATCTCTCAAACCCTAAGGAGAGGAAATATACTGCTTGATTGGGAGGGAGATTTTTTCACTATATATTCCTCTGTAGTTTTTTTTTAATTTTGTCCATATGAAAGTATTATTCTGAGTTCAAAAATAAACTAATTAAAATTACAAAGTAATTTAAAAGTTAGGCAGTATTCATTCCAAGTTATAAATAACTGCAAATCAAATAGACACTCTGTGTATTTCTGCTTCCAGCTATGATGAAATAACTGGTAAAAGATTAGCTGTCCTACAGAAAACATTTCTAAAACTGGATAAAATACATGAGGCAACTGTTTTCAGGCAGTAGACAACAGATCCATCCAGGACTGCAATCCTGACAAAAGGCAAACTCATACAGGAACCCCTAATGACTGTCTGCCTTCTCATTAAAAATATTTTCCCAAAAATGACACAGACACAGAGAGCTAGAGTATGAGCAGAGTATGCTGGTCATTATATAATGATTAAAGGATTAATATGTCAGGAAAACATAACACTCCCAAATGAATGACCATCAAAATATATAAAGCAACTATTAACAAACCTGAAAAATAGACATTGGCAGCAACATAAAAATAGTAGAGGACTTCAACACCCCACTTTTATCAATGGATAAATCCACTAGATGGAAAATAAAAAAGGAAATATCTTTAATTTAGGAAACAGGACCAGGTAGGCTTAACAGACATTTACAGGGCACTGAACCTTCAACAAAATCTGAGTATACATTTTTCTCGAGTGCACATAGGACATTCTCCAGGATAGACCACATATTGGACCATAAAACAAGTGTCAATAAATTCATGAAGATTGAAATGGTAAATCTTCTATGACCATAACAGTATCAAACTAGAAATCAACCACAGAAAGGAAGTGGGAAATCAAAGCTGATTCACTGAATATATAAACAAAATAGATAAACCTCTATCAAGACTAAGTAAAAAAAAAAAGGGAGAAAACTCTAATAAATAGAATCAAAAACATAAGAGAAGTCAGAACAGACATCTCTAAAATATAAAGGATCATAAGAGGTGACTATGAACATCTTCAGGCCAATAAATTGAATAATCTAGAAGAAAAATTGATAATTTTTAGAAACATACAATCTTCTAAGAATGAATCAGGAAGAAACAGAATACCTGAACAGGCTGAAATAACAAGCAAGGAAATTGTAACAGTAATCTAAATTTTGCCAAAAAACCCCACAAAAGCCCAGAAACAGATGGTTTCACAAGTGAATTCTATCAAACCTTCAAAGACAAGCTGATAAATATTTTTTTCAAATGCTCATAAAATTGAAAAAAATGGAAAGTTTCCAAACACATTTTATGAGGTCAGTATTATTCTGATAGCAAAAGCAGATAAGGATATCACAAAAAAAAAAACAAAACCATAGAACAATATCCCTGATGCACATAGATTTTAAAAAAAAAACCTGAACAAAATCTTAACAAATGAAATTCAACAATAAATTAAAAGGATCACACATCACGACCAAGTGGGATTTATTGCAGGGGTGCAAGGATGGTTTAACATAAACAAATCAATGCAAACTGGGGAATGGACCTAATGGACTATGGTGGAGCATTTTTGTGCTTTACTGGTGGGTGTGCTGTGGCAACATACATCTAAAGAGGTGTGAACCCTGGAATTATATACACTGTTATAAACCAATGTTACCGCAATAAAAAAACAATATAATTTTTTAAAAAGAAGGAAATCCTGTCACATGGATGTCAACATGGATGAATCTGAATGACATTATGCTAAGTAAAATAAACCAGACAGAGCATGGCAAATACTGCATGGTATACTTATAGATAGAATCTAAAAAAAATTGATTGCCAGGGGGTGTGGGTGATGGGGGAAGGGAAGGGGAAATAGAAAGAGGTTGATAAAAGTATACAAACTTTGTTATAAGATAAATAGAGCCTGGGGATCTAATGAGTAACATCTTGACTATTGTTAATAATATTGTATTGTATAATTGAAATATGCTAGAGTATAGAATTTAAACCTCACAAAACAAGGATAAGTATGTAAGATGATGGATATGTTAGTTAACTTATGGGGGAATGCATTTACAATGTATACATTTATCAAATCAACACAATGTACAATTGAAATATACTTTTATTTTTCAAATTAAACCTGAATAAGCTGGGGAGAAATAAGAAAATCAGAAAACACCCATCCATTCTAATCCCTTTAGGATTGAAGTCTCATTGCCCACTACCTAAACTACTTGCAGGTGCAACCGTTAGTCATCGATGTTTATTAGTAGTATGAGTCTTCTTGGGCCATCAGGAGGCCATTTAGTTCACTGAAGCATCCTGAAAACTACCCACAGAACTCATGCTATTTCTAGAAGTACCAAATTAGAGTCAGTAAGATAATGAGTGAGCTAAATCATGGGGAAATCCAGCAGTTTTTTAAAGCACAGGTAGTTCACGCCTTTCTCCTAAGAGTCACTGTTAGCACTTTTTCTCAGGCAACAGGAGAATCATGATCATTGTGCAAATGGAGACAGGTCTGTGATATAGTTTTAAAAAATTACTGGGTTTGGAGACATAGGTCTTGAGTTCATATTCTGACATCCACTCTAAGATAATGTGACCTCAATGCTATCCCTTCACCTCTCTACTATTCATTTTCAACAATATATCTACTTTACCTAGTTGTTCTAATGGTTGAACATGTGTGAATCCATCTCAAACTCTTGGTTGACCCTTTGGAGGTACTCAGTATGCAATGGTTGGACACAAGATTTAGAGTCAGACAAATTCCGCTTAAATCCCAAGTCCAGGGCCTTCCCTGGTGGCTCAGGCGGTTGAGAGGAGCTCTGTGAAGCTGCAGTGCCGATTCCATCACCGTGGGCTGGCTGCAGAGCAACCCACATGGGGAACGTACCTCTCCTGTCCCGCCTGCTGCTCCCCTCAGCAGTGTATTTCAGTCAGTCTGCCTATTCTGTTCCCCATTCTGTCTCTGGTGAATCCTCTCACCCTCCCACACATCTGGCCTGCACCCAGGTTCTTGTATAAATAAATAAATAGATAGATAGATAGATAGATAGATAGATAGATAGATAGATAAATCTAAAACAAAACAAAACAAAAACAACAAATCCCAACTCCAATATTTGTTAATTGTTTGATTGGCCGGTCACTTAACCTAAGTTTCTTCATCTATAAAGTGTAATGGAATTACCTTCCTGTTGGATTTGCTGTGAAAATGAATTAGATAATGTATAATGTGCTTAGCATATAATGGGTATAAAGCATTTCATAAACAAAAGCTTACTGTTATTATTTTACATTGACTCTAGACCACAAGCAAAGCAGCCAGTTTATAATTTCACTGAAAGTTTACCTTGGGTAGACTCTCCTAACATTGGGCCCAAAAGTTCTCTGACATTTGTCCAGGAACCTGCTGATAGCCTTTTCTAATGTGATTTGCATGCAGATTTTGAATATTCTTAATGCACACTTGGGATTTTCCTTATAATTTATAAATAATATGCTTTCTTTCAGAAGGGTAGGTTTGTAAATATATAAATTGAGAATATTCTTCAGTTTTTTGATATCTATTATGAAATTCATTTGTCACTGGTCCCAAAATCTTAGAACATTTCTTTCCAACTCATAAACATCCAGATAAACAAATTAATTAAAAACTTTTGTTTGGGGCCTTCCCTAGTGGTGCAGCAGTTGAGCGCTGGGCTGCGAAGCTGCCCGCAGCCTCTACAGTGCTGGTTCAATTCCCGGCCCCTGGCGAGGGTCCCACATGGTGCAGCAGACCTCTCCTGCCGTGCCCACTGCTCCCTTCAGCAGTGTATTTCGTCATTCTGCCTGTTCTGTTTCCTGCTCTGGCTCTGGTGAATTCTCTCACCCTCCCACATTTCTGACTGTACCCAGTGCTTGTATAAATAAATAAATAAATAAATCTTAAAAAAAACCAACAACAACAACAAAAAACTTTTGTTTGCCTATCAATCAAGTTTGTAGATATTTTATGTTCAAGAGTCATGGAAAATAAGGTGAGTTTTCATTTCCACTTTCCCTTAATAGGACAATTTTTCCAAATAAAGCCTCCTTTCATCCTGAGGACAAAAGTGATAAATCAGTTCCATTGAGAAGTTCTGTCATTTGTAATTGACATTAGCTATTTGTGAGATTGCTGCACTTAGAATGAAGTAGCCCTCAGAAGTGCTACTTTCTATATCAGTAAAGTAGCCTTTCTATATCAGATATTGATGGCCCTTGCACCCTGTAAATGCAGCAAATTTTAAAAGGCAACTATAAACCAGAGACATTCTACAGTGGGGAAGAAGGGAGTAGGATCAAAACAGGGGTGGGAAGAGCACAAGGGACCATGGTGATGGTTTACAGGTGAATGGGTGGTGGGAATTTCACAGAGACTGTAAACGAGAGAAAAATGCTTACATTGTACAAAAATGAAAAATGATGTAAAAATATGTAAAATAAAATAATTAAAAAATAAAATAAAATAAAATAAAATAAAATAAAAAGGGGCCTCCCCTGGTGGCGCCGCGCTGTGAGCTCTCTGCAGCCTCTGCAGCGCTGGTTCGATCCCGGCTGGCCAGCGAGGGTCCCACATGGCACGCAGACCTCTCCTGTCATGCCCGCTGCTCCCCTCAGCAGTGTTTTTCGGCAGTCTGCCTGTTCTGTTCCCTGCTCTGTCTCTGATGAATCCTCTCACCCTCCTGCACATCTGGCCTGTACCCCAGTTCTTACATAAAATAAATAAATCTTTAAAAAAATAAAATAAAAGAATAAGGAAGCTAGGTACATTATCTAGAAGTTTGCAACCAGTAATCAACACTTTTTGAATTTTGCAGACTACCCTGTGGTTTAATTAATGGACATTATTTTCACTCCAACATCAAAGCTTTTTTAACTGAAAAATACCTGTTTTGTATAGGATTATAGGCATGTCAGAAAATTAATACAAATGGATGGTGGATGATGGATAAAAACTTTACTCCCTCTCAAATCATTTTAAATTTAGCTTATTATTCATTGCAGGTCCATTTCAAGACACATCTTCTCCATGAAGGCTTTCCATACCTCATGACAAACATTCTCAGTTCCTTAGTTTCAGGAGGGAGTATAGGAAATATTCATCCTTTCCCAAATGGTACCTGGCTTTTCCATTGTCAGGAAAAGTAACATCTAAGGACAGTTGGAAATTATCAACAATAAGGATGAAACCTTATTGAGCCCACAAGCTATACAAGAAAGATAACATCATCCACTCATGGGTTTGAGTTAGAAACCCAGGGATCACACCAAATTATTCTTGCTTTTCCCCTACAATAGTTCATCAGCAAATTCTACCCACTATACTTTCAAAATAAATCTAAACTCCACTCCCTTCATTCATCTCCATTGCTGTCACTTGAGCTCCGGCAAGGGAGTCACTTGAGCATACAAGAGCTCCCTAGCCATTCTTCCTGCTTCCCCTCCCTCTCCCTCTCCCACTCTCCTTTGTACCCAAACTTTCTCTGGTTTTTGCCCACAAATCATCTGGTAATGCAAGAGTAATAAAAAAACATAGCCTAAGTACAATAGTGTTTTTTTTTTAAAAAAAAAATAATAAAGATGATGAGGGCCTCCCCTGGTGGCGCAGCGGTTGAACGCTGGCCTGCGAGGCTGCCCGCAGCCTCTGCAGCACTGGTTCATTCCCCAGCCATTGGCGAGGGTCCCACAAAAAAAAAAAAGAAAAAGAAAAAAAAAAGATTATGATAAGGTAAGAAGATAAGGTAAACTTTCACAGAGGGGAAGACCTTTTGATCATTTCTTGAAAGACATACAGCAATTTGCCAGATGAATAAGGTGTGTGGGAGAGAACACGTCAGAGGAAGGAATGGCATGTTCAAAGACACTGAAGCGTGAATGAGCACACTATTAGTAAACTGTGAACAGTTTAGGGTAGATAGGGAGACTGAAGGATGTAGGAGAGTGGTAAAGAGCTAAGAAAAATCTTCCAACAGAGAATCTGCTCGGCATCAGCCATCCTAAGTAGTCTGACTACCTTCCTGTAGCCCAACAGATATTAATGCTTTAGGATATGACTCTTTCAAAATGTAATGAAACTGTGAATGCTGTCTCAGGGGGAAAAAAGCACATAAACTAAAATAGTCATTAGGAAGTTCAGAACTTATGTGAACCTTAAATTTAGGATCCTGCTATAGAAAATGTGCATTTTTAGTTTTAAGAAAGGCTGAAAGTATATATGACAAGCAGGGAAGCAATATGATCCAATTTGTATTTTAGAACAATAGCCAACTCCGTGGCAAACATAAGAAGCAACTGAGGTCAATGATAGAATGAGCAATTAAGATACCATGACAACCATCTGGTCAAGAGATAATGAAAGACATTTTTGAAAAAAATAAGAATGAGTCAACCTATCAGATATTTAAATGCATTACAATAGTTAAAACAATGTGATGCTGAGCAAAAAAAAAAAAGGGTAATCAATGAAAAGTATAGAAAATCTACATACAAAATTTTCTATTTATTTTCAAGGTAAAAATTGAAAGCGATAAAACAGATTATTTAGCAATCATTGTCAGTACAAGTGGGAAACTGAAAAAATATTATTTAAATTTTCATATTCTTATACAACAAAATTAATTCCAAATGGATGTATTTAAATGTTAAAAAAAAATGCACTGAAAGAAAATGTAGGAAAGTGGATGTAGTTTTGGGATGGACAACTTTTTTAAACACAACACCAAAAATGGAAACTTTAAAAAGAAAACATGTAAATATTGACTCAAATGCACAAATATTCTCATGTAAAAATAAACCAAAGGAAAAAAGTCAAAAGGTGATTTAGAAACTTGGAAAAATACTTACATTAAAGAAAACCGTTAGACAAGTGTAATATTTATACTATACAAATAATTTTAACAAAATTAATTGTAAAAATAAGTATCCCAAAAGAAAATAAGCAAGGAACATTAATAGGCAATTTACAAAGGAAAAAAATGTCCAACTTCACTATTATTTTAAGAAATGCAAATAAAACCACAGTGAGAAACCATTTCCCCAACATCAGATTGGCAAAGTTTTTAAAAACAATACTACTAAAGATATGGGAAAATGTGTCTTCTCAGGCACCACTGCTAGGAGCATAAATTGAATGGGAAAAAAATTCTAGAGGGCAATATGACAAAAAGAATCAGACCTTTATAAGTATGTATATTCTTAAGTCTACCAACTTTGTTCTAGAAGTGTTTCCTAAGGAAATAATCCTAACACAACTACAATTTGATAAACAATAATTTATATAGTAGCAAGAAAATTAAATTTCATTGGATAAGTGAGTGCTATTTAATAATAAAAAAATTATCTAAGTATGAAAAAGCATCTTGTGGACCTCCCTGGTGGTGCAAGGGGTTAAGCACCGCACTATGAAGCAATCTACAGTCTCTGAAGCATGACTTCAATCCCCAGCCAGCCAGAGAGGAACCCACTTGGCGAAGCAGACCTCTCCTGTCTCGCCCACTGCTCCCATCAACAGTGTATTTCAGTTAGCCTTCCTGTTCTGTTCTCCATTCTGTCTCTGGTGAATCCTCTCACCCCCTGCATCTCTGGCCTGTACTCCAGCTCTTGTATGCATAAATAAATAAATCTTTAAAAAAAAAAAAAAAAGCATCTTGTTCAGCTGATTGGAATGGCTGCTACCCTGGCCACAATTCTCTCGTCTCTCCCTGTTCCACACCCATAATAGGCCACCAACTTCACAGAAAAATATACATGGGTCTGTCCCCCATCACCGAAACTCCATGAGGAACATCAGACACCATCAGAAGAGGAAATCTAAGGATAGCGGGTGAAGGTGAAAAGAGAGAGAAGGATTCAGAGATCTTATCCAAAGAAACAATACCTGAAAACTTCCTAAGCATACAGAAAGAATTAAACATGGATGTCCAGGAAGCCAAAAAAACACTCAAGTTTCTCAATACAAAATGAGGGATAACACAAAAAGAAAACTATAAACTGACATCTCTGATGAACATAGATGCAAAAACCCCCAACAAAACTGTGGTAAATTGAATCCACTAATACATTAATAGACACATTCATCATGACTTCATTCCAGGGATGCAAGATTGGTTAAACATGCACAAATCAATCAATGTCATATAGCACATCAACAAAAAGAAATATAAAAATCAAATGATCATTTCAATAAATGCCAAAAAAGCATTTCACAATACCCATTTATTATATCTCAATAAATCTCAATGTTTCAATAAAATGGAAACAAAAAGTATTTATCTCAACATAAGGTCATAAGTGACAAACCCACAGCAAACATCATACACAATGGTAAAAAACTGAAAACATTTCCCCTAAGATCAGGAACATGACAAGATTGTCTTTTTTTTCACCACTGCTATTAAACATAAATATTGGAAGTCGTAGTCAGAGTAATTAGGCAAGAAAAGAACATAAAAGGAATCCAACTTAGACAAAAGTGACACTATCTCTCCTTACAGATAGCTAGATAATATACACAGAAAATCCAAACGACTCTTAAAAGAACTACTGACAATAATAAATGGACACAGTAAAGTGACAGGATATAAAAATCAATAGGTAAAAATTGATTGTATTTCTATATGCAAACAATGAATCAGAAGAAACAGTAAGAAAAACAATCCATTTATAATTGCACCAAAAAAAAAATCTGTGGTATAAGACTTTCAAACTAAAATAAATAAAACAAGCCATAGGTAATACATTCCTGGACATCAGCTATAGATATGTACCTACGAACACAATTTCTATAGCAAGGGAAACAAAAGCAAAAATAAATAAATGGGACTATGTCAAACTAAAACACTTCTGCACAGTGAGATAACCCATCACACACACAAAAAAAAGGCAATCTATGGACTGGAGAAGATAATTTGCACATCATAAGTGCAACAAGGGATTAACTTCCAAAACACATAAAGAACTCATTCATGTCAATAACAAAGAAAGCAACCAAATCAAAAAATGGGCAAACGATCTAACTAGACACTTTTCCAAAGAAGACAGTCACATGTCTTACAGGCACATCTGTAATGAGATATCACCTTACCTCTGTGAAAATGGCCTATGTCATAAAGACTGGAAACAACAAATATTGACAAGGATGTGGTAACAAAGGAAATTCATGCTCTATTGGCGGCAATATAATTTGTTTCATCTTCTATGGAAAATAACATGGCAATTCCTCAAAAAAGTAAAAATGGAAATACCATGATCCAGCGACACCAGTTCTAGGTATTTACCAAGAAAAAATATGAAAACCTAATACCAAAATGTTTATGCATGTCTATGTTCACAGCAGCATTATTCATAATAGACAAGTCATGAGACCAATCTAAATGTCCATCAACAGACAACTGGATAAAAAATATTGTCAAATACATACTCAATGGAATACTCAGTTATTTAAAAAGGTAATATAGTACCTTTGGGGACAAAAGAAAAAGATTTTGAGTTGAACATGCAAAGTGAAGTAAGTCAGAAAGAGAAAGATGGTTATCAGAAGGTTTTAATCATTTGTGGAATCAGGAAAAAAATACATACTATATACTAGCCTGCTACAAGTGCTTTACTGCCCCATGCTACTATGCCTAAAAAAGAGAATACAGCTTGGTTAAGATGATAATTTGGAGCACAATTCAGTTGTGCTCAGATTTTTAAAATGATAATAGTTGTGGTAAAAGCAGGAACAGTAGTATCAATAGCTATAGTAATAGTAGCAGCTGCTGTTTCTGGAATAACAGAAACAGAAGCACTAGCAGTAGCAGTAACACTAGTGGTAGCAGTAAAAGTAGCACAAGCAGTAGCAGTAGTAGTAGAAATAACAATAGAAGCCATACATGAAACTAAGCAAGTGGCATACTGACTTTCAATACATCAGTAACAGAATTCTGATGGAGTGCCAGGCTTCTATAATCACTTCATTGGTTTGATTTAATAATGTCTCTAGGGAGGCAAGATGAACCTTGCTCTATGTACTCATACTGAACTCTTCATCTTGTCCCCTCCCTGATGCCAAATTTGGGGCCAGAAACTACAGGGAAGAATACAGAGAAGAAAAATATGTACAGATAGACAGGGAAATTATGAAGAGACAAAAAAAGAAGTTTTAGGCTGCTGCTGCAAATCCTGGACAACTCAGCAAAAGTGGCACCAAATGGCATAAGCTGAAAAACAGTCCCAGATTTATGGGCTGACAGGGATAGGGTGATGGCTCTGATCTACCTTAGCACAAGAGAGCTTGGATACTCTTTAGTGTCCTGAATTCAGCTCACTGACATATGCTGATTCCTAAGACTCCTAGTTTATATGAAGAAGGGCAAGTGGCATGTTTCTGTCCATTTCTAATATAATGTTTTAACTTGAAAAGATTTATACAAGACCCCTGAAAATCTACAAATATCATACTGATCAGTTTACTGTAAGTAAAACCATATCCCATACTTTAGAACAGAATCTTAGCCAATCTCTATTTTATTTTAATATGTCAGGAAAGAAATTACAACCAGTAACAGTTAAGTATGATTCACAATGAAAAAAAAAAAAACATTTTCTATTTAATTCACATTTGCAGGGTTATTTTTGTGAATACTGAGTCCTTTGGCTCTGACTTCCTTGTTTCAAAACCATAGATATGAGGTCCATCAGAAGATATGACACTGTGCTAAAAGCAGTTGAATATGAGGCAGGAAAAAAAGGAGTAGCTTCTGAAGTGTCGGGAGGAGGGGGTGTGAAGAAAGAAAGAAAAACACCCAACCAAATGAGTGTGTGTTTAACAAAGGAAGTTATCTCAAAGGTCAAAGACTGGCCAAGGAAATGTGCTATTTACCAATGGCGAGGAAGGAAAAATCCCAAAGACACATAAAACTCACTCTAAATATTTGCCACCCTGTTTTATTTAAGACCAGGGTGCATTGGCAGGACAAGTACATACTCAGGACACCAAGCTACAGGATCCAGTTCACTTAACCAGCAGCAAGAAGTCACTCTCACCAATACCAAATTGGTTTCAGCAGAATTACTGTTACTACCCTCAAAGGATAACTACAGGAAGTATTCATTTTAATATCAATAATTTTTTAGGGATAGAATTTTTAATAGATGTTATTTATTCATAGTATATGTTCAAGATCAACTATTTGGCTTGAGATAGCTCTTGATTTCTGCCTATTATCATTTGTTGGACTCTCACTCATAAAACTTGCTAAAATCTATCTTGTTGACATTTATAGCCACTCCAAATAGAAGAAGATAATGATATTTTGTTAAAAGAAAATGCAATTATTAGTCAATTCTGAAAGCTTTCATTGGTGAAAAAGGTATCCTCTCCATAAATTAAGTTATATGATTTTTTCTTTATACTTATAAATTCCACAAATGCTTATCAAAAAGCAAAATCATGCACTGATCAGAATAATTCAGAACAAAACCACAGTGTCATGAAACCTGACAATATTTCTTGAACAGAACATTATCCACAAATTTCAAGCAGACGCACAGATGCCTGCCCCACATATAACATAAAACATTTTGCTTCAGAAAACCTTCAGTCATATTTTGACCATAAACACTGCTTGATAATCACACCAGTGGGAGGCTTAGGGTCCATAAAGTGTTTTCCATTCCTGAGACATGCAGGCAGACAAGATGTACACTTTCATTCTAAAGATGCTCATTTGGCTCCCCCCCACACTTCATCAACAAGCCCCAGCTTCACTTCTAAAATTCTTTGCTGGCTTACCTTGGCCATAAAACTCTGGAACACGAGAGTTCCTTCCGTGGAGCCAGCATCAGAATGTGGCCAAAGAAAATGAAATCTCAGTTCCTACCAACAATACAAATCTCTGACATTCGATAGCAGGGGAAAGTGGGGAGAGCTAACATCCCATCTAATCTCAGTGCTTTCACAGCAGATATTTTAATGAAAACAGTTCAAGCTCCTGACGCAACAGAGGGTAGATTTTGCATAATGTTTAGTTTCTAATGCCTCCAAAAGGTATCTGATATTTATTTATGATTCAAATATATTATGCCTGAAATGGAAAAGCTTCTAGAATTTCCAAAAGGCCAACATAAAATTACCTGAATAATTACTAGCAAATAAGTTGGAAGAAAACGTTTTTAAGTCCCCACTTAGGTTTTCCTGGTTATTACTTGTCCTCATCACCCCAGTCTCACATTCTGGATCATGAAGACATGTTTTAAAAGATTTGATTTGAACACAAAAACTATTAATCAGATTGTTAAAATTTTGCTGGAGTCAATTTTTATTTTTTTTAATTCTTTTTTTTTTAATAGAGGCATGTTTTATTTATTTATTTGTTTGTTTGTTTTGTTTATACATGCACTGGGTACAGTCAGAAGCGCAGGAGGGTGAGAGAATTCACCAGAGCCAGAGCGGGGAGCAGAGCAGGCAGAAGGACCGAAGTACACTGCTGAGGGGAGCAGCGGGCAGCAGGAGAGGTCTGCGCGCCATGTGGGACCCTCCACCGGTGGCCGGGGAGCAGCCAGGGATCGAACCGGCGCCGCAGAGACCGCGGGCAGCTTCGCAACCCAGCGCTCAACTGCTGCGCCACCGGGGAGGCCCTGGAGTCAATTTTTAAAGTCAGCTGGAGACATCTTAGGATATTTTGTAAAACATCCCAAATTAAAAAAAGCAAGTATTAGTTCAAAGGCTCTTGGATATGGCAGGTATTCTGAAAGAAACAGGTTTTTCAGAAATGGAAGTAAAAAGTAAGAAACCAGTATTCTCCTTAATCATAATCAAAGTAGCTAAATTCCTGCTTAATGGGAATTAAGCAACCATAAGTTCACATATCTGTTATTTTATCATCACCTTTCATGAGAAAGAACATGAAATATAAACAAGATGGTTCAGAGATTTTTTTTTTTTTAAGAAAGCATCTGATCAGTGGGGACTCAGACCAGTCTTCAGCTTCACAATATAGCAAGAAGAGTCTAAAGTTGTGATCCATTTCATGTGATAATGTTATTATCAAGCAATATTATTTTTTAATTATTTAAAAAGTCTTGTCCCCCATATGATATACATGCTAACCCCAAATTGATTATGATATATAATTCCTTAATTAACCCATTCCCAGACTATTTTGGAAAAACTCGATTCACATCAAACTGAAGAATAAGGGTTATCATATTTCACTTATAGGAGAGAGGGACAGAAGACCATGAGCCATTTAAAACAATAACTTTTATATGCTTCCTGTCTTTGTAGAACAATTAAATGAGAACACAGGGTTTGGGGGCCAAAAAACCTGCAATTATAATATACTTAATATCAGAATAAATTTAGGAGAATCACAATCTCAGTTTTACCAAATGTAATATAGAAACTAAAGTTACTGATTTGACTACAAATATGTAAATATATGTATTAACTGCAATATGATACCTACCTACTAATCATACTCAAGTTCCCTCTGAGGTTACCACACTATTTCTATCCCTTCCCTCTAAATGAAAAAGTAAAAGCAGATATAAAAACAAGATGTCCAACTTTGAGGGCCTCCCTGGAGGCGCAACCTACGAAGCTATCCTCAGCCACTGAGGCAAGAGTTCGATCCCGGGCCAGGGAGCTACCCACATGGCACAGAAGACCTCTCCTGACTCACCTGCTGCTCCCCTTAACAGTGTATTTCAGTAGATATGCCTGTTCTTTTTTTTTTTTTTAAAGATTTATTTATTATTTATACAAGCACTGGGTATAGTCAGAGTGCGGAGGGTGAGAGATTTCACCAGAGCCAGAGCAGGGAACAGAACAGGCAGACTGATGAAATACACTGGTAAGGGGAGGAGCAGGAGCAGCAGGAGAGGTCAGTTGCACCATGTGGGACCCTCGCTGGTGGCCGGGGATAGAACTGGCACTGCAGAGCTTCGCAGCCCAGCGCTCAACCACTGCGCCACCAGGGGAGGTCCAGATCTGCCTGTTCTATTCCCCACTCTGTCTCTGGTGAATCCTCTCACCCCCCACACTTCTGGCCTGTACTCTAATTCTTGTATGCATAAATAAATAAATCTTTAAAAAAAAAAAAAAAGCAGGACTTTGAATTGTAGAAGTATCGCTGACTGCACTTTGCATTCAGTAAAAACTTAAACACAGGCCCACAGTATAAATGAAAGAACTGAGACTCCACAGTCCAGTAGATCACAGAGTTCTCTAAGCACCATTGCAGACAGAAATCCTGGCACTTGCTAAGGCCCTTAGGTGCTCAAATAAGACAGAAATTATATGAGGCACACATTTCCACAAATGCCTTTGACCCTTACTCTTATTGGTGTCTTTGATCCTGACTCTAAGACAACCCAAGTTTGCTCCACGTTTCTTCACAACATTGAAAAAAACTTATAGCAGGAGAGATCTAAGTTCTAAACCTAGTCTTCCCAGCTCTTCCAATAACTATCAGCCTTAGGGAACTCATAGTAGATGTCTTTATTTCCTTGCTACAGGATTAAAGGCTGAAATTGACCAACAGCCTATTGATGTTATGAATGTTGGAACCACCTTATTCCTCCCGAGGGGGTAAACTTCCAGGAATTTAAATGGTGTTAAGAGATTTGGAAAAGTCAAAGGAAGAGTTTGCTTTTATTCCTAATTCCATAAAACTTAGTGCTGGACTCTCTACAAAGTCAAAAGAGGGAAACGGGACTGATTATATTATCAGTTCAGAAATGTTCTTTAGCACAACTGATAACAGCATCTTTACTGACCAGGAATGTGGGAACTGTCTTGCTAATAAGATTGCTGCAAAATTAATGCAACATAAAATTGAAATTAAATTGAAACTATTATTATTAGCACATAATGACAATAATAAAGAACTCTCCTACCACTCTCCAAAGCCCAGTGAAAGTATCCAAATATTTTTTCTCATCAGTCAAATGAAAGCCTAAGTAGTTTCATGAGAAAGTTTAATTAACAGTAAAAACACAATTATATTTCTTATTCCTTCTCTTGAAAATGATTAATAAATAAATAAGAAAGATGAAGAAGAAAATCCTCAAGAATTGCAGGTTCTATAATCAAGAATTAGATCTTGGGATTTAAATATCAAAGAAAACACTGAAAGTTTTCTTGTCCAAAGAACCAAAGGAACACTACAGAATTCTCTCCAACTAATCTGTTTCATTTCATTTCCCACTTGTTTTCCATGTAATCAATCATGCTGAATTACATTTTTAAATAACAATGAAAAAAGGTGGAACCACAGGTCCACATTTTCACTTCATTCTTACACAAAAAAGCAATACAACCTACAGGACATTATAAGCATGTTGTCCGCATATATAGGTTGGTGTAAATTGGCCAGCCAACTACCCAACCCATAGCCAGCCACATACCTGTACACTCTCAGAGAGCAAGGTGTGTCTTATCTTTATTCAGAGTCCACAAACATTCCACCAACCAAAAAAAAAGCCCTGGGTCAAAAAAGAAAATATGAGCCCTGCCCTCAACGAGTTTAAAAGTGGGTATGGAAGACAGGTAGCCAAATTGCTAAGGCTTAAAGTAAAATATAATAACCGCCATAAAGTTTTATTTTAAAATCCAACATTGATGACATTTCAAAGGCAACAACTACATTGGGAAAGGACTCTTTCCCAGAATTTTAAAAAGCACTCTACATAATATTCCAGATTAGTAAAAAGATCTAAGAAGACAAAGCATCATAGGTGAAGGAAGAAAAAAAAAGTTAAAAAACTGTTTTAAGGGCCTCCCTGGTGGAGCAAGGGGTTAAGACTCAACCTATGAAGCTGTCAGCAGCCTCTGCAGCACAAGTTCAATCCCAGGCCAGCCAGGGGGCAACCCACACGGCACAGCAGACCTCTCCTGTCTCGCCCGCTGCTCCCCTCAGCAGTGTATATCTTTTTTTTTTAAGATTTATTTATTTATGCATACAAGAGCTGGGGTACAGGCCAGAGGTGTGGGGGTGGGGGCGGGGGTGAGAGGATTCATCAGAGACAGAGTGGGGAACAGAACAGGCAGATTGACCGAAGCACACTGTTGAGGGGAGCAGTGGGGTGAGTCAGGAGAGGTCTGCTGCACCATGTGGGTTGCTCCCCGGCTGGCCAGGAATCGAACTCGAGCTGCAGTGGCTGCAGTTAGCTTCATAGGTTTGTCGTAACCCCTGCGCCACCAGGGAGGCCCCTCAACAGTGTATTTCAGTTGGTCTGCCTGTTCTGTTCCCCACTCAGTCTCTGGTGAATACTCTCACCCCTCCCCCCACACCTTTGGCCTGTACCCCAGTTCTTGTATGCATAAATAAATAAATCTTTTTTAAAAAACTGTTTTAAAGAAGCATCTTCATTTTTTCATTCAACTACATACAGTCCAGGAAAACACAGAATGAGACCAACTCAATTTCTCCAATCAACTTTGTACAGTTTGTGTAAGAAAGCTAGTTTCAAATGTTCCAACAACTTTGAGATTAAAATGTGAAGCAGGAGATCTTCACACCATTATACATGTGTATTAGTCAAAGTACCCATAGGATTAAAAATCACATTTTAGTTTTTCAATTAACACTGTAAACATGCACAGTCAGAAGCCTCTTACCTTTGCTGTTTAATTATCCATCTGATTGCAGCTCAGATCAGTTCTTTATAATCCAATTTTGAGAAAACGATGCATCTATTTAAAAGCATATCTTGTTTGTTCAAGTAGAAAGTTGACTGAATTCCCCCAGACTAGAAAGAGATTGGCATGTTTGCTTGTGCATATCAGATTATTTAATTGCAATACTGGGAATTATTCTGTAGATGTGAATGGATATCTAATTTATGTCACAAAGGAGAGATTATACTCTTAGGAGAAGTTATTTACTTACTCATTTTCTAACTATATGTTTCCATGCACATGAGAATTTCAAGTCAGGAAAGCATTGCCAACAATGCTCCACCAGAGACAACCAAAATGGGATCATAAATGCCTGATTAGGTATAAATAATGATAAACCAGAGGTCTTTGGGAATATAATTACAGCTGTTCTAGCCCAAAGAGCTTTAAATTCATATTAATCTAAGTAAATTAAAATATGTTGATTTTAATTTATGCACTAAAAGAGGTCTCACATGTTGCTACAAAATAAGAAAATCAAGGAAAAAGATCAACTTTTTTCAAAAATATTTTTTCCAACTGGAATGTCTATAGCTCCCCCTTCTCTGCATATGTTGACAAATGCACTTTTCCTGCCCTCTAACTTAACTGTACTTCCTGCAGTAACTTGTCTGAACTTGTTTGTCTATAGTTCTTACTGGCAATTCTAAGCTATCTATTCATGATCTTTGGAGGAAACACTTTATCAGGGGATCTCATATGTTCTTTTGTAGTCATGTCCCCACCTTTTTTCCTTCCTCATCACCATGGCAGACATACACAAATCTATGACTTATGGTGGCTTGTTTTCACTTGCATGTATTCTGAAGCTATTTTTATGAAAAGGATTGAACTGGAGATACGGAGCCTAATTATTGTGTAGTCTGGGGTCAGTTACAGAATTTGCTGGACCTTTCTTCTTGGGTGTACAATGAAGAGGACCCTGACAGATGATCAATCTCAAAGGTTCTCATACCACCAACACTGGATAACTCTCTAGCTCTTTGACCTGGGACCTCACACATCCCAGAAAGTAGGATGTCTTTTATGACATTAAAAGATAGTAGGCGCTTCTCCCAGTAGATACAACCCAGACAAAGACAGGGGGGATTCTACATGAAGAGAGAGTATAAACAAAAGAGAAGCAGGCAGAGAGGGGTACGTGGAGGAGCGGAGGATTTGAGAAGGAAAGGAGGAGGAAGAGAAAGAAACAAAGATCCAGAGATGCTGGGGAATACAAGCTAGGAGCATGGTAAAGTGTGTACAGCAAGGAGACATTATTCAGGTCTGTACGGTTAAGAGAAATACACAACAGTACAACTATAATTACAGAGTACAAAATTTAAAATTTTCCATATTCATTTTTTGCATGGAAATAAACATCTGCCATTATTTCTTTGCAGAAAAAAAAAGCAAAACATTTGACTACTGAAGATAACTTTTTTAAATTAATGACGCAGCATTATTTTACAACCTTGTTAGCTTTTTTCACAATCTAGGTTTTCTCCCCTCAGTTGTGATCACCATCATTTTCCCACCACCAAAGCACCAATGGACCTCCACCACAGTTCATTGTGCTCTCCTCCTAGCCTTTTTTTTGCCCCTCACCTCTCACCCCATCTCTACAGATGCCTCAGCTCTATGGTCAGATTTTGAGGGCTGGTTTTAAAGTTTGTATTGAGTTAATTTCTCTATATTCCACATATTAGTGAAACCACCTAGTATTTATCTTTCTCCTTCTGACTCACTTCACTTAGGATAGATAATACCTTCCTGTTCCATGCACGTAGCTGCAAATGGCATGAGTTAATCTTTTTTGATTGCTAAGTAGTATTCCACTGTGTATATATAACACATCTTTTTGATCTACTCATCTGTTCTGGAGCAATTATGTTGTTTCCATATCTTGGCTATTGTAAATAGTCCTGCTTAAATAAAATTGTATATATTCCTACTTTAAATAAAGTTAAAAAACTGTTTTAAAGCAGCATCTTCATTTTTTCATTCAACTACATACAGTCCAGAAAAATACGGAATATTAGGAAATGACAGTGATCACCCACCACCACTACCAGAAGGAACTCCCTAGAACTGTTCCAAGAGAACAGTCATCCAAGTTCCTACATCAGTAATAGCCACAGAATAGAACTACTGTTGCTCTACATGCAAACCAGGAAGCTATGCAGGAACTTCAGTGGTCAATTAAGCCTAGTTCATCAAAGTACTGTGCTTCTCAGTCAGCATGAGCTGTCTGTTTTAAATGGTTTTCCACTCTCTAGAGGTTGAAATACTAGTCTACCCATAAAATTTTGGAGCCACAGACCTAGAGCCAAAAGCCACCCAGTAGCCCACTCCCCTTCTCTTCTCAACTTCAGTTTTGTTCTACAGTACCAGGAGCTTTGCCCACACCTTGATATCCAACCTGCACAGTCGGTACCACATACTTGGGTCCTAGAAGAGCTCACAGGTACAGTTCACCAATGGGAGATATGAAAACAAGAGAGGCCTTACAGGCTCTGGAAGTAATTTTAGGATAGCTTAGGCAGGTGATTATGGGGTCCTGGGTGGCTTAGAAGTAGGGGTGAGGAGCTTTGGACAGACCATAATGTCCCTTGCAAAGTGAAACAAGTAAGAAGGAAAAAAGCAAATACCAGATGGTATGACTCATATGTGGGATATAGTGAAAACAGACAAAGGATCAGATAAAGACAAACTCAAAAACTAGCCCTTAAAAGCAGACCTTAGAACTGAGACATGCAGAAGAGGCAAGGAAGGTGTTGGGGTGAGCATACAGTGGGGAGGGAGCACAATGGACTATAGTAGTGGACTATGGGTGCTTTGGAGGTGGCAGAGCTATGGTAACATCACCAGAAGTGGGAAATCCTATACTTCTAAAATACAAAAACAAATTGTAAACCAACATTACTGCAATTAAAAATAAAAAGGAAAGCAATATTGTTCTCCATACTTTTTTTAAAGATTTATTTATTTATGCATACAAGAGCTAGGGTATAGGCCAGAGGTGTGGGGGGTGAGAGGATTCACTAGAGTCAAAGTGTCTCCCCACTTTTCTAAAGTAGAATGGTTAAAACACACACACACACACACACACACACACACACAATGTTCCTTGACCTTATAGAATCTTCTCCCTATGGGACATGGTCAGCTAGAGGACGGCCAGAGCAGGGCCTTTTAAATTACGTGACCTCAAACAAGAGTACCTCTTGCCCAAGGTCAAAGGGTGTTAATGTTGATCTACTTCTGCCTTAATCTGGGTTAGCCAGAAAATCTACATTGCTATATCTCATAAGCCAAGCAGCCAGTATGGATAGTATTATTTATAATATATATAGTAAAAATAGCCTATCTAAGTGCTAAAATTACTTCAGCTCAGGTGGTTGAATGACTTTGGTTTTAATACCATGGAGTCCACAGTCAGCACAAGAGGATATATCTCCTTCAGCAAGAAAATCCCAGACACAACATAAATACTGCTAAAGAATAAGCCCACACAAAGAGAAACTTTGTGAGCTGTTAATCAATGACAAAGCAGAGAGCAAGGTTTTCATCCCAATATCTCCTTCTTTACTCTCAGTCTATAAAACATTATGGGTCCTGGCTAACCAAAGGCAAGAAACCAAACTTAATGAAACTTCCCTTTACTTCCCCCTTTTTGTAACCTATCACCCAGACATACCTGATTTGTTTTCCATAGGCATACAAGAATATCCACTTTCCCAAGAAAGCACTGTGTAGTTCTTTCTCCTCCATTGTACCATCAAACAATTTTTTCTCATATTTTCAGGCTTTTATCTAGTAGCTGTCAACCACAGAATAAACTACCTACCATGTACTAATAAGCTAGTGGGAGTTATCAGTTAAATAGGTCATCTGTTCAAGTTAATTAGCACTGCAAACAGGGCCTTGAGAACACAGCATTCCTTTATAGGAACACCTTCACTAGAACATTCATACTGCAAAAATGGGATCGGGTCAATGGTGTTACAGAAGCATCTTGGAACATCTGGAATATATGACACAGACAACCACTCATCCAACTGTGAAGGCTCTGTATAGACAGAGTAATTGGACTAGATAAGAGAGAGAAGAAACTTGTCCATATGGGTTTACCGTGCATCAGTACAAAATGAATAAGTTTTAATAACATTACAAAGTAGGATAAGGATGCAATGGATAAGATCTTTCCCTTCTGATTTCTAGTGTTCTTCCAAAAGCCTTATCTGCCATTAGTTTTCCTTGAAATTTTTATTTAGAGAATTTTTATTTAAAATTTATTTATGCAATGGTACTTCAATAAAAAATGAAAACTTCTAATAAAAATTATTTATGAAAAAGAAGGAATACTGCCAAATACAGTCTATGAAGCCAACATTACACTAATACCAAAACCAAACAAAGAAAGCACAAAAAAAGAAAATTACAGGCCACTCTCCCTAATGAACACTGATGCAAAAATCCTCAACAAAATCCTTGCCAACAGAATCCAACAATGCATCAAAGGGATAATACACCACAATTAAGAAGTGGGATTCATTCCAGGGGCACAAGGATGGTTCAACATACGAAAATCAATCAGTGTAATCCAATACATCAACAAAAAGAAAAAATAAAAACCATATGATCATACCAATAGATGCTGAGAAAGCATTCGACAAAGTCCAACATCCATTTATGATGAAGGCCCTTGAAATTCTCAGGATAGAAGGAACATACCCTAACATGATAAAAGCCATATACTACAAACCCACCACCAATATTATTCTCAGTGGCAAAAAGCTGAAGGCCTTTTCTTTAAGATCAGGAACAAGACAAGGATGTCCTCTCTCATCACTGCTCTTCAATATAATATGGGAGGTCCTAGTCAGGGCAATAAGACAAGAGAAAGACATACAAGGAATCCGGATAGAGAAGGAGTAAAACTATCACTATTTGCAGATGATATGATAATAGACATAGAGAACCCTAAAAACTCCACAGAAAACTACTCAAAATAATCAACCAGTGCAGTAAAGTAGCAGGATACAAAATCAACACACAAAAATCAGTAGCTTTCCTATACACAATCAATCTGAAGAAGAAGAAATCAAGAAAACCATCCCTTTCATAACTGAAACAAAAAAAAATCCACTACTTGGGAATAAACCTAACAAAAGAGGTGAATGACCTATACAAAGAAAATTATAAAACACTGTTAAAAGAAATAGAAAAAGACACAAAGAAATGGAAAGACATCCCCTGCTCGTGGATTGAAAGAATTAACATTATTAAAATGTCCATCCTACCAAAAGCAATATACAGATTCAATGCTATTCCAATGAAAATCTCAATGACAGTCTTTAAATAAATAGAACAAATGCTGACGAAATTCATATATGGAACCACACACACACAAAAAAAAAAAACATGAATAGCCAAATCCCTACTGATGAAAACAAAGGAGAAAGGAGGTATCACACTTCCAAACTTCAAGCTATACTACAAAGCCATAATAATTAAAACAGTTTGGTATTGGAACAAAATCAGACACACAGAACAATGGAACCAAACAGAGAGCCCAGAAGTAAAACCACACTTACATGGACAACTGATCTTTGACAAAGGAGCACAGAATATGAAATGGAATACAGTTTGTTCAATTAATGGTGCTGGGAAAACTGGACCTCCACATGCAAAAAAAAAAAAAAATGAAACTAGACCACTACCTTTCACCGTAGACAAAAATCAACTCAAAATGTTAAAAGAACTGTACATAGGACCTGAAACCATAAAATATATAGAAGAAAATATAGGTGAAACACTACAAGATATACATCGCAATAACATATTTAAAGACTCATCACTCAAAGCAAAGAAAGTCAAGGAAAAGATAAACATCTGGGATTACATCAAACTGAAAAGCTTCTGCACAGCAAAAGAGACATTAACCAAAACAGAGAGATACCCCACTGATTGGGAAAAAAATCTTTGTACTCCAGTCAACTGATAAGGGACCGATCACAAAGATATACAAAGAACTCACAGGACTCAACAAAAATAAAATAAACAATCCAGTCAAGAAACGGGCAGAAGAACTTAAAAGACATTTCTCCAAAGAGGAAATGCAAATGGCCAACAGGCATATGAAAAAATGTTCAACATCCCTAATAATCAGGGAAATGCAAATTAAAGTCACATTGAGATACCACCTTATACCAGTAAGAATGGCACATATCAAAAAAAAAAAAACAAGCAACAAATGTTGGCGAGGATGTGGTGATAAAGGAACTCTCCTGCATTGCTGGTGGGAGTGCAAACTGGTCCAACCACTATGGAAAGCTGTCTGTAGGTTCCTCAGTCTACTAAAAATGGAGCTGCCATAAGACCTGGCAATTCCACTACTAGGGATTTACCCAAAGGATACAAAAATATTGATTCAAAAGAACACTTGTACACCTATGTTTATTGCAGCACTATTTACAATAGGTAAAACCTGAAAACAACCCAAATGCCCAAAAATAGATGACTGGATCAAGAAGATGTGGCATATATACACAATGGAATATTATTCAGCAATCAAAAAAGATAAACTCATGCCATTTGCGGCAACGCCATGGAATTAGAAGGAATTACACTCAGTGAAATAAGCCAGAAGGAAAAAGAAAAAGATCGGATGGTTTCACTTATAGCAGGAATATAGGGGAACCATATAAGACATCAGTGTAAAAAATAATGACAATAAAAACACAACAAAGCAAAAATAGACAATTATAAATCAGAGACATCCTTCAAGGAAGGAGGAGGGAGAGGGATCAGAGGGAGAGAGGAGCATGGGGGACTGAGGTGATGGTGCACAGGTGCATTGGTGAAGGAAATTCTATGGGGACTATTCCTGAGGGGGTGGGGGGAAGGAAATATTATTTAAAAATGAAAATTATGTAAAAAAATTAAAAGTTATATTAAAAATAAATAAAATAAAATTTATTTAAAGACAGAAAGCTTAGTTTAAAGAGCAAAAGAAATAATTTGGAAAAACTTAAATATACTTCCTTACTCATCTGTAACCTCATTTTCCAGTCTCCTCAACTGGGGCCTTTTTTTTTTTTCAAATAATAAATTTTATTTTTATATTCCCCATACAATTGCAACCCCCCATTCTGACCCCAATCCCTCCCCTCCCGCCCCCCACCCCCCAAAAAGAGTCTCTGGTTCATAGTTTTTTGTTGATTTTGATTTTCACTTTCTTATAGTTATTCATTTTCCTGGTCCCTTATTTAAGTTTTCTAGATTCCTGCTATGAGTGAGACCATCCGGTATTTTTCTTTTTCTTTCTGGCTTATTTCACATGTGGTTATCTTTTTTGAGTGCTGAGTTATATTCCATGGTATATATGTACCACATCTTCTTGATCCAGTCATCTATTTTTGGGGATTTGGGCTGTTTCCAAAGCTTAGCTATTGTAAAAAGAGCTGCTATAAACATAGGGGTGCAGGTGTTCTTTGGAATTGATGTTTCTGTGTCCTTTGGGTTAATACCTAGGAGTGGAATTGCTGGATCATATGGAAGCTCTATGTTTAGTAGGTCCAGAAATCTCCACAGAGCTCTCCATAATGGTTGGACCAGTTTGCACTCCCACCAACAGTGCAGAAGAGTTCCTTTTTCTCCACACCCTCGCCAACATTTGTTGTTGCTAGTTTTTTTAATATGTGCCATTCTCACTGGTGTAAGATGGTACCTCATGGTAGTTTTGATTTGCATTTCCCTGATTGCAAGTGATGTTGAACATTTTTTCATATGCCTGTTGGCCATTTGCATTTCCTCTTCAGAGAAGTTTCTTTTTAGCTCTTCTGCCCATTTTTTGACTGGGTTATTTTCTTTGTTGTTGTTGAGTCTCATCAGCTCTTTGCAGATTTTTGTGATCAGTCCTTTATCATTAGTGTTGGGTGCAAAAATGTTCTCCCAGTTGGTGGGGTTTCTCTTTGTTTTTGTTATTGTCTCTTTTGCTGTGCAGAAGCTCTTTAATTTGATGTAGTCCCAGCTGTTTATCTTTGCCTTCACTATCACTGCTTTGGGTGATGTGTCTGTAAAGATGTCTTTGATGTGCATATCACGTAGTGTTTCGCCTATATTTCCTTCTATGTATTTTATGGTTTCAGGTCTTATATCTAGTTCTTTAATCCATTTTGAGTTGATTTTTGTGTATGGTGTGAGGTAGTGGTCAAGCTTCATTCTTTTGCATGTAGCGACCCAGTTTTCCCAGCACCATTTATTGAACAAACTTTCTTTGCTCCAATGCATAGTCTTTGCTCCTTTGTCAAAGATTAGTTGACCATAAATCTGTGGGTTTATTTCTGGATTTTCTATTTGATTCCATTGGTCTGTATGTCTGTTCTTGTTCCAGTACCATGCAGTTTTTTTTTTTTTTTTAATAGAGGCATGCTTTATTTATTTATTTATTTGTTTGCTGGTTTGTTTGTTTGTTTGGTTTATACATGCACTGGGTACAGTCAGAAGCGTGGGAGGGTGAGAGAATTCACCAGAGCCAGAGCGGGGAGCAGAGCAGGCAGAAGGACCGAAGTACACTGCTGAGGGGAGCAGCAGGCGGCAGGAGAGGTCTGCACGCCATGTGGGACCCTCCTCCGGTGGCCGGGGAGCAGCCGGGGATCGAACCGGTGCCGCAGAGGCCGCGGGCAGCTTCGCAACCCAGCGCTCAACCGCTGCGCCACCGGGGAGGCCCTACCATGCAGTTTTGATGATTATGGCTTTGTAGTATAGTTTGAAGTCTGGGAGTGTGATGCCTCCATTCCCTTCTTTTTTTTTTCAGGAGAGCTTTGGCTATTCGGGGTTTTTTGTGATTCCATATGAATTTCATCAATAATTGTTCTATTTCTTTGAAGAATGACATTGAAATTTTGATTGGAATAGCATTGAATCTGTATATTGCTTTTGGTAGGATGGCCATTTTAATAATGTTTATTCTTCCAATCCATGAGCAGGGGATATCTTTCCATTTCTTTGTGTCTTCTTCTATTTCTTTTAACAGTGTTTTATAGTTTTCTTTGTATAGGTCCTTTACCTCTTTTGTTAGATTTATTCCCAAATATTTGATTTTTTTTGTTTCGATAATAAAAGGGATGTTTTTTTTTATTTCTTCTTCTTCAGATTTATTGTTTGTGTATAGGAAGGCTACTGACTTATGCGTGTTGATTTTGTATCCTGCCACTTTACTGAACTGATTGATGAGCTGAATTAGTTTTTCTGTGGAGTTTTGGGGGTTCTCTATGTATATTATCATATCATCTGCAAATAGTGATAGTTTGACTTCTTCTTTTCCTATTTGGATTCCTTGTATGTCTTTCTCTTGTCTTATTGCTCTGGTTAGGACTTCCAGTATTATATTGAAAAGCAGTGGTGAGAGTGGACATCCTTGTCTTGTTCCAGATCTTAATGGAATTGCTTTCAGCTTTTCACCATTGAGAATGATACTGGCTATTGGCTTGTCATATATGGCCTTTATGATGTTGAGGTATGTTCCTTGTATCCCAAGAATTTCAAGAGCTTTTATCATGAATGGGTGTTGCACTTTGTCGAAAGCTTTCTCAGCATCTATTGATATTATCATATGGTTTTTATATTTCTTTTTGTTGATGTGTTGGATAACGTTGATTGATTTTCGGATGTTAAACCATCCTTGTGTCCCTGGAATGAATCCTACTTGGTCGTGGTGAATTATCTTATGGATACATTTCAACTGGGGCCTTTTAAAGCGTAGTATCTATGCATTTGATGTGCCTCTTTTTTTTTTAAGTCTATTTTTCTTAATATGTAAATGTCCTCAAGAGTTAATTTTATTCTTCCATATGTAAGGGTGAATAGTGTTTCCGTGTCATTTTTCCATCTACTTTTTAACATTGCTCTGGCTCATTACTTCACACAAGCAGGTAATATTTGAACTCCGTTAGTCATAGATTTGGAGTCACAAAGCCCATATTCCAATTCCAATTCTAGTGCTTAGTCACCATGAGGAAGTTCTTCAACTCTTCTTTGCATCTTGTTATCATGTATAAAATGGGGATATGTTTCAGCAAAGACCAAATCAAATGGTATGTATGGGAGAGCACACAACTCAGCAGCTCTCAATGTGTGTGGTTGTGATGAGTATTCATGCCAGTTGTTCTCTGCTTTGAAATTTCTCAGAACAAGATCATCATTAATGTATTCAGTTAACAAATACTTTGTTGAGCACCTAATATGCATCAGACTCTCCACTGAGCACTTGTGAGAACCACTAGTGCTATGAGCCCATCCCATCACTACAGGGCTGTTTGTATTTTCAAACTACCCTCTTCTAGTATTTTTCCTTTTGAAAACTAATGAAGAATTTGTGTCATGTTTGCCCACTGCAGCCTGAGTTCAATCCCTGGCCAGGGAGCTAACCCACAAGGTGCAGCAGACCTCTCCTGTCTCGCTCGCTGCTCCCCTCAGCAATGTATTTTTGTAGATCCACCTGTTCTGCTCCCCACTCTGTCTCTGGCGAATCCGCTTAACCCCTGCAGCTCTGGCCTATACCCCAATTCTTATATGCATAAATAAAATAAATCTATAAAATATATATATATATATATATATATGTTTGAACTTTATCAAAACTGGTTTTCAGACTGTCATGAAAGGCTTAAGTTTGCAGAGATAAATTCTTAAGAGTGAAAGTTTCCAATAATCAAAGGCAGGTAGTAATGAGCAGCACACACAGATAACGAGTAAGCACATACACTGCACACTAGGCTTCCTCTAGCTCTACAATTCAAATGTGTTCCTCTTCATTCTATCGCCACTGAAAACCAGAAATGTAGCACGTAATATCTGAATAGTAATTCCTGCTTGCTTGAGTTCCAAGTTATGACCGGAAAAAAAAAAAAAAGGCAGATGAGCTTCTTTAAAGGTTGGATACAAAGAACACCTTTCAACTGGACAAGTACTCAAAGCAGACTTGGCAAAAGTATGATTGGTTAAAATGGGCTGGGCCTGTCTGGTGGCGCTAGGGGTTAAGCACTGCACTATGAAGCAATCCACAGCCTCTGCGGCACGAGTTCGATTCCCGGCTGGCCAGGGAGCAACCCACATGACGAGGCAGACCTCTCCTGTCTCACCTGCTGCTCCCCTCAGCAGTGTATTTCAGTCAGTCTGCCTGTTCTGTTTCCCACTCTGTCTCTGGTGGATCCTCTCACCCACCCCCCCACCCTGCATCTCTGGCCTGTGCCCCAGCTCCTGTACGCATAAATAAATAAATCTTTAAAAAAAAAAACATAATTACTTAACAAATCACTTTATAATACTAATCCAGGGTAATCACACACTGAACCATCTATTAAAATGGAAAAGTCAGAGCTGCTCAGGCCCCAAGGAAAGCTAATTGACAGAACAGAGCAGGAGTTTGAAACATGTGTTTGGTGCAACTGTTGCCCAAAATTAATTCTGTATGTGCTTAGTGGTTTCTATGTTCCATCATTCGTGTTAATGTTAACATTAGAAGCAAAATGAGTGTCCTCGATGAAGAAAAGGGTAGAAAGTTAACATAATTTTTCAAACATTAATCTCTCTTGCTTTTGAAGAGTGAGAGAAAGAGGAAAATAACTGCACCCAGTGGGGAGCACATAGTTGGGAGGAATTCCTGACCAAAACACACATAGGTCTGCCACTTCACACAACCCCATTCGCACTCTGTGAAATTTACCTTCAGGATTGCAAAATGTACAATTGCGAAATGTACAATGTGCTTTATACGATGACTCTATATTCAGGGTATCCAATAATGCTGAAAAAAGGAAAGTTCCCCCCAGGCCAGAAAAATGCCTGGTTTCCTGTGCTAGCTCCATCCTTAGGAGATATGGAGAAAAAAGAGAAATGGTTCACTGACTTAGTAATTGATCAAGAAGTTCTACAAATAGACGCAGAAATATCTGAAAATGGTAAAAGATTTGACTCTGTAATCACAAGTGAGGAAAGTATTTCCATTTGACTGATCTTCAGATAAATAAAACCACAGTGGGAATGGCTGAGCAAACAGTTTTCCTATCTTCACACCCACACACCTGGTGGAACGTATCAGCAAACAAAGAAAACATTCACCAAATTTCCACTGATGAAACATACCAGGGAGAAGTGCCTTCCCTTTGGTTGACTTTGGAAACATTCAGCCATATAATTCAAGTTTTTGTTTCAGTCTGGAAAATAGAAGCTGTATAGAACATTTAAGGACAAACCAGCCTCAGAAAACCAGCAAGTGAATTCTATCAGGTCAGAAGAAGGCTATGCCTAGACCTCAGCCAGAAGATAAAAGCAGGTGGTATACATGTCTGAAGTGTTTATAAGTGGCTTAGTGAGCCCATTTCCCTGGGATGCTCGAGGATGTTAGAATCAGGGTCTCTGAAAAGCAGGAATGAAAAAAAATGACCCCAGAGCCAGGTAAACCTAACTTATGACTAGTGCTTCAGAGAGCTGCTTTTCTGCCCTCCTCTAACCAAGGCTCACCATGGGGCTAGAAGTCTAAGAGGTCGAGCAAGGGGCATATCCTACTGAAACCACGACTTCTCTTCTAGACCCTTCCATAACCCTGCAATTTGGTGCCCCTAGGAGTCCAAAGTCAGCTTTCAGGGCCTGTGTGGCTCTTTACACTCCTTACACAGACCATTTCATGGCACAGGCCTAGGTCTGAGAGTTGAACACGCACAGCTGTTGCTCTGTAGATAAAGCTAGAATGAGAAGACTGACTGTCCATGCACATTCCTATAAGGCTCCTCCAAGGGCCTAGTGGAGCCAGGGCAGGAAGAGCAGGGATAAGGCTATGGGACAGGAGGGCATCTTGTCCTGCGCTAGCAAATGTTAGGGGTGGGACTGGAATGGGATAAATAACAGACTGAAATAAGTGCTATACAGTAATCCCAGGGAACTTCTCTCCTTGATACCCAGTATAACTTCTTATCCAAACCAGGATACTGCTGAGATAAAAGGGAAACTAAGCAAATAAGATACCAGCTCAAGAGACAAAGCCAAGACTATCCTGCAAACTGGGATATAAAAGTCATCCCAGCTACACCAAATGAGTGATGCCTCACTCATACTTGGGCCCAGAGTTCCATAGATAAAACCCATGCTTTAGTATCCAGCATTTTCTTTTCCATCAGACTCTTTATTTCCTCTATCAAAAGAGTATTATGCTTGATATACCCAAGAAGTAAATAAAATTTCATTCTTGGCAAGCACAACAGACTTTGGGTATATAATAGAAAGCATCATATGCAGTTTCTGCTTCTGTTGTTTATCTGCAAAGGTGGTTCAATCTGTTAAATTTGCAGATTGGCCCTAATAAAAGGCAGTGAAATAAAGGGGAAACCAAAGAAACCAGAAAATCATTAGAAATCTACAAACAAAACAAAGAAAGTTGGATAATAGGATTCCTGCCTGAGGTAAAAAATCAAAGATTAACAGTAAACAGAACTTTAAAAAAAATACTGTGTTGGCCTTTTCTGGAGCCAGCCCTACACTGGGCTTGGGAATGCAGGATTTAATCAGGACCAGTTGGTGTTTTCCAGAAGCTCACACCCTAGAGGAGGGAGTTTCTGGTAAGCCCTAAGGCAATATCCTTGGCACCTGGTTAACATGCCCCCTGCTGCTGCTTGGCAAATTTCAGTAATCTGATTTCATCTCACAGCTGTTGCACAACACACACACACACACACACACACACACACACACTTTATTTCTATGATGCTTCTAGTCTCTCCTACTGTCCACCATTATTTTTACTAGCAGTTCTTACACATGACCAACTGTACATGGTGCTTCTCTAACGTATAGATTCCCAAGCAGCATCCCACAGAGACTGAACCAGCAGGACAGGGGTAAGGGTGGGACATTTCTATCCTTTATAAGTAGCCTAGTCAACTCTGAAAGCAAAATATTCTAACCCCTGGAGAAGCTCAACTGGAGCAGTGGAGGTCTGGACTCTGTGCAGCCAGGATGCTGTCACGCCATGTCTGCTCTGCCCAGCCAGCTCCCACAGGGGTCTTCCCAGAGAGAATGAGAATGGCAGAGCCGAATACCAGAGATCATGGCACCATTATAAACAACAGCCCTTTCCTGCCACAGCCAAGATCCAAACTAGGTTTCCATGTTGTTTTTCATGAACAACTATTTTAGCTTTATTCAGCAATAAAAACACACATACACAGCAAGTTTATGAAAACTTTAGGATGGTCTGTTTCTTCTAAGTCTTTCCTAATCCAATGATAAAACCGTTTCTTCAGCGAAATTTTAACCCAATTCTTTCCTTCCTTTTCTTCTCCCCATTCCACATATACTCATGTTTTGATCTGTGCACATTTGTTACATTAATGATCCTCACTAAAGGAAGATACAACCTTTCTAGGGAGCACATCAATATCTCCAGGAAACCATGTAATTTTTCTATTTGTGAAGATGAACAAAATGTTTTTAAAGGATAAGAAACACTGCTGGCTTCATCTCTGATTCATGCTGAATATGGATAGGAGGAAATTAAAGTAATCGATCAACTTGAATTTCATGTTTTACAAATTGCCTAGTGTGATCAGAAATAAGCCTATGTTTATAAGTAAAATTAGAGAAATGCTATGAGGTAGAAATCCCTCCTTGAAAGGCTTACCACCAGGGGAATTCAGTCATCGATGTCTGGCTATTGTCATCACAGGCAAACCTACGATTAAGTTAGCTGTTGACAGATCAGAGGGGGTAAAAAGTGCTCTGCTCCCCTGGCAGTTACCCAATGTGGTAAAGCTTTGACTGCCACTTGCCCTGGGAGCAGCGCCTGCCTGTCTCTGGATATGTTCCCACACAGCTCAGGAATGGAGCCTGTAGGAGACAGTTCTCTGACCTTGACAGCCAAAAATCTCGGCATGGCATGAGGGAGCAACTTAGCACTAAACATGGGATCCCTGTCCTACCCATCACTCTGATGTGCTTAGAGTCTGTGGAACTGTGAAAGTTAAAAATTAAAAACACAGACACAAAGGTAGAACCTGAACCCGTGCTAAGTTGGAAATACATACTTGTTCTTAGAGTACTATTATATGATAATATATCTCATTTCTCTAGCTTTATTGCTCTTTTCACTAAACTATAATTTTCCTAAGAGCGTTCAAAGAGCAAGGCTCATCCTCCATTAATCATGATTTCCATAAATTATAAAACGTAAGATATAATCACATTTGTGTAAACAAATTTGTCATGAGATAGCTTAAAACAATTTGGAGAATGTACAGAGATATTCACTATGGCCAGTTAGGAATGGTTCAAGATTCTGTGTCCGTTATTTAATTCTTCCCTATTATAACCATCTATTACGTATATACTTTTAGAGTTGAAAAGAGGATATGAAAATATTGAAATTATTTATCAATGGAAGTTATCAACATCAGATGTTACAGTTAATTATTTCAAAGCTCCAGGAACCACACCGCTTCTTTCGCTGTGTCGTCTACCACTGCCAAAACCCATCAACTATTTTTAGTAGAAATATTTGCCTGCAACCTCATTTTGAAGCATAGAAACAAGATGAGCACAAATGGCCATTTGCTTACTCACCTGAAATAGCTACTAATTACATACATTACCTGCATAAAATAAAAAAAGAATGTCTCTTATCAATGAATTGAAAAAAATGCATTGATTTAAAAATTACTCAGCATCACAAAAGACATTTCAATTGTAAAGTTCATCTTGCTTCCACTTTTAATGGAAGCTCTGAGGCAAGAGGCAGATACCAAATGTTCCCTAAGGGGATTTAAATTGACTCTATTAATCTCTCTGTCTGACTTTAAGACAGTGTTTAAAAATAAATGTCTGACTTAACATTTTACAAAAGCTCCTTTTAAACATTAATTTTTCTTCTACGCCATAAAGAGAAATTTTTTGTTTGTGTTTTAAATCAGGAGCAACTCAACAAGATTAAAATCTCCGCAGGCAACCCTCTCTCTCTTCATCTCAATCACTCAGTGGCTCGCTTGATGTCATATTTAGACCCCATTATCACTAGTCTTACCTTCAAAATATGACATCTCTCTAGCTGTCACTGCAGATTTTTCCTCCCTTCTTTCTCCTTGCCTCTGCTTGAATTTACCCTGCCCCTTCATTGTTCTCTCTCTTCACTGCTCTTTTTGTTCTTAAACTAGGATACACACTAGTATAGGGCCTAGTCATGGAAAAACCTGGCATGTATTTTTTAGTTATTTTACTCAATAATAAACAGCTTAATACTTTATTTTTTAATTTTTTTTAAAGATTTATTTATTTGTACAAGAACTGGGGTACAGGCCAGAGGCGCCAGAGGGTGAGAGAATTCACCAGAGAGAGCTGAGAGCCGAACAGGCAGACTGACTGAAGAACGCTGCTGAGGGGAGCAGTGGGTGAGACAGGAGAGGTCTGCTGCACCATGTGGGGTTTCTCCCTGGCTGGCCAGGAATCGAACCCGCGCTGCAGAGGCTGCGGACAGCTTCACAGCGCAACGCTGAACCTGCTGTGCCACCAGGGAGGCCCACAGCTTAATTCTTTAAATTAAAGCAAATACGGATCCATAGTGGAACTTTAAATACTTTAAGGATAAAACTCACGGCTTCCAAATTTTTATGCTTCTGATAAGCTCTTTTTATTTATCCCCCCCACACCTGAGATAGGCTTTTTTCTCTGAGCCTTCTCCCTCTCACCTGCTAGTTCACCCTCTGCCCTGTTGGTTAGAATAAATCGTTATTTTTTTTCTCTTTTGCTGTACCAAAGGTATTCTCTTCTTGAGTCCTCAGAAACAGGTTTCTGGCCTCACCCAGCCGATGCCACCCTTCTCATTAAGATAATGAAAGATCCACTCATTATTATCCCAGGTCTCTGCTCTGTATCCATCTGATTTTGACTCCCAGTGAAAGGGCAAGTACTCCTTAAACTTTCACATCTCTTCCTTTCTTTTACTCCACACCCTCCTGTTTTTCTCCTTCTTCTCAGACTGCTCCTACCCAACCTCATTCACCATTCCCAGCATTCAGTCTTTCCTTGTGTTGACTCTCTCAGCAAATGCATACATCCCTTGACTTCAAAAACCACCTCTCACCAGAGAATTTTCAATTCTAGAGTCCCTAGTTCCCACCCAAATGTGGAGTCGCAAGCCCATTTCAATTGCCTTTCTGGTATTCTCATGTAGAGAGCCTCTCCATTATGTGACACAGAATGAGCTCCCTATGCCAACATTTGTTTGGTCTTGAGTGAACCAAGTAACGTGAGTTCCAGCTAGTAAAATTGTAATAGTTAGTTCATAGATTAGTGAGGATTCAGGAACATAAAATAGGATAGCTGCTGTATTTATATTGATTACACTAATATATATAGCACTATGTGTCAGGCTTGCAATACAGCATTTTATAAAAAGTAACTCAATTAATCCTCACAAGGATTCTGGAGGGCAAATAGCATTAGTGTCCCCATTTCACAGATAAGGAAACTAAGGCAGTCAGTCAAGGTTACACAGCTAATAAGTAGCAAAATCTGATTCCAAGGCAGGCAGACTAGCACCAAAGTTTGTATTCTTCACTGCTACACTAAGCTGCCTGTCATTACACTGACTTTCTGCCTTTTAAAGCACTGCAGAAATCGAATTAAAATTATTAGAACAAAAACCCAGAACATAGGATCACTCTTGGGGTTCATATCTTTTTCTTGAGTTGTGTGTTGATTAAAAACATCAATCCTATAGCTTTGGCAACCTCGCTGTCAGCTTTCCTGTCTCTCTTACCTTCAGAACCCATTGTTCCCAACCTATTGTGTCTACCTCTGAAACGAATACCTTATTCCCATCACCAGTACTTCAGTTCCAGCCTGTTTATTTGACATCCACACCAATTTTTATAAATGGGGCAGGTGGGGGAGAAAAAGAAAATCTCCTGTATTCTGGGACAATTGGCAAATTTTTAATAAAGTCTGCAAAGCAGACAACAGTTGCTTATCAGTATTAAAATTTTTAATTTCAATAATTACGCTGAGTTTATATATAGGAAAGTCCTTGTTTTTAGGAAATATACATTGAAATATTTAAGGGTAAAGAGGCAAGATGTTTGCAGTTTATTCTCAAATGATTCAGAAAAAGCATCATGAGAAAATATATGTCAATGAATGAAAAAATTACATAGCAAATGTGGTAAAATGTTACCAATTGGTAAAATCTGGTTGAAGAATATTCCAGAACCCTTTAACTACCTTTGTAACATTTTCCTAAATTAAAACTATTTCAAAATAAAATGTTAAAAAAATAACTAACCATTGTTTTTTTTTGTTTGTTTGTTTTGTTTTTATACATGCACTGGGTACAGTCAGAAGCGCGGGAGGGTGAGAGAATTCACCAGAGCCAGAGCGGGGAGCAGAGCAGGCAGAAGGACCGAAGTACACTGCTGAGGGGAGCAGCGGGCGGCAGGAGAGGTCTGCGCGCCATGCGGGACCCTCCTCCGGTGGCCGGGGAGCAGCCGGGGATCTAACCGGCGCCGCAGAGGCCGCGGGCAGCTTCGCAACCCAGCGCTCAACCGCTACGCCACAGGGGAAGCCCACTAACCATTGTTTTGATGCCCCTAGAACACACAACCCTCTCTTGCCACTCCAACCCCCAAGTCCCCTCAGCAAGTGTAAAGGCTCACCAGGCACACCCAACAAAGTCCAGAGTACTCGGCTGGCATGCAAAGAGCTCCATAACCTCCCCCCACTTCCAACCTCCAGGCATCCACTCCCAATGACATCCACTGCACTCCCTCCCCATTGGTTCCTTTATCGACCCTCACATTTTCCTGCTCCCTGGGCATGAAAAGGCTGTTTCCTTTACCTAAACTAGTACTTCTATTTCTCTAAAGGTAAACATCAATTTGAATTTGAATTTGAATCCCATTTCTTCCAAAATAGCTTTCCAAATCCACTGAATTGGAATTTGTCCACCTTATCACCCTCCTAAGGCAGGTTTTTACTCTATCTACAGTTTACCTCCATTTAGCCTTGTATTGGAATTTTTATTTATGTTTCTTCACACAGGAGATTAGGAGTTTGTATTACTGCGGTCTTCATCTTTGTACCCTCACTCCCTTTTGCATAATTTTGCATAAATTTTGTATTTCATAATCCAAAGCCTTTGACCTAATGAGGGGCATGGGATGGATGGCAGATGCCAGGAATACAAGAGGGAGGCAGCAACTCTGCAGGGAGCACTGCACCTTGAAGTTCTTACTCAGCATTCTCCCCATCTGTGTGGCTCCCACCTCCATGAGGAAAGCCACAGAGGAATGGCCATATACACGATGGACTACTATTCAGGGATCGAAAAAGATAAATACATGCCATTTGCAGCTATGTGAATGGAACTGGAAGGGATGATTCTAAGGGAAGTGAGCCAGAAGGAGAAAGATAAATACCAGATGGTTTCACTTACAGGTGGAATCTAGAGAAACCAAACAAAGGGTCAGACAAAGACAAACTGTAAGACTGACCCTTGAAAGCAGACTGCAGAGCTGAGACATGCCAGAAAGGTGGGAAAGAGGGAGGAGGAGGGAAAGAGTAGAGACTGGGGGGAGAGCCGGGAGCCTGCAGTGAACCGTGGAGGACTATGGGTACGCTGGTGGTTGGAAAACTATGGCAACTTCACCAGAGGGGAGAAATCCTATAGTGTGAAAAAATAAACAAGGATGTCTAAGGAATTAAAAAATAAAAATAAAAATAAATAACCCTCTGTGCACAGTTACACCCTCCCCAGCTGGCCTTGCAGTGCTCCTTCAGGAAGCTCCTGCTCCTTTCCCAGCAGTCTCGTCAATCCCACCAGACAGTACTAGGCCTAGTCACACGACCTCCCAACATGCTCTCTGCTCAGAGTGCGCTGGCCACTCCTGTAGCGTGTGAGGCGCCCACATCTGTGTGCTGGCTCTCCACTCTGGAGTCAGTGCTTGATCGTCTTTGCTTTCCATAATTTCAGTTTTCATTTTTTTAATTTAAAGAAAAAATATAATCCTTTTGAGAAGGCTCACCCACGAGATTATTAATTATCGCCTTAGAAAGTTCTAAGTATAAAGCAAAACAAGCCTGCCTTTAAGAGAGATGGAAACTGACTTTCATTTGCCTTTCAAGTCCTCTTTCTGCTAACATCCCTACCCTAAAGATCTTGTCTCTCTCCTGGCACACAGATCTTCTGGCCAGATCACCACTCTCATCCTGGTTCAGCCTCTTTCTCCTGCTGATATAGACTGAGGATCAGGAGAGTTTAGGTGACTTACCCAAACATGGTGGCCTTAATTTGGCTCCAAACTTGTTAGCAGATTTAATTGTTCTGCAACTGGGGTTTAAAACCAAGGTCTGAAATTGGGGGTTGCTCTCATAGCTGTAGCCAAAAAAAGTGGATGAGATCCTTAAGAAAATAGGAGAAAATTATAAGGCCACAGTTGGGATGCTGGGTAAACCCACATGTAGGAGACACAGTAAGTCACCCTATGGCCCAGAAATTTGTCTTTCCATTAAAAATACTGGTGATTACTTCCTAACCCTTACCTTATTGTGAGAGAAATGTCCTACAAAATGGACTAAGCCTCTATTTGCAGAGAATTTACCAGAATTATGTATTACTTTTGTAACCTTGCAGTAGTTAAAAAATTCAGAGACTTCCAAAGTATTATTTCCTATGAATTTCACTTTCCTCATCTGTTAAATAGGAATATCAAAACATTACCACCCACATCACATAGGATTGTAGTGAGAACTCGGTGAAATATCTATAGTGTGTCCAGTAAAGAGCCTCATAACCATAAATAATCAATAAATGGTAAACATAATTCTGATTATACATTATCCAGAGTCTTCATCCACTTACCTTCAGAAATAAACCTTATAAATAATCCTGTTACCATGACCTAAATCATTTGGCTAAAACCCTCATATTTTTTGCTATTTGTACATGTAATTCTGGAGTACATGCAATACTTTATCTTAATTCTAAGCAATAATGATAAAAATCACAAAATCTTTCTCATGCATAGGCAAATTATTAAAATTTAAGAGGTCCATTCCTATGATCTAGCACCTAAAATTAAATCAGATATCACTAGAAGTATGCTGCGTCTACTTTGGGAAACACTTCACAGAGCTAATCTCAAAATCTAAATCTGTTTTATTTAAATGAAACACATTTTGGAGGGCTGCAGAGGCTGCTTTTCTCTCAGAACCTCCCTGCAGCTCTCCGAAGGCAGCCCCCTTGGCATTTCTCTCCAGCAGGATTGGCAGAGTGTCCAGCTGTCTCCCAGCCTCACCCTTGTCTCTCCCTTGCCCCAAATCTACCATTGAAGTCCCATCTCAGAATAAATGCAAAGGGTTTACTGTGCTCTAGAAAGACCTTACATGAACTCACTCCTGCTCGTCTCCCCACCACATTTCCTACCACACTTCCCACTGGAAACCTGGCAGCAGCTGTAATGAATATAAGTCAGGCAGTCTTTGCACCTACTAATTCCTTTGCTCGCAGCATACTTCCCAGACCAGGGCTCATTCCCTCACTTCAGACATCTTTGCTGAACATTGCTCACTCCTCTTACTCCTTTCTCTCTCTCTGCACACCTTGTTTTATTTTCTCCTTAACATTTATCACTGCCAAACATGAAATGAAGTGTCCATGCCCTTGTTTAATGTCTGTCAAATACCCATTAGATTGTAAACTCCTGGAGGACCTTTGCTTTGCTTGACTTTTACACCACTGTCTTACAATGCCTGAAATAGTATGGGTACCACTCACCAAACATTTGTTAATTAAAGGCATGAGTGAATGCCCAAACAATGGTAATCAGTATTCTTTGAAACATACTCAGTTTCAGTTTCTCCAGGACTTGTAGAGTGGGCAGTAAGAAATGCAAACCTGGATTTTAGGAGAGGAAAGCAAAAAGCAAGAGCACACCGAAGACTAAACCTACAGGCCCACCCACCAAAGTCCTCCAAGTGTTATAGAAGACTGAATAGTGTGTAAAGAAGTTAGTTGGAGACAAAATAGAGCTCAGAGATGTTGAATATAGTAAAATTTTCATTTTAGCCTTTAATAACAACCAACTCTCTCACCAAGCTTTAAGTTTAATATGCGAAGAATAACTAAGTAGAATTTTAGAATTTCTGTAGAAGTGTTTATGAACAGTAAGACAGTCTAAATAGAGGCTACTAGATGGACAAAAATAATAAAATGACATCTAACAGATTGAGGCCCAATTTACGTCTCTACCTTTTGACTCATAATTTACATTTCTTTACACTGAGACTGAGTTCCACCATGACTTGCTCTGAGCAGTGAGTATTAGTAAATATGACGTGAATAGAGCCTTGAAAAGTGCATGTGTGTTGTCACCTATGCTCTTACACTACGAGTTTTGCCTACTTTGGGATCCTAACTGCCACCATCAGAGCCTGGAGTAGCCTGCTGGAGGGATGAGAGCAGGGAAGAAATATACAAGAAGATGTGCTGAACTTTCCCAATTAAAGACCACTTAGGCTGCCAGCTAACCACTAATGCATGAGTAAGGCCAGCTAAAATACTCAGAATCTGGGCCTCCCTGGTGGCACAAGGGGTTAAGCACAGCACTATAAAGCTATCCACAGCCACTGCAGCACAAGTTCAATCCCCGGCCAAGGAGCTACCCACATGGCACAGCAGACCTCTCCTGTCTCGCCCGCTGCTCCCCTCAGCAGTATATTTCAGTCAGTCCGCCTGTTCTGTTCCCCATTCTGTCTCTGGCAAATCCTCTCACCACCCCCCCACACCTCTGGCCTATACCCTGGTTCTTGTATACATAAATAAATCTTTAAATAAATAAATAAATACTCAGAATCTGACTTAGATAATCAGAACTCCCCTACCTAACCAGGAGATAATGAAAATAATAAAAGGTTGTCATTTTAAGAAACTGTGGCTTGAAGTACTTTGTTCCACAGCAACAGCTAACGAATATAATTTGGATAGTTACCCTCCAAATGTAACTAAGAGATTAAAGGTAGAGGTTGGGAAGGGGGAAAGAGGTCTCCCTAAATTCACATTCAAGATCATAATTATAAAGTACTTTCTCTAAAAATTCAAAAGAGTTAAAATGACAAACTACTTAAATAAAAGACATCTTAATTTTCTGATTAAAGATTTCAAATCATTTGAAAACAACAGGTTTATGAGGAAATGTGTTCAATATAATTGCAATTCAAAGCTGAATTATTAGTGCCACCTTAGGTTATAAAAGTGGAATGAGATTTTATAAGCATGAATGCCATGTATCCACTAGGTCATTGGTTTTCTTTGTGGACTCCAATAAAAAATAAATGGAACCACATATATTCTCTTCATCCTTCAGTAATTCTGTGCTGGCCTCATCACAGAGGCCTTCTGATTTCCATAGCACTGGAGTCAATTTTCATTAGAGGAAACTATTCCTTCTTTCATCTTCTAAAAATTGACAACTTTCCTGTCCATTTACTAAATTCACTTAAAGAACTAAGCCAAAATAAGCCAACAATCATTTCCATCTATTCAGACTTTTATACTGACATAGAACTACATTTCTGCCTTTCCAAAGTTAGCCTCGTCTCCTCTTTGTGCATTTCCCAGGGGGTCTGCACTACAGCATAAACTTTCACATTAGAGACCTGAATATGAAGCAGACATCAAGGAATACATATGCTGTTTGAAGAGTCTTTCTCACACCCACAACCTCATACTTGGCACAAGCAACAATTTTCCTTCATGCACAGTCCATTCTATGTTCTAGTCCATAAACATATACATCTTTGTATGAGAAGAAACCGGGCCAAACTGAGAACCATATTAAGCCACAATAATAATATGCACTTGTAGAGTCCTCTCTTATACTTAGTCTCATTTGTTCCTCCTGTTCAGTCTCTTAGTCTGTTCAGGCTGCTATAGCAAAATTCCACCAACTGTGTGGCTTATAAAAGTGGAAATTTATTCCTCACAGCTCTGGAAACCCAAGATCAGGGTGCCAGCATGTCTAGGTGAGGGTTCTATCCAGATTACGTATTTTTCATTATTTCCCCAAATGGAAGGAGCAAGGGGACTCTGTGGGACCTCTTCTATAAGGTTCACTAACCCCATTCACCAGGGCCCTGTCCTCATGATCTAGCCATTTTCCAAAATTTCTACCTACCACTACCATCATGTTGGCCATCAGGATTTCAACATGTGAATTTGGGAGCCACCCAAACATCCAGCCTAAAATATCATGTGGCAAGCAAAGCCTGGATTCTTATCTGCCTTAAACAAGCAAGGAAACTCAGACTGTTAGCAATATGACTTCTCTGAGGTCTATCTTCTGTAAAGTGGACCAAGTCAGAATTAAAACCCAAATTCAGAGTCCTTTTCTGTACACTATGCCCCTGAATAATACAATGTCAGGAAAAAACATTTCACAGAAAAGATAGAGGTAAATGTAGAAAGAAAAAGAATAAATAGACAAGAAAAGAGGGAACAGGGGCATTTACATTGGTGAGAAAAGTAACTACAAATTGGTAACATTTCTAGAACATTCTACAGAACACAATAGAAATCTGTATAATTTTACATCATGGTATATGTATTGATAACAATAGCACAATAAACATTAAAGTGATGAGTCCCACACAACTTTGCTTCACAATCACATTTTCACCTCCTCTTAATGTTCCTGATTGCTATTACAGGCTGTTTATTGTGTATTCTACGTTGGCTACTATAATAAATTCTTGTTTATCTAGAATATATTTAGAAGATACAATGTTACAGATAATTGAATATGCAGGTTAGCTGAGACTACTAAACAAAGTGACAGCTCATTTATTTTATTTTTTTATTTTTTTTTGAAAAGGCATGGAGATTTATTTTTTTTTAAATAATAAATTTTATTTTTATATTCCCCCATACAACTGCACATGCCCCATTCTGACCCCAATCCCTCCCCTCCCGGCCCCCACCCCCCAAAAAGTGTCTCTGGTTCATAGTTTTTTGTTGATTTTGATTTTCACTTTCTTACAGTTATTCATTTTCCTGATCCCTTATTTAAGTTTTCTAGATTCCTGCTATGAGTGAGACCATCCGGTATTTTTCTTTTTCTTTTTGGCTTATTTCGCTGAGCATGATCCCTTCCAGCGCCATCCATGTTGCTGCAAATTGCATGTGTTTATCTTTTTTGAATGCTGAGTATTAGACTCTGCCCAACTTTAAAGCTCTAAAGGAGGGTTTGATAAACCTGTTCTTTAAAAGATCAGATAATAAATTCATTAGACCTTGTGGACCATGTGGTTACTGCAGTAAATACTCAGCAACACATTTGGAGTGAAAGCAGCAGTAGACAATATATAAACAAATGAGTGTGTCCATGTTCCAATAAAACTTTATTTACAAAAACAGATTTGGCCCACAGGCAGATTGCCAGTCCCTGTTCTAAAACAGAACCCTCAACCCAGAAGGAAAAAATTTACCCTCACACCCCTTTGTGCTCAGGGGAGAGAGAACCAAAATCCTGTGTGAATAGACATTCTCTTACATTTTACAAAACTTTTAGAGAGCAGGCTAATAAAAGAGAAGCAGGAATTTCTAATCAGGGATGATGGAATATGCCCATGTAGTGAAGGCCAAGCCTTTAAAACACAGCCAGAGGAGGGAAATAGAGCAATCTGGACCAGCAAGTTTAAGTGCAAAGCACTCTCCCTAAACCCTCTAATATCACCTTAGTCATCTTGAGTCATACCACTTATTTATAGCAAAGTTCTGGTTTAGATGGTCATAATGATGATGCTGAGTCCTAATGACGACCCTGAATCACCAAAGGAAAGATTCCATTTAGTCTCTTTGAAACAGAGACACATGTAGACTCCATTTAGAAACACCCATAAAAATTAGCTACTAGAAGTTTTGAAACCTACCCAATAAATTTCAGTGATCTATAATACACACTTTGTAAAATAATCAATTCCCCAGAGTAATAATAGTGGAAAGAAAAATATTTATAAAGTACTTACTATAAGTCCTGTATCATTTCAAGTGTTTTATGTATATTAATTTATTTAATAATTACAACAACCCAACCAGGCAGGTACTATTATTCTCCCATTTTTCAGATAAGGAACTTCAAGTACAGGGAGATGAAAAAATTGTCTAGAGTAACATAGCTACTCATTGACAGAGCTGGTATCCAAACCCAGGCAGTGTGACTCCAGACACCATTGTTTAAATTATTATACTATGTCAAGGCATTACTTTATATCATAGATGAACTGCCTTATTTAAAATACCATGAAAATAAGATATATTTAAAATCTCTACTAAATAGGATATCTTCAGAATGCAACAATTGAGACATGTCAGTGTCTTCCAGTGCCTCAGGATAAAGACTTTTTCAGCATTGCATTAAAATTGTTTTTGGAATGAGCTAGGGAAATAAACAACAAGTAAATGGAGTTATGGGAAAATTATTTTAGGCACTCCTAAGTCAATCTGATAAATATGAGAATGTGAAATAAGTTAGTCCTTCTATTTCTTAGGTCAGGATATGAAGACTAAACAGATTTTTATTTGTTGTCTTTATTTTTTAAATAGCTTAACTGTAAATTTGGTTTGCAGGAAAGGAAAGTAATTTGGTCATTAAAATAACTAAGGTTACTATTGGCTTAACACCCAACAAAAATATTTGACCCTAATATATCCAGCATAAAGAACTAAAATCAGGTTATGGTGTGTTATTAAAAGAAAATTATAAGTTTGTGGAGAGATTTTTTAAATAGCAGTGATCTGAGAAATATTTTTGGTTACTGAGTAGGCATCTGGGCTCTTTTTTATCTGTCATACAAGTAATTTTGCTAATTTTTAGACATTCCAAGTGAAGAAAAATCTTTTAGCTTCTAGAAAATAGAGAGGCCATGAACCAAGCTTATATTAGTTCCATTATTTGCTCAAGATCATGCAAGAAACAGTTCTTCAAAAGCTATGCACTGTCTTCATAGCAGTTTTCCCCAACAATTAGTTAATATTCACTCTGAATTTTATAAAATACTCAACTATAGAGAGTAGATAAGTTATGATTGTCATTTTATCATTTTTGCCAGTTTTTCATTTTCCCGTACCCTTTTCTAAAATGATAAAGCAAGGACTTCAAATACCTGACACAGAAGAAGGCTATGTGGGGAGAGAAATATCCCATTACCACTTTTGACATTATAGGACATAAATATTAAATCAATAACAAAAATCTACAATAATTCTCAGTTAAATTTTAATAGTCTTGAAAAGTTAACATATGGCTTTAAGAATTTAAAAGTAAAATATTCTTAATTTCTTCTAGATGATAAAGGTTATAATTTTCTTTTTAATTTATCTTTCACTTATTGGCTAAATTCTATGTAGGTATATTAGAGAAGAGAGAGAAAAGGAATAGGAGGGACAGGAAGAACAGAGAAGGAATAACAGTATGGCAAAAAATGGCTTCATAACCAAACCAACTTTCTATGTCTCTTAGGCACAAACAGGACTACTAGTCTCAGTCTTCCTTCAGTTAGTTGGGGTCATGTCACAAAAAAATATGTGAGCAATTCTCTTTGTGTTTTCCTCTTTGCCAAAGGGCAAGAACCTAGAAACCAACAATGAGAATAACATCACAAGAATCCCACCTCAATGAAAGGAATCTGTCCATCAAGAATACCCATTTTGGGCCTCCCTGGTGGCACAAGGGGTTGGGCACTGCACTATGAAGCAATCCACAGCCTCTGCAGCACGAGTTCAATCCTCGGCCAGCCAGGGAGAAACCCACATACATGGTAAGGCAGACCCCTCCTGACTCGCCCACTGCTCCCCTCAGCAGTGTATTTCAGTCAGTCTGCCTATTCTGCTCCCCACTCTGTCTCTGGTGAATTCTCTCACCCTCCACATCTCTGACCTGTACCCCAGCTCTTGTATGCATAAATAAATAAATCTTAAAAAAAAAAAGAAGACCCATTTTGCCACAAAGAGATACCTTCTCACACCTGTGAGAAGGGCCCATATCAAAAAGCCCAGAAACAAGTGTTGCTGAGAGTGTGGAGAAAAAGGAACACTGGCACACTGCTGGTAGGAATATAGACTGATCCCGTCCTTATGGAAAACAGTACAGAGGTTTCTCAAAATATTAAAGTAGATCTACTATATGATCCAGCAATTCCACTCCTAGATATCCAACCAAAGAATGCAAAAACACTAATTCAAAGCTATATATTCACTCCCATGTGAATTGCAGCACTATTTACAATAGCTGAGTTATGGGAGTAACCTAAGTGCCCAATAACAGATGAATGGATTAAGAAGGTATCACATACACACACACATACACACACATGCACACACACACGCACACACACACACACTGGAATACAACACAGCTATTTAAAGAATGATGAAATTTTTCCATTTGCAACAACCTGGATGGAACTAGAAGATATAACACAAAGAAAAATATGTCAAAAGGATAAAGACAAATATCAGAAAGTTGCACTCATATATGGTATACAGAGAAACAAAGTGAAGGGTCAGACAAAGCCAAACTAAAAACAAACCCTAGAAATTTGACTGTAAAATTGTGGTTATTAGAGGGGTGGGGAAAGGGCAAAGGCAGTAGAGGCCAGTGGACTATGGAGGAGGGCTGTGGGTGTTGTGAAATGTAACATACGTCTGAAGAGGTATAAACCTATACCTCTGGGTCATTGGTTGAAAACCAATGTTATCTCAACAAAAACAAAAAATTTAAATGGATACAAAGCATATTCGTTTTAACACATTGGTGTAGTCACTGTGGAAAACAGTCTGGAGGCCCCTCGAAAAATTAAAAATAGAAACATCATATGATCCAGCAATGCTATTTCCAGGTATCTATCTAAAGGAAACTAAATCACTTTCTCAAAGAGATATTTGTACCCCCATATTTACTGCAGCATTTTTCACAATGGGCCAGACTTGGAAACAACCCAAGTGTCCATGGGTGGATAAATAAAGAATGAAACTGTGAGTTATATATTACTCAGCCATAAAAAATAAGGAAATTTTGCTATTTGCAACAACATGAATGGACCTTGAGTGTCCATTGCTTGAGGGCATAATGCTAACTGAAATTAGTCAAATAAAAACAAATGCCATATAATCTCACTTATATGTGAAATCTCAAAAAAGCTGAACTTACAGAAGCAAAGAGTAGAATGGAGGTTGTCAGAGGCAAAGGGATGCAAGAAACGGGGAGATACTGGTAAAAAAATACAAACATCCAGATATAAATGTTTTGGGAATTTAATGCATAGTATGACAATTACAGTAAATAATATTATATAGTTATATACTTGAAACTTGATTAAAAGAGTAGATCTTAAATGTTGTCACCACAAAAACTAAGAAAATGGTAATTATGTGGCTTGATGTAGGTATTAGCTAACTCTGTGGTAGTAATCCTTTTCCAATATCTGTATACCAAGTCAATATCTTATAATCCACAAATTCACACAATGTTATATGACAATTATATCTCAATAAAGCTGGAGGGTAGGGAAAGAAGGTAACAGGCATTCTTTTGTTACTGAAAAAATATTTTTTTCCAGTCACAAAAGGTACAAGAAAGCAGGGCCAATAATCCCAATCGGCAATTTTCAAACTGCACTGCAAAACAAATTGTTTTATTTCTAGAGAGTTCTCTCATAAATTGCTGGGTGGTATGTAGGGACTAAAGGTGGAAAGGAATCCATTCCATTTTTATTTGGGTCATTTATTACACTTAAGTTATGATTTAATTTTAAAAAATTTTCTACATATGGTATAACTGCTTTAGCCTAACTAATATCATTGAAGGAAATAATCAAATTCCTAAAAATAGTGCACCCAAGCAGCTAAATATAGCAGACAGCTGTGGTCAGTATTCCAAAAATTAAGATGATCTTCCTAAGTAAAACAAGTTAAAAACTTGGAATCAAAATTAGTGACTGAACTTTCTAAATCATTCAAAAAGTCATTTTGACCATTTATTTTAACCCTGGGATAGAAAGACCTGGGAATAAGCATCATTTTAAAACTTGCAAGATTATTCCATTAAAATTAATAAAGAAAGTCAAGATTGGAATAAAAAGTCCAAACCATCTTTTGGATTTTTAACTCACTTTGTCCTGTGTCGAAACCATAATCCCTAAAACCTCATCATTAACAGCTCTAAATGTAGGCTCTGAAGCAAAACTCACCTATTGCCTTAGTGCTATATCTAAGTAGAAGGAAAATTTGTCACAAGTTTAGCCAACAAGAAAATCCATTCTGTTTGACCAAAGCATCTTAGAAAGCTTACAAAGTTAATCAAACTACTCAATTAGAAATGCATGTGACATTTTCCATTTTAAAAATTGATAATTTATAATGCTAATTAACATGTAGATAATAGCTATAATAAGTGACATTTATATAGCACTAAGAAGTTTATATGTTCTCACATACACGACTGCATTTACTTGTCACAGAATACTACGTAACAGACAGATAAGAACTGATAAAAGGACAAAAGCCTTTGTAACTTTTCCAGTTCAAACAGTAAAGACTCTCTTTGCTTTAAAAGCACTTATTCAACATTGGAAATATGCTTTTAGAAGTAATGAAGTTAACGAATACAATGAGCTTCTGTAATAATAACAATGTAGAGCTGTGCAGCACATTACTAATTAATCATTAAAATCTTCTTTCACAAATACTCTGTCCTTGTGGTGTTGATATTCACCAAATACAAAATAGCAGTAAGAGACCATCATTTTCATTTCACAGACATACAGAGTGAGACTTAGAAAAACTTGCTGACTTGAGCATGGTCCCACTGACGCCAAAGATTATTCACTAAGCCACTCTGCTTCTTGCAATTGGAAATCAGGGGGACACAATTTTGACTAGTGACTAAAATAATGAGAAATTATACCACCTGCATGTATTACATAATTGAAATGGAATCATCGATTATTGTTAAATTAAATTAAATCTCTGTTCCACCAACTGGTAGTGTTCCACCTCACAGAAAGAAGAGAATTATACAAATCTCAAGCATTTAACTCTTTGTGATGTGTTGGGGGTGGAGGGTGCTTGATTTTTTGGCCTTGCTTTCTTAAAACATGCTCAGGATGGGACAGCAACTCTTGTAAACACCAGCTAGGAATAATTAAAATCTTGGGCAAGGTTAAGTAATAAGATTAGTCCTATATATAACACTGGAAAAATGTCTGGGAGAAAAGCAAGCCTTTCCAAAAGCAAAATATACCAAATAAAACACTGAAAAATATAATTCAATTAAGAAATAATATTTCTTTCAGTTTGGATTCAGGTCATTACTTGGTAGGTAGTGTTAACAGTTTCCAAATGCCAATGTATATTCATGAACACATTGCAAGCTCATGATGTAATACATTCCTTTTTGGATACATCTTTTGTCAAATCCATCTGTCTATGGCAGATATGCATAATTTTACAGAACCTTATCTGCAAAAGAACTTTCACCATCAGACAAAACGACTTTACACAATAAAGAATAGAGGGCGCAAGATGAGCTACTATTCTTTGAAGAGATCTCCTTTTCCCATAATGCCTTACTCACAACGCTCAGTCCTCAGGACCCCTCTACTGCGTCTACTCTTCCTTTACTTAATGCCCTGCCTTTCGTAAGAAAGAGGTATCTGTGACAACGCAAGAAGAATTGAAGAGATGTGTTCCTATAGGAAGCACCAACACAAGATGTCAATACTCCTAGTGTATCACATAAGTCCTTTGTAGCTGATTCATCTCAGCAAGAGCTCAAGCCAATTAATAAAAAGAATGAAAGCAGAAAAAGGTGGAAGGGAATATGATAACTGCATCAAGAAAGTCACACTGGCCACAAGAAGAGCAGGGTTAGAAGTCAGAAGCTTGTTCAGATAAAGCAGCTTCTACCTTCCTCCCCCTCAACACTTCTTATGCTAGATGTACGCAAACCACCATGAGGGATGAGATTACATTCCTTATATAGATGTGCTACTTTCTTCCACTAATACAGTCGGTTAGGAATGTAGAAAAACGAATGAGTCAACTATTACTATTAGTGTCTGCGGCTGTTGAAACTCATTTATGAACTCTATTTTGTCTGAATAAAGGAACCCACAAAGTGGGTTTCTTTCTTCACAAAGTGAAGGTGTTTCTAAAAGAATATGCTAGAATTACATTTTTAAAAAATTTTAAAATTTTACATTTCTTTAAATTACATTTTCTATACATTTGGTTGATAGAAAAGGATTCTGTGTTGATTATTTTTCTTTCCTTTTAAGAACCTCATTCACTGGTGTGACCTGAAATGGGTCATATTTCACAAAGTGAAAATGTTTTTAATAAAACTTTGCATTTCCACCGTTACCTAAACATAAAATTTTGCAAAAACATAACCAGTATTTTTCTCCTACTGGCTAAATCACATCAGTCATTTAAATAGACGCAACCAAAACAAACTCCTCTTGAGCATAAAAAAATACTTGATGGACATTGGCAAGTAATTACTAAAGCTACTACAAGTTTTATCTTTGACAAAGGAACCCGTGATTTTAAAAAACTATTCAAATGACATATGCTAGAGGTCTATATATAACACAAATGTACACATCTTTACCCATAACTCTAAAGAGGTAAAATCAGATAAAGAGCAAACTGGAAAAAGTCCAAGATTATAAGAAATTACTTAGCTTTGTGCTACATAAAGGAAAAGTGCAAACATTACTTAGGAGGAATAAAAATTATTTCTAAGTGCCAGCTTCATTGACAAGACTCCCCTTTCTTCCGCCCCCTCCCCCCCCCCCGTTTTCTTAGTGTAGGTTAGGAGAAATCAGTAATGATTTAAAAGTAAAAAATGAACTGCTTGTACTAACCACTCTATACTGAGTATTAATTTCATCCTTCAGTATATGCTATGGAAGGTAATAAAATGCTGCTGTTGCCAGTTTCTCACTTCAGTCTGCACCAGCTTTATCTTAAACCTTGTTAGCAACAGAAGTGACCCCTCCCATCCCCCTGCCCCCCAGCAATAAAACAAACCTAACAACCGCTTCCCTGGGATAACTTGATCTGCTCCAACCACAAATTCCTCCACATTCTTTCTTCTATTATGATTGTGTCTGTGTGTGTTTAATGTACTTCTTATAAGGCTTTTATAAACAAGCTGGGTTATTTCTCATTCAGCTCTCCAACACCTAAACATGGAGTATTTTTGCACATATAAAATTTTTCTAGTTATCCCTAAAACATAAGTTAGCTTCAGATGACAATGAAGAAAAGTATTATTGCCATCATATTACATTTCTCCTTCTTCTGAGCTCTAATTGCTGTGTACCTGTATCCTGAAAGGATCGGTTATCAATTGCTGCTCCCTCCCAGTTTGGGACAGTAGAGGTGGGAAATCTTGAAACTTGCCTGGCTCAGTGCTCTTTCAGTCGTTGCTTTGACAGCAGCCGTCTGTTTTAACCCACTAATGTTCAACCTTTATCACATTACTGACATCATAAAACAAACAGAGCTAACAAATGCATTGAACAACCTCCTTCAAAACACAGCATGACTGTGTTTCATAGCAAAAAAAAAAAAATCAAACAACAAAAAAAAAAAACCCTGGCATAACCCTGCCAGGTTTTAGAAGCTTTAAGATTAATTGCATTGAACTTGATACATAATAGTACAGCACCTTAAAAATTAATCATCTGTTAATTCAGTATTTTCTAATTACAATCACTCCCTTTCAGGGCATGTAATTAATTTATTGAGTTCGTTTTAAAAAGTAGGATTACTCACACAGTCTTGAAGATGCAATGTCAGCTATTTAGGACAGAAACGTCCAAGGCCGTGTTAGAACTCAATTACGACTACATATGCGTTACAGCAGGAACTGGCAGGCCTCTGGACTACGGCAACTATAGGACTCGTGTTTCTCGTACGTTGGGCTATAATTTATGAAACTGAGCCCCAGATCTAGCCAATCATTTAGCTCCTCATAACAAGTCTAACTGGCTCTGGAAAGCTGAAAGGGCTGCACTGGAACAATAAAGATGAGATATTCCACACAGTAATCTGCTTATCTGGAATCACTTTCCCTCGAAAGGCCAGAGAAAAAGCACAGCTTCATCGTCTGAGGGAAGGACAGATGACCCGGGAAAATGCAACTCTACCTGGAACAAGAGCTTTTCCTGGCTTGGCAGTCCCAACCGTGCCGGCATTAAAGGACTCGGGCTGCTTCTGGAAACGGAAGGGGAACTACAGCAGCAAAAACCTGAGGTAATTTTCATCTTTCTTTTAAATTTAGTAGGAATGATGTGAAGTCAGAATGATCTACATTAAGTCACTCGGGCAGGTAGGTATGCTTCAATTTTATGTTACCTTTTCCCACTCTACTCTTCTGTAGAATCATTTTTTATTAAATCTGAGTAACCGGGGGGGCTTATGGACCTGAAATAAACCTGAAACCAAAATGATCATTTATAAAGGAAAAGAGATAATTTCTCAGAGCAGGTTTAGAGCTACCTTTTCAGATGGATGCCTTTTCACCCACCCTCAGAAAACAAGAATGAAAGGGGCTGAGACAGGGAGGAGAGAAAAGAAAAGAACTAAGCTCAGAGTGTAAACTGGGAAGATAGGATCTTGTTCGGCTCCTCTGATGATGCTTGGATCTTAGGTCACAGAAGAGCGTACTAGAATGTTTCAGGGTCGGATTGTTATGACATGAGGGACTTGACAGAGACCCCGTGAAACAGGTTTTTCTTGTTTTCTTTGCAATGTTTTCCTTATTTCCCATTACATGTTGCGGTGTTAGTTATACCAACTAATCATTATATCATAACTCCAAATTTGTGGTTATTAAAGGATCGGTGGGAAACATTTTTAAGGCAAAGGAAGTGATTAAAATAGAAAAAAAGAGAAATTGACATTACAAGTAACCCAACACCACCCTTAGATATTTGACACTAAAGATAAATCCTTCCAAATCTTCAGCAGTTTCTTCAGCAAATATGGCCCCAAATACAACATTAGCATGAAAAAAAATCTTTGCAATAAACTTCTAGATAACTAAATCAATCATTATGCTTGCTAAGTGACAATGGTACCTACACAATATTCAGATCATGTCATTTTTATTGCTCCCAAAGGAACAATCTGGGAAGCCTGCTTTGTTTAGTGATAAAACATAAACAACAGTAACAGAAGATACATTGCACCACTTTTTGTTTGCTGTAAATAACTGACTGAATTGAACTTGAGATTTGAAAGAAGGAAAACATAGCAGTATACAGAGAACAGGAAAAAGTACGCATTAGCATTTTCCTCCGAAGTTTTGTTCTTTGAATTATCCAATTTGTGACTAGCCAGGGAAAAATATTTCTGCTCTGTTTAAATATTCTTTATTTAATCAAGCCTTTGTTTATTTGACAGTGCTGCTGCCTACAGTGTCAATGTAAGAAAAGAAACTTCTGAGGAAGCCAGGTTGTTAAAATTGTTGTTCTCTTTATTCAAAGATAACGTGTATTATCTAGTCTGAAATGGAAAACAAGCCCTTCAGGTAATATTGTCATTGAATTCCCAACACACAGAACTCTGTTTCTCACTCCCTTAGTAAAATTCCTTTAAAATCCCCTTGAACTCCCATGTTTAAATCTCCATTTGTCGGGCCTCCCCGGTGGGGTTGCGAAGCTGCCCGCAGCCTCTGCAGCGCCAGTTCAATCCCTGCCAGGTAAGGGTCCCACATGGCTCGCAGACCTCTCCTGCCGCCTGCTGCTCCCCTCAGCAGTGTACCTCGTCTGTCTGCCTGCTCTGCTCTCCGCTCTGTCTCTGGTGAATTCTCTCACCCTCCCACACTTCTGACTGTACCCAGTGCTTGTACAAATAAATAAATAAAAACCTAAAAAAAAAAAATTCTTCAAAAAAAAATCTCCATTTGTCAAAAGATAAGGACACGAATACTCTAAACTTAATCATCTAAGTCACTGCATACGTATTTTTGTCCAGAAATTTCCTATAGTATAGATTTTTATCTCCAAACACTTTGGAAGCAACCATCTCATCAACCAAGAAGATGGCCACAAAACATCCAGCAAATCTTTGAGCTAGCTTTTGTGACTTCTGTAGATTCTCTCCATCAGCATATATGCCAAGGTACAGACTGACTCTCGGGCCCCTGAGCTTTACAAACTCTAAAGATTAGGTCTGATTTACCTTCAAGGTGTTTACCTCTTAGCAGCTAATGTTCACCCCAAAACACATTCATGATGAGAGCCTTCTAAAATACCAGTACTGCCTTCCCTATAATAATAATCATGATAATCATGATAACCTGAGATGTGTTACTGCTACTTAGCAATTTGGGGGGATTTAGATGGTACCTGGAGCTGTCATGTGGCAAAACCAAAGAACTGATGCCTCAGTATGATCCAAGTTGGCCTAATTATGTCATTTAATGTTTCCTTTACCTTGTTGAAAGTAGCGCAATGGAAAAACTGAAAAATGTATACACCAATGTTATAGTCCTCTTTTGTTGAAAATTGTTCATGTGATATGTTAGAGTCTGCTTATAGCAGGCATCATCTCAATTCATCAGGGCTTATATTAATAAGCTCTGGTTAGAGAAACTATCTCCTGTCATTACCATCAATTAATATTTGTTGACTATCACATCAGACATATCTAAGAAGCTCAAGGTTTACAAAGGTCACCCAAATCCTGCACTGGTTTCTCACGCATGTCCTTGATCTCAACCTCACAGACAAGAATTGAGATGATCCCAATAAAAGGAAAGGAGCTTAGGAATGCAAACTTTTTAATCAACAAAGAATTGTCAGTGAATCTCAAGTATCAGAGAGCTAAGGTTGACTGAAATGTGTCCCTAACCCTGGGCCAAGTATGAATTCTAGGCCCATAAGCTAATTTGTTCGCCCTGGGGTTTATGGAGCCAAAGGAGTCACTCTTAAGAAATGATCAGACCCACCACACTAGTGTGTCAAGCAAGTTGTGATTGGCAGGCATTAACTCCATTCCAGGTGACATGGATAAATAGCTCTGTTATTTGCACAGTGTTGGACATCTCCTAGATCTGGAGCCCAGTTCCCTGATAGGTAACTCTGACAGTTCAAACACTTACACAGGAAGCCAGCATTTTACAGTGGAAAAAAAAAGAAAAGGAAATAGTGGCTTAGTAAAATGTCATGTTAACAAAGCAAAGAAAAATGTTTTTCATTTAAATAAAAAGGCATGGGTACTAGAGATGTGAGTCTGTGGTCATTGTAGGACTCAAACTTACGCTCTTGGATCAAATACTTTATCTGGGCATGTAGACCTCAAATTCAAATTTACTTTGGCATGTGGGAGAAATACTTAGTGGTTTTTGTTCTTTTTTAATTCAGTCTCTCTTAGAAACATGAAAGTACAAAAACATACTAATGACGCATGTGATGGGATTTCACGATATAAACCGAAGACATTTAGCACTCATATGTAGTTAAACTCTTTTTTTAGAATAACCTGAACAAAGGGACCAATTTTTCTGTGGTCTTACTCTTTGTCAAAGTTTCTCAAAAGTCATAAGACATGACATATACAGAAACTGGTAATGACTTGCACTTAATAAGGGAAAAATTGGGGTCTACGTCCTTAATATTTGATTCTAAAACAACCTCTTGGCTTCAAGCAACGTGTAAAGCATTATAACAGAGCCAGTGAGAGCATAAACCCTGAGCCTGGCTGCCTGGGCTCAAGTTTCAGTTCTGATCCCTTACTGTGCTCCATGCCTTAGTTTCCTCATATGCAAAAAAAAAAAGCTTACAGGAGCTCCATTCCTTAGTTTCCTCATATGCAAAATGGTGCCCCACATGGTACCTACCTCCTGGGACTGCTATGAAGATCCAATAGGCAATACATGGTTAGAACTAAGCCTAGTTCATGGTAAATATTCATGAAGAGAAAATTGTCATGTTCTTATTGTTTTGTTGTTACTAAGCTCATTGCCAGAAATCTACATAATATCCAAAATGGTGAAATATATCCACTAGTATCACATATCTCATATCAGGTAATATTTATAAGTCAAAATTTATAAATTTTGTGTTCAGCTTTCTAAGAAAGCAGCTCACGGAGGTGTGTCAGTTACTGTTTGTCAGTATTCTGCTGGGTTATCACTTGAAACTCCTAACTCCAGCCGGCATTCAGAGTATCATGCAAGGATGATAGCCCAGCACATGGCATAGGGGGGGTAATTGTAATAGACATGATTCGTATGGTAGTTGCTACAAAGTTCAGGCAAGTCTACATTCCTGCGCGAACACAAAAAAATTATGGAAGTTATTAATCTTCAGTATCCTAACCAAAAATGAGTTAAGGGGGAATAAGGGAGGAAGAGGGTTACCTGCCTTGAACAGCTGTACTGATTAAGCAAATACATGAGCCATGTCTAGAATTCATGCTGACTTCTCAGCTTAAATATGAGAGAGTACTGAAGATGATTATCTCCTTTTCTCCCCATGATGGGGAGATCTCATGGCAGGAAAATATTAACTGAGATTGCAAACTGCTTACTGAGAAGGTGCAGAGAAAACAGAGTCTTCTTGGTGAGGACACAGTAACCCCAGGGAAGGACTCTGGATTCCTACATTCATTCATTCATTCATTCACTCCCTTTGGGAGGGTCTGGCCTCTCATCTCCCTCCGCTACCACATAAATTCCCACCTGCCACATCTAACTACTTACACTTGCTAAGGGCAACCTCACTATCTCACACAGCTGTTCTTCTGTAGGTGCAACATCACCCCATCTGTCTGCCCTTCCCCATCACCCATTATTAAAATCAAGGAACATTCTCTCCTTCACAGTGAACCCCTTCCTACCTACCTCCTTTCCATGGAAGGTGATTATTCCTTATTGGGCAAATTAATGAATCAGTATCATTACACAAATTAGTGAAAAAAAAAAAAAGGACAAATAACCATGGGGAAATTTGGGGTACATATTCAGTGTATAAAAAAAAAATGTTTTAAACAGGGCCTCCCTGGTGGTGCAAGGGTTAGTTAAACACAGCACTGTGAAGCTATCTGCAGCCTCTGAAGCACCGAGTTCAATTCCTGGCCAGCCAGGGAGCTACCCAGATGGTGCAGCAGACCTCTCCTGCCTCGCCCGCTGCTCCCCTCAGCAGTGTATTTCAGTCAGTCTGCCTGTTCTGTTCCCTACTCTATCTCTGGTGAGTCCTCTCAAGCCTCGCACCTCTGGCCTGTACCCCAGTTCTTGTATGAATAACTAAATAAATCTATAAAAAATGTTTTAAACATAAATTCGGTATACTTTCTGCAAGATACCAATGAAATCAAATGCTAAGGTTTTTAATGGATTTACAAAATCTTTGCTAGAATTAAAGAAGCTGGATTTTCTCAGCTAAAGAAATTCAAGGAAGTTCACCATAGATATAAATAAATCACTGTATGTGAGAAAGCTATCTATAGGGCCTGGCATGAAGGTGAATGAGCTAAGTCTCATTATTCTAGTTATCCTGCTTCTGGAAGAATGCAGATGGAAAGGGGTGATGCCTCTCAATTCAGAGGTGAGGATTATCTCCTCTTGCCCATGCTGGGGATACAGAGTCAGACATAAAGTTTCTTTCCCAGGCCCACTTGTGCCTTGGAGGTCTTGCCACCAGTGGCATTGCTGGCCTGTGCCTGAGGTAACAGTCACTCAGCACTGGATAATCACCCAAGAGGGTTATATGGGAGGGGAATATGGCGTTCAGATTTGTTACACAGGTCCAGTTTGTCTTTGGCCCTTCTCCCACTTCACCTCTGCCTCCTTCTCCCCACCAGAATAGTTCCCCCTGTGCTCCTCCAGAATCCTCCAGCAGAGTGGCCCCAAAAAGGCCTGTCCTCCAGTCCTCCAGTTCTCCTGTCCCTGTCCTCTGTTATCTCCAGAGGAGCCAGAATAAACCAGTCAGTGCCAGCATAATTAGATTCTCCTGTTATCTTCCAAATGGCACTTCATTTTAATTATTTCTAGATATTAATAAATAACCACATTGAACATTTCAGCTGCCCTGAACCATGACAACAAACACATACAGAAGGCAGGAAGGGCTTCTGGGTCCTGGGAATCGCACCAACACATCAAGCACCTTCTCCGCTCAGGGGTGGACCCGTCCTACAAGCACAGCACTGGCCAAGAGGATTGCCAAGTTTTCAATTTTTACTCTTCCATGCAAGGCTATTGTATCTAGTTGGGCAGTGCACAACCTCTCATGCCACTTCTACCTCTGTGGTCCCTGAATCCTTCCTATCTATACCTAAAGCCCAGTTCACCTCAATTTAAAAAAATATTTTTTTCACTTATTTAACCTTCATATAATAGAGGTAAATAACTGATATCTCAAAAAATCAGAAAAAAAGCAATTTTAATTATAAATACATATTTGTAATCACCAGCAGCTAAAAGAAGCATAGGTTGCTCTGAGTCTCATAGTCCATATACTCTTTATTTTTTTTCCTTTTGCCATAAGAATGTAAGCACAAGCAACATGGATGGAGCTAGAAGGGATCATGCTAAAAGAAAAAGAAAAATATGGGATGGTCTCACTCATAACAGGAATTTAGAAAATCTAAATGAGGGACCAGGAAAAAGACTAATTAATACAAAGTAAAAATCAAAATCGACAAGCAACTATAAACCAGAGACACACTACGGGGGGGGGGGGGTAGGAGGCAGGGGAGAGGAAGGATTAGGGTCAAAATCAGGGGGGGGATGCAATTGTATGGGGAATACAACCAAAATCAAAATGCATACATCATGCAATGATGAAAAATGATGTAAGAATTATATAAAATAAAATATTAATTAAAAAATTTCAAAAAAAAAGAATAAGCACAAAAACCATAGGACTAGAAGGAAAGCTGATTACACTTGAATCCTACATGCACTATAAAATAATGCAGGGGCTCTTGAATTTCATGTACATCAGGATTACTGAGGTGCCTTTAAGGTGGTAGATCCCTGACTTCTCTCTGTGAGTCTAGAATGAAACCTAGGAATATGCATATTCATTGCATTTCAAGTTAGTTTTCCACTGACCACTCCTTGAAAAACAAGGAGATAATCCATGCAAACCACATAACACAAAACCTGCACATTCCAAGTCCTCAATCCTTACTGGTTATGATTATTAAGCATCAAAATTGATGACAACTTCATATACTCTAGTTAGACTTGGTCTTTCCTAAGGGAAAATTGCACATGGGTGTGGTAGGGGATCCAAGTCAGGAGCCAGTTCAGTGCAAAGAGGAAGAAAGAAGGACACAGGAGAGAGTCTATTTGTGTCCTTCGAAAAATCCATTTGCCACTGGTAAAAACTAGCGAGCCCCAGTTGCCGACCCCCATTCCATAACAGCTCGGAGGAGATAATTCAGAGTAACTGAGACAACCGTCTGTGGAGCAGACGTTCCCAAAGTAAAAGATTCAAAATATTGGCATTTTCGTTTTTCTGCCTGACACATGGAAAACAAAACAAGGTTGCTTACTTGTTTCGCAGGCCAAAGCAGGCCCCAAGTAAATCCAGAATTTTTAAATGGTTGTGTCCATCCCCTTTAGCAGAAAATAGAAGTGAATCCCAAACCTGACCAGCTGCTGCCCTTCTGGGAGACCTGGCTGTCTCTCTGCGGGTGATGTGGGCCCTCCACAGGTGGCTGGAGCTGAATGTGTCTACTGGCCACTTGGAATACTCCTCACAATAAGTAGGATGGCCTTTCAGGAAATCTTCTGTTTAGTTTGCACACTCCTGAGTATAGGACAAAGCTCTGTTGTTCAAGAGCATAAATAACAAAGGCTTTGTTCTTTGAAACCAAGAGGGAAACTGTAGATCTATCCAAAATCTCTTGGTCTTCAACTGCGTAAGGATGACAAGAATGAAATGTTATCCTCGGCTGCCCAACAGCATCAGTCACTCAATCTCCTCTGCTGGCTCAGAAAACAATGACTCAATATGGCCTTTTCTGACAAACTGCAGCCTTAGGAAAACACTGTTCCACATATTTGGAGTGAGGTCTCTTCCTGCATATAAACCAGTGGAAGCTGTCCAAAGCCCACTTAGCGTGCTCTCCTTGACGCGTAGGCATAAGACCACAGCTGTTTGTACTCATAGAATGAAAGTAAAATGGAAACTGAATGAAAAACCAAACAAAGTATTTGCTACGCCTTCTCAGGTGCCTGCCATGTGTTTGATGACTTGATTCCCTCAGTAACATCTGTGAGGTTGATATTAGTAGCTTCATTTTTAGCAAGAGTTAAGAGAAGTTAAGTAAGGCTCCCTAAGGACACAGAATTGCTAAGGGGCAGAGCTGGAAATTAAATCAGGAAAAAGTCAAAGTATTCACAAGTCCTACCTGTTACATAAATGAGCAACCTCCCATATTAATATTTACCAATATAATTTTCTATAAGTGTGATCATTCTATATCAAAACTTGCTTTGGTAGTACTAAAGCAGTACTGAAGCAGTACTAAAGCAGTACTAAAGGTAGGACTGTCCACACCATACGCAAAGCTCTACATCATTGTTATTTGCCTTTTGACTATGCAAGTCCCCTACTAATGAACACTGACATTATTTCAAGTTTTCCCTATGAAGATGTTTTTGTAAACATATTTTTACATTCATGTAGTTTTTTTTGCTAGAGTTAAGTCCTAGAATTGTTGAACAGAGTCTATACATTTTATATCTCAGTGCCTATCACCCAGTGGCCCCCCAAATATCAGGTTACTTCCTGACATCTCTTTTTTTTATTTATATATATTTTACAGCTTTTTTCATTTTTAAATAATGTTTGCTTCCCACCTGCCCCCCCCCCCAGGTATGCTTCCTGACATTTCTTCCTACCATGTTTAACTAACCACTCACATTTCTGCCAGAATGATATGGGGAAATGATAGCATTGTTATTTTCATTTGCATTTCTTTCACTGTTAGGAAAGTTCTTTTCCTATGTATCGGCCATTTGCAATTCTTCTCAAAATTAATGATACCTCTCCTTCTACTTTCATATTAAAGTCTGACTCCCATATTCATTGCAGATGCTTTCATTTGCCTCTTACTGCTTTCTCATTTTCTGTGCTGGTATAGAGGACACTTTGATCAATAGCCAAGAAAACTTCAGCAACATATTGCCAGGGTGATTAGTCAAGTTCCATAAAACATGTTCCAAGAAGAAAAACTGGTTAAGTCTAAAGAATAGAAAGCCATAAACTTCTCCTTGGTTGTCTGCTTCAGGAATAGGCCATCCCCTCACTTTATCAGTTGTTTATCTTACAAGAAACAATGATCTATTCAAGCTTAATATTGTTCTTTTGCACAGAGGATTTTGGATAACAGAGGAGGGGCCGAAAACAGTTTGGAGGAAAATCCCCCAGAACTAGGTGGATAGTGGTCTGGAGGAGTGCACATTTACTCTCTCTCTTTCTCTCTCTCTCTCTTTCTCTCTCTCTCTCTCTCTCTCTCTCTCTCTCTTTCTCACTCGTCTATGCCTCAGGCAGAAGTAGAACACCGACTCATAGTTTGTGCTAGGATCCAAGTTAGAGATGTCCTCCTCCAAGGAAACTGAGGCCCACAGACATAAACTGACTTGTCTAAAATTCACTGGCAAAGGGCAGTCCCTTGACTCCCTGAGCAGTGCTTACTCCACTAGAGAACAGTGGTCAGATGTAAAGCACAATTCCAACTGAGGCCCAAGACTTTAAAATGCAGATTCTGCCTCCCACAGCACCAGGATGACATTGAAAGGTGTTATGACAAGAGCACCATCAGGCCTGCCCAGGCACTTCTGCACAGGACACCCATACATGCGTGGCCAGCTTCTCAGTTGCCAGGACAGGGCAGGGTTCGGACTGGCTGTGACCTGAGGGCTACAGAAATGATGTTAGGCTGCCCTCTTTTTCCTCTACTCATAAAAAAATATGAGCAAATCCAAACAGCAAAACAGAGCTGATGTCCAGCTCTTGTGGTATCCAGCCTTTTTTCCTACAGATATCACTTGTATAACTAGATTGGTTTGTTCAACCCTAGCTATTTAGAGTCAATCAAATCCAGACTCTGAACCAAAGAACACCAAGTCTGGGCAAAACATGGTCTTTTCCTCTCAAATGGACTTCTGCCTTGGCTAAGCAGAGTGCCAGATAACCAATGTCTAACAGGAGAACTGGACAGGAGTTGTCCTTCTCCATCTCATCTGCAGAAAAATACATTTGTTCCACAGAGATGATCAATGACAAGCAGCTTCCAGCTTTCAGTGACATTACCTCCTCCTCTACAGCCCTCATGCAGATCCTGTCATGAAGCTCCTACCAACCCCAAGTAAGAGCTACCTTCTACCCAACACAGATCCTGGGTGGGGCCTAAAAAGATAGCCTCCACCATCTCGTCTCAGTCTTTTTCTTAACTCTTGAGACAGCACCCAGGTCAAACAGAAAAGATAGAGTTTCCATGGAGATTTGAAGAAAAACTGGCTAAGCATATTTAGGGAAATGGCCTAGGATTCAACAGTGGCGGTAGTTTAGTGGCAGAAGACACACATGCTATTTAATCCCCACAACAATTTCCCAGTTTCCCATTTGGGTCTTCTTATCTGCACGTGATACATAAGGAAACAGGAAATGATGAGAAACAGCTCATTTCTGGGCTTTAACATTTTCTTTTTCTTTTTCTTTCTTTATTTATTATTTTATACAAGCACTGGGTACAGTCAGAAGCACCGGAGCGTGAGAGAATTCACCAGAGCCAGAGCAGGTAACAGAGCAGGCAGAAGGACCGAAGTACACTGCTGAGGGGAGCAGCGGGTGGCAGGAGAGGTCTGCGGGCCATGCAGGACCCTCCTCCAGTGGCCGGGGAGCAGCCGGGGATCAAACCAGCGCCACAGAGGCTGCGGGCAGCTTGGCAGCCCAGCGCTCAACCGTTGCGCCACCGGGGAGGCCCACTCGACTGATTCTTTAACAGAATTTCATGAACTCTCAATATGACTTTCAAAGATCAAAGGGAAGGACAAAGGAGCCTGTCTAGAACATTAATCTGTCAGGAAAGTTGTCATGGTTGCTTGGCCAGGTGGCTCTCTTTAGCTTCCTCCATGGAAAATAATGATTTCCTGGTAATGGCTTTCTTTAGGAATAGGATGTTTCATTCCAAAATGGAGTGATTATTTTAGGAGAGTTATGTGGATTCCCAGCCATTTTCACACAAAAAGAGTGACACCTCTAAGTCAAGGATATACTCTTTCGAGTAAATTTCTGCAACCCTATTGGTCATTAAAGATTCCAAAAAAATAAAGAACCAGACATGGAAAGTTGTACTGATCTAGAACATTTGTGAACACATGAATTTTCAGCAGAGATGTGCTAATCCTTCAAGGTATATAACTGTATAACCTCAACTGTAACTCTATAAGACATGCAGTATTCTTTCCTTACAGAGTCAATTAGAAATTTAAAGATGCCGGGCCTCCTGGTGGTGCAGGAGGTTGAGCGCAGGGCTGTGAAGCTGTCCGCAGCCTCTGCAGTGCTGGTTCAATCCACGCCAGCCTTGGAGCAACCCACATGGCGAGCAGACCTCTCCTGTCTCGCCCGCTGCTCCCCTCAGCAGTGTATTTCGTCAGTCTGCCTGTTCTGTTCCCCGCTCTGTCTTTGGTGAATCCTCTCACCCTCCCGCACATCTGGCCTATACCCTGGCTCTTGTATTAAAAAAAAAAAAAAAAGAAAGAAACTTAAAGATGCCACAGACCCAAAATAATATCTAATACACAAATCAGGCATCCAGAAGTGAAAATTACTCTTTGATAAACCAGGACAGGTACAATTATTTCCTCTTAGAGACAACTGAAGCTGAGGTTATATGATGTGACCAGTTACAAATTAAATTAGAACCTTATAATAACAGTACAAAATACAACAAAGCGAAAACAGACAATTATAAATCAGAGACATCCTGCAGGGGAGGAGGAGGGAGAGGGATCAGAGGGAGGGAGGGATGGTGCACAGGCACATTAGTGAAGGAAACTCTATGGGGACTACACCTGAGGGGTGTGGGGGGAAGCAAATATTGTTTAAAAATGATCAGTTATGTAAAAAATAAAAAAAAAATAAAAATTTAAAAATTAAATAAATAAACTTAGCCTGACAAAGGAAAGAGTGTTCTGCTCTGTTTCAGGTTCTAGTGTGAAAAGCAGAATTATTGCCAAAAGAGGGGTGTTGATGTCTGAATCTTGAAAATAGGCAACCCATGCTTTCACTAACAAAGAAAGCAATTAAATAAAATTCTGTCTCCATGCTAGTGTTCTCAACAGGAAGCAAGATTTAGTGTAGGAGAACCTCCCTTTTCATCTGGATACAGGAAAAACTACCTAAAGATTTGATGTGTTTGATCTTGATCATCACTTGTATCTTCTGACCAGTTTTCAAAATATACAAATCCTGACATTTTGGTGTGGGTCCTCATTCCTTCCACTAAAGTGAATATAATTTTTTAACAAAACAGACCCAAAAGTAAGAGAAGGTTGACACCTCCCTCCGGAATGCTGTCGGAGGTCACTTTGCTTTAATATCACTTAAAATATGCAGCTCATCTCTCCAAAGCTGTACTAAAGGTCATTTTACAACCTTTTATGGCCTCTGACATATAGCAAGCAAAAGTTTTTTATCTGTATTATTTTGAGAACTAACCAATTCTACAGCATAACTGGATATCTTCTTGGAATTTCTTTATAAGATGTTACTACATTCAGTACTATTGACAATAATTTTAGACCCTCCTTCTATGGCTAGACTATTCTCAGTGTCTTACAACAAGCACCAAAACCAATGGTGCTCTCTAAAGTTAGCTAACAGTAAAATTAACTACTAAAGTCAAGTATTATTCGTGCTTCCATATCCTTCTGATGATGTAGATAGAATTTCTGGAGTATGGGTGACCACATTAATATTAATATGAACTCTAGTAAACAAAAATGGAGAGAAGGAGAGTTTGAGAATCCAGAACACCCTTCCCAACTGCCTGGTAGAAAACAAGTTGTAATCTACAGACAGCATATCCACGCTGCTAAAAGAACACCAACATCATAAAGAGTTATATGCCACTCTGCACTATTTACAATAGCTAAGCTTTGGAAACAACCCAAATGCCCAAAAATATACGACTGGATCAAGAAGATGTGGTACATATACACCATGGAATATTACTCAGCAATCAAAAAAGATAAACACATGCAATTTGCAACAACATGGATGGAGCTAGAAGGGATCATGCTCAGCGAAATAAGCCAGAAAGAAAAAGAAAAATACCAGATGGTCTCACTCATAGCAGGAATCTAGAAAACTTAAATAAGGGACCAGGAAAAAGAATAACTATATGAAAGAAAATATCAAAATCAACAAACAACTATGAACAAGAGACACTCTATGGGGGTGGGGGTGGGGAAAGGAGGGCTTGGGGTTAAAATAAGGGGGTTGTAATTGTATGGGGAATATAAAAATAATATTTAAATTAAAAAAAAAGGTTATATGCCACTCTGCCCAGTGTACAATTTAACCAACAACTACTGCAAGTCAATAGTACATTCTCCTTCCTTTTCTTTATTTTGGCTATTATTTTCTTTGCCTTTGTCTTTTTGTTTTCTTACCACTGCATTTCTCTGGTACTCTTTCATTTATTCACGTTCCTTCTTTAGCTCTCTGTTCTTTCTTACATGAAAGTGCTTAGAGAAGAATCAAGTGATAAACAAAAGGCAGTCGTATCACTATTACTTGCATCATCTTTATTATTATGCCAAAACATCATTAAATGCCTTTTGCATTCTCATTATTGTAGCTACAACTTTGCCCTCCAGTATTTATTTTTTCTGGTCTTCTACAGAATTTTCATAACATGGCATATAAATATTAATAATAAAAATATAATTGAACATCTCTCAATGAACTTTTTTTCAATTGGGAAATATCGAGTGAGTTAGGCAACATTTATTGAACACCATCTGCAAACACAATTATTGCATTGAAACTATAGAGGAAATTCCAAAGACATGAAAGTTATGTTTCTGACCTTCGCAAACTTAGAGCATAGTCAGAGTTTTGGGCCATATAATGAGCAACTGAAAAGGACATCTATAATATATGCAAATAACTAGAATCCAGACAGGAGACCAAGTTTGAATTGCCCAGGTAGAGGTGACCATGTAAGGATTTTTAAAAGTGAATTTCAAAAGGTAAAGCAAGAGATAAAAATTCTATGGGAATAAGACCCACCAACATGATTAAATCATTTTCTATAGCCTTTTATAGTCTCCCAGGGTTTATCCAGTTTTCTGGTACTTATTTCTGCTCTGAATATATTATCAAAATTGGCTTTGGAACATATTTGAGAAAGCTCTAATATATCTTTTTTAATACATTTTTTAACCTCTATGACTTTTTATATTACTTTTGTTAAGCAATAGCTTGCTTCTCTAATTCCTTCATGTTTTTAGAGTCTTTTTAGCTATGGATTATTAGCATATGTGAAAGGCAACTTTTGTTAAAAAGCAGTTCTGTAGCATCAGCTGTTTGAGCTATGGAGATAGCAGATCAGCCTTGACACTTTATTCCAGCTCTCAGCCATGCTCTATATTGTCCCTTGGGCAGTTTCCTTTTCCCTACGAAGGAAGATCAGGTTACAAGACAGCCTCCTTTGCAGTGAGATGGAGAAGCCAAAGCAAATGATCTAAATAGTCTGAATGATCAGCTTCAATAAACTCCGAGTGTGGAATATAATTGTTTCCACCATCTTTTCCAACAGGCTGCATCTTTTCTCTCAAATGTATTTGATATTAAAATTGATGCAATGACTTTCACTGGAAATGGAAGTTTATCATAGTAAAAAGGGGGTCACTTTTAAACAAGAAGCCAGATTCCCTATTTACACAACAGTTTCTATCTACTTGTTTTCTTAACACCAAATAAGATATGAAACATGAATGGAGAAGGGGAACAACCAGGAGAGCTCTACTAAACCTGCCCTCCCCACACAAAAGCATAAATGAATTACCTGTCTACTTGTAGGAAACATGCATTGTGTTCCAAAACAAAGGATGCAATGTCAAATTCAAATGTCTAAGTGGGTGAATGTAATCTTACTTTGTATAAACGTATGCTTGACCGATCATTCCTGAGAGCTAGTATTCTCATGAAGGGAGCATTTGATAGCTGGATGGAGGAGCAGAGGGACAGGCCATGATATGTCACAGAAAGTGGAGACTAAGGTAGCAGATTAAAAGATCAACTTTTTCACATTTATTCCAAAACCCAGTCATGACTAGGCCCACTCACATCATTATGATAGTTCATCAAACTCCACACACAACAGGATCTCTCCCTGTTTTTTTAGCACATTAGGAATCTTACACAATTTTGTAGAAGTTGTACTGTTTCCAATCAAGTACATTTGATAAAGTCCAATTTTGACCCATGAGACTTTGGGTTTTAAGAAAATAGCATTGGGGAAAGGCATTTGTCTCACCAGCTCTCCCCTTCACTCCTGGCTCTGTCTTTTGATGGGGAGTGAAGGGCTCTCAATCTCAGGAGGAGATCAAGGTCTATTTTACTCCTCTAGGAGACAGTGATCTATGCACTCCATGATATAGCCTTCGGTGTTTGCACACTGCAAGCCAGTGTCACATTTGCCTGGTTCTTTTCATCACAGGTTTGATTTATGGGACAAATTTTCAAGGCTAAATGTTGATGGATCTACCTTGGAGTTAACTTTAAACCGAGAGCTTAGATTTATGGAAATAAAAGAAATACCATAGTACTTCAATTACAGACATCTACTTTGAATTCCATTTTACATGTAAGAGTGTTCATCCTATAAGTCCTAAACTTGACTTTTAAGACTTCTCAGTCTCCTGACTCAGTTCTTAGCGCCTTCATCAAGATGTCACTTTAATTCAGTCCTAAATTCATACATATATAAATCAAGCCCCACTGTCTTACCTAAGAGATTTAAGATACCTTTTTACTAGTTGGCCACAAGTCTCTTTCAAGTACTGTAAGTTCAAGAAGCAATCATTGGGGCCTCCCCGGTGGCGCAGCGGTTGAGCGCTGGGTTGCGAAGCTGCCCGCGGCCTCTGCGGCGCCGGTTCGATCCCCGGCTGCTCCCCGGCCACCGGAGGAGGGTCCCACATGGCGTGCAGACCTCTCCTGCCGCCCGCTGCTCCCCTCAGCAGTGTACTTCGATCCTTCTGCCTGCTCTGCTCCCTGCTCTGGCTCTGGTGAATTCTCTCACCCTCCCGCGCTTCTGACTGTACCCAGTGCATGTATAAACCAAAAAACAAACAAACAAATAATAAATAAATAAATAAGACATGCCTCTAGAAAATTAAAAAAAAAAAAAAAGAAGAAGCAATCATTGGGTAGTACTCTAGATCAGGGTTTTTCAAATTGCAGGTTAAATGTTAGGTAGGTTTAAAAACAGCCTTCTTAGAAGGACATGAGGCCTACAAAGAATGCTCTGACAGTGTACACAGGTGTAACCCTGACTGCACACTGTGGGTTTCAGCTGATAAGGAGATATCACAGGCATGACACCCTCCTGCAGAGAAGGAATGGCAGGGCCTGACAGGTGAGCTGTGAGCCACATGGCCCAGAGGGGCCTGAGCCCTGGGCCCCATCCACCTGCCCCCTCCCCACTGCAAAGAGTGAGCAACGTGTGTTCTCTCTGTGCAAGAGCAGAGCAAGGGTGGAGAGGGGTGGCTAGTATCCACTGGCTGCTGCTCCTCAGGCCAAAAGTGATGAGCCCTCTTGCCAGGCAGCTGTTTGTTTTGGAGACAGAACCTTCCACTGTGTTCTGTGTGGTCCGTGAGGCCCACAGACATTGGCAGTTGGTGGCCAAGCACTGACAGCCTGAGGTGATGGTGATGTGTGCCCTGATGCTGCTGCAGCAGCTGTGGGCTGCCCTGTTGGAGCTACTTAACTGCGTCGCACAGGTTCCAGGAGTCCTGGCAGCAGGCTGGCAGTTACTCTTTTATTTTGCCCTGTTGGGCTTTACATTCAAAATCAGACAGATTTTGAGCAGAGGGCAAGGACCTTCAGGAACTCAACCCTCTTTTGATGAATACCCTGGGAAAGGCCCTAAGAAGACCAGCCAGGAAACAGGCGTCCCTGAAGCCCTCCAGGAACCAGACGCAGAACTTGCTCCTCCAAAAGAACCAACCGTCGACCTGGCTACAATGAAGCTGGCTCTGGGTATCCTCGGCCTCCAAAATCTGAAGGCTCACCTGCAAGTCATGAACGCCCACCTCATCAGCCAATACAGAGGCTGCAGGTGCAGCTTCAGGAGCAGCTGGACTTATACCATCAACAAGTTCTGTCGCTGGACAGCAGGAGAGTGGAGGAGGAGCAGCAGCAACTGACCATCGTAAAGCTGCTGCTCAGCACCCACCAGGGCCTGGACTCCGCTCTTCAGGCCCAGGACCTGTACAAGAGGATCATCCACACCCAGACCACAGACCTGTGGAGAGCCACTACCTGCCACCTGAGAGAGCTCCGCCGCTAGGAGCAGAGGGCTCAGGAGAGCCAGGAGGCTGCCATGGCCAAGGAGACAGAGCTCCAGAAGCTCAAAATGAGCAACGGACACCTCACGAAGGAGCTGGCCAGATGGGAGGCCAAATACCATCTTTCCCCACGTGAGCCTGGTGCTACTGGAGCTCCTCCCTAGAGGCCTTGCACTGCCAGGGGCTTTCCTGGGTCCAGCTGTGGTGGTGGGGCCTGAGAATGAGGTTCCATCCAGCTACTGATACCCCATCCTGTGAGCTGTCTCCCCTACTCACATTGAATGCCCCATAGATGCCTCACCTCATAATATCTAGTATAGTTTGGTAGTTTAAGATTGTATTTTGAATTAAAAATTGTTAATCATTAAAAAAATAAAAATAAAAACAATAAAATGTCCTTGTCCAAGAGTCAAAAACGTTAATTATATTCAGTGTTTAAAGGTTGTATTTTGTACATAGAAGGAAATATAGGCGAAATACTACGACGTGATATGCACATCAAAGACATCTTTACAGACCCATCACCCAAAGCAGTGATAGTGAAGGCAAAGATAAACAGCTGGGACTACATCAAATTAAAGAGCTTCTGCACAGCAAAAGAGACAATAACAAAAACAAAGAGAAACCCCACCAACTGGGAGAACATTTTTGCACCCAACACTAATGATAAAGGACTGATCACAAAAATCTGCAAAGAGCTGATGAGACTCAACAACAACAAAGAAAATAACCCAGTCAAAAAATGGGCAGAAGAGCTAAAAAGAAACTTCTCTGAAGAGGAAATGCGAATGGCCAACAGGCATATGAAAAAATGTTCAACATCACTTGCAATCAGGGAAATGCAAATCAAAACTACCATGAGGTACCATCTTACACCAGTGAGAATGGCACATATTAAAAAAACTAACAACAACAAATGTTGGCGAGGGTGTGGAGAAAAAGGAACTCTTCTGCACTGTCGGTGGGAGTGCAAACTGGTCCAACCACTATGGAGAGCTGTGTGGAGATTTCTGGACCTACTAAACATAGAGCTTCCATATGATCCAGCAATTCCACTCCTAGGTATTTACCCAAAGGACACAGAAACATCCATTCCAAAGAGCACCTGCACCCCTATGTTTATAGCAGCACTGTTTACAATAGCTAAGCTTTGGAAACAACCCAAATGCCCAAAAATTGATGACTGGATCAAGAAGATGTGGTACATAAACACCATGGAATATTACTCAGCATTCAAAAAAGATAAACACTCGCAATTTGCAGCAACATGGATGGCGCTGGAAGGGATCATGCTCAGCGAAATAAGCCAGAAAGAAAAAGAAAAATACCAGATGATTTCTCACTCATAGCAGGAATCTAGAAAACTTAAATAAGGGACCAGGAAAATGAATAACTATAAGAAAGTGAAAATCAAAATCAACAAAAAACTATGAACCAGAGACACTCTATGGAGGGTGGGGGTTGGGGAGGGGAGGGATTGGGGTCAAAATAAGGGGGTTGCAATTGTATGGGGAATATAAAAATAAAATTTATTTAAAATAAAAAATAAAAAATAAATGATGTATTTTGTATGCCTTGAAAATTTTTACATTTACTGAGACTTGTTTTATGGTCTAGATGATGATCTATCTAAATCTTACCTGCATACCAGAAGAAAATAAGTACATTCTGCTGTTGTTTGGTAAAGGGTTATAAAAATACCAAAAAAACTATATTTTTACCAATTTTTGCCTTTCCAATCTATTTGTGAGAATGTAAAATTGACTTATCTGACTATAACTGTGAATGTCCTTATTTTTCTAAAGTGCAACAGGATTTTTCCTTCATGTACTATGGAGTTCTGTTATCAGGTGACAAATATTTGGGGTTGCTATGTCATCTTTATGAAACAGATTTATTTAATTGTGATTACATTTTTGCTCTGAAATCTCATTTGTCTAAATATGTAGCCATTCCAGCTTTCTTTTGGTTAGTGGTAGCACTGTGCATCTGTTTCTATCCCTTTGCTTTTAATCTATTTACATCTTTGTACTTAAATTGTGTCTTCTGTAATTATCATATAGGTCTGACTTACCTTTATATTCAATTAGATCAATGTTTTCTGATAATTGTAAACACAGAACATTTACATTTAATGTAACTACTGATATGGTAGGATTTAAGTCTTAAAAAAAAAAACTTATATTTGAATGTTTTATTTGGTAGTCACATTAGATGGATGACATGAGTGGCACATTATGAGTCCTATTACTACTTTCTGGAGAAGGGTTGGCCCTTGAGATGGAGTGGGGTCTGGCTCAGATCAAACTGACTTGAATTCCCTGACTCCTATGGATTGTGACAGATTTTATAAGCTATAAGTATTCATGCTAAGTGAAGAAGATATGATAAGTACACTCTTTTAGATTTCATTGATCAGCTGTGACAAATGAAAGAAATGATTAAAGAAGTTTTACTTCAAAAAAAAAGTCTTCTTTTCAACAAAATAGAATAAAAGAAATTATTGTCAAAGTTTGTTATATACAGTAAGATTTTGTTGTTTAATGATATTTTGCTTAAGTTATACACACACATCTGCACATGAATGTATGTAAGTGTATGTAGACTGTGAAGTGACATGTGTTTCTTATTGCTGATTACAGTCAAAAACATGAAAAATCATGCTTTCCAAATTTTATTCTCTCTCTCTCCATGCTTGTTATGAGTACTTAGAAAAATGCATTTGGATGAAAGGCAAGACTTTTAATGTCACTTTGGCCAGTAAGCAACTTTTATTTCCTACCACCAGTGGCCACTTTAGTTTGTTCCTGGCTCACAGCTCCCAAAGCCCTTGGAATTTCCTCAGTGTTGAGAGTGATAAAAGTGTCTCTTGCTATTTTAATGAAAATGTTGACTGATGGATTTTTTTGAAAAATGAGCTCCACTGAAATCATTTTGCAGACTCTCCACTGAAATGACTTTTCAGACTCTCACGTCAGCATTGCATGGAACCCACAGATCAAAACCCACACTTCAAAAGTCCTTCCAGGGCCTCCCCGGTGGCGCAGCGGTTGAGCGCTGGGTTGCGAAGCTGCCCGCGGCCTCTGCGGCGCCGGTTCGATCCCCGGCTGCTCCCCGGCCACCAGAGGAGGGTCCCACATGGCGCACAGACCTCTCCTGCCGCCCGCTGCTCCCCTCAGCAGTGTACTTTGGTCCTTCTGCCTGCTCTGCTCCCTGCTCTGACTCTGGTGAATTCTCTCACCCTCCCGCGCTTCTGACTGTACCCAGTGCATGTATAAACAAAAAAACAAACAAACAGACCAGCAAACAAATAAATAAAGCATGCCTCTATACAAAAAAAAAAAAAAAAAAAAAAAGTCCTTCCAATCCTTTGCTAGGTAAGCTTCTCAGCAACAATCTCAACTCTATCTACTTCCACTGTATTCTACTTTTTAAATTTCTTTTGTTATGTGAGAATTTGCTAATTACTTTTTTTGATTTGAAGATATATCACTTATTGTTGTTAACGTAAATAAATATTGTCCAACAGAATTCTAAACGCCATTATACATGTTCCCACACCCGGCACTAACCATAGCATGTATTTTATGACTATATCAGTTTTGTTTTAGGTGTGATATACAAATGTTAGATTTGTGAATGTTAAATTTCTGATGGAATAGAGTGGGAAGAATTAATGGTGAAATCTGTAGTTTATGTGTGAGTTAATTAGTAAAGAATATGAGAACAACAGTGTAATGAAAGTAAACAGAGTTGAGTATATTTGAATGAGCATATCCAAGATCAAGTAGATTCTAGCTCAAGGAAAGAGGCTCAGGTTGCATATTAAAGGTTCGGGACAGGGCCTCCCCTGGTGGCGCAGCGGTTGAGCGCTAGGTTGCGAGGTTACCCGCAGCCTCTGCAGCACCAGTTTGATCCCTGGCCACCAGCAAGGGTCCCACCAAAAAAAAAAAAAAAAAAAAAAAGGTTTGGGACAATTCTAAAGACTAGGGAGAGTATTGAGAACTCAGGGAGATTTTTGGAGGCTCAGGGAGACTATTAGAGGCTCAGGGACAGCATCAGAGATTCAGGGAGAGTATTGGTTAGGGATTGAAAGTGCTCCAGAGTCAGTGGATAAAGATGAAAAATAGTTGCCTGAGGAGGCATTTCTCTGGGTCTCCCATGAGTGATTTCTACTGGTCCCTTTATTAAAACAATCCCTTATTAGCTAAACAGCTATCCTGCCACCATGTCTTGTCTCCGTCTTTTTCCTCAAGAACTATCCTTCCAATTAGCTTTCCCAGCTCTCTAATTGAGGCCCACCATCTTCCATATCATGTCTCGCAGCCATCCTCAGTTGGGTTTAGGCCATATAGTTTGGGGTACTGAGATATGAGAAGAGTATCTTTAACCTGAACTCCTGAGTTTGTAATTCTCCACCTTGAACAAATCCTATAGGTCAAACATCTTTATCTGGGATAGCAATTAGTGAAAAAGATTAGAATCATAGCAAAAATGAAGATGGTGATGATAATAAGAGTAATATTTATTGAGCCACTATTTTATACCAGGCATTGTCACCAGCATGAATCAACTCTTTCAATTTTCACAATAACACAGAGGTAGGTGATGTTATCTTCATTTGCAGGTGAGGTAAATGAGGCACAGAACTTTTAAGCCACACAGACTTACAGCTAAAATATTGTGGGGAATATTGAAGAAAAGAATTACAAGTCAACCATAAAGTTAACAAGAAAGAATATTGAATTATATTTTTGACAAAGTGGGACTGATTTTTCAGGGTAACTTTAGAAACACTCAAAGTAGATACAGGCCTGGACTCCAACTGCTTTTACCTGTCGACTTCCATGTGGTATTGGTAGAAATGTGCACTATCAGGCTCAGAATTTTTTCTTTTCTCAGAGAGGTTTTTTCCCCTAAGAAAGACACTGCTACTGCCCAAGTAGAGTGCTCAAAATAAAATGCTGAAAAGTGTTTAGGGGCTCAGTTCAACATCCAAAACACAAGACGCCTTAGCAACGGATGAATAAAATTGAGTCTACTTATTTGAGACAGGTCAATCCATTACCTTAATTTGGGAAACCCAGCAAGTAAGGCTGGTAGACAGAAGGTATTTTTAAGATCAATAAACTATTTAACCCAGGCATTCAAAATCACTGGGGGAAAAGTCATCAAAACACCAAAGCCAGTGAAATACCTACTCCAGAAACAGAGCTAATATAAACAGTAGGTTAAATATTGATGATTTGATAGTGGTTTCTCCACCACATTTTTCAAGGAAGTAAAAAACTGTTTAAAGGTGGGAAGATAGAAGACTACTATCAGCTCTCACTAGCTGAAGCTGGAAATACTGCCATTTGGACACTGCTCATGAGACATGCACTGTCATATTAAAACCCTGACCTAAATTTAGTAGTTTAAAAAGATCTGTCTCTCCTCCTACCCATTTCCAAATGCCAGACCAGAACTTGTTTCTCAGACCCTTTTCATCTTCAAGAAAGCCCTGAGAAGTTTTTATAAAAATAAGGACACAAAGGTCAGAAAGTTAAAACACAGTGTGCAGTCTCTCCTCCTTCCTAAAATGGCCATGTAGTTACAAGCTATGAAGATGAAAGTGTTAAAATTCTGCACTGTTTAAGAACACCAGTTGACCTTTAAATATGCTGGTTTGGATCCAATCACCTTTCAACAAGCATGAAATCTGGCACAGGGCGTACTAACACACACCAATTATTTTCATAGTGTACATAACTAGGATCACAGCGTCCTGTTTAAAAAAAAAAAAATAAATGTTCATTTTCCAAAAGCCAGACTCAAAGGCTGAGTGTCTCTGTTGATAAGATGGACCTTTGGTAATTATCTCCAAAAATGCCGTTGGAAAAAGCATTTCCTCAGAAAAGCCCAGTTCCTCATATTTCAGAATTTAAGTTCTGTAATATGAAATGGTTTCCCCCAACTTTTAATGCATCAAATGTTAAAATAGCTGGAAAATAATTAATTACTATGCTCAGTTAAGAAATCTGCATGCCATGTGTAAGAGAAAAAGTTTCTATTATAATGCAACGTCACTACATAAAAGAAGAAGTATCCCTTCCCACCCCACCGAAAGGGTGAAATTCTGAATCCTACTTTGAGCAAATGCATTAAAATCCAGAGATTTAAAACCAATTATTGAGTGTCTACTCCCTGAAATGATTATTTGCTCTTCGAAAGTAACTCCCATGAGGTTCTTGTAAGTGGTGATATTTCCCTGTGTCTTCAAAATAGCATGCAGTTTACAACCATTCTGTCATGGGCTTTTTACGAACATATGCATGACTGTTTTGGTGCAACAGCAGACAGAGGAGTCCTCCCTGGAGGACTATACCTTGCCATCAGGTAGCCTCTGATTAAATGCAAGCCCATGAAGACTGTGTTCTTTTCACATCTTTTGTTCCCTATCTCCACGTCCCTACTGTGTCTCATCATGCCCCATCTCCATCAGTCAGTTATAAGGAATAGTATCCCCATACCAGGACAATATTCCAGCCTGCATGTGTGTTTCAGACTGCAACTTCTGCCTTCCCAAATCTCAAAATCCTCAAAATTTCACCATCTGGCCCCAGGAAGAGATCTCTGCTTGCCGCGCCCATGTTTACCAGCTTCTCCTTACCACAGTATTTAATTATCCCTCATTCCCTCCTTGCCATCTTAGGAAAAAAAGACCATCAGGATCTCACCACTATGTGGGCAGTGGCCCTGGGCCGCCATCCAGATCGTCACCCACCCAACCACTTCTGCTTTAGGGCTGAGGAGAGAAGCACTTGATTCAGAAAGAGAAGGCACAGTTCTACGTGGGTGCTGCACACAGACCGTGTCAGGAAAACATCTGCTAGCCTGAGGCCCTAGCACAGAGGCTGATTGGAATTTACTGTCTATAAGGACAACATGGTCACATCCTCTGAAATCAAAGGCTCCCTTAGGGAGGCCTGGCAGAGCAGAGTCATTCCATCGGAACGCCAGACAAGACAGGCAGCCAGGCTTCCATGGCGTCCCACCCCCGCTGCCCTGACACTCACTCCGTCTTAAGAAGCAGAACTCCCCACCAGCTTCTAAGCAGTCACTCATTTCAATCACTTTTTCCTACCTCCAGGTCTGATTCAGTGTTAAAGTGCAGTTACTCATCATCAACCCCAACTCACCACTGATTCTCCACGCCATTGCCTCGCCAAGATTTGAGGAGATGGAGAAATGAAGGTAGCTTTTTGCTACCATCCTCGGCTCAAGTGCCAGGAGGAAAACCTGAGGCCAAAGTGTGACCTGCCCCTAGGCCTCTATTCACCTTTTTAAATCATTGTCTGAAAATCTGTGACACAAAAAGAGACCTGGAGCTCTATAGGCTTGAGGAATTGCACACAAATATTTAGTCCACATTTTCTATTTTATTAATCAGGTACACAATTCTATGTGGGATAAGATCTGTTTAGGCTTCCCAAGCCCAGCCACCATTTCCTGTCCATTCTCTTGGCATCCTGTAAACCACAACCTCCTTCAGAAAAGCAATGTGGAGCTGGAAAAAGCAAGCACCAGAGCCCCGAGGACAGGGGGCTGAGGCTTCAATCTCAGCTTTGTTGTTAACTGAGTGACTTAAGTCCCGTCACCACAAATCACTGGAACCTGCTTCACTTTCCTTAAAACGAGGATTATAATATCCACCTCATGAGGTGCTGTGAAGGAAGTAAGTGAGATTCTAAAACTGAACACAATTTTGAATATAAACAGAGGAAAGGGGAGGGGGAGAGGGAAGCTGAGAAGATTATACCTCCCTCACCCTTTCATGGCAGCAGGGAAAATAAAATATTCAGACAGGAAAGCTAAAGAAGATAATGCAAAATAGAATATTCAGAGGAACTGCCAAAGGGAAAAGTCACTGTTAATCTCCGAATCTGGTCATAAACTCACTCTGAGCAGCCGGTTTTGAACCTCTGAGGGCCTGGAGCTCTGCACTAAAGTGCTAGGACTGACCTGCAGGAAAAGAACAAAATGCTTTTCCTCCTTTCCTTCCCTGCAGGATAAAGACAGAGCAGCTGAAGGACGAACTTTGGGAGTGGGGTGAGCAAACACCTCAGACCATGAACTTACTTTATCCCCTTGGCAGATCAACTTCAGGAGAAAATTCCAGCTTTGCATTTTCTGCTTGGTCCCACTCAAATGGGAAGTTCTGCTCAGAGGCCCGAAATAGAAAACAGGAAGTCAAAGGAACTGATTTTCCTAACTCCCGAGTGTAGGCCACTGCTCTTGTTAAGAATGAGAATTACGTGAAGGTGTAAAACTCCTTTCTGAAAGGAGGCTCTGTGGCAATTGTGTACAGAAAATATTCTACTCCGGGGAAGAAAAGAACAAGCCATCAGCTTCTTTCCTTAATAAAGGAGGGAAACAGAGTTGGATGGCAGTGAAGTCAAGGCTACGCTGGGTGTTACGGTCAGAACCAAACTGCTACCGACAATAATAAAGTGCTCCACCCCCTTTGATGCTCGGACACTGTTCTCTGAGCTGCTTCTCTAAAGACACTGTTCTGGAAGAAAGTTCTATTAAAGTGACTCCTCTCCAAACTTCCTCATAATTGTTCATAGTATCACTATTTCTTAGCATCCCATGATTGAAACTTTCAAGTTGAAATGCCTCATAAGTGTCCTTTTAGTCAGTTTCTCTCATACACCCCCAGTTTCATCTCATTTGTATCAGGCATAAATTCAGCTCCATTCCCTGTTGCCCAATCTTCCCAGTCTCACATCACTCCCCTGCCTCTGCTCTCTAGAACCTGCGGCTCAGATCTACATGGCTCCCAAGTGGTCTCCCTATACCTACCTAGCGTGGGGAATCATTCTAGAAAGTGCCTCAACCTGGGTGCTAGATGGAATGGAAGACCCTATTTTAGGTCAGCTTTTTTCACTAAATAGTTGTGTGAATCTGAGCAAATTATGAAACCTCTCTGCCTTAGGTTTCCTTATTTGTGGATGGAGACAGTAACAACTACCTACAGAGTTATTATGGATTCCATAGGCTAACACAGGCAAAGTGGTCAACACAGGTTTCAGTAAGAGTAATTAATGCCTACAAGAGGCTGGCTACATTCTGGGCTCTGCTCTGAGAGCTGTACATGTGCAGGTAGCATCATGATCCTCATTCTGCAGAAGAGGAATTGAGGCAAGAGAAAGTGAAGTCACTCAAACCACATAATGAATCAGTAGAAGAGCCAGCCTTGGACGTAAGCAGCCTGACTCCAGAGTCTGCACACTCAACTTCTTGCTCTCCCACCTCCCATTTAGGCTGCTTCCTCTTCCCTTCAGCTCTCACTGGCTAACCCAGCCCACAAGCCCACCATTGTCTTCTCTCTCCACACAGACTTGTCTCCATTTTCCAATCTCCCTAGGTGCTATTCCCCCTTAATCTCACCTGATGTCTTGAAAGGAACAGTTACTGCATTTTCTCTGTACTCAAGTATACCAACTTATCTTGCCCTGGCTATACATCAGATTGTAATTGTTCTCAGTTCTCTCTCCAATCTATTTCGAGAAACTACACTAGAAAAATAGGCCACATCCCCAAATCCAGCAAGTCCCGAAGGAAACATGTTATTTCCACTAGTACACCTGCTGCCATTATCAAGCTAACTCTCCTGACTGCCTTTCACAAATCCAAAGAGCATTTACCAAGCATCTGCCATATTCATTCAGTAGATGAAGATTACATGGCTCCTCGAGGCGCTCACAGTCTAATAGGGAGATCAATGTTTTTCTTAAAATTTAAGTAAATTGTAATAAATACCAAACTCTTGCTATTGATGGCATCACTGTCTTTGGCTCTTCTTGCCCTTGCATATCCCATGTCCTCACTTGCTGAGGCTGTCATGCTCCACTTTCCTTTCCAGCCCTGCAGCCACTCCATGGTGTCCTTGTACCTACCTTGCTCCTGAACTATTGCAGTCTCTTCCCAATTTATTTTTCTAACTTGTTCTTCTGTCCTTCACAACGAACTAACTCTTGGTGCCAAAGACCCCTTGCTGTCACTTCTTTTTTTTTATTTATTTATTTTATTTGTTTTTTGTTTGTTTTGTTTATACATGCACTGGGTACAGTCAGAAGCGAGGGATGGTGAGAGAATTCACCAGAGCCAGAGCGGGGAGCAGAGCAGGCAGAAGGACCGAAGTACACTGCTGAGGGGAGCAGCGGGCGGCAGGGGAGGTCTGCGCGCCATGCGGGACCCTCCTCCGGTGGCCGGGGAGCAGCCGGGGATCGAACCGGCGCCGCAGAGGCCGTGGGCAGCTTCGCAACCCAGCGCTCAACCGCTGTGCCACCGGGGAGGCCCCCTTGCTGTCACTTCTTTATTTGAAAACCATAAAACCTACCTCCCCGGTGGCACAGCAGATTGAGCAGCACTGTGAAGCTGTGTGCAGCCTCTGCAGCATAGGTTTGATTCCTGGTCGGCCAGGGAAATACCCACATGGCGTGGCAGACCTCTCCTCTATCGCCCACTGCTTCCCTCAGCAGTGCTTTCGGTCTGTCTGCCTGTTCTGCTCCCAGCTCTGTCTCTGGTGAATCGTCTCACCCTCCTGCACCTCTGGCCTGTACCCCAGCTCTTGTATAAATAAATAAATAATCTAAAAAAAAAAAAACCCTGAACAGGCAGTGCTACCTATGAACACAACTAATTTTTATCCTTGCTTTGCTCCAATCTCTTCGACATATGTATACTTCACCTAACATACCACCCCTGAGAGAGACTTCTTGCAGTTCTCCAAAAATGATTCACCTTCCTATTTCCTCTTGTTTCCTTTGCACACACTGTACTCCCACTCTAATAGCTCATTTTTCTCTCTGAAATTCAGATGTTCCTCCAAGGTTCAGGTCAAGTCACCTCCTCCAGGAAGACTTCTCTCATTCTCCCACAAATTGTCATAATTCTGATTTGATTTACTTGAGTCATCCATATGTATCTCCTTTAGCTACTTTGATTCTATCCTGCATTGCAGTCATTTGTATGTCTTATCTTATGGTCCTTGAGTCTTTCTATTTAAATTTATAACAGCACTTTGTTCAAACACATAGCAGATTGCCTCAAGCATAACATGTGCTGAGAAAATAACGAATCTAATCTTTATTGATTGTGTATAATACAGTCGGTGAAATATCTTAGGAGGATCCAAAAAGAAACCCAAGTGTTTTCTTCTTTGTTATCATCTAATCATTTATATAACAAAACTTTTTTTCATCCTTAGGCAATATGTTGTACACCAGATATACAAAAGTAAAGACACAGAATCCTACACGCAACACACATTTTTTTTATCAGATTGGCAAATAATACAAATAATAATATACATACAAAATAATATGAATTGAAAGCTTACAGCAATTCTACTGCCAATCAGGTGTGTGACCTTGAGCAGATAACTTTCTCTGAGAGAGAAATGTTGTTAAGTATAAAAGGAAATCTCATAGGCAATCTATGAATGTTAATAGATGGCACTTCCATGCTGGGAAGAACTAATGTATTTGCAAGAATTATTAATGTTAATTAATTCTAGAGAACTCATGTAAACAGTAACTAGAGAAAGGTAAAAATCAACCACTGAAATTAACAATGAGAAAATATGAAATATAAGTGCTTCACCAGCACCAATAAATATATAAACGAGTGAAATTCAAAGCCATGAAATAAATGGAGGGTACGTGTACCCACAAGTGCATCAAGTTTACTGTGAGATACCCCTCCTCCACCAAACCCTTTACAATGAAAGTTATATCACCCTCCAAGTTTCATGATACAAAGTACTTAAAAATTAAAATCAGAATCATGTGTTGGTACCAGAAAGAAAGACAATGGCTCCCAAATAAACAGAACTTGCCTTATAAAACAATTGAAGACATTTGTTTTTAAATAATGACTCAATGTGGGCCTCCCTGGTGGTGCAGGGGTTAAAGACAGCCCTATCAAGCTATCACCTGCCACTGCAGCACAAGTTCGATCCCCAGCCAGCCAGGGAGCTACCCACATGGTGCAGCAGACCTCCCCTATTTCACCTGCTGATCCCCTCAGCAGTGTATTTCAGCAGATCTGCCTGTTCTGCTCCCCATTCTCTCAGGTGAATCCTCTCACCTACCCCACAACTCTAGCCTATACCCCAATTCTTGTATGCATAAATAAATAAATCTTTTAAAAAATGACTCAATGCAAGGAATAGCTATCACTTATATAATCATAGGAAAGTGAACCATAGAGGCAAATGCAGACAACACTCACCCAAGTTCTCTCCAGGTTAAAAGGAGTCTTGATAGCAGGTTTCAAGTTTAACATCTCTTGACCAAGATATCCCTAAGATAGAAGTAAATGCCCACTTTATCCCAGCATAAAACATACAGATGATCTAATGGAATCCTCTAGTTCTGATTCTGTGTTCATCAAGTCTAGTTAATGATGGACTTTCTATGAGGTCTATATATTGAGATAGAGTATGATAGTCAAACTGGTAAGTATTTTGGTTTCTGGAATAATTGTCTTTGTCACCAGAAATGGTCATGACACATCACTCTCATTAGCTGATTAATATAAGTGCTTACCTAGGAAACAGATGCTTCACCTCATCACAAGGTGATGCCTTGTCATTTGGCTCACGAAATCAAGTTGCAGGGACCTGAAAGGCTGAGGTCTAAATCTTGGACCTTAGACAATATTTCTGCAAAGACACCTTGCAGGGGCTCCAGAAAAACAACCAGATGTCCTTCTCTGAGAGCCTTCCACATCACATACCCTATGTACCTTTTTTCCAGACTCTTCTCCTTGGTATTTAAATACAAAATGTCCTGCTCTTTATGTGTCCTGGAGCCTAATGGGAAACTATATCCTGGTAGACATAAATGATGCTCTTCTCTGGCCTCCCAAATTCTACCTCTAGTATTTACCACATGATATTGGAAATGTAGGGTACAAATCAACCTCCCTTTCTGATGTGGGCAAGGATTTCTTTTTACTCATTGCTGTATCTCCTATATCTGCCACATTGATAGTATTTACTAAATGCCTGTGGCTAAAGCTATTAGTCAGTATCATCAACAATTATCAATGGTATGGTTCCTGTCCTTTAGCAAAATAGATGAAAAACTTAAGACCTGAACTGTGAACCATGATTTGGGCTCAGTTATGGGTCATTATCAAAGAAAATCAATTTAGCAACCACAAAGTAACTTCAAAACAAATTCTTTTTCCATTTCTCAAATACTGTAAAAGGGAGGCTTAATCCACAGCAACAATTCACAAAGCCCCTCCCTCCTTTTACAGGGTTGCTTTGCATCAAACAAGCTCACACGCACCTCTCTCTTTCAGACCTTCCCATCAAAACTCCTCTCCAAGATATAGTCCTCTACGTCACTCCTTTCCCTCTTCATTTTTCCTTAACTATGCATTAAAAAAAAAGCCAAGGGCCTCCCCGGTGGCTCAGTGGTTGAGCGCTGGGTTGTGAAGCTGCCCGCAGCCTCTGCAGCACCGGTTCGATCCCCGGCCACCGGGTGAGGGTCCCACATGGCGTGCAGACCTCTCCTGCCACCCGCTGCTCCCCTCAGCAGTGTACTTCATCAGTCTGCCTGCTCTGCTCTCCCCTCTGGCTCTGGTGAATTCTCTCACCCTACCGCGGTTCTGACTGTACCAGTGCTTATATAAATAAATAAATCTTTTTTAAAAAAAAAGCCAAAAGAAGTAGTCTGGCAATATCAAACTATGTTTGAAATGGAGAGAAGGAAAAGAAAATGAATAAGTAAAAGCAGAACCATTCTTTGTAGGGAGTGAAAGGAAAACACCTCAAAACTATTACACATTATGAAAGTTGACCTGATCACACATAATAAAATTTAAAGGCGCCAAAATAAATAGGAAGTAATACAAAGGAAAGAAAGTGCTTAATTTTTAAGCATCTACAATGTTAAAGAGATGTTTAAAGAATTGTTTTAGAAAAAATACTGCATGCCCAAGACCATCCCTACATTTGAACATTCACTAGAAGAACTATAGAACTCACTTTCTAGTTGTACTTACCACACTGCTACGTCTATATATGCCTATCTAGATATAAGATGTAAGAATAGATATAGACCAATTACTATAATTCCTATAGCAATATAATAAGGACACATAGCCAGGTTGTAAGGAAAAAAGACAGAGGAGAACTGGAATATTCTGTGTACAGACTTACTTATGCTCTCTCCCTCCCATGAGAGGTCACACAGGAACACATCCCACAGCAAAGAAAAAGCAGCAACATGCGTGTGATGAGTCATGCTGGGGAAGCTCCTTACAGCCTCAGAGCCTGCACGTTGGGGCCTGGCCTCACACATAAAAAGCTACAGACGTCCAGATGGGAAGCAGGTGTTCGAGCATAAATTGTATTGTTTTTACCAAATCCCAGGCACAATGAACCACACTTATCAGTTAGCTGTTGACTCAGAGTACTGTCAGGATTGAATTCTTAGATGCCAACGAAGGGCCAAACTTGCAAGCAGTCCTTTCTTTTTTTTTTTTTTTTAAGATTTATTTATTTATTTATACAAGAACCAAGGTACAGGCCAGATGCATGGGAGGGTAAGCGGATTCACCAGAGACAGAGCGGGGAACAGAACAGGCAGACTGACGAAATACACTGCTGAGGGGAGCAGCGGGCGAGACAGGAGAGGTCTACCACGCCATGTGGGACCCTCGTAGGCCAGCCGGAATCAAACCGGCACTGCAGAGGCTGCGGACAGCTTCACAGCGCTGTGCTCAACTGCCTGCACCACCAGAGGAGGCCCTAAGCAGTCCTTTCTAAGAGTAGCTGTCTCGGGTCCTCTGTGTAACTCTTTCCTGCTCAGATCAAAGTCCAGGCCTTGCCCTTGTATAAAAACAAAATTTATACCTAAAAACAAGTAATGTATACAGTGAATGTAGTGTACGAGACAACACTAAAGCAACATTTTCCAAGATGTCTCTATACCATCTTTATAAAATCACCAGGGAACTTGTCAACCTAGTGGCTAAAACTCAAAGCATCCTAAGTAGTCAAAGAATGGGGCATTAGTCAAAGCCACCATTTAAACCACATGGATAAATTTACATTTGACTTCACAACCTCGAATATCATTGAAACAACTCTTTTTTCTTCACTAGCTAATAAAATCAGAATAGCCTTGCTCGAAGATCAGTCTGACCATCTTGTGTAGAACATACTAACTAGAAGGGGCATAGTCGGTCAAGAAACCAGAACCTCAAAGGGAACGACAGTGACCATACCTAACTAATATCTAGGGACAATTCACTAGGAGATTAATACTGGCCAAGGTGCTTTACATGTTAACTTTCTAAAAGAGGTGCTGTTGTCCCCTTTTACAGAAAATCTTGCCCACTATCACACTGTGAATTCTAACCTAGATAGCGTGCACCCAGAGTGTGTGTCTCCAACACTCCAGTGTAATAGAAAGTCAGGACAATAGAAAAGAAACAAGTGGTGAGCTGGCACCTGTGGCAGGGCGAGGTAATCACAGGTACCTCCTACGCTTATTGTGTCCTTTCTTCCCTTTGGGGACTTCTATTCTAAGATGATATGAAGAAAGTCATCTCCCCAAAATGGCAGATTGGCAGAGAAAACTACAAGTGGAAATTGTCAATTGTTTCTGACTGAGATAACAAAAGTGAAGAATATAGGGGATGTCACAGCTTCTCCTTGATCCAGGCAAAAAGTATAATGTTGCTTCTCAATTTAAAGAAGTAGCAGCGTTCTTTTAAAATATTAGAGAAATTTATAGTATTAAAAATCTTCCTTCCTGATTATTTCCTTCTGACATAGTACAACCCTAAAATCATGTAATAGCTGAGCAACTTTCAAGACCATAATTTTTAAAACATCCAAAATTAACACTTAATCTAGAATCATCACAGTCTCATTATCAAGATACACCGACCACTTGATCATATGAAAAAGCCTTGGAGATTCTAGAGTAAGACCCTGACCCTAAAGATTTTAGAAGACATAGCAGAGTAATTTGCTTAATCAATAAATAACGATCATGGTTTTCATAATTCCCAGAATTAAGCAACAAGACTAGTCTCTATTTACAGGGAATTAATCTGTTGCCTCAATTGACATTGAACAGAAGGCCAAAGACCATTAAAAGAAGTTGAAATTAATGTACCAAAATAATACAGTCCTGGGATATTGATCTTATGTTGGAAATAATTCTCAAATCTTTTTTAGTCATCAACATAACTTCTAAGTGAGCTGTCTGTATCTTTCATAGTCAGAGTCCCTGACTATGTTAGCCAATTCAGGTTACTCAGAACTATAGCCAAGAAATGACAAAGAGGAACAACTTGAACAAAAACTCAAACCCTTAGATGTCACCCTGATGACCTGTGGAATGTAGTGTTATTGGGGAAAATTCGTTCTGATCCAGGTAACCAGCTCAGTTACAGCTTGTTTGAGAATTCTTTTCTCCTAAGAGGTAATGCCAGTAAAAAGCTATTTGTTCACTTATTGTTACAACACTCTGAAAAGGTATAAAAGAATGAAGGAGACACAACTTACCTTCCAGAATTCTCCTGATAAAGATGGACAAAGACAGACAAAAACACTGTGAATATGCACTGGTAAATGTTCATGCACAGCGATAAAAGCATGGCTGGGGAGAGTTCAACCATCAGGCTTTCATCCCTGGCTCTCGTCACCATCATGAGCAAGTTTTGTAGATGTCTCTGACCTCAGTTTCCCCTTCTGAAACCTGAGATAATAATAATATCCACCCCCTCATCGGTTGTTGTAAGAGTTAGAAGATAATGAACAGAGAATCTTAGCTTGAACATGACAGAATTCAACAAATGTTAGCTGCTCCTATATCATAAAATGACTACTTTTGTTGTTGTTGTTATTGCTATTACTGCTGCTCCTACCACCATGACTACTTGCATCTATATTTTGCCCCATACCTTCAAGAAAAAGAGACTCCCAGGCTGCATGAAACAGTTCAGTCCAGATGGAATAATTCATCTCAGGCAGAGAAGCTAGGAGGTTCATGATTTGTCATAAATGTCAAGGAAGAATATTTCAGATGGAGGAGATGGCTGTACAAGGGAGTGAGCACAGCCTGGATAAAGCAGATAAGTAAGTTTGCTCTAATGGCTTCCTGAGCAGAGGAAGGGCACATGGTCAGAGGTCATATGACTTTCAGAGCTGAAAAGTACCTTAAAAATCTTAAGATACTAAGAAAAAAAATGCAGGTTATGGAGAGCTAGAAAAATCACATGCCTCCCTCCAGAGTCATTTGAAATTTTGAAATAGATTCATTATCAAGAGTGGGAAAAATGGGTAATTTTGAAAAACAAATTTACTTTGATCTTGAAAGATACATTATTTTTTCTTTCGATCATGTGGCAACAATGTGAGCCTGAATCTGCTTGCTCACTGCTGGCTTTTCCTTTCTAAGTAATAGGGAAAGCAGAGTCCAATGCAGGGCACACTCAATGCCAACTTTATTTGCTGCGCTATTTTCAAATGCCACAGAACACCTTCTCCCTGATTCTGATACACCTCATATGGGGCCAGGACAAAGGCACCCGGAGATTCCGGAGACTGGCACTTAGCCACACTGCTGGTTGGCAAACAAAATAAACAGGAGTCCTGTTGATCAAGAAGAATGAGAGGAGGAGAAGAAACAGAAATGACAGTGAGGGCTTAGAATAACTTGCCATGGGAAGTCAAATCATGTGCTCAGTTTTCTTGGATTTGAGCAAGAAAGCATCTTAAGCAAAATGACTTTTTTAGGAAAAAAAAATTCTTGCTGCTGTACACAGTGCACAATAAACTAGCGATGTAAGATTCCTTATCTCTGCATCTTTTGCTACCAGAACCTAAAACAGCAACAAAACATATTTAAAGGTAAAATCCAGTTGTGATTTTTCCTCATTTATAATCATTGCTTAACCACTTTTAAAATTTAAGTTGAAATGAGGGTTTTTTGTCTTTATAACAGACTTAAAGGCTCTGGCTACATATGTAAATTCTATTTTCTATTTCTTTTAAAAAGACAGAAAGTCACAAATGGATCACACAGGAATTTGGATCTTTTGGGTGTTCTCCAAGTAATCCTCCTGCTTCCTTTTGAGATGACCTTTTGAGCCAATGTGAAGACACTGAGGTCTCCTCAACTGAGATTTTCAATTCAAGAGCCTGGCGTCAAGTCACTGCCCAGGGAGAGTCCTAGTACCCAGATCCTTCTTTCCTTTCTAGAACAACTTTGTGTACTGACCTAGTGCAGACCAGTGTTCTCAGTGGATTCTTAGCAAATGTTTGATGATGACCTTGGCCTTCAAGACTCAGCTGCCGCCTTTAACTTTCATAGCCTTTTCCCAAAAGGGACAAGATGAAAAAAGAACTTCAAGACTGGAATTTATTCTGCTCAGCCACTTCCCTTACTACTTATCAAAGGCTTTGCCAATGGGAATCCTCGTAAAGGGCAAGAAAAACACACCCACGTTTGACTTGCCATCTGAAATGGAAGTTAAATACACCAGAGCGTTCCACGTGTTGATCAATAAACTGCAGTGTTTCCTCAGAAGAAAAGAGAAGGGCCTTCTCTTGTAAAAAGCAGGCAGGAATGTGGGACTCCAGAGTATCTCCATGGAAGGAATTAGAGTCTGTCCCTGCCATGCACATGGTCCTGGGGGCTGCTTGCGGCTGTGTTTGCAAGCACATGAGGGTGTGCATTGCACGTTTACTGGACGATGGCTTGCGTGTCATCAAAATGCAGTCAACTTCAGCTGAATAAAGTTGATAGAGATGATGAAGAAGCACTGCTATCTAAGGCGCCCTGCAGCTCCCCATTGGCAAGTGAAAAGACAAAAAATGGTCAGAGTGGGGAAAATCTTGGAAAATGATGAAAACCTAATGTCAGTGTGAGAACTTCAATCTGAATCTTTCAAGTTGCTCTTCGGGTGTTGAGTCCAGGAATTTCCCAACGTGGGCACCTAAGTAGTTCAGAGCCCCATTGGGGTGATAAAAGCAAAGTCATTCCACATCTATCCCCGTTTTTCACCTTGTTCATCTCCGGTGTGAGGTTTGAACTTTGGTGATGGTATCGCAGGGCCATCCCAGCAGACACGGGGGTGACCTCTCTGTGAGTCTGCCTGCATTCTGAAGAACTTCGGAGGAGGTTTATTTACAAGGCAAGGTTTATTTACAAGGGTGAGGGTGGGGGAGAGAGAGAGAGAGAATATCAGTTGGCTCACTCTTCCTACCAGCATCACTGTGGAGCTGAGACACCAGGGTGCAAGTGGAAGCTGTAAAAGCAAGAGAAAAATACACATGGGGGGTGCTATGTGGTCCACACATTTATTAAGGTGCAGAATTGTACTCCTGAAATGTACAGGTGTTTTGATGGTACATCAATAAAAGTGAATTGCTTTTTAAAGAGTTAATTCCATAAATGGTACAAAACTCAAGTTACATAAGAGAATATAGTGAAACACAACACTCCCCACCTCTAGCCCCCAGCCACTCAACAACTGTGGCAGTTGAATATCTCCCCAAGATGGTCTATACATATTCAAGTACAATATATATATGTACATCTGCAGTTTTTATAGAAAATTTATATATGACATACGTAGAAGAGCAGATTCAAAAAATTTATTTTATCGTGATCCACAAAAGGATCTGTTCCATCTGTTTCTCTTCAGTTCCATCGGTGGAGCTGCCGGTGCCCAGGAACCAGTGCTTCCAATATTCAGCTTCATAATTGTGTTCATCAGAGCATTTATGCCTCTCATTACTATTCTGATTCAGAATTTTCCTGGCTACTCTTGCTCTTTTATTTTCTCATATAAACATTAGAACCCACATCTCCGGGCATGTGATCCTTCTTGCATTACATCCTGGCACCAAATTTTCTTGTTTATATGTATAAAGGCTATTGATTTTTTTAATCTGGTCACACTACTCAATTCTTTTTATTGTTTGTTATTGTTGGCCGTGATCTCGCAGTTAACTTACATTTTCTAGGCACAGAGTCATATTATTTGCAGATGTGACTATTTACCTCTCCTTTTCTATTTATACATCTCTTACTCTTCTCTAAAAAGAGTGGTAGTACCTTAGGATTAATGTTCAATAATATGGTGATCGTGACATCCTTGTCCTCATTAATGTGAATGCTTCAATTGTTTTCCCATTAAGCATGAGCCGACTTTTAAGGTGATACAAATAAGTTATTTGTATTAAGCCAATTAAAATTTAATTCTGTTTTATGAGGTGTTTTCCCATAACCAATAATAGCTTTTACTTTTATAACAAACATTTTCAGCCAGGGTTTTGCTGCTTTGGTATATTAGTATGGTGAACTATATTAATAAGTTTCCTAACAACAAGTTATCCTTCCTTCCAGAAATAAACCTCACTCAATTCTGTTTTAGTTTTCTTTGGACTATGCTTTTCTTTCTTTTCATTGCTATTGTTGTTCTGTGGCAGACTTTGGCACAGAACTTTCTCTCTGGTCTGCGAGAAGGTAGCAATTTGCGAGCCAGGAAGAGAGTCTTCATCTTCCTCTTCCTCTAAGGGCACCAGTTTTACCAGATCAGCCTGGCAACCTCATTTTTAACCTTTTGAACCTCTGTCTCCAGCATACTCTCAGACCGAGAGGAGGGGTGGGCTTCAAGGTATCAACTGGGAGTGGCAGAGAGGCTGACACAACTCAACCTATAGCCATGTGTCTGGCCGACTCTAGGTCCAGCCTCACTGAGCATCAGTGTCTTAGATGCATATTTTGCTCTTTTTAGGAACTTGAGAGTCTCTTTAAAGAAGTGAGTTTTAAATAATTTAAATTTATTGTTATGGCCATATGTTTGAACAAAATGTCACACTCCCTTTATGTTGTGAGTCCCTTCTCTTGCTATTATATTCCACTGAATAGTTTGTTGAGTTATAAATGCCAACATGTGCCCCCAATTATGTAATGAGATTTCCAGAGTTTGTTTTGTTTTGATTATCTATCCCTTTACTTTTTTTTATATATTCCCCTATGAGTGAAATTATTCGGAATTTGTCCTTCTTCATTCAGTTCTTTTGCTTAGCATAGTACCCTGCCCCCCAGTCCCAGTCATGTCATAAATGGCAAGATTTCATCTTCTTTATAGTGGAGCAACAATCCATTGTGTACATATAACACATCTTCTTTATCCACATACCTGTGGATAAAGAGCACTTTGGTTGTTTCCATAGCTTTGCTATTGTAAACAGAGCTCAGTGGACACTGGTAGAAGATTATTGGTGCTTTGGTGGTGGGTGTGGTGCGATAACACATTTGCAGAGGTGTGAACCTTTGCTCCTGAAATATACACAACGTTGTAAATCAAAGTTTCCTCAGTAAATGTAATTTTTAATGCCAACTTGATATTTTGCCCTTTCTAATAGCTTTATTTCTGTCCAAATGATAGAATGATTTCATCTTTGAGAGTAAGTGAATTTACTTGGATATGTGTAAATATTGATCATTCTGTATCAGTTTTTCCTCACAGTGTGCTCTTTCCATTTATAGTTTTAGGTCTCAGTTTATTTCTAAAATGTGTACTGAAGAATATCTGCAGGATTCTTCTTAAAGAACACAAAAATGTAGGGGCCTCCCTGGTGGTGCAAGGGGTTAAGTATCAGCACTATGAAGCTATCCGCAACCACTGCAGCACAAGTTTGATCCCTGACCAGGGAGATACCCACATGGCGCAGCAGACCTCTCCTGACTCGCCTGCTGCTCCTTTCCTTTCAGCAGTGTATTTCAGTCAATTCACCTCTTCTGCTCCCCACTCTGTTTCTGGTGAATCCTCTCACCCCCCACCCTCAACACCTCTGGCCTGTACCCCAGCTTTTGTATGCATAAATAAATCTTTTTTAAAAAAGAAAACAAAAATGTATGTATTGTAATTCTTTTGTCTTATATATCTTTCATATTCTCTGTAATCCATTCTAGCTCTGTACTTCTGGGCTTGGTTGGTCCGTTTTTGCTTGCTTTTCTTAATCCTGTCCTCATATTCTTCACAACAATGTCAGCAGTGACTCTTCTTTGTATTTATTCTAATATGACTAAGCTCCACTGTGGCATTATTTTTCTCTTTTCCTATCTTCCTGAACTCTAGAAGTTCTTGTGTCTCTCCTTCTGTCCTGTCCCTGTTATTTTTTTGAGCTCTTAATTGCTCTGCTTTGAGCCTTTTCATTGCTTCATTAATTTCTATTTATAGACATTTACTTGGTCACAATTTCCAACATCTTAGGGGCTACTTATTGTCCTGAGACTTCCTTCCACTACCTGTATTCCTCGCCCCTTCCCTCCTTTTGTCTTGGACTGTCTTTGCTCAGGGCCTGTGTCAGTTGCCTTTTCGTGCATTTTTCCTGAGCTGTGGAGGTGGTTCATGTGAGGGAGAGGAGAGTGCAGGAATTCACGCTAGCTTAGGGAGAAACTTATAATGACCAGACTGTATGAGTGACTTACTTTAGTTTTTAACTCTCTGCAAACAGCGGATATTGGCAGCCAGAGAGCAGGACACAATTCAGTCTCCTTTTGACCCTGCCTCACCAGCAGACAGACAAGGGAGACATTTCCACATTTAAAAAAAAAAAAATTCAGCTTTGCTTCTCCACATCTCTGTGCGATCAAATCGGGTCCATTCTCCAGTCATCCCCTCCCCAATATAGATGCTGTGAGTGCAGAGAGGGATCTTTGGGTTTGCCCCTCAGAGTGCCGTCTACTTAAGATAATGGTTTCCTGTCTGAGATCTGTACCCACAGATGCCGTATTTGATCTCTAGAACATTGGCAGCCTTCCTCATATATTTTCTTTTCAGGGTTAGTCTTCAAGTTTTATCAAAGGTACAATTTCTATTTCTGGGTTTTTTTCCTTACCGACTCTTAGCAGAAAGATGGAAGAAATATCTTCCATCTATCTTTTCAAATGGAAACCCTGTTATTTACAAAAGGTAAAGTAAACTTTAAAGCAAACATAAAGAGGAGTCTTAAAGGAGATCTATGTCCTGTCAGGGGAGCAGCTGTCCTGATTGTTGACCATGGAAGGAAGTGGATATTACTTGATGAGCAGTAGGGACTCAGAAGACAAGTGTGCAGAGTCCATAGCAGCTACGTGTGCGCTGCTCCTCTCTGTGCAATGTATTTGCACGGGGCCACTGTTGCTGTTTGTTATCCTCACCCATTAGAATCCTTGGTACTCAAAATGTGGGCCATGGACCAGCAGCTCCAGCTTTACCTGGGAGCCTAGTAAAGATGAATCTCAACCTCTCCCCAAATCCCAGACAGCAACTGAATTTTAACTAGATCCCAAGGCAGCTCATATGCACAGAAGGTTTGGGGATCATACTGCAGATCTCAGCCCAAGGATTCCTCCCCTACATTGATCCAGTCATCCTAGGCTCCTCTAGTACACACACTCGTAAAACATTCCTTTCTTCCATGCTCTTACTCGGTATTTATTCATTAGGATAATATTTTTCTATTCATCTGCATCTCCCCTACTAAATTAGTGCCAGACTCCATAACTATCCCATATCCAATCAATAAGTTTTTTTGCTGAGTGAGTGAATGATTGTGCACAATATTCTGTTTGTGTCTCAGAGCATTTTGAGTGCCAGTCAGCACTTCCTCGTGCGGCCACCAGAGGTCTCACTGCATTCCCCTCATCAGGGCCTGCGCTGGCCTGGAACTCCTCAACTCAAACCTTGGACTGGCCCCCAGGTCCGGCTTTCAAGAAGACCTTCCCAGAAGTGAGTGAGGAAGTGAAGGAATGAAGGGCATTGCTGAATAATCCAAGAAACTTCATCATTCAGACCAGTTGTCCCAACATGCTAACTCCATATAAATGGCCCATTTTGAGCACCATTTTGAAAATCTCAGTATGATTTCTGCAGGCGCCAGGACACTCCCCAAGCACTGGATTAGGCCCCTGCCACAGTCCCAGCCACAGAGGGCTTGTTGCAGGGCTAAGTTCCCAGCGAGGGAAGGGGGGCTAGAATCTGAGTGGAAGTTCCCCAAGACACCACCCTGGTGCTCTGCTCACACTGAAACTCCAGCAGTGGGATTTTCCTCTGCATTGTCCTCACCAGATGTAGCAAAAATTGTCATTCACAGCTGCAGGAGGCTGTTTTGATGAGCAAGGAATGAAAGGTGATGGTTTGAAACTACTTTCCCTACTTGGATAATTAATCCTTCACTAAATATAGTGGGTTTAACATGAAGGCTCATAACATTGAAACAGAACATGCAGGTTCTAAAAATACACACTCCCTTGCTCTGAGAGTCCTCTCAGAAAAAGCAAACACCAAAGAAAAACTGTAACTCATCCCTCCTACCTACCACCCCCACCTCAGTTCCAAGACTGAAGTCACCACAAGGCCCAGGGGAAGCAGAGTGATTACCAGACACTATTGCACTTTCAGGAAACTCACTGTACAAAGTCAAGGGAGAAGTGGTTAACAGGCTGAATTGCTCTTTGTGGGATCCTGCCCAGTAGCAAAGCAAGCAAACCAGGGCTTGTTATGAATACTCAGTGCATGCAAAAGTCAAGTTAGCATGGGAAGGAATTTTTATCAGGTTGTTCTGCCTTGTAGTTCATGATGCATTTTGTTCTAAAGGAAAGACATTGAAATGAGAAAAACTGCCTTCCTTTGAAGAAAGAGCAAACTTTCTAGGAAGCCAATTTTCTGAATGATTAAATGGCAAATGACCTTGACTCTCCATGGCCTCAAAAGCAATGACGCCCAGATATTAAAAAAGGCTGTTCCCTGGTCATAAAATTGCCCTTCACAATTCACCTGGTATAATAATGAATGGTCAACAAACCTTCAAAGAGTTACCTTAACTTGGTGTCTCTACTTCTCAACCTGTTCTCCTGTGAACCCTTTCCAACCACAGAAAAAACGTCTATGAAGGTCACAGGGTCCACATGTTGCTCACTCTAATGGCGGACTCCAGTCGTGTTAATAGCATGTGATATGACTAATCTCTCCCGTCCTGAAAATTGTCACTTTTTCCATTTGGCTTCCAGCCCACCGCTCCCTGGTGGTTCTCCTCTGACCTCACTCAGGGCAACTCTGCCGGAACAGAAATCCAGGTTTTGTTTATGTGTGACCTCACCCCCAGTGCCCAGGCATTCCATTTCTGAAAGGCTCAAATTTTCACTTATCTTTATAACAAAGCTCTTTATGTGGCTATCACAGAATAGCTCCTTTATCTCCCTCATCATGACACATGTAACTCTATACAGTCAATGTCTCTTTCCCCCCATTTTCTGAAAATAGTAATTAGCCCTGAAGTGTGTGTTGCTATAAAATATTCTGCACAGCATTCTTGTTTATTTTTTTTTCATTTTTATTACAAGTGTAGATTTGTTCTACACTCCCAGATCCACAGGGGGAAAAAAGTTATGGTACAGTTCATGGCTTTTGAAGAACAAAAGAAAATCATGGCCACGTAAAGGTGGATGGCTAATAGTGCTCTTTGGTTAGTCAGGTATCTTAGAAATCCTTTCCCATGGTCTCCTGAGACATCTTCCTCTCTCTAGCACTCTACCACACCAACACCTGATAGTTTTTAGGTAAGTTTCTCCATTTTCTGGCAAAGAGTTACCACATAACAAATAATAGATCCAGATCCCATGGCTCTGATTCCTTCAAATTCCCCATTTGGTCCCTTTACTCTTTCTTCATTAGTGAATATGCAAACCTCTGAACTGAAGACCAATATGCATAAGTTATACCTACAAATCCTTTTAGGACAAAGGCTACCTGGTACCATATTAATATGGGCTACAGATTCTTAACAGTTTTAGGACTTAAGAAGAGTCTAGATCAATTTTAGATTAGGGAATCAGTTTTAGGTTAGGGAATGAAGGTACAGAAAAGTGATTTGCACAAAGTCTCACTGAGGTCAGTACAGCACCAAGACCAGGCCAGTATCTCCCATCACTGTGACAGGGCACTTCCTCCAGTTCAACCTCTCCTACAGGCAACCTGCCCCTGGTTTTTCCGAGTTCTTTCTTCTGATGGTGAGTACACTGCACAAGCCCTCTCTGTTCTGTGCTTGGTTTCTTAGTACTGGAATGACACCACCCGATAATATTTGAACACTGTCATTCCTGTTTTATATCTTACCCATTTTGTCTCTGGTTATCTATTTCTGCCTGAACTTCAATCAAAAGGAATCCATTCATTAACAAAACTTTCAGAAAAGTTCCTATGGCATTTTTAATAGGTTATAATTTAAATCTAAAGGATGCAGGGGGTTTAACATAGTAGAGATAGTAGTTCTATTTTTCAGTTGAACATAAGCACAGGGTTATTTCCCACCATCTTTGGGAGAAAAAAAAGTTGACATACATTTGTTTCTCTAGCACAGAGTATATGCTCTAGCACAGAGTAATACTCTCAACCAATATCAGCTAACTCTGGCTTAAAACTTCAGATCTCATTTTCTTCAAGGGAGCCCTCAAGATTCTAATCTCACTTTCTTGCTAAAGTAATATTTTTTCATCAAAATATAAGCTCCAGTTTTTTCCCTGAGAAATATGTCAGCAAAATTCCATTAACTTGAGAATAGCACCCTTATTTGTACCAAAACCTCCAGATCTTCATAATAAACAAGCTTTGCTGAATCCTTGTTTACTAAACTGCTTTTAAAACATAAGTATGTTTTGGAATGGGGAAACTGATACTGCCAATCAACAGAAATAAGATTTCTACCCATTTCCTTCTAATTCTTTATGTCTAAACAAGACCCATCCTCCCCATGGACACACCTCTCAGCCCCAGCCCCGGCCATATTCATCATACAGATATTTTATGACATAATTAGTACTTTTGTGGATTCAATGTTTACGTTCTTTGGGTTGATCCTGCTTCCTCAAAGATAGAAATCACATTTTCCCCCTCATACAATACATAGCATGGTATAGTCACTAAATGTTTCTTATGTTAAATAGTTGACGTTTCTGAACTCCTGATAGACTTTAATCTTAAGTTGCAATAGTTTTTTTCTTGTGTATATGTATAGAGTAGATAAAGTGTGATGGCAGAATCCGCTATTTATACCTTTGGACAAATGTGGTGAGTTTAGATTTGTTCCACAACCCTCTGTTCCACAAAAATGTCACATTTCTTTATTTTTGCAAATCCGATTATATCAAAATGAGCTCTTTCCCACTATGGTTGGCAGGAAATCCAATCTAAGTCATTTTCAGACCACCATATACCCACCAAAAAGCCTAAGATTACTGGAGCTTCTGTAATTCAATCTGGGTCATAAAACTTGAAGATAATCCCATTCAAGTAGCTCATTCCATAGTGGGAGACAGTTGTTCACAGGACCCACCTCATCACTAGTCTTTGCCCTGCCTCTGAAAGTCACGTGTCTCTTAGTGGGCAGAAACCATCACCAAAGGGCTCAGCATTCCAACTTCCTCCCTGGGCAGTTTCTCCCCTCCAGCTTTCTAGTGCTCCCTTAGCATCAACCCAGTCCAACTGCTCCAGGTCTATGCAACAAACAACTCTTCACTCTCTCTTGGAGAAAGGGAAACTATGGCTACCCTCAGCCAGTAGACATGAAGGAAGGCAGAGAAAAAATCAGAAAAAAATGTTATTTTCTCAATTATTTTACACCATGACACAATAAGTAATTTTCACAGCTTGTCACATCCATACTTAAAGATTTGGTAAATACAGCTATGAAATTATTCCAGAAGAGAAATTAGGGAAAGTTTTTATTTTCCTTTTTAAAGAATTGGGTGCACATGAGAGATATGTGGGGCCAGGAATATTCTATTTCAAAGGTATGAAAGACTGATCTGCTTCCTCCACTCCACAATTCCCCAAACACCGTAAATTAACATTTTTTTATTATAAATGGAGAAAGGCCACGCTTACATAAGCTGATTTCATTTCCTCCTCCTCTAATTTTTGTTACATTCTTGACCAGTCCTTCCATTCAATCAAATTAAGAGAAATTAGAATAATTTTGCTTATTCTGAAAGTCTTCCCATATGACATCTCAAGATTTTTCAAGTAAATTAACTGCTCAAGAAGTTAGACTTGATTTTCACTTTATTATAATTAGTCTTTTTCCTGGTCCCTTACTTAGGTTTTCTAAATTCCTGCTATGAGCGAGACCATCCAGTATTTTTCTTTTTCTTTCTGGCTTATTTCGCTGAGCATGATCCCTTCCAGCTCCATCCATGTTGCTGCAAATTGCAAATCAACAACTATAAACCAGACACACACTGCGGGGGGATGTGGGGAGGGGAGGTAGGAGGGATTAAGGTCAAAATAAGGGGGGGTGGGAATTATATAGGGACTATAACCAAGATGAAAATGCATACATTATGCAAAAATGAAAAATGATGTAAAAAATATATAAAATAAAAAAATTATTAAAAAAAAGAAGTTAGACTTGAAAAGAAACTTTGGTTGTTTCAAGGAGGCGTTCATGTCTATGCGTAAATTCTTTGATCTGCCAGTTGCTCTGTACCCATGTCCAAATGACAATGACTCATTTATGAGCTACAAGTTTATATAAAACCCAGGGATTTTTTTTTTTAACATGAATTACATAAGGTACATTCTTGACCTCTAAAATTTAATGGGTTTTTTTAGGGTGTTTATTTTTTCCAGGGGAACTGAAAAAGATATCTAACATGTCTGACCCTTTTAAGAGATAGACTTGTTCTGCCTTTTGAATCCAACTCAAATATTGAAAGTTCAAGAGAAAATGCATTAAAGGAAGTGGTTACAGTGTATATTTATGCCACCCATATAGACATTTATAGTGTAATATATGAGACATAAAATGAGTGTATAATTTATAATTGCTAAAATTTGATTACTCAGTAAATTTTCAAATAAGCAGTTATTTTTATTAAATGTTTATTAAAAGGTAGAAAAAGTGTGAGATATTATACTTTGCTCATTTTTTACTAAGCAATCCCTTTCAAAGCCCTCTTATTCATTATCTTAGGGGTGGGGCAAACTGAAGTAAAAAGCAGATAAGTCTATGGGATTTCCTGGCATTGATTTCTGAAGTGGGTGGCCGGCAGGAGTAGCATCTGGGAACTAAACCATAAAGCTGAGAAAAAAAGAAGTGAGGTCCGAACAAAGTGTGTGAGACAAAAAAGAAAGGAAAATAATTTTCTCACCTCCCCTTATCGCCACCCAGAAGAGAAAAGTTTTCCCTGGACTCAAGAAAAGCAGAAACAGGAAGACAACACCCTAAAGAGAGGGCCCCTGGGTGACAAGACCCCAAAGAGCGACTTTCTCTGGTCCACACTGAGTTTTTGGGTCTCCCAGCCCTTCAGAGGAGCAGAAACCACTGACACAGCCTCTCCGAGCGCAGCGTGAACACTCAGGGACAAGCCACCAGAAGCAAGCGCGCCACGCTCTCAGGAATGACCAAGAATGACCTGCGGCAACCTGTGAGGCCCGAGGGCAGAGAACCACGTGGGCAAACAGCAACTCACAAACACCTGCACAGGCCCAAATGAGCCATCCTCAACTTCAGAGGCATTCCTTAGAAGCTGGACTCAAGGTATGGGATGGGAGAAAAGGTGAATCCAGGCTTGATTGGGATGATTTCCATCATGCTAACAGAGTAGGGGTTGATAATAAAAATTATGAGGGATTATCGGGGAAGTACCAATATTTGTGGACTGAAAGTCATACCCACTATTAAGGAAATGTTTGTTCTTCATAATACACTCTTCAACTTAGCAGAGAGACATTTATGGTCTTAATTTCATTAAGATTATTTTTATTGCAATATGAAAGTGCATTGTTCAGAAGCTTAAGAACTATAAATGTTTATGCAACCACAATGTCCACTATTTTGAGGTCAGGAAAAAAATTTTATTATTTTGCAGATAAAAAGACTGAGACATAAAATTCAAAATAGAACAGATGAGCAATAGAACTGAATGTAGTTTTGTTTTGCTTCATTTTTAATGGATCCTCTAATCCTTAGAAAGTATTCTAACCATTATGCCATAATAGAAGCTATTATAAGGGCTAATGTAGGCATTATTTAACCAAATAACATTGGAATTTCATTAAAGCATTAATAAACACCTTATTGGAGGGTGCACCCACATCCTCCAAAAGCTCTGAGGTTGCTCACTTTGTAGGCCAGATATGACCATGAAGGAGCTTCCATTGACACGAGACCACTGCCTTCCACAGGTTGATGGGATTCCAGTAGAACAGAAGCCACAAGGCAGCAATTTACATGAAGGACTAAATGGACACATGTATCATAAAAAATACTGGGGATGATATGATCATTTGAAAGCAGGATTTAATAGGAAAAAATTCTAAGTCTGCAAGCTGAACATCCTGCTTGAGTTGCCACAAAGAATGTTGAGAGGTATGTGGCAAACCTTGTCAGAATGAGATTTGTATTGAATGCTTAGTGAAGGGTATCTACTACAAAAGAGGTTCCTTAGAATCTTGTCACATTCACAGCTAACAGTAGCATAATTTCCAAAGATTTTAAATACTTGGGCAACTGTTGCTATTGATTGTAAATCTGTTATAAAGAGACTTGATGCATGTTTATTATACTGGACAATAATTTTTTAAACAAACTAAAAAATATAAGATTAAAAACCAAAAATATGGTTTTTAAACCATGCTTTCTGTGTAAACCAGACTCTTGCCCAGCTACCTCAGTGTTGCTCAAGGGACCCACGGGCAAAGTGGCCAATGTGTCTGGGCCAGCGGTGGTGCACAGCCTCAACCACATGAATCTCTGTTTATGAAGGCTGCTACCACTACTGCCAATCCCCTAATGCACCAACACTGAGTGACTAATTTGGCTCCTTTTACTAGGTTGAGTACATTGACCTCTTCCACTGTGGAGGGAATAAAAATTTGTTTCCACTGTCCTGGACATATACTTTGAATACGTCTATTGTGCCCAAAATGCTTCTGCAGAACCACCATCCGTGGACTGAAAGACTGCCTGGTCACGGCATTCCATGCAGCGCTGCTTCTGAACAAAAGATTAATCACAGCAAATGAGGTACAGTAATGGGCTTATGCTCAACTAATTAACTGAGTCTACGTACATTCCCCATCAATCAGAAGCAAGTGGGCTGACTAGAATGTCGAATAGCTTACTGAAGACTCAGTTGCAATGCCAGCTGGGAGACAATACTCTGAAAAGATGGAGCTTCTGCTTTAAGAACAAAGTATGCCTGGAATCAGAAATTTTACATGGTACAATCTCCCCCACATGCACCAGGGGATCAAAAGGTAGAAAAGAAAGTGGGCCATCTCACTATATAAATACTTATCCATTTGCAGAATTTTCATTTCCCTTCCCAGCAACTTTGAACTCTGTTGGTATAAGAAGCCTACTTTCTTGAAGGGTCAATGCTTCCACCAACGCACACAGAAATGATTCCACTGAAATTTTGTATGCCTTATGCCAGTGAATAGAAGCAAAAAAACAAAAAAACCAAATAATTCTATTAAGTGAAGAGGAAATGGAGAGATGCTGTACAATGGAGGCAAGGAGAATAAAATCTGGAAGAGAGGGTCCTCTGGGGGCACCAATATAAAGGTTAATGGAAAGCAATAAGAATAAAAAGGCAGAATTGTTGAGAACTCAGACCCTTAGTAATGAAGGTTTGGGTCACCCCAGCATACGGAATAGGAGTAGGAGAAAACAGAAGCCATAGATATCAACTACAGCCTCTTTATCAATTATAAAAAATGAGAACTATAGTAGCTGGACAGATTTCTCTTCCCATGTTACATGCATGAATGTATTCATATTTTTTTTTAAAGATTTATTTATTTATACAAGCACTGGGTACAGTCAGAAGCGCGGGAGGGTGAGAGGATTCACCAGAGCCAGAGCAGAGAACAGAACAGGCAGACCAATGAAGTACACTGCCGAGGGGAGCAGGGAGCCGGCAGGAGAGGTCTGCGTGCCATGTGGGACCCTCGCCTTCAGCCGGGGATCAAGCCAGCGCTGCAGAGGCTGCGGGCAGCTTCACAGCCCAGTGCTCAGCCGCTGTGCCACCAGGGGAGGCCCTGTATTCATATTTATTTGCCCTTTTTTATCTCCCCTCCTTCCCTTCATTATCTTGTAAGTGGTTGAATGTAAACTCCACAATTCAGCTTTTAGATAAGAGAATAGTCTGTGGAACTGTGATTCATTTGAAGAGTAATGTAACCAGCCGAGATATAAATGTTGAAACTGTGTGTCTCTTCACTCCTGGGAAGCGGTAAGAACTTCTGCACTTCTATGAAGAACAGTTGGTTTTGTGTTGTTTGCTTTCTATGAAGAACAGAGTTGGCTTCCTACTGAACAAAAGTTCAAATGTGTGTAAAAGGATGCGTGTGGAAGCTAAGTAGCCAAAGGAATTGACCTTGCCAGTTACCGACTTACTACCTCTGCTCCAAATTCACCCTTCTTTGCCCTGCTCTGTAATACCAATGTGGACACTGTAAACACTTCTCCCTTGCCAGCAAAATACAGGAGGGACACCACAAGCTACAGCAGAAGGAGGGACAGTCCTTCATTCTTCGGTTCTTCTTGTCCCTCTGGCATGTCAGCTGTGGTGTGTGGGAGACCCAGGGGCACCCACCTTCTCATGAGTTTTACCAGCTCCCAGTAAGGGTTTCCTAGTTTCACCATGACTCCAGTAGGCAGCTTGCTTGCCAGAAGTGTGTGGGAGACCATGGTGCCCACCTTCCAGAAGGTTCTACCAGCACCCTAGTTGGCACCTTCTTTCTGTGGGTCCTGGCTCAGACCCCAGCTGACAGATCACTGCTCAGCAGCCCAGGCCTGTGGCACCTTAAGGAACGTCACTACTATCCAGGGGACCACATTGCCTACTTCTGCAATAAGGTCTGAATCTCAGGCTTGTTGGGGGAGAGTGACCCTTTCCTGAGTTGCTTCCCTCCTTGAATATTTTTCCTTCAACCTAGATGTAGTAACTGCTATTCCTGTGTTCATTCGCATTTGATTTACCCCTTTTGTAGTAAATTACATTTTACCAGCTAGTAATTTTAATTTTTAAAAATTTATTATTTAATAAAAAGTTCCTTGATTTGGGCCTCCCCAGTGGCGCAGCAGGTTGAGCACAGCACTGTGAAGCTGTCCACAGCCTCTGCAGTGCCGGTTCGATTTCCGGCCAGCCGCGAAGATCCCACATGGCGTGCAGACCTCTCCTGTCTATCCTGCTGCTCCCCTCAGCAGTGTTTTCAGTCCTTCTGCCTATTCTGCTCCCTGCTCTGTCTCTGGTGAATTCTCTCGCCCTCCCGCGCCTCTGGCCTGTACCCCAGTGCTTGTATAAATAAATAAATCTTAAAAAAAAAAGTTCCTTGATTTACTATTGTTTATAAACCACAGTGTATGTCCAGAGATTCACACACACCTACTGCTAATAATTCTTTGTATTAAGTTTTCCCTGTTTAAATTACTGGTGTGATTTCCATCTTCTCACTGGACACTGACTGATATAATCTCTTTCAGGAAAGAATCTCCTTTAAAAAGTTCTAATTTTTTTCACAATGAACTGATACTGTTAAAAAAAAATTAGAACACCTCAAATAGGATCTTTCACCTAGGAGATGCTCAATAAATCACAGAATTTTTGCCAACTAGAATTATAAGATTTGGAGTAATTGAAGCCCATATACTGTTGATGAAGTTGTAAAATGGTGCAATCACTTTAGTAAACAGTCTGGCAGTTCTTCAAAATGTTAAATCTACAGTTACCATACGATCCCCCAATGTTATTTCTAAGTATACACCTAAGAAAAATGAAAAAATACACCATTTGTAAACTTGTACATGACAGCTCAGTGCAGCATTATTGTAAACCACTCAAATTATTTACCATTAATGATAAATAAAATGATATATGCATACAATGGAAAATTATTAAGGGATAGCATATTTATATAACACAGATGTACCTTAAATGTGTCATGCTAAATGAAAGAAACCAGAGCCAATCACAAAAGACCACAGATTATAGATTTCATTTGTATAAAATACTTAGAACAGACAAGTCTATAAAGTGAGAGTGTTCACTGAGCTGTTGTCTAGGGCGGGAGCAGGAGGGGATGGCATCAATGGGGAGTGACTGCTAATGGATATGGGATTTCATCTGGGACTGATGCAAATGTTCTAAAATTAGATCATGGTGATGTTTGCATAGTTCCATGAATATACTAAAAACAGCTAACTGTACACTTTTTTTATGGTGAAAAAATTATATTTAGAATTAGCAAGCTGGCCTCAGTTTAGATGATCCCAATTTCATTGGCAACATCCAACGCATCATAGTCACAAGTCAAAAGTATGCCCTCTTCATTCCATCAGGCCTGATCAGGCTGCTGACCTTGGCCCCGTCAATGTCATGGAGCTCCTGCACAGCCTGTTTGATCTGGTGCTCGTTGGCCTTGACATCCACAATGAACACGAGTATATTGTTATCTTGTAATTTCTTCACAGCTGACTTTGTGGTCAGAAGGAACTTGATGATGGCAGGTGATGTAGCTTGTTTCTCCCGAGGGTACTTCCAAGGATATTTGTGTTACCTTCAGAGTCACAGTGTTCTGGGCCTCCAGAAGGGGAGCAACAGGTGGATCTTCTTTTTCTTGTGTCTGTGGATACCCTTCAGCACTGCTTTCTTGGCCTTCAGAGCCTCTGCTTTGGCTTCTGCTTTAGCGTTGGGAAGGCCAGGGGCTTCCTTCTTTACTTTGGGGGCCATCTTCGTGAAAAGTGTGCTTTAAACAGAACAATATTTATGTATGTGAATTATTTCTTAATGAAGCTACCTTTCAAAAGTATTTTTATTTCTGCCACTATAGTTCAGGAAATGTGTCAAAGTAAGGCTAAAATTAAATCAATTAAACTCAATAAATCACCAAAAAAATTTTTTAAAAATTCATCTGGCTATTTGTTTCCTTTTATTTACTTTTTTTTTTTAATTTTTTTTTTTTATGGAGGCATGTTTTATTTATTTGTTTGTTTGTTTGCTTTGTTTATACATGCAGTGGGTACAGTCAGAAGCGCGGGAGGGTGAGAGAATTCACCAGAGCCAGAGCGGGGAGCAGAGCAGGCAGAAGGACCAAAGTACACTGCTGAGGGGAGCAGCGGGCGGCAGGAGAGGTCTGCGCGCCATGTGGGACCCTCCTCTGGTGGCCGGGGAGCAGCCGGGGATCGAACCGGCGCTGCAGAGGCCGCGGGCAGCTTCGCAACCCAGCGCTCAACCGCTGCGCCACCGGGGAGGCCCCTCCTTTTATTTACTTTTAATAAAAGTTATTTTGAGAAACTTCTGAAGGACAGTGAATGATTTTTCTCAGATATTTTATAATAGGCTGTTTCATCAGCCTTCCTGAAGGGTATGCTTTGTTGAATGTGATTTAATGTGTAATGATTTTAAATCAATGTTAAAGATCAGTTCATAAGAGATAATAAAAAGTGTGATGGAAATGCCACAGGGAATCCAAATGTAGCTCAGATTTAAGCAAATTTTGCAAACACGTAGTCTTGATGTTGAATGCTGAAGTTTGATGATGTAGCAGGCACTCTGAAGTCACCCATGCTTTAGCGAAGTGGTCGAACGGCATGTCAGAGGCTACCTGAGAATCAAAAAGTATCCTGACTCTTTAGAATGAGGATCTTTTTGAAAGAAGTTACATGATCTAATAGTTATTTACTATATTTACAGCCATTTTCCCTAGGAATAGTGGCCATTATTTCCTTTTTTTAATAAAGGTTTCTGTGGTTACTCTTGGTGGAAAAAAGAAGTGCAATTTTGGAATAATTAAATCCTCTGTATACTTTTCTTTCACATTACTCATCTATTCTTTTGCTCCCTGAGGAAGTTGCAAAGCAGCACCTCAGGAAAAATACCGGAAAATGCAATTCCTTTTTCTTCCTCATATTTTTTTGTGTGCAATAAGAGTCCCCATAAGAGTTTTCCATCAGAACTTCAAATGCATAAGCTAAATTTAATTCTAATTGCTACTTACATTAGCTGATCTCACGTTTAAGTCACGCTGATGACATTTATCAAAGCTTTGAAAATTGCTTAAGCAATTTCTCCTTACTTTAATAAATTGTTAACTAGATGTTGCTCAAGGATTTTTAAAGTTTAATTTATGCCCTCAAATTTCACCTCTTTTATTTTATTAGGTAATACATTCAGTGACTGAAAATCTTCTATCCACAAAATACAAAGGAAACTAGTCTTTATCTGAATACTATAAAATTAATGTAAATTAATATAAAATACATATCAAAATATAGATATACAATAGACTCAGAAAAGTAGATACAAATAGAGATTAGATCCAAAGTATTTATGTAAAATTAAAAAAGAAATGATAACAAAGTACAAACTTTAAAATGTGGTAAAGAAAAAAGTGTTGCAAAATCCAGAAAAAAATTTTTCTTAATTAGATGCCTAACATATTTCTAGTATACTTTCATTCCTATGGTTTTGGCTAAATAATCTTTAGCTGTCTTGTCATTTGACAATGATTTTTACCCCAAAAAATACTACTTAAGAAGCATCTCCTTTAGGTATTAATTGTTCTGTTTGGTTCTCTGCAAACATTTGGGATCACTAATCTGAGAAGTCATTGTTAAAGAAAATATTGCTCTTCGTAACAAGTCATAACAAATGATGACATATTTCTCAGAATCAATGGCCTGGTCCTAACGCAGCAGCCATCGCTGACCATCATGCCTTCTGCTGATGGTACAAAGCAAGTTTTCTTTGCTCTCATTTTCATCTTCTTTCTGCATTTTCACTTCCTGCTTAAGGCCCTGGTTCTCATAAGCATCTGTATGTCTTCTGTCATTTATTTAACTATACTTCTGTTTTTTTTTTCTTTTTATTGGAGTAATATTACTTTACAGCCCAGTCTAAGTTTCAGGTATAGTTTCTCACCTCAGCAACTGCACACATCCATCACCGCATGTCCTCTCACCATCCACCACCACAAAGTTGTTTCATCTACTCATTCCCTGCCCCTCCTTTCCAGCTGGTAAATTCACCTATATTTTTTGACTCTCTTCACACTCTTCCTATCTTCATGATTTTGAGCATCAGAACATTTAATTTATAGTGACACAGTAAGAGAGCTTTTGATGTTTTGAAGCTTCTGCTAGACTTCCTTCTCTCGATTTTTGATTTTGGCTTCCCCTAGTAATACTTCTTTCATATCTATATTTTGGTATAGTGAATAATTTTTTAATAAAATAAATAACATTTAATTAATGTAATACCCCTTATATAATTTACATAAATAACTTATCTTAAAGCACATACAAGAATAAGAGCTGGGATACTCTTTAGTAAAGCGTAAGACAGTAAATATTTTTGGTATTTGGGAGCCATACAATCTCTGTGTCAGCTACACAACTGTGCTGTAATAGCACTAGAATAGCTATAGACAATACATAAATAAAATAGCTATAGCCAATACATAAATAAATAGGCAAGAATGTGTTCCCATAAAACTCACTTAAAAGTAAGGCAGGAAGCTGGATTTGGTCCCCCGACCATAGTTCACCAATCCCTGCCAGAGAACAATTCAAATGAATTTTTAAAGTGTAGTACAGTGCATTGAGCTACACAATTACTCATATCATGTATGTGATCACAACTCTTATACAGCATACATCAACTTCTTAGTGAATGTTGGGAGTTTGATCACTTGGACACTTTCTTCTCTGGCTGCTCTACACCATTACTTGCAATAAGGTACACCATTCCATCTGCAATCACAAGATTTTAGAAGGAATATGTATATCTGAAATGCTAAAATGATTGTTTTTGTCCGGAGCCGCCTGGAGCATGCGCCGTGTTGCGCAACACACGTGCCATTAATTAGTTTTCGCTTTACCGTTTTGCCTGCTGAGAAACCACAGGTGTTTCCTATTAATCAAATGAGACTGGGAGGTACGATGGGAGGAGCTACCAGGATATAAGAAGAGAACCACGAGAAGGTCGAGAGATTATTGCGAGAGGTTATTGCAAGAGAGGTTATTGCGAGAGGAGCAGAGAGAAGGTCAGGGAAGGTAGAAAGACAGGGAAAAGTAAAAGAAAGGTAAAGGAAAAATAAAGAAGTAAATGCTAGCGTCAAGTTGTCTCAAGCCCCTCATTTCAATCCTCAGCCCTTCTCTTTTCAAGCCTACGAATCCCGTGGGTCGGGGACAGTTTTAGCATTGGGAAATGCTAAAACATGTTGGGAAGCATAAAACACACAACTTCACATATATATACTATAGTATGGCAACAGCTTTGGGTCTTACATGGAAATTCTTACAGATTCTATTTTTCAGATTCCCCATCCCAAAAAAAAAAAGGCTACATTTGTGATTGATATGAGACATTATCAAATATATTGCCGATAGGAGAAAATTTCCCATTTTGACCAGAAATCAATGGAAACACTTTTACAAGCCTGGAAATTAGAAATATTTTCCCAGACTAACTTCTGTTCTCAACATTTCCAATCTTGCTGCTGGACATACATGCATCTGGTGCTAGACTGCTTATGATACAGTTATAGAATGACAAAACTCTGGCTCTAAGCTTTCTTGTCACTCAGCTGGCTGGGTTGACACAACTCCAAACAGTTGACACAGTTACTCTACAGAGTGAGCAGCAAGATTATTACTGAAAGTCATTTCAACACCATAACTAGCAATAACTTAGCTGTCTATCTGTATTCATTTCCCGTGGCTGCCTTAACAAATTACTGCACAGTTTGTGGTTAAAACAGCACACACATTTATTCTTTTCCAGTTCTGGAGAAATGTGAAATCAGAAAATATGAAACCCATTTCCCTTGGCTAAATTTGAGGCATCTTAGGCCTCCCCAGTGGCGCAGCAAGCTGAGCACCACGCTGTGAAGCTGTCCGCAGCCTCTGCAGCACAGGTTAGATTCCTGGCCGGCCAGGGAGATTCCCACATGGTGTGGCCCACCTCTTCTGCCTCACCCACTGCTCCCCTCAGCATGCATTTCAGTCCATCTGCCTGTTCTGCTCCCCGCTCTGTCTCTGGTGAATTCTCTCATCCTCCCACGCCTCTGACCTATACACCAGTTCTTGTATAAATAAATAAATCTTTAAAAAAATAAAAATAAAATAAAATTGAGGCATCAGCAGGGCCATACTCCTTCTGGAGGATCGAAGGGAGAATCTTGTTTCCTTGCCTTTTCCAGCATCACTTGGCTTTGGGGATCCTTCTTCATATTCAAAGTCATCAGTGTAATGTCTTGCTTCAGTGTTTCCTTTGCCTTCTTTCTTTTATGTCAAATCTCCTTCTGCCTTTTTTTTATAAGGATCCTTTATTGCATGTAGGATTTAACCAGATAATCCAGGATAATCTTCCCATCTCAAGATATTTAACTTCAGTCACCTTTGCCATGTAAGGTGACATTCCTAAGTTCCAGAAATTAGGAGTTGGCTATCATTGGGGTCCAATATATAGCCTATCACATTAAATATGTACAAACGTATGTACAATTCAATCTCTAACTAAAGTTCCAGTAGTTTTAGATAAATCCTTCATTAATACAATATTTACCTTTCCCAGGGTTCATATGTTTTTGTTTTCTTGGTCAAAAGCATGTCTATGCAGATTTTCTAGTAATATCTTGTTTACTTGCTTCACTTTTTTAAATTAAAGTAACCAATTACGTAACTGAGGTAATTCAAACCTACAATTAAACATTTTAAAATGTACAATTCAGTCACTTTTAGTACATTCACAGTTGTGCAAACATCATCTCTGTCATTGTTAGGGGGAAAGGATGTCCTGCGCTAATCCCATACAGGCTTTGTGGACTCCACCCCGACTCCAGACCAAAGCCATCAGGACATTGGGAAAGACAAATCCCGTCACCACCAAAGGGAAGGTGGCTGGGACCTGAGGGTGGAGTTAAGCAGCCAGGGTTGGTAGAAAAACCAGACACTTGGGCCTTGGGCTCTCTCGCTCTGTTGCTCGCCTCCTGGCTTCACAGCTCCTGGCTCACGGCCCGCTCTGAGTGCCATTTGGGATTCCAGATTGGCGTATCCGGTAGGACACATTTAAAACTTTGTCTCCCACTTTTCTCCCTGAGCTGTACATTTCCTCATTTCCCCTTCCCTTGTAAATAAACCTTTTATTAACCTTTTGTGTGTGCCTGCAGTAGAGCATTGATAAGTCCTTTTAAGCGTGCGGGTGAGGACCCACAGTCAGGCACCCCGTTTTGTATCGGGGCTGCCCTATAACGTCATCGCTGTTCCAAAGCATTTTCACACTTTAAAAGAAAAATTTGTAATCATTAAGCAGTCACCCCTCATTTTCCCTACCTTCATCCTTTGGCACCGCTAATCTGTTTTTTGTCTCTATGGATTTACATGTTCTGAATACCTCATATAAATGGAATCATACAATGTGACCTTTGTGTTTGGTGTCTTTCACCAATGTTGACAAGGGTTGTCCATGGTGTTGCATGTATCAAATACTTCATTCCTCTTAATGACAGGATAATATCCCATTGTATAGATATATTACATTTTTTAAAAATCTACTCATCAGATATTTGAGTTGCTTCCACCTTTTGGCTATTGTGAATAATGCTGCTACAAACACCTACAAGGATTCTATACCCAATTCCAATGTGTTTTTTTTTTCCTCCGTACACCACCAAGCAATTCTCCAACACCAGTTGGCTGTACCACATCCAACTCAATTCTGATACTATCTCTGGATACTATCTGATAGTATCTCTGATACTATCCAGAGCTAGCATCAGATTCCACAGGTTAAAAGTTCAATCCCCACCCTTCAGATGTCAATAAAAAGTTTAGGTTGCCTGAAACCATAAACTATGTAAAGAAAACATAGGCAAAACACTCCATGACATAGGCTTCAGAGATGCCTTTGTGGATTCATCTCCAACAGCAAGAAAAACAAAGGAGAATATAAACAACTAGGACTACATCAAACTAAAAAACTTTTGCACATTAAAAGAAACATCACTAAAACAAAAAGACACCCACATTGAATGGGAGAAAATATTTGCCCATAATACATCTGACAAGGGACTGATATACAGGAACTCATATAACTCAACAAAAAGAAAACAAAGAACCCAATCAAAAAATGGGCAGAAGATCTAAGAGACACATCTCCAATGAAGACATATGGGCACATAAAAAAAAATGTTCATTATCACTAATCCTCTGGGAAATGCAAATCAAAATCATGAGATACCATCTCAAACCTGTGACAATGGCCCATTTTAAAAAGAGCAGAAACAAGAAGTACTGGTGAGGGTATGGAGAAAAAGGAAACCCTGTACATTGCTGATGGGAGCATAAACTGGTCCAGTCCCTGTGGAAAAAAGTATGGAGGTTTCTCAAAACATTAAAAATAGATCCATCATATGAACCAGCAATTCTATTCCTAGTTATCTATCCGAAGAATACAAAAACACTAATTCAAAGGGATAACTGCACTCTTTTGTTCACTGTATTCCTACATACGGTAGCTAAGTTATAGAAACAAGCTAAGTGCCTAAGTACTGAGGAGTGGATCAGAATAACAAACAGTGTGTATACATACACACAATGGAATACTACTGAGTTATTAAAAAAAAAAAAAGATGAACCCTTGCCATTTGTGACAACATTGACAGAATTGGAAAGGATAATGCTAAGCAAAATAAGTCAGAGGGAGAACGACAAATACCTGATAGTTTCACTTATATGTGGAACATAGAGAAACAAAACAAAGGTCAAGCAAAACCAAACTGATAACAAATCCTTGACACTTGACAGCAAAACTGAGGTACCCAGAGGGGAGCATGGCAGAATGGGCACAGGGGAAATATGGGGCCCAGTGGAGCATGGTAGAGGATTACTGGGACTTTGGTGGTGGGCCTGGTGTGAAAATAGGTATTTATAGAGGTTTGAACCTAAAACACATATAATGATGTAAACCAGCATTACCTCAACAAACATTAACTGGAAGGAAAATAATATACCACAAACGGTAAGATACAATAATTTATCATCAAAGTTTTGTGAGTTAAAATAATACTACGTTAAATGCACATCTTAATTTTTGAAAAAGTATGACTATGTATCTTAGACCCTAGGATATAGTTAACTTATATAAAGTTAAACAAATATGACAATCAGACTTTCTCGTGGCCTGTGCTATACAATAAAGACAGCAAGAAAGTGAACCCTGAAAAAGAATAAATTCATGCAAATCTGTAAAGTACAAACATTGTGGGTGCTTCTTTAAAGTTATAGACAGAAATTAGAGGTGTTTTTATTTTCCAAATCAAACTACTGGAAGGTAGTTTATTTTCCAAATCAAACTATAGGAAGGTAAGCTATCTAAGTTTTCTACCTTGAACCCTGAGAGCATAGGAAAAAAAAATTGGCAATAGTTACCATTTATTAAAAACTGACTTTACAGGACTTTGTACCAAGCATTTTTGTTAGATCAGCTTACTTAATCCTCCTGACAACTCTGTTATAAAGATAAAGAACCTTGAGCTCAAAGGCATTAAATAATCCATATGCTTATAAATTAAGAAATATACTTTTATATGTACTCAGACTCAAGAAACACAATTGAAATTATAATGCACTTCAAAGTGATTTATAATAAAAATAGTACACATCAAAAGTTATTGGAAGCTACTAAAGCTGTGCTTCAAGGAAAACTTACAGCTTTACATGCATATATTGGGGGGAAATCTGATAACTGGTGATCTAAGCATTTATCTCACAAAATCTAAAGAAAATAGCAAATTAAAGTCAAAGAAGCAGTGAAGGAAATTACATAGGAACACAAGGTAAAGGAATAGGAAGCAAATGTACAATACAGAGATGAACAAAATGAAAGACCCTAGTTCTTCGCTATAATAAATATTCTGCTTAAAATGGAGCTAAGACACCAGCACAAAATTCTTTGATTCCCTAAACTGAATGCGATGGTCTAAAGAGCTACTTACAACTTCCACCTGGTTGAAGACCCCCAAGTATAATCTTAAGGAAAACATGCTGACAGATGATAGAAGATAGGACCAAACGTAAACAAAGACGCCAAATGATTTCAACAATAACTCATTCTTGTTATTGCAACATACTCACAAAGTTTTTTGAAGTCTATGTCTTTCCCATTTTAAAAGTCTCCCTCAAATCATTATTTTGTAGAGGGAAAAAAATGAAACAAATTATCTATTGCTGCTTGTGAAATATTGCATTTCATACTGAATAAGAAGCTTTATATTACAATTTTACACAAAAGGAAGATTTTTGGTTAAATAACATTCTCTGCGGAATGTTAAGGGGAAAAGAGCTCTCTTATAGTTACTATTGAGATCCTAGGTACAGAAGTTATATGCGCTTACCTGACATTCTCCAAGTTCCTCACATAACACTCTGCATACCCTGTGATATTTAACAAATATTAACTCAACATCTTACTTCGGGTGTTTACATACCATATTGAGCTAAAAATCCCTGCAGATTTTGGAGTGTAGTCGCAGGACCAGCAACCTGGGGTCACCTAGGAACTTGCTAGACATGTAAATCCTCAGGCTGACTCTGAGCCCTACTGAGTCAACATCTAAAGGTGAGCCTCTCCAGGTGAGCAACCTGTTTTTAACAAGCCTCCTTCCCCCACCCCGTGATTTTAATGCACGCTGTAGTTTGAGAACCACTGCTCTTAGGAAAGTTGAAAACAGACCTCAGAAGCATCTCAAAATGCCACGTGAAGCAGTAGCTGTAGGAAGCATGCAGGATTTTGCACATCCACCTGTGATGGCGTTTAGAGCTCTTAAAGGCTCTGACTAAAGCAAGAGACTAATTAAAAAAGAAGAGCTTCCTTGACTCTCACAAAAGACAGGTTTACATTGTAAAAATGGACCATAAACAGCACTTGCAGCATACTGCAAGAAATGACAAGAAATTTAATGAGCTTGTATCACCAAGATACACCTAACGGAACATTTTATCATTCAGCAGAGAACAGCTAGCCCGCTCTTAAAAGACAACGTTAACAGGGAAATAGACACAAATAAGCAAATGGGGAGAAACGCTATTTCAAGCACAGCCAATTAGAAAATGACTTGATGGATGGAAAATAAGATGCACTTTATCACCAATTATCCTAAGGTGACAATGACTAAATTTACTTATATTTCTCCTGACGTAATCCTGCCTCTATTTGGGGAAGGAAAATGAAGAAAAATGTTTCCTAAATTTCCCTAAGCTCACAGGTTTTTGTGGGTTTTTTTGTTGTTTTCATTCATTTGTCAGTCTACATGTCTATATAACTTTGGGGGTACAATTTCACACCTCCGTATGTACACATGCTTCACCCACCTTCCACCCCTCCATGCTATTGTCCTATACCCGCCTGTCCCCTACCCTCTTCTTCCTCCCCTGTTTCCTCTGGGAACCAGTGTATTTTTTCTAGTCTAAGATTTGTTTTTGCTGTGCTTGTCCAGTATGGTTTTGGTTATATGTGTTCCACTATCTGAAAGCATTCAGTATCTTTCACTTTCTGACTTGCTTCACTTAGCACATCACGGAAGCTCACAGCTGTTTGACTAACCAGGATGTCTAGCCAGGTGAGGCTCTTCAGAGCCTTAGCAGCATCAGTCTCTGAAAGTAAAACTAAACACTGCCTTTTCAGCTTTGCTTTTTTGTTCTTTTTGTTGTTCTGCTTTTATTTTTTGAATATGTACTTTCTCCTTACCTGATTTCTCCTACCAACTACCACTCCCACATACAAGTTATTGTACCACTAAGTGAAATTTCCTAAAGGTCAAATCTCTGTTCTCCCTGGATGGAAAATGGTGGGGTAGTGGGAGACTGTTATGCTACCTAGAGGATTCAGAACCCCCCACCCACTGGTGTCTGTGGCAGGAAACATTGAGTTTGACTTGTGCAATACTTCTCCCCATCCTCCCCCTGCCTGGGAGTGTTGCATCTGAAGGAAGTGATACAAGACTCCATTAGCCAATTGGAACCAGTGAGGGTGAAAGTCTAATAATGGTGGCCATCTTAGTAAGGGCATGCTAGACCACACTGCTTGGGGGTGTGGCTTCCATTATGTCCTCTACTGCCAAAGTCCCTGACAAATTCCTGGGCATCGCTATTGCATCTGAATCTTCCAACTATTTCCATGAGCACCATTCTGCCCATTTTTTAGAATATTCTCAATAGTAGCAAGATATTTTTCCTTTAAGTGTAGACTTGAGTTTTGAGACAGCCAAATGGCATTTGGGAACAAGGGATGACACTAATTAATACTATATGTCCATAGTCACACATAAAAATGATGTGATTATTTTGATACTAGTTTTCCTGCCTGAAAAAAGACCAGGGAAATGATGCCCAAATATCTTGAATAATGGAAACATTGTTCATTTGAATGCACTTTTTAACATTTCTTAATCTCACTCTTTAAGAGGATGGTGTTCATTTGAATACAGGAATTTATTCTTGTATTTAGAAATTAAAATAAATCTCATTACTGCCTACCTACTGCACAGCTAATACGAAGCCCATACACAACCTCACAAAAACCCTACAAATACATTATAATTGGTAAGAAAAAAATTAGGCTTGCAGAATCACAATTCAGTTACTTTAAACCTAGAAAAATAAATCTGCTTTGTTCTGCCTAATATTGCACTGTCTACAGTTTAACAATAAAAATAAAGTAGCTTAGTCCTGACAGTACCCCTACATAAGTATAAGCTCTATAGGGAATAAATAGTATTTTTATGACCTTTGACAGAATCAAATGTTTGAATTTTCTTAAGTAGCTGTGCAATCTTGATACCTATATATTCATTTGAAATACATACATAGAAGGTGCTAAACATACTTTTTTTTTAGTTTTACTCCATGAATTGAGCCCTAAACTTTTTTCTCCTGTGATTTTTTAAGTACATTTATTGAGACATATTTCACATAGCATACAATTCACCCATTTAAATGTACAATTTAATGGTTTTTAGTATAATCAGTTGTTCAGCTATCTCAACCATGGCTTAAGAAACATTAGTCAAAGGAAAAAGGACATAAGAGAAATTCCCTTCTCAGGTTATATACAATACCATATTGCAGTTAGTTTTGCCTGACATGTTATATTATAGCTTTAGGATTGCAAATTCATTCAGCAACTTGAGATGGCAGGAGGGAGGTAGGAAGGAAAGGCAAAACAAAGTTTTATTTATGGTAGGGGTTCCAATCCCTTCTAATGAATCTCTGATTAGAATTTGCCAGGATTTGTCAATTAACAAAATTTAAATATATCAGAAGCCTTCTCTGATGCAATCAAAACTGACATTTGCTTTAAAAGTCAGTTAAAGTGAGGAACCATAAAATATATAATAGGTACTATAATCATTTTCTTTTAAACCACATATACATATTTAAAGAGTTCTTTTAATCTGCCAAGATGATATATGATTTTTCACAATATAGTTCTACTTTTTAATCATTACAACATTAACTGTTAAGTTAGTGGACTTAATGTAAAGTATATGGTAAAATATGGTGTAGCGGCAGGAAGGGCACAGAGCAGGATTTCTATAACCTGAGCAGACGAGTTAAAGGAGGAGTCCTGGAGCCCTCAGTAGCTTTTGCAGGCTTTTATTGGGATTTACCAGGTACATGGCAGGCAGAGGTGCTGGGGGACTGGGAGGCTGGCAGGCCTCCCAGCCCCCAGTAAATCTTCACTCTTTCTGTGCTCTTCAGCAGTCTCTCACCACCCTTATAAGCTCAGTCACTCAGCCCAGGTGAATCCCATCTATATAGGCCCACACTCTATTCCAGGTGACCGCCATCAGGCATGCATTCAGGACCACAGGGTCCCATCATCAGTCCTAATGGCGGGAGGGTAAAATACGTGGCTTTCTTGGTCACTTTAACTCTGGATTTGATTCTTTGCTTCTCTTTTTCCAAATTGAGAGCAGTCTTTCTAATGCAGAACATTTGTGATCTGCATTATTCATGTTGTGGACTGAACATCTGTGGCCCTCTGAAAGTCGTATGTTGAAACTCTTATCTCAGTGTGATGGTATTAGGAGGCAGAATCTTTGAGAATTAGGTCAAATGGTGGAGCCCTCATGAATGGGATTAGTGTGCTCATATGAGGCCAGAGGTCGCTGACTGGCTCACATGCGAGGCTGCAATAAGAAACAGGCAGTCTGCAAGCCTAAAAGGGTGCCCCACCCGACACCAGATCTGCTGTCACCTTGTTTCTGACTTTTTAACCTCCACTAATTGAAGAAAACAAATAAACAGGTTGGAAGATACATTTGCTTAGGAAACATTAGGACAGAAAAGAAGCAAGTTTAGAGAACATTTGGAATACTCATTAAGTGTTCTCAGTTACTGAGAGCATGAACCATCTCCCATTATCTGTCCTTAGAAAACAAAAATATATCCAAAGGAACTGAAATCAGGATCTCAAAGGGAGATCAACACTTTCATATTCACTGCAGCATTATTGACAATAGTCAAGGCATGGAGACAACCTATGTCCATTAACAGATAAATGGATGAAGGAAGTGTGGTATATACACACAGTGGAATATTATTCAGCCTCCATAAAAAGATAGTCTGCCATTTGCAGCAATTTGGATAAACCTGGAGGAGGTGATGCTAAATGAAATAAGTCAGACACAGGAAGACAAATGTCATATGGTGCGCTCAAGAGAATCTAAAATAATGAATGAAATTCATGGAAGCAAAGAGTAGAATGGTAGTTACTGGGAATTAAGAGGAGGAAGAATCAGGGAGGTATGTGTCAAATGGTACAAAGTTTCAGTTATGCTAGCTGAAAATGAGTCAATTGTATAGCCTAGGGCCTAGGGCTAACAATACTGTATTATATACTTAGATATTTACTAAGAGGGTAGATCTTAATGTTCTTATCATACACAATAAAAAATAAAGAGGGCAGAAGGAAAGTTTTGCAAGTAATGGATATTTATGGCACAGAATATGGCTTCATGGTATATACTTATTTCCAAACTCATAAAGTTGTGTACATTAGAAGAGCATTTTTGGTATGTCAATCACGCCTTACTAAAGTGGCTAAAAAAAGGAAGTGCTTATGCTAAGCAAAATGAGTCAGAAGGAAAAAGATAAATATCAGATGGTTTCGCTTAAAGGTAGAAATACAAAGAAACCAAACAAAGGCTCAGGAAAAAGACAAAACCTGTAAGCTGACCATAGACCTGAGGCATACAGCAGAGAAGGGGTCAAAATAGGGGAGGTAAGTGCACAAAGGGCTGTGGTGATGGATCACAGGTATTGCGGAGCAAGAACTACGGGGACTACACATGAGAAGAGAAATCAAATACTGTCCAAACATAAATAAATTTAATTTAAAGAAAGAAAATAAAAATAAAATGCCATATTTTATAAATGTCTGATACCACTTTCATACTACTAAAAAAAAGTTGAAATGTTGCCAATTAAACTGACCCACGATTGAAAAATGCATCCTAGTTTCAGCAATGTTAATATTGTGGAGAAAAACAATGTATGTCTTAGAAGAAATAAAATGTGGTTGCAGAGGTGATTGAATCCTAAAAGCAAAAATTAACTGATCTTTTAAAATTGTATTAGGGATACCCAAAAAAGATACCAAAATTAAAAAATTGCAGCAAGAACTTTTGAAATAATCAAAACAAGTATTTCAGCATTTATAACACAGAATTTACTATAGAAAAATCTAACAAAGATGTAGGTTATTGAAACTAATATTGAAGTGCCCCCTAAGTGTCTAGTATTCAAGTGGTATAGCTAAGAAAATGAAAAAGCCTATGTAATGGGAACTAGGGAAATGCCACAAACATCTGTGGAGGCTGCTGAGCCATCCGAATGGTTACTTACAGGGAAGCATGGGGCTCTCCCAGCAGGATGACCAGCTCAGGAAGTTCTCAGGAGCACACAGCTGCTTTGAAAGTTGTTTTCTGAGAAACCTGCACATGATGATCTCTAGGCGCTTTCATGATCTCGGTTCTTTTTGCTTAAGGAACAGAATACAAGTCCTGCCAATTACATCCTTTCCTGCTATCTGCAAACATGGCTAGTGATAGGGAAAAAAATTCTTACATTAAAAAGAATATGAATGAAGCATAAAAATATAAGAATTTTGAAATGGCATCATTCTAGACTATGTTAATATAAATTGAAATATCAGGAAGTCATAGCAAATGTTAAAAGGAATGTTAACTGCTTATAACTCAGTCCCCTTCTAGGGGCTATAAAAGTTTGAACATTTGGGCTTTTGGTTATAAAATATTATACACTGGTAAAGGGAGTATTTTTCACATTTCAGTATGTAAAAGGGCTAATCAAGTCAAGAACATTTTAATGAAATGAGGAATAATTTCAAAGAGAGAATTTAATGCTCCCATTTTATATTGAATCAATTAAGCCAAAAAGACTGACATAACCTTGGCTCTGACTTAATGATAAAACTTGAAACCAGGCATCATGACATGAGTCATTTGATCTAATAGGACAACTTGCAGCTCTGTGCCAGCTCTACTACTCAGCTTCCCAAGCTACTGAAAAATTACCATGAACATGAATAATGATATAAAAGGGTATCTGGTTTATATAAATAGGAATCAATACAAATAGGGAAAGGACCATTTATTGTGATGAATGTGTGCACTGAATGTGAAAAGCAAATTATTGAAGAAAGAGTGAAAGGCAAAAATCTATAAATATCCAGGCTCTCTGCAATAGAAGGGGGTTAACCACATGGAAATTAAAGAAACGCTAAAGGAAAACACTGTGAGTTCACATGTGGAGAAAATATTAAAAGCATCTCACTGCAGGCAATAAGATTAAGGCAATGCATTTATAGAACCAGTTCTAACATTCATTAAATGTTATGAAATGGAACATTATAGACCCAGAGGCGTGGGATATGAGACAGTTAATGGAAAAATAGAAATGGAAAAACAACAGGATCACTCTTCTAAATAAAGCACAGGAAGGTTCATCAACACCAACAATTTTTTTGCAACCTTTATGAATAAATACACCAGTACAAATGAACCCATGCATGCCCTGTAAAAACTTGGAAAGAGAAATCATGGTATAGCAACAACCTCGGAAGGATCTGAAAGTTAATTCCAAAGAGCAAAAGTATCCTGATCTACTGGGCTGGAATAAGTAGAAAAGGAAGCCACTTTGGAGATGTTATTTGTGAGATGCCAAAATAAATGTCTCACTTAAAATAATTCTGCTCTGCTCTGACACCATTTATGAAATCCCCTTATTACTCACCCTAGAAAAAGCACTTAAGGCTCTGTCAATAGTGCCTTACTTCATGCTAGTTCCACTGAAAAGATGCCTTTTGCTGTGCCTTCCTCACTGGTGGACATGTTTTTCAGAGCTCAGCTTAAATATTAGATCCTCAGTGACACCTTCCATCTCTCTCTGGGAAAATTGCCTTTCTCTCCTCTGCACTCTGTGGGGTTCTGCAGTGTCAATGTTATCTTCTACTTACATGTAGACAGGTTTGCTTCCTCATTGGACTGAAGTTCCTTCAGAGTTAGACTTAGTTTCCTTGCTCCATCATTGCCCAGATTAGAGCTGGGGTGTAAACCAGAGGTGAGGAGGTGGGGGGAGGTGGGAGGATTCACCAGAGACAGGGTGGAGAGCAGAACAGGTGGATCTACTGAAATACACTGCTGAGGGGAGCAGTGGGCAACACAGGAGAGATCTGCTGTGCCATGTGGGTCAGCTCCCTGGCCAGGGATCTAACTCGTGCTGCAGTGATTGCCGATAGCGTCATAGTGCTGAGACTTAACCCCTTGTGCAACCAGGGAGGCCCCCAGCTAACTAGTTTTTGTGGAGAAAAGTAACACAGCCTGGATAAATTATGGTGAGTATATCTTGAAGGGAAGGGCAATACTGTGCGGGATCCTGTTTCACCAGCACCTAAAGGCATCTCATACAAACTCATGCTCGATAAACACACAAGCATGGCTTGTGTGGGAATGAAAAGAACAGCAATATGAAAGAAGGGACACAAAGGAAGGCTATAGGTGCTAAAAATGTCCACTTTCACAGATTCACTTGGTTAACTTGTGACGGGATTTGGTGTAGTGAAGTGGAAGGGCACCAGATCATCAGAGACCACAGGAGCTGAAGTTAGGTATTTGTAACTGGGTACCTTCTGAATCTCAGTTTCCTCATCTGCATCTTTCTGCCCACTGGGATTGCAAAGATTAAGCAAGAAAAAAGTATATGACATCACTATACAAAGTACTCTAGGTATGAAAAGCAATGTTTGTTTTGGTCTAATCAACAAAACAGTGTAGGTAAAAAGCCACATGTTAGAAAAATAAACATCATATGCAAGGAAACTGAAGGCTGGTTTTAGCAATCTAGGTTGGCAAAATGACTACCAAAAATTCTGCAGTATTTTATCAACAACTTTGATGAAACAGATTACGGGCATATAACAAGCAAGTATTGATGCTAACAAAGGAAAACTATTGTTAGCTATTGTGTATTAAAACAACTGGCATAATATAAACAAGAAATGGTAGTTGAAGTTGTAAGCACATTATGACAAGCCTAAGGGAGATAAAACTTCTCTCAGCAAAAAGCATTTCATGATGCATTAGCTATACACTTTAAACTTACCCTGATTAGCTTTCTTCTATTTGATGGCAAGTTGATTTGCCAATTCTTGTCTTCAACTCAGAAGACAAGAAGATGCTGGCAGGAAAGTAAGAACAAGACAAGAAGGGACCAGGTGTAAGAAATGATTTTTTTTTTTTAATCACAAAATACTAGAACTGAAAGCAACTTTACTACACCTACCCCAAAGATCATCACCTCTACAAATAAAGTATGACCAACATGGGATATTACAACTTTCTTTGCATTAAATAATTTGTTGTAGTACCTAAACACTCCATTTCTCCAATGGTCCCTCCACTCAATAATTTTTACTACCTTCTTGACTGGAAAATACTAGAGTTTGCAAGCTCTGAAATCCAATCCATTTATTTTACTCAAGAGGCAACCAAAGCCCAGAGAAATTGTAACTTGCTTAAGGTCACTTGCCCACTATTTACTAGTAGTGCTTAAACAACTTAAAATCCAAATATTCTGATTTCTAACCAATATTGGTGCTACAAATTCTAGCAAGAAGGATTGTTGAGTATTAATTTAGTTGGAAAGAAGGGACTAAGAGTATTGCCATGACACTGCACTTGCATAGCAAATACACGTTTACTTATGTTTATGTTTACTTTTGTTTAGAAGAGCTTCCCCAAGTTATCCTGTCATCTCACTGCCATTGCTAACACATTGTTTTTCCCACTACACTGTCCACATCCAGTAAAGTCACTTATCTCAGTAACCTTTAAGAAGTATCTGGATTGTTGCTTATAGTCTGTTGACAACAGCAACTCCAAAGACCATTATTTGTAAATGCATTTTAGCCTAGATTTTTACCTCTGCATTTATAATAAAGTGGTTGATTTCAAGACCAAAAACTTAATTTAGTCTGAGGAACAAAACAAGATTTATTTTAAGGAAAGAAAATAGGCAGTTATTGCCTTATTGCAGAAGACCTGCACAAAATTATCCTTTCTGAAACTGAAATTTGCAGATATTTTATCCTTTAAAATCTAGTAATAACATTTATCACAAATTATCTGCTGCTACATTTAGGTAATGGCTCATTTTTACTATTTATAGCCCACTTCTGGTAGATATTTAGTAAGCAGTATTCTCTTCAGAGATGGGGTTGGGAGGCAAGATATGGTCATAGAGGAGGCAAAATATTACTCACAGTTAGTTTTACAAGAATAATGCTCAATTTTTAAGTTTCTTTTACCTGTAATTAATGACTTATTTACATAAAATATACTGGAATTTAAATTAACTTCCTAGTTTTTCTTTTATGTTATAGTAATTTCCAACACAACACTGACCTCTACTGGGAACATCTGTCTTTGTTGGATGGATGATGACTTGTGAAAATTCAGCCTAAACCAGATACTTTCTGGGGTTTTACAAGATCAGCAAATCCAATTCTCTGTGAAAAGGTAAGAATGAGGAACTTTCCAAAAGCAAAACCCTCATCATCTTTAAGCAATAACTGTGTTTAGTATTGTACTTAATATTTTGATAAGTAGAAAATTTAAAGAAATTTACAAATGATGTCAGTGTTTTAAATGTTAAGTATAGCCTCATAAAGAGTTAAAAATGAAGTATTATAATCCAACCAGAGTAGACCATTTTATAGGTTATATTTAGAAAAGTCTTGAAACATTTTCTAAGTATCAAAAACCCTATGAACAAAAAAGAAATACCTAGGAGTAAAGTTAGCAAAGGAAGTGAAGAACCTGTACAATAAAAACTATATGACATTGTTAAAAGAAATAGAAGACACACAAAAAAGGAAAGATGGTCTCTGCTCATGAATTGGAAGAATTAACATTGTTAAAATAGCCATCCTACCCAAAGCAATATATAGATTCAATGCAATCCCTATCAAGGCACCAATGGCATTCTTCAAAGAAATAGAACAAACATTACTGTAATTAATATGGAACCACAAAAGACCCAAAGTAGCAAAAAACAATCCTGACAAACAAAGAGGAAGAGTGGCTAGTATCACCTGCCCAGATTTCAGACTATACTACAAAGCTATGACAATCAAAACAGTATGGTACTGGAACAAAATCAGACACACAGACTGATGGGATTGAACTGAGAGCCCAGAAATAGGCAAGAAGAATGATTTCATTTGTTTTCCTCTGCCTCATAATGACCTCTTTATTCTCACGGTAGATTAGCCTGCACTGGTACATTTTAAAATCTCATTTAAGTAGCTTTCATTCACATATTTAAATCTTCAAAATATCTCCCTCATAATTTGCTTTTTAATAATTGAGTCTAACACAGCTCTGTTTAAAAATAATAGATACACAGAAATAGAAATCAGTAACTAGAGATAAAGTGGAATCATGGGGTCTAAGAAAAGTCTACATTGGCATAATTATTTTTTAGCAGCAGTTTTGCTCTTTTGTACATTATCACTGAAATGCTTATCGCTAGGTCCTCTCAAAAGGTCAAAAGTCCTTAATGGAAACTGAGCAAAAGACTTCTTTATTCCCATGGTGGATTAGCCTACACTGATTAAAATAAAAGCACTTCAATTTTAAGTGTTAACTGTGGTTAACTTATTTATTATGAAAATAAAATGATCTTTAGTCCTGCTTTTTTTTAATAAAGCTTTGTTTTACTAGAATATAAGAAGATTTTATTATTATTAAGAGAAATGCTGGCAGCGATTTATGTAAAATTTGTGGGGGTTGGAAGAGGAGAGAATAACATGTGTTATGTTCTCCAGAAGAGGCTCTATACATGTTCTCAGCTTTGATAGAGAAGTACCAAAAGAGGTATTATAAAATGAATAGACTTAGCCAAATACATATATAACTTTTGGTTTATGGAAAACAGTTTATTCTAGATCATCAAGTGAAGCAAACAATTCACTGAACAATTCTCTAAGGTAGACTTTGGAAAACTGTAAATAAATATTTGACTAAATCTTTGATTCACTAGGACATTATGAAATTTACATTAACAAACACCAAAATTCCATCAGGAGTTACTCATAAAAGTATACTGCTAAATTAATGAATACATCCACTCCAATCCCAGGTAATATATTTTTTCTACAAAATTTATACTTAGTTTCCTCTTCTGTACATACATAAGCAGTTCAGGAATATCAGCTCTCTCTATGTTTCCTATAAAGTGTAGAGAAATTCTATTCTACATATGGGATATCAGAACCAAGCTCCTGAATAATGCTAAGTCATGACCCAAATGTCTACTACATTTGCTACATCTAAATATGACTCACTGAAAGCAGATGAAGAAATACAACAGTGTGTGGATATAGTCAAACATAAATATTTGCTGTAGTACACTTTTTCTATGTAATACTCATTTGATGAGGTACCCAAGAACGAGACATTGATGGCCACAATTCCCATTCCTATTCACCGTTATACTGGAGGTCTCCAGAGCCATGAGGTTAAAAAAAAATTAAAGGAGGGAAAAAGGAATTGGGAGGATTGATCTAAGAATTTGTAAGTATACTGATCACTTCATAACAAGTTACCCCTAAATTAACTGACTTAAAACAACAAACATCATCATCTGCATGGGTCAGGAACCCAGATGGAGCTCAGTTGAATCTTCCAGCTGAAGGTCTCTCATATGCAGTTAGGATGTCAGTTAGGTTGCCTTCTTCTCAAGGCTCATCTAGGGGACAATACACTTCCAAGATCACTTACATGGCTGTTGGCTGGCCTCAGAAGGTCCATTTCCACCATCATTCAAATAGCTGTCAGCAGGTCTCAAGTACTTGCTGGCTACTGGGCACCCAGATATTCCTTGTTTAGCCTCTCCATTAGGCAGTTCACAAGATGGCAGCTGGCTTTCCTCAGAAAAAGCCAGGAGAATGAGAAAAAGCAAGCAAGATGGAAGCAAGTATCTTTGTAATCTCATCTCAAAAATAATATACCATGATTTCCCATGAATTCTTGCCAGATTCTACTTATTAGAAGTGGCTCACTAGGGCCTCCCCGGGTGGTGCAGGCGGTTGAGCGCAGCGCTGTGAAGCTGTCTGCAGCCTCTGCAGCTGCGGTTCGATCCCCCCCCAGCGAGGTCCCACATGGCACGGCAGACCTCTCCTCTCTCAACCGCTGCTCCCTTCAGCAGTTTATTTCAGTCCATCTGCCTGTTCTGTTCCCCCATCTGTCTCTGGTGAATCCTCTCACCCTCCTGCACATCTGGCCTGTACCCTGATTCTTGTATAAATAAATAAATAAATCTTTAAAAAAAAAAAAAAAGAAGTGGCTCACTAGCTATAAGCCATACTCAAGAGATTTCACAAGGGTATAAATACCAGGAGGCAGGGGACTTTTAAATGCCACTGCAGAAATAAAAAGCCAAAACTGTCGTTATTTAGTTCTTGTGTGATGAATGCAGAAAATCCATAAGCAGCACACTAGATGTTTCGAATAGGAAAGCCTAACAAAGTTGTCGGGTACAAAAATCAGTTTTACACTATATATAAACAACAATCCTTTACAAACACCAAAGCAGCAACTGAACAATAACTGCTGAGGTTAAGGGTAAATATCTTTACTTTTTTTGGATATATTTGAAAATTTTTATACTGACTTTTCTTTAAGTATCAAAAATTTTTTGTATACCTTTTTTTAAGTATACCTAGGAACAAAAAGATATGCAAACCTTCACAGAGAAACAGAATTTTTTTTCTCATTTATTCTAAATAAATGGAGGGACAAAACATGTTCGGGGACTGGAAGACTTAATATCTTAATATTATAAAGATAGCATTATCTCTGAATTGAGTTATAGATTCAGTACAACCCAAATCAAAGTTTCAAACTGTGCATGTGTGTGTGTGAATCTTCAGTCTGACTAGTTGATGTTAAAATATGCACAAAAATCTTCAGCCATATTACCCATCATACATACATCAACCACACTGACAACAATCCAAACTGCCAATAGCAAGTTTAGGTGAGGATGGTAAGCAAAAATAACTCTCATACACTACTGACAGGCGCACTAATTGGTACAATCACTTTGGAAAACTTTGTATTATCCACTCAATCAATTTCACATGCAGGTGGTAGTGATGCTTATAATCTCTCGAGTATATTAAACTTAAAAAAATTATCTTGAGGAAAAAGAAAGGAAACAGCAAAATATATTTCCAAACATAAGCAATAGAGGGGACTTCTCTCCTAAAGTAAATTTTACCTTGGACAGCAAATAGAAAGTACTTATTCTTTGCGCTGAGCAGAACTCAAAGGTCTGAGAATAAATATTCAAAATCTAGTAGTTTCCCATAATTTCCATATTTGGAAGGTTAGGGGAGCATCAGCCAATAGGAATACTTGTATCCATTTTTAAATAAGCAACATCTAAGTCCATTTTAGGAGGCATTCTGCTACAAAAAGAACAGGGTCAGATTTCAAGTGCAAAGAAATATCAGTGCAAAGATAAGCGCAAGCCAATTAGTGTTACCCTTGGTTTGTTTTTGTTTTTTGTAATTACTCTCAGAAAAAGTCTTCCAGGTGCCCCATAATCTAAGTGGACCACTATTTGCAAAAGGGCATAGCAAAGCAAAAGAAATGGACAAAACACCTTCTCAAAAGCTAGCGGACAAATCCACTGTCACTTATTTTATTGTGACTTCCTAGGAGCTGGCTACTAGCAGGCCACTCATGGACAACTGTGGCCTATTTGCTATCTACAAATCACAGCAGAGAATTCCTTGACTACCTACGGAGTATAGCTCATATCACGAGACAGGCCCGGGGACACCTAGGCCACTGTTGACCTGATTACGTGGCTATCTCCATGGCAGTCTCAGGATAACTCTGCCTGTGATAACATCAAATACTCTGCTGACGCAAATGTCTCTTGACGTATGGTCACAATGTCCCCTTCCCTGTCCCTCGTAAAACTTCGAACCCCATTCCTATCCACCCTCCAAACTTTATTCCTCATACCATCGTCACATGATCAGCTTTTACTAGCCTGTATGCTTTCAATAAATGGCACAAGAACGTCTGCTTCTGCTCAAACAGAGGCTTGCCTTGCAAACCTGCTCCACGATAGTTGTGACCCTCAACATTCATGCAGCAAAGTGACAGCAAAGTTCCTGTTGCAACATTTTATCATACCAATGACTGACATGAGAACAATAGTCAGGCAATGCTGTTTAGAATTTTTTTAAATTTTTTTATTTTTAAACAATATTTACTTCCTCCCACCCCCTCAGATTGAGTCCCCATAGAATTTCCTTCCCCAAGGCACCCGCACACCATCACCAGTCTCCCATGCTGCTCCCTCTCTCTCTCTGATCCCTCTCCCTCCTCCTCCCCTGCAATATGTCTCTGATATATGATTGTCTGTTTTTGCTTTGTTGTGTTTTGTACTGCTATTATTTTTTTTTTACACTGATGTCTTATTTGGTTCCCCTATATTCCTGTTATAGGTGAAACCATCCAATATTTTTCTTTTTCCTTCTGGCTTATTTCACTGAGCATAACTCCTTCTAGCTCCATCCATGTTGCTGCGAATGGCATATCTTTTTTGATTGCTGAATAATATTCCATTGTGTATATATACCACATTTTCTTGATCCAGTTATCTATTTTGGGCATTTGGGTTGTCTCCAGGTTTTACCTATTGTAAATAGTGCTGCAATAATAGCATTTTGAGGATGCCATCTGGCTTAAATGCCAAAAGAGAATCACCAGGTGCAGTATTAAAAAAAAAAAGTATTTATTTACATTCCATTTACTTTCAAATGGATGAGGAGGCTGGGGAAATATCTTTATGAAGGAAGTAGCAGTAGTCTCATTTTACTTAACCCATTTGTATTTTCCATGAAACAAGATTTTCACTTAGAATCGCAGGTTTAAGGAACTGTATAAATTTATCCACTCTAATTTTCCATCTACAGCCAAGACTAACATTATACCACTGCAGGCAGATGAAAATCTATTCCACGCAAGGTAAACACCGACTAATATATATGTTATAAAAGAACCAGCTTTAGTAAATCTGCCATACCATTTAACAAATCTGCAATAAAAGACAGTTATAATATAGGACATCAAAAATCTTTGTGCAACAATGACAAACAGAATTTACAAGAAGTCACAATTGGCTATTAAGTCAATAGCATCACAGTAACAGTACTCAGTGCCTTTCTTGTTCAAGTATATACATATTATTAAGACCTGCTTGTAACAAAGACATCCATAACTAGGATGTACACTCAAGTATTTTATAAACACCATGAAAAACAACAAATAAATGAAAATACCTTTAAATTTTGTAACAATTACAAGCATGTTAACATTACCACTATCTTCTTGTCTCATAATTTTTAAGTAATTTGCACACTTAAAAACAGCAATGAGTTTTATAAAAATACTGAAATGGCTCGATATTTTTTGAAATCAGATAATCTTTATATTTCAGTAGTCTATTTCATGCGCTTCATTTTTCCATCATCATAATCCTTTCTTCTATTCACCCATTTATTCAAAACAGCCATAGCAGACATCTCTAATGGCTATAGAAGTATTACATTCGAAAACTTCTAGTTCTTTGAAATGGTTGGAAAGGATTTTTTAGTGCCCACATTAGCAGCTGTGGTTTTGGTTTCGGCTTTTCAGGAAATAGAAGTGCTTCACTTTCTGGCGTAGGAAATCGTTCTCGGTAGACTTCAGGATAAGATTTTTGAAACTAAAAAAAAAAAAAAGATCCAAGGGCAGGAAAAAAAAAAAAAAAAGATAAAAGCCAATAAAATAATGCTTTAAAAATCAGAGTTTCTGATCCCATATTTTCCTGTTTTAAAGTTTATGGCTTTCCATCAGAAAAGAGAACAGTTAAGAAAATAGATCATAATCAAATTCATTTCAATACAAATCCACTTTTTTTTTGTTAAATAGTTTGGTTCCAGTTTCTATAGATCTATAGGTGATCTTTACTATGACCTAATCTGTAAATAAACTTCTTTCAATCATATTTCTTAAAATTTCCCCCACTGCCAAATAACTCTGACTTAAAAAATAACTTGTATTTAACATAGAAAATTTTGTTCCAAATATATTTCACCATCTCCCTGCTTGTCCAACTCAGCCCCAACCTGTTCTGCTCAAATGGAAGAAAAAGCAACTTGGTACATATTACTTTATAAAAACCATTGAACTCTACTCCAGAGTTACTCTGAGTGAAGTATGATTGGGAATGTAGCACTCGGCTCTGTGTATAACCCAATTTTATATGCTATGATCAGGAATCAAGCAATGCAGGCAGGATTCAGTCATTAAAAATAAGAAGCATTTACATGACCTTGGATCAATATTTTAAGACTGGTCAAAGTAAACCTATTTTTGAGTTGAAAACTCTTCTCAGTAACCCCACGTCATATTGCCTAGCAGGAACTAAAAACTTTAAGTAATGCCAGAGATAAGAAACCAATTTGATAATGGTTACCTAAAGCAAAGGTTTTATTAAATTCTAGACATTTTACATTTGTAAAGGTAGTCTGATTTACTCTTTCAAAAAGTCAAAAGGAATTTGTCCTCACTTGGCAGATGCTCTTCAAACTTAAAATAACTGCTTGCGTACATCATACCACATTATCAAAACAGGGAATAAATACTGGGGAACTGAGATGAAGAGTTCAATAATGGTAAAAGATCTACACTGGAGAATAAAGAGCTAGGAAAACTGGCATCCACTGTGTAAAACAACGGAATTCCTGGACATATAGACCAAATAATATACTTTCAAACCTGCTATGTCTCAAATGAGATTCATATGGAAACCTATTGAGGATAAATAGAAAAATAACCACCTAAGAGTAGAGAGAAGAAGAAATGACTTTTGAAGAATATCCTTTTTACCTGCTTCAATTTTTTCTTCTTCTCTTTGGTAGAGAGTTTGGTGTCTATTATGACTTCCTCCAACAAAGCTGCCAGTGGTTCCTGAGAGCCATATGCTCTTTGGTATTCAAACTCCTCTGGACTAATTTGTCGGCAAAATGATGGGGCAGATAAAGTAATATCCATATCAGCTCCTGGATATTTTATCTGAGGCAAAAGGATTAGTGGAGAAAGGGAAACATGTATTTTCAAATAAATTATCAAAGTTAGTTCAGATCAAATACAATATATTCCTGGCAGGAATACCATAACATTCCTCACAACTTGACTAGGGAAAACTATATTGAAAAGTTAATCCATAATTTAAAAAAATCACTTAAAGCCAGTTTTAAATAAGAGATTTTACCTTTTAAACTTGAGTCATTTTAATAAACAAAAAACCATGTGCCCTCTTTTAATAAGATTGAAATTTACACATAAACTAAACATGTGGGCAAAAAGAATTCAAAACAGTTACAATATTGAGCACACACTGTGAACTACCCAGGTGCCTTCCCACATCTGGAGAGTCTGACACTCCCTCCAAGGCTTTGGGATGACAGAGGCACCTACTTAGCTCAGATGTTATTTAGAGAGACGTACCCAACCATTTCCAAAAATGTTAGAAGCAAAAACAAAAAAAGTGCAGACGCTACACAGGGCAAGTGGGAGGAGGAGAACTAAGGAGGAAAAAAAGGTATCAACACCTGTGAACAAATGAGCATCCAATAAAAATACTTAATTTCAGAGTATAAGAGGTTCATCTCTTCAAAATTATAACACCTACTATTCTTCAGTGGATAAAATTTCTATTACATTCACTTCTCTTTTTTTTAAGATTTATTTATTTACACATACAAGAACTGGGGTACAGGCCAGAGGTGTATGTGGGGGGGGGGGGGGTGAGAGGATTCGCCAGAGACAGAGTGGGGAACAGAACAGGCAGATTGACTGAAATACACTGCTGAGGGGAGCAGTGGGTAAGTCAGGAAAGGTCTGCTGTGCCATGTGGGTAGCTCCCAGGCCAGGGATCGAACTCATGTTGCAGTGGCTGTGGATAGCTTCATAGGTTGTGTCTTACCCCTTTGCACCACCAGGGAGGCCCTCACTTCTTTTTTTAAAAAATTGTTTCCAGAAGGCACAGTTTAAACTAAATATGTTACCAAGAGGGGAGATTACACCAAGTACACTCTATGCCTTAATATGAGTTTACCAGGTCAGTGAGAAACAACCCAGAGACACAGGCCAGAAACAAAAGGGAAAGAGAAATACACAGGACACCTCCTTTTTTATTTGAAGGAGATGAGAGAAAACAGGAAAGAACCAGAATAAAGGGTAAGGCTCAGGTAATGTGTGACAGCCAGAAGCCAAAGACATGAGAAAAATAGATAGCTACGGGCTGCCTCCCATAACTTACCGTCTTCAGCCCAGAAACAGCCCCAAAACAAGTCACTAGAACTGTTTACTCCCAGAGAAGCTCTGCCCTACATGTGATAGGCTGAGAGCCTGCATGGGAGAACAACCATGTACAGGTGCCATAAAACTAACAATTATTTGGCTATTCTACTGAGTACTTCTAAGTGAAAAAAATAATTGGACAATCAGTGGTGGAGAGTTGCTGATTTTATTCAGTCATCACAGTGCCTCTTCACGAGCTCATGTCACCCTGCATCAATCATCATAGCTCAGGCTTCTGTTCTTCACCTGAACACAAAGCCTGCAGGACTACAGTGCAGATGCTGTACAGGACACGCACGCCTGTGGAGTGTGCAAACACAAACTGCATGAGTGTTCAAGCAACATAGTTACTACTATCACTTTTCCTTGCAGAAGTTCATACAAGTATTCACTTTCTTTTTAATTTTTTAAGAAAGTTTGGCTTGTAAAAATATCAAGGCAATGGTACATGTGTGTTTAATGATAAGACTCAAAGTAGGCAAAGATGCAATGAAATGCACATTTTCTTAAACCAATGATAGGAATATAAACTGGAACAATCATTCTAGAGAGAAGTTTGGCAACATGCAGCCAATACTTAAAATACATTCATTATGCAGTATAAAAAGGAGGTGTCCTGTTTTTGATCATGCGTTACAGATGCTAGGAATTTATTCTTAAAAAAAAACATGGAAAAGGGCCTCCCTGGTGGAGCAAGGGATTAAGCACCACACTGTGAAGCAATCCGAAGCCTCTGTAGCACAAGTTCAACCCCAGCCGGCCTGGGAGAAACACACATGGCGAGGCAGACCTCTCCTGTCTCACCCGCTGCTCCCCTCGGCAGTGTATTTTGGTCAATCTGCCTGTTCTGCTCCCCACTCTGTCTCTGATGGATCCTCTCACGCCCTCGCATCTCTGGCCTGTACCCCAGCTCTTGTATGCATAAATAAATAAATCTTCAAAAAAAAAAAACATGGAAAAGACCTAAATATAAATCAAAAAAAATTTCAAAAAGTCATAATATATTCATACATTGCCAGTAATAACAGTGATGATAATAATTACCAACTGAGGGCTCGCTATGTAATAAACATTATTCTAAGTGCTTTACAATTTGTAAGCCATTCAATCTCCAAAACAACCCCAGAAGGATGATATAAATATCCCGTTTTCACAGATGCAAAAAGAGAGAAGGTAAGCAGAGGTGGAAGCAGAGAGACATTAAATAACATACCCCAGGTATCAGTATTGACAAAGGGCATTTAGATCCAGGTCTGTGCTCTTGGCTGCTCTAGGGTCAACTAAGAATATTTAATGATGTGGAAATTTTTGTTGTATTGTTAAGAGAAAGTTATCAAAGAGAGACAGACAGAAGAGGAGGAAGAAGGGAAGGAAGGAGAGAAACACCTCAAAGACTGTAATACTGACAACATATTGCCTACAGTTCCTAAGTCCTTTAATATATTAAGTTAGTGACAAAAAATAGAGGAAATTTTTAATTTTTAAACTGTATACTGGAAACAGTTCAAGAGTTATTTACTTTAATAATACTTTAGGAGGTAGGAGTAAACTACCTTTATTGGTCCTTTATTGTGGAGCCTCAAAAAGCACTTTAGGAAAGAGAGGTCCAATTATTCAGATATCTGGAGCCAAGCAAACTTGCCGGCCTTTTCCAAAAGTTTCTGTTCCCACAGGCTAACAAAGTCCACTTTTGGGCCCACATGGTAATAGATTACATTTCTTTTGCATTGCCTTAACATAACATTAACAATGAAACAATAATAGCTAGTTTTCAGAGAGTGCCTGCCATGTTCAGATATTTTGCAAGGGTTGTATATAGTATGGTATTCTACCCTTCTTAACAACATCATAGAGCAGGAATGGCCCATTTTAATACTTGCAAAACTAAAATCCAGAGAGCTTTAGGTGCTTGCCCAAAGCCACACAACCAGGAAAGAGCAGAGCCAGGAGTGTGGTCGAGGTCTTTATGGTCTAAAGCCATGTTCTCTGACCACGCTCTGTTTTGTAGAGGCAGTACAGTGCAGTAGTTTAAGAGCAATGTTTCTGGAAATAGACTGCATCAGTTTAAATCTTGGCTCTGTGGCTTTGGACAAGTTAACTTAGGTTTTCTCTGCATTAGAGCTTTTTCATATAAAAAACAGAAACCACTAGGCTATTATGAATCACTGGGCTGCTCATGTATTAAGCATAAATGATTTCCATCAGAAAGTATATGTAAATTTTAAACTAATTCATTTAAGACATTTGCAATCAAAAGTATGCAGTTGGACATAACAAACCCACATAGACGTTACATAAATGTGCAATGATAACACAAACAAATATGGTGCTTACTAGGTGCCAAGCCATGCTGTGGACACTTTGTACATATTACTGCACTTAATCCTTATTTAACAAAAACATCTTAAGTAGCCTACCATGCTTGCATGACTTTCCCCCGGCAATGTTATAAAACTGATAATACCCTCCTTTACCTGGACCCTTCGTAGATGAGCCACACGCTCCTCTATGGAGGTCTGCAAAGCCACAGGTACTTTCAGAATCTCCTGGTAATTGTCCATCAGAAACGTCACCAACCTAGCAGCTAATAACTCATCCAAGTCCACTTCGTCCTTGGAGCACAAGATGCAACGGGAAAATGTCTGAACCATCTAAAAGGGGTGAGGGGATTTTAAAATAAACACAGATGAGCTGCTTCTTCATATTCTGAGCTGAATGCAATCCAATTTGCAAACAGCAAAAAAGCAAATTTGACTAATTAGTGAGAAATGTCCCACAACACAGGGTGCACATTTAACCTAGCATCTGGACACACCTGTCACCTCAGATGGGCTGACCTTCTCATCACCCAGCATTAAAAGAAGGTGCATTTCATCTCACAGAGACATAGCAGAGATACTTGTCTGTGCAGCTTTTATTTTTTTATTTTTTTTATTTAATTTTTATTTTTATATTCCCCATACAATTACAATCCCCTTATTTTGACGCCAACCCCTCCTTTCCCCGCCCCCCCCACACCCCATAAAGTGTCTCTGGTTCATAGTTGTTTGTTGATTTTGATATTTTTTTTCTTATAGTTATTCTTTTTCCTGGTCCCTTATTTAAGTTTTCTAGATTCCTGCTATGAGTGAGACCATCTGGTATTTTTCTTTTTCTTTCTGGCTTATTTTGCTGAGCATGATCCCTTCCAGCTCCATCCATGTTGCTGCAAATTGCATGTGGTTATCTTTTTTGAATGCTGAGTAATATTCCATGGTGTATATGTACCACATCTTCTTATCCAGTCATCTATTTTGGGGCATTTGGGCTGTTTCCAAAGCTTAGCTATCTATGCAGCTTTTAAAAGTACCTCCTTTTACAGAACAAATTGATAAATGTGTAAAAGGGGTTGTATACACACACACACACACACACAAATATGTACATACACACACAAAAAATTCTGAAAATTATTATCACCACCATGACATGGATCATGCAGCACTTTTAAGTTCAAAGTTCTTTATAGCTATTTAGTCTAATAAAATCCTGATTTCATTATTATTTAAAATCTGCTAGCAGTTTGTGTACCTCTAGCATATTTTTTCCTAGGAAAAGTTTTTATCTAGGACTTTGGATGTATATTTGACAATCACCTTCAAACAAGCCTTGAGATTTTACAAGACATGCATTAAATGATGAATAAGATTCTCTTTATAGTACATAGAAATATAAAATGTTACAGCAGCTGCTTCCATACACTTCATATTAACTAAACCATCCTTAATGCCATCCTCTGAATGAACCTCCCCCTATCCCCACGTAAGCATAAAATCATGTAATTCTGTTTCATAAGACTGGATTTCATCAATATACTGCAAAAGACATATGGAGAGACACACAGCCAGAGATTCTTAACTGGAAACTATGGACTCCAGAGAATCTGTGAATGACTTAAAATTGTATGCAAAATCTTACACATGCATTTTTCTGGGAAATAGGCACAAAGTTTTCTTCAATTGTCCACAAAGGTACATTAGCCCTTCTACTCATCCAAAATAAGGTCAAGAAATACTCCACTGGGTACTGAGTGCTCCCTGACCTTACCCCACACATCCTCTGGACCATCAGATCCTCAGGGATACACAGTGGTTCACCAGAGCATGTAAAGGATGTATATTCTAATGAGCATCAATTTTGCTCTAAAACTTTTTTCAGGAAAATTAAGAAATTTTGCTAGTAATTCTAGATATAATTTCTATTATAAAACACATAAAGGCATTACAAAGTAGAATTCAAAATTAGCATGTTTTTAAGCAAAATTGAGAATATTGAAGAAATACTCATGGACCCTTAGACCATGCCCTGAGAAACACAAGTTTTCTCTCTCTTCCCAAGTGTTCTAGCGCAAGTTTGTATTTTACTTCTTTAACCCACAATATTTTCTAATCTCTCTGATTGATTATAGTAACAAAGGTTTTGCAGTCCTTTTTGTCCTGAAGAAGAGAATGTTGTTCTTCAAAGCCCATTTATCCTTCCTGTCTCACCTTCCTTCTCTTTGTGTTGCCAGTAGGCAGGATGCAGCAGGTAACTCTACACTCAGAGTCTGCCCTTATGTTCTTAAGACACTAAGACCAAAAGCACAATATCCATCTGGGTAGAAGGAAGTCATGGTTCTTCAAGCAAGTCTGCCTTGTACTCTCCTCTGTTGTCCTACCTAGTAAACTTTACTCAGTAAACCTTCCTCAGGGGAATTTTCTTCCAAAAACAAGTCATGTTAGATGTTAGGTATCAACCAACCAGTGTTCGGGTGCCAAAGCCGTCACACAATGGTGGCATCTCCTTATTTAAGCAGATCCTTGCCATCATCCGCATCAACAGCTGTAACTTTCTCCTATTTTCTGGTGGCAGAAGGAGGCAGCAAATCTGAAATGCTTCAATGGCCATTTTCTCTTTCTGTAACAAACCTATTTAGGAAAAGTTTTAATTTTTTTGAAACTTACAACTCACTGTTATGTTCACATTTTCAAAATATGTATTTACTTAAACTACATAAACACATTCACATATTCAACTATACTGAGCCGATTGATAAGAGATTCACTGTCACTCATAAACCAGCATAAAAAATAGAAACAAACGGGCCTCCCCTGGTGGCGCAGCAGTTGAACGCTGGGCTGCGAAGCTGCCTGCAGCCTCTGCAGCGCAGGTTCGATCCCCGGCCGCCAGCGAGGGTGCCACATGGCGCACAGACCTCTCCTGCCGCGCCCTCTGCTCCCCTCAGCAGTGTACTTCTGTCCTTCTGCCTGTATTGCTCCCCACTCTGTCTCTGGTGAACCCTCTCACCCCACACACCTCTGGCCTGTACCCCAGTTCTTAGATGTATAAATAAACAAATCTTTTTTTTAAAAAAAAAAGAGCTTTCAGCTAACTTGGTTAAGAGCACCTGGTCACATGCACCAAGTGGGCACCCTCTGAAAAAAAGAACAGCGTTCCCTTATAAATGACAATGGATAAACCAAAGATAAGCTGAAGAATATAAGGGCAGAAAGGTAAAGAGGCAAAGACAGTACACAGCTCCACAAGATCGCCTAGAAATCACTGGACAAAAGAACCAAAGAATGGAAACTCTAACTTTATGGATATTTCTAGGTTCAATGACATAGGAGGAGATCTCAACCCACTGCATTAGATGATCCAGGATAGTCAGCCTAGTGAATTTCAATGGCAATTTCTAAACATAATACTTAGGAGGAAGGAATTCAAATATTTATTATCCTAGTCTTTCAGCTTACCAAAAAAAATAAACCAGGAGTTGCAAGCTCAGCTGCCTAAAAGAGCAGACAAATGGGAGAAATGAACAAAAGGGATCAAAATCAAATGAACTTAACTTCAGCATCTGAGTAGAAATGGGGAGTATTGGCAAAATGGCAAATTGGAGCTCATGTCCCCAAAACACTTGCAGCAGCTTCTTACACTGAAAATTCAAGCCCAGGCCTGCCAAATCTTCAAACTTTTCACAAGCTAAAAATATTCTTATATGAATCTCTTATTCTTAGTTTGATAATTAATTAAATTCCTTCTTTAAAACACACAAGTCAAATTATATGCATTTATATGCCAGATTTGGCCTATAAGTCACCAGCATGGGAATCTCAGGTTGTAACATTATACAACACAAAAAACATCCAATTTTCTGAAACACTATTCCCTTCTGCCATGTCATTCTGTGCTCCCTATCTGACTCTTCATTTTCCCCAATGTGCCGAATTACTGCGTGCTACACAGCCAATGGATTCTAGATGCACATGGAGTGTAAATAAAGGATACTGTCCTATTCAGGAGTCAGCTGAACTCTAATCTTTTTTTTTTAAGATTTATTTATTTATGCATACAAGAACCGGGGTACAGGCCAGATTGCAGGAGGGTAAGAGGATTCACCAGAGACAGAGCAGGGAACAAAACAGACAGACTGACTGAAATACACTGCTGAGGAGAGCAGCGGGCGAGACAGAAGAGATCTGCCGCACCATGTGGGAATCTCGCCAGCCGGCGGGGCTCGAACTTGTGCTGCAGAGGCTGCGGACAGCTTCACAGGGCTGTGCTCAACTGCCTGTGCTACCAGGGGAGGCCCTGAACTCTAATCTTAATATAAGGAACTACAACTGGAAATGAAGATTAATACTATAGATAGTTAGGTTATTAAATCAGACTGCTGAGCCTAATTAAATTCTTTTTTAAATTTAAGTAAAGAATAAGTTTTCCATGTCCTAAATATAAATTTTTATTCAGGTTTAAAAAGAACTCTTAGATGTTCTGTTTCATGTATCAATAATAATAACTGCTCTCAGGATCACAGTTTGGGCATTAAGGTAGCATTCTTTCAATGCTAGAAAGTGAAGGAATAACTAGAAGTGAAGGAATGCTAGAAGTGAAGGAATAACCCCCAAAAGAAGTTTTAACTAAAATCATTAACTAAACTAAAAATCATTTCCATTGAAAATGTTATGGAATTTCTAGGCTCCACGAAGTATGCTGATTACCTACTTCAAAGTATTTTATGTAATGGAATCCTATTCCAATCAAAGTAAGTAACAAAATTTCAGAAGTAAGTCAACCTTACTGAGATTCAACCTATGTATAGAATTTTAGACTATTTTCTTCTTTCATTACATAAAGATCTTTTTAAAAGTGGTTTTCAACACAGGGTGTCTCAAGTATATTCGCATGAAAAGGAACAGAGGAGGTAAAGTTAATGTATCATGGGCATGCACATCTATTCTTGCTGAGAGCAAAGTGCAAGTCTCCATTCTACCCAAATCCTTTCACATACAAACCTCTATAGAGGGATGTCAGCGTGGATAACTCCAACATCAATTTGGAAGCAGTTTTAATTCTAAAATGTTCACAAAATAAACAACTGTAGTAGTATAGATCAGGGACATTCTATGTATAACTGGTTCATATTGGGTTCTTGTTTTTTTTTTTAACCTCTAAGTTTTTATTTCCAAACCAGATAATTTTACTATATAACATTATGAAAATGCAAAGTGAGAAGAAAATCAAAGAAGTGATTTTTTAATCTAGTCTTCAGAACTCTTATTTTACTAGTGGCATCAAGTCAGTAAGTGACTATAATGGGAATCTACTCCATTAGTCTACATGCATATTAAACAACAAGTATTTATCATTTAGCGTGATATTCGTAATGTAAAAACCGTCAATCCTCCTTGGTTGAAAACAAAATACCAAGAAGACCCAGTGATAATAGATCTAAATGCCTTCATCTGTTCCCAATAATGGTCTCTCTAAAAACAAACTCACTTTTATACACACAATTATTGGATTTTATTTCTTATTATCAGAGAATCTACAAAAAAATTTAAAATCCATAGTATTGTGCTATGTGATCAGGTAAGTTATTTACATATTACAGAAACATTTTTGTTAGGATACTATGGCAGCATTCATTTTTCCAAAAAGAAATTAAGATAGAGACAAGAAAGGGGAAAGAATGCTATAAAGCCAATACTCAAAAAAAAAAAAAAAAACAATGTTAATACCAAAATTTACATAACATATGATATCCACAGAACAATTTAATGTTTAAAGCAAGCTTTTTGACAAGAAAATGATACTACACATTGAACAATCATAACAGCAACAGGAAAATCTGATTTCCAAAAAAAAAAGGAATAACAGAAAGACCTATAGTAAAATGCTGATTTCTTTTTACCATGTTTCTTTGACAGTGTAAATTCTGCATTAGTGTAATACAGTGTAATAAACTGTATCAGTGTAAATTCTGTATGGCTTGGCTCTCTTACCTGGTGTACCCTCCTCACCAGCAAAACCCTCTGCATTTCTTAAACAGCAACCGAAAATCTGATGCCTAGAGGTAAAGCAAGTCTTTTCACCCTAACTGTTCAGCAAGGAGCCAGATTAAAAAAGGTGTAACAATGAGTACCCAGTCTTTGCATCTCTGCAGCCAATTCTTTAGAAAGGATGAGATTAAATGCTGCATTTCCTTTCTCCAGCATAAGCAAAGATTTAGGTCAGGACAATTCAGAACTAGAAGCCCCTCCTATCAAGAATAATTACATCTTTAATGCCAATGATTTACTATTCCTACCTATATATACAAAATTCAAATTGGTGTTTATTGGAATAGCTCTCACAGAGTAAAATCTGTCCAACTGCTTCCTGGGTTCAAATTCTCACTTTGGTTATCTAATAAACCCACTGTGGAACTATCATTGAGACTTTATTTCCACTTAACACATTCTTAGACAACAAATAGTACTACAAAAACTTGTTTTTTTTTTTTCTTTCACAAAAAGAGGTTAACTTCTAAATGAAAAACTTACATATTTCATGGTTCAGGAAGTCACATCCAGAGTGGCAGATTTACTCATAATCAGTAAATGGCAAATTTACATTTTTCTACTATTTTGTACAAATGGCATATATTACTCTTTCTTAAAAAATAAAAACTCTTGGGCCTCCCTGGTGGCGCAGGCGGTTGAGCACCGCACTGTGAAGCTGTCCACAGCCTCTGCAGTGCGGGTTCAATCCGGGCTGGCCTGCGAGTATCCCACATGGCTCAGCAGACCTCTTGGTCTAGCCCGCTACTCCCCTCAGCAGTGTGTTTCATCAGTCTGCCTGTTCTGTTCCCCACTCTGTCTCTGGTGAATCCTCTCACCCTCCCGCGCATCTGGCCTGTACCCCAGCACTTGTATAAATAAAATAAATCTTTTTAAAAAATAAAAAAATAAATAAAAGCTCTTGGTCCTTGCTTTGAGCTTCATAATACAGGTTGACCATCTTCTTTTCCTCCTTCACAGAGCAGAACTCCAACTAGGCAAGCACCTGATAAGTTTTTATTTTCAAAAATGCTATGAGCTTTGGCTAATGAAATTCTCAAGACAGTGAAATGACATGATTCCATATCAGTAATGCAGATACATGCTCATTGTAATTCAACTTACCTAATACACTGACAAAGGCATCAAAAAGATGAAATGTAAGCAGAGGTTCTTTCAAATGACCATAGTAATCTGCTATTGTTCTAAAGACATCTTTCTCAAATCCTAAGTACATAGGCTGTTTCAAATCAGAACAATTAGGCCCTGTTTTAAAAAAAGAGAGAGAAACATTAACAGGGTAAATCACTTCCAAGTATTAGTCTCCCCATATGTAGGGTAGTCAAAAATATTTTCCTAGGAAAAACACAATATACATTTGTTTGCACAACCAACACAGTCAATTTAATACAAATAGTTAAATTTGTATTATAAAACAATGAGAAAGATCAGTGGCTGACTACCATTTAAAAAGAAGAAGCCCACTCTATTTTACGTCCTAACAGGCATTTTCATAAAATATAAACAATGACAGTTTTTTTTTGAAATAGTATTTTCCTAGTGTCGCTAGATAGTTGACCCAGAAAACCATTATCTCACATACTAACAGATAAGTTATAAAGTTTTACTGTTAAAAGTTTCATTATTTTGTCATTACTATAAAATTTTAGAGTAAGAGTTAAGTGAAATAATTTCTGCAACAATTTCAGAATAATAAGAATTTTGTCCTCTTTTTTCTTAAAAGGAGATTTAACATTTTATCTTATTTTTGTTCTGATTATAAAACTATATTTTATCAAGCCGTCATAGTGCAAAGACAGAATAAATATAAAACGCCTGAAACAGCCTGGTGCCAGCCATATCCTATGCCAAAAGCAAGATAAAGATCCACTTGTATTTGGCAACAAAGAACAAGAAACAGTAGTTCTCCGCAGAACTGGTAGCAAATGCCGCCCCCCCAGCCCCCGTGCCCCCCACCACAATACACACACAGACCACAGATTCACTGCCCAGTGAAGAAAACAATGGGATCTATCTACACCTTGAGGGAAAGAAATAGCAAGGAGTCCCATGAGGAATAGGTTAACCTTCTTGATTTCTACTACAGCAGGGAAGAAAGGAGTGCAAAGGTACTGGCCAGTCTGGCCCACTATAACACAAGAGTAAACAACTGTACCCAAACAGATTTGTACCCTCAAGAGGATGAAAGTGAACACAATAAAAACTGAATTTTTCCAACAGAATCTTTGTATTTAAATGAAAAGGATCAAATGTAAAAAGAACAGTACAGCATTCTGGGCCTTTATATTTCATGGGCACTATGAAAATAGCTTTTTGTTAATCTTTAAAAAATCTCTTGCCTTTTCATATTCTGCATACTTCTTATAATTTAATTTGATTTAATTTGTGTTGATGCAGCGGATGGCAGAACCTATTTAGAGCAGGCAGATTTGCAGGGTCTGGGGTACCCCCTCCTCCCTGCCCTGTAACAAAATCATGAAAACTATGAAAGATCTATATATGTGTTACCACATTAACGTAGCAGCCAATGAGGCCACCATTTTTGCTTGCTTTCTCTTCTGAAACATCCAAGTTTAGTGAGTTGAAATAATTAGCTTGGTATGCCTCAACAGTCAATACATATTGCCTCAAATTACTCCCTCCCAGCATAAGTATGCATGTCATTCTAAGCAGTTGTACTTATTTGTGAACATTTCACCATTCCTGTTAAAAATGTCTTTTTTGGGCCTCCCTGGTGGCACAGGGGCTAAAGTCTCAGTGCTATCAACCTACAGCCAACCACTGTGGCCTGAGTTCAATTCTCAGGGAGGGAGCTGACCCACATGGTGCAGCAGACCTCTCCTGTCTTGCCTGCTGCTCCTCTCAACAGTGTACTTCAGTAGATCCACCTGTTACGCTCTCCACTCTGTCTCAGGTCAATCCTCTCACCCCTGTACTTCTGTCCTGCACCCCAGTTCTTTTATTCATAAATTTAAAAAAATCTTAAAAAAAAATTTTTCAATTTTTTGCTTCTTTGTCTTTTTTTGCACCTGTTAAAAATATATAAAACAACAAAAAAAGTTTTCCTAAAAATGCTAGTACATAGTGAGCCCTATGAAAGATCTTATGCTTATTTATCACCTTGATCTTCACAATGTTTTATAAAATTAGTTTTTTAGTTTACTGATAGATAGTTAAACTTAGTTTTTTTTAAGTTTACTGATAGATTGTGGTAAATAACTGCCTTTTCATTTTTGACAACCTACATAATAAAGAAGAAAAGAAAACACAATTAGCCTGGTTTTTATTTATTTAGTCTCAGTTCCTATGTGGTCAAATATTAGTCTGGCCAACAACAAAAGCACACAGGCCTCTGTGCACATGGTCAACAATAAATGCAGATGGGCCTATGGGGGAGAACTAAGCTGTAGACTAGCAGAAAAGGAGGCAGAGGACTCAAAATACCACATATTCAGCCTAAATTTTATATTCCCTAATAAATGACTATCATGGAAATCTAGAATCTTTAAGGATAAGAAGAACAAGATCATGATCTTAATAGACTCAGGTTAAAGTTGGGGGGGGGGTAAAGCTGGGGGTGGGTGGCACAATGAGAATTCTGTAAAACTTAATGATTTTACAAAGCTATTCAAAAGGCTGACATTGCCCTTTGGCCACCTTTTTTCCTCTAACACATAAGCAAAATATGTACAGGCATGTCAGCCAGCTATAAAGCACTGCACTTGATGGATGTGAAGACATGTCCCTGTTCTATACACCTCACACACATTAAGAATAGTACTAAGTCATTCTTACATCTTTCTCTCCACTGATAGATAACTCCAGTTAGTCTAACCTTTCTGTCACAGTTTTGTTGTATATAATTCTTGCTTGAGGGAAAATGAAATTCTTCATTACATTTTGATCATCACTGAAAATTTAGTATCATAGCCACATCCTAATATATACTTTAAAACATACTATTGCCTAGATTTGTTACTTAGGTTTTGTTAGCTTCCTCTGTTCATTCTCAGCTGATCAACTGCCAACTACTTGGCTTGCCAGGAATTCAGAAATGGGTAATTTAACTTCCCATTTATACCTTCTATGTCATCACTTCCAATTCTAGCTAAAGATATAATTTAAATATAATTTACTTCAAATAGCTGAGCAGGAAAAATGGAAAGCACCCCCCTAATCTAAAACCACAGTACTCTCTCTATCTCAAAGTTTCTAAAATATCAACCAAAAGCAGTGAAAATTTTAAGTTAAATAGAGAACTTTGGGCTTCATAGAAACTAATAGTGCTGTTCATATTCAGGATGTCAGTTGCAATTCATGTTCAAAATATTATGTTTCCACTGAGATTACCCAAATAAAACTGAATAGTTCAGTTTCATTCCATATAATCAAACAAAACTAACTCCAGTTAAATAAAAATTCAGGGGGGGGCCTCCCTGGTGGTGCAAGGGGATAAGCACCGCACTATGAAGCAATCCACAGCCTCTGAGATCAATCGCTGGCTAGGGAGCAACCCACATGGCAAGGCAGACCTCTCCTGTCTCACCCGCTGCTCCCCTCAGCAGTGTATTTCGTCAGTCTGCCTGTTCTGTTCCCCGCTCTGTCTCCAGTGAATCCTCTCACCCTCCCGTGCATCTGGCCTGTACCCCGGTTCTTGTATAAAAATAAATAAGTCTTTAAAATAAACAAACAAACAAATAAATAAATAAAAATGCAGGGTCTACTAATTCAAGAATATATATATCTATCATAATAGAGCTAGTTCTACCCAAAATTGAAGAAACTACCTTTCTCAGTGATCTATGAGGTTCAAAGGCCCTATAAAACAACATCATTATCCGCCGGTCAAAATAACTAGAATTCTTATTAAAATCACTTGTTTTGGTTAAGATATTAATGTTAGAATCCCTTCTTTGGATTAAGGCTTCAGAAAAACCATAGGAAAATGGAATAATAGCAAGATACTGTACTAAAACATTCCTTCACAGTGTCTATGATAGTCAGTGAAGTGGATAGCATATGAAACAGATTTCATGCCTATAAAATAGATATCATGTACCTATGAAAATGCTCAAGGTGATCTGTTCCTGGTCCCCTCATTTTACATCTAAAGCACTAAAATAAACTTTCTCATTTCTCTGCATGCAGGTGATTCTTCTTCTAAGCCATCTTGCTTATCAGTTAGTCATCTATAACATTTCCCTCCCATTTAAACAACTGCCCTAGGAAAAACCAATAGTAGCCAGGATCAGTCCAGCAAACCAATACAGAAGTACAGGCATCTTTTTATGAAGAAAAATTTAGATTTTAGGAATAAAAACCTGTGAACTGTTAACAAGCAGTTGCTACAATCAATCACTATCTCTAATTTTTCTTTCCTGTGATGGACAACAGTATGAAGTGTGTACAGCTTATTTGCAGTGTGATTATATCTACTAGAAAACAAAAGCACAAATTTTCCATTAAAAATGTTCTATAATTCAGGGGCCTCCCCAGTGGTGCAGCAGTTGAGCGTGGGGCTGCGAAGCTGCCCACAGCTTCTGCAGCGCCGGTTTGATCCCCAGCCCCTGGTGAGGGTCCCACATGGCGCACAGACCTCTCCTGCCGCGCCCGCTGCTTCCCTCAGCAGTGTATTTCATCAGTCTGTCTGTTCTGCTCCCCACTCTGGCTCTGGTGAATTATCTCACCCTTCCATGCTTCTGACTGTACCCAGTGCTTATATAATTAAATAAATTTAAAAAAAAAAGTTCTATAATTCAGTCCTTTCACTAAATCACAAAATTATCAGTAAAATCACAGCAGTCCCAAAATAATTAACCATCAGATTCATAGGAATCAAATCAACATTCAAACTACTGAGCAAAAATGTTATAATTCAGGATACTAATCTCATAAAACTAGCAGAGAACTGGTACTTACAATTTGCCAAACACTTCATAGCTGACAGTACCCAATAAGGAAGTTCTTCTGCAAAAAAATGGAAATAAAGGCATTTATTTAATTGCAGGATTATTCTGAGAATTATATACATACTTGGTATTATAAGAACACATTTCTTGCCCAATTAACACGAAATATATCTGCTACTCATAAATTACCTATTTATGTATCAGAACACTTACACCATGGAAATTTTTCCTTAACAGTAGTACCACATTATAATTTTCAGGCATCCAAATTTCTCTAATGAAAAGTTATACCTTTTAAAACATCAGTGAAAAGAAGAAATTTGCTGGTTTCTTTCAAATAAACTAACAGACAAATTAATTACTCTAATAATTATAAAAGATACAACAAAAGTATTAGCCATCAAATATCAATACATCTGTGAAGCCAGTTTACCCCCCTTAAAAATGACAGTATATTCTGTATGTCCAATGTCCAATATAAGTATCATTTTTCATGTTTCAATTTTCAAAGGCAAGAGAGTGCCACTGATATTATTATAGGCTATT